>NW_028240613.1:292500-1593329 GCF_964263255.1 Lissotriton vulgaris | reverse complement strand
TCCTGCCTGTACTTCTGAGGCGTTGCTGAGTTGCTGCCTGTTGCCCTTCGCTCCTGGATGTGGCCTCTCCGGCCTCCCTTGCGTGGGCTAGCCTGGTAGGCTCTGGTTACATCTCTTCATGTTATCCTCTAGCGTTGGTTGGTGTCCACTTAGTGCACCATTGACCTAGGAGTAGTCCTTCCGCCTCCCTTAGTTCTGGACTCTCTTCTGTTCTGGAATATGGCTAGTGCATTTCCTACATCTCATACAGGTATGGTGTCGAGCCATTATGGCAATTTTGTGATGCCTTGTCTCCCGTTGTCTTTTGCTCTTCCAAGCTATCTAGGTTGCTGTCTGGCTTTTCCGCCACAGCCTTTCCTATAGTCAGTCACTCTGTTGCCGGCTCAGTGCTTCGTGCACTTTCAGTTTTCCTATCGCAGACCCACCTCCCTCCTTGGGGTATGGTTGTGGTATCTGTTCTAAGTTAAGAAATCTGCGGCTAGATGTCTCTATCAGATGTACGAGTTACTTACCTTCGGTAAAGATGTATCTGGTAGAGACGCTGTCTAGCCGCAGATTCCTTAACGCCCACCCATCCTCCTCTTTCTGCGAGGACATTGCCAGGTGAGCTTCTCCACTTTCCTCCTTTCACTTGCCCTTGGTTTTCTTTCAAGGGTGCTCACATTGTTGCGCCCCTTAAAGAATTGCCATATGTGGCTGACTGTCTCCAGATGGCTCCTTTCCTGTAAGATGGTGCCTTTTGGTTCACCTTAATCAGGAAAGTATTCTTCTTCTCCTGCTGCCTTCCCTCCCTCCCGCCTTCTCCATTGACTCCGAGCTCTTGTTTCCTCTTTATACGTCTTTGGAGATCGGTTGGGCTGCGCTTTAGTCTTCCTTTATTATAGGGGATGTGCCAGTCTTTTCATCCTTCTTGCACTGGATTGTTGTTCTTTCTGTGCTCCGTTCTTGTTGGGCAACACGGTTCTACTTGGTAATAAGTCTATCTTGTCTGTTGAGATATTCTTCCCTTGTTGCTCTGGCTTTTGGAACGGTCTACTCTTCGCTTTGTGAGGTTCTTTCTCACTGCTTTGTTCCACTTTTTCATTTATATGTAGACCGTGTCTGATACTGTCTTTTATGATGGTGTTTTACACCATCTGCCTTCTTTGTTTTTATGGATTTTTCATCCCCTGCACACTGTTCCCAAACTTTAACAGTTTTGTTGGTGGCTTCATGTTGTGCCGCGGAAAAGTTTCTCTGAAAAAAATTGACGTCACCCCGCCCCCAGAGGGACTTATTATGACCTCACTGACGTCACTTACGTGGACGACGTCAGGGCGGGGTCGTGTGGCACCGTCCCCCGACGCGAAGAGGTGCTGCTGCAAAAATAATTTCGGATCCAGTCTGACGCCTGGGGATATTCTAAGTTAAGGAATCTGCGGCTAGATGACGTCTCTACCAGATACATCATTACCGAAGGTAAGTAACTCGTACTTCGCAGTTCGATCCATCCTTACTTTTATGTTCTCTGTTTTGTTTGTCATTTTCAACTTTTCATATAAAGATTGATGCGGGTAAAAATAAATGCCCTTGTTAATGTACTTTGATGTTGTGTACTTGTCTTTTTTTCTTTCAATTGGCTCTCACTTTTTCATAATTTTAGTGAGTAAAATGGTGTTAGCTCTGGCCGCTCTTTCCTCTCATTTCTTCATTAGTGTTGTCTTACAAATTTGATGGTCTTGCTTTTTTGGTTGATGTCACCTCTTGCACAAGGAGCAAGATGTTCTCCAAATATCTACACTCCGGATCCATCTCTGCGCTACATAGTACTGAATCAGACTGATGTGTCGGCAAAAGGTTGTTCTAACCAATATATATTTTTTGTAGCTTTATCATAGGCTCAATTCCCACTAGAGAGGATATTTGTAATCTGCTTCAATCGAATTCAAATATTGTCCTTTAAGTCATTGTAAGGCAAGTCGGACACACTTGCAATGCCTCTAGAAAGGCACCCAGAGGGTCATAAAAGATAGTGAATCTTAAAACATGCTAGCTATTGGCTCATTTTCGGGGCTGCAAATAGCATGTAGAAATCCAGACTGGATTGCGAGAAGGAATAGACACAGTTTAAAAAACAGCACATAGTAGACATTTTCTAGTTCAGTACTTATTTTTTTCCCCACAAAAAGTGTATTGGTTTTGTGACCACTGCTATTTTAAGTTATTTAATGTTATAGAGCATTCATACGACACATGTGACACCATGAAGCTGCTAAGCCAGAAAACTCTGACTTGAAATTAATGAAGGAGTCAAATCCTTTAGAACCCAGTTTATGAAAACCGTAATGTTTTCAGCTTTCCTAAAAGCCAGAGACCTTTGGTAAGCTTCAGTGCACATGGGGTGGTATTCCAGACGTCAGTGAAAATGTTCAAAAAGACTGTCTAGATGTGGAAATGTAAGAATTGAAGCAAAAATTGCTAAACTGAACGAACACGTGGCTCCATTTTAAAAAAATGAGATAATGGTTTTGTATTTGTAATGTAAACGGCGGAGAAGCTTCTAGGTTCTACTAGATTCTGTTGTCCATTTCAGGGACTATAGGGCAATGTATTTGCTTTAGCAGTGCATGGAATGGGGATTATTTCTCTGCTGTAATGAATTCCTGTTAATATTTTTAGGTTTCCACATGCTTGTGGTTTTCTGTATTACAGGTGCTTTTCAGGTTTGATTTCTTTAGCCTTCCTGTTCTTATTACTGAAATTTGCTAGATGTGGTGAAATGATTTTTTTGAATCGGAGTTATTTTCTGGGAAGGAGATTGGTCCATTGGATAGGATGATGGTTGGTAAAATGTAGTGTAGTGAATCTGTGGTTTCCCAATATGTGGCGAGATCGATAAGATTGCTACATTGCAAACATATCTCTATTTGTGATTAAATCATTTGGGCTGGAGTGTGATTTCAAAAAAGGCACAGATCAATTAGTAGAACTAATTGTTTTCTGCTTGACTATTTCAGTTCGAAAACCACGCTATGTCAGAAGGGAGAGGTCGCTGGTGATGTCGGCATCTGCGGCACCGAATCAGTCAAAGGAGACCAGAGTCAGCAATGTCTAACTTTGCTTTATCACAAACTTTGCTCAAGACTGTGATGTCCGAATGGTCTGTATGTGGTCTTGGAAAAGGATGGCATCCTCATTTGCATGGGGAAGTGAGCTAAAACCACACTCCATGGAAAGGTAAACCACTGTGCCAAACCTACTGAGTGAGAATACTGAAATTCTGAGCCTAACTCTGTCGCTGGGGTAGTGGACAGTACCTCACCAAAAACTGTTTTCTTTAGTTCTCTGACCTGGAGTTGCGGAATCATTTCATGAAGTCAGGAGGACGAGGCTGGATGGATGACTCTTTGGGAAGTGGCCAATGTAAACGTTGTCCCTCTGTGATATTTTCTGTTACCTTATGCTCTGTGTGGTCATCAAGTGTAAACTTTAGCCTTATCAGTCATAGTGGTATGCTCCTTTCCTTTTACAACAGGAAGTACGGCAATGGTCTGCATGCAATGGGATATGACAAAAGCTATAAAGGAGAGAAAGGAAGTTATGCTCCCCCTATAACCACTCAGACCTCTCTCTATTATACTCGTCCCATATACTTTGCTTTTACTGTGACCTGACTACCTTTGAGTTTTTGAACACTGGACGAACAAGGATAACTTGGAGGATGGGCTGGCACAGCTGACCTTCTTGCAGGCCCCAAAAACGTTGCCCAGTATCCTGTATAGAAGTACTAAAATAATTTTCTTTGTTCCAGATAAATAAAAAATGGGCAGTCTGTTTTCTTTTCCTATCTGGTGTATGCATTGGCAACCTGTTAACCTCATGCACTAGAAATAAGGATGCCAGAGGCTGGCGGGGAGACCCAAGAAGCAGTAGTGTAAAAGGGCTTGGTGTCCTTTCCTGAGAGATTTTTGCAATCTCCAGTAAGTTCAATGAACCTGTTTCAGCTCGACCAAGAGGAATGTTTTTTATCTGGGCATCAGTGTTTCCTCCCTTAAACAATTCCCTAACGATTTAAGGGCACTGCAGTTATAATTAAATTAAAAGATCTCTCCTGTGAATATTGACTGCATTGCGCTGCTTCTGACTCTCATAGCAATGGCGCCTTTATTGACGCCTGATTTCCAGGACTTAGTGGCCTCCTTCCATTCTTCTTTTACATCTGAAATCTGATTTAATTAGAGTGTAAAAAGACTATGGTAAACATTTCCTCATGTTAGAGGTGATATGGACCAAATGAAAAATAATACTGTTTGCATCAAATGGATTTGAACTGACGGTTTATTGGGGAGCTACTTTTATGGTATCCAGTCCCTAGATACTTTCTACCCTGTGCCCCTCTTCCTCAGATGTTCCTTGAAGTCCTCTGGAAATATTTGAGATTTGACTTTTGAGAATCTTTCCCTCTTTTCCAAGCGCTAGTTCTGAGCCCACTAGTTCATATGGCCACTGGGAGAAATTACTTTTGAAAAATGTACGTTTGTGAGCCAGTCCGTGAACACCTCATTGCCACTTGGTGACTGATTTTCTATTATCCTCCTGGTGGCTTGCATTGATTCAGAGGACCTCACTTTTTATTCCTTCCCTGCATAATTTTACTAAGTCAAACTGGATTTGAGATGCAGTAAGATCTAGACGGATCTACCAAGAAATCGATTCAATATGGGGCCAAAGAGTTTTTGTATCTGTATATATTGCTGGGCATACCCGTTTGGTCCGAGATGTCAGAGGGATAGTTTCCATAGTGGGTTCAATGAAGAAATACTCCTATTGTAATTGTCACCAGAATCTGCCAACTCCCCGTCTCAGTTGTGGTCTGCAGCTGACAGGCATGCTGAGTAAATGTATCACCTGTCCTTAGCCCAATAGGAATGTAAATAGGATAATGCACAGCAACAAATTCAGATGCTTGGGAGTAAAATTGCATTATGCCTTATTTTCTAAAATATTCTCTCTCCACGTCTACATATACCACACATATGGGAATTGTTTGTGGTATGCACTTTTACCTGCAGACTTCAAAAATAATTTTCTTTTTTCCAAGCTATATTGCTGTCAACAGTTGGAAGCTCCCTGTTATTGCACAAACCCCTTGACCACTGCACACGCACTTATGCAGCTTAGGCTTCTGGCAACAGCTTAACTTAGTCTCATGGCGTCTTGCAACATATGGATATTAAAGGAAACGGGTTTGTTTATCTAATTTGTGAGCTTGGTTTCCCATGTCTGCATCACACCCCTTAAAACTCTGGACAGCTTTGGGGTGTTTTTCTTTTTTAAATACTTTTATGTTGATTCTTTTTTTATAAGATTCTTGTGGCTCGGCATAAAAGCAACAATAAGTTCTTAAGTTCTCAACCATAACTGTGGTTGATAATTCAAAGCACAGGAGATCTCGCTCTGGGAATAGTGAATGCTGCATCTCGCTAGTCCAAGAAACATTTCCCCCCATTTTATGGTGCACTGACAGTTGGACCATTTGTCTCCGACAACAACACATTCCTAGAGGTTGTAGCATTTTTGAGTAGATAACGGGCCTCTAAGGCTATTCCAGGTGTTACTCTTGGACTGCAGCCTTCAGGCCAGTCATAGAGGTTCAGGTTTTTAAAGAGTTCCTGTCAGCTTGCCAAAAGAAATGTCCTGGTATGATCTTTTGTGAACACTGTTGCCATAGGGTACCCACAGTCGTGTTTGCAGTTTTTTTCTGCTCGTTTGAAACATTTTAGTTGGCTTATCGTTGAAGAAACCAACCACTTGTTCTCAAATTGCGTTTTTGCACTGTGATGTAATGTGAACTATTTTGTATTTTTATACAACTATCTGTAATAAAATCTTCTTAAAATAGTCTTCGTTTCTGTGTACTTTTTTCCTGGAAGGTGTAGTTTTTGCACAATATTCACTTCAGTGGATTGAGCAACTAAATGTCAGAACACCAGCATTCAAGTAAACTAATGGTTCTATTCACAGGGAGAATGCTATTAGCTATATAAGGTATGTGAAAACTATGGAATGCCTGATACATAGGTATATGAAGCTGTGTAATTTGTATCAGTAAGCAATGTATTATTACATTCATTTTACTGTTCGTTAGCAGGCATTGCGTTGCTCATGTCGGCATATATTTTGATTAACCAATTTAATTCTTAGCAAAACCCCATACAATTATTTGTAACCAATTAGAGTTGTGTGCCAGACATCACGTTTAGTTAGCTTTAATCAAACCAAATGCTGATATAGCAGAACATTACACCCATATCTACGCCTGAAAATAAGGGTGGCCCAATAAATCATGTTATTTAAAGCAAGTTTTCTAAGTGCAGTCATTTCCCTATGATAAATGTATTAACACATTGAGAAACTGACTTTTTTGAGTATCAACAGTGCCCGTTACTACTTCCCCCTGGGCTCATTTGGATGTCCTGGTTCGAGATCTGTGGGAGTCATTAGGCATGTACATTTTTGGTGCACGTTATACCACCGTGTTCGAAACTAGATAGGAAATTTTGTTCCTTGTACATGTGCTAATGGGTGATCTCTTGAAAAAAAAAGTGCTCATGTGTAGTTTCTGAATGCTGCAGCTTAGCTGTGTTCATGAACCTCTTTCCTCCAGTTTCCCTACAGAAAAGTTAGTGAAAGATGTTTCTACGTACACGTAAATCCAAGTGTTAGGACTGAAGGTCTCCTGAGTGGCTTTGCAGTGTGCACTACCCAGCACTGTGTTGTTTTCTTATATATACTTCTGTAATTTGTTTTTTGTCCCTACAGTGAGTTGGCAGTCATGTAAGGTCAATGTTCACTAAGCTGAGACTCTAGGGCTGTGCTGTCAGGTCGAGAGGGCACCCAAAGTGCTACCATGTTATTGAGAGTAGATACCGCTCTTTGTGGAACTGATAGTCATAGGTGTCTGAACTTGTGTGAAGTGGCATACTTTGTTCCCTGTCTTCAGGGTAATGTCTCCTGGTCTCACTCTTATGAAAGTTCTGTCTGCCTCCCTTAACTGATATCTTTTACTTACATGTGGATGCATTATGAGTGGAAGAGGCCTATATACAAACTATATGTTGTGGTTCAGTGTGTAGATGTTGAGCACTTTTGTTAGAGGGCATGGTGGAACCCATTTTGGGTTCCAAAGTTTGTGCAGCAACCTAAAATGATGAAGAGTATTGTTTGAGGATCCATATGTTCCTGCAAGGCTAGGAGCCTACCCTCTGTGCATTTCTTTCCTTCTGTCCCTGTAAAGTGTAATACAGCCTATTGGGTGGGGGGTCTTCTCTTTGATGCTTCTCATGGTGTCTCTGCTAGAGTGATGTCCACTCCTTCCTACCTGATTTCCATCAGCATGGAACATGGGCTGTAGTCTAGAGCCCATTAATCATGTCACCAGAGCAGGTAGAAGTCCACTCAGGAGAGGCTTCTATTTTCCATGGTCCTGGCATGAGCTGATCATGTAGGGGGCATGCAGTTTTTCACTGAATGAGGTCCCTACCATTCCAAGAATTTTACCAATGTAGGGGAAGGGATTGGACGGCTTCGATTATAAATACTGGTCCGCTTGCATATTATTTGTTCCTAGATTACTTATTATTCTAAAGCAGTGCTGCACAACAGTGTTCCGTAGAGAGAGGTGATACAGGAATAGCGATTTGCTAGAGGCTACAAAGTTGCTAATAATCTTGAAACCTTAGAACGCAAGGAGAAGAGATTTAGTGTTGTCTGGCACCAGAAGTACTTCTGCCAGTGGAGTGAATACCCTTAGGAAAACTTGCATACCAGGTGGCCAGGACCAAGCTCTGGCTATCGGATCTATAGGAGCCATTATGAGACTCCTCCAGCACCAGAGCACGAGGTCCTCCATGCCTGGCTGCCTAACATCACCTGCCTGCATCACCTGGGCCCAAGGGAGTTGTCGTCTAATGTTGTTCAAGGTTGAGCCAACGCCTTCCCTGATCTTGTCTGTGCTGCATGGAAACCTGTGAGCCCCCTAGTTGCCTCCTGCAGCCTTTGGGGTTACCTCATTTTCCGGGTTACCCTGAGCTGGTGACCACTTCAAACTCCTTCAGATGGCTGTTGGCCTTTACATTTGAACCCCTGGTGTTTTGTCTCTAGCTTTGTGGGCGTCCATATCCCATATTGTGGGTGGACGTCCATGTACTGTAAAATCCCTACTGCGAATGGCAGTACAAAAAATATAGAGCTTTTTAATATCCCATACCCTTTGTGGGATTTTAGTATACACGCACAACAATCCTCTATTTCCCCCCATGATTACTATCAACGTATTATGACCATATCCATTGACTAATGTTGGCCAGAGACTCCAATGTTAAAGGAAAATATAATGCTTCGTTCGTAAGTGCTTCAATAAAGTATATAATGAAACCTTTACTTTACGCACTCCTAATTTAGATGTATTATTTCATTTGTATCTGAAAGTATATTTCCTTTAATAAAACTGAAGCACTGTCTGGACATTCAGTTATTAACCCCTTGCGCGCTCGTGACGGAACCGTTCCGTCACGAGTCTCGGATGGGCTGTGCTGGTGACGAAAAGGTTCCACGAATTCCACGCCTGCGCTGAAGGTTCTATTAGGCGGGCGAGGCCGTGACGGAACCGTTCCGTCACAAGCACAGCCCACCCGAGGCTCGTGACGGAGCGGTTCCGTCACGAGCACGGGAGCGCCGCGCGGCCCCCCCCTCCCCCTTAGCACTGCGGCGGAATAGCCGCCGCAGCTAAGGGGTTAAAGGGTATTCTAGTGTTTTTCTGGATTCTGAGTGTCTGACTCTCGTCTCCTCTGTGAGTAAGCCCTGGACATCACTGCTTCATTGAAAGCCAAGGCTTAAGTGCAGTACTTTGAAAACTCTCTTTTTCTCTCGCTCCAATTGTCACGGTCGGAGTACAGTAACCCCTGATTTCCCTGGAACCAAAGGAGCCAAGTCTCACATCTAGTGACTCTTAAATTTAGATTTGTTTCTTTTTGTATGGAAATAAAAAACATCTGGCCAATTTAGAGTGGAAATGGGCTCACAAAAATGTTTATTTTTGCTTAAATTGAAAGTAAAAGTAATCACAAAAAAAGTGCTTTGGGAATCCTCGTGGTAGGGGTCATTCAGTTGTTATGACGCGAATGAAGAATCCCTGAAGGCGAACTAGTATTATAGATAAGTAACTTTTCAATCTTGAAAAATCCTCCCGTACTCTAAAACTTATCAGAAATGTTGCATGAACATCCTTCAGTCCAGGCATAGTCAATCATTCCCAGGCAAGCAGAATATCACCCAGAAAGTGGGTCGCCTCTACTTTGATATCACATGCTGCAACGCATTTGTTCATCCCTCTAAAATTTATCAATAGCTAAATTGATTTCTTCTGAAAGTATTTTTGTTTTTCTTCCTCAGAATAAATTGTTTACAAAAATGTATAGCTGCCTGACAACCATGCTCAAGGTCATCTACTTTCCTTCTTGTCTAGAACTTCCACAAGTTCCAACACTTTTTTACTGTTGGATAAAATATATACAACTGCAACGATAACCCTGTCCACGTAAATAAACAAACTGTCCTATGTGCACCCTCCATGAATATGTGACATATTCTGCTTTTCTGCTTCTCATAAGATAGAACCCAAAATGCAAGTAATATTTCTTTATCTTTTTTCCAAGAATGCATTCAATTCGACCATGTCTGTGTTGCTAAAGATAAAACTAGGGTGTTTCTTGGAATCCCCTAATGGTGATGTGGCCACTACCACATTGAAAATGGGTTGGAAGCACATGGGTAACAAAACTGGCTGAGAATCATCCTCCACAATTCCATGCCTTTCCAAATATACTGTACTCGAAGATTTGCCTCTTGAATGTCTTTACCTCTTCGTTATTGCTGAAACTATTCACACACTTTCCCTCTCTTTTAAACGCCATCTTAAAAGAGAAACCACAGAGCTGCAGGACCTATCCATCATATTTTGCTGCATTATCATTAATGTTGACATTTCATGAACCTCGCTCTTTTATTGGCAAAACGGACTATTACAAGGCGATGGAAAGCGACAAAACCACCCAACATTTCAGACTGGCACAAAGAAATGATGCGATAGGGTAGGGCAGAGGGTGCGGAAATCAAAAGGGAAGAACAAAGGGGGCTGCGTAAAAGGTTGATATCCCTAGATTGGGATGTAATGATGGAAGAGTTTGCCACCATGGAGATTCACACAGAGTGATACTACTATTTGCATTTCTAGATTTTATGCAATGTTTGCTGATGTAACGGGGGGCTTTGTTTGTTTTTTCTCACAATTGGTGCATCTTAATATTTATTGCTGGATTAGGAAACACATGAAGATGGGTAGGAGTGCTTCGGACCTTAAGGTACGTGCTAATAATATCGCATAGCATTGGCATCCCAGCTGAGATGGTGGGTGGTTTAGGGAGGGACTGTTTTTTCAACAAAAATAATTGGATATAGTTGTTTATTTCATTTGCATTGAGTCAATATATAATCGGCAATTGTATTGCAGACACTAGCTGGTCAAACACTATGATGTAAGTGTCTTACAGGATTCTTAATAAGGCAACGCAGCAAGCACAGTGGAGGTATGCAAAGTTTGATGTAAGCCATGATAACAGGTTGATGTTATGCTTTGTAGTAACATTACTGAATTATAATGTGAAATACTGTTTGTTCGTACTACCAATGTAATGATGAATTATGACAATTTTATGGAACGAAAATAATAAAATCTGTTCAAAAAAAAAATCATTATTGTTGACATGTTTCGGTCTGCTATTAATGCTCCATTTGCATTTCCTAAGAGTCAAAGTCCTGCGTCTGCATCCTCCCAATTAATTCCTACAGGCTACCTATCAACTTTATCTCTTCAGTCATGCCCATGATCCCAGCCATTGAACTAACTACATCGAAAACATGTTTAAAGATATTTTATGGATTTGTCCAATCCTGTTTTTGGATCATTACCAATTTAATTAATTTTTTTCCCCAATATAATCTTCTAAACTTGAACTCTGAGATCTTCACTTGTATTTTTATTTCTGATCTACTGGCTCAACTGTGTTTTGATACAAAAGGCTGCACAATTCAAGATTCATTAGTCCTTTCACCTTATATGATTACTATCTCCTGTCTCGAAAGAATAACCCACACCATCTCAACATACTTATTCAGCAAACTATCTCATGGACGTAATCTCCTTACAAGAATGAGGCAAGATCAAACACACCATCTCCAAAGCATAATCCACTATTCTTATTAGAAGTGTCACATTTCTTTCTGTCTCCATAAGAAGGTGGTCCTCGAAAGAAACACAATTTCTCACATCACGGGCGATAACTTTCTTTTTGGATACATTCTTCTTTGGGACTGCGCCTTCAGTGTTTCCTTATTTTTTTGTGCCAAATATCCTAAAATGGTTTTTACCTGTAGAACTTTGTACTTAGACCTGGTATTCCTATTCGTTGAACACATCTTGAAACTTACAGAATCCTCTTTGAAATCCATAATGACCAGAATCTGTCTTCATTTCAATATGGCATTCTTGGTGATTTCTTTGACAGTTCGCTTTTTCTTGCATTGTCTGCATTCTGAACATAGTCTTAGTCATGACCTGTAACATATCTTCTGCTAACTTGCTTTTCAAATTCTGTCTTAATTGAGTTCCTGTTAAATCTATGCACCGGAAAAGATTCAAACATTGCTGAAGTGAGCATATTTCCTAAAAGTCCACTTCCTGTAGCATCCAAACTTTACTAAGTTTTCCATATTTACTTACAAGGAAAGTTTCCAAGAATATATTTAAAATGTTTTCCTAAGAATTTTTCTGCAAAACGTATTTTGGGAGACTTCTCTCAATAACATTTTTTTTTGCAGAGTACTTTTCCTATAAACCATCATATAGCGTAGGTTTCACCCTCAATTTTTGTTATTGTTTTAATTTTCTTGAAGTACACTGAGATAGTAATTTTAAGAAATAAAACCTTGATGAAGGTGCAAAGGAAAATCCTTCAGTGGTATGAGCACCCACATTAAACCTTCAGCTCAATTAACAGGCAAAACTCAATTTAAAATCATTAATCTGAGAGGGTGTTCGGACAGCTATCACCCAATCACACTATAGGTATAAAACAGCACTACAAAAAGCAAAACATGATTGAGCTGATAAGAATTGGCAGGTGTAACGATAATCTAACATTCTGGCATATTATATTACATGGGAGTCTAGAAGGGGTAACCACACCAGATTACTTTATCCAACCTGAGAAGTGGGTTGATCACTTCACCTTATTATATGATTAGAGGGAAGTTATTCCTCATGTGGGTGGTAGTGATAGCCTGCTCGAATGTGTACCCAATGAAACAAGGAGGATGGCAGACAGCGAAGGACCCTTTTTTAGCCTGGATGACACTCTTAGGGCTATTGAGAGGATGAAATCAGTAAAAGCCCCTGGGCCCGATAAGAAACCGGGTGATCTGTAGAAGTCTGAACCGCTTGTCTGGACCCCTTATTTAACATTTTTATCCAATGCAGTCGCAGAAGGAGGAAAATTACCTCAGCCCTGGGGAGGGGGCAAAATAATGACCATATATAAAAAGGTGACTTCTCCATCCCATCAAGCTAAAGGCCTATTAGAAACATGCAAAAAAGTATTGCCAGACAGGTTTTGGATTAATTATCAGCCTGAATGGATGACAATAAGAACTACCAAGCAGTACCTAGAACTACCAAGCAGATTTTTGCACAAAAACTAGTACATGTGATCAGGTGTTTAGGCATATCTTACTTATCTGGAAATGCGTGCAATTATAGAAGCAATAATTGTACGTATGTTTCATTAACGTCCGTGCCGCATTTGACCTGGTACCGCTGGAAATACTTTGATTAGCTCTAAAAGGAATGGGAACCCCCACAACAACTGGTGAATCTGCTTGTTAGGATGCATGAAACAATTATGCATAGGTCAGATGGGGGAAGTCCGGCGAATTAAGTATTAAGATCCCTATTCGGCGAGGGGCACGTGAAGGCTGTGTCCTTGCACCCACACTGTTTTCTCTCTACGTAAATGGGGTGGTCAACGAACTGCAGGATTGTGAAAATGATTCTCCAATGTTAAATAGAGAAAAGATTCTGATCCTGTTGTTCACTGACGACTCCTAAATCCTATCCAGGACCCCAAAGGAACTTCAGAGGCTAATCAATACATTTCTGGGATTCTGAGTCCAAGGGCCTGGAATTAAATACTGAGAAGACAAAATATTTTGTATTTGGCAGGACCAAGGGAAAGTGTAAACCAGTAAGGAGAATGGGGAAACCACTCGAGCAGGTGCTCAAATTCGATTATTTGGGCGTAAGGCTAACGAAACTCCGAGCTGGGATCCCCAAATAGATCAAAGCCAATTAACTCCATGCTATAAGTCCTAATCCATATTGCGTTTTCATAAGCAGTCTTGGTCTCGGTCAAGTACTCCTGCTCTGGACGTATATTGAATGAAAGCCCAAAATTATGCACTCTACGGTGCAGAGTTATGGGGTCATGGTGACTTGCACAAGCTAGCGGTGAGTGAAAATATATTTCCTTGGTCCCTTATACTTGTCCCAACTAGCACTCTGTTGACTTCACTTTTTATTTACCTAGGGCTTTAGAGAATTGGTGATGTGGCTGCAATTAAACCACTGATTTACTGGCAGTGCACCTGGTCCACTCCGGAGATAGGTCAATACCTTGAATCTCTGAAAAATGTTAAACCGGAGTGGTGCCAACAGGATCCCTTGACTTTGACATGTACAATTTTGGTGCAGTTCGCTGGGCATGTTTAATATGTGGGATTGTCCGGAATGAATTAGCAAGAATTATATTGCCACAGTGAAAGTTACGTACTGGGCATTTGTTGAAGAAGGGTATGTGACTAATAGATCAGGGGGGCATCTGACTACTGAGTTTAAATATCAAACCCTTTCTTGAGTCTGAGCCTCTTTATGACCAGATCACAGTACCTATGACGAAAAGTCTCTATGTGAGATTGAGATTTGGCGGTTTATCCTTAAGGTCATTTAATGTATGGGAAACAAACACAGATACAACCGCATGCCCAGCCTGTGGTTATGCACAGGAGACAGTGAAACATGCCCTTTTTTCTGTTATGAATATCATTCTCAGTGGAAAAAATAGGTTCGTCCCATTTGTTGTAAATTGAGAATCAGACACTATAGGGTGGCACTAAGGGTATTAAATTCGGATACCACACTACGTATTGTATTTGCTGTAAGCAGATTAGTGTTGAGTGTCTGGTTCAGGCACCAGAGGTTCCTGTCCCAGGTTGTTCGCGAAGTTCCAGCCTTCACTGAATTGCAAGTGTATCCAGGATCTAAATGATTGCCAACCTAGGAACTCCTATGGAGGAATGTTGATGTTTTGAGACACATTATGATTACGAGGTGGAATTATTTGAAGACAAATTTATTATTACTATTAGGCATCTAGTACTTTTTAGACTTGATAATGTAATATCAATATGTTTAGGTCTCGCCTGTCGATGCGCATGCGCATCGAGCAAGGCGAGAGTATTGGGACTTATCCGCTCTTTATCCACACTGCAAGGAATCGTGGCGATTCCTTGCAGTGCCCGTGACTTTTAAGCTCAATGCGCATGCGCATTGAGCTTAAAAGCGCGTGCACGTCCGTCTTTGTTTACCCGCTCCGCCCCCTCCCCTTCCCGCCGTGTCGCATTTCTCCTCCCCCCTCCCCTCTCCTCCGTCCGTCTTGTTTGTTTGTTTAATTTAACCCGCTCCGCCCCCTCCCCTTCCCGCCGTGTCGCATTTGTTTGTTTTTGCAGCCGCCAATTGAGGAGCATGGCAGGAGGAGGAAAAGGCCTCTCCTTTTCCCACCATTGCAGGCCAGTGGCGGGGACTCTCCGTGAATACCAAGGTAAGAGTCGTGAGGCGTTTTCTTTGCCCCAGCTATCTATCCGGCGGAGGCCTCACATAAAGACTCCATTTTGAGCGCACAATCTCTCTTTGGACCGGAAACGCAGGCTTCGGAAAGCCCGTATGTCTCAACACTCTAGGGGCTCGGTGCATCCTAGCCTGCTCGGATGCACACATGTCTCGCGACTGGTAACAAAACTGGTCAATCGGTGTTATACGCCAGATTTCTAAAAGGGCTGTGAGAAAGGGTGGATTTGAATTGGCCTGCAGCCTCCACACCCATTTCCCCGGCACCCTCCTCGCACCGCTCTGGTTCCACTCAGAGAACATATCCTCGTAAAATTACAAATATCCAGCTACTCTAAACATCTTGAAACCTCTGAACTACTTTAGCAAACCCAGCGAGTTTTGTCCTCGACCAATGTAAACTGTGTAGAACTCGAGACCGCGCCATAAATCAAGGAACATTTGCAGCGCATCGTTCCAGCGCTAGAATAAACACGGCCGATTACATCTGTCCGCTCACTGTAAACGGTGCCGGTTAATTTATGCAATCCTGCTGCACAGGTCTAGGCCCGCCAACTCTTGCCAGAAGTGTGGAATGCTGGTGAACCCCTAAAACAATTATGCACACTACTTGCTCGGGAGAGAGCCTGGAAAAAAACAGGCAATACATACATAACACGGACTGATTAAGATGATGCAAAATGAAGGAAAAAAAATAAAATTCAGACCGAAACGAGCAAAATGTCTACAGTTTGACAAACGAGATATTACGTAAGGAATGACGGAACTAACTCAGATCGCCACATGACATGATGGAAGCCATCTCAAATCGTTTTTTTATAAAAAGGTGCCGAGTATGCTGTCAGTTTACTCGCAGCTTTTCAACAAATCCGCCATCTTGGATTGCTGCAGCAAAACCCCTCTTAAGAGGAGGCTCCCTCTGTTAGACCCGGACTTTAATAGCAGCATGGACATACCATGCCTTACGTACATTTTTAAACCCAACACTTGAACACCCTTTGCCACAAGGCTCACTTCGACAAACCTTTGCACGGAGGGGGCGGGGGATGCGGGCAAGCCCTGTGCGGTAACCATGGTATGTGCCATCCCCTTTGTGTTTCGTAGCCCCTCCTCAATCCCCCCCAGTTTGTTTGGGGGGTTTTCTGCCCATAAATCCAGCTACAAAGAAACAGTGTTACTGCTGGAGGGGGTGTGGCTGTACATACGTGTGCGCCCTGGAGAGCATGATTGGCAATATATGCTTGATTAGAAGGACGTAAAGAATAGCGGGCCTGCCGGGATTCGTACACCTTTTAGACTATTGGAGATCTCTGCAGTGGATGCAGTAGTCCACTGAGCTATCTTACTAACAAATATATATGTGATGTGTTCCTGCGTATGCCTCCTCTCTTTTTGGTAGAAATAATACACCCTCACTCACCCTCAACCCCTCACTCACCCTCACCCTCACTCACCCTCACTCACCCCCACCCTCACTCACCCTCACCCACCCTCAACACCTCATCCTCACTCACCCTCAACCCCTCACCCTCACTCACCCTCACTCACCCTCAATCCCTCACTCACCCTCACCCTCACTCACCCTCACTCACTCACCCTCACTCACTCACCCTCACTCACTCACCCTCACTCACTCACCCTCACTCACTCACCCTCACTCACTCACCCTCACTCACTCACCCTCACTCACTCACCCTCACTCACTCACTCACCCTCACTCACCCTCACTCACCCTCACTCACCCTCACTCACCCTCACTCACCCTCACTCACCCTCACTCACCCTCACTCACCCTCAACCCCTCACTCACCCTCACTCACCCTCACCCTCACTCACCCTCACCCACCCTCACCCTCACTCACCCTCAACCCCTCACCCTCACACAGTGCAATAGGTCTCAGAGCATTTGAGTTAGAGCTTTTAGAAATGTTTATGGCTTTTTTTATTTGTAATTCTTTAGCATTGGCTACAGGAAACAAAAATGCTAAAGATTTACAAAAAAACCCCATAAACAATTCTAAAAGCACTAACTCTAATGCTGCGAGACCTATTGCA
This sequence comes from Lissotriton vulgaris, assembly GCF_964263255.1. Lineage (NCBI taxonomy): Eukaryota > Metazoa > Chordata > Amphibia > Caudata > Salamandridae > Lissotriton > Lissotriton vulgaris. The sequence goes on along the minus strand of NW_028240613.1, from coordinate 1,576,279 downwards.
TTTCCAATGCTTGTTTTATTTATGGACGTTTTTATATTCATTTGACTGCATAACAATGGAACATTGGTGACGTCATTGTATAGCAGATATATTGCTGTATATTGACCGGTAGAAATCTAATAATTTTTTATCAGTCAATTTTTTATGTACCCTGATTACGTAGGCCTGACATGTGAAGATGAGTTATCTTGCGCGTACTGGCGGATACTGTTTTAGACAACCTTATTTTACTATTGTATATATCAATGGTGTTTTAATTATTATCAAAAATCTTTTTATGTGTTAACTTATTTATTGCTGTGCACTTTAATGGTCGTATGACCGAATAAAGTTAAACTATTATTAAACTATTGCCCAAATTTGAGCTTTTCTCTATTTTCCTAGTGCTCTAGATTTCACGTCAGTATAAAGTTATTGTGATACCATAGTAGTACAGCAGTAACCTCACAGACCCCACTCTCATTAACTGTGTAGTTGCCCAATCTAAAATTCCTGCTTCTCAGACAAAATGCCAGCATTGCATTTCTTATTCCAAAGCAAGTTGGAAGATGCTATTTCACTTTTGTGATCTCATCCTGTCAAATTTTTTTTTACTACACACACATTAGAGTGGCGTAAAGTTAAGACTTCTCATTGGGCCTTGTGCCTGTCACACTTTGTAATGCACTACCCAACTGCAGCATAACAATTCTATATCATAGCTGTTTTACCATTCAGTGAGAAGAGTGTTAAGTCTGAAGCCGTCCCCAATCCCGGACTCACAAGCTGGGCATGCTTGCCTTTAGATAGCATTCTGAGTTACCTTGTATTTTCCAGCTAAGCGTATTAATGAGTACCCCAAGAGCTCGACAGGTACTGTTATCAATAACACCCCTATTAAAGCGCTAGACTATGTGTTAGAGATGGTACACCCAGAGCCGGTTTGGGAACACAAAGTAGCCCTGGCAATTTTGTCAGACCAGCCACCTGGAGGCCAGGGGTCCTGCCAGTGTGAAGCACTGCTGCTTATGTTGCTGGGGGACGATATTGCAGACCGCTGCAAAACCTGCCCCCACCATCTTCAAACCGGACCCCACCCTTCCTGCCGGGAAATGCCTGATGCCTGGTTCGGCCAGTCCGGCCCTATGTGCACCCAATGTATACCACCACTTGTACAGGACGGCAATCATGGACCTTTTTTAAACCACGTTATGCGTGCTTGTGCCAAAGAGTTTCTTAGAAGCCTAGCACGAATAATCTACAGAGAAGGTCAGGAGTGATTCATGAATAGGAACCAATCTTGCTGCTTCCCACAAAGGTGAAGAAATATTTCAATATTTTGTAAACATGTTTTGGCAAAATTTCTTTCACTCAGGATTAAGCAACAATGGAAAATGATACAATCAACTATCGGAAAAAAGTAAAATAAGTCTTTGTATGCAAGTTTGTATGATCTTCACAAAACTTTTGTTCACATCACGTGTTCTATTTAGACGTGTGCACTTGATCTGATCTCCTTTCTCTTTGGTCAGTAACTCATCTCTGGGGGGCCAACTTTTTTTTTTTTTTTTTAACTACGCTCCATTTTTTTTACTATGCTCCATTCATCTTCTTGAAGACCTTCTAAGGTCTTCAAGAAGCAATTAAAAATTTCTTCTGATTGGCTTTTCTTTTGATATAGAATGAAAAAAAGCATGTTCTTCTGATTTCTTCATACAGAGGACAATTCAGAATGAAATGGAGGAAGCCCCCAAGCAGGCCACAGGTGCAAGCTGCTAATGGGATCCGGTTTCTTTCCTTTAACAGAGATCCTTGTGAGAGCACTCAGCTTCTCGACATGAAGTTTCATAGGTTCCAAGAGTATGATTGCGCATGTTGCAAGTTGTCAAAGAAGCCAGATTAGCCTACAGGAATGAAATTGTCTAGAATCGTCAGTATCTTAAGTTTCAGTTGAGGAACTTGTTTTACACAGTCTTGTTGATTCTTCTTGAAGGAATGTCTCAAACTGTCCTTGCTTAGTTTCAGGATAAGACAAGTCATAAGTCTTCCTTCATCCATTCTTCAAGTATTTTGATTTAATATGTATGGAAAATGCTCCACTAGGTGGTTTCCTGTCAACATTAGACATCTTAGCCCTTATTTGATAAGTGACATTTGACATCTATCCAGGATTTGACTTTAGCCGACCTCTGATTCCAAGGCGATGGTAGAGAGCAAGAAAAGTTAATAGCGTGAGTAAAGACTTCCAGAATTTAATCTCATGGGGACCTATGTTAAAGTTCTGTTGTCGAGCCCTTCCATTTCTGCTCCAAGCACCATTAGGGACTTTGGAGGAAGCCACATCTGCCAGCCTGGATACAAGAGCAGACTTAAAACCCCTTTGCTGTTAGGTACTGTGAGCTGGTCCCCTTCCCCCTTTAGAGAAAATCTGCAGGTACCACATAGCGCTTTTTTTCAAAATACAGATCCATGAAATATATCAAAGAAGATTCTTTTTTAACAGTTTTACCTTGTTAATTTTATTTTATTTATACTGTGAAGAAGAATTAGTTTATTTTGAATAAGTCTAAATACATTGATTTAAAATGAAGTGTATCTCATTGAAATCAAGTCAGTGCAGTGTTAATCTGAAAAGCAACACTTTGATATTCAGTTCTCATACAAATAGATTGAAATTAACTATAATACTCATCAACACTCCTGAAACACATTTACAAATGACACTAAACAAATGTAATCATAGGAGGTAACCATATATCTTTAACTGCTAGCCCGGCGCCCTGAACCCTGTTCCTCAAATCTTTGACCCTACAGTCTTAACCTCTGTGCCCTTATTCCTGTATCCTTCATCCATACCCTATAACCCCACACTATACCACAAACACGTAATCCTATCAACCAAACTCTTAATTATGTACCTTTAACAGTGGACCTTCTGCCCTAAACCCGTATGCCATCAATCTATATCCCTAGCCCTTAATCCTACTTCCCAACCTTTAAACCGTAGACCCCTAATCCTATACCAAAATCCTGAATTGACTCTCCAAACTACCTTATACCCCATGACCTTAATGCCTAAACTCTAATACCACTTCCTTAATCTACAGTGCTTTACTCCTGCAATATCCATCTTTAACCCCAAATCCTTTACCCAATACCTGAAAACCCTACCTTTGCTCCACAAACCCTTCATATGGTATCCCAAACTTTTGACCGAGTACATTTAAACCCTGTACCAAAAACCACTTTTGACCCTATACACCTATCCTTCTACCCATAACGCAATATCCTTGACCAAATACCACAAGTTTTTAATCTTATAGGTCTTATCGCTCTACTATTAACTTGTAAAGACCAAACCCTTGAGCCTATACCCATAATCCTGTACCCCTTTGTCTATATCCTAACCATAAATACTTAATTGTGCACCCTTAACCCTGTACACCTAACTCTGTACCTCAATACCCATACCCTTTAACTCGATAACCATAATATCAGAAAACACTTGACCTTATACCATTAACCCATAATACAATACCTTTCAGCCTATAATTTTCAGTTAAAATACCCTAACCTTTTTATCCCTAACTGGTTACCAGAACCACTAACTCCTGAAACACAATGCCTCATACCGTAAACTCTATAACCTAAACCCTTATTCTTTTACCTGATAAGGTTTTCCTTCATTTACACTGTTTTTAATTAAATATATTTTGGAAATAAATAGTAGTGTTTCTTTCTCAGACTGTTTCGTTTTAGAATGAATTACTAAAGTTCTAGTTAGAATTAATGTTGTTTTGGGAGTGTTCTTTTTGAAGTTTTGAGGTAATACTGTTTCATCATTGCTCCCGTTGAACTGCATTGGGAACTTCAGTCAATGACTGGAAAGTGAATATACTTACTTGCTTTACTTCAGGAATTGAGAGAAATATTTCCCTGAATTGGTAGGTTTGTAAAGGGTTGCTTTATTTTCAACCACAGGTTCTGAAGCAGGAGTTTTGGTAATTGAGCAATCTGAGGTACTGAGACTGCTTTTTAGGTCGAGCTGGAGAAAGCAATGCGAAGCATTGCGTCCAGCTCGACAACTAATGTTGCCCGCCTCCTGGGAATCTGAGACAGGGGTCGGGCACGCGCGGCGATTGGTGTCTGTGGACGGCCAGTGCCGTGCACATCTCCTGCCTCAGATTCCCTGAAGTGTGCAAACACACACACACAGGCAGGCACATGCACGCACGCGCAAACACACACACACAGACACACACACGCGTGCACCCCCCTCCACACTTATCAGGGTCTTTCCGCGTGTCCCTGTCTCCCTCTGCAGCCAGCGCATTAGTCTTGGCAACAGGCGGGGCTCTCCACGACCACGGGAGCCCCGCTAGCTCACACGCAAATCTTCCGGCTGACTACAGGAGCGCGGGGTAGGCTCCCGTCTGCTTCCTGTTTGCGGCCCCGCGCCCGTCCCAAAACAGGCTGCCTGGCTTCCTTTCCAATCCGGGCTGCGGACATAAAGCCCGCAGGTAGGTGTATCACAAAATATTTCACAATAGGGACAATTAACCTTGGTCTTTGTCCCCTGACTTGAATTTTCCAGCATGGAATTTTTACATATGTGCCTACTTGCCTAGACCCACAAACAATGGGCTTTAAGCACGGCCCTTAATACAACCCCAGTCCGCACTTGACGCAATAATTATTTTGCTCCAGGGTTAATAAGGACCCCTGCAGCCAAAACAGCGGGGGCACAAAACCTTCAATAGGGCCACATTCCGAATCCGACCACCATCAACGAATATCTTTAAGATATGTGAGATTCGGGGGTCACGCCATTTTACTTGACGCCACCTTCCTGACTGGCTTTTAATGTTTACTTTTGACTTCATTTCGTTTTTAGCTCAAAAACTCGTCATACATGTGCAGGCATTCACTCGATGCAATTACAAACAGTATTCAGCTCTATGAAGCAATGACATTATTGTTTCTTCTTAGCAGCCCCGGAGCTTGAGGCTCAAGCTTTACAAGAAACACCTTTATTTAGGATTCTATGCAGGTTCCTGCAGACAATTCATCGCTGACTTCTTATAACTGACCTCTGGTCAGGAACTAAGCATGCAGTTTACTATTGGTTGATATAATCTGGAGCAATATCCCCGAGCAATCAGACTTAATTACGCTCGTGTCCGGAACCTTAATTCCTTGAATATTTTGTAAATGCCTGGCAAACGTAGCTCTCCTCCCTGATTCTAACTTTTACTGTCTCAGGCACTGGTGCAAACTCTGTCCTGCTCGCCAACGTAGCTCGCAGTCCGGAACCAAACTTTAAGCACATTTTCTACTGCAGCGGGGCTATCGTTCCATTTTTTTGCCTTCTCCTGTCAACACTGTTAAGTTTTTTTATTCAAAGGCTTGAATTCTGCATCCCTGCCCAGTTATGGCTTCTTTCTTTCTTTGCTTTATAGTCACTGTGCTGTCCGCATCACAGGCTGGGTTTGTTGCTCTGTCGTTTTGTAGCTGTGATAGCACGATCAATGTAATACCAAGCATTGGCATATCCAATAAGTCTCGTTTAATGGACGAGCAATGCACATTATATAAAGTATTTGTACGTCTATTGTAAAATGTGGGATAGTTTTAAACGACTCAAACTACAATGCATGGCAGACCTGGCTTACGATGTTACACATGCATTGGGTCCTTAATAGGAACAAATGTAACTGAAGTGGGTCTAAAGCACCACAACTACTTCCTCTTTTGTAATCGGATGTAAGATTTCACAGCTGTCATTAAGTGTCCTGAGGTCCTGCTGTCACGTTAATCGGATACAGGGGTTCCCTCTTCGTGAGTAGCTGAATGCTAGCCCGTACTGCAAGTCTGTGATGCGTCACATGTCTCTTGGATGGTAGTTGGCATAGAAATTGTCGGATGTTTGCGGTGGTGACGAGGCATGCTTGTGAGATCACTGCACAAGAGAAGGGGTTGGGCACTGTTGATAGCTAAACGGGCCAACGTTGTAAAGAGGCTCCAATAAAACTCTCTATAGAAAAGTATTGGGCTGAAATATTATTTTGGACAGTCAAGTCAAGTCAAAGAATTTATATAGCGCACTACATACCCAGAGGGTCTCAAGGCGCTTAGGGAGGGGAGGAGGATTACTTGTCAAATATCCACGTTTTAAGTTGCTTTCTGAATGCTAGGTGGTTCTGGGTAAGGCGAAGGTAAGTGGGGAGTGAGTTCCATGTTTTAGCTGCCAGGTATGAGAAGGATTTGCCTCCCATGGTGGTCTTGTTGATGCGAGGTACAGTGGCGAGGGCTTGGCTGGAAGAACGTAGTTGGCGGGAGGGGGTGTAGAAGGACAGTCGTGAGTTGAGGCAATCTGGTCCGATGTCGTAGAGTGATTTGTGTGCGTGGGTTAGCAGTCGGAAAGTGATCCTCTTATTGACGGGTAGCCAGTGGAGGTCTTTCAGGTGACCAGAGATGTGTTCGTTACGCGGGATGTCTAATATGATCCTGGCTGAGGCGTTTTGGATTCGTTGGAGTTTCTTCTGGAGTTTAGCGGTGGTACCTGCGTAGAGGGTGTTTCCGTAGTCCAGTCGGCTCGTGACCAGAGCATGGGTGACTGTTTTTCTGGTTTCGGTGGGGATCCAGCGAAATGTTTTTTTGAGCATGCGAAGAATGTTGAAGCAGGATGAGGATACGGCGCTGACTTGTCTGTTCATTGAAAGTGAAAAATCCAGGATAACGCCTAGGTTCCGTGCGTGGTCTGTCGGGATGGGTGCTTTTCCAAGGGCTTCCGGCCACCAAGAGTCGTCCCATGCAGAGGGGGATGTACCTAAGATGAGGACTTCTGTTTTATCTGAGTTCAGTTTCAGACGGCTGTGTTTCATCCATTTGGCAACTTCTTTCATTCCTTCGTGTAGGTTGGTTTTGGCGGTGCTGGGGTCATTGGTGAGAGAAAGGATCAGTTGAGTGTCATCCGCGTAGGAGATGATGTTGAGATTGTGTTGGCGAGCGATGGCCGCAAGGGGGCTCATGTATACGTTGAAGAGGGTGGGACTGAGTGAGGATCCTTGTGGTACGCCACAGATGACTTCAGTGGCCTCGGACTTGAATGGTGGAAGGCGGACTCTCTGGGTTCTTCCGGTGAGGAATGAGGTGATCCATTCAAGTGCTTTTCCTTGTATTCCGATGTTTCTGAGGCGGCGTAAAAGGGTGCTGTGGCAGACTGTGTCGAAGGCTGCAGAGAGATCGAGGAGGATGAGGGCGACTGTGTCTCCATTGTCCAGTAGAGATCGAATGTCGTCTGTTGCTGCGATGAGGGCGGTCTCAGTGCTGTGTTTTGCTCGGAAGCCGGATTGTGAGGAGTCGAGGGATTTGTTGGCTTCGAGGAAAGCGGCGAGCTGGTTGTTGACAGCTTTCTCGATGACTTTGGCCGGGAAAGGAAGGAGCGATATGGGGCGGTAATTTTTGAGTTCGGTGGGGTCCGCTGTGGGTTTTTTCAGAAGGGCGGTGAGTTCAGCGTGTTTCCAGCTTTCCGGGAAGGTGGCGGAGTTGAAGGAGCAGTTGATGACGTCTCGGAGTTGCGGTGCTATGACGGAGTCTGCTTTGTTGAAGATGTGCTGAGGACATGGGTCTGTGGGGGATCCTGAGTGGATGGAGTTCATCAGGCGGATGGTGTCCTCAGTGGAGATTGGGTTCCAGTCGTTAAGGGTGTTCAAGGGGGGAGAATGTTCAGCATATGGTTGGGTGGGTTGGTCTCCGGGTTGGTTGTCGAAGCTGTTGTGGATGTCTGCAATTTTGTTGTGGAAGAATAATCCAAGGGAGTCGCAGAGGGCTTGGGAGGGGGTGATGTCGTTGGAGTTGGCCGAGGGGTTGGTAAATTCCTTGACGATGTTGAAAAGTTCCTTGCTGTTGTGGGCGTTGTTGTCTAGTCGATCCTTGAATGCTGTTTTCTTGGCCTTTCGGATTAGTTGGTGTGTGTGCGGGTGGCGTTTTTGAAGGCGTCCTTGGTGCTAGTGGTTGGGTCTTTTTTCCAGGCCTTTTCAAGGGAGCGGCAGAGTTTCTTGGACTTCTTAAGATCATCGTTGAACCATGAGGCCTTCTTGCTGCCAGGTTTGCTTTGACGTTTTTTCAGTGGTGCTAGGATGTCGGCGGTGTTGGATAACCATAGGGTGAAGTTGGCGGCAGCTTGGTCTGGGTTAGAAGAGTGGGCTGGGGTGTTTAGAAGGAGCGATGAGGAGATCTGGTCGATGGTGATTTTGTTCCAGTTTCTTTGCAGAGTTGGTTGGAGGTGGTTGGTGGGTTTCGGCTTGTTGTAGGTGAAGTGAACGCAGCTATGGTCAGTCCAGAGGAGATCCGTAGTGTGGCTGAAGGAGACATGATTGCTGGAGGTGAAGATGGGGTCGAGTGTGTGACCTGCGAAGTGGGTGGGGGAAGTGACCAGTTGTTTAAGTCCGAGGTTGGCGAGGTTGTCCAAGAGGGTGGTGGTGTTGCGGTCGTTGTTCTTTTCAAGGTGAAAGTTGAGGTCTCCCAGAAGGATGTAGTCTTTGGAGGGGAGTGCGTGTGGAGTGATGAAGTCAGTGATGTCTTCGCTGAATTTTGCGCGGGGTCCTGGTGGTCTGTAGAGGAGGGTGCCTCTGAGTGTGGTCTTGGGGTCGATGTGGATCTGGAAGTGAAGGTGTTCAGAGTTGGCGAGGTTGACGTCAGAGCTGGTTGAGATGTGGATTGATTTCTTATGGACAATAGCGATTCCTCCTCCTGTGTGGCCGGTACGGTCCTTGCGTGTGATCTTATAATCTTCAGGGATGGCAATGGTGATGTCTGGGGCTGATGTGGAGTTCATCCATGTTTCTGTTAGGAAGGCGACGTCTGGAGAGATGGTGTCTAGTAGATTCCATAGGTCAATGGCGTGTCTGTGGACCGATCGGGTGTTGAGAAGGATGCATTGTAGGTGGTTGGGGTCGGGAATCTGTGGTGTGGTCGTAGCGGAGATGTTGTCGGTGCCGATGAATTTGCAGGAGTAGCAAGAGAAAGGTCCATGGGTGTGTCCAGGAGCGGCTTGGACGCAGTTGGGGGCGCGACCGGGGTTAAGGGCTAGGAGGGTGGCGGCATCGTAGGTAATGCGGGAGGGCTGGGCAGCGCGAGGGGCAGGGGGTATGGCGCTGGGCGCGGTCCAGGCGCGGACGGGCGTAGACGGGCTTACCTTTGGCGCACCTTCGGCGAGGCCGTAGCGCGTGGACGCTGCGCGTGGGGACATTGGCCATAAATGGATGTTGGAGGGGGCGGAGCGTGGGAGGGGCAGCAGCTGGGAGGCGGTGGCGGGAGGAGGGGTGGACCAGGGGAAAACAAACAACAAAATGGAGGGTCAAAGGCTAATGGAGCCAGGGGCAGCAAATTCACTACAGCGCCGAGTGTGCAGGACAATTGCAAGTAAACACACAAGCCTCAATGTACCAAAATCAATTCAGCCAGTCTCAGCAAGGTCGCGCTAGCAATTAATTAATTAAATAGAATAATGCGGCGCTGCGCGAGCAAAGCGCTTCTAGGCTGCGAGGGTCAGTCAAATACACAAATACAGCTGAAAATGCTTGTTGACAAAACGATACCGCCAGGAGACAGAGCGAGGCAGCTGCAGTTCAGCTGGAGCGTGGGGGAGCAACCGATCTGGAAGAAGGTCCAGGCGATCAGTCCTAACATAATGTTAAGTATTTGATAATATAAATAACTAATAATTACTACTATAAATAAACTGTGGTACATCTAAACAATAGTTACTTTAGACCTCAGTATTATAGGCTTGCCCCTTTACACACCGCCCACTCCAAACTGCCCCCTCACACTCTGCCCCCTCACACTCTGCCCCCTCACACTCTGCCCCCTCACACTCTGCCCCCTCACACTCTGCCCCCTCACACACTGCCCCCTCACACACTGCCCCCTCACACACTGCCCCCTCACACACTGCCCCCTCACACACTGCCCCCTCACACACTGCCCCCTCACACACAGCCCCTCACACACAGCCCCCTCACACACAGCCCCCTCACACACAGCCCCCCCACACACTGCCCCCCCACACACTGCCCCCCCACACACTGCCCCCTCACCCACTGCCCCCTCACACACTACCCCCTCACACACTGCCCACTCACACACTGCCCACTCACACACTGCCCACTCACACACTGCCCACTCACACACTACCCACTCACACACTGACCCCTCACACACTGTACACTCACACATTACTCACTCACACTACTTTAGGGCACACACACTTCACAATCACACCCCTCACACACTGCCCCCTCACACACTCCCCTCTTACACATTACTCACTCACACTACTTTAGGGCACACACAGCACAATCACACCCCGCACCCTCACATACTGCACCCTCACACACTGCCCCCTCACACATTAGCCCCCACTCGTCACCACAACATCACTCAGCGCCACCACAGCATCAATCTGTGCAACCATTTAACAACTGGTTCAAATATGTTCTCTCAATGTTTCAAGCTTTATTACAAATGTCACAAAAAAATGTTAATATTTCACTTCTGTGGGGGGGCGTGGCCAAGCAGCATGGCCGACAGGACGTGAGCTCCTTTGGCTTCCTGCCGGCCGCCACTAAAATCCTATTATAAGAGATCCTGTCAGCCCACCTGAGACACTCCTACGGTGCTGCCCCAGACCCGGACCGTCCTGTGCTCCTCCGGTCCCGCTTTGGAAGCTGTAGTTGTCCGGTGCGCTGCCGAGCTCAGACCTACTGATTTGCCGCTGGCGGCCTGGAAATCGAAGCCGGGGATCGCGGCCTGGCCAGACGTTCGACGTTTCCAGGTACGGGGGGAACATTGCCATCGGCCCCCCCCCCCAGCGGTTAATTAGGCACCGGAGCGGCGTTGAGTCCACAGAGACACGGAGCGCCTTGGAGGACCGGCCTTAATAGCCGGCAGTGGTGGTAGCGGTGGCCACCGGTAATCGAGGCTGGGGATCGGGCCTAGCCGAGGCGGAGCAGCGGAAATTGCCAGGAGACCCCCACTGTCATCCGGGGGGCCCGGTTGAGGCGGAGGTGTGAGAGGGATCCTAGACTGGTGCACTGGCCGGCTCGAGAGTTGGAGCCAGTGCTGGTTGCTGTAGCGGCCTGCGTCTGATCGGAGCGCCTGGGGTGAGAGGCTGTCGCTCGAGGCCGGGGATCGGGCCTCGAAACGACGGAGCTGGAGACTGCCCGGAGAACCCCCGGGGGCCCAGCAACGGCAAAGGTGACCGTGGGGGCCAGAAATACGACGCTGAGCAGACCGGGAGGCGAAATCGCGACATCCCAGTGCTGGCGGTCGAGGCGACCTGTGCCTGGTCGTGGCGATTGGTGGGAGGGCCCGCCGCCCCCGGAGATCTCTGCAGCGACTGGAGTGTCGCGCTGCATGCGGCTGGCGCCACTTGGAGACCCGATCCATTGATCCGCATTGGGCCCTGGCTTGGGGGTAAGAGGATGACCTGTCCATATCGGGACAGGGCCGCATGAGTGTAGGGCCCGCAGTTTGGACCGGCCCATTGCACCTGCGGCAGGACGGACCCCTCGACCACTTGCTGGGCTAGTGGGGGCCGGGCTGGGAGCGGGGCTCTGGACCCCTGGAACAATCTTCTCCTGGCGCTAGGGGGGTCACGCGCCCACAGGACATACCTACAAACGCTGGGGCACAGGACCTGAAATACAGAGACTGGTGGTACAGGGGCTCGGAGGGGGTACCCTCGGAGGAGCGGCTCTGCAGCGGCTGGTGATGGGAGGATGCCGGGAGGCCCAAACGTAGCCCCACTCGCGACTGGAACGGGGGTCTGGACCTAGCCTCCTCTCTCCCTGTAGTACCTGGGACACACCCCCGCAGGGCCCTTTGGACTAGAAATATAGCAGTGCCCTCACTGGGACGGGTCTGGACGGCGGATCGGGTGGGCGTGGTGCCCTGGTGCCCAGACTGTATACGACGTCTGAGGGAGATGCCGAATATCTAGAGGACGCTTGAGTGGCCCCCCCGCGTACTTCATGATGCGCAAGGACAGAACGCCCCGGGCAGTCCAGCCCAACACCATCACACAGTATACCACACAGAGGCTCCCCTCACAGAGACTCACTCGCCAGTCGGGTGAGGAGGAGGGGGGGTCCAGCGCCCGAGGAGCCGTCACGGGCGGAGTTACTGAAAGCGATACAGGGTTCCCACTCGGCTTTGGAACGTCAGATTGAGACTGTGTCCATCGACGTGAACCTGTTGCGGACTGACCTGCGTGAGGTTAGCCGACAAAGTCACGACCGCGGAAGGGAACATCACCCAACTGCAGGGAGAGGTGGCGTCTGTCAAGAAAATGGTCTCTCAACTCTCGGCCACGACAAAGGCTCTGGAGTGGAGAGCGGAGGATGCTGAGGGGAGGGTGCGCCGCAGTAACATCCGCGTGCTGGGTATTCCGGAACGAGCTGAGGCGGGCCACCCGGAACTCTTCCTAGAGCAATGGATTCGGACGGTGTTGTGCCCCGAGGGCCTGTCGGATGTTTTTGTAATCAAGAGGGTGCATAAAGCATTGGTCCCACCTCTAAAACCTGGTGCCCCTCCCCGGGACCTCATCGCAAAAATTCTGCACTACGGTGACAGGAATTGCATTCTACGAGCCGCGAGGGAAGTTAAGGACCTTACGTTTGAGAATACGAGGGTGTCCATCTTCCCGGACTACACACAGCTAGTCCAGGAACAGCGCAAGTCCTTTCTGGCAGTTAAACAAAAGCTCAGGGAAATGCATCTCCAGTATATGCTACTAAACCCGGCGAAACTCAAGGTTCTTTCCCAGGGAAAGGCTCCCTTCTTCGAGGCCCTGGCGGATGTGTGGGAGTGGCTCGAGATCCGGGGAGATGACCTCCCTCCTGGCGAGCGAGCTAGGGATCGGAGCTCGTGGGGGACCAGACCACGGAGGAGGCGCAGCCGGAGACGGCGCCCAGGTGCCCGGGAGGATGAGAGTGTGGAGAGTAACTGAGTCACAGTAAGAGAAGATGGATCCCTACATATGGACGAATTAGCAGAGTTGCACCCTGCGTCTTCTGAGGAGATCCTGGTACCTGATACATTACTGCTGTCTCAGGAGGAGATATCTGCGACCGGTGCAACGGTCCCGGAGACGGCTGGAGCGCAGGGGCAGCAGCCGGATGGTTTGTCCTGAAGTGTAGCCTGGCTCCTGACTCTTTTCTAAAATCCTGGACAAGAGACTGGACACTGCATTGACAGTAAGAGGGCTCTGATCGGGAGGGGTCACTGCCTAATGCTGAGACCTGGAATTGCAGGACGCAGGGGGGGAGGGCGGGGTCGGGTTCGGGGTCGGGGAACGGTACTAATGAAGATACCCTTTTTCGCTAACATTGAGGTGGAGTTTGTTTTTTTGGTCTCGGAGGGTGGCCTGGGGGGGGGGGAGTTAGGTTGGGGGGTGTTTTTTGGGAGGGATTTCACTGTTTGGGTATTTGGGAATGCTGTGTACGTCCTGGCACCGGCAGGGGAAGGGCATATTAGCGTCTTTATTTGTTGCAGTAATATTGCTCGTGGGTGGGGGCTGGTTGGGGTTGAGGGGGGTTCAGTTGGGGGGGAATGTTGAAGGCATCAGGTGTATTTCAGTCGGGAATGGTGGGTCATAAGATGTAAGGCTGCTCGGCCGGAGGGGCACTGTCACCACGCATGGCGCACAAGTTTTTAAGCTGGAATGTGAGGGGCCTAGGCACTTGTACCAAGCGGCATAGGGTTCTATCCTTCCTCCGGAGACACAGGATCTCTATAGCCTGTCTACAGGAGACCCACCTAGATGAGGAGGGGGCCCAAAAGTTGGCGAAAAAGTGGAGGGGTCAGGTGTTTCACTCCTCAATCTCAACGTATGCTGGAGGGGTCCTAATTTGGGTTGCCCCGGGGGTCCCGTGTGCTGTCCGATATATGGAGGCGGATATTAATGGCAGGTACCTGCTCCTGCGTGTGAAACTTGACGGGAGGGAACCTTCCATTTTAAATTCATACGCACCTAATGTGGACGACCCTGGCTTCTTTCTTCACCTACAGGAGGTCCTTGTATTGGATCTGGAGGGCCCACTGCTCTGGTTTGGGGACTTTAATTGCGTGTTGAGCCCTGTATAAGATAGGTCCCGCCCCCCGCGCAGGGACGAAACCGCGCATGACAGCGCGACTCCGAGAGGTGATGCAGAACTTGGGATTCAGCGACGTGTTTCTCCCCCACCCATAATACTCATAGTAGACTGGACAGGGTCCTGGCGGCCAATGTGGATGCCTCTCTCTCTTTGACGGTCACCCATCAGGCCCGCTTTTTGCCAGATCACTCTCTAGTAACGTGCATCGCACAGTGGGAGAACCAGCCCTCACGCCCTCGCACTTGGAGGATGCCGATAGATCCGTTGCAGGACCAGGTAGGGAAGGACCATTTGGAGACTGCCCTCACAAATTACCTTGACTTGAACTGGGGTGGTGGGGATCTCGCCTACTCCACCAAGTGGGACGCCCTTAAGGCGGTTGTTCGGGGTGAGTGTATGGCCCTCACCTATGGAGTCCGGAGGCAGCTCCTTCGGGAATTGCGAAATACGGAAGATGCACTCCTACATCTGCAAACCCTGCCAGATCCCGACGACCTGGATGAGGAGTCGGAACAGACGGCTCGCATAAGTGGCCATGATATACTTACTCGCCTAGACAAATACACACTAGGCCAGTACCGACAGCGCCTCCATCGGGAAGGAGACAAATCGGGCCGACTGCTGGCTTGGATCCTCCGGTGCGAATTCGCCCCAGAGAGTATTGTGGCCTTGAGAGGCCCCGCAGGAATGGTGCACTCAGAGGCAGGTATTCTGCGGGTCCTGAGCTCTCATCTTCAGACAGTATATGCGGCGGATCCCACGATCATGAGGGATTCCTTCCTCCCTTATCTCCAGGGTCTTACCCTACAGGCACTCTCACGAGAAGATGCAGAGGAATTGGATGCGGTTTTAACACTCCGGGAGCTGAAAGTGGCAATAGCTGGCCTGCCGAGGGCTAAGTCCCCGGGAGGGGATGGTTACCCCTCCAAATTCTACCAAGCATTTACAGACGTCCTTGCCCCACCCCTCTTGCAGGTGTACCTGGAGGCATTTGAACGGGAGGCACTTCCGCCCAGTATGAATCAGGGGGAGATCTGCATGATCCTGAAACCGGGTGGGGATGCTGGAGACCCTGCGGCATATCGGCCCATCACCATGATAAATACTGATGTGAAGGTCCTGACGAAACTATTGGCTGCCCGGTTGGCACCGCACATGGCCCACCTGGTACACCCGGACCAATGTGGGTTTATCCCTGGCCGCAATACCGCCATGAATTTGAGACGACTGAACCACATCATCCACGAGGTACAAGACAGAGAGGAACAAATGGTCCTGGTGTCGATCGACATCACTAAAGCCTTCGACACTGTAGACTTGGGGGTACCTTTTGGAGGTCCTCCGGATGGTGGGGATGGGCACCGGATTCTGCCGGTGGATCCGCATCTAGTATAAAGCCCCCCGAGCCAGGGTGCGACTGGGTGCAGCGCGTTCGGAAGAATGGCCCTTGGGCCGGGGCACACGCCAAGGATGTCCCCTCTCGCCGCTTCTTTTCGCTCTGACGATCGAGCCTCTCGCAGTCCAGATCCGGGCAGGCATGGCACAATGGGGCATCGCAGTGGGCGACACATGTAATGTGATCTCTCTATACGCGGATGACGCCCTCTTCTATTTAATGTCCCCGCGAGAGTCGGTGCCGGTCCTTCTACAGCACTTGGATTGATTTGGCGCATCCTCAGGGCTGCGAATTAACTGTGGGAAGTCCCTGGTTTTCCCTTTGTCGGGCTATGGCGGCGGGTCACTGACGGACCTACCGAATCTAGGGTTGAGATGGGAACAGGAGGCGTTCCGGTATCTCGGCATCCAGGTAACGCCTACGGATGCACAGGGGTTGGCCCGCAATATTGACCGAGTTATTCGGTCCTTGCAGCAATCGGTCACTTTCTGGAACTCCTTGCCATTATCTCTTATGAGGAGATTGGCCGTTGCAAAGATGGTGATGCTCCCCAGGACGCTCTATGTCCTCCAGAATTCCCTATGTCCACTCCCCTGCGGAGTATTTCGCACGCTTAACACGCTGCTAACGTCACGAGCATGAGAGGAGGGGGGACTGGAGGCACCCAGATTTGGCTTATACTACTATGTGGCGCAGTTATTGCCAGCGGCACGGTGGTTTGCAGATGGAGACAGCTGGGAGTTAAGTCTGTTGGCCGGCAGGGCTAACGAGCAGGAATTACAGGTGGCGCTGATGCGAGGACGGGGGGCTGATGTGGACCTACCATACGTGGTTTGGCAGCGGTTTGTGGAGAAAACACTGCAGCGAGCCCCCTTTCATAGGGAATTGCCAGTGTGGATCTTAGCCCCGGTAGTGGATATGGTGGAACACATGTCCTCTAGGGCTTGGAAGGTGGGAGGCTGCGAGATTCTGGCGGACCTTTACCCTGATGAGTCCTTCGTGTCCTTTGAGCAGGCCATGGAAACCTTTGGCCTGGGGGAAGGACAATACTTGCACTACCGGGGCCTTCAGGAGGTGGCGAGAGCAGCGTGGCCCCAGTTTCCGGAGACACCCCCGTTGTCCCACACCCTGAATATCCTCCTCTCTTGCGGGAGAGGGCGGAGGTTAATTTCTCTGCTATATTCTGCCATGAGACAGGACTCTACCCCGCCAGTTCCGCCTTCCTGGGACGTGGACCTGGGTATCGCCCGACCCCGGGACAGCGCAAGCGCATAGGGAGTCTTACCCGCAGAGTGTCCTGTAATGCGAGATTCAAATTGACGCATTTTAACTTCATGCACCGCACCTACATGACCCCGCTGTCCTTAAGGCGTATTTCAGGAGATAGGGAGGACAACTTCCCCAGATGTGGGATCGAGGGGCCGGGATTTCTGCACCTGGCCTGGGACTGCCCCTTGGTTGGTAGCTTCTGGAGGGGGTGGTAGTTCGTATGCGGGCCGTAACTGGCCTTCAGCTTGTTCTGAGCCCGCTTCACTGCCTACTAACCCTGGTCCCTAAACCCAAAAAGAGGAACCTTTCCTACAAACTTTTGCAATTAATGTTGGTACTGGCAAGGCGTAGAGTGGCGATCACCTGGATGGGGCGAAGAGCGCCGGAGTTGTCAGCGTGGCGTAGAGATGTAAGAGAATGGTCACTAGCTGAGGAGACGCATATGCAGAGGTCCCGCAAGGATGTGAAGTTGCAGGACGATCTCTTTGCATGGAGAGTTATGTGTGCCTCGGGAATGTCTCATAGCGACTCGGATGGTACGAGTGCTGAATTGTTTTCTTCAGGGGACTCTGGATCAGAGGGGGAGTGGGGAGGGAATGGGGAGGTTGGACCCACACCAATGTAGGTGCATTGCCTGCTCCTTGACCGTATTTCATGCGATTGCTGTGGTTATCATGATGCTTATAAATATAGCCTGTACTGTACTCACTGTACCATTTAGTGCCATAATGAGGTTACCGTATTGTATACACCTGCTGGATGAACAATGCTAAGTTTCGGGGGGATTGTTTTCTTCCATGTTGCAAAATCAAAAATAAAGGTTTAAAAAAATAAAATATTTCACTTCTGTTCTTGGATTTTCGTCACAATAAAATACACTGAACATAATCTTCACAAAAGTTATTTACAAAAGTTTAAGCTATTGCCATTATAAATTACAATAACTTTAATTTAAGTATTAATGATTTAAAAAAAATAAAAACCATTGTTATTTGTAATATCAATACATCTAACTCACGTAAAAACAACACATATTGCATTACAAATGCTATAGGTTTCACATTTGCAAAAGGTATAACTATTGTAAGTGACAAAGCTATTAATTTTGCTATTTTCAAAACCAACACAAATAAAACATCTGTCAGTTACAATACCAATAGCTCAAACTTTCCTAATGCGAGACCTATTGCATTGCAAATGCTTGTTGATTTAGGATTAAATATTGACTTGTTGTTATGTTATGTTATGACATATTTATAGAGCGCGCAGCTACTCAAAAAGAGTGTCCCGGGCTAGCAGACCACAGCAAATGAAAACCAAGTAGGGCAACTCTAGGCATAAGAGAGGATTATTGCAAGAATAGCCACGTTTTGAGTTGTTTCCTAAAGAGCCAGATGTCAGACAATTCCCTTAATGTGGGCGGAAGTTTGTTCCATAATTGGCCAACTTGAACTTGAAAGGTCCGACCACCTTTGCGAGAGCGTGCAAATTTGGGTACACTCATCAAGTGAAGATTGGATGATCTTAGGACTCTCCCCGGTGTGTAGAAGCTCACTCTTCTCTTGATATAATGAGCACCAAAGCCGTGTAGAGCTTTAAAGGCCAATGTCAGGGCCTTAAACTGAATTCTGCGGCGAATGGGAAGCCAGTGCAAGTTCCTCAGAGGAGAAGAGATGTGAGCCTGACGGCCCATCCTAAGGATAGCTCTAGCTGCCGCATTCTGCATCACCTGGAGTTTATTCAATAGATATTCCGGGAGGCCCAAATAGAGGACATTAGCGTAGTCCAGTCGAGATGTAAGAAGAGCCTGGACTACTGTCCTTCTGTTGTTAAGAGACAGTAGAGTTAAAAATGTACGGATGGTCTTCAAAGTTCAATAGCAGGTCTCTGCTACTGATTGAACCTGCTTCTTCATATCCAGGCAGTCATCCATTTGTACCCCGAGATTTCTGGCTACTCTCATCGAGGACTGGGGAGGGGACATATCAGATGGCCACCACTGCCTCCATTCATCGGGATTAAAAGCCCCAAAGAGAATCACCTCTGATTTTGCTGAATTGTACTGCAGCTGATTAAAGCTAAACCAGGAAAAGATTTTCTTCAGGCAGTTATTAATTTCCTCACCGTTAAAAGCTTCTCCTTTTGTACAGGTGAACATTAGCTGCGTGTCGTCAGCATAAGATAGAATCTTGGCTCCTGCCTCTTCAGCCAGAAGAGCAACGGGGGTCATGTATATATTGAACAGTAGAGGACTAAGCATAGACCCCTGAGGTACCCCTACTTTCATGGGAGGCATACTAGAGGAGAAAGGCGGGATCCAGACTTCCTACCTTCTCTAGAAAGGAGGAGAACCATTTCAACACGTTCTCCCACTCCGCAATCCCTCAATCTCTGGAGGAGTCTCTCATGGGGCACGGTGTCAAATGCAGCTGACAGATCCAACAGTATTAGCAACGCTCTTCCGCCAGAGTCAAGAGTCTCTTTGATGGAGTCGGAGATTTCAAGGAGAGCTGTTTCTGTGCTAAAATTAGTGTGGAAACCAGATTGGCTCATATGAAAGAAATTATTTGATTCAATATATTCAATGGTGACTTGGTTCACGTATTTTTCAATAGATTTTGCGAAGAAAGGCAGCAGTGAGGAGTGTCTATAATTGGAGGCCGCTAATGGGTCTGCTGAGGGTTTTTTCAACAGTGGTATAATTTTGGCCTGCTTCCAAGTAGAAGGAACCTTCCTGCTGCTTAAAGACAAGTTAAGCACTCTGTTAACCTCCTTGTTAATAATGTCTGCCACTTTTGTCAGGGTTTTGGCAGGACAGGGGTCTGATGGGGAGCCTGTTTTGATACTTTTCATAATCGATAGGGATTGTTTCGGAGGAAACTGAAGGAAGGAGTAGTTTCTGTCCTGTAACTCCAGTTCTGTAGTAGGGGTATCTCTGTTATAGTCATAATCTAGTGAATAGTCCCGCCCATGTGCGTGGACCCCGGCAATCAAAAATAATCTCTTAAGGTGTCAAAATAATGCAGAAACTGCAAAGACACTTAAGAGAGAATTTAAAGACAAATAATGCAGCCTATATCCACAGGCTACACTGTCCAGTACTTCAACTAGAATTTCCACCAAAAAAACACCACACACAACACAGCCTGCAGTTTCTACCATAGAGAAACTTGCCTCCCCCAGTCAAAGACTCTGGAATGATAGAGAGGAAGGTAGGGACAGACAAGCCCCATAGGCTGCCATTATGTGGCTTAAATAGGATACTGTGCCTTTAAGAGAACTTTCCAGAACTTCTCCCAGTATCCCAGAATGCATAGCAGGTCCCTCTTACTTCAGTTCTTTTTGAAGGCGAAGCACGCCAGACCTGTCGCATTCTTGTATGATGAAACAATCTCCACCGGGGAGGAGGGCGGGCGCTTATGACTATAACAGAGATACCCCTACTACAGAACTGGAGTTACAGGACAGAAACTACTCCTTCTGTAGTAGGGGATCTCTGTGTATAGTCATAATCTAGTGAATAGAATGGCAAGCCCATCCCCACACCAAAGCGGCGGTGGAGAATAATACATAACGCCACTACTGTGCGAACAAATTCCGCAGCGAAGCCTGTCCAACCTGAGCGTCTGCCCTGGCGTCAGTGTCCAGGCAGTAATGCTTAGCAAAGGTATGAACCGACTTCCAAGTGGCTGCCTTGCATATTTCAGCAAACGGCACATTACGGAGCAGAGCCGTCGTGGCAGCTTTGCCCCTGGTGGAATGAGCCTTAGGCTTACCCCCTAAGGTCTTATTAGCTTTCTGATAACACAATTGTATGCAGGACACAATCCACCTAGAGATGGACTGCTTAGAGGTCGCAAGACCCGTCCTGACCGATCCATAATTGACAAACAACTGGTCAGACCTACGAATATCTTTGGTTTTATCCAGATAAAATTTCAAGACCCTCCTCACATCCAGGGAATGGAGAGACCTCTCCGCTGGGGATGAAGGGTTCTGAAAAAACGTAGGCAAAGTTATAGTCTGGTTGATATGAAAATCAGAAATAACCTTGGGAAGAAATTTAGGGTGAGTACGCATAACAACCTTAGCAGCATGAAATACAGTATAAGGTTCATTACAACACAGCGCCTGAATTTCACTCACCCTGCGGGCCGATGTAATGGCCACGAGGAACGCCGCCTTCCAGGACAGGTGCTGCAACGAAGCCTTATGAATAGGCTCAAAAGGCTCCTTCATCAATCTGGACAGCACCACATTCAATTCCCACGAAGGCGAAGGAAGCCTGACAGGAGGGAATACTTTCTTCAAACCTTCCAGAAAGTCTTTGATCACAGGGATCTGGAAAAAGGAAGTCTGTGAAGGGCATTTCCTGTAGGCAGTCAATGCAGCAAGATGTACCTTAATGGAATGGACATTAAGGCCAGACTGCGCCAAATGTAAAAGATAAGGAAGGATGACATCTTCCTTGCAGGTAGTAGGATCATGGTCCTTAGAATGGCACCATATACAAAACCTCTTCCACTTGTAAGCATATGAAGTCCGAGTGGAAGGTCTCTTAGACTCCTTCAGTATGTCCATGCAATCATCGGGCAGATTCAGATGGCCATATTGCACTATCTCAGGAGCCATGCCGCCAAACTCAGAGACGAGAGGTTGGGGTGTAACATCCGTCCCCCGAACTTCGTGAGAAGGTCCGGCCTGCACGGCAACCGAATGTGAGGAAGGAGAGACCGGTGAAGTAGGTCCGTGAACCACCACTGCCTGGGCCACTCCGGGGCGATGAGTATCATCCGAGTCCTGGATCGGGCCAGCTTGATGAGCACCGCCGGAATCAGGGGAATGGGAGGAAAGGCGTACAGAAAGCTGTTCGTCCAGTTGATCCACAACGCATTCCCCAGCGTCCCTTGTTGGAAGTACCTGGAGGCGAAGTCTCTGCACTTGCTGTTTTCGGCGGTGGCGAACAAATCTACGTCTGGAGTTCCCCACCTTGCGAAGACTTCTCCTAGTACTTCGTCGTTTATGACCCATTCGTGGTTTTCCTGAAGCAGCCTGCTCAGTGCGTCTGCCTGAACATTCTGCACACCTGGCAGATGGGTGGCCGTTATCGACAGTCCTCTGGCTAGAAGCCAGTGCCAGATCGTCTGCGCCTCCTGAGACAGGGTGCGCGATCTCGAGCCCCCCTGCTTGTTGAGGTAATACATCGTGGTGGTATTGTCCGTCTGTACAAGCAGAGAGTTGGTCTGGAAGGACGGAAGAAAGGCCTTCAGCGCCAAGTGAACAGCCCTGAGTTCCAGGAAATTGATGTGATACGTGGCCTCCATCGGTGACCACGTGCCTTGAATCTGTAGAGTCCCGGAGTGCGCTCCCCATCCCAGAAGAGACGCATCCGTCACGACAGTCTGCTTGGGTATGTCCTTGTGAAAGGGAACCCCTTTTAGGAGATTCTCCGCCGAACACCACCACTTCAGAGACTGAAGAGCATGCAGCGACAGCCGAATCCTGTCGTCCCAAGATCCTTTCCTCTGATCCCACTGGTCCTCCAAGCACTCCTGCAACGGTCTCATGTGCAGCCGTGCGTGTGGCGTCAGGAAGATACAAGAGGCCATCGATCCCAGTAGAGAAGACACCGTCCTCACTGTTGTAGATGGAGTCGTCATAAGAGCCTGAGCCTTTCGAAGGAGTGATAATCGTCGCTCTTCCGAAGGAGACACGCTTGCTGACAGCGTATTGATGGAGGCTCCCAAGTACTGTATGCATTGGACCGGAGTCGGGACAGACTTGGCCATGTTGATGTGCAGCCCCAACTTGTTCAAGAGAACGCACGTCTTCTGGAAGTGTGCTCGCGCTTCCGAGAAGGAGGATGCCTTGATCAACCAATCGTCCAGGTACGGGTAGACGAACACCTTGTTCTTCCTCAGGTGTGCTGCTACCACCGCCATGCACTTCGAGAACGTTCTCGGCGCAGACTTCAGTCCGAATGGGAGTACTGTGTATTGATAGTGATTGGTGCCGACTTGGAACCGCAGGAACTTCCTGTGTTTGTGTGCAATGGGCACATGGAAGTAAGCATCCTGTAGGTCTATAGCGCAAAGCCAGTCCCCCTGTTGCAACTGAGGGTAAATCTGATGCAACGACAGCATGCGGAACTTTTCTCTGCGAATCCATTTGTTTGCCTGTCGCAAATCCAGAATGGGCCTGAACTCGTTCTTGTCCTTCTTGCGAACCAGGAAGAACCGGGAGTACAGACCTCTTCCTCTCTGAGACCGAGGTACGTCTTCTATCGCCCGTTTCCTCAACAGGATATCCGCTTCCGCCTGAAGCTCGCGCAGCTGAAACTGCGAGCTGACCGGGGGAATAGCTGGAGGAGGGCTGGTGAACCGAAGACTGTATCCATTGCAAACAATATTCAGCACCCACTTGTCCTGAGTAATTTTTCTCCACTCTGCCAGAAAAAGTTGGATGCTTCCCCCTACCGGAGTGGGTAACGGATCCGGGGGAAGTAAGTTCCTAGGGCCTAGGCCCCGCCTGGCCCTTGGGCGCCGGAGCCGATTGCTGGCCTCCCCTGCCCCTCTGCCGCTTCTGGAACGGCTTCCGGAACTGCTGCTGCTGCTGGGAGTGTCCTGAGGCCTGTCCTCGACCTCGGCCCTGTCCGCCGAACCGCCGTTGGAAGGGGCGGTACTGCTTCTTGGTCTCTTTGGGCTTTTCCAGGCCCACAGCCGTCAGCGTTTCGGCCTCCGCCTTCATGCGGGCCATTTCATCATCGGCATGTTTCCCGAAGAGGGTCTCACCGGAAAACGGCAGATTGGCCACCCTCTGCTGTGCGTCCGGTTTCAGGGACGTAAGCCGGAGCCATGCGTGACGCCGCTGGTTGATCCCGTGGCAAAATCCGTGAGCCGCCAACAGGGAAGAGTCCGCAGCCGCGCTGATTATCTGGTTGGCCACCAGCATCCCCTCACTCAGGACTTCCGTGAAGTCTTCACGCTGCTCCCGGGGCAAATGCTCCGCAAAGCGCTCCAGGGAGTCCCAGAGGGCGCGGTCGTAGCGACCCAACAAAGCCGTGGCACTCGCCGCTTTCATGGAGGTCGCGGAAGTACCACAAACTTTCCTTCCTGCCGAGTCCATCCATCTCGATTCCTTGTCCGGGGGAACCGTGGAGGTCGGGGTGGTGGCATGCTGCTTGCGGGCCGCCGTGACGATGACGGAGTCAGGTGGAGGCTCGGCCCTCAAGAAGGCCGGATCCGATTCGGGAGCTCGGTACTTCTTAAGTAATCTCGAAGGGGCCGCCCTCGTCACAGCCGGGGTGAGAAACAGAGCCATAGCAGGTTCTTCCAGGCCCGGCACCAGGGGCAGGAGAGGACGAGACAGATGCCTCTGATGCAGCGTCTCGAAGATGACCGATGTCTTCGGTGTAGGCACCGTCAGGGAGATGCCGAGCTTCGCCGCGCCCCGCAACAGTACGTCCTGAAAGGCCACCAGGTCATCTATCGGGGACACTCTGGTGTCCGGAGACCCCGATAGGGTAGGTGAATAATCCCTGGTCCCAGAGGACCTCGTGTGAGAGCGAGACTCGTGCCTCCTATGGCGGTGCCTCGATCTCGTGGATGATCTGTGCCTCGATCTGTCCTTCCGCCCAGAGCGAGAGCGAGACCTGCCAGCCCGTGGGCGCTCCTTCGGTTTGCGCGGAGGGGTCTTCCTTGGCTCATCACGAGGCGTCTTCGGTTCCTCCCGGGGTTTCGGTTTCGGAGTCCCCTTGGGAGGAGCAGGCAGGGACGGCAGGGAAGTGGACCTCGGAGGAGGAACCTTCGGCTGCGGTGCGGGCCCATGCGGAGGGACCGGAGGTGGAGGAGTGTCCTCTGAAGGCAGTGGTGGTTTGGGCGGAGGGTCCTCCTTAGGCACGGGGGGAGGAGTCGGAGTCCTGGGCCGGGACGGAGTGTACACTTCCGAGTACACCGAGCCCGGTGTCCCTCCAGGCGAGGGGCGCGGAGATCCATCCCCATCCGCAGGCGACCTCTTCCTCTTGCGACCACCGCTGGAAGCAGCGTGACTCCTGGGACTAGAGTCCCTTTTCCGCCGTTTTGGAGCGGGTGACCTGCTCCCCGACGCTGACCGCTGTCCGCTGGACGCAGAACGACGCTTCTCCGGCGTCGAATGACGTCTCCTGGACTCCGGCGTCGAGCGCCGTCTCCTCGGCGTCGACCGCCTCCTCCTCGGCGTCGAACGCCGACTCCTCGACGTCGACCTTCGGCGTCCTCTCGACGTCGGGCGGTCCGCCCTCGACGACGAGCGCCGCCGTCGCCTTGATGTTCCCGACGTCGAGGAGCCCCTCGACGTCGATCGGCGGCGTCGCCGCGATGGAGATCGACGGTGTCGCCTCGACGACGACCGACGGTGTCGCCTCGACGGCGAGCGTCGGCGCCGCCTCGACGGCGAGCGTCGATGTACGTCACTGTGCCTTCGGCGTCGGTATGACCTCGACGTCGACGAAGACGATGACGTCGACGGCGGCCTCGACGTCGGTTTCTCCTTCGCCGTCGAGCCGTCGCGCCGTCTCGACCCGGAGCCCCGGGGAGAAGGGGAGCACGCCGTCGTCATCCCTCTCGACGCCGTCGTCGATGCCATCGACGCCGACGGAGAATGGGATCGTTGGCTGGACTTCCTGCCCCTGGGGAGCCCCCCAGGGGCCTCAGCAGAGGCAGAGGGATCCCTCCCAGGCTGCCCAGACCCACCTGCAGCACGTTGGCGCCTATCCTCCAGGCCAGCCAGCCTGATCTTCAATCTGTCCCTGAGGGTCCTAGCAGAAAGTTGCTGGCAGATAACACACTCCTCAGGGCCATGATCTTCTGGAAGGCACACGATGCAGACATCATGGGGGTCGCTTTTGGCCTTCTTCCTCTCACATGCTGGGCACTTGACAAAAAGGCCAGGCATTTCGGAGCCCCAAAACGCCTAAAAACAGCACAAAAGTGAGAAGAGAACACCAAGCAGTAACAGCAACACTTTTAAAAGTGAAAAGTGCAAAAACGAATTCAATAAACCCTTGTAAAAGGGAGAGCTCAATGCCAGGGTCCTGTAAGCAGGAGCCGGAAAAAAGAACTGAAGTAAGAGGGACCTGCTATGCATTCTGGGATACTGGGAGAAGTTCTGGAAAGTTCTCTTAAAGGCACAGTATCCTATTTAAGCCACATAATGGCAGCCTATGGGGCTTGTCTGTCCCTACCTTCCTCTCTATCATTCCAGAGTCTTTGACTGGGGGAGGCAAGTTTCTCTATGGTAGAAACTGCAGGCTGTGTTGTGTGTGGTGTTTTTTTGGTGGAAATTCTAGTTGAAGTACTGGACAGTGTAGCCTGTGGATATAGGCTGCATTATTTGTCTTTAAATTCTCTCTTAAGTGTCTTTGCAGTTTCTGCATTATTTTGACACCTTAAGAGATTATTTTTGATTGCCGGGGTCCACGCACATGGGCGGGACTATTCACTAGATTATGACTATACACAGAGATCCCCTACTACAGAAGGAAGAGTTGCATACTGGTGTAATATCCAAACATTGAGGATTAGCCAGTGTGCTGGGAGATGAGTTTAGAAGGGTTTGAATGTCGGCTATTTTTTTATAGAAGTACGAGGCTAATTGATGGGTCCAGACTTCCGATACATCGCCTTTGGAGGTGATTGTCGTGGGCGACATGAACTGTTTTACAATTTTAAAAATGTCTTTGCTCTTATTGGACGATTCCTCAATCTGTGCCGCAAAGAACTTTTTTTTTCCTCTAATATTTTTCAATGATATAGTTTTAATTCTTTTTTATATAATATCTTGCAATTTAGACTAAAATTCCTCCTCCATGCTCTTTCTAGCTGTTTACAGGCGCTTTTGCATTTACGCAAATTTTCATTAAACCAAGGGGCACATCTATTCATCTTCCATTGCGTGCGTAAGGATTCTGGCGCCAAGAGCTCTGTGCCTTGTTTTATCCAGTTTTCCAGGTTCAATGCATCCTCCTCTACCTCATTAATTCTGAAAGGGGGTTGTGCTGATAGCACTGTGTTCAGTGTTCCAGGGAGGATTTTATGGAAGGGTCTTGATTTAAGCGGGGGATGATTGGTAAGAATGGGTCCAACCTTTCTGATTTTGGCAATTTTCAAACGTATTAAAAAGTGATCGCTCCATACTAGCGGAATTGGTTCATCTGCTTGGACCGGAATGTTTGAGAAGATTTGGTCCAGTAAGTGTCCCTTCTCGTGTGTAGGACTAGTGATGAGGGGTAGCATATTCAGAGACGCTAAAGCCTCATAGAGTAACAGACCTTCCGAGCTCTCTGGTCCTTCCATGTGGACGTTAAAGTCTCCTAGGGCTAGGCAGGGATTAAATCTGAGGGCAAGAGGTGTCAGTATATCAACCAGTCCCTTTAAGAAGGTACCTGCATACCCCGGGGTCTATAAATCAGGGCTCCTGCCAAAGACTGATGGGCAGATGTAAGAGAGAGCCAGGTTTCTGTTAGAAAAATTATATCTGGGTTGGATTCTAAGATCAGGTCAGAGATATGCTGGGCGTTTTTATTCAGGGAGCGAACATTGAGTAAATAAATTCTAATGCTCTCCAACCTCCCTGCGTCCCTGTGTTTCCTCTTTATGGTGGGTGTTTACTCCCAAACTCTAAATGAGGCACGAGTCCAATTACACTTACTGCAACTGATGGTATTATTATCTCTGTCAAGTTCAATGCAGTTTCTACAGTTATCTAGGAGCTGATGCCTTCTAAATTCTAACCCACCATGCTTAGCTAGGTAATTCAGGGGTGTCAAGTACAGAAAGTCTAGCCCTTGCTTGACTAGGTGGAACATGAGAGGTAGAGATTCATGACTAGAGTAAGAATCTCTACTACACAAAAGCATAGGAATGTGTTGTGCTAAAATCATTGAATCCCAACCCAGGGACCAACACTGGCCGCAGTGCTCAATTATTTTCCATTTATGAGACCTACCGAAAGAGTCAAAAACCACTTGGGGTTACCCCTTTGGCCTTTGCTTTTCCTTTTGCATTGTTTCTCTCTTTTATTTCCTGTTAATCCCTGTTGTAACTTGGATATATTATTTTTACAATACATTGCTCTGAGTGCCCAGTTGCTTTTATTGTATGTTATTCTGTTTCCTATACCTACTCCACTCACCAAAAGTATGCCTGACTGCTGGTGTATGTCTGTCCCCAAGAGTCCAGGTCTAAAACAGATGTTTTGCTATTTAGACTGCAGTAAAATAGTACCCGCCCCCAGAGGTGACAGAAATTAAGATACAAGGATTACTGAATACTTATTGGTTTCCAGGAAAGATAGGGAGTCATTTTACTCTGATGGTGAGCCTAGGCTGTCTGATCATCATCCTTTTCGAGGAAGTCAATTTTACTCTTCTGTGATACTGAGGAGGGCAAGTTTACTCTTCTGCCAGAATGTTTGCATTACCGCGAGGACAGTAAAGTTTCCCCTTCATATTTGGTTTTCTCCAGCGAGGGCAGCCATTTTATCCTTCCATGGTAGTGGGGAGGGAAATTATACTCTACAGTGATGGCATTTGTTTTACTTTAATGAGAAGAGTAACTTCATTTTCTTTGATGGCGTGAGTAATGTTGCTGTTCAGGGAGAACATTGATAGTCTGCACTGATGGCAGTCCTTGTATTCAACTTTTTTTATGGTGAGCAGAGTGATTTTACTCTTCAATGAGATCATCTGTATTACTGTTCACTAATGGCAGTCATTTTACTCCTACATCACAGTTCTGAATATCATTTTGCTCTTCAGCTAGTGCTGCCCTAACTCTTATGGACATCATTTAGGAGTTGCCAGAGGTTATAGCTGCGACCTCTGGCTTGCCCCCTGCACCCCCTAACACTGCTTTTGTGACCCCCTTGGCCTCAAAGGTGGCAAAAGCAGTGCCAAACTCTGAAGGGATACCCAGTTTTAAAGAACACTGTTTACCTTCTGCTGATCCCAATGGGAGGTTAAACTCGAAGTAAAATAAAATCAGAAGTGGAATGACACTCTTTATAGCTTAAATAAATGTTTTAATATCACATTTTAAAAAACGTTTTGCCATCATCCATTGCTGAGAATACTTGGAAAAGAATTGTTTTTGAACAAAACCATCACCTCTGTGTTCCACGTTGGTGATAGTTCCTTAAAAAGGAGGATGCATTAAAACATATTCTCAATAAAAAATACTACATCAATCCAACAACATAGTTCATGTGCAATTTATAGTCCCTACAAATTAGTACTAGGGGGCTTGACCTCTAGTATTTTTTTTCAATCTTTTTTGTGCATCTCCCAGTTATTTGGCAATCATTTCTCCCTTTGGGGTACTCATTGGGCTTCAGTAATATCACTTGTTATGATGTCCTCAGGATCAAAGTCTTGTGGCATCATTTCTTAGGATTCACGGTTAAAAGTCATATATTGTCCCTTCTTTTGATGTCATTGAGGTGTGAAGTCACTTATGCTACGCCTGGCGTTTTGTTTATTTGATGTTCATATTAAATTCATACAGCATTATGACTCATTGGGTGGTGATCTTGCTTGACTAATTTGACAAGATAGTAGCGGAAGAAACAAATCGCTGCAAGCCTATGGGAAACTAACTTGTTTTTGTTAAATACCAAAGCTGTGAACTAAATGAATGCTGAAAATGCAAAGAAACAAGTTTACTGAGTCACTCTATATGGAAAAGCAAAGGTGTGCTGTACGTGTCAAGGCATGATAGGTCACAAGTGAGGTTATATAATCAATCACCATGCAGATCGTGGGAATCCCAATCAAAGATAAATTACTTGTCACTTGAGACTTTCAACAGCATCAGAGTGAAAATAAGACCTTGCAGAACAGGAAAGGTAAACCTTTTGCTAAACTCCAGGAATCAACTTCCTTATGTCGCACATGATTTTTTATCAGAGCACCCCTTTTCACTTTCTTGTGTTTGTCATGTTTTTAAGCGTCCTCTGTGTCTGTGCTCTCTGTGTCTTCATAGTGTGGCTTTTGGTACTAATCTGATTCTTAGACTTGTGGCGTTTCTTCCTGTGCTTGGTTATTAGAGTGGTTTGTCACCCCAACTATTTGTTCAATGTCTTCATTAGGTACTTATGATCTCTTCTCATTCTGTTTCTCTTATTTTGCAATTTCTTGCCCTTGTGTTCTTTATCTGGTATTCAGTACCAATGCAATGATTTAAAACTCCGGAAATTAAGTTATTTTGCCCCATCTTCCCCCTGCGTATATCCATCACTTCCTGTTCTCCAGTCATTGAAGATTGACATGTTTGCCAGATCAGTGCTCGATCTCGGAGGGAGACTGATGGCCAGCGTGAGTGGTGACTAAGCACCAAATTGGTATTTGTATAGGATGGGTGCTGCTGTCTGAGAGGCAGGTGAGCTTTGAGGCTTAGATGAGTGTCTCCCTACGGGCGAAATAAGGATCTTTTGATGACCTCCTGGATGTTCCTGAGGGCACACCGAGTGTCTCTACTGGCTGACTGGGGAAGTGTTATGACCACCTAGGGTGGCTAGAGTAAAGTTCAGGGTTTCTTTAGGGCATGTTTGAGGTATCAGAGGTCACACTAACGGGTTTGTGTCGTCAATAGGGAACCTTTAAGGCCCAGCAGAGAATAGGGAACAGTTTGAGGGTCTCTGAGAGAACACTAATGGAAGTTTAGGGCATGTTGGAGGTGTCTAAAGGTAATCCAAGGGTCTGTGAGGCATGCCTGAGTTGTCTAAAGGCCAAACGACGGCGCCTCAAAGAAGGCCGAGGGGCTGCGGTGTGTGTCAAAGGGCTAAATTGAGGTGTCTAATGGGCAGGCTGACTGCCTATTGGAGTCTCTGAGGATTGGTCATGGAGAGAGAGCAAGGGTATCTAGAAGCTCGCTGAGAATCTGATGGTCTGCTGCGAATGTCCGAATGTAGTCTGAGAGTTTCTGATGGATATATGGTGGGGTCCAGTTTCTTATGGCTACTAAGCGTGTTTGAATCTGTTTGTGCCTTTTGATGTCAGGGAGAATGTCCAGAATAATGAATGACTGGTTCCTAGAATTTGCGGATGCTGGAGGTGTTTGAGATTAGGTTGGGGATGTTTCTAGGCAGCCCAAATATTTCTATATCCTGACTGAAGAGCTCTAGTATCTGCTGGTAGTGTCTGAGACCATACTATAGGTCTTTCAAAGCCATCTGGGGTTGTTAATCGAAAGCTGTTAGCCAATGGGGATAACACTTGGGTCTGCAGGTGACTTGGGTTAATTTGTATTTCTTTGAACCTCTTTGCAGACTGAGGACAAGTTATTCTTGTATGAAGGCTGTTGAGTGCCTCTTTGATCCAGCTGGTTGGCTGATGTTGAGCTGAGTACTGCTGATAGCAGATGATATCTCACGGCCTAGCCAAGAGTGTCTCTTGAGACATTTTGAGGGTCTTTGGCTTACCAGAGGTATCAATGGGGAAAGTAATATGTAAATGTATATGTGCAGGAATTTATATAGCGCAAATCACCGAGCGGTTTCTAAGCGCTTGCTTAGGGAACCCGTCCTGGTATTCCCCTGTGAGATAACCCCAGCAGGGTATCCGCAAGGTGAAAGCCAGGCATCCCGCCGCGAGGGGCCGTTGTGGAGATTAAGCAAGCTATTGCCCAGAGTCGCAGAGTGTGAACCCGTGAATCGAGTAGGCACCGGAGCGAGAATTGTCGAGTCCATGGACATTTTAGGACTCAAGACCCCGCCGAGCCGGGAATTGAACCCTGGTCCCGGGCTGACCTCTGCTTCCAGGTCTGCCTCCTCTAACCAGTGAGCCACACTTCTCCACTGTGGGCAAGCTATAATCCCTGTGGGCAAGCTAGGGGAGTATTAAGAACTGCTGGGTGTCTTGTGTTCTTTAAGAATATGCTCAAACTTTCTGGGAGCACACTAAAATTCATTGAAGCCCAGCCAGGAGAGTTCTAAGTAACACTTGGGAAACTGAGGGTAAGGGGAGGGTCTCTGATGTCCTCTGATGGCCACCTAGGGTTGCGTAAGGATAAACTGGTAATACGATGTGAATCTTCGATGCCAGGTTCAGTGAACTTGAGGGTGGGACAAACGAGTTTGAGAGATGGCTGGAGGCTAGCTGATGGCTGACTAAGGGTCATTAGGCAATGACTGAGTGTCAAGCTCATGCAAGGGTCTCAGAACATAAGTGCTATTGGACATTACAGGACCAACTCATGTGTCTGGTGTGCAGCTAGGGTCCTTGATGTTTAAATAAGTCTCTGAAGACTATTGCGAGGTGACTTAGAGGCAGTAAGGCATCTTTGAATCTCTCAGAGGGCGGCCTATCAATATTTAGCGACCAGCTGCAAGGGTCTGAAGCAGGACAGTTGCAAGGGGAGCAGTCAGATTATAGTTTGCCAAGACTCAGTGCCACTAATGGCCCCCAGGTCTGGGAATAATTTCCAGATTCATGACGACAGCATGAG
The DNA here is from genome assembly GCF_964263255.1 of Lissotriton vulgaris. Classification (NCBI taxonomy): domain Eukaryota; kingdom Metazoa; phylum Chordata; class Amphibia; order Caudata; family Salamandridae; genus Lissotriton; species Lissotriton vulgaris. The sequence continues at coordinate 1,543,994 of NW_028240613.1, read as the reverse complement.
GTTAAAAAACATAAAACCTCAATTTCTCTGTGACTGAAAATGACTGTATCTGAGTTGGCCTCAGCTGAAAACTAGACTGCTTTCAGTTTCACTTTTCATCAAAAATGCAGACTAATGTAGCCTCTTCCCCAGCCCGGCGTATGCAAATGAACATGCCACACTACAAGCTGAGCTCTGTAACAGACGTTTATTCTTCAACGTGCGATCAAACTCTGTACGCATTACATCATAACTTTCATAACCTCACCTCCCAACAGACTACGTAATGCCTGTTTAGAGTCCGTCTAGAACAGCATTCCTAACAGGTTGAATTACTTGGCAAATAACATCCTGAAATATCTCCTCCAATAAATAGGCTCCAAAATGCAGTCTTTTGTATGTGTTTTCGTGAGTTGAAGAGGTAGTGATGTACCTACAGTTCTCTTCCAGCTCAAGTTGATGGAAACCTTTGTTCAGGTCAAGAGGGGAGAAAACTTTAGCTCCATTCAGCTGCATGATAATGTCTGATACGTGGGGACCTGAATGTCTTTCTCTCTTGATTGCTGTGTTAGCCTGGCACATATCAACATATATGTGCACTGCAACTCCACTGTCCTTTTTTTGGGACCACATCTACAGACGAAACCCACAGCTTACGATTGGTGGAGCGTTCAATGGTGGCACGTTTCAGCAGTTTCTAGTTGTTTCTCAACAGCTTCTTGTAGGTAAAAAGCTGCTCTGCGGTGCCATTGGGCAACAGGGTGAATGTCCTCATTAATAGGAAGTTGCACTTTCATTTTCTTGATACTTCCTAGGTAATGAAACAACAACTGGAAATGACCTGCAATTTCATACTGAGCACAGATGTTGTAGTTGAGAGATATCAGTCCCATGTCAGCAGCAGTGGCATAGCTAAATAGGCATGCACTAGATGAAGTTCCCGAAGGACATTAATTAGCGCGTGCACAGACGTTTTATGTCACATGGGTGCTCTCTAACAGTTTGGAAGAAGCCTGTGTTTATACCTACGTGTTTGATGGAGTAAGGCTTGGCACAGCAGTTCAGCTGTTAAACCTTTCTACTGGCATGATGTTAATAAACACAACAATGTCTATGATGAAGGTTATGAGGCAGCATCTCACCTTTAATGTAAGGTCAGTGTTGAAATGAATTTTGTTGCTTCCTTTGGTAGTTCTACTTTGACTTTTGATCTTTTTTGGAAGCAGCTAATCCTGCATGTTCATGCCGTTCCTTAGCCGATATCATCCATGCAGATAAGCCTTTTTTGCTAGCGATTGATAATGACGTTAAAGAGCCTTTATATGATTAACTTGAAGGTGATCAGCTGTGCTTGGTTTCTACTTGTCCTAACTGATGTTGCCTTTTGGCCTTGTTAGTATGGCGAGAATGCTTCTGGAACCTTCTGGCTTTCAATTTCTCTTCTTGCTGTGATGTATTTGGTTTCTCCTTTCCTTTGTAGACCATTATAAAGTGTTTTTCTTTCCCGTAGTCTTTGCGTATCTGTCCTCTGGATGGACATTAGTCTTCATTGGCAAATGAAAACCGACATCGGAAGCATAACTTTTTCTTCTTCGGAGACGTTGCCTTGTGTGTATCAATTTTGTTCTCATGCTTGTTTTTCATGATCACTGCTGATTCATTACGCGCTGTTCCTGCTTCCATCTCAGCAGCTTGTCAATATGCTCATTCTTCTGTCCTTGTAGACATTAACATTTTCTCTAAACTGAGAGTCTCCCTCAACATGCCTCTCCTGAAGGAATCTGAAATACTCTGAGGTGCAGGGTTTCTTCATCATTAAAGTCACAAAACTTAGTGTTTGAGTGCATCAAGTCAGCAAACTCATCTATCATCTCACCAGCCTGTTGTCATGCTTGGTTGGAAATGTATACCTTTCATTGTCCACATTTGGCATTGGATTAAACTTGGCTTCCAAAGCTTCTTTTATCATTTGGTACAATACTGCATCAGTTTGTGTGACTTTCTTTTGCACTTTCACTCCATCACCGGAAAGGTTTTTCAAATATTTAATGATTTTCTTCACTTCTTCTAGCACATATATGAAGTCATCCAACGTTTCAATCCATGCAGTCCCCCTAGCACCGATTTTCTGCTTCTTAGCTGTGTCGAATGCCGATGGTGGTTTCAGAAACACAGCAGCATTGTAGTTTGTGCTCCCTTCTGTCGCCATTGAGAGCATGTGCTGTTCAGACAGTGTTTTTCATGCGCAGCAGGATCAGCAACCTCTCTACACAACACCCATGTGGCTTGGGCCTGGTTGTCTCTTCAGATTTTGAGGTCCTAAAGGGCTTCACTCACTTGTGCCGGTAAGAAGGTTTCTTTTTTTGTACCTGGTCATCACGGCCTTTAGTGTTTGCTTCAAGTGGATGACGTGTTTGTGTTAATGAGCGACACAGTTTCTCTTCTTTCAGCTTTACCAGCAGGTTCTCGCTTCCTTTCTGAATGTGCTCCTCTGCAGGACCTTCAACTTCTTCAATGGTTCTGTATGGGCTGGAGCAGGGCTTTGCTTCCACATACACCAACTACAGACTGCTTTGCATCGATTTGGGGGCGCACTTGGCACTCCTAAGCAGTTTGCTGTACCTATGCAAACCCTCAGGGAGAGCAGCCTTGTTACTTCACAGCACGTATCCCCTACTTGTCGTCAGTTGTAGCGTCTTACCCTGTCCGGGAGCATGCAAATGAACACGCCACACATGGATCTTTGTATTCAATTCAATTCAATAGTAGCTTTATTCGACTTTACAAGGCAAGTCATATAAGCATATTTAAACATTTAATTTACAAACAAATATAAAATCAGTTCATTTCATAAAGGACAGTAGGAACAACATGTATTAGCATAAGAAACCACACTGTAATATATACTAAAGGATAAAAATTGTGCAAAATAAGCAAATGTTAAAAAGAGCCAACACAGGCCTAAAATGCCAAACAATTCGATCGTTAAGTTAGAAATACATCATGTACAGTTAAATACAGTCTACAGCTGCCATCCCCTATTGCATCGACAGCCTGCATCTAATTAAATATTTTAAAAACTTTGCTGCTACTAAAATAGTCAGATCATCTTGTAGCATATACAACTTAATCAGAGCAGGTCTACACTGCCTCAAGCCCCTTGATTTTAAAAGGGGTAATAGATATCTTTTCCTTCCCCAGGTAAAATATTTACAGAAAAGAATAAAATATATATTGGACTGTACTGAAACATCGTCACAGGGGCAATTAATTAAGTTGTGAGACCAATCATTTGTGTTTGGAAAAGTTATCAATCTGAAAAAGCTGTCTGTTCTCATCCTAGATAACAACGGTCTAGTATAGCTTGAGTGATCTGGGGATAGATATTGGTGTAGGCCCTGTCCATGTAATACCAAGTGATGTTGTGTAATACTAGGTTTACCTCTCTCGGACAGATCACGTCTGTCTTCCAGTAGGGCCAAGCAGCTTCTCTTAAGAGACTTCTTAGAGATTGAGTCACATGAGGTAGGGGAATCAAATAGTTCTGGGTGACCTAGAGTAGTTAAAAAGTTTCTGACATAGGACAACCATGTAATATTATTGACCCCTTCTAATTTCATGCAATCATCAATAATGAGTCTATTAAAAACTGTGTCTTCTGAGCTCCATATCTTATGCCACAACATAATTGGGCTAATTTTGATTAGATCAGATATATGGACCCTATCAAGCTCTCTGTGACAAACGGTGCTAGCAGTTGACCTCGGGACGGCCAGGAGATATCGGAGGAAAGCATTTTCCTTTGTCTGTATTTCTTGGATATTCGCCGTCCCCCATATACCAGCGCCGTAAGTTGCTGTAGATACACATTTTGCAGCATAGATATCAAGGAGGGTTTGGACCGGTTTGCCACCCAATTTGTTTATAAATTGCTTCAATGCCCCAATGGCTCGGGAAAAAGCCAGATTACGGGTAGATATGGCAGACGTCCATGTACCTCTACAGTTGAACATAATGCCCAAATATGAAAATGATTTTGTTTGGCTAACCGTTGATTGGTTTAAAAAGGTTTTACATTGAATGCTAGATTTTGATGAACAGGCCATGGTGAAGGTCTTTCCCACATTTATCTTTAGGCCTCTAGACCTCAGAAAATCAGAAAAACTAGACAATGCTTTCTGTAGGCCTAGCTGTGTTCTCACCATGATGACTGCATTGTCAGCATAAAGTAAAATTGGAACAACACAGCCATCTATTTGGGGGTAATCTACATCAAGTGTCATTAGGTGGGCTGCCACACCATTAATATATAAGTTTAAAAGGAGTGGCGCCAATATACAGCCTTGGCATACCCCTTTTTTAATGGGGAATTTTGACGTGCATTCCCCATTTTTCCCATATCGGACCCTCGCACCTACCCCCCTGTAAAGCTCCTTTAAAAAGTCAAGAATGGAATTATCAATCCCCAATTCAGTCAGGGTTTTCCACAAGACATTGTGACTAAGGCAGTCGAAAGCTGAGCTTACGTCGACAAATGTCATAAAGAGATCACCTTTCTTAGCTGCCATGTATTTTCCTATGATTAGTGACAGATTGAGACCTTGCTCAATGGTCCCCATCCCTTCTTTGAATCCGTACTGAAATCTGGAAAGGATACCCGCATCCTTAACCTAAGATTGCAGCCTATTCAGGATGATTCGGCCAGCTACTTTCATTATTGAATCTAACAGGGAAATCGGCCTATAACATTTAGGGTCCTGGCAATTTCCCTTTTTGAAAATGGGCACCACGACTGCCTCCTGTCATGTTGTTGGAAAACCGATGGTGTTATAGCTATTAAGAACATTAGTCAGTAGTGGTGCCCAAAGATCCATATTATCTTTATAGATATCCACAGGGACCCCGTCTGGGCCTGGGGCTTTAGATTTAGAGCTTTCCTGTAGTGCCATCTCAACCTCTGCTAATGTAAAAACTATCTGTAGTGGGAAGGCATTTATAGAAACACCTACTAGAGAGGAGTCCTGATGGGATGAGTCCGCTACAGGAAAATTTTCTAAACTGCCCAAGTCATCTTTCTTAAACAGATCTGTAAAGTAATTGACCCAGACAGATTCTTCAATAGCGATCTCGATCGAATCTGTTTGTCTGTCATTAAAAAAAGGGGCATTAACCTCTCTCCAGAACATAATATTATCTCTTAGTTCACTAGCCCTTCGCAAGGCCTCCCAGGCCGCTTCCTTAAGTTCCAATTTCCGTTTGTGTAACGCAAGTTTATAAGCTGCTCTTGCCCCCCTGATCTCAATTTTGTCTCTTGGAACCCTCTTCAGTACTTCCTTTAGATATTGGTGGGCTTTGGTGCAACCAGAATTGAACCAGCCCACTGTTCTATCCCTATCACATTTCTTCCTCTTTCTAACTAGATTGCTGCTTATTTTAGATGTGATTTCCCCAAAGGCTGTTACGACCATTGAAGGATTAGGATTATCATCAAGGCATATCATAAAGGAGTTGGGGTCGTCAGACAATAGATCATGGATAAATTTCTCAGGATTGACTTTACACCACGTAATTGCGTAACCATTAAACCTAGCCAGCGAGACCCCGTGGCAGTACAGTACCTCTGCCAGGTCCATAGCTTGGCTGTCTCTGGGGCCCATATCGAAAGAAGCACTAATCGGGTAGTGATCACTAAGTGCGATTTTTTCGGTATTAAAAGACGGAATGCTGTGATGGTAATTGGTAGAAACCAGCATATAGTCGATGATGGAAACTAAGCCCCGGCCAATAAATGTGGGTTCAAAGTTTACCTGAGGATCATTTAACTCATTTGCAAAACCGAGGTTCAGGTCGTGTATCATACTATTTAGTAAAAGACCAAAAGTAGAATGTTCAAAATGCGTGCTGGGGTCACCCCTTAAGTCAACTATACCACATGACTTTGTCCCATTTTGGGCACACAAATGACAATTGAAGTCGCCTGTTATAATGCAACATGTGTCCGATTGCTCTGTTTCCAGCCGCTTACTAATAACTCCATTTAGTTCTTCTAAAAACAGCTTTTGCTCTTCTCGTGGTATGTTATATAAATTTATGAGGAGCAAGCTCTGGGGTCCTGTCCCCTTGATGTAAAAGGTTTGAAAAAATTGCCTATATTTACGTGGGCAATTTATAGTGTCCAAGTTAATTACTGTTAGATTGGCCAGTTTAGAGAAATGAGTGGATAGGCCACCAGAGCATCTTCCTCTGCCCGATTTACTTGCTGGTACGGCGTGTGTGCTAAAACCCTCCAGGTGAGTCTTACCCTCATCCCAAGTTTCCTGTAGGCAGATCACATCAAACTGGGCCACAAAGCTTATGAAAGTCAGGTCCTTAGATTTTTTTGAGAGATCCGCAATGTTCCAGGAAAGTAGAGACAGACTATGTCTTTTTGTAAATGGACCATTTGTCCCCACTCGTAAGTTCCTTCTAATCAGCGGTCTATTAGACCCCCCAGGCACCTCAATGTCATTTAAAAGCTCCACTGTTTGAATAGATTCAGTTTCTCCCTCGGCGGTGGTTAGGCCATCCGCCTTAATCGCTAAAGGACCTTGACTAACTATGGTTTTGATGATGAACCAATTATTGGGTGGGTTTGGAGTTGCAATTGGTCTATTCATGGTTTCAGGGGATCGGTCGTTAGTGGGTCTTGTAACTGAGTGTGCAGAATTTACATCTACTTTTAATGGACCTGCGCTGGTGTGCTCTATACATGATGATGGTCAGTCGACCATTTCTAAGCAGTTGTATCTGTTATAGGCTGGTATCCATCCAATCTCTTCTCCCCTGCCTGTTGCCTGCTTGGTTCCAACCTCTGTCCCAACTGTCCGCTTGGTTCCAGGACCAATCTGGGCCTTCAATGAAACGGGCTACTGGAGGGTAGAAAAACGATAAATGTTTAGTACATATTCCATCCTCCTTGGCCAAGGAGCCCCATGAGCAGATGTGATCTACTGTACGGGGGTCCTCGAAGTTGACTATAATACAGTCACCTTTATTTTTTTTTAAATTTGGGGCCAATCCAGGGAACCCTGCGAACCATGTTGATCCTGCTAGCACAGTTTTGTGGCAATGGTCTGTTAATGTTCAGCCAATGCTGAACTTTGTTTTTTAAAGACCAGGTAGGCTCCTCAGTATTATGACTCAACTCAGGAACCCCCGTCATAATAACCACATAAGGGCTTGCTTCAGGGGGGAGATTTATTGGGGGAGTTGCGAACTTGCTTCAATCACCCTTGGCCCGTTCTCCTTTATGGAGGGAACTCGAGGATTGATTGTTTGGTACAACAGGTTTAGGGGCAGCTTTGATGGGAATATTTGTAGGGGCTGGGGTTTATTGCGGGTCAGGGACCTTATTGGTAGTAACTTGGGAGGGCTTCGATTTAGGGTCTGTCAATCCGGCAGATGTATTTTTTATACTTTGCCCAGTCGTGGTATTGACAGACTTATTTTTTGTGCCCCCTACAATAGCAGCCCCTTGACCCTTTGGGTTATTTACATTTTTCAGGGTTGAAGTCACAGCAGCTAGTTGTTTCTCAATAATAGCAAGGCTCATTTGGATTGGTTGCAATTGGATCGTAATAAATTCTTCAATCCTGGCCAGTAATAGTTTGCTACATTCACCCGTGATTTCAGCTTCTGTAATATTAACAATGTCCTCAGGATCCTCAATGCTTGAGGAACAATTAGTGATATTATTTTCAGACATCTGTGCATTCGGATGTGTATTATGTCCAGTTGACTTTAGTGTAGAACTTCCCACCCCGTGGGTATTGGGCAGTGATTTAGGTGCTTTATTGTGGTTTCTTTTCTTTAAGTTAGACCGTTTAGAAATAGCACCCTCTCTTATCCCCCTTAGATGAGCCTGTACAGGGTCCCCCTGGGCCGGGCTCGCAGAAATGGCTGGCGTTCCATCAAGAGTCTGACTTATCTGTGAGTCCAACAGTGATGGGGATGCCGACAAGTTAACCATATTTGGCAAGCCATGGATTTCAGCTCGTGTTTCTATTGCAAGGACCCTCTCCTGTTGATGAATGGGAGTTTGTGCTTGAGCCAAAAGCCCTAGAGAGGACCGTTTTGCATGGGCCAAATCGTGAGATACACGTCGGTCCAGGAGCAGAATGCCTTGGTCAATAGCTTCATTTGCCCTAGATATAAACTGGTCAATCGGGCCAGTAACCTGTGCCCGACTTAATGCAGTTTTGCTCCTGGTGCCTCTAGGTGACATAATTCGGGATGTGCAGTTGTGGTTCTGAAAATTCTGGGCCCTGCTTTAATATGGTACCGAGGCCCAACACTCGTGTCACAAAATGTCATCGTACCCTGACGAATTTGGTATCGGCAGACCGGTAATGATTAGTACATTATCCCTATGCATTTGCGTCATGATTGAGTGATGCTAACACCCTTAAATCATGGTTTCCGTTTCGAACCCTCGGGTTCCATTTTGGGAACGGCATCCATCTTGTGGCTTGCCCTCATATAGTCAATCGATTGAGGCCGAGTTTGATCTAAAAGGACACGTCCACCTTAGCTGACTTCCCCATGACCTGGCCGAGCTGACTCCACTGCCTCCAGCTGAACCTGTTCGGACAGTTCCTCGCCCAGTGGCCGAGTGAGATAGCATCAAGGCACAACATGCCATAAACCATTCACTACATACAAACCATGTTATCCACACACATACACCTGTCCATGTTTCTTGTTTATGGCCGGTTTTACGATGAGGAGGTGCCCAATTTTATTGGGGTTTCATCGATATCTGATGGGAGTTCCGGGCCGAGCTGGGTAATCCATCGCGAACTGGACATACGAAATTGTAGGCTGGCCATCGTGACTTTGCTTTTCCTTTGTTGTACAAATATGTATATGGTTGCATCATAAAACAAGGAATTCTTGCCCGAAGTGTAATATTGTGTATAAAAGGAGAAGGCTGGTTCTGTAAAAACGAACAGTCTCCTGAGAACTTACATCCCGTGCTGTTGTACTTCTAGGACACTTGTTACTTGGTTGCAGCCAATAAAACTGAATCTCTGACTTCACCTAGAAGACTCTCTGTTTCTGTGGTCCGGAACAGGGAGAACTCAGAGGTCTTCGGGTGTTATCCCCTGGCACCACCGGGTTCCTAAAAACCCGGCACCTCAGTTGGCGCCCAACTCGGGGCGGTATCAAGCGGTGACGGTCCAAGCCAGATGTTCGTGAGGAGCTTCGTGTGGAAATTCCAGAGGACGGCCAGCCACTTCAGCGACCCCTGTATGTCGATGTGGTTCCGAAGGTCTTTGCTGCGAGGTTCCCCGCGTCCCGACGGCTACGAAGGACTGCTGCCCTGACTATCGCCCTGTTTTGGACCCAGTAATCCTTGGTAGAGCGAAACGAAAGACGAGTCTTCTAGTGACGTCATCGATCATCAATACTTCAGTTAAGTATAAGTGGAGCATCTCCCAGTCCTTAGTTTGGTTCTTAGTTTTGGTATCCTTGAGATATACCTTGTTTGGAACTTGCAAGCGCCAAAACCAAGGGATTCGTGTATTCACGAAAATATCGTATTCGATAATCCTTTGAGGTTTGAAGCTAGACTAGTGAGCGAAGATGCCTGGTCTTAGCAGACTTGGAAACTTGTTTTGTCTTGGTTGTAGTAAAGACTCCCGATTAGAGGATTTGTGTCCGGTTCCTCCGATTGGAACTCCAACATATGAGCTCTATATAAAGCATGGAATAGGTCCTATCACGTATAATGAAGTGTGGATAAAATACACCAGAAAGGATGGTGTTTTAAAATGGCCCCAATATGGTAGCTTTGACGCAGAAATTTTAGACAATCTCAAGGTCAAACTGTTTAAGAAGAAAGCCCGGCCGGCGATGTTTGACTCCTTTCGCTTATGGCGCAAAGAAGCCAAACAGAAAGAAATGAAATTAGCAAAGAAAAATAAAAGAGGTATGTCTATGGTACAAGCTGCCATTGCATACAGGGATACTGAGGAAGAGCAAGAGAGTGAACAAATGCTCAGAAGCAAGAAGTTAGCAGTAGATAAATGCTACCCAATGTTGCCACATGAAAGTCAAGGTTCAAAAGAGACATCAGAGAAGGATCCATTAATGTCCCACTTATTGAGTTCACCTCCCCCATATGCACTAGACGCTACTGCACCCCCGAAGCGCTTTGTTTTACCGCGCCCCGGTGCACGAAATGCAGTTCTTACACAAGCACCAGCTCCTCTTCAGCTGGTTCCTACTTCTCCGGCGCAGCCCTCTCAAGGGCCGCCGCCTTTGCTACATACTCCATCTACTGTTTCTGCGACTTTGCCTACTGCTCCAACTGTTTATCATGATACTACTTCTGCCACTGCCTCGACTTCTTCTGCCACTGCCTCGACTTCCTCTTTACATCAGCCTGTCTTTTCTGGCACGTCTGCCTCTCCGCAAGCTTCTCCTTCTGTTCGACAGAGAGTGGCAAGTACTGTCACTGGTCTGTTCTCACCTTTCTTTGGGTCGCCTAAGACGACCCCTAAAACAGGACGTAGACAATTGCGTAGTCAACTGCCTGATTATCAGGAAAGAGAAGTGCTGAATGAGTTAGCACGTAAATGGGTTACTGATACTGTTAGGTATGACGTTCAGTCTGTTATGGAAGTTTTCCGTCAATGGGACGCACCCACTCAGAGATATGTATTCGAAGAGATGTGTGTATACCTTTGCGAAGATTTGGAGACGAATGATCCAAAACGCAAAATGAAGGAATTATTCCGTATGCGTTTCAAGTTCTATGAAGGAATGATTGTAGGTGCCGATGTTGAACGAGCAATAGATTTATTGTTATCTTATAGGAGTAAGGGAAACGTCTCTAGATCACTATATGAGGATGACATGTCAGGTAGGAAAAAGGCGCAACACTACCCCATGAGAGAGGTTCCTCCAGTTTGGAGGGAAGGTGATGCGAATGCGAATCCAGCAATTCTGCCGCATTTCCAGAGTGTATGGGTACATGTCCCCTGGAAAAGATCCGAAGTTTTAGCACTCAAGCAGACATTGCCTGATCCTCGTAAAAATCCTGCAGGGTATTATAAGGAGTTATCAAAGACTGCCAGCTCATGTATAATGAATTTAGCGGATGTAGACATGTTGTTTGGGAATGTTGTTCCACAGCCCTTATGGAGTAAGATTCGTCATACAGATCATGACCAAGAATTAGGTGACACATGGGCTAATATTACTGCTGCTGATGCTAGACAAGTTGGTGGTGCTAAGCCTGAGCCTTTGGTAGCTGAACTTCCTGGTAGAATTATCACATATATGAAGACTTTAATGCCTGAATTACGTGTGAATTGGGACAAGTTGTCTGCCTGCAAGCAGAAGAAAGAGGAGAATGTGTCTGACTTTTTCACGAGATTTGAGGAGACTTTCGTCGACCATAGTGGCCAGGATATGGCTACCGAAGGTGGCCAAAGATTGTTTGTAGACAAATTCGTACATAATCTGCTTCCTGAACTATGTAATAAATTGAAAGATTCAGAGAGTGCTTGGGCTGTTTCCACGTCAGCGCAGATTTTAGCCACTGCCCAGTACTACGAGAATAGGCGCAAAGACGAGCTAGATAAAGCAGACAAAAAGACTAAAGATTTGAAAACTGAAGTCCTTCTCCAGCAAGCCTATCCGCCTCGCACTACTAGTCAGCCTGATTATCAGCAACCACAGCAGTATTCAAGAAACTCACAAAGAAATGAGTCTTCTCAACAGCGTTTACCGTATGGTCCCAATCAGTGTGCGTATTGCAAGGAAGAGGGTCATTTCAAGAATAGCTGTCCAGCTTTATTGCGACGTTTAAATGGTGTTTCTGGTGCAAGAGGTAGAGGTATTCAACAGGCTCCTAGGGGTAGGGGCCGTGGAAATTTCCCCCAGAATACTACTTCTTTTCCGCCTCAGAATTCTATGAACAGCTTTGACCAACAGAATAATGCGTCTTCTAGGTCAGCTCAGTACTATGCTGATGATTACTATGCAGAAAACGAGAATGAGGGTAATAATTGCTAGTTCAGCCATGGACAAAGAGAGGGAGTTGTTTCAGTTCCAGTAGATCAGAATGGACCTTATGTTGAGGTGATTACATCAGGAGTGTCAGAACCTTTTCTGCTGGATACTGGTGCTACAAAAAGTTCTATTATGCACTCAAAACTTCCTGGCGCACCTTTGTCTGGCGAAATGAATGTTTCAGTAGGTTTTTCTGGCGCCCCGGTTAGAAACCCGATTTCTAGTCCTATGCCCCTTTCTGTTGGCCCATATGAATTAGAAGCACCCCTCATTCTTACAACAGGTTGTGGCGAAATTTGTTAGGTTTGGATTTGTTAAAGAGATTATATGCAACTTTGTAGTGTTCTCCTTCGGGAGTACAACTTACACTAGGTAAGAAAATAATTTCCCCAATGTATTTGTCAAAGGAAAATATTCCAACTTAATTGTCATCTCTTCCAGATATACTTTGGGCTACTGGTTCTAATGAAGTGGGTCTCTTGGAGATAGTGCCATATGTCATAACATTGCGAGCCAATGTTAGGTTGCCACGTATTCCCCAATACAAGATCTCTAGCGAATGTGAAAAGGCGTTTTTAGCGATCATTTACGATCTGATTGAGAAAGATGTAATTGAAGAGACAACAGGTAACATCTGTAACAGTCCTATTTTGCCAGTTTTAAAGCGTACTGATCCTTCACAGCTACCTGTGTACAGATTTGTGATTGATCTTAGAGAAGTGAATAAGATTGTTGTGCCACAGTTTCCAGTTGTTCCCGATATTACTGCCCTATTGACTATGGTTCCAGCTTCAGCCACTTGGTTCTCGTGATTGATTTGAAGAACGCTTTCTTGAGCATCCCAATTGCTGAGGAGAGCAGAGACATTTTTGGTTTCAATTTAAGAGGACGAAGCTTCCGCTTCAAACGCGCTCCTCAGGGCTACTGTGAAAGTCCATCTATATTCAGTCAGGCTCTGAAAGCACAACTTGACACGATTGTTCTACCTGATGGTGCGACTCTTATTCAGTATGTAGACTATTTGCTAGTCGCTGCAGATACTGAAGAGATTTGCAAGGAAGCCACATTGTCGTTGTTGCGTCATTTATGTGACATGAAGCACAAAGTCTCCCTTTCGAAATTGCGATTTTGTCGACAAGAAGTGACCTACTTAGGTCACATCTTATCGAAGGAGGGAAGGAGACTGACCCCAGAGAGAATACAGGCAATTGCAAAATTGGGTGTCCCAAGGACACAGAGAGAAGTGCGTGCTTTCTTGGGCATTACATCATATTGCAGGCAATGGATACCGAATTTCTCATTGTTAGCCAAACCTTTGCTGGCACTAATCTGTAAAGATACACCCAATCCTGTGCCTTGGTCTGAAGATTGTCAGAAGTGTTTTCACGAGTTGCATGATGCATTGTGTTCGGCTCCTGTGTTGGGTAACCCCGACTACAGTAAGCCTTTTACATTATACGTCCATGAGAAGGAAGGTTGCGCATTATCAGTCCTGACACAATCCTTTGGGGACAAACGGCGTCCATGCGCGTACTTTTCCGCGACTCTAGATCCCGTAGCTAAGGCATTACCAAGTTGCTTGAGGGCCACTGCTGCAGCAGCTGTCTGTATTCGACAGTCTGCTGGATTAGTAATGAATAACACACTGATCGTTATGGTACCACATCCAGTAGACATTTTGCTAAACAGAACGAGGACACAGCACTTAACTAGTGCTCGACTGTCAAGTTATGAGCTGACCCTATTAGCGAGTCACATACACATAAAGAGGTGCGATACACTCAACCCAGCTACGTTATTGCCCATTCCAGCCGAGACAGATGAGGTTGAAAAACATGATTGCTGCTTTAGGACAGAAGAAGAGACAAAAGGGAGAGTAGACTTGCAGGACACTCCCCTTCCTGAATGTAGTGATGCTTTATGGGTTGATGGTTCATGCTTCAAGTTGCCAAATGGTGATACGACTGCAGCATATGCTGTGACAACATTGCACACGATTGTAGAGACTGCACGTATCCCCCATAATTCTGCGCAAGCAGCCGAGTTAATTGCACTTACAAGAGCGTGTGTGTTGGCAAAAGGAAAACGAGTGAATGTGTACACAGACAGCCAATACGCCTTTGGCGTGACTCATAGTTTTGGACGATTGTGGCGTGAACGTGGGTTCCTGACATCGCATGGCGCAAAGATACAACATGGTCAGCTAGTTAACGAGCTTCTCGAGTCACTGACCTTGCCACTACAAGTCGCAATTGTGAAATGCAGTGCACACAGAAAGATTCAAGATGATGTTGGTCGTGGGAATGCATTTGCAAACGAAGTTGCGAAAGAGACTGCAAGGAACACAATGAGTCGAATGTATGTTGTAGGTCCTGCGAGATGGATTGCTGATGTGGGTATGTGTGAGGACACTATTGAAAGTGTGAAGTCTATACAGTCCGAGGCCACTGAGAAAGAGGTGAATGAATGGAGGGAAAGCAAGGGTAGATTGGATGCGAATGGTTGTTGGGTCGAATAGTCAGAGCATCAAAGATGGCTGTTACCCGACGCGTATGTACTTGCAGTAGTGACAATGGCTCATGGAATGGCTCACATCAGTGCAAAAGGAATCTGTAAGCTATTGGCCCCAGTATGGCAGAATAGTGGCATCCCAAAATGTGCAGAGAACTTGGTCAAGAACTGTATGGTGTGTTTGAAGTACAATCCCGGTAGGGGAACTCCAACTCCAGCTGGTCATTTCGCGCCTCCAACGTATCCGTTCGAGGTTTTGCAGCTCGATTTCATCCACATCGAGAGGTGCAACAATCTGAAATACGTGCTTGTTGTTGTTTGCGCCTTCTCCAGGTGGGTGGAAGCGTATCCCCTTAAGGACAATACTGCCTTGTCCACAGCCAAAGCCCTTGTCAAGGAATTCTTCCCCAGATTCGGTATGCCTAGAATTGTCTGGAGTGATAATGGAAGTGAATTCGTGGGACGAGTGATGAAGAGAGTGTGTGAATGTCTAGGCATACACCAGAAGTTCCACGCCGCAAATCACCCCCAATCAACCGGATTAGTAGAATGCTACAACGGCACGTTAAAACTGAAGTTGGCCAAGGTCCAAGCCAGCACAGGTCTTATGTGGCCTGACGCCCTGCCTTTAGCACTCCTGTGCACCAGAATGACTGTCCATTCCAGACTAGGACTTAGCCCTCACGAGATCGTGTTTGGCCGCCCAGCCAACATCTGGGGCGTACCAAGGCCCAAGAAACTCAGTGAGATAGAGCACCCTGTACTGCTTGACTATTTGCACGAATTGACGACTAAATGGCGTGTTTTACACCAACAGGTCCACAGCTCCTCTCCGCCAGTGTCTGATGATCCAGGCCACGCCATTGAACCTGGTTCCTGGGTCCTAGTGCGGAACGTCGGGCGAACCAAGAACGAGGAGCCTCGTTGGACCGGACCCTTTCAAGTCCTACTGACTACCCGCTCTGCAGTACGTGTCCCGGCAAGAGACACTGGGTGCACGGCGCCCATTGCAAACGGGTCCCGCTGCCCCTTCCATATGACAGATGGGTCCAGGAGGGAATTGCAGACTCAGAAACTGAATCCGTACCTCGCTTCGTGTCCTTCAGTGATGCACGTTTGAAAGGAACTGGTACAGAAAAGGAGAGTGACCGAGTTTTGCAAGGATTTGTGCCGCCGTCAATGCAGTTGGACACTACCGAACCTGAAATATTGTTTGAAGATCACACCATACCTGGGAAACAACGGTATAATCTGAGGCCAAGAAAAACGGACTAATAAAAGTAAACTAATAAGGTTTTCTTTCCCCCAAGAACTATTTTTGATTTTGCAACTCTCTCGCCCAGGGAACTTGCTTATTTTTGATTTTCGAACCGCCATCCGGTTCTGCTGCTAGGGTCGCGGTTGACAGTCTAAGGAGTGCAGCTGGAGACGCTTAGGTCGACGGTTCTGGTTGGTCTAAGGGAATTACCCTGGACTGAACAGAAGCACTCTTTAGCAGAATCAATCTCCCACCGCGGGCAGCAACTAGAGGATGGAGTTTCCAAGGGTAGAAAGACCTGCTAGATCTACGAACTTTGAAAAGAAAATATGCACTGTAATGGCAAGAAAACGATTTTTAGTAATTTGCATTTTAATGTCGTGTAGCATAATAATGTTTTTGGTGGGCTATGCTCTGTTCATTTTTCGAGTTCCGTTCATATACAACACTCAGCCAACACCTCCTCCTACTATTTCCCCGCATTCTTTTCACCCCCTACCTGAACACGAGTCTGCCATAAGATTAGAATTTGTAAATACCTCATTCGTCCAACTCCTACACCAGCACCAATCTGTAGTGAACACCACGAACTGTTGGATATGTGGACTTATGCCACACACCACAGATAAGGGTATTCCATATTTTGTCCTGCCTTTTGGCTACCATGGTTCTCTGTGGGCATTTCGAGCAATGTTCCTGTTTGCCCTCGAACCATATGTTCCGGGGGAAAACTCAAGCAACAAGGCACTAGTTGCGGGAATTAGAAATATGAGTAGGGTTGTCGACACATACTAAACAATTGCCAGAGATGAATTGATGCCTTACAGCAGATGGAATATAACACACTATGGAATTTCCTTGGCTGAGAGCCTGAGAGCAAAGAAATCCTCCCCAGTCTGGATAGTGCCCCACCAAGGTCACTTATGTCTGTAGGGAAATGGCAAAAACCCTGGAGATCAGTTGGGGAAGAGTGTCTGCACTGAGACTTACGTTTTCTCGTCTCAGACCTCCCCTTCATTGCTAGCAGCTAAGGGTACTTACTTCGTCTGCCACGATAGAGCGTATACATGGTTGCCCCCTGACTTCTCGGGCACTTGTTTTATCTCGTTTCTGCTGCCACCCACCTACACGGCCGAGGCAGATTACCATCGGACAAGGACAGTTAGGGGTGTCGTGAGTAAAGACGACACTGCGGGTCAAGAGTTTGGAGACTTCGCAAAGGGTTTCCTGCCGTTTTGGGGGCCTATGGTGAACAGCAGGAACATTCGCCAATTGACGAGGGTAGTTGAATCCGCCGTGACCGAAACGGCCGGTGCCCTTAGTAACTTGACTGCTGAGCTCCAGTCGGACCGACTTATGACTCTTCAAAATAGGGTTGCCCTAGATGTCATACTTGCAGACCGTGGCGGGGTATGTAGAGTGATCCAATCCAGTTGCTGCATTTTCATCCCTGATAATGCTCCAACAGTGTACTAGGCCATCTCCAAACTGCACAAGATCTCTGATTCCATTCATGTGGACAAAGGGGATTGGTCCTTGCTAGGGTGGTTCTGGGAACTGATATCTGCCTGGGGATGGAAAATTCTGATATTCATTGGGATGATCTTAGCCATCCTGTTCCTGTTCTGCCTATTTGTGCAGTGCGCTCCTGCAATATGTGGCCTCTGTTCTACATCATGTGTGAGGAAGCCTGTGTCAAGGGACGAATTGAGCAACAGGATGATATTACAGCAGCATCTCCGTGACTTCGTGAATACAGATTTGGACTCTGATTAGCATGAGTTATTGCCTATATAAGGGCAAAAGGAGGGTCTGTGGTTCTGAAAATTCTGGGCCCTGCTATAATATGGTACTGAGGCCCAACACTCGTGTCACAAAATGTCATCGTACCCTGACAAATTTGCTATCGGCAGACCGGTAATGATTAGTACATTATCCCTATGCATTTGCGTCATGATTGAGTGATGCTAACACCCTTAAATCATGGTTTCCGTTTCGAACCCTCGGTTCCATTTTGGGAACGGCATCCATCTTGTGGCTTGCCCTCATATAGTCAATCGATTGAGGCCGAGTTTGATCTAAAAGGACACGTCCACCTTAGCTGACTTCCCCATGACCTGGCCGAGCTGACTTCACTGCCTCCAGCTGAACCTGTTCGGACAGTTCCTCGCCCAGTGGCCGAGTGAGATAGCATCAAGGCACAACATGCCATAAACCATTCACTGCATACAAACCATGTTATCCACACACATACACCTGTCCATGTTTCTTGTTTTTGGCCGTTTTTCGATGAGGAGGTGCCCGATTTTATTGGGGTTTCATCGATATCTGATGGGAGTTCTGGGCCGAGCTGGGTAATCCATCGCGAACTGGACATACGAAATTGTAGGCTGGCCATCGTGACTTTGCTTTTCCTTTGTTGTACAAATATGTATATGGTTGCATCATAAAACAAGGAATTCTTGCCCGAAGTGTAATATTGTGTATAAAAGGAGAAGGCTGGTTCTGTAAAAACGAACAGTCTCCTGAGAACTTACATCCCGTGCTGTTGTACTTCTAGGACACTTGTTACTTGGTTGCAGCCAATAAAACTGAATTTCTGACTTCACCTAGAAGACTCTGTTTCTGTGGTCCGTAACAGGGAGAACTCAGAGGTCTTCGGGTGTTATCCCCTGGCACCACCGGGTTCCTAAAAACCCGGCACCCCACAGTGGCCCCTTAATACAAACTGCACATATATGAAATGAAACTTCAAGAAAGCAGTATTAAAATAGCAAGTGAAAACACGGGAGTACAGAGTGAAGAGATGGGCAAAGTCAGTAAATATAAACGTGTGTGTTAGGGGGGTGGCCCAGTCCAGTCTTACCCGGTCTTTAACGGGCTCAAACGGGCCCGCCCTTGTCCCGGGCTTCGCCCGGCGTCCCGTGAGGCGGGGCTCACGTTGTTTTTAAGCGCCTCCTGGCGCGGTTTCAGAGCGCTCGTGGCGCATGGGCTGCTGGGTGTTGTAGTTCTCAGGCTGCACTCCCCTCGGCGGTCTCGCTACGTAGATGGTCTGTTTCAGCGAGACAGCAGGAGGCAGGGAGCACCACACCCACGGCTTCCCCACACAAAGAAAAGGTCTGTAGCGGCAATGCGTCCAGTGGCAATTAGATTCTGTTCCCCGCTCGTGCAGGGGCTCACGTTGTTTTTAAGCGCCTCCTGGCGTGGTTTCAGAGCGCGCGTGGCGCATGGGCTGCTGGGTGTTGTAGTTCTCAGGCTGCACTCCCCTCGGCGGTCTCGCTGCGTAGATGGTCTGTTTCAGCGAGGCAGCGGGAGGCAGGGAGCACCACACCCACGGCTTCCCCACACAAAGAAAAGGTCTGTAGCGGCAAGGCGTCCAGTGGCAATTAGATTCTGTTCCCCCTTTATTAGATTCTGTTTGCTGCCTTTCTGAATGTGCTCCTCTGCAGGACCTTCAACTTCTTCAATGGTTCTGTATGGGCTGGAGCAGGGCTTTGCTTCCACATACACCAACTGCAGACTGCTTTGCATCGATTTGGGGGCGCACTTGGCACTCCTAAGCAGTTTGCTGTACCTTTGCAAACCCTCACGGAGAGCAGCCTTATTACTTCACAGCACGTATACTCGTCGTCAGTTGTAGCGTCTTCCCCTGTCCGGGAGCATGCAAATGAACACGCCACACATGGATCTTTGTAACAGACATCTTTATTCTTCAACGTATGATCATACACACATAAGTTGCATAACCACACCTTAACACCCCCCCAACAGACAACATATCAAAGACACTACAGCTGGAAGCTCCTCCGCTACTTCCCTATGTTTGTTTGATATTATGTCATTTTATTTTATTGTAAAATTTAATTTCAGTAAGATCACAGAAAATGCATCATTAAATTAGTGCTATATTTAATTTTGGAATTTATTAGCTATTCAAAATGTCGCCAGCAGCCACCTTTAGTACTGAATTTCATATTTTGTTATCTTGTTCTAATTGTTTTATTGGTTCTCATATCATATTTATTTTTTCTCCCACATAACACGTCCACAACTCTACTGAAAGTTAATGTGGAAATGCAAATCTCCCTATTTTAGTCTCTAAATCTTCCTCGTAGATGACACATAACATTATGTGCACGATTGCTTTACTTGGTTGCGGAAACTCTGACCTGCTTTGATTTGGGTCTAGTATCTTCTGGTGTAGTTAAAAAATACAAACACGCAAAATAACTTTTGTGGGGTACAATCCAGCTTGCCAAGTTGTCACATAATTTGTTACACCTACATTCAGTCTCAACTTTTTTAGTCATAAGCCATATTTATTTTAGGATTTTAATGCTACCCTTACGATATTAAAAGTGAAATGTAAAGCCAGGACAGGCACTTAATTGACATGGTACTTGGCATGTCTTTTCTGCATCTTCTCTACAGATATCCTTCACACCTGGATATATGTAATTTTGTCGTTTGTGTGCTCTCTTTTGCTCCGCTGGGACGAGCTAATCTGTCAGCTGACATGTGTATAATAGGTAGGGAACCATACTTCTGCATCAGTATGGCAGTATTTGTGGGAGAAAGAGAACCAGAAAGAGATTTGGCAATGCATTCTCCCTACCTCTCTATTTGTATCCGTTCGTTTGAGCACTGTTTCTTATATTTCTTGAAACTGGACAAAGTGATAATGTTATCTCATATTACCTGGTTGTAATTACATAAGCTAATTAGATTGAACGCTGCATAAAAGCTGAATATGGTACCTTATACTAGCCGGATAAAGCTTAAAAACGCAAGGCAGAATTAATTTAATTGTTGATGTTTAAATGCTAGGTTCCGTAAATCTATACATTTTAGCAAGGTTGCTGCCTTCTCACACTCACTTTATGGCACAAAATTACAACTACACAGCAGAAGAAATGCTGTTTTTTTACTTGATGTTGAGCTCAGCAGCAATTTATTGTTTACCTGGAGTACTAAACATATTTGCACGTTTCCAGTACCCTGATCTGTAGTTTGTAATCTGATTTATCTTGTATACGGTAGACTGTTATTTGTGGCCCTAGAGAATGCTCCTTGGAATCAGCTGTCCGCATTGTTTAAGAGAATAGGTAGTTACCAACAAGAAGCTTAGAGGGAAAAACTGGTCATAGGTCGCCCTCCACTCAATCATGTATTCACAAAACAAGACCTAGACCAAGTAGACATAAAACATTGAATCAATTCTTGGTGTACCATCAAGTGCAAACCTTTTTGCCCAGTACTCCTCTCTTTTAATTGCTGAGGTAGGAGGTACATCCAGATTATGCCATAGTTAAAGAACATATGCCCAAACCCTTGAAAAACATAAACCAGTTGTGAGACAACAAATAACACACACCTATGTGCCTAGATAAGAAAATGAAGAGAGTTTAGAAAAAGTGTGTGTGAGCGAGATGGCACCTCACGGGCGAACCACCAACGGGAACCTGGCAGGTACTCACCAGGATTGCCCTGATCTCATCATTGGCGCCATCAGGCTCAAAAGAAAGATTGGTGTCCACAAAACAACTGTTTGTTTGTTTTGTGGACACCCATCTTTCTAGGCACATAGGTGTGTGTTATTTGTTGTCTCACAACTGGTTTATGTTTTATGCCTACTTGGTCTAGGTCTTGTTTTGTGAATATAAGAGAATAGGTAGCCAACCAGATCTTTGCTAATACTTGTCATTTTATTGGAAGATCCTGGGTATCTTTGTACCATTACAAACTAAAACATCTGTTTTCTCCACCTCTCAGCTTAACCTAGGGAAGTCTGTGAATTGCATTTCCACATTAATGCTTCCTAGGTGGTTGGTAAGCTTATACCAGACACACGCCAGCCATTAGCTATTTTGAACGTCAGTGCTTTCGTGCTTTTATTTCTTGAATTCCCTTTTAAGGTAAATCAATAGGCAAAAGCAGATCTCTGAATGCCATAAATGTTTTTTTTAGTTGTTATAGGTAGTAGTTTGGCCTTGTAATAGCAGTGTGCATATTCATTGCTTCATTTTGCAAATGCTGGATTGAAAAGAAGCTACCATGGCTTGGGGAGAAATCGGTGTACACAATTCGTAACGGAATTGTCAGGGGAGATATATTGGTGGCACAAAAAATGCAAAAAACATATTGGAAAGAAAGTTAATTAGAAGAGATGAATATATATACATTATTAATTTCACCTCGAATATCAGACGAACAAGATTAATAAAGAGATATGTTGCAAAACAGTCGGTCAGAATGAGCAGGTCGAGGGGAACTTGAAAAGGTGCACCAAACCACAAGATAATACAATAGAAAATAACACAACAAAACAAAAGCCATGCAATTATATAGTCCATCCAAGAACCAGATGATTCTTGCAGACCATGAAACACTGCCACAAATTGAGGAAGTTGATACCGGTCCGCAGATTCCTCATGTTTTTGGTGCAATGACAATTACATTGTGCATGCATGCTTTTGTCCAAACTATTCTTTAGAAAGATACCAAAATGAATCGAAATAAAAACCCATTTACTTCCAAGAAAACAATGGAGCAGATTTACAAGCCCCTTAAGACACTTTTGCGCTGCCGTTGCATTAAACGGCGGCGTAAAAAATGCAGCAAATTTACAACGTGATGCATCCAGGAAGATGCGTCCCGTTGTAAAACCCTGCGTGACATTATACCTGCGTCAGGTATAATGTATGCAGGGTAGGCGTTCCCACGCAGGGAAGTCTCGTAAAAGTGATGCAGTGACATCTACAAGATGTCACTGCATGACTTTTAGGATGTCACTGCGTCAAAACCTTATGCCTGCTTGAAGCAGGCATAAGAAGTGACGCAGTGTATTGGGTATAGGCCGCAACACGCATTGCTGGAGTTGCACTTTTCCGCCAAAAATCTGATGCATCTGTCAATCCTTGCGCCATAGTGCGCCGTATTGTAAATATGGCGCATCTATGGTGGCGCAAGGGTTTTTCGTGCAGGGAAACTGACACATCTGTACAGATGCGTCAGTTTCTTGTAAATCTGCCCCAATGTTTTTATGTATGAAGGAAGGATTTTTATAACTCTGGCATAAAAATATGGAGCATCGTACAGATAAATAAACAGTCAACAATTGATTTGAGGAGTACCTGAGTTCTGAGGGTGAAAAGGAAAGTTACTGTATTGTGTTACAGTGTTCTTTAAAGTGGTGTGTCTTCAGAGCTTTCCTAACTTAGAGCAAGGTTGGGTGAGTCCTGATGGGGTTCCATGTTAAAATATCAATAGTAAAAATATCAATAAAAAAAATATTGATGTGAAAATATCTATAAACAAAATATCGACTTCCTAAACATAAACAGGTAAGTACAGTAATATCGACACAAAAATATTGATGTAAAACATACAAAAGTGAAAAATATCGACTTTAAATAATTACATAACTTAAATAAAAGTAATTAAATAATATTAATCTTTAACAGAATAAATTAAATTTAATATATATTTCAACTAATTATAACTAATAAACTTAATTTAATGAATATACGTATAAAAAATGTGTACATATACATATATTTACTTAAATACATTTTATTAACTATTATCTTTATTTAATTTATAAACTTTTTAAATTATATAAAAGTAAAATATACACGTATATAAATTAAAATAAAATAAAATATTCTATATTTAAATAACACATTAAACTATTAAAAAAAGAATAAAACATACATTTAATAACAAAATAAACACAATAGTGAAAACATTGAATAGCGAGGTGGTAAAAATTACTATTCCCACTCCAGTGAGTGCAACAGTAGGGAAAGTGCTGGATAGCGGAGGGTTTAAGATTACTATTACCACTCCAGTGAGTGCAACCGTAGGGAGAGAGCTGGATGGCGTAGGGGTAAAAATTACAATTCCCACTCCAGTGAGTGCAACAGTAGGGAAAGCGCTGGATAGCGTAGGGGTAAAAATTACTATTCCCACTCCAGTGAGTGCAACAGTAGGGAAAGCGTTGGATAACAGAGGGTTAAAAATTAACATTCCCACTCCAGTGAGTGAAACAGCACGGAAAGTGCTGGATCCCACAACAATAAAAAACAAAAACATACAAATTTGTATTAAATTTAATTTCCAATTTTAAATAAAACATACCTTGAATAACAAAATAAACACAATAGTAGTGAAAACATTGGATAGCGAGGGGGTAAAAACTACTATTCCCACTCCAGTGAGTGCAACAGTAGGGAAAGCTTTGGATAGCGTAGAGGTAAAAATTACTATTCCCACTCCAGTGAGTACAACAGTAGGGAAAGCGTTGGATAGCGCAGGGGTAAACATTACTTTCCCCACTCCAGTGAGTGCAACAGTAGGGAAAGCGCTGGATAGCGGAGGGGTAAAAATTACTATTCCCACTCCAGTGAGTGAAACAGCACGGAAAGCGCTGGATCCCACAACAATAAAAAACAAAAACATCAAAATTTGTATTAAATTTAATTTCCAATTTTAAATAAAACATACCTTGAATAACAAAATAAACGCAATAGTAGTGAAAACATTGGATAGCGAGGGGGTAAAATTACTATTCCCACTCCAGTGAGTGCAACAGTAGGGAAAGCGTTGGATAGCGTAGGGATAAGAATTACTATTCTCACTCCAGTGAGTGTAACAGTAGGGAAAGCGTTGGATAGCGGAGGGTTCAAAATTACTATTCCCACTCCAGTGAGTGCAGCAGTAGAGAAAGCGCTGGATAACGGAGGGATAAAAATTACTATTCCCACACCAGTGAGTGCAATAGTAGGGCAAGCGTTGGAGAGTGCAGGGGTAAACATTACTATCCCCACTCCAGTGAGTGCAACAGTAGGGAAAGCGCTGGATTGCGGAGGGGTGAAAATTACTATTCCCACTCCAGTGAGTACAACAGTTAGGAAAACGCTGGATAGCGTAGGGGTAAAAACTACTATTCCCACTCCAGTGAGTGCAACAGTACAGAAAGCGCTGGACCGCACAACAATAAAAAACAACATCATCAACATTTTTATTAAATTTTATTTCCAATATTAAATAAAACATACCTTGAATAACAAAATAAACACAATAGTAGTGGAAACATTAGATAGCGTAGGGATAAGAATTACTATTCCCACTCCAGTAAGTGCAACAGTAGGGAAAGCGTTGGATAGCGGAGGAGTCAAAATTACTATTCCCACTCCAGTGAGTGCAGCAGTAGAGAAAGCGCTGGATAGCGGAGGGATAAAAATTACTATTCCCACTCCAGTGAGTGCAACAGTAGGGAAAGCGCTGGATAGCGTAGGGGTAAAAATTACTATTACCACTCCAGTGAGTGCAACAGTTATGAAAGCACTGGATCCCACAACAATAAAAAAACAAAAACATCAACATATTTATTACGTTTAATTGCCAATATTAACATAATTAATATAAAAATGTAAATATATTAACAAAGATAAAAAAATAATTAATTACACATTAACACTATAATATCCACAACACACACCTAAAATTAATTACACAATTAAAATTAATCATTAATATTAATTAATGGAAATTAATGTGTAAATATTTATTAATCAAAGAATTAATTGCTTACCACCTTTCACACCATCTACACATATAAACACCACAACACGCACCTAAAATTAAACAATTAACATAAGTAATTGAAATTAATTATTAAACTATTATTAATCAATTAACACATTAATTATTCAATACATTTTATATAATTAAATTACTTCCCACACTATTCCCCTATAAACCCACTACACGCTACGAAACTAAAAACGCAAATTTCAAATAAAAAAAATGTGACTACTATAAATTAATATTTAAATCTATATAATTACTTCCCACCCTATTCCCCTATAAACCCACAACCCGGTACGGAACTAAAAACACAAAATTCAACTTAAAATAAATTAATAACTAGTAACATTTTAAAACATATAATAAAATGACATACGATTCTCAATAAAACACTAAAATACATAACATTATTAATATTTCGATATTCTTGTCCACAATATTTTTGTTGTCGATATTTCTTCCCCACAATATTTTTGTGGGGATATTTATGTCCCTCGATATTTATACGTCAACATTCCTGTTCTGCTCCTCTGATGGATACAGGGATGTCATTCCAGAGCCTGGGTGCATAGGTGAAGAATGCTGTTGCCTTGTTTTTTAGGTCTCGGACTAGCGTCCCACGCAGTGGGCGGAGTCCGAGATTTTATATTGTCTAGTATGGGGGCTAGAACACGCCCCTCTTCTCCATTGGCTGGCCTCGTAAATGCTGGCCAGCCATTGGAGGAGAGTGGCGTCACTCAGTTCAGGCCCCGTCTTAACGCGATTCGGGGCGGTTTTCTCTCTTTTTTAAGCCCCGCCCCTTTTCTAGTGATGGGCGTTACACCCTCCCTCTCGCCGAGGTCCCAGTCTATTTCTCCTGTAATGTACCCTTTGCTACCTCTTGTAATTTTTTTGCCCACAATTGTCACTTTTGCCTAATGTAACTTAACGTCTGCTTTTGTAACGTGTTCACTCGTCTCATGGATCATTTCTGTTCCTATTGTGAAGTGCTCTGACCACCGCCTGCAGTGACCTGAACGGGCCGCCGCGCTGCCCGTGGCGACCCGGAAGTGCTTCTCTCCAGACCTCTCGCCGAGTATACTCGATAACAGGACAGCACGGTAGCCATTTTCTTTGATCGCATTATGGCACCCGACTACGCCCCAGCGGGATTTGCCACTTTGACAGGCTTTCTAAAAACTCTGCAGTGCAGGTAGTTCTAGTTTAATCCCCTTTCCCATTCTGCTTCTCATGTTCTATATTCCCTTTTGTTTGGCTACTGTATAAGCGCTCGCGCATTTCGTTACACTCCCGGCCTCTTCATTAGTAAAAGCTGCCATGCAGCAGCGCCCCCCCCCCCGCAAGGGAACTAGGAAGCGAGAGATAAGCGGAGCCACTCCTCATCCCCCCTCCCCCCCACAGGACACCAGGAAACACGGGGGCATGTTCAGCTGAAGTCATCCTCTCAGGCACATCAATGACCCTGCTTCTATCCGTGCACTTCTGCCCTTCAGCAGTTCCAGGATCGTGACTTGAAATATGGAGCTGGTATACGACGCTTTGCTTTCTTTTGAAGTGTAAATGCTTGTTTAATTTGTTCACTCGCTATTGAGTCCGTAGTGCCCGGGGCCTCGTCCTGTAGCACTCCTGCTGACACCCGCCTGCCCCAGTCACTGCTGCAGAGAGAAAGTCACACGCTGCCCCAGAATGCAGCAGAGCTTCCCCGCGGGCCATAGGGATCTCACAGGCTCGCATTCACGATTTGGGCCACGGCAGAGTGGCAGTCCGAGGTAGAGTGCGCTGCCCTCCGTGTCTCCTGTGAATGAGGCGGCCTTGCACGGATCCGTGGCACAGACGTTGGAGCTCCCGTGATGCACTGTTCTCCATCTGCACCCGGGAGCGATTGCAGCTTTACGAAATTGGACACTTGACTGGTGCGGGTGAGTAAGGGCTGGGAGCAGGGCTTTCAACAGCGAGCCGACGTACCTGCAGCCCCCTTCTCCCCGGGTCTCAATGTGTACTATCCCCCACTTCCTTCCACCCCATGCCCAGCCCTTCCAAGAGAACTAGGAAGCGCAGAGGTAGCGGAGCCTGGTGCGCCCCCCCAGTGCCTTGAAGCCTCTCCCCTCTCAGGGCTCTAGGAACCGTGGGGACAGAGCAGCGCTGCAGCAGCGCCCCCCCCCCCCTCCCCTGCAGGGGAACTAAGAAGCGAGAGATAAGCGGAGCCACCCCTCATCCCCACCCCGCACAGGACACCAGGAAACATGGGGGCATATTCAGCTGTTGGGGGCACCAGGAGGCAGGGGTATATATATTTCACCTCTCAGGGCACCCCGAGGCTCGGACCTATGTTTCTGAGGCGCCCGGAGCCAAAGGTGTTCTATGGTATCGGGGAGTGGAGCGCCGTCCCTTTGCAGATACAGGTGCATGCTGCTTAGTTTTTGAAGTACTGACATACAGTTGTGCTTGTTGCTAATGAATGTATAAACACAACAATAGTCCCTGGCAAGAAAATAAGTGCCAATGAATATAGACTCAATCAGTACTATATTGGTGAAAACGTACCCAGCCGGGCAGAGGTTTTCAAAGTTTATGTTTCAGTCAAGAAAATATCAAACATATAAACACCTTCAACAAATCACGTAGGTGGGGCACAAGCCTGTACCCAACCACGAACATACATAGACTATTGTTGTGTTTATATAATAAGCTCCCCGAGGTCCCTCGCTGATACTAATTGGGGTCCCCTTGTTGTTTAAAATAGATATGTTGCTAATGAATGAGCACATGGGAATAATCTTCTAGTGTAGCTTCCACCACAGCACCACTGCACCATCCTTCCACAGCACCACTATGCCATCCTTCCACAGCACCACTGCGCCATCCTTCCACAGCACCATCCTTCCACAGCACCATCCTTCCACAACACCACTGCGCCATCCTTCCACAGCACCACTGCGCCATCCTTTCACAGCACCACTGCGCCATCCTTTCACAGCACCACTGCGCCATCCTTCCACAGCACCATTGCGCCATCCTTCCACAGCACCACTGCGATATCCTTCCACAGCACCACTGCGCCGTCCTTCCACAGCACCACTGCACCATCCTTCCACAGCACCACTGTGCCATCCTTGCACAGCACCACTGCGCCATCCTTCCACAGCACCACTGCGCCATCCTTCCACAGCACCACTGCGCCATCCTTCCACAGCACCACTGCGCCATCCTTCCACAGCACCACTGCGCCATCCTTCCACAGCACCACTGCGCCGTCCTTCCACAGCACCACTGCGCCGTCCTTCCACAGCACCACTGCGCCGTCCTTCCACAGCACCACTGCGCCGTCCTTCCACAGCACCACTGCGCCGTCCTTCCACAGCACCACTGCGATTTCCTTCCACAGCACCACTGAGCCATCCTTCCACTGCGCCATCCTTCCACAGCACCACTGCACCATCCTTCCACAGCACCACTGCGCCATCCTTCCACAGCACCACTGCGCCATCCTTCCACAGCACCACTGCGCCATCCTTCCACAGCACCACTGCGCCATCCTTCCACAGCACCACTGTGACATCCTTCCACAGCACCACTGTGACATCCTTCCACAGCACCACTGTGCCATCCTGCCAGTCTGTGTGTGTGTGCGTGGCTCTGTATGTGTGCGTGGCTCTGTGTGTGTGTGCGTGGCTCTGTGTGTGTGTGCGTGGCTCTGTGTGTGTGTGCGTGGCTCTGTGTGTGCGCGTGGCTCTGTCTGTGTGCGTGGCTCTGTCTGTGTGCGTGGCTCTGTCTGTGTGCGTGGCTCTGTCTGTGCGTGTGGCTCTGTCTGTGTGCGTGGCTCTGTCTGTGTGCGTGGCTCTGTCTGTGTGCGTGGCTTTGTTGTCTGTGTGTGTGCGTGGCTCTGTTGTCTGTGTGTGTGCGTGGCTCTGTTGTCTGTGTGTGTGCGTGGCTCTGTTGTCTGTGTGTGCGTGGCTCTGTTGTCTGTGTGTGCGTGGCTCTGTCTGTGTGCGTGGCTCTGTCTGTGTGTGTGCGTGGCTCTGTCTGTGTGTGTGTGTGGCTCTGTCTGTGTGTATGCGTGGCTCTGTCTGTCTGTGTGCGTGGCTCTCTGTCTGTGTGCGTGGCTCTCTGTCTGTGTGCGTGGCTCTCTGTGTGTGTGCGTGGCTCTCTGTCTGTGTGCGTGGCTCTGTCTCTGTGCGTGGCTCTGTCTGTGTGCGTGGCTCTGTTGTCTGTGTGTGTGCGTGGCTCTGTTGTCTGTGTGTGTGCGTGGCTCTGTTGTCTGTGTGTGCGTGGCTCTGTCTGTGTGCGTGGCTCTGTCTGTGTGTGTGCGTGGCTCTGTCTGTGTGTGTGCGTGGCTCTGTCTGTGTGTATGCGTGGCTCTGTCTGTGTGTGTGCGTGGCTCTCTGTCTGTGTGCGTGGCTCTCTGTCTGTGTGCGTGGCTCTCTGTGTGTGTGCGTGGCTCTCTGTGTGTGTGCGTGGCTCTGTCTGTGTGCGTGGCTGTCTGTGTGCGTGGCTCTCTGTGTGCGTGGCTCTCTGTGTGCGTGGCTCTCTGTCTGTGTGCGTGGCTCTCTGTCTGTGTGCGTGCGTGGCTCTGTC
The DNA here is from genome assembly GCF_964263255.1 of Lissotriton vulgaris. Lineage (NCBI taxonomy): Eukaryota > Metazoa > Chordata > Amphibia > Caudata > Salamandridae > Lissotriton > Lissotriton vulgaris. The sequence continues at coordinate 1,514,020 of NW_028240613.1, read as the reverse complement.
TGTGTGTGTGCGTGGCTCTGTCTGTGTGTGTGCATGGCTCTGTCTGTGTGTGTGCGTGGCTCTGTCTGTGTGCGTGGCTCTGTCTGTGTGCGTGGCTCTGTCTGTGTGCGTGGCTCTGTCTGTGTGCGTGGCTCTGTCTGTGTGCGTGGCTCTGTCTGTCTGTGTGCGTGGCTCTGTCTGTCTGTGTGCGTGCGTGGCTCTCTGCGTGCGTGGCTCTCTGTCTGTGTGTGTGCGTGGCTCTGTCTGTGTGTGTGCGTGGCTCTGTCTGTGTGCGTGGCTCTGTCTGTGTGCGTGGCTCTGTCTGTGTGCGTGGCTCTGTCTGTGTGCGTGGCTCTGTCTGTCTGCGTGCGTGGCTCTGTCTGTCTGTGTGCGTGGCTCTGTCTGTGTGCGTGGCTCTGTCTGTCTGTGTGCGTGGCTCTGTCTGTCTGTGTGCGTGCGTGGCTCTCTGTGTGCGTGCGTGGCTCTCTGTGTGCGTGCGTGGCTCTGCCTATCTGGGTGTGTGCGTGGCTCTGTCTGGGTGTGTGCGTGGCTCTGTCTGGGTGTGTGCGTGGCTCTGTCTGGGTGTGTGCGTGGCTCTGTCTGGGTGTGTGCGTGGCTCTGTCTGTGTGCGTGGCTCTGTCTGTGTGCGTGGCTCTGTCTGTGTGCGTGGCTCTGTCTGTGTGCGTGGCTCTGTCTGTGTGCGTGGCTCTGTCTGTGTGCGTGGCTCTGTCTGTGTGCGTGGCTCTGTCTGTGTGCGAGGCTCTGTCTGCGTGCGTGGCTCTGTCTGTCTGTGTGCGTGCGTCGCTCTCTGTGTGCGTGCGTGTTGCTCTCTGTGTGCGTGCGTGGCTCTCTGTGTGCGTGCGTGGCTCTGTCTGGGTGTGTGCGTGGCTCTGTCTGGGTGTGTGCGTGGCTCTGTCTGGGTGTGTGCGGCTCTGCCTGTGTGCGCGGCTCTGTCTGTGTGCGCGGCTCTGTCTCTGTGCGCGGCTCTGTCTGTGTGCGCGGCTCTGTCTGTGTGCGCGGCTCTGTCTGTGTGCACGGCTCTGTCTGTGTGCGCGGCTCTGTCTGTGTGCGCGGCTCTGTCTGTGTGGCTCTGTGGCTCTGTGTGGGTGACTCTGTATGTGCAAGAGTGGAGTCCGTCAAGGCTGCATTCTTGCTCCCTTTCTGTTTTCCCTTTATATCAACAACTTAGAGCAGTTTCTACTAGGATTGAAGACAGATTGCCCAAGGGTGGGGTCGCGTCACATTCCCGTTCTGCTTTATGCAGATGACGCGGTTTTGATCGCACGCACACCGAGGAGCCTTCAAACCCTGATTGACGGATTTGTTAGTTTTATGAGTGCCCTGGATCTTTCTGCAAATCTCAGTAAATGTTATGTGCTCCTGGCAGGGAAAAAAAACGCCTCTAAATTTACCTACAAAATAGGGAGCCACATTTTGGAAGAGGTTAAAACGTTTCCATACCTCGGTGTTACATTTGATGGTGCCTTGCGGTTTGATACCTTGGTGGAGGAACGCTGTGGTAAAATGGTATCATCTAACGGGGCAATTGCTAGTTATGGCAGGAGGCTAGGAAGATGGTCCCCGGCCCGGAACAGGTGTTAAACCTGTATAGCTCTGTATCATGCTCCAAGGTAATTTATGGGGCAGAGGTATGGGGCTTTGTTAATACCACTAGCATCCAACGAGAAGAAAACAAATACTTGAAATCAGTTCTGAGGGCCCCACAATGTACTGCTGGTTTGATTGTCCACAGTGAGTTAGGGAGACCATACATAGAAGATCTGATAAAACTGAGACCAATCATCGCCTGGCTAAAAATTTGGGTGAACCCGGAGGCGACACTAAGTAGAGAAATTTTATCAGATTGTCTAAAGAGGGACAAATGTATGCGCATCCCTTGGCTCCTTTATGTGAAGAATATCTTAGAGGAGCTAGGTCTTGGGAACCTCTTCTTTCACCCTGCATCGATTGTAGCCCAGGACAAACAGCAAGTGGGGAGAATATTCCTGGAACAGAAAACTATGTGCAGAGAGGAGGCTGAAGGATGTAAAAAGACTGTGAGGGCCCATTGCCAAGTAAAAAGCGTTGAAGGTATGGAGCCATACTTGTTTCTCATGCACAATGCCCAGGATAGGTTCCTGATGTGCCGATTCAGACTAAACCTACTCCCATTCATGTTGGCATCACCAGCGGGGTTTGTCACAACAATAGACCAGAAGGGGCCCTGCGGCTGCGACAATAGGTCTCCGCAGGATTCCCTTCATTTGGTCTTACTTTGCCCTCTCTACTCTATGCCCCGGCGTAAATACCTTGTAAATATTTTGAAAAAAACTAATTTGGTCCACGCTAGGGAGGCATTAGTTTTCTTACAGAAAGCCGAGGACCCTTTGACACTGTGTAGCATTATGAATTTTATTAAAGTAGCCCTAAGACTAAGGCTCACTAGAGGTGTAGATTGAAATCTTTTATTCTCACTTTTAAATGTTAAATATGGCCATACTGCTTCAGCTATGTCTGTAAATTTATTGTACAAAGAAATCTGAAATGTTTAATGCTTTTTTATTGTGTAACTATGAATGTGCTTTTATGGTGTTTTTTAATCACCGAATAAAGATTCTTTGAATTGAATTGAATTGACTCTGTATGTGTGTGGGTGGCTTTGTTGGGTGGCTCTGTGTGGGTGTAAATGCAATAGGTCATGAATTTGCGAGCGATTAAGCTATTGGCATTGTAAATGACAATGCCATTTATTTAACGATTAAGCTATTGGCAATGTAAATCACAATGCCATTTATTTATGATTTAAAAAAAAAAAATCATGAGCAATGCCAATAGCTCTACCTTTAATAATGCCGAGACCATTGCATTGTAAATGCTTGTTTATTTTTTGCACTTCATGTCTCCATTTTTGTGGTGTCCTAGCGGAGATGGTGGGCTTGTCACGTCAGCCAGACCGTCGGGGGTGCCGGTGATAATAGCTTTCTAGATGGCTTGTTTTGAAAATTCCATTGGTCTGCAAACACTGCCATAACTTTTTATAGTTTTGCTCACACAAGCCTTCATGCTAAGTGGTATTTTTTCACTATTGACTTAATGTCATCAATAATGAAGAACTATCTGTATATTCGATATTACATTCCACCATGTTTTGACCAATGTGTAGTCATTAGTTATATATGATGTTTGTCACTATATTTGAATAAAATCCTGTATGTCAACAGGGTACCCAAACAACCCTCCTGCCTAACAGCACCGGGTACTTTTATATAATTTGTGCCCCTTATTCACACCTTCTCGGGCAATCTTGGCTCCGCCCCTTGACCCTCCCCGTATGCAGCTGACCCTTTTGTTCCACATGAATGAACCTCATCTTTGTGACTTAAATGCGGCAGACGCAAAGTGCAGCACTACATGTGAAGACGCAAAGCGCCTCTGGATTTAATTACTGCTCTGTGAGCACAGCGCAGCACTGCTCTTGAAGAAGGGGGCAGGCATGAGCACAGAGCGCTGCGCATTTATCTGACAGGAGTACCGAGCGACTCTGCATTTCAATATTTGAACACGAGCTCAGTGCAGCACTGCAGGTAAACACTGCTACGGGAACACTCTGCAACTGCAGTTTAAGTTTAGGAGTTTAGCACAGTGTAAAATAAATCTATTTAAATGACTCTGCAGGAGCTCAGGGCAACTCTTCATTTCAATACTGCTACATGAGCTCCGCCCAGCACTGCATTTAAAGACTGGTACGGGAGCAGTGTGTGGCAATGCATTTAAATACTGCTACATGAGACAGTGCAACACTGCATTTAAAGACTGGTACAGGAGAAGGCTGTGGCAATGCATTTAAATACTGCAAATGAGAGAGTGCAACATTGCATTTAATGACTGGTACGGGAGCAGGCTGCGGCTCTGCATTTAAATACTACTACAGGAGCAGAGTGTGGTGATGCATTTAAATACTGCTCCATGAGAGTGTGCAACACCGCATTTAAAGACTGGTATAGGAGGAGGCTGCGGCGATGCATTTAAATACTGGCAAATGAGAGAGTGCAACACTGCATTTAATGACTGGTACAGGAGCAGAGTGTGGCTTTGCATTTGAATACTGTTATATGAGACAGTGCAACCCTGCATTTAAAGACTGTTACAAGAGCAGGCTGCGGCAATGCATTTAAATGCTGGCAAATAAGAGTTTGCAACACTGCATTTAATGACTGGTACGGGAGCAGGCTGCGGCTCTGCATTTAAATACTGCTACAGGAGCAGAGTGTGGTGATGCATTTAAATACTGCTCCATGAGACAGTGCAACACTGCATTTAAAGACTGGTACAGGAGGAGGCTGCGGCGATGCATTTAAATACTGGCAAATGAGAGAGGGCGACACTGCATTTAAAGACTGGTAGAGGAGGAGGCTGCGGCGATGCATTTAAATACTGGCAAATGAGAGAGGGCGACACTGCATTTAAAGACTGGTACAGGAGGAGGCTGCGGCGATGCATTTAAATACTGGTAAATGAGAGTGCAACGCTGCATTTAAAGACTGGTACAGGAAGAGGCTGCGGCGATGCATTTAAATACTGGCAAATGAGAGAGTGCAACACTGCATTTAAAGACTGATACAAGAGGAGGCTGCGCAGCGGCGTCACTAGGGGGGTGCGGACCGCACCGGGTGTCACCTCATCTGGGGGGTGACACCAATCTGGTTAAGTGGTGCGTGCAACAAGCCGCAAGCGCACGGTACCACAGTGCAAAGAAATAAAATACTGCTATTACTGCAGTCAGTGCAGTTCTGGAGTGTGTGCACTCACTGCTGCAGCACTTCGGCACGCACGCACCTGATGCATGATGTGATGATGCTGGTCACTCACTAGTGCGATGCCGATGCGCGGCGAACCCTCGTACCGGACACCACCTGTGCTTCCAACGTTGGTGCCCCTTAGTCTGGTCTCTCAGGTGCTCACTGTGGCTTCAAGTCCTTCATCTCTTTCTGCTTTCTGACATAGCGAACTTGTACGTGGCTGCCTTTGAGAACAATATAATCTACAATAATAACCCTTTCAGTTCCAATCTGACAGAATACCTAAGGTATATAGATGACATATGCATTGTGTGGGAAGGTTCATATGTGGATTTAAATAATTTCCACATCTGGTTAAATGAACAAAACGAACATTTACAATTCACATTGGACAGTGACTCACATTCAATCAGCTTTTTGGACCTAAAAATTACACACGATATAGGTCATTTGTCAATGAGTCTCTACACAAAACCAACTGCTCGTAATACATTGCTAAAGTACAGCAGCCACCATCCTAGAAATCTGCGGGATAACCTCCCTTTTGGACAATTCCTGAGATTGCGACGGAATTGTACCAAGAGGGAGGATTATTTCAGAGAGGCAAAGCTGCTGCTAACTAAACTTGTCACAAGAGCATATCCATATAGATTAACAAAACATGCAATGAAACGTGCGTGGTACTATGACAGACAGTCATTATTACACAAAGAAAATGATTGCAATGACAGTACACAGGTTCCACAACCAATCACATGTGTGACTACCTTTGGAACAGAATCAAATGCCATAGTAAAAATAATAAAACGCAACTGGCATTTGATAAGGAAAGTAGAACCGCAATTACAAACACCACGTTTTGCCTTCAAAAGAGGAAGAAATCTACATGACTACTTAGTGAGGGCATATAAAGATCCAGTACCCACTACAATACATAACCTATGGGGATTGCCACCTATAGTAGGACATTATGCTTGTGAAAATTGTACTGCATGTGCCACCACTGTTACTATGAAGATGTGTAATCTTAATGGAAAAGAAATTGTATTACGTGATCATTTGAATTGTTTGACCAAAAATGTAATTTACTCTGTGGAGTGCCCTTGTGACCTAACCTATATTGGAAAAACGACACAAGCAGTAAAAAAACGAATCTTACAGCATCAATCTCGCATCCGGTGCAACATACAGACCACACCATTAGTTGAACATTACCAAACATTGACACATACCCCAACACAAATGAAATGGTTTGTGCTTGAAGTTGTTAAAACCTCTAAAAGATGCATTAACATAGATCGTTTGCTCACACAGAGGGAGAACAAATGGATCTGGTCATGTAGAAGAGGGATTGAATTCACTTGTTGAGTGGCACACTCTGGCTACCTTACGTTAAATCTAACATTTGCATTAATGGTATATACTGTGCCCAGTAGTATTATGGTGTGCTATGGTACCTGATGCATAATTCAATCAAAGGGTACCATATATAACGTGATAACCTTTTTGGTGCATCCATATACATGACTGTCCCATTACTGATTGAGGGCTGAATTACGCTGATGGTTTTTGTCAATGTCGACAATGTGCGAGCCCTGCATATGGCGCAATCTAGTTAAAACATAATTTGTGGGATAAAGTAGTATAGGACACTTAACTCCGACTACTATGCACCTATATCGGGCTGTGTATTGAATAACCATAGACCCACTACAAGATGGCCGCCGCGTACGATCCAACACTGACGTCATCCAAAAACGTGTGTTGTGAATTGGTTTAAACATGGCGATATCGGTACTCTGGTTACTCGGTCTCTTGGTAGCTGAGCTGACGGGGCGATCTATGAGACACATCCTGCTATCCATCTAAGTAAGTCAGCATCCATATGTTATTTTGAATGTTAGGCGGTCCAGTATGATATCGGAGGTCTCGAGTTGTTCCGTTTTAGTGACCGTTTGTTTTTGTATATAGGTGATCGGTAGTCGACACTCTTCATTCAGTGAGTACCTTCCCTCAGGCACGTTGGGTGTATGGATATATTGGTCTTTGGATATATATGTATGGTCACATTGTGAACCTATGTATTGAAGTTCCACCATTGATTTATGTCTCTGCAGGTTATTGTTGAATCATTAATCGTTGATGTAAGTACCCATGTCACTGTTTCATATATTTTCGCGTTACTCTGAGACATTAGCAGATCAGGGCGATTCTGATTGATTTATATTGTGTTATAGACCATTATTTGAGAAACGTGACAGAGGAAATTAATCTTGTTCTCCTGTGGGATGGAACTACCGTGAATAAGGTGAATACACTTGAAGCCCAGATGACACGTTTTAACATGTTTTTAATTAGTGTGGAATATAATTTTTCATATGACTTTTTCACTCGGTGTGGGACATTGGAACGTTCTTGTTTCACTCATTCACTTGGTAGTTTGGTTTATAAGGTTTTATTTGTTGTTCAGCTGTGTGAAGCAATACGAATATTGATATGCAGGTGAATTACTAAAGCACAAGCTTGTTTTCTCATTAGATATACATGTGCAACTACATCGTCCCGATGATGGTCCTAAGGATCTTTTAGACCAAAAGGAGGACCGAAACGTCAACATAATATCACCATTTTGCTTATTTGTTGTAACTGGAGTATACACAAATTCATGTATGATTGTGATTTTGTCGCATATTATGGTATTTCAGAAGTCCATATTTTTGGCAAATGGTGATTTTACACCACTGTAACCAAATGTAAATTTTCAGTTTTGTGTTTGTTGCCAAAGTATAAAGAAAATATAATAAGAAAAATGAAAATACAAGAATAAAACTTGTTTTTTGATTTTGATACAGTTGGTTATTTGTATTGGTTGACTGTTTCCTGCTTTGAATAAAATATTGATCACGACTGTGACATTATTTTGAAAAAAAGATTGAGTTGAATGATTCCTTGAGGGGCAATAGAATTTTGTTATGAGACAGTGCAGCACTACATTTAAAGCCTGGTAAGGGGACAGAGTGCGGCGATGCATTTAAAGACTGGTACTGGAGCAGTGTGCGGCTATACATTTGAATACTGCTACATGAGACAGTGCAACACTGCATTTAAAGATTGTTACAAGAGCAGGCTGCGGCAATGCATTTAAATGCTGGCAAATAAGAGTTTGCAACACTGCATTTAATGACTGGTACGGGAGCAGGCTGCGGCTCTGCATTTAAATACTGCTACAGGAGCAGAGTGTGGTGATGCATTTAAATACTGCTCCATGAGACAGTGCAGCACTGCATTTAAAGTCTGGTACAGGAGGAGGCTGCGGCGATGCATTTAAATACTGGTAAATGAGAGTGTGCAACGCTGCATTTAAAGACTGGTACAGGAAGAGTCTGCGGCGATGCATTTAAATACTGGCAAATGAGAGAGTGCAACACTGCATTTAAAGACTGATACAAGAGGAGGCTGCGCAGCGGCGTCACTAGGGGGGTGCGGACCGCACCGGGTGTCACCTCATCTGGGGGGTGACACCAATCTGGTTAAGTGGTGCGTGCAACAAGCCGCAAGCGCACGCCACCACGGTGCAAAAAAATAAAATACTGCTATTACTGCAGTCAGTGCAGTTCTGGAGTGTGTGCACTCTCACTGCAGCAGAACTTCGGCACGCACGCACCAGATGCATGATGTGATGATGCTGGTCACTCACTGGTGCGATGCGGATGCGCGGCGAACCCACGTACCGGACGCCACCTGTATTTTCGACGTTGGTGCCCCTTAGTCTGGTCTGTCAGGTGCTCACCGTGGCTTCAAATCCTTCATCTCTTTCTGCTCTCAACTGCACTATGGGCTTTGTAGTGGTGCATTGCACAGCTCGCTCCACGTACTTCACAACTTTAATGTTCACCAATGATCCAACCGTTCAAACGTTCTCATGTGCATTGCATTCTGGTCAATGAAGTTGTTTTTTTCTTGCAGAAGTGTCTTTTCATTTTGCACCAGTCCAAGAAACCTTCTAATCTGCTTTGACAGTCCTGTGTTTCATTTTCTATTGTTGGATTTCTATCCAACAGGGGGTTGTTTCACGATGTGGGCGATCTCTGGGGTGGAGGAGGGGGGGGGGGTTCTTCTCTGCCCAAGATTCACGAGAAGCAGTTGTACCGTCGATCACGTTGTTTAAGGAATGAGGCTCCCCGGGGGCTCCTCCTCTTCTGTTTAATAGCCCAGGTGTCTCACCTCCTAATTAAGGCATCCCGTTAACCCTGCCTTTATTTATATTAAAAGATAACGAGGAGGCAATTTATTTATGTGAACAATCGGATCAGTTTATGCTGCTGACAGGGGCGGCTCTAGGCTCATGGTGGCCCTGGCAGGAAGCGTAGGTAGGGGGGCCCCGGAAGAGGGGATCCGGGCGGGGCAGAGCTCGGAGGCCAGTGAAGAGGGGGGGGGGGGGGGGGGGGTCAGGGTGTTTAGAAGTGGAACAGAGCCAGAGGTGCCAAATCCCTGCCAGGGGCCGCCACGAAAATATGTATCCATCCTCAGAGGATTATTATATTAAGGATATATATTGGCGTGGTGGCCCCTGGGGTATGGTGGCCCTGTGCAGGTGCACAGCTTGCACATGCCTAAGGCCGGCCCTGCTGCTGAAACTGTGCAATAGTCTCCCCGTTAGGACAACTACCCAGCAGTTTGTGGGTGTGGGTCCCAGGGCCGTCTATCTTTAGCGCTACCAATGACGGCCCTGGGACAGCCCCCGCACGCTGTGCGCTCCTGCTCTGACTCATCACGGCTGTCTCGCGCCAGGAGGGAGGAGATGAGACCGACGGCAGCGCTGAGCAGGGGAGTGCGAATAAAGGAAAGAATTATCTGACATCTTCTTTGATATCGTCGCGAGGCAGTCGGGGAGAGAGAAATAATATTTATTATAATGAACTAAGTTAAGTTAGAAATGTAGCAGTGCAGTGGCACACAAATGAATCCGATTCAAACACGGCCCTCTTCGGGCAATCTAGTGCACCACCTTCTAAAGCTTTCTTGAAACTTAGCAACTTTTGAGCATTTGGTCTCCACAAGAGAGGTTGGTCATTGAGAGAGATCCATGCAGTGGTCTCATCTAACAGGTATAAAAACGAAAACCGTGTTTAGCTGGGGATGCCAATGTAAAGCCAAGTGGGCCGGCTCCAAGCAGAATAACCACAAAAAAACAATTTGTGTAGCGAATTAAACTAGAGACCTTATTTACATTGTGGCCATTCTTAAAATCTGGTGTCTATGTCGCCCTCCCTGGCATTCGATGGATAGTCCTAGCTTAGAAGTTCCTGATGTCATTCCCAGAGCCTCAGTGGATATGTTGATTCATACGAATCATAGAAACCCTCTTCCCCCTTGCCATCACAGAAGGAACTGCCTGGGGACTGCGGTAATGGCATTTTGTTTGCTTTCGATACTTGCACAAGTGCCACCATTGCCTGCGTAACGTTTGTTCTTGTGCTTGAGTGTCTACCATATATTGCAGTATTATACCTCTAATTGTACTTTGTTTTCTCTTGTAACCTGCACACAGATGTCACTTTTTCCTCCTGTAATGCACCGTTTGCAACCTCATGTATTTTGTTTGCTCACAATTGTCACTTTTGCCTCTTGTAACTTAACGTTTGCTTTTGTAATTTGTTCGCTTGTAATTTTCTCCTCATGTTTCATTACTGTTCCTATGTGAAGCGCTCTGACGCCTTTGGGTAAAGTCTGCGCTATATAAAAATGCATAAATAAATAGAAGACCATGTCCGGCCTCGCCCTTCCAGCCTCCTAGGCTAGTCCTGTCCCGGGCGGTGCATTGTGCTTGCAGTTGCACACGGCCGGCCTGCATGATTCATTGCTCAAGGCAGGGAGCAGGCCAGGCCTTTCCTTAAACTCGTCACTTCACTTCCAGGTGGTTCACTTCACAGTTCACTTCATACGTATCCTATGAAGTGAACTGCTTTGGCTGAAATATGCCTGCTTTGCTGGCCGGTCTTCATCTTGCTGCCTTATTGTCCATCCTGGCAGCTTTTATGTCCCTGTGCTTTTGGCTGTGGATTTGTGTTTCTGCTGACTTGTGATTTGGTATTTTGGTCATTCTCTCGGTAGGGGCCCTGCTTCTCTGGGTACGCTGGCTGTGCCATTTCTCTTTTGGGTTTCTGGTCTGTTGGAGTTAAAATCGGCGTTATGGGATTACCAGTTAGAAAATAGAGCATTCATGCTGTGCCTTTCAAGTGCCCACAAAGAGAAGAGAGGAACCAGATTTTAAAGTGAAAGAGACAGTTAATCACGAGATGAAAATATGGTTCTGTGATTTCATGACATGCCGCAGTAAAGAGAAACTCTATGAATATATATATATTTGCCATCTGTGTCCACTGGCGGACTTGGAGCGTAGGAGGTCCATGCGGTAAGTCATGAGGGGGTGACACCATGAGTTACCCGCACCGGGTGACAACAACCCTAGTGACGCCACTGAGGCAGCGGTGATGCATTTAAATACTGGCAAGTGAGAGAGTGCAACACTGCATTTAATGACTGGTACAGGAGCAGAGTGTGGCTATGCATTTGAATACTGCAGAGTGTGGCTATGCATTTAAATACTGCTGTATGAGATAGTGCAGCTCTAAATTTAAATACTGGTACAGGAGCAGGCTGCTTCGATGCATTTAAATGCTACTACACCAGACAGTGCAACACTGCATTTAAAGTCTGGTACGGGAACAGATTGTGGCTGTGCATTTGAATACTGCTACATTACACCATGCAGCACTGCATTTAAAGACTGATATAGAAGCAGAGTGCAGCGATGCATTTAAATGCTGCTATATGAGACAGTGCAGCACCACATTTAAAGCCTGGTAAGGGGACAGAGTGCGGCGATGCATTTAAATGCTGCTACATGAGACCGTGCAACACTGAATTTAAAGACTGGTACATGAGCAGGATGTGGCTCTGCATTTAAATACTGCTGCATGAGACAGTACAGTACAGCACTGCATTTAAATACTGATACAGGAGCAATATGCTGCTATGCATTTAAATGCTGCTACATGAGACCGTGCAACACTGCATTTAAAGACTGATACAGGAGCAGAATGCAGTGATGCATTAAAAATGCTGCTAAATGAGAAAATACAGCACTGCATTTGAAGACTGGTGCAGGAGCAGAGTGTGGCGATGCATTTAAATGCTGCTACATGAGACAGTGCAGCACTGCATTTAAAGACTGATACAGGAGCAGAGTGCAGCAATGCATTTAAATGCTGCTACATGAGACCGTGCAACATTGAATTTAAAGACTGGTACATGAGCAGGATGTGGCTCTGCATTTAAATACTGCTGCATGAGACAGTACAGTACAGCACTGCATTTAAATACTGATACAGGAGCAGTATGCTGCTATGTATTTAAATACTGCTACATGAGACCGTGCAACACTGCATTTAAAGACTGATACAGGAGCAAGGCGCAGCGATGCATTTAAATGCTGCTACGAGAAAGTGCAGCACTGCATTTAAAGACTGATACAGTAGCAAGGCGCAGCGATGCATTTAAATGCTGCTACGAGAAAGTGCAGCACTGCATTTAAAGACTGATACAGGAGCAAGGCGCAGCGATGCATTTAAATGCTGCTACGAGAAAGTGCAGCACTGCATTTAAAGACTGATACAGGAGCCACCTATGCATATAAATATTGCTATATAAGACAGTGCATCATTGAATTTAAAGACTGGTACAGGAGAAGACTGGAGCTTTACATTTATATACTGCTAAATGAGAAATTGCAGCACTACATTTCATGACTTGTGCAGGGAGCAGGCTACGGCTATGCATTTAAATGTTACTAAATGAGACCCTGCAGCACTGCATTTAAAGACTGGTACAGGAGCAGAGTGCAGCAATGCATTTAAAGACTGGTACAGGAGACCGTGTGTTGGACTTGGCCCTTTTGACAGGTTCACCCCTGATCTTTTTGCCTTGAGCTCTGACATAGTGGTAGTGATTTTTGGCCTCTGCGCACTTTAGCACTGTGGCCCAGTGTAAAGTGTGTGCGCTCTCTCAGTGCGTGTGGTGAGATTGGCCTGCCCTCCCATAGGAATGCATGGGGGATATGTGTCTCCATGGTAATTCCTAACATGAGAGGAGTGCAGGGGCGAGTTTAGTATGTACACACAACATTATCCCAGAGTCTACACAAACATAGAGAACCTTGAGTTTAGTATGTGCAAACTTGTGAGAATAAATGCTGCACAATGGTGTGCGCAGATTTATTGTGATTAGTGGAGAAGTGCCACTTTTAGAAGTTGGTATTTCTGTGCGCAGTGTGTCTGACTGCCTGATGTGAATTGCATGTCTGGCTTGTGATTGACAGGTGCTGGATGATGTGGGTGGCTCCAGGAGCCAGGATGGATCTGCCTGGTGGTAAATAGGGAGATCTGCATGTAGATGGGAGGAAGGAGTTGCACCTGGGGTTCCTGAATACGACTGTGCCTTCCCTCCACAATCCTGGCTCCACCTCCTGTGGTGCGTCTGAGCACAAAGCCCCCACCTGACAATGGAGAGAGGAGCTGAGCACAACAAAGTGCTCCTAAGCTCCCCCAAACCAGTTGTATCTGGTTCTTCCCCAGTTCAGTCCAGACGGAGGGGGGCTTGCTGCTGGTGGGCCCCAGGAGGGACAGCCATGGGGGCTTCCTCCCTGCTGGAGGGCCCTGTGTGCTGGTCACTGGGCCCTACATTGCCCCCTGATACCTCTAGGACTTTTTGGAATTTTTTGCTCTTCCTTTGACTTTGGCTAGACCTGATGCTGCCTTTTTACGCCCTGGCAGCGCTGAGATTTGGCTCAAAAAGGAGCCCTGGAGCTTGGCTGCACTGAGCTGAATATTGCCCAGAGGGAATCCCCAGCATAGGGATTGCCCCGAAATTGCTAGCATTAGCAGGTGCCCACCCCACGGTTACAGCCTTCTGATTTTGCTTTATTAGCGAGTGCCCCCGTGGTATTCACCTTTTAGCGGGTGCCCACCCCTCTTTATCAGTCAGTCAGTCCAGGGCCGGACTGGGAACTCAAACCAGCCCTGGCAATTGGTCGGACCAGCCCTTTTGGTGCAGCTGGGATGGAGATGGGGAATGAGGAATGGGAGGGGGGGGGGCAGGGGTTGCACGTGGAAAACATTGCAGCTGCAAAACTGGCCCAGTAAGAAAAACGGCCTTCCAGGGGTCTAAAACTGGCCCCCACCCTGGCTGCCCACCGGGTAGTGCCCAGTGCTCATTATGGCTAGTCCGGCTCTGCACAAGGACTGACATGGTGAATGGTCTGAGCTCTCTGTGAGGGTTGCGACATGAGTGGGGCTGGGGTTGCAATACTAGGGACCTAATGTTTCTTTCTGTTTCAGCCCTGGTTTCTTGTTTCAGGTGTATTGTGTTCCTTATGTTGTAGTGTTGGTTCGTCTTGATAGCAGATCGGATGGGGTCTGGCCTCGGTGCTGCCTGGGGATGAAGCTCCTCACTGTTCTTCCTCCTTCTCCTCCCATTGCCTCTGACCTGGCTCTGGCCATCTCACACAGCCCACTCCTTGCAGGTTCCAAGGCCGGCACGAGCGGAGGTTCTGTGATTTAAGGTGTGGGGTCTGTCTTTGTGGTTTGTAGGGCAGACATATACATTGAGAATGGGTGAATGAGGTACAGGGCGCTGTTTTCTCGGGTCAACTGTGAAGTTACAGAGTGGATTTGCTGTGTCTTTGTGAATGTCGTCATTGCAAGACTATGAGGGGAGGGTGTCAAACAGGTGCATTGCGGGGAGTGGACAGACAAGACAGCTTTGTTTGCCCTGTGCAGGTGACCTAGTTAGAACCTTGCTGTTGTGCTGAGGAGTTTGCACATTACAGTAGCTGGGAAGTTTTAATTCTGTAAACCATGGAGTGTTTTTCCTGCGTTTGCATGTTTTGGGTTAATACCGTCACAATTGCTTTGTAGTCATCAAGTTTGCTTTCGGGTGCATGATTTTCCCACTCTTTTTTTCTGAATTTTCTCGAGCGAGAACCCCCTGGACTCCCCTTGTGACAGTCATGCTCACTAGCCCCGTGAAGCAGCACACATTAGATCAGCAGCTTTTGCGCCTAACCACTTTCCAATGTCGCCAGCCACCCACCACTGGTCGGAGCACACTTCCTTCAAGAGCATGAAAACTGCAAAGCGAGGCTGTAAGGTTGCAATAATCTTTATATTCGAAAGAGCTTCTTGCCCCTATCTGAGCAGGCTTTTTCATAAAGGTGCCCGGCCTGCAACCCTCTTTTGGAAGCAATGACTTTGCACATTTTCCCAGGGAATCCAGCCACCACCCCTTCCCTGGGGGCCTCGGCGGTGTAGTGTTCGCCGGCTACCCATTCTCTTGCGGGTGCTTGGGTGAGCGCTGAGGCACCTGTCGGGTCTGTGGATTCACTTTCTCCTGGTGGCCTGAGAGGTTTCCTGCCCCAGTGAGCGGACCTCTACGAACTAAATATGGGTAGAAAGGCATCATAAAGCTTGGGAGTGATAATATACAGGAAGAGGAGGAACTGCAGGGGTTCGCAGAAAGAGAAGGAAAAATTCGGGTGAGAAAGGTAACAGGGTAGAGAAGAGAAGTGGAAAGGTTAATCTGTGTGACAGAAACGGTAGAAGAAAGAGAAAAGTGACACGATAGAGAAAACAGGCGGGCGGTGGAGGGAAAAAGAGAGTTACAGCGATTGGATTGACAACAGCTGATAAAAGTAAATAGAGATGTGTACAAGGGACGAAGACGGCGACATGATCACTACATACCAGACACCACACCTAATTGAAAAGCAGTACCAGCTGGCGCTCCAGGACGAGGAGACGTTAGCAATTTCAGAATAAACTAAATTATCTCCCCTGGAGTCAGAGAAAGGGCGGAGATGGATGCCAACAAGTAATGGCCAGTTTTCATTTCTTGTGAAGCGTTCACTTGCGCAGCGCTTTAAGTAGCACCTCTTATCTAGATAACTTATCTCACATGCATCACATCTCGTATCTGCGAGGTTAGAAAGAATCAAGGCCGGGGAGCCCTTAAGAATCTTATAGGCTACACAAAGAACCTTGAACTGAATCCTTCGCGCAATCGGTAGCCAATGCAGGGCGCGCAAAGTATTGGAAGTGGGACAGAATCTAGGTAAGCCGATAACAGCTCTAGCCTCTGCATTCTGTACACGCTGCAGGCGGGTAATTTCGCCCTGATTTAGCCCCACTAAGAGGGAGCTGGCATAATCTAGCCGAGAAATCACCGTTGCCTGGACCACAAGTTGCCTGGTGGTAGCATCAAAAATTTTTAATACGGGACGTAGTCCACGCAGGATGCCAAAACAGCAGGCCGCCGTGCGCTTAGTATGGCAGACAAAGGTGAGAGTTGGGTCAAGCCACACCCCAAGGTTTTTTAACTCAGCGACCGGAGATGGCGTAGGACCCAACTCCGAAGGCCACCACCTGTCTCTCCAGAGTTCCGTATGCTTGCCAAAGATCATAATTTCCGTCTTATTTGCGTTCAGCTGGAGACAGTTGGAGGTCATCCAGCTGGCGACCGCCCGGAGTCCATTCTGGAATCTAGGGGCATCCACATCCGCATCCCCGCTGATCGTAACCGCTAACTGAGTGTCGTCTGCGGAAGACGCAAAAGGCGTCTTATAAAACTGTTCTCAGTAAGGGAAAGAGGGGACACACTTACATGCCCCCAGAGTTCTGCACCTTAGAGTGCACCACCTCTTGCCTGCGCCTTATAAATTTCTACAGGCGGTCCCGTGAGTTTGAGGGAAGATTCACTATGGACTTTTAAGATCCCGCCTGATGACTGGGCGAGTTTCAGGTTGGCTTTAGCAAACTGCGAACCCCAGTTCATTTTATCATTAAGGGTGACCCCAGGATAATCAAAGGTTGAGACTCTATCAAGAGCCTTTCCATCCAGATGTGGAGGGGGACTGTTCGGATGGATCGAGTTACACACCATGTATTTTGTTTTGGTGAAATTGATTTCCAAGTTCCTCAATTTACAGAAGCTGGAGAATGCTTCCAATGTGCGCTGGATGCCCCCCAGTGTTTTGGACAGTAGGAGGGATTCGTCAGCGAACATTAACGCCGGGAGTTTCCTACCAGCTAGTGTAGGGGAGTCCAGATTGTTCACTCCCAGTAAATGGGCAATGAGGCCGTTGAGGAATAGGGAGAAGAGCGTGGGCGCTAGTACACATCCTTGCCTGACTCCCCTTTCCACTGGGAAATGGGAAGTCAGTGTCCCCCCTTCCCAAACCTCACCCTTGCGTACGTGCCCATATGCAGCCGCTTAAAAAGCTCGCACAGGTAAGCCAGAGCACCCATCTCGGTTAGGATGACCCAGAGGTTGTCCCTCCGAACAAGGTCGAAAGCCGACCGAAGGTCCACAAATATTAAGTACAGACTGCCGCCCCCCAGGGTAACAGTCTTCCAATGGACCAGCTGGAGTCTAAAAAGCTGGTCTATCGTCGACACCCCCGCTCTGAATCCGGCCTGCAGAGAGGACAGGACGTTGTTATCGTCCATCCATCTCTGCAACCTGGTCAGGAGGACAATGGAAAAAAGCTTCTGGAGGACGTCAATCAGGCTTATCGGTCGGTAGTTTGCCGGGTCCAGGGGAGAAGCTTTCTTGAATATGGGTATGATTTCGGCGCCTAGCCAGGTCGGCGGGATAGCCATACCCTGCATGATGGCATTAAAAAAAGTGCAGATGTATGGTGCCCTACCCCATCTTCGGTCCGATACAGGTCCCCAGGGATTTTATCCAGCCCCGGAGCCTTTCCCGGCATCAGACTCCTAATTGCTGCCTTGATTTCCAAGGTCATGAAGGGATAGCCATTGAGGGCCCTACCCAACACAACGGCTGGATCAGAAATTACAGCCACACAGGGAGACGCCAGAGCCTTCTGAGAATCTAGTGCATAGAGAGGCTTGAAGTGGGCAAGCCACACCTCCTCACTAAGACTAGGGACTATGGCAGAAGCGCCTGAGGCCGAGCCACCACGGACCAGGTTCCAAAATAGCCTGAAGTCGCGGGCTTCTCTAATTTTCTCCCAATTGTCGGCTTCCCATTCAGCCTTGGCCGCACAGATTAGTCTTTAATAGACGACCCGAGCGTTTCTCACAGACATCGTGGTGCCATGCTTCACCTCCTTGATCAAGGTGGATTTGGCCTCCCTACAACTTTGATTACATCAATGGGAGTGCTTAGTTGCCTTCCCCCTGCTACTATGAGATGTTACAAAAAAGTCAGCCAATAGGTTAAATAGCGAGGTATGGGTGGCCTGCAGAGCCAAGAAGTAAGAGGGCTCATAGTCACATCCCCCAAGCTTGCTAACCGCCTCTAGTGCCCCTGCTACGTGATTATAGATCTCCGCTACCCTATCCGGGGCTTAGGCAACCTTCTCCCACCTAACCCACCTGCCTCCCGAGGCCTGGGTGAGGTTAGGAGCAGGTGAGGTCCCAGGATCTTCTGATCGCAAGTGATTCCCCTCTTTATATTAAGTGCGAGGAAGCCTACCCCTCTTGCCGCAGATGAAAAATCAGCGCTGCGGCCGAGCCCAAACTGGAAGTCAGGCGCCCTTTGCCCGGGACATGGGCGGGGCCTGAGATCCAGCCAGAAGAGACGCCAGAGTTGTTGATTACGTGGGGCTCCTGTGAGCTGTGGGGAGCCCCAGTGCGGGATAAGGAGTGCAGAGGAACCTGCGGGTTCCCTGGAAAAGTCCCTGGTCCCAAGAGGGGGCCTGGGTGAAGAGCAGAGCAGCGGATCACCCTCGAGGCTTTCAGGAGCGAGAGAGTCCTGCCTGCTGCCACCACCAAGAGAAGACTGCTGCCTGCGCCAGCGAAGAGCCCAGGTGAGTGGGGCTCGCTGTAAATGGTGCCTGGCAGAGGCAACCGGTCAGAGCGGCCCTGTTTGTGCAGCGGGCCGCTCCAACGTGGCCATATTTGCTTTAAAGGGTCCCCGGGGAGTCCTGAGGTCCCGTGGGCCTGTGCTGCCTATATTGGGCAGTATTCTCCAGTTGGACCACTTTGCAGGGATCAGCTGCAACAATGGGGCATGATGATCTTCAGAGCCCGTGTGTGGCTCCAACGCTTGGGCAGAATTAGTTTAGAGCTCCATGTGGCTCCAACAGGGGCAATATTAGAGCCCCAGCAAGGCCCAGAGGCCACCGTTGTGCCAGGGCCCATTTGTGCTATTCCAAGCTGCGCCGCTTCAGCGCGGGCAGCTGCAACGTTACTACCTATCTTTTGAAAGGGCATGGAGTTCCCAGGCCTTTCCCTCATTTACATCTGCGCAGCAATTAGTGGCAGGTGCACCGTTTAGGCGCACAGTTCTCTGGAGGCATGTTTTGTGAAGTTAGGAGTGAGATGCACTTCTTTGCCCCACAGTTTCCCAGCTACCCAGCAAGTAATGGGCAGCTGCTACGTTTAGGTTTGAGCAGTGGCGCATCCTTGACTTTCACTGCATAGACAGCAGCCCTGACTCTTTGTACATAGGGCATTTGAGCCCCTTTTTGAGATGGCCAGTTAGCCAGGGGGACTGTTAAAATTGTATGGCGCCAGGCCCTAGTGTGATGGTGGTGCTAGGAAATGTAATGTGTGTAGTATGTTTTATGCACCCTGTTTGATACCTCTAAATGTGTTTTTTATGATTATGAGGTTGTTTTTGCATATCATGGTGTATGCTAGTGAGATTATGTTTCACTGTGTGATTTACGCCCCTAATGTGAGTTATGCTTAGGAGGCTAGGATCTAATGCGTTTAGACTTGTGAGATGATTGCATAATGTGTTTATGCTGGTGAGGTTGGCGCAGAATGTAATTTGCGCCTGGTGTGATACTGTGCATAATGTAGTTTGTTACAGGCTGATGCTAAGTACAGTGAGTACCAGTGTTTACTGGGTGTACGACTATGATCTGTCTTACTTTGACTAAGTTCGCTTTGTGATGGTTCTGACAGTGGTCCAAGTGGCCCTGTCGTGTGTAAATATTTCCCTTGTAGCTATGACCTAGTGCCAGGTGGCACCATGTATATTATGTGTTTACTATTCTAATGTGTTTTGAGAATACAAAGGCTATTTTTGATATAACCTTGTGTGGAGTTCCTTTTGTAGTGTGCCTGGGATGTTGTTGCTGTGTGCGTGCGCAAAGGCTTTACACATGGCCTCCGGCATAAGCCTGACTGCTCATTCCAAGCTACTAAGGGGGTGAGCAGGGGTTATCTTTGGCGTGTAACTCCCTTGCCCGGACTAGAGTGGTGGTTTCTGCCCGACTTTGGCGCAAACCTTAGCCAACCAGAAATCCCAATTCTAACACAGTGCAGCACTGCATTTAAAGACTGATACAGGAGCAGAGTGCAGTGATGCGTTTAAATTCTGCTACATGAGACAGTGCAACACTGCATTTAAAGACTGATACAGGAGCAGAGTGTGGCGATGCATTTAAATGCTACTAAATGAGAAAATACAGCACTGCATTTGAAGACTGGTGCAGGAGCAGTGTGGCGATGCATTTAAATGCTGCTACATGAGACAGTGCAGCACTGCATTTAAAGACTGATACAGGAGCAGAGTGCAGGGATGCATTTAAATGCTGCTGTAAGAGACCGTGCAGCACTACATTTGAAGACTAGTACAGGAGCAGAGTGTGGCGATGCATTTAAATGCTGCTGTAAGAGACCGTGCAGCACTACATTTGAAGACTAGTACAGGAGCAGGCTGCGGCTTTGTATTTAAATACTGCTGTAAGAGACCGTGCAGCACTGCATTTAAAGACTGATACAGGAACAGTGTGCGGCTATACATTTGAATACTGCTTTATGAGACAGTGCAGCACTGCATTTAAAGAGTAGTACAGGAGCAGGCTGTGGCTATATATTGAAAGATTGCTGCATGAGACAGTGTAGCACTTCATTTAAAGACTGTTATTGGAGCAGGATGCAGCTATACATTTAAATACTGCTGCATGAGACAGTGCCCAGATCCTTGTACTGGGGTGAATGTATGACATTGTTCTGCATTCTGTCCATCAACTGTGTTTTTTGCAATTTTCACCCTGAGTGTGCTGGGTATACTCCGACGTGAGTCCCAGGCTCTCCACACCACTGGAGTCAAGCTATCCAGGCTGAATGAAGGCTGATAGCCAGAAACCGGTCCTTGGATGCTTGATTCCGGTCTGGGAAAGACATGGCTTGGTAGTTCGGACTGGACTGTTCCCATGGGTCACAGGGTCAGAGCTGATTTGCATATAGCCAATGTCTAACCCAGGGTGGTGTGGAGTGCAAAAAAACGATGGATTTAGGCCCAGATCCTTGTACTGGGGTGAATGTATGACATTGTTCTACATTCTGTCCATCAACTGTGTTTTTTGCAATTTTCACCCCGAGTGTGCTGGGTATACTCAGACGTGAGTCCCAGGCTCTCCACACCACTGGAGTCAAGCTATCCAGGATAAATGAAGGCTGATAGCCAGAAACCGGTCCTTGGATGCTTGATTCCGGTCTGGGAAAGACATGGCTTGGTAGTTCGGACTGGACTGTTCCCATGGGGCACAGGGTCAGAGCTGATTTGCATATAGCCAGTGTCTAACCCAGGGTGGTGTGGAGTGCAAAAAAAGATGGATTTAGGCCCAGATCCTTGTACTGGGGTGAATGTATGACATTGTTCGACATTCTGTCCATCAACTGTGTTTTTTGCATGAGAAAGTGCAGCACTGCATTTAAAGACTGGTACAGGAGCAGAGTGCAGCGATGCATTTAAAGACTGCTGCATGAGACAATGTCGTGTTCAGAGAAACAAGGGCCACTCTACTTACATGGAACCAGGGTATTCCGTCACTAACAAGGAAACAGTTACTGCGGACAATGTATATCACAACTAATAGTATTTGTACTTATTTGTAATATTCATGAGTAAAGATAGGTCGCAAAGAAAATCATAGATACACACGATAAATCATTTTGAAAGTTTGACCTTTTATAAGGATTTAGATGCAATGGAAAAAGTTGATAAAAAGAAGGGCTCAGTATCCCAAGTGAACTTCAAACTTAGACTAAAGAAGTGACAAACTGTGACCTAAAAATAGGTTTAAAAATATATAAACACTCGACCATGAAACAATATACAATAGTTAACAGCCTTCTAACACAATAGTAGTGAGGCTGTAAGATAGTTTGTTGTGTGAATGCATGGCGACCCCACAGACAGTAGGGGGTCTCATCAGGACCTTTCAGTAAGGGACACCTGCAAATGAAAAAGTAATAAACTGAGTAAGCTAAAAGGAGAAGGAGAGGAGCTTGAGTAGTCAATGTGTTTTGACTGAGGGATATACCTGAAGAATCAATGATAAACTGTCAAGGTGAGGTGGTGCACACCAATTTAAAGTGGTTGCTCTAGGCAGTGCAAAAAGAGTGGGGTACTCACATGGGACCCAGCCGCGAAATAAGGAGAACAAAAGGGTATTTTAAACTTAAAAATGATACAAACGTATGGTAAGCAGGCACACATGTTCATCATTTCAGTCACCCCTGTGAAGGGAGTATGACGGTTCTAATAGCGTGTTTGTAAATTTAAACGGCTGTCAGGCAAGAGGATAATTCACACACAAGGGTCTGTGGTGAAAAAGACCATCTATAAGGAAAGTAAAAACACAAGCATTTGCAATGCAATAGGTCTTGTATTAGGAAGGTTTGAGCTATTGGTATTGTAAATGCCAAATCTTTTATTCATGTGTTGGTTTTGAAAATAGCGAAATTAATAGCTTTGTCATTTACAATGCAAATGGTTTTAACTTTCGCAAATGTGACACCTATAGTATTTGTAATGCAATATGTGTTGTATTTACGTGACTTAGATGTATTGATATTACAAATAACAAAAGCTTTTAATTTTTTAAAAATAATTAATACTTACATAAAAGTTATTGTAATTTATAATGGTAATAGGTTTAACTTTTGTGAAGATTATGTTCAGTGTATTTTATTGTAACGAAAATCCAAGAACAGAAGTGAAATATTAACATCTTTTTGTGACATTTGTAATAAAGCTTGAAACATTGAGAGAACATATTTAAACCAGTTGTTGTTGAATGGTCACACAGATTGATGCTGTGGTGCTACTGAGTGATGTTGTAGTGGCGATGAGTGATGCTGTGGCGTTCAGTGATGCTGTGGTAGCGCATAGTGATGCTGTGGTGCCCCTGAGTGATGTTGTGGTGACCCTGAGTGATTCTGTGGTGATGCGATAGAGTGAGGGCGATAGATAGAGTGAGGGCGATAGATAGAGTGAGGGCGATAGATAGAGTGAGGGCGATAGATAGAGTGAGGGCGATAGATAGATAGAGTGAGGGCGATAGATAGAGTGAGGGCGATAGATAGAGTGAGGGCGATAGATAGAGTGAGGGCGATAGATAGATAGAGTGAGGGCGATAGATAGATAGAGTGAGGGCGATAGATAGATAGAGTGAGGACGATAGATAGAGTGAGGGCGATAGATAGAGTGAGGGCGATAGATAGAGTGAGGGCGATAGATAGAGTGAGGGCGATAGATAGAGTGAGGGCGATAGATAGAGTGAGGGCAATAGAGTGAGGGCAATAGAGTGAGGGCAATAGAGTGAGGGCAATAGAGTGAGGGCGATAGAGTGAGGGCGATAGATAGAGTGAGGGCGATAGATAGAGTGAGGGCGATAGATAGAGTGAGGGCGATAGATAGAGTGAGGGCGATAGATAGATAGAGTGAGGGCGATAGATAGAGTGAGGGCGATAGATAGAGTGAGGGTGATAGATAGAGTGAGGGCGATAGATAGATAGAGTGAGGGCGATAGAGTGAGATAGATAGATAGAGTGAGGGCGATAGATAGAGTGAGGGCGATAGATAGATAGAGTGAGGGCGATAGATAGATAGAGTGAGGGCAATAGATAGATAGAGTGAGGGCGATAGATAGATAGAGTGAGGGCGATAGATAGATAGAGTGAGGGCGATAGATAGATAGAGTGAGGGCGATAGATAGATAGAGTGAGGGCGATAGATAGATAGAGTGAGGGCGATAGATAGATAGAGTGAGGGCGATAGATAGAGTGAGGGCGATAGATAGAGTGAGGGCGATAGATAGAGTGAGGGCGATAGATAGAGTGAGGGCGATAGATAGAGTGAGGGCGATAGATAGATAGAGTGAGGGCGATAGATAGATAGAGTGAGGGCGATAGATAGATAGAGTGAGGGCGATAGATAGAGTGAGGGCGATAGATAGATAGAGTGAGGGCGATAGATAGATAGAGTGAGGGCGATAGATAGATAGAGTGAGGGCGATAGATAGATAGAGTGAGGGCGATAGATAGATAGAGTGAGGGCGATAGATAGATAGAGTGAGGGCGATAGATAGAGTGAGGGCGATAGATAGAGTGAGGGCGATAGATAGAGTGAGGGCGATAGATAGAGTGAGGGCGATAGATAGAGTGAGGGCGATAGATAGATAGAGTGAGGGCGATAGATAGATAAAGTGAGGGCGATAGATAGATAGAGTGAGGGCGATAGATAGATAGAGTGAGGGCGATAGATAGATAGAGTGAGGGCGATAGATAGAGTGAGGGCGATAGATAGAGTGAGGGCGATAGATAGAGTGAGGGCGATAGATAGAGTGAGGGCGATAGATAGAGTGAGGGCGATAGATAGAGTGAGGGCGATAGATAGAGTGAGGGCGATAGATAGATAGAGTGAGGGCGATAGATAGATAGAGTGAGGGCGATAGATAGATAGAGTGAGGGCGATAGATAGATAGAGTGAGGGCGATAGATAGATAGAGTGAGGGCGATAGATAGATAGAGTGAGGGCGATAGATAGAGTGAGGGCGATAGATAGAGTGAGGGCGATAGATAGAGTGAGGGCGATAGATAGAGTGAGGGCGATAGATAGAGTGAGGGCGATAGATAGAGTGAGGGCGATAGATAGAGTGAGGGTGATAGATAGAGTGAGGGCGATAGATAGATAGAGTGAGGGCGATAGAGTGAGGGCGATAGATAGAGTGAGGGCGATAGATAGAGTGAGGGCGATAGATAGAGTGAGGGCGATAGATAGATAGAGTGAGGGCGATAGATAGATAGAGTGAGGGCGATAGATAGATAGAGTGAGGGCGATAGATAGATAGAGTGCGGGCGATAGATAGATAGAGTGCGGGCGATAGATAGATAGAGTGCGGGCGATTGATAGATAGAGTGAGGGCGATAGATAGATAGAGTGAGGGCGATAGATAGATAGAGTGAGGGCGATAGATAGATAGAGTGAGGGCGATAGATAGATAGAGTGAGGGCGATAGATAGATAGAGTGAGGGCGATAGATAGATAGAGTGAGGGCGATAGATAGAGTGAGGGCGATAGAGTGAGGGCGATAGATAGATAGAGTGAGGGCGATAGATAGATAGAGTGAGGGCGATAGATAGAGTGAGGGCGATAGATAGAGTGAGGGTGATAGATAGAGTGAGGGCGATAGATAGATAGATAGAGTGAGGGCGATAGATAGATAGAGTGAGGGCAATAGATAGATAGAGTGAGGGCGATAGATAGAGTGAGGGCGATAGATAGAGTGAGGGCGATAGATAGAGTGAGGGCGATAGATAGAGTGAGGGCGATAGATAGAGTGAGGGCGATAGATAGAGTGAGGGCGATACATAGATGTGTGTGGTTGGGTGTGTGTATGGTTGTGTGTGTGGTTGTCTGTGGGTGTGGTTGTGCGTGTGTGTGTGGTTGTGTGTGTGTGGTTGTGTGTGTGGGTGAAGCATGACCGCATGCAAATATAATTTTTAAAAAGCCACTGGTAAATACTGGTGCAGTTTGATGTTTGTTCTGGTGCAGGGAAACATCGCGGGTGAAGCACGACCGCATGCAAATATAATTTTAAAAAATGCAATAGGGCTCGCCTTTTATTAAGTTAAAGCCATTTGCTTTGCTATACAATACCATTAGCAAAGCAAATTGCTTTAACGTAATCAATGGCGAGACCTTTTGCATTTCCAATGCTTGTTATGTAACGCAACTGATGGTAGGTAAAGCACTCTGATACCTTTCAAGTTCGCGCTATATAAAACACCGGGGGGGGGGGTGGAGGGGGAGTGTGTTTTGTCCTGGTAGATGTAAGATGTTTAGCGTGGTCGCTTATTTGGTTTACACCAATTGAGGGTCATACAGGCCACACCTTTAAATCCTGGTGGCCTGACTCATGCTTTCATCTTCACAAAACGGTTATACGGGCACTATTTATAGCACCTAAAACAACAGAGCGTCTTCTCTGCACTATATAAAGTCACTCCTCTCGTGCCTGTTTGGCTTATAAAGCACTTCATGGACTTGTAGTCGCTACAATGTAATGAAAAGTGGAGCTCCCAGAGAGGGCTGTTTTCCATAAGTACATGTACTGCTGCAAAAAGCAGAAGTAAATTTATTGGCCCGAGTAGAAATCGAAGTGAGCGCCCCTTATTTAATGGGGTGCAAAGGAAGGAGTTTCTCTACGAGGAGACATGTGTTCTCTGTGGGAAAAGGTGTACATTGTGTAAATGCGCAGCTCGGCCAAGCTCTGCCGATAGCACCAGCTGCGGACAAGCTGTAGGTGTGGGGGGAGTGGAGGAGAAAGATGTGGGATAGAGAGACAAATGAAGGTTGAGAGGGATGGTGGAAAGAGAGAGAGAGAGAAACTGGGGTATTGAGGTGGGGATGGATGAATGAATGAGTGGATGGATGGGTGGGTGGGTGGGTGGGTCAGTCAGTCAGTCAGTCAGTCAGTCAGTCAGTGGGTGGGTGGGTGGTTTCTGTTGTGGAGCCAGAGACTACCGAGGGGAAAAGATGCATCAAAAGATAAACGGCATCCGCTGAAGAAAACGGATATGTGAGAAGGATAAAGAGGAATGAGGCCGCGTGCAGCAGCAGCAGAGGCCTTCCCGCCAACTGCCCCAGCTACAGGAGCGCCTCATAAATGAAAATAAATAACAGAGCGCCGCTTGTAGGGAGACGGCACCACCAACTGACAGAGAGGCACTAACACACCCACACACAGCAATTAAGCATGGGCGAATTTTGCGAATCTGGCGTTCGCGAATTTTGCGAATTTGCAAACTCGCAAACCGCGAATTCTCGCGGATTTGTTTTGTGTTCGCAAGGATTTCTGCCACTTTGCAAGGATTTCTGACAGTTCGCGAGGGTTTTGTAACAGTTCGCAATTGCGAACTTACATGTCGGCTCGCAACGGTCACGATTATGTTGTTTCTACGTCTGGTTCATCATCACAGGTTCCCAGCACCCTCTGTTTCACCCCTGCCATCCTCTGTTTCACCCATGCCACCCTCTGGTACATCAATGCCTTATGCCACCCTCTGGTTCATCATCACTGTAGATTATGGGGGGAAAAAGCAAGCACACCTGCCTGCTTCAACTGACATGAATTAATTTGGGGTTGATTTATTAATGTGTCACTGTTTTAAAATTCCAGTCTGGGGGGGGAGGAGCCAAGATGGCGACCGGAGCAGACCTGTGAGCTCCCGGCTCCGCCAGCCCTTCTTTTTCCGCGCCGATATCCTGATTCCTATCCTGCTGGAATTCGACGGCGGACTGTTTGGGACGCAGCGCTGACTTCAGTCGTGCTTTCCCGGGATCTCGGCTGGCCCGGCGGCCGGAGATATTCACGGAACTGTATGCAGCCCTGGACCCCGCCTCCATTGTCGCTCTCCGCCGTGCCTCGAGGGACTGGTGGCGACCGGACAGCTCGCGAGGCGCCGAGGACTTGAGCAGCGGTGCAGTCCTCATGAGATGATGTCCTTACCGCGCTGCCTGTAAGGGGTCCGTCGCAAGCGGTGTCCTGCGAGTGCTTGCTGGGACGGGACGCTCCTCAGATACTAATCCTTTGTTTGGGACCGGAGATGAGCGACGGGGGTAACTCGGACATGCCTGCTCGGCATCGGCTGCCTAATTCCCTGCCTCGCTATGGTGGCCTGAAGTTAGACGGCTCTCAGTGACGGGTGCTCGACTGGCATTGCATCCGGTGGTACTAAGCTTTGTCTGGGCGCCCGTTCGTGCCACATTTGTCCCGGCGACTACTCCAGACTCTTGCTGTTATGGCTTCAGATGGCGATTCGTGGCGCGGGGGAGAGCGCCAACCCCTGCCCGGGCATTGTGTTCCCTCGCCTGTGTTGGGGTCTGGCTCACAAGCGCCGTCCCGGGGTGTTGAGATGAAGGGGCTGCAGTCGCCACCTTCCTGTGCAACTATCCTGTATACCCTGCGCGACTTCCGAGCGGAGGTGCACAATGGCTACCAAGTACTGATTGCCAAATTGGACGACATGGCGGCTGTTCTGCGACAGGGACACACTATGTGTACCCAGCAAAGCTCTAACTTGCCTCTGCCGGAGCCTCATGGTGGTACGGTGCCTCCTCCTGCCTGCAGGGAAGACATGCCTGCTTCAAACTCTACCGGCGCCCGCGACCGATCGTCTGACAGACCTGCATTGGATACATTGTTTCCCCTTCCACTGGAGCTTGCTACATTGTGCTCTCCTTTATCCCGAGTGACTAGAGACCTGCACGTAACATCATTTGCCCCCTCGATGGCTCCTTTTTCGTGGCTTTCCCCTTTGTTACTGAGGAGCCCATACTCTCCGTGTGTCCCGGAGGGACTTCCTACGACAGACAGTGGATTACACGGTGACTTCCGACGGCCATTTTGTGCTCCTACGCCATTCTCCTTCCTTATGTGGCCATATTGTTTTTTTGCTTTAGAGGGGGCGGGCTTCTCTCGGGGAGCGTACTTGGGGATGTATCCAAGATCGGGCCAGGGCTAGGCTGCCTTTTTTTTTTTACTATCGGCTTCTTGGCTGGTCGAACCGGGTTTGGGACTGTTTTTTCCACCTGTTTAAGTCACATGCTGCGAATTGTCGGTCCACTCTTGTATCTGCACTGATGCTTACTGCTGTACCTTGAGTCTAGGGTGGAGGCTGCATTTGTGGCTGGGGGGACCGGGATTATTTAGAATTGATCCTCCTCCTGATTCGTTGTCTTTGAGAGTATATTCGGGTGTTTAGTAACTAGTGGGCTCCTCCCCGCCCTTTTCTTTCTGGGAATGTAGATTGACTTTCTCTCTCTCGCTCCCTATATTGAAGGTGTTCATGTTCTTTTCTTTTTCTTTCCTTCTTATTCTTTCTTGTCTATATTTCGGGTTTCTGGGGCGACAAGCACTCTGTGGGGGGGGGGGGGCAGGCCGTAGCCTCCACAATGTTGCAGGGTGGGTGGGGTAATTTGCTGTACGCTTGGTTCTATGGGCCTTTCTTTCTATTTTCTGTGCTTTAGTTTCTGATTCGTTTCCGGGACTGGGTTGGGGTTGGTAGGGTTGGAGCGATGATGTTTGGGGTGCATGAGTGTTAGGAAATTGTTGCCACTGTTTTGCACCGCCACGTTATACCTGTTGTTAACCTTCGTCGATGTTTTCAGAATATAACGTCGCCTACCCGTAGTGTGAAGATATTGTGCGGACTCGAATCTTCTTATTATTTTTTCTTCACTGTCTCTTTTGGTGAAAACGCTTTAAAAACTTAAAAATTAACCTTCACTTCTCCTCTCCCCCGGCGATATGACTCATTCTGATGCAAAGTTCATTGCTCGCTAGTCCTATTGTAGCTGCTGGGGGGATCGTATTGCATGCACCAGTGCTGAGGATGTTTCGTGGCCGGCCCGAGGGTTGTAGGCCCGTATTTGTTCTGCTGTTTATGCACAATAAAGGTTTGAAAAATTTAAAAAAAAAAAAAAAAAATTCCAGTCTGGCACCTGCTTCCTTATCTGTAATTTGCTTTCTGTTGCAGTGCAATTTTTTTTCCAGGACCTTTGTGGCCTACTTGTAGCTATTCTATGAGCCTGCTGTGAGGGTCAGAGCAGGGTCATACAATTGTTGCAACTAGCAACTGAACTCTGGAGGGGCCCTTGTCGGGAAGCACTACAGGGAACGGTTACTAATGATGAGTTTGAACTTTTGAACCTGCTTTCAATTTTGCAAAACTCGTTTTTCTGCAGAACAGCATTACAGCAACCATCCCACCAAGCTTATATGAGAAAGTTGATTTCTAATCCAAAAGTTATCCAAAGAAAATCAAAAGGCCTCAAATCCAAAAAAGTGCAGGCAAATGTCAACCTGAGGAGTTATTCTGATAAAAATCATCATTTTCAAAAGGTCTATGCTGCTTGCTAGTAGATTTCTTGTGCAGAATTGCAATTTTTGTAATTTCGCGAGTGCGAGATTGTTGCTGCCCGCCGCACCTACATGTTCGCAATTGCGAACTTACACCGCAAAGAAAAAAAATCCGCTGCGTGTGAATTTGCGGATTTTGCGGGAAATTCGCGAATCTCGCGGATTGCGAATTTACCGAAAATCCGCAACATCCGCGAGCGTAACGGATTTTCCGCCCATGCTTAACAGCAATACCCACACACGGTCATGCTACACGCGCAACGCCTCCCAGACACGGAAACACACCCAAAGCATAGCGTGTCCAAAAGAGAGACCCGCCACAAAAAAATCTTCACGTGCGGAAAGAACTACGCAGCACACAAAGTCGCACACAGCAAGTTACCAGCAGCCTCCCTTGGACAAATAGAGAGTCCCACAACACTGAGACAGGTGCACCAACACACAACGTAACTGTCAGTGGCAACACGCTCCCACAGACAGCAATGTAGACACCTTAAAACACAGCAGTACTGCCATGCAGCGCTACACAACACACAAAAGATGACAGACACACCAACAATAGACTCCCGACACCCCCTTCCCCAGCCTGACTTGTGACTGTCTGTTACACAACCCTAACCTTATTGGCTCTCAAACGGTCTCCCGTGTATGAAAAAGGAGAGATTTTTCGATAGGCACAATTCCCTCAGTGTCACAATTATTATTTGTCAGGGATGTAAGAAGTTATGACCGGTGCCCCATAGAGAGCGCCGGGTACTCGCTTCTGTCATTGAAAACCAGTGCGGACCACCTGACCAAACGTGGAGAAGAAAGGTCAGGACATGCCCATTCAGTTCTTGGATTCTTAGTTGCACTGCCTTCTCGATTTGGCTCAGACTTGGTCTTTAACTTCAATTTCTAACGAATGAACGTCAATAACGTCTGTAATAATGGCACGGAATAATGACTGGGGCTTCCGACTCACTGTCCGTGCCCAATGTCCATGCCAGGTTTAATTCATTAGTACCACAGGTCAGTGAGAAATGCAGGCAAAGCTGGGGAGTAGGGGCACTCTGCTAGTTTGCATGCTTCACAGTGATGCTCCATTTATATAGTCGGACTCGCCACTGCCCCGTCTCTTGCCCCCTCGGCCACATCCACAGGAGCGCGCAGTAAAAAGGAGCGGAAGCTGCGCTCTCGCCTTCCCAGGGTTTAGGGAGAAGGGAGGGTGAGAGAAAGGGGCGAGGTCGGAAGGTAACACAACTGTCAACTATTTACGATTTCAAGAATATTAACAGGGCCGTGCTAAATTACACACATGATTCAGAAAAAGAAAGACCCAGCCGAAGAAACTGAACAGCTGCCACACCCCGTGCCTGAATGTGTAATGTAAATACGGTGCTCATGTAAAGCGCTCCAATACCTTCCAATTGAGTTTGCGCTATATAAAAATATGCACAAAAAAAACAACAAAAAACAAGCCTTGTCACCAATTCGAAGTCGCCACACTGTCTTAAAAATAAAAACATGTTTGCACATCTCTCATTGGCTGTTTGCTGTTTAGTTGCCTGCTCTGTGCTTATCGTCAGCGATTACACAATTAACATATGATATCTTTATTCTTTTTAAATATACTTATTTATTTGTATCCAGCGCGATCGTGATCCAAAGGTATTGGAGAGATCCACAAGAGCACAGGATACTTTACATAGAGTCACGTTTATTGTTTTAGACACGATGAGATGCAATGATTTGCCCAAAATCACGGGATTCTGAGTGGATCCGAGACTCGATTCACCAGTCCCTAAATGAGCATACGGCCACCAGCGGCGAAGTGCATAAAGGAAAGAAAGCATGGGAACTCTGATTCTGGCCGTGGGCAGTGAATAATTAGGGGAGGAGAATCCCTTTGTCGGTGGGGGACGGGGAGAAGGGGAGTGAGCAAGTGGGAGGGAAGCGCTGGCTCTCGGCATTGCGTGGGCCGCATTCCTTTGAAGTGTGAAGCAGGCAGGCAGCTCGGGAAGCAAATGGAAAGCGCGTGCACGGACACACATGCACTCAGCAAAATCCGCCTGATTTAGCTTTCTGGTTTCACCGCAATATGTCTCTCTGCGAGACCTAAAAATAAATGGAAGGTGAGACTGAAAGGAAAGGAACGGGGAAATGTGAATGGGGATGAACGTGCACTGGAAAGCTAGGACCGAGAGAAAGGAGAGAAAGGGGCGGAAGAACCAAGAAGCGTAATGCTAATTGCGTTAAAGTAGCACTTTATACCTCTTGCAAGGCGCCGAAGAGAATTACTGTTTGTTTATTTCTGTCCTGACACAAAGATTAGGAAACAGAGCCTGGGACGTCTGCGAGGCCCGTCTCTGCAAACAGCAGTAAAGCATGCAATGCGTTGGGCAGATAATAATCGCAAGGTCAGTTTATTGCTGCTGCAGTTGTCGTCCTTTGTTGCAGACAGTAAATACATTTTTAAAAATCCGATTATCTTTAACTGCAAAAGCACCAGTACGATCTACTCTTTTAAATCGTGTTGTTCGTCATTTTAAAACGTAAATGCCTCAATGAATAAACCAAAGTGCATTTTATACTCTTGCATTTGAAATGGCCTCTTCTCGGGGCACTCTCCC
The DNA here is from genome assembly GCF_964263255.1 of Lissotriton vulgaris. Taxonomy (NCBI): domain Eukaryota; kingdom Metazoa; phylum Chordata; class Amphibia; order Caudata; family Salamandridae; genus Lissotriton; species Lissotriton vulgaris. The sequence goes on along the minus strand of NW_028240613.1, from coordinate 1,481,381 downwards.
AGCATGTATACTATGTTTACGGTGCAGACAAAAGAGGTAAAAGAAACTCTGGTTTCTACTAACAAACAACTGTGAGCGAAAGCACTTAATGAGCCATGGCGGCTTGAAGGCTTAATGAGATAAGAAAGGCAGATGGCGGCTGCGCGCATTCATGCGCACCTGCACGCAAGCTTTAGGCCACGAAAAGCTTGTGGGTAGCACTTTTTAGGTCTCGGCATCGAGACCTATTGTTATGGAGTTCGCTCTGAAGGGACCTAGAGCTGTGAACACGCCGACCAGGGTCCGTGAACGCGCACACACACAGGCAGGCATGGCCGTGCACACACAGACACACACAGAAACAGACACACGCACACACGCACACACGCACGCACACACACACACCCCATCCCTCTCTGCCCACTCCCTCTCTGCCGCCCCCCCCTCTACCCACACTCACCGGGCTCTTTCCCTCTGCAGTTGGTCAGTCATGGCAGCAGGCAGACTCGTGTCTTCTCCGGCGATCCTTCAGCTGATGTGCACGCCCACGCTGCGTCACGTGCGCGCCCACCACGCTGTTTTCACGCCCGTTGATCCTCAGCTTGTTATATACTTTGGCTATGGACAATTAGACCATGTTTTCTTGGGCTGCGGTGTCTACAAGGCAAGGGGGCAGTGCACTGCACATGGATTTATCCTCGTCACGCCAATCGGTATTGTTTAATTTTATTTCTTTCGATCAGCATGTTTTTTTGTAATCTCTGGGAGAGCCGACGCTGGGACTTGAACCCCATTCCACAGTGTCAAAGTCTGGACACGGAGTGAAAGAACGTGGCTGTGCAAGCTACCACTGGACCCACTATACTCAGTTACCATGAGGTGGCGATATCTGCCACTCACTTTCCTCACTGCACCTTTGTGTTAGCCACGATGATCATAATCATTTCTATCCACTTTCATAATAGGCTTGTATTTTCAAAGATATCCTCTAATACTGAAAAAAAATGTAGGGCAATAAATATCTATACAGCAGAGTACGTAAACACAAAATGTCATGACATTTTGCACACTGTTGCAGGTCCGCTGTAGTCAAGGAGATTGTCTTCTGAGAAGTGTTTACATCCTCAAAATGACTTTCCAGTGTAGAGGACCATTGGTGCACCTGCTTATCTGGCAATATGCATAAGGATTACTACCTATCTCACTAATATTTTATCTTCGTAAATAGTTTGTTCACAGTACATTGTAAATTGTTTTCACATCATGGGAGCTCTAAAAATTGAATTCTGTTCATCGCTTCTAAATGAGGCGCTTTTTGGCATTCTTCGACAATGCTTTCAAACTAATTTCTGCTACTGCGGTAGATGGATGGCACTCCGGAGAATATTGTGTTGATCGGTATAGCTCTATAAGCCGTGCGCGCCCCTGGTGACCCTCCCGCCCGACCCCAGGTCTGCCCAGTAGAACGGCGCTCACTTCATCCCTCTGTGAGGCAGAAGGTGAGTGTGAGTGCAGAGTGCGCAGAGTGCGAAGTAGTGAGTGCAGAGTGAGTGTGCAGAGTGCAGAGTGAGTGTGCAGAGTAGTGAGTGCAGAGTAGTGAGTGCAGAGTAGTGAGTGCAGAGTAGTGAGTGCAGAGTAGTGAGTGCAGAGTAGTGAGTGCAGAGTAGTGAGTGCAGAGTAGTGAGTGTGCAGAGTAGTGAGTGCAGAGCAGTGAGTGCAGAGTAGTGAGTGCAGAGTAGTGAGTGCAGAGTAGTGAGTGCAGAGTAGTGAGTGCAGAGTAGTGAGTGCAGAGTAGTGAGTGCAGAGTAGTGAGTGCAGAGTAGTGAGTGCAGAGTAGTGAGTGCAGAGTAGTGAGTGCAGAGTAGTGAGTGCAGAGTAGTGAGTGCAGAGTAGTGAGTGCAGAGTAGTGAGTGCAGAGTAGTGAGTGCAGAGTGGTGAGTGCAGAGTGGTGAGTGGTGAGTGCAGAGTAGTGAGTGGTGAGTGCAGAGTAGTGAGTGGTGAGTGCAGAGTAGTGAGTAGTGAGTGCAGAGTGGTGAGTGGTGAGTGCAGAGTAGTGAGTGGTGAGTGCAGAGTAGTGAGTGGTGAGTGCAGAGTAGTGAGTGTGCAGAGTAGTGAGTGTGCAGAGTAGTGAGTGTGCAGAGTAGTGAGTGTGCAGAGTAGTGAGTGTGCAGAGTAGTGAGTGTGTAGAGTAGTGAGTGTGTAGAGTAGTGAGTGTGTAGAGTAGTGAGTGTGTAGAGTAGTGAGTGCAGGGTAGTGAGTGCAGAGTACTGAGTGTGCAGAGTAGTGAGTGTGCAGAGTAGTGAGTGCGCAGAGTAGTGAGTGTGCAGAGTAGTGAGTGTGCAGAGTAGTGAGTGTGCAGAGTAGTGAGTGTGTAGAGTAGTGAGTGTGTAGAGTAGTGAGTGCAGGGTAGTGAGTGCAGGGTAGTGAGTGCAGAGTAGTGAGTGCAGAGTAGTGAGTGCAGAGTAGTGAGTGCAGAGTAGTGAGTGCAGAGTAGTGAGTGCAGAGTAGTGAGTGCAGAGTAGTGAGTGCAGCGTAGTGAGTGCAGCGTAGTGAGTGCAGCGTAGTGAGTGCAGAGTAGTGAGTGCAGAGTAGTGAGTGCAGAGTGCAGAGTAGTGAGTGCAGAGTAGTGAGTGCAGAGTAGTGAGTGCAGAGTAGTGAGTGCAGAGTAGTGAGTGCAGAGTAGTGAGTGCAGAGTGCAGAGTAGTGAGTACAGAGTGCAGAGTAGTGAGTGCAGAGTGCAGAGTAGTGAGTGCAGAGTGCAGAGTAGTGAGTGCAGAGTGCAGAGTAGTGAGTGCAGAGTAGTGAGTGCAGAGTAGTGAGTGCAGAGTAGTGAGTGCAGAGTAGTGAGTGCAGAGTAGTGAGTGCAGAGTAGTGAGTGCAGCGTAGTGAGTGCAGAGTAGTGAGTGCAGAGTAGTGAGTGCAGAGTAGTGAGTGCAGAGTGCAGAGTAGTGAGTGCAGAGTAGTGAGTGCAGAGTAGTGAGTGCAGAGTAGTGAGTGCAGAGTAGTGAGTGCAGAGTAGTGAGTGCAGAATAGTGAGTGCAGAATAGTGAGTGCAGAGTATTGAGTGCAGAGTAGTGAGTGCAGAGTAGTGAGTGCAGAGTAGTGAGTGCAGAGTAGTGAGTGCAGAGTAGTGAGTGCAGAGTAGTGAGTGCAGAGTAGTGAGTGCAGAGTAGTGAGTGCAGAGTAGTGAGTGCAGAGTAGTGAGTGCAGAGTAGTGAGTGCAGAGTAGTGAGTGCAGAGTAGTGAGTGCAGAGTAGTGAGTGCAGAGTGCAGAGTAGTGAGTGCAGAGTGCAGAGTAGTGAGTGCAGAGTGCAGAGTAGTGAGTGCAGAGTGCAGAGTAGTGAGTGCAGAGTAGTGAGTGCAGAGTAGTGAGTGCAGAGTGCAGAGTAGTGAGTGCAGAGTGCAGAGTAGTGAGTGCAGAGTGCAGAGTAGTGAGTGCAGAGTAGTGAGTGCAGAGTAGTGAGTGCCTAGTAGTGAGTGCCTAGTAGTGAGTGCAGAGTAGTGAGTGCAGAGTAGTGAGTGCAGAGTAGTGAGTGCAGAGTGCAGAGTAGTGAGTGCAGAGTAGTGAGTGCAGAGTAGTGAGTGCAGAGTGCAGAGTAGTGAGTGCAGAGTGCAGAGTAGTGAGTGCAGAGTGGAGAGTAGTGAGTGCAGAGTAGTGAGTGCAGAGTGCAGAGTAGTGAGTGCAGAGTGCAGAGTAGTGAGTGCAGAGTGCAGAGTAGTGAGTGCAGAGTGCAGAGTAGTGAGTGCAGAGTGCGCAGAGTGCAGAGTAGTGAGTGCAGAGTGCAGAGTAGTGAGTGCAGAGTGCAGAGTAGTGAGTGCAGAGTGCAGAGTAGTGAGTGCAGAGTAGTGAGTGCAGAGTAGTGAGTGCAGAGTAGTGAGTGCAGAGTAGTGAGTGCAGAGTAGTGAGTGCAGAGTAGTGAGTGCAGAGTGCAGAGTAGTGAGTGCAGAGTGCAGAGTAGTGAGTGCAGAGTAGTGAGTGCAGAGTGCAAAGTAGTGAGTGCAGAGTAGTGAGTGCAGAGTAGTGAGTGCAGAGTAGTGAGTGCAGAGTAGTGAGTGCAGAGTGCAAAGTAGTGAGTGTAGAGTAGTGAGTGCAGAGTAGTGAGTGCAGAGTAGTGAGTGCAGAGTAGTGAGTGCAGAGTGCAGAGTAGTGAGTGCAGAGTGCAGAGTAGTGAGTGCAGAGTGCAGAGTAGTGAGTGCAGAGTGCAGAGTAGTGAGTGCAGAGTGCAGAATAGTGAGTGCAGAGTGCAGAATAGTGAGTGCAGAATAGTGAGTGCAGAATAGTGAGTGCCTAGTAGTGAGTGCCTAGTAGTGAGTGCCTAGTAGTGAGTGCCTAGTAGTGAGTGCAGAGTAGTGAGTGCAGAGTAGTGAGTGCAGAGTAGTGAGTGCAGAGTGCAGAGTAGTGAGTGCAGGGTGCAGAGTAGTGAGTGCAGAGTGCAGAGTAGTGAGTGCAGAGTGCAGAGTAGTGAGTGCAGAGTAGTGAGTGCAGAGTGCAGAGTAGGGAGTGCAGAGTGCAGAGTAGGGAGTGCAGAGTGCAGAGTAGGGAGTGCAGAGTGCAGAATAGTGAGTGCAGAATAGTGAGTGCAGAATAGTGAGTGCCTAGTAGTGAGTGCCTAGTAGTGAGTGCCTAGTAGTGAGTGCCTAGTAGTGAGTGCCGAGTAGTGAGTGCAGAGTAGTGAGTGCAGAGTAGTGAGTGCAGAGTAGTGAGTGCAGAGTAGTGAGTGCAGAGTAGTGAGTGCAGAGTAGTGAGTGCAGAGTAGTGAGTGCAGAGTGCAGAGTAGTGAGTGCAGGGTGCAGAGTAGTGAGTGCAGAGTGCAGAGTAGTGAGTGCAGAGTAGTGAGTGCAGAGTGCAAAGTAGTGAGTGCAGAGTGCAAAGTAGTGAGTGCAGAGTAGTGAGTGCAGAGTAGTGAGTGCAGAGTAGTGAGTGCAGAGTGCAGAGTAGTGAGTGCAGAGTGCAGAGTAGAGAGTGCAGAGTGCAGAGTAGAGAGTGCAGAGTAGTGAGTGCAGAGTGCAGAGTAGAGAGTGCAGAGTAGAGAGTGCAGAGTAGTGAGTGCAGAGTAGTGAGTGCAGAGTAGTGAGTGCAGAGTAGTGAGTGCAGAGTGCAGAGTAGTGAGTGCAGAGTAGTGAGTGCAGAGTAGTGAGTGCAGAGTGCAGAGTAGTGAGTGCAGAGTGCAGAGTAGTGAGTGCAGAGTGGAGAGTAGTGAGTGCAGAGTAGTGAGTGCAGAGTGCAGAGTAGTGAGTGCAGAGTGCAGAGTAGTGAGTGCAGAGTGCAGAGTAGTGAGTGCAGAGTGCAGAGTAGTGAGTGCAGAGTAGAGAGTGCAGAGTAGAGAGTGCAGAGTAGAGAGTGCAGAGTAGTGAGTGCAGAGTAGTGAGTGCAGAGTAGTGAGTGCAGAGTAGTGAGTGCAGAGTAGTGAGTGCAGAGTAGTGAGTGCAGAGTAGTGAGTGCAGAGTGCAGAGTAGTGAGTGCAGAGTAGTGAGTGCAGAGTAGTGAGTGCAGAGTGCAGAGTAGTGAGTGCAGAGTAGTGAGTGCAGAGTAGTGAGTGCAGAGTAGTGAGTGCAGAGTAGTGAGTGCAGAGTAGTGAGTGCAGAGTAGTGAGTGCAAAGTAGTGAGTGCAGAGTAGTGAGTGCAGAGTAGTGAGTGCAGAGTAGTGAGTGCAGAGTAGTGAGTGCAGAGTGCAGAGTAGTGAGTGCAGAGTGCAGAGTAGTGAGTGCAGAGTAGTGAGTGCAGAGTGCAAAGTAGTGAGTGCAGAGTAGTGAGTGCAGAGTAGTGAGTGCAGAGTAGTGAGTGCAGAGTAGTGAGTGCAGAGTAGTGAGTGCAGAGTGCAGAGTAGTGAGTGCAGAGTGCAGAGTAGTGAGTGCAGAGTGCAGAGTAGTGAGTGCAGAGAGTGCAGAGTAGTGAGTGCAGAGTAGTGAGTGCAGAGTAGTGAGTGCAGAGTAGTGAGTGCAGAGTAGTGAGTGCAGAGTGCAGAGTAGTGAGTGCAGAGTGCAGAGTAGTGAGTGCAGAGAGTGCAGAGTAGTGAGTGCAGAGAGTGCAGAGTAGTGAGTGCAGAGTAGTGAGTGCAGAGAGTGCAGAGTAGTGAGTGCAGAGTAGTGAGTGCAGAGAGTGCAGAGTAGTGAGTGCAGAGTAGTGAGTGCAGAGAGTGCAGAGTAGTGAGTGCAGAGTAGTGAGTGCAGAGAGTGCAGAGTAGTGAGTGCAGAGTGCAGAGTAGTGAGTGCAGAGTGCAGAGTAGTGAGTGCAGAGTGCAGAGTAGTGAGTGCAGAGTAGTGAGTGCAGAGTAGTGAGTGCAGAGTAGTGAGTGCAGAGTAGTGAGTGCAGAGTGCAGAGTAGTGAGTGCAGAGTGCAGAGTAGTGAGTGCAGAGTGCAGAGTAGTGAGTGCAGAGTGCAAAGTAGTGAGTGCAGAGTGCAAAGTAGTGAGTGCAGAGTGCAGAGTAGTGAGTGCAGAGTGCAGAGTAGTGAGTGCAGAGTGCAGAGTAGTGAGTGCAGAGTGCAGAGTAGTGAGTGCAGAGTGCAGAGTAGTGAGTGAAGAGTGCAGAGTAGTGAGTGAAGAGTGCAGAGTAGTGAGTGCAGAGTACTGAGTGCAGAGAGTGCAGAGTAGTGAGTGCAGAGTAGTGAGTGCAGAGAGTGCAGAGTAGTGAGTGCAGAGTAGTGAGTGCAGAGAGTGCAGAGTAGTGAGTGCAGAGTAGTGAGTGCAGAGAGTGCAGAGTAGTGAGTGCAGAGTAGTGAGTGCAGAGAGTGCAGAGTAGTGAGTGCAGAGTAGTGAGTGCAGAGAGTGCAGAGTAGTGAGTGCAGAGTGCAGAGTAGTGAGTGCAGAGTGCAGAGTAGTGAGTGCAGAGTAGTGAGTGCAGAGTAGTGAGTGCAGAGTAGTGAGTGCAGAGTAGTGAGTGCAGAGTAGTGAGTGCGAAGTAGTGAGTGCAGAGTGCAGAGTAGTGAGTGCAGAGTGCAGAGTAGTGAGTGCAGAGTGCAGAGTAGTGAGTGCAGAGTGCAAAGTAGTGAGTGCAGAGTGCAAAGTAGTGAGTGCAGAGTGCAGAGTAGTGAGTGCAGAGTGCAGAGTAGTGAGTGCAGAGTGCAGAGTAGTGAGTGCAGAGTGCAGAGTAGTGAGTGCAGAGTGCAGAGTAGTGAGTGAAGAGTGCAGAGTAGTGAGTGAAGAGTGCAGAGTAGTGAGTGCAGAGTAGTGAGTGCAGAGAGTGCAGAGTAGTGAGTGCAGAGTAGTGAGTGCAGAGAGTGCAGAGTAGTGAGTGCAGAGTAGTGAGTGCAGAGTGCAGAGTAGTGAGTGCAGAGTGCAGAGTAGTGAGTGCAGAGTGCAGAGTAGTGAGTGCAGAGTGCAGAGTAGTGAGTGCAGAGTAGTGAGTGCAGAGTAGTGAGTGCAGAGTAGTGAGTGCAGAGTAGTGAGTGCAGAGTAGTGAGTGCAGAGTAGTGAGTGCAGAGTAGTGAGTGCAGAGTAGTGAGTGCAGAGTGCAGAGTAGTGAGTGCAGAGTGCAAAGTAGTGAGTGCAGAGTGCAAAGTAGTGAGTGCAGAGTGCAAAGTAGTGAGTGCAGAGTGCAGAGTAGTGAGTGCAGAGTGCAGAGTAGTGAGTGCAGAGTGCAGAGTAGTGAGTGAAGAGTGCAGAGTAGTGAGTGAAGAGTGCAGAGTAGTGAGTGCAGAGTGCAGAGTAGTGAGTGCAGAGTAGTGAGTGCAGAGTAGTGAGTGCAGAGTAGTGAGTGCAGAGTAGTGAGTGCAGAGTAGTGAGTGCAGAGTAGTGAGTGCAGAGTGCAAAGTAGTGAGTGCAGAGTGCAAAGTAGTGAGTGCAGAGTGCAAAGTAGTGAGTGCAGAGTGCAAAGTAGTGAGTGCAGAGTGCAAAGTAGTGAGTGCAGAGTAGTGAGTGCAGAGTGCAGAGTAGTGAGTGCAGAGTGCAGAGTAGTGAGTGCAGAGTAGTGAGTGCAGAGTGCAGAGTAGTGAGTGCAGAGTGCAGAGTAGTGAGTGCAGAGTGCAGAGTAGTGAGTGCAGAGTGCAGAGTAGTGAGTGCAGAGTGCAGAGTAGTGAGTGCAGAGTGCAAAGTAGTGAGTGCAGAGTGCAGAGTAGTGAGTGCAGAGTGCAGAGTAGTGAGTGCAGAGTAGTGAGTGCAGAGTGCAGAGTAGTGAGTGCAGAGTTCAGAGTAGTGAGTGCAGAGTAGTGAGTGCAGAGTAGTGAGTGCAGAGAGTGCAGAGTAGTGAGTGCAGAGTAGTGAGTGCAGAGTAGTGAGTGCAGAGTAGTGAGTGCAGAGTAGTGAGTGCAGAGTAGTGAGTGCAGAGTAGTGAGTGCAGAGTAGTGAGTGCAGAGTGCAGAGTAGTGAGTGCAGAGTGCAGAGTAGTGAGTGCAGAGTGCAGAGTAGTGAGTGCAGAGTAGTGAGTGCAGAGTAGTGAGTGCAGAGTAGTGAGTGCAGAATGCAGAGTAGTGAGTGCAGAGTAGTGAGTGCAGAGTAGTGAGTGCAGAGTAGTGAGTGCAGAGTAGTGAGTGCAGAGTAGTGAGTGCAGAGTAGTGAGTGCAGAGTAGTGAGTGCAGAGAGTGCAGAGTAGTGAGTGCAGAGAGTGCAGAGTAGTGAGTGCAGAGTGCAGAGTAGTGAGTGCAGAGTGCAGAGTAGTGAGTGCAGAGTGCAAAGTAGTGAGTGCAGATTAGTGAGTGCAGAGTAGTGAGTGCAGAGTAGTGAGTGCAGAGTAGTGAGTGCAGAGTAGTGAGTGCAGAGTAGAGAGTGCAGAGTAGTGAGTGCAGAGTGCAGAGTAGTGAGTGCAGAGTGCAGAATAGTGAGTGCAGAGTGCAGAGTAGTGAGTGCAGAGTAGTGAGTGCAGAGTAGTGAGTGCAGAGTAGTGAGTGCAGAGTAGTGAGTGCAGAGTAGTGAGTGCAGAGTAGTGAGTGCAGAGTAGTGAGTGCAAAGTGCAGAGTAGTGAGTGCAGAGTAGTGAGTGCAGAGTGCAGAGTAGTGAGTGCAGAGTGCAAAGTAGTGAGTGCAGAGTGCAAAGTAGTGAGTGCAGAGTAGTGAGTGCAGAGTAGTGAGTGCAGAGTGCAGAGTAGTGAGTGCAGAGTGCAGAGTAGTGAGTGCAGAGTGCAGAGTAGTGAGTGCAGAGTGCAGAGTAGTGAGTGCAGAGTTCAGAGTAGTGAGTGCAGAGTAGTGAGTGCAGAGTAGTGAGTGCAGAGAGTGCAGAGTAGTGAGTGCAGAGTAGTGAGTGCAGAGTAGTGAGTGCAGAGTAGTGAGTGCAGAGTGCAGAGTAGTGAGTGCAGAGTGCAGAGTAGTGAGTGCAGAGTGCAGAGTAGTGAGTGCAGAGTGCAGAGTAGTGAGTGCAGAGTGCAGAGTAGTGAGTGCAGAGTGCAGAGTAGTGAGTGCAGAGTAGTGAGTGCAGAGTAGTGAGTGCAGAGTAGTGAGTGCAGAGTAGTGAGTGCAGAATGCAGAGTAGTGAGTGCAGAGTAGTGAGTGCAGAGTAGTGAGTGCAGAGTAGTGAGTGCAGAGTAGTGAGTGCAGAGTAGTGAGTGCAGAGTAGTGAGTGCAGAGTAGTGAGTGCAGGGTGCAGAGTAGTGAGTGCAGAGTAGTGAGTGCAGAGTAGTGAGTGCAGAGTAGTGAGTGCAGAGTAGTGAGTGCAGAGTAGTGAGTGCAGAGTAGTGAGTGCAGAGTAGTGAGTGCAGAGTAGTGAGTGCAGAGTGCAAAGTAGTGAGTGCAGAGTGCAAAGTAGTGAGTGCAGAGTGCAAAGTAGTGAGTGCAGAGTGCAAAGTAGTGAGTGCAGAGTGCAAAGTAGTGAGTGCAGAGTGCAAAGTAGTGAGTGCAGAGTAGTGAGTGCAGAGTGCAGAGTAGTGAGTGCAGAGTGCAGAGTAGTGAGTGCAGAGTGCAGAGTAGTGAGTGCAGAGTGCAGAGTAGGGAGTGCAGAGTAGTGAGTGCAGAGTGCAGAGTAGAGAGTGCAGAGTAGAGAGTGCAGAGTAGTGAGTGCAGAGTGCAGAGTAGAGAGTGCAGAGTAGAGAGTGCAGAGTAGAGAGTGCAGAGTAGTGAGTGCAGAGTGCAGAATAGTGAGTGCAGAGTGCAGAATAGTGAGTGCAGAGTGCAGAATAGTGAGTGCAGAGTGCAGAGTAGTGAGTGCAGAGTAGTGAGTGCAGAGTAGTGAGTGCAGAGTAGTGAGTGCAGAGTGCAGAGTAGGGAGTGCAGAATAGTGAGTGCAGAATAGTGAGTGCCTAGTAGTGAGTGCCTAGTAGTGAGTGCCTAGTAGTGAGTGCAGAGTAGTGAGTGCAGAGTGCAGAGTAGTGAGTGCAGAGTAGTGAGTGCAGAGTAGTGAGTGCAGAGTAGTGAGTGCAGAGTAGTGAGTGCAGAGTAGTGAGTGCAGAGTAGTGAGTGCAGAGTAGTGAGTGCAGAGTAGTGAGTGCAGAGTAGTGAGTGCAGAGTAGTGCAGAGTAGTGAGTGCAGAGTGCAGAGTAGTGAGTGCAGAGTGCAGAGTGCAGAGTAGTGAGTGCAGAGTGCAAAGTAGTGAGTGCAAAGTAGTGAGTGCAGATTAGTGAGTGCAGAGTAGTGAGTGCAGAGTAGTGAGTGCAGAGTAGAGAGTGCAGAGTAGTGAGTGCAGAGTGCAGAGTAGTGAGTGCAGAGTGCAGAGTAGTGAGTGCAGAGTAGTGAGTGCAGAGTAGTGAGTGCAGAGTAGTGAGTGCAGAGTAGTGAGTGCAGAGTAGTGAGTGCAGAGTAGTGAGTGCAGAGTAGTGAGTGCAGAGTAGTGAGTGCAGAGTAGTGAGTGCAGAGTAGTGAGTGCAGAGTGCAGAGTAGAGAGTGCAGAGTAGAGAGTGCAGAGTAGAGAGTGCAGAGTAGAGAGTGCAGAGTAGTGAGTGCAGAGTGCAGAATAGTGAGTGCAGAGTGCAGAATAGTAAGTGCAGAGTGCAGAGTAGTGAGTGCAGAGTAGTGAGTGCAGAGTAGTGAGTGCAGAGTAGTGAGTGCAGAGTAGTGAGTGCAGAGTAGTGAGTGCAGAGTAGTGAGTGCAGAGTAGTGAGTGCAGAGTAGTGAGTGCAGAGTAGTGAGTGCAGAGTGCAGAGTGCAGAGTAGTGAGTGCAGAGTAGTGAGTGCAGAGTAGTGAGTGCAGAGTAGTGAGTGCAGAGTAGTGAGTGCAGAGTAGGGAGTGCAGAGTGCAGAGTAGTGAGTGCAGAGTAGTGAGTGCAGAGTAGTGAGTGCAGAGTAGTGAGTGCAGAGTAGTGAGTGCAGAGTAGTGAGTGCAGAGTAGTGAGTGCAGAGTAGTGAGTGCAGAGTAGTGAGTGCAGAGTGCAGAGTAGTGAGTGCAGAGTGCAGAGTAGAGAGTGCAGAGTAGAGAGTGCAGAGTAGAGAGTGCAGAGTAGTGAGTGCAGAGTGCAGAATAGTGAGTGCAGAGTGCAGAATAGTGAGTGCAGAGTGCAGAGTAGTGAGTGCAGAGTAGTGAGTGCAGAGTAGTGAGTGCAGAGTAGTGAGTGCAGAGTAGTGAGTGCAGAGTAGTGAGTGCAGAGTAGTGAGTGCAGAGTAGTGAGTGCAGAGTAGTGAGTGCAGAGTAGTGAGTGCAGAGTAGTGAGTGCAGAGTAGTGAGTGCAGAGTAGTGAGTGCAGAGTGCAGAGTAGTGAGTGCAGAGTGCAGAGTAGTGAGTGCAGAGTGCAGAGTAGTGAGTGCAGAGTGCAGAGTAGTGAGTGCAGAGTGCAGAGTAGTGAGTGCAGAGTGCAGAGTAGTGAGTGCAGAGTGCAGAGTAGTGAGTGCAGAGTAGTGAGTGCAGAGTGCAGAGTCGAGAGTGCAGAGTAGTGAGTGCAGAGTGCAGAATAGTGAGTGCAGAGTGCAGAGTAGAGAGTGCAGAGTAGTGAGTGCAGAGTGCAGAATAGTGAGTGCAGAGTGCAGAGTAGTGAGTGCAGAGTGCAGAATAGTGAGTGCAGAGTGCAGAATAGTGAGTGCAGAGTGCAGAGTAGTGAGTGCAGAGTAGTGAGTGCAGAGTAGTGAGTGCAGAGTAGTGAGTGCAGAGTAGTGAGTGCAGAGTAGTGAGTGCAGAGTAGTGAGTGCAGAGTAGTGAGTGCAGAGTAGTGAGTGCAGAGTAGTGAGTGCAGAGTGCAGAGTAGTGAGTGCAGAGTGCAGAGTAGTGAGTGCAGAGTGCAGAGTAGTGAGTGCAGAGTGCAGAGTAGTGAGTGCAGAGTGCAGAGTAGTGAGTGCAGAGTAGTGAGTGCAGAGTGCAGAGTCGAGAGTGCAGAGTAGTGAGTGCAGAGTGCAGAGTAGAGAGTGCAGAGTAGTGAGTGCAGAGTGCAGAATAGTGAGTGCAGAGTGCAGAGTAGTGAGTGCAGAGTAGTGAGTGCAGAGTAGTGAGTGCAGAGTAGTGAGTGCAGAGTAGTGAGTGCAGAGTAGTGAGTGCAGAGTGCAGAGTAGTGAGTGCAGAGTAGTGAGTGCAGAGTAGTGAGTGCAGAGTAGTGAGTGCAGAGTAGTGAGTGCAGAGTAGTGAGTGCAGAGTGCAGAGTAGTGAGTGCAGAGTGCAGAGTAGTGAGTGCAGAGTGCAGAGTAGTGAGTGCAGAGTGCAAAGTAGTGAGTGCAGAGTGCAAAGTAGTGAGTGCAGAGTGCAGAGTAGTGAGTGCAGAGTGCAGAGTAGTGAGTGCAGAGTGCAGAGTAGTGAGTGCAGAGTGCAGAGTAGTGAGTGCAGAGTGCAGAGTAGTGAGTGAAGAGTGCAGAGTAGTGAGTGAAGAGTGCAGAGTAGTGAGTGCAGAGTAGTGAGTGCAGAGAGTGCAGAGTAGTGAGTGCAGAGAGTGCAGAGTAGTGAGTGCAGAGAGTGCAGAGTAGTGAGTGCAGAGTAGTGAGTGCAGAGAGTGCAGAGTAGTGAGTGCAGAGTAGTGAGTGCAGAGAGTGCAGAGTAGTGAGTGCAGAGTAGTGAGTGCAGAGAGTGCAGAGTAGTGAGTGCAGAGTAGTGAGTGCAGAGAGTGCAGAGTAGTGAGTGCAGAGTGCAGAGTAGTGAGTGCAGAGTGCAGAGTAGTGAGTGCAGAGTGCAGAGTAGTGAGTGCAGAGTAGTGAGTGCAGAGTAGTGAGTGCAGAGTAGTGAGTGCAGAGTAGTGAGTGCAGAGTGCAGAGTAGTGAGTGCAGAGTGCAGAGTAGTGAGTGCAGAGTGCAGAGTAGTGAGTGCAGAGTGCAAAGTAGTGAGTGCAGAGTGCAAAGTAGTGAGTGCAGAGTGCAGAGTAGTGAGTGCAGAGTGCAGAGTAGTGAGTGCAGAGTGCAGAGTAGTGAGTGCAGAGTGCAGAGTAGTGAGTGCAGAGTGCAGAGTAGTGAGTGAAGAGTGCAGAGTAGTGAGTGAAGAGTGCAGAGTAGTGAGTGCAGAGTAGTGAGTGCAGAGAGTGCAGAGTAGTGAGTGCAGAGTAGTGAGTGCAGAGAGTGCAGAGTAGTGAGTGCAGAGTAGTGAGTGCAGAGTGCAGAGTAGTGAGTGCAGAGTGCAGAGTAGTGAGTGCAGAGTGCAGAGTAGTGAGTGCAGAGTGCAGAGTAGTGAGTGCAGAGTAGTGAGTGCAGAGTAGTGAGTGCAGAGTAGTGAGTGCAGAGTAGTGAGTGCAGAGTAGTGAGTGCAGAGTAGTGAGTGCAGAGTAGTGAGTGCAGAGTGCAGAGTAGTGAGTGCAGAGTGCAAAGTAGTGAGTGCAGAGTGCAAAGTAGTGAGTGCAGAGTGCAAAGTAGTGAGTGCAGAGTGCAGAGTAGTGAGTGCAGAGTGCAGAGTAGTGAGTGCAGAGTGCAGAGTAGTGAGTGCAGAGTGCAGAGTAGTGAGTGAAGAGTGCAGAGTAGTGAGTGAAGAGTGCAGAGTAGTGAGTGCAGAGTGCAGAGTAGTGAGTGCAGAGTAGTGAGTGCAGAGTAGTGAGTGCAGAGTAGTGAGTGCAGAGTAGTGAGTGCAGAGTAGTGAGTGCAGAGTAGTGAGTGCAGAGTAGTGAGTGCAGAGTGCAAAGTAGTGAGTGCAGAGTGCAAAGTAGTGAGTGCAGAGTGCAAAGTAGTGAGTGCAGAGTGCAAAGTAGTGAGTGCAGAGTGCAAAGTAGTGAGTGCAGAGTAGTGAGTGCAGAGTGCAGAGTAGTGAGTGCAGAGTGCAGAGTAGTGAGTGCAGAGTGCAGAGTAGTGAGTGCAGAGTGCAGAGTAGTGAGTGCAGAGTGCAGAGTAGTGAGTGCAGAGTGCAGAGTAGTGAGTGCAGAGTGCAGAGTAGTGAGTGCAGAGTGCAGAGTAGTGAGTGCAGAGTGCAAAGTAGTGAGTGCAGAGTGCAGAGTAGTGAGTGCAGAGTGCAGAGTAGTGAGTGCAGAGTAGTGAGTGCAGAGTGCAGAGTAGTGAGTGCAGAGTTCAGAGTAGTGAGTGCAGAGTAGTGAGTGCAGAGTAGTGAGTGCAGAGAGTGCAGAGTAGTGAGTGCAGAGTAGTGAGTGCAGAGTAGTGAGTGCAGAGTAGTGAGTGCAGAGTAGTGAGTGCAGAGTAGTGAGTGCAGAGTAGTGAGTGCAGAGTAGTGAGTGCAGAGTGCAGAGTAGTGAGTGCAGAGTGCAGAGTAGTGAGTGCAGAGTGCAGAGTAGTGAGTGCAGAGTGCAGAGTAGTGAGTGCAGAGTAGTGAGTGCAGAGTAGTGAGTGCAGAGTAGTGAGTGCAGAGTAGTGAGTGCAGAGTAGTGAGTGCAGAATGCAGAGTAGTGAGTGCAGAGTAGTGAGTGCAGAGTAGTGAGTGCAGAGTAGTGAGTGCAGAGTAGTGAGTGCAGAGTAGTGAGTGCAGAGTAGTGAGTGCAGAGAAGTGAGTGCAGAGAGTGCAGAGTAGTGAGTGCAGAGTGCAGAGTAGTGAGTGCAGAGTGCAGAGTAGTGAGTGCAGAGTGCAAAGTAGTGAGTGCAGATTAGTGAGTGCAGAGTAGTGAGTGCAGAGTAGTGAGTGCAGAGTAGTGAGTGCAGAGTAGTGAGTGCAGAGTAGAGAGTGCAGAGTAGTGAGTGCAGAGTGCAGAGTAGTGAGTGCAGAGTGCAGAATAGTGAGTGCAGAGTGCAGAGTAGTGAGTGCAGAGTAGTGAGTGCAGAGTAGTGAGTGCAGAGTAGTGAGTGCAGAGTAGTGAGTGCAGAGTAGTGAGTGCAGAGTAGTGAGTGCAGAGTAGTGAGTGCAGAGTAGTGAGTGCAAAGTGCAGAGTAGTGAGTGCAGAGTAGTGAGTGCAGAGTGCAGAGTAGTGAGTGCAGAGTGCAAAGTAGTGAGTGCAGAGTGCAAAGTAGTGAGTGCAGAGTAGTGAGTGCAGAGTAGTGAGTGCAGAGTGCAGAGTAGTGAGTGCAGAGTGCAGAGTAGTGAGTGCAGAGTGCAGAGTAGTGAGTGCAGAGTGCAGAGTAGTGAGTGCAGAGTTCAGAGTAGTGAGTGCAGAGTAGTGAGTGCAGAGTAGTGAGTGCAGAGAGTGCAGAGTAGTGAGTGCAGAGTAGTGAGTGCAGAGTAGTGAGTGCAGAGTAGTGAGTGCAGAGTGCAGAGTAGTGAGTGCAGAGTGCAGAGTAGTGAGTGCAGAGTGCAGAGTAGTGAGTGCAGAGTGCAGAGTAGTGAGTGCAGAGTGCAGAGTAGTGAGTGCAGAGTGCAGAGTAGTGAGTGCAGAGTAGTGAGTGCAGAGTAGTGAGTGCAGAGTAGTGAGTGCAGAATGCAGAGTAGTGAGTGCAGAGTAGTGAGTGCAGAGTAGTGAGTGCAGAGTAGTGAGTGCAGAGTAGTGAGTGCAGAGTAGTGAGTGCAGAGTAGTGAGTGCAGGGTGCAGAGTAGTGAGTGCAGAGTAGTGAGTGCAGAGTAGTGAGTGCAGAGTAGTGAGTGCAGAGTAGTGAGTGCAGAGTAGTGAGTGCAGAGTAGTGAGTGCAGAGTAGTGAGTGCAGAGTGCAAAGTAGTGAGTGCAGAGTGCAAAGTAGTGAGTGCAGAGTGCAAAGTAGTGAGTGCAGAGTGCAAAGTAGTGAGTGCAGAGTGCAAAGTAGTGAGTGCAGAGTGCAAAGTAGTGAGTGCAGAGTAGTGAGTGCAGAGTGCAGAGTAGTGAGTGCAGAGTGCAGAGTAGTGAGTGCAGAGTGCAGAGTAGTGAGTGCAGAGTAGTGAGTGCAGAGTGCAGAGTAGAGAGTGCAGAGTAGAGAGTGCAGAGTAGTGAGTGCAGAGTGCAGAGTAGAGAGTGCAGAGTAGAGAGTGCAGAGTAGAGAGTGCAGAGTAGTGAGTGCAGAGTGCAGAATAGTGAGTGCAGAGTGCAGAATAGTGAGTGCAGAGTGCAGAATAGTGAGTGCAGAGTAGTGAGTGCAGAGTAGTGAGTGCAGAGTGCAGAGTAGGGAGTGCAGAATAGTGAGTGCAGAATAGTGAGTGCCTAGTAGTGAGTGCCTAGTAGTGAGTGCCTTGTAGTGAGTGCAGAGTAGTGAGTGCAGAGTGCAGAGTAGTGAGTGCAGAGTAGTGAGTGCAGAGTAGTGAGTGCAGAGTAGTGAGTGCAGAGTAGTGAGTGCAGAGTAGTGAGTGCAGAGTAGTGAGTGCAGAGTAGTGAGTGCAGAGTAGTGAGTGCAGAGTAGTGAGTGCAGAGTAGTGAGTGCAGAGTAGTGAGTGCAGAGTAGTGCAGAGTAGTGAGTGCAGAGTGCAGAGTAGTGAGTGCAGAGTGCAGAGTAGTGAGTGCAGAGTGCAAAGTAGTGAGTGCAAAGTAGTGAGTGCAGATTAGTGAGTGCAGAGTAGTGAGTGCAGAGTAGTGAGTGCAGAGTAGTGAGTGCAGAGTAGAGAGTGCAGAGTAGTGAGTGCAGAGTGCAGAGTAGTGAGTGCAGAGTAGTGAGTGCAGAGTAGTGAGTGCAGAGTAGTGAGTGCAGAGTAGTGAATGCAGAGTAGGGAGTGCAGAGTGCAGAGTAGTGAGTGCAGAGTAGTGAGTGCAGAGTAGTGAGTGCAGAGTAGTGAGTGCAGAGTAGTGAGTGCAGAGTAGTGAGTGCAGAGTAGTGAGTGCAGAGTAGTGAGTGCAGAGTAGTGAGTGCAGAGTAGTGAGTGCAGAGTAGTGAGTGCAGAGTGCAGAGTAGAGAGTGCAGAGTAGAGAGTGCAGAGTAGAGAGTGCAGAGTAGAGAGTGCAGAGTAGAGAGTGCAGAGTAGTGAGTGCAGAGTGCAGAATAGTGAGTGCAGAGTGCAGAATAGTAAGTGAGAGTGCAGAGTAGTGAGTGCAGAGTAGTGAGTGCAGAGTAGTGAGTGCAGAGTAGTGAGTGCAGAGTAGTGAGTGCAGAGTAGTGAGTGCAGAGTAGTGAGTGCAGAGTAGTGAGTGCAGAGTAGTGAGTGCAGAGTAGTGAGTGCAGAGTAGTGAGTGCAGAGTAGTGAGTGCAGAGTAGTGAGTGCAGAGTAGAGAGTGCAGAGTAGTGAGTGCAGAGTGCAGAGTAGTGAGTGCAGAGTAGTGAGTGCAGAGTAGTGTTGGACAGGCCACATGAAGGGCCGCTCTCCCCCGGCCCAACCAGGCCTGAGCCCAGTCCCGCAAGTACCACACACCACCATTGCACGTCCTCCGTCCCCTCAGGGACCCCTGCCCTCGAGCCTGCCGACCTCGTGGGTCCGATCCACTGCCGGCCCACGCGCCCAGCCTGGGGCGCCATCTTGGACACTCCACCACGAGGCCGCCTGGCCCCCGATCGACCTCAACCCTGGGCCTGGCCCGGCCTCAGACATTCCGGCACCACCCTCCACCCAGGAGGTGAGCGGGCTACTTGGCAAGTCAATGGGAGAAAGAGGTGCCGATGGCTCTCCCCCACCAAGTGCCGCTCGCCCATCGCCTCCCCGGGCGCTGGCTCCACCCCCCTGCTGGGTGTCTGGACTCCCCCATCCCGGACCTCCCGACCTCCAAGTGCGAGGGTCCGGACATCAAAGCACGCCAGCCCTATAACTGGGGCAGCTCCAGAGCAGGAAGGCAGTTGTATCTTGGAGTCGAGAGACGTAAAGAGGAACTCATCCTGGACGGACTACTGGCGCTGCCATAGCTCTGTCCTGTGCACCATCGTCCTGCCTGTTGGCGCTGCCACAGCCGTCGTAACCTTCATCCTTCATCGTCGTCGGGATCTGCTGGCGTGGCCGCGGACCGTTGTAACCGTCATCTTCCACCGGGACCTGCAGGCTCCGCCGCGGACCGTCGTCCTTCCTTCATCCATCTCGGGACCTGCTTGGCTCCTCCACGGCCCGATCATCTAGAACGCCGAGCTCGAGGATTGAGAGCTATTTTGTACTCATTGGTAACTAAGACTGTCCCGCTACCCCTTTCCTAAACCAGAGACTAGAACCGAGGGGACCCCTGAGTCCAGACCTCCTTGTATCCATCATCGTAACCTAAGAATTGCATATAAAGTCTCGTTAACCTTCAACCTTGTGTGGTGTCCGTCTGTGGGGGGGAAGTTACTTATCTGTACAGTCGTTGGAGACGGCTCTCCCTGGAGACCTCTCCCCGTAACCTCGGCCGACCCTCCCGGTCCGTCTAACATTGGTGGCCAGCGGCGCGATCCGAATCACCGCATAAACGTACAGAGAGTAGCTCACCCCACGACGAAGTCACAATGACCACGAAAGAGAGCGGATCAACCGAGAAATTCCAAATGGAGAAATTGGAGGAGTACAACCATCGTGAACTTAAACAATTCTGCATCGAACTGGGTATCGCTACCACCGGACTGAGTACCAAGGACGATTTTAAGCATGCCCTAGAATCTTGGGCAGAAACCGGGGCTGCCGGAACCCCTGATCAAAGCACCGTAGAAAAAACGACCACGGCCCCGGAAGGGCAAAGAACGGGTCTCTCGCAAGGCGAGATCCAGGAAAGAGAAAGGACCCGACTACACGAACTAGAAATGGCCCGACTTAAAATGGACGTTGAACTTAAGTTGGCCGAACAAAAAATCAACTTAGAGCACCTGCGTCTCCGAGAAGAAAGAGAGGAGAAACAGAGACAAAGGGAGCTCGAGGAAAAAAAACTAGCGTACGAACACGAACGAAACCTAGCCGAGATCAACCTCCGCAAGCAGAATAAAGAAGCAGGGGTGCCCGAGCGACCCCCCACCCCAGGGGCCACAGACAAAAAGGTACACATCCCCAAGGATGTTGTCCGAGAATACTTCAGAGAGGACGACATCCAGCAATGGTTTAAAGCCTATGAAATCGCTATGACTGCACACCGGATCGATAGAAGCGACTGGGGAGCCGGTCTCTGGGGAAGATTCCTCAATGAGGGCCGCGACACCCTACTACAGCTCCCGGACCACCAGATGACCTCCTACGACCATATGAAAGCGGCCCTCCTCACCCGCTATGGTCTCACACCCGAGATGTACCGTCAGAGGTTCCGAGACTGCACCCGCATCCCGGGTACAACTTGGATGGACTATGTAACATACTTTAGCCGAGCCTTCGAGGGCTGGATCCGAGGAAGCAACGTCACGACCTACGAGCAACTATTTAACCTGATGGTATGGGAGCATCTGTCGAACAATTGCTTCATTGAACTCCGCCAACACCTCCTCGACAGCAAGTTAACGGATCCCCGGCAGCTCGCAGCCGAAGCTGACCGGTGGGAGATCACCAGAGTGGGCCGGAATGGGTCCTACGAACAGAACCGGAACAACAATGGTCAGCACCGACCCAGAGGAGGAGGAGGGGGCCAAGGGCGAGGAAGAGACAACGCCCCGGTCGCCCCCGCTACCAACACCACCCCCCCGGCCAACCGGGGCAGCACCCCAGCGCGACCGGGGTACAGAGCCAATGTCACGTGTCACCGATGTCAACGAGTTGGCCACTATGCGAACGACCCAAACTGCCCGCAGTACCAGAGCCCAAGACCCCGCCAAGTGGCCGCTGCAGCCCTAGGGGAAGAACAGATCTCCGAGGAACAGGAAGAGTACGAACAAGAGCATCAAGAGTGGGAGCCAGCCGCCATGACTCTAGCCTGCTTAGGGGGGAAAGACATGGTCCCGCGGGTCCCCCTACCCGCTAACACCCAGAAGTACAGCCAATGGGTGAGCATCAATGGACACCAGGCCGAAGCCCTTCGTGACACCGGGGCCAGTGTAACAGCCGTCCGCTGTCACCTGGTGGCCCCAGAACAGTATCTACCGAACATTCTCTGCCCTGTACGATCAGCCGATAACTCGGAGAGCCTGTGTCGGATGGCCTGCGTCCCCTTCGAATGGGGGGGGGTCTCCGGCATGTTGAAAGTGACGGTCCGAGACGATGCCCCCGTAGACTGCCTCCTGGGCAATGACCTGGAAAGCTCTCCGTGGGCCGCCGTGGAGCGAAAGGAACACCTGGGGATGTTGGGCGTCCCAGACTGGGCGTGCGTCACCACCCGTTCCATGGCCGCCCGTGCCAACCACCAGCCAGAAGAACCCGAATGGCCGGCGCCACCGCCTCCGGTCGCCCCGGCCGAAAACACCGACCGTAACATTCCCGCCGAACCAGCTCAACCTACCGACCTCGCTAACCTCGACCAGTGGCCTCAAGAAGGGGGGCCCACGCAAGAACAATTTCGCAAA
Organism: Lissotriton vulgaris; assembly: GCF_964263255.1. Classification (NCBI taxonomy): domain Eukaryota; kingdom Metazoa; phylum Chordata; class Amphibia; order Caudata; family Salamandridae; genus Lissotriton; species Lissotriton vulgaris. The sequence continues at coordinate 1,461,007 of NW_028240613.1, read as the reverse complement.
GAACAGAAGACCTGTCCCTCCCTCGAGGGACTCCGCCAGCAAGCGCTCGCCCAAAGCGCAGGGGATACCCCCGGAACTCATTGGGTCTACTGGGACAATGATCTGCTGTACAGCGAGCAAAGAATCGCCGAGCTGGGGAGCAACCGAGTACTAGTGGTACCCCTCCGGTTCAGAGACTTCCTGTTAAACCTGGCCCACGACGTCCCCCTGGCAGGACATCTGGGACAAGATAAAACCTACAGTCGCCTAGTGACCCACTTCTTCTGGCCCAAAATGAGAAACGATGTGCACCAGCATTGCCGATCTTGCCCCACGTGCCAAGCCAGTGGGAAGAGCGGCCGCAAACTAAAGGCTCCCCTGCAACCTTTTCCCGTGGTCACTACCCCGTTTGAGAGAGTCGGAATAGACATTGTGGGGCCCTTGGACCCACGCACAAAACAAGGCCATCGATTCATCCTGGTGCTAGTGGACCACGCCACCCGCTACCCTGAGGCTGTTCCTCTGCGAACTGTGACAGCCCCGGTGGTCGGCCGGGCCCTGATGGGGATCTTCTCCCGTGTGGGCTTCCCCCGAGAAGTCGTCAGCGACAGAGGCACGAACTTTATTTCCAAATACATGAAGTCCCTCTGGCAACAGTGCGGGGTCACCTACAGATTCACAACCCCCTATCACCCTCAAGGGAACGGACTCGTTGAGCGGTTCAACCGCACGCTAAAGGGAATGATCGGGGGGTTGGAAGAGCCCCTCCGTCGCCAGTGGGATGTGCTGCTGCCGTGCCTCCTCTTCGCGTATCGAGAAGTCCCCCAGAAATCCCTGGGCTTCAGCCCATTTGAACTGCTATATGGACACCCAGTGCGAGGGCCGCTCAGTCTCGTCAAAGAAGGCTGGGAGATGCCTCCGCTAAAGAACCCTCCAGATGTCTTCCGGTACCTCCTCACCCTCCGCAACCAGACCCGGCGGTTCAGAGAACTAGCGAAGGCCAACCTAGAGGCCAGTCAAGAGGACATGAAAAAATGGTATGACCAGAATGCCTCATCCATTGAATTCGAACCTGGCCAACAGGTATGGGTGATGTCCCCCACTGAGCCATGCGCCCTGCAAGACAAATGGACGGGGCCCTTCAAAGTAATAGAGAGCAAGGGTCCTGCCACTTATCTCATCGACATGGAATCCTCCCGGAACCCTCTCCGGGTCCTCCACGCTAACAGACTAAAGCCCCACTTTGTGCGAACAGAGCTCAGCCTCCTGATGGCCACAGACACTGGGGTTGAAGAAGACTCCGAGCCTCTCCCTGACCTCCTACGGACTCAAGAGCAAGACGGCTCCGTGGATGGGGTCCGGCTCTCAGAGGCCCTCACCAGAGAACAACGCCAGGAGTGTCAAGCCCTCCTATCACAGTTCGCCAGCCTGTTCTCCCTCACCCCGGGTGTCACTTCCTGGTGTGTGCACGATGTGGATACCGGGGACAGCCCCCCTATCCGCCACCGGGCCTACCGCGTGCCAGACCGGGTACGGGCCTGCATCCAGGAAGAAATAGCCAAGATGCTCACGATCGGGGTCATCGAGCCCTCAGACAGTCCCTGGGCCAGCCCTGTCGTACTGGTCCCCAAAGCAGCTGCCCCCGGCACCACACCAGAACTCCGGTTCTGCGTCGACTACCGGGGCTTGAATGCGGTCACCAGAACAGACGCGCACCCCATCCCCCGGGCAGATGAACTAGTCGACCGAATGGGAGCTGCCGCTACCTCAGCGTCTTCGACCTGACAGCAGGCTATTGGCAGATCGGCCTCACACCCCGGGCGCAAGAACGTTCTGCCTTCTCCACCCCCGATGGCCATTACCATTTCACGGTCATGCCCTTCGGCATGAAGAATGCCCCAGCAACATTCCAACGGCTCGTCAATCAGGTCCTAGCGGGGCTCGAAGGATTCAGCGCCGCCTACCTAGACGACATCGCTGTATACAGCCACCATTGGACCGAGCACCTCCACCACCTCCGAGCAGTGCTGCAAGCCCTTCAGCGAGCTGGCCTCACGATCAAGGCCAGCAAGTGTCAAATTGGGCAAGGGTCTGTAACCTACCTCGGACACCAGGTGGGAAGCGGCCTAGTGGCCCCGCTACAGCTGAAAATTGCCGCCATCCAGGCCTGGCAGCCCCCCATCACCCAAACCGAGGTACGAGCCTTCCTGGGCCTCACGGGCTACTACCGAAGGTTCGTAAAAGACTATGGTACCATAGTGGGGCCCCTCACAGAACTCACGTCAAAGAACCAACCCAAGAAAGTCACCTGGACCCCAGAGTGTCAAACTGCATTTGAACAATTAAAGGCCGCCATGTGTTCCGCCCCTGTGCTCCAGGCCCCAGACTACAGCCGGGAGTTCGTCGTCCAGACGGACGCCTCCGACCAGGGCATTGGGGCAGTCCTGTCTCAAGTGAACACCGAAGGCCTTGATCAACCGGTGGCCTTCATCAGCCGGAGACTCCTACCACGGGAGCAACGCTGGAGCACCATAGAGAGGGAAGCCTTCGCTGTGGTATGGGCCCTCAAGAAGCTCCGGCCCTACCTTTTCGGCACCCACTTTCGGGTGCAGACCGACCACCGACCCCTGCAATGGCTGATGCATATGCGGGGGGAGAACCCAAAGTTGCTACGCTGGTCCATCTCCTTGCAAGGTATGGACTTCACAGTCGAACACCGGCCTGGGCCAGATCACGCCAACGCGGATGGCCTGTCCCGGTTTTTCCGCCTCGACGAGGAGAGTCCCCAAGAGGATGGGTAACTCTCCCCGCCTTCAGCTGGGGGGGACGCATGTTGGACAGGCCACATGAAGGGCCGCTCTCCCCCGGCCCAACCAGGCCTGAGCCCAGTCCCGCAAGTACCACACACCACCATTGCACGTCCTCCGTCCCCTCAGGGACCCCTGCCCTCGAGCCTGCCGACCTCGTGGGTCCGATCCACTGCCGGCCCACGCGCCCAGCCTGGGGCGCCATCTTGGACACTCCACCACGAGGTCGCCTGGCCCCCGATCGACCTCAACCCTGGGCCTGGCCCGGCCTCAGACATTCCGGCACCACCCTCCACCCAGGAGGTGAGCGGGCTACTTGGCAAGTCAATGGGAGAAAGAGGTGCCGATGGCTCTCCCCCACCAAGTGCCGCTCGCCCATCGCCTCCCCGGGCGCTGGCTCCACCCCCCTGCTGGGTGTCTGGACTCCCCCATCCCGGACCTCCCGACCTCCAAGTGCGAGGGTCCGGACATCAAAGCACGCCAGCCCTATAACTGGGGCAGCTCCAGAGCAGGAAGGCAGTTGTATCTTGGAGTCGAGAGACGTAAAGAGGAACTCATCCTGGACGGACTACTGGCGCTGCCATAGCTCTGTCCTGTGCACCATCGTCCTGCCTGTTGGCGCTGCCACAGCCGTCGTAACCTTCATCCTTCATCGTCGTCGGGATCTGCTGGCGTGGCCGCGGACCGTTGTAACCGTCATCTTCCACCGGGACCTGCAGGCTCCGCCGCGGACCGTCGTCCTTCCTTCATCCATCTCGGGACCTGCTTGGCTCCTCCACGGCCCGATCATCTAGAACGCCGAGCTCGAGGATTGAGAGCTATTTTGTACTCATTGGTAACTAAGACTGTCCCGCTACCCCTTTCCTAAACCAGAGACTAGAACCGAGGGGACCCCTGAGTCCAGACCTCCTTGTATCCATCATCGTAACCTAAGAATTGCATATAAAGTCTCGTTAACCTTCAACCTTGTGTGGTGTCCGTCTGTGGGGGGGAAGTTACTTATCTGTACAGTCGTTGGAGACGGCTCTCCCTGGAGACCTCTCCCCGTAACCTCGGCCGACCCTCCCGGTCCGTCTAACAAGTAGTGAGTGCAGAGTAGTGAGTGCAGAGTAGTGAGTGCAGAGTAGGGAGTGCAGAGTGCAGAGTAGTGAGTGCAGAGTAGTGAGTGCAGAGTAGTGAGTGCAGAGTAGTGAGTGCAGAGTAGTGAGTGCAGAGTAGTGAGTGCAGAGTAGTGAGTGCAGAGTAGTGAGTGCAGAGTGCAGAGTAGTGAGTGCAGAGTGCAGAGTAGAGAGTGCAGAGTAGAGAGTGCAGAGTAGTGAGTGCAGAGTGCAGAATAGTGAGTGCAGAGTGCAGAATAGTGAGTGCAGAGTGCAGAGTAGTGAGTGCAGAGTAGTGAGTGCAGAGTAGTGAGTGCAGAGTAGTGAGTGCAGAGTAGTGAGTGCAGAGTAGTGAGTGCAGAGTAGTGAGTGCAGAGTAGTGAGTGCAGAGTAGTGAGTGCAGAGTAGTGAGTGCAGAGTGCAGAGTAGTGAGTGCAGAGTGCAGAGTAGTGAGTGCAGAGTGCAGAGTAGTGAGTGCAGAGTGCAGAGTAGTGAGTGCAGAGTGCAGAGTAGTGAGTGCAGAGTGCAGAGTAGTGAGTGCAGAGTGCAGAGTAGTGAGTGCAGAGTGCAGAGTAGTGAGTGCAGAGTGCAGAGTAGTGAGTGCAGAGTAGTGAGTGCAGAGTGCAGAGTCGAGAGTGCAGAGTAGTGAGTGCAGAGTGCAGAATAGTGAGTGCAGAGTGCAGAGTAGAGAGTGCAGAGTAGTGAGTGCAGAGTGCAGAATAGTGAGTGCAGAGTGCAGAGTAGTGAGTGCAGAGTGCAGAATAGTGAGTGCAGAGTGCAGAATAGTGAGTGCAGAGTGCAGAGTAGTGAGTGCAGAGTAGTGAGTGCAGAGTAGTGAGTGCAGAGTAGTGAGTGCAGAGTAGTGAGTGCAGAGTAGTGAGTGCAGAGTAGTGAGTGCAGAGTAGTGAGTGCAGAGTAGTGAGTGCAGAGTAGTGAGTGCAGAGTAGTGAGTGCAGAGTGCAGAGTAGTGAGTGCAGAGTGCAGAGTAGTGAGTGCAGAGTAGTGAGTGCAGAGTGCAGAGTAGTGAGTGCAGAGTGCAGAGTAGTGAGTGCAGAGTGCAGAGTAGTGAGTGCAGAGTGCAGAGTAGTGAGTGCAGAGTGCAGAGTAGTGAGTGCAGAGTAGTGAGTGCAGAGTGCAGAGTCGAGAGTGCAGAGTAGTGAGTGCAGAGTGCAGAATAGTGAGTGCAGAGTGCAGAGTAGAGAGTGCAGAGTGCAGAGTAGAGAGTGCAGAGTAGTGAGTGCAGAGTGCAGAATAGTGAGTGCAGAGTGCAGAGTAGTGAGTGCAGAGTAGTGAGTGCAGAGTGCAGAGTCGAGAGTGCAGAGTAGTGAGTGCAGAGTGCAGAGTAGTGAGTGCAGAGTGCAGAGTAGTGAGTGCAGAGTGCAGAGTAGTGAGTGCAGAGTAGTGAGTGCAGAGTGCAGAGTCGAGAGTGCAGAGTAGTGAGTGCAGAGTGCAGAATAGTGAGTGCAGAGTGCAGAGTAGAGAGTGCAGAGTAGTGAGTGCAGAGTGCAGAATAGTGAGTGCAGAGTGCAGAGTAGTGAGTGCAGAGTAGTGAGTGCAGAGTAGTGAGTGCAGAGTAGTGAGTGCAGAGTAGTGAGTGCAGAGTAGTGAGTGCAGAGTAGTGAGTGCAGAGTAGTGAGTGCAGAGTAGTGAGTGCAGAGTGCAGAGTAGTGAGTGCAGAGTAGTGAGTGCAGAGTAGTGAGTGCAGAGTAGTGAGTGCAGAGTAGTGAGTGCAGAGTAGTGAGTGCAGAGTAGTGAGTGCAGAGTAGTGAGTGCAGAGTAGTGAGTGCAGAGTGCAGAGTAGTGAGTGCAGAGTGCAGAGTGCAGAGTAGTGAGTGCAGAGTGCAGAGTAGTGAGTGCAGAGTGCAGAGTAGTGAGTGCAGAGTGCAGAGTAGTGAGTGCAGAGTGCAGAGTAGTGAGTGCAGAGTGCAGAGTAGTGAGTGCAGAGTGCAGAGTAGTGAGTGCAGAGTAGTGAGTGCAGAGTGCAGAGTCGAGAGTGCAGAGTAGTGAGTGCAGAGTGCAGAATAGTGAGTGCAGAGTGCAGAGTAGAGAGTGCAGAGTGCAGAGTAGTGAGTGCAGAGTGCAGAGTAGTGAGTGCAGAGTAGTGAGTGCAGAGTGCAGAGTCGAGAGTGCAGAGTGCAGAGTAGTGAGTGCAGAGTAGTGAGTGCAGAGTGCAGAGTCGAGAGTGCAGAGTAGTGAGTGCAGAGTGCAGAATAGTGAGTGCAGAGTGCAGAGTAGAGAGTGCAGAGTAGTGAGTGCAGAGTGCAGAATAGTGAGTGCAGAGTGCAGAGTAGTGAGTGCAGAGTAGTGAGTGCAGAGTAGTGAGTGCAGAGTAGTGAGTGCAGAGTAGTGAGTGCAGAGTAGTGAGTGCAGAGTAGTGAGTGCAGAGTGCAGAGTAGTGAGTGCAGAGTGCAGAGTAGTGAGTGCAGAGTGCAGAGTAGTGAGTGCAGAGTGCAGAGTAGTGAGTGCAGAGTAGTGAGTGCAGAGTGCAGAGTCGAGAGTGCAGAGTAGTGAGTGCAGAGTGCAGAATAGTGAGTGCAGAGTGCAGAGTAGAGAGTGCAGAGTAGTGAGTGCAGAGTGCAGAATAGTGAGTGCAGAGTGCAGAGTAGTGAGTGCAGAGTAGTGAGTGCAGAGTAGTGAGTGCAGAGTAGTGAGTGCAGAGTAGTGAGTGCAGAGTGCAGAGTAGTGAGTGCAGAGTGCAGAGTAGTGAGTGCAGAGTGCAGAGTAGTGAGTGCAGAGTGAAGAGTAGTGAGTGCAGAGTGCAGAGTAGTGAGTGCAGAGTAGTGAGTGCAGAGTAGTGAGTGCAGAGTAGTGAGTGCAAAGTAGTGAGTGCAAAGTAGTGAGTGCAAAGTGAAGAGTAGTGAGTAGTGAGTGCAGAGTAGTGAGTGCAAAGTGAAGAGTAGTGAGTAGTGAGTGCAGAGTAGTGAGTGCAACGTAGTGAGTGCAAAGTGAAGAGTAGTGAGTAGTGAGTGAAGAGTAGTGAGTAGTGAGTGAAGAGTAGTGAGTGCAAAGTAGTGAGTGCAGAGTAGTGAGTAGTGAGTGAAGAGTAGTGAGTGCAAAGTAGTGAGTGCAGAGTAGTGAGTAGTGAGTGAAAAGTAGTGAGTGCAGAATGCAGAGTTGTGAGCGCAGAGTTGTGAGCGCAGAGTTGTGAGCGCAGAGTTGTGAGCGCAGAGTTGTGAGCGCAGAGTTGTGAGCGCAGAGTTGTGAGCGCAGAGTTGTGAGCGCAGAGTTGTGAGCTCAGAATGCAGAGTTGCGAGCGCAGAGTTGTGAGCTCAGAATGCAGAGTTGCGAGCGCAGAGTTGTGAGCTCAGAATGCAGAGTTGCGAGCGCAGAGTTGTGAGCGCAGAATGCAGAGTTGCGAGCGCAGAATGCAGAGTTGCGAGCGCAGAGTTGTGAGCGCAGAATGCAGAGTTGCGAGCGCAGAATGCAGAGTTGTGAGCGCAGAGGAGTGAGCGCAGAGGAGTGAGCGCAGAGGAGTGAGCGCAGAGGAGTGAGCGCAGTGTTGTGAGCGCAGAGTTGTGAGCGCAGAGTTGTGAGCGCAGAGTTGTGAGCGCAGAGTTGTGAGCGCAGAATGCAGAGTTGCGAGCGCAGAGTTGTGAGCGCAGAATGCAGAGTTGCGAGCGCAGAGTTGTGAGCGCAGAATGCAGAGTTGTGAGCGCAGAATGCAGAGTTGTGAGCGCAGAATGCAGAGTTGCGAGTGCAGAGGAGTGAGCGCAGAATGCAGAGTTGTGAGCGCAGAGGAGTGAGCGCAGAATGCAGAGTTGTGAGCGCAGAGGAGTGAGCGCAGAATGCAGAGTGAGTGTGCAGAGCAGTAAGTGCAGGTGCAGAGCGGTGTGTGCTGTTGAGTGCAGAGCGCTGTGTGCTGTTGAGTGCAGAGCGCTGTGTATTGGCAATGTAAATGACAATGTCATTTGTTTATGATTTAAAGAAAAAAAAGAAATGTCATGAGCAATGCCAATAGCTCTTCCTTTAATGATGCCGAGACCATTGCATTGTAAATGCTTGTTTTACTCCCTACTAAAAGTTATGCAGCAGTGCATGCACTGCTCTAGGCTCAACCTTCGGAAAACGAAAAAATGCTAGCCCTCACAATAATTTTTCTCTCAAAGTTTTTGAGAATACAAACAAGGGAATTCTTTTGTTTGTATGGGTTACTTTATTTCAACCCTTTTTAGAATTTAAATCATGTTTAGATATATTTTCATGGATGAGAAGAACACTTTACACAAACATTTACAATATTTACAACTATCATACAACTATCATACAACTGACATATGTACAAAAAAATCAACATTTATATACAAACTTCTTTTACAAGAAAAATAGCGATTATATATCCACAAATAATTATTCTTTGCAGGATTTCAAACCACTATAGTGCCCCAGAAGGGTCAAAAACAAAATAGGCAACAAAGAATTGAATTTAACTTTTCAATTAATTTAGAATGATGAATAATCAACTCAAGGATTAGTGGATCATGAAGCCTATTTGTCGTTTGCCGACGCGTTTTGAATCTGGGAACAATCACAGATTCTCCTCAGGGCTCTTTCAAAAATGTAGTAATCTAAAAAATAAAGGAAGCTTGTTTTAATCACTAAAAATAGTGATTTTAATATCCACTAGATATACTGATAGTCACTAAGTTGTGTTACCTTCATAAATGGGCGACGCGGTCCAATTATTCAGGTGGGAGTGGGGGCCAAGGGCTTTTGGTTTTTGTCAAGGTTCTGTTAGCAAAAAATACAAGGTGGTTACTAGACCATTCAGAGCAGCACAGTTCCTGTGGCTCTACTACTGCAAAGCTCAAATGTCCTACCTTTTGACGTTGTAATGATCAGGCTACTAATGTTCTCACACTGAAGTTGTTCTGCTCAAAGAGCGATACCGGTGGTTTCTGTAACGCACAAACATAAGTTGTGCTAAGTGGCCGTTACTCTGATGTAAACGACAAATGTACTTCGGATAGAATGCGCGGCGGGACATACCTGTGGGTTTTGAATTTGGAGCAGGGGTTGTTGCCATTACTCTAAGCCACACACTGCCAGGTATTTTGCTGGAAGGCGGGGGGTGTGCCTCCACGGCATGAAGAGAGGCGTGCTTCAATCGCGTACTTCAATCGCGCTAAGTTCAAAAAATGAAAATGTAATTAATTATTTATTTAGCGCGTAACGCGGCGTTGTCTGAGCCATTAGCTACGGTCTCAGTGACACTCACCTCACTCTTAGACGGGTGCACCAGGAAATGCGATCTCATTGGTGGAGAAACCGCCATGTGAGGCTCCTACATCACAGTAAACGTGCCGCTCGGCATTGTGGTTAATGTAGTCTTTCAGGAAATGAACGCATCAAGGTTTTACAGACGAGAAATCTCAGATAGTGAATTCAGCCCCGTTTGGGTGCTGTTGAATTTTAAAATCAGATAGGCCTCTTTCCTCAATAGAATTTGCTCAGTATTTGTACCCGATTTGGGTTGATTAATGCTAAACAACACAGTCCATTGGAACTCGTTCTCTCCATGTTTGTTGTCAATGAAATGTTGGACCAGGGGCGCAGTGAGAACTTTGTTCTTAATGCGAGACCTATGTTGTGTCATGCGTGTGTTGACTTGTTGGTTCGTCTTGCCTGTATAGATTTTATGACGGGGGCAAATGATAGCATAAACAACATTTTTGGTTCTACAATTGGTGAAGCTTAAGTGGGTCCACGTCATGTTAATATGATGAAGGATTTTTCCTTCAATAGTTGTGTCACATGCAATGCAATTCCCACACCTGGCATAGCCAATAGGTCTCGCTTTTGGGACCTACAAAGTATTTAGTTATGCAGCACAATATCCTTGGTGCAACAACATCAACTGTTGCGTGGCTAAACACTTATAAGGTCCCAAAGGCGACACCTATTGGCTATGCCAATGTTTGGTATTTTTTGTTCTTGGGGGAAACCGGGCTAGTGCCAGGAGGGTCAAGGGTGAGTGGCAGGTAGGTGAGGAGTGAATGCCAAGAGGGACATGGGTGACTGTCAGACCATGGAGGTGAAGGGTGAGTGCCAGCGAGGTGAGGAGTGAGTGGCAGGGAGATGAGACGTAAGAGTCAGGAGGGTCAAGGGTGAGTGCCAGGGAGGGGAAGGGTGAGTGCAGAGAAGGGGGAAGTATGAGTGCCAGGGGTGAGGGGTAGCTGCCAGGCCAGGGGGGTGAAGGGCTAGTACCACAGAGGTGAAGGTTGAGTGCTAGGTCAGGGGGATGAATGGTGAGTTCCAGGGAGATGAAGGTTGAGTGCCATGGAGGTGAGACGTAAGAGTCAGTAGGGTCAAGGGTGAGTGCCAGGGAGGGGAAGGGTGAGTGCAAGGGGTGAAGGGTAGCTGCCAGGCCAGGGGGATGAAGGGCTCGTGCCATAGATTTGAAGGGTGAGTTCCAAGGGGGAAAGTAGTGAATGCCAGGAGGAACATGGGTGAGTGTCAGGGAGTTGATAGTTGAGTGTCACGCAGAGTCATTGCTGAGTGCCAGAGAGGGAGAAGGGTGAGTGCCAGGTGCGAGAAGTGACTGCCAGGCCTGAGGGGTGAAGTGTGAGCGCTAGGGAGGTGAGGGGTGAGTGACAGACTACAAACAGTAGTGAGCTGGTGTCTAGAAGGAGGTGCGGAGATCATCAGCCGGTTTGTGCCAGGCTGGGACGCACCAGTGCCAGGCCGGACTTGGGTGGGTGCAAGAACCTCTGAAAGGCGGGTGCCAGGTCACTCATAACCTTCGTACAGGAGTGGGGTGTGCAGGAGAGAGTAACATTTTAAAACTAGAAACTATTAAAAATCCTGAATACTCCACTTTATGGTCTTGCAACCTCATATGGAAAATAATTAGGAAATGAATGGGCTTCCGTAGTGGACTTGCAGCTTGTTACAGCAACTTATAGAGATAAAGTTTGCATGGCAAATAAGCCAAAGCTCACACAATTTGAATTAGTAACGGTAAGATTCGCAATGAACTAGAGACAAGTTTAAAAAGCACCCCAGAATTGAACTGAGGACACAGAATAATAAAAATGGGGGCAATATTGGTGTCCTTTTCACAGCTGACAGCCAAAAAAACAGGGTGTTGTGGAGGACTCGGATTCTGGTGTAATCAGAATTTTTAAAAGAGTCAATTTTTCATAAAAATGTTTGTTGCCGTTGTGTGTGTGGTTGTGGTTGTGTGTGTTTGTTGGTGGTTGTATGTGTGTGGTTGTGGGTGTGGTTGTGTGTGTGGTGTGGTTGTGTGTGACTGGTTGTGTATGTTTGCTTGTGTGGGTGTGGTGGTGTGTGTGTGTGGTTATTTGTGTGTGTGGTTGTGTGTGTGTGTGTGTGTGGTTGTGGTTGTGTATGTGGTTGTGTGTGTGTGGTTTGTGTGTGGTGGGTGTGGTTGTGGGTGTGTGTGGTTGTGTGTGGGGGGGTTGTGTGTGGGTGGTTGTGTGTGGTTGTGGGTGTGTGTGCTTATCTTTGATGGTTGTCTGTGTGGTTGTGCGTGTGGTTGTGTGTTTGGTGTGTGTGTGTTTTTGGTTGTTTGTGTGTGGTTGGGTGTAGTTGTTTGTGTGTGTGTGTGTGGTTGTGTGTCTGGATGTGTGTGGTTGTGTGAGTGTGATTGAGGTTGTATGTGTTGTGGTTGTGGGTGCTTGTGTGTGTGGTTGTGTGGCTGTGTGTGCAGTTGTGGGTTTGGCTGTGGTTGCGTGTGTGGTTGTGGTTGTGTGTGTGGTTGTGTGTATGATTGTGGGTGTGGTTGTGGGTGTGGTTGTGTGTGGGTGGTTTTGTGTGTGTGGTTGTGTGTGTGGTTTTCTGTGAGTGTGTAGTGTGTGTGGTTGTGGTTGTGTGTCTGTGTGTGGTGTGTGTGTGGTTGTGGTTGTGTGTGTGGTTGTCTGTGTGTTTGTGTGTGTGGTTTTGTGTGTGGTTTATGTGTGTGGTTTTGTGTGTGGTTGTGTGTGTGGTTGTGTGTGTGGATGTGTGTGTGGTTGGGCGTGGTGTGTGTGGGTGTGTGGGTGTGTGGTCGTGGGTGTGTGTGTGTGGTTGTTTGTATATGGTTGTGTGTGGTTAGGCGTGGTTGTGGTTCTGTGTGGTTTTGTGTGTGGTTGTGTGGGTTTGTGGTTATGTGTGTGGTTTTGTGTCTGTTTGTTCATCTGTGGGGTTGTGTGTATTTGTGCGTGTGGTTGTGTGTGCTGTTGTGTGTGTGGTTGTGGTTGCTGTTGTGTGTGTGGTTGTGGTTGCTGTTGTGTGTGGTTGTGTGTGAGTAGTTGTGTGTGGTTGGGCGTGGCTATGTGGTTGTAGTTGTGTGTGTGTGGTTGGGTATGGTTGTGTGTGGTTGTGTGTGGTTGTGCATGATTGAGTGTGGTTGTGTGTGTTTGTGTGTCTGGTTGTGTGTGGTTTTTTTGTGTGTGGGTGTGTGGTTGCATGTGTGGGTGTGTGTGTGTGGTTGTGTGTGGTTGTGTGCGTGGTATTGGGTGTGGTTGTGTGTGTGGTTGTGTGGGTGTGGTTGTGTGTGACTGGTTGTGTGTGTTTGGTTGTGTGGGTGTGGTGGTGTGTGTATGGTTATTTGTGTGTGTGGTTGTGTGTGTGGTTTTGTGTGGTTTTATGTGTGTGTGGTTGTGTATGTGTGGTTGTGTGTGTGTGTGCATACTGTAATCCATGCAAGTTGTGTGTTGGGAGCAATTCAATTAGTCCCAATACCAATTTGTATAGTTGGTAGGCATTGATGAGCAGAGTAGATATGTGGCTGTGCACGGAAGAGAGTACACAGTTTGAGACCAATACGTTTATTCATAAGACTAATAATAATAAGACTACTAATAATAAGACTATTTTGATGCAACTCGAAAAAGTTTGCACACCATGGTAATTTACATTTGGATTCAATCGAAAGTGAAAGTGATCGGACAGAGGGAGAGGGGAAAGCCCGGGAAATAAAAACTAGCAACTTAATGACCTGACGTAAATAATTAATTTACTCTCTTAATTTCTATGCAGGTAAGTACTTAATCAATAATAACTCAATCGGAATGAAAAAAGACAGAGTCCGTGGTGTTAGAGTTTCTTAGGGGTTTTATTCCTTAAAAAGGAATGGTCGTGACCAGGATATCATGTTCTGACCACCACAGGGGTGTCAGAAGGGATAGAGCAAACTTTATTGACATTACATAGCTTATATACTTAATTCACATCATAAGTAATAGTGCAAGAGGCGTAACAGCTGAGAGAAGACAAGATAACAGTATACACGTGGTACTGGTACGTAATCAAGAGGCGTGAACTAGGCGTGAACCAGAGGTGTGTGCTAGAAACGTCACTGATAGGTGACGCAAGTGGGTGGCACCAAGGGGTGGTGCTAACAGAATTGTTGCAATGTCAGCAGAAATCGGAAGCTTGGATGCGCGCGCAGCTGCATGACGTGTGATTGGAGGGGTGCAGGGGACTTGACATTTACACTGACGGACAGAGACAGAAGTCTGGCATGTCAGATCAACTTGTACTTCTATCATATCTGATATCTGATGTTTAGGAACCATACTATCTGGGCAGAAAGGTCTCTAGGGCAGAAGCTATTCTATGCTAACTGTGGATGCGTGTATAAGCGCCTAAGTGTCTGCATGAGAAGCGTGGGGGCACGGGGCCTTCCATGGAAGCATGGTAACAGAGGCTATGAATTACTTGCATTGAGACAGGTCGGCCCTTTGGCTCTGCAGCTGGAGAGGATGTTTACTGGAGCTAGTAGGCAGGAATGCATTCTCGAGGAGCGGAACAGATAACTCGAAGGTTATAGTCAGTCTTGGCAGAAAGCAGGCTGAGCTGAGCGCGAGGGGCCGCGCTGAAAGTAAGTCAGAGTTCACGGGTACAGAGGTAGCCTGGGCAGAGGCTGTCAGAGTCAGGAGCCAAAAAAGAGGTTCGATGGCAGAAATTCAGGGCCTACTCTGCTAGAGCAGGAAAACATGTAAAGTGTACTACAAAAAGACGGTGGCATAGCATACTTAGGAACGGACTATATAATCCATTCATGGTGGATCTGAAAGAGGACAAGTTAACGTTGGACGCAAATGTATTTGCGTCTTCATAGCTGACACAGGAGGGAAGTTACATGCACTTTAAGCTGGTACATGGAGTCGGTGGGGTACGCGCTAGGGAACATAACATGACCAAAAATTTATATTTCCTCATTCCCTCCTTGTTCCCTACGGACCCTTCATGATATATCGATCCTCATGAATCGATCAGTTTGTTCTTGTAACATCATTTGTTCTTCTTTCTTTCGTTTACGTTTTGAGAGAAAACTGGAGTGTTCAATACAAAAGGTGGCACACAGTCCACAAATCGCTGGCCCACACTGCAGGCACAGGCAGCAACTGAATACTAGGACTAGGCCAATGCCTAGGAATGATAGGATCTTCCATCCCCAAGCTGTTAACGTTGTCCAGAACCAACCGGACCAAGTCCAGGTGCCTGGATTCTGATGTATCTGATTTGCAATTTTATGGAGACGGGTGATAGCTTGATATACAGATGGTGCGTTTTGTGGTATGAAAACACAGCAACTTGACCCGATGACCTTACAGGCTCCACCTCTATCTGCCAAGATGACGTCAATAACAAGACGATTTTGGAGGACAACAACCCGCATGGCGGACTGCTCTTCTGTTAAGTTACCTAAGGCGGAGGCAGTTTCATTCACTACTGCTTCAAGTGTTCTAGTTAATCTGCGTATTAATTTACTATTCTGGACAGGTCCTAAAAAGAAAAAGAATCCTTTATTAAAGTCGGTGTACTGTTCCCATGCCGTCTCTGTGTAGTCGACAAGTGGGATATCTCTTCTGGGTCTATTCTTTACTAGATTGGTGTTTCTATGGTAATCAGGTGGAGCTAGAAAAACAGGTGGCAGAAGGAATGCAATGTAACAGGTACCATCCCAATCTGGAGGTAGACGTATGTATGCGGTATGACCACAAACAAAGTAAGAATGACTAATAGCTTTAAAGGACGATTTTCCATGATCACTGAATTCGACCACAGTAGTGCATTTACTATGACCTAAGTGTACTGAACCTTTCTTCTTGATACACAATTCACCAGTGACTGGCAATACTGACATAATGGGTAGAACTGGCGTAGCTTCGGATTCAACAGTGAGAATCATGAGGCTAATTGTATAATTACCTAATCCATACACTTCATTTTCTAGATCAGTTCCTATTCTAGTGGGGAGTCCCTCCTTATCTGGGTAACAGACGTCTAGCAGGACTAAGTTCAGATTTCCCCAAACCCAGCCCCCATCGAAAACAGCAATATCAGGATCTAAGGAGTTAATTATTTTAAACCATGCTCCGCAGGAGCCATTGTGAGTGAATGGGTACGGAAAGAGGGGCAGAGCTCCCTTGTAATTCTGGTAGGGAGGGAGTCGGCCACATATCCAGCAATTTGTAGCATTGTTAGTTTGATGAGAATGATGTAGCATACTAATGAATGTATTGTTGCGCAGCGCAAGTCTGTAGGAAAGCTCGTGTGGAGGTAACTCACTAAAAGTGTGTTCAGCAGATACATTGTAGGCAGATTGTTCACGCTTGAAAATAGGGTAATAGATAGGCAAAACGATGTTGACAACAATAATTAAAATACTCAGAATAAACATGATTAATAGTGTCACTATACAGTGACTACGAAGTGATTTACAATATGTACGTTTCTTTGCTTCTCTCTCTCTCTCTCTATCTCGATCTAGGGGATACATGTCAGAAACTATTTAACCGATTCACCTAGGGGAGGACTTAAACAATTAAACTGTCTGACTTGCTAGATCGTAATTTCATGCGATAACTTTCTTGAGGAGTTTTTTCTCGTTCAGATTCTGTAAAGTCTTTTTGTTCGACACAGTCTTTGGTGGGGGTGGACGAGTCTCGATCAGGTTTCAGTCCAGAGAATTGTTTCACATGACTCGTGTGAACCCACCCCTTTCTCCCTTCTATTTTCACGGCCGTCCTGGTGGTGAGAAGAACGGTCTTCGGGGACTTCCAGCGGGGCTCCAGCGGACTTTTTCTGTCGAAGTTGCGAACGAGCACAATGTCGCCAGGACGGACGTCGTGTGGCTTTACATCAGTGTTGTCAGGGAAGGCTGCGGCAACCTGTGAACGACATGATTGGAGTGCAGACATCAAGGAGGCAAGGTAATCTGTCAACATATTACAATCAACATCAGTAATCTTTTTCGGAATGGGCGTCCCCCACATATTCGGTGGTCTGCCAAAAACCACCTCGTACGGGGATAGCCCTGATCTCGAATGGGCGACCATTCTCATGTAGAATAGTGCCACTGGCAGGGCGACTATCCAGTCGACCCCTTTCTCCTGACATATTTTGGCAAGGCGGATCTTTAGTGTCTGGTTATGCCTTTCTACAAGGCATGCGGCTTCGGGATGTCGGACACAATGGAACTTCCACTGGTATCCCAGTAATAAAGAAACTTCTTTCATTAATGCAGATGAGAATGGCTGACCGTTATCTGAGTACACGACACGAGGCAAGCCGTATCGTGGGAAGAATTCACGAACCAGCTGCTTGGCAGTGGTCGGAGCAGTGTAATCTGGGACTGGGTATGCTTCGGTCCAGCGGGACAGAGCACAGACAACTACGAGAACATATTTAAATCCTCGACAACGGTCCATCTGGATATAATCCATCTGGAGGACTTCAAAAGGGTGATCGGGAGGATGAAATCCACCTTGCTCTACAGGGACGCTTTTTCCTGGATTGAACTGACAACAGATCATGCAAGTACGCACTTTCTGTTTTGCGGCTGCTCGTAAGTGTTTATTGTTCCAGAGATTTTGTAAACTGTCTAACATCGCTTTCTCTCCTAGATGTGCAGGACTATGTGCTGTATTTATCATGACTTGAACCATAGAGTCAGGGAGAAACCATGTAGATTTTCCCTTCGTCATCCAACCTTGATCTGTCTGGATCCCTCCTAGTTCGATCCATTTCTTTATTTCTTCTGGAGTAGCATGTGTCTGAATGTCGATAACATCTAGTGTGGGATCCCTGACTGTCATACAGTTTGTCGGATCTGTTGTCTTTGTCGTATCAGTTGTCTGAGTGTGAGTCAGTGCTGTATGTTTTGCTGTCTGATCTGCCAGGTCGTTACCCTGGGAAACAGAATCTGTGACTTTAGTATGTGCTTTACACTTCATGACGGATATGGCTGAAGGCAGATGTATTGCTTCTAACAGTGCTTGAATGAGAGGACCGTGTTGAATCTTGGCACCATGAGAGGTCAGAAAACCTCGTTCTTGCCATAGCATGCCGAAGTCGTGTACAACTCCGAACGCATAATGGGAATCAGTGTATATGTTGACATTTCTGTTCTTAGCTAGAATACAGGCTCGGGTCAGAGCGATGAGCTCTGCCGCTTGAGCAGACAGTGTATCAATACGATGTGTTTCTTTAACTTCAGTTTCAGTGGTCACGGCATACGCGGCCACTAATTCTCCTGTACTTGTTCTCATACATGAACCATCCACATAAAGTGTCAGGTCTGGATTTGTCAATGGAACATCTGTTAAATCTCGTCGGGGCTTTGTTACTGCATTAATGATTTCTATGCAATCATGCGGAACTGGATCTGTCATAACTGTAGGTAACAGTGTTGCTGGGTTCAAGATACTGCAACGTCTGATTTCTATGTGTGGCTGGAATAGTGTCAATTCGTAACCTGTCAGTCGTGCTATAGTCAAGTGTTGAGTCTGGGTTCTGTTTAAAAGAACCTCTACAGAATGTGGAACTTGTACTGTTAACTGGTGGCCTAGAACAATTGAGTCGCTCTGTCTGATTGCTAACGCTGTTGCTGCTACTGACTTTAAGCAAGCAGGGAGTGCCTGGGCTACTGAATCCAATGTACTTGAAAAATAAGCGCAAGGCTTATGTGAACCTGCTTGGTCTTGAGTGAGGACAGACAATGCTGTACCGTCACGTTCTGTAACAAAAAGTGTAAACGGTTTGCTGTAACATGGTGTCGCTAAAACTGGTGCTTGGCATAATGCTTTCTTTAATTCCTCAAAGGCTTGTGTATGTTCCTGAGTCCAAGGGAGGGCAATCGAAGTTGCTGCCTCCTGCGTTGTTAACTGGATGAGTGGTTTAGCTAGAAATGCATATTGAGGAATCCATTGTCTGCAGTACGAGGTGAGGCCTATAAAGGCCCGCACTTCCTTTTGTGTCTGGGGTCGTGGCATATTTACAATTAACTGAATGCGATCGGGAGTGAGCTGTCTCCCCACTTTGGACAGCAAGTGACCCAAGTACACAACTTGCTGAACACAGAATTGTAGCTTCGAAGGAGACACCTTGTGTCCTTTGTCGGCCAGGAAATGTAAAACTGTCAATGACGCTTGTTCACATTCGGGCTCACTTCGTGCGGTGATCAGTAGATCATCGACGTATTGCAGTAAAGCGGTGTTAACTGGCATTTGAATACAATCTAGTTGTCTTTTCAGTGCTTGACTATAGATGCTGGGGCTTTCTGTGAATCCTTGAGGTGCGCGGGAAAATTTGAAACTTCGTCCATTTAAACTGAATCCGAAGAGATATTGGCTCTCCGGATCAATAGGTACACTGAAGAAAGCGTTCTTGAGATCAATTACAGTAAAGAACGTTGCTTCTGAATCAATAGCAGTCAATAGGGAGGAGATATCGGGGACCACAGGGTACTGCGGTACAATGCATTTGTTCAGCTCTCGAAGATCAATCACCAGCCGATATACTGGCGGTGCATTGGGGTCTGTACGTTTAAGAATTGGAATGATAGGTGAATTACAGATATTGGAGTCGGTCTCTACGACCACTCCCTGGGCAATAAGCTCTTCAATGATTTTCAGTAAAGCCACTACAGCATCGGGTGGTAACTTGTATTGTCTGATTCTGGGTAGGACAACTCCTGTCTTGAGTGTAACACGATATGGAGTGATATGCATACAACCTACATCAGCTGGGCCTTTTGCCCATAGGTGATCTGGTACATTTTTCAATCTGACATCAAATTCACGTAAAACATAATGACCCTTGAAATCCCGTAGAAAGAGTCTAACTCCCTCCGGGGAACAGCATATTATAGCTCCTAAAGCCTTCAGTGTTTTAATTCCTAACAGATTTTCTGGGCATGATTTCGTAAGTAACAAATCTGTAACTCGGGATAATGGACCCACAGCCAATGGCACTGGTTCCGATACTTCATTTACAATAGGCTGTCCTGAAAAACCAAGGGAAACATTCTGTGAGCCTGAGAGGGGTGCCCCTGGGACTTCATTATGACTGATTGTAGTGCGACTTGCCCCTGTATCAATTAAAAACTTTCTGTCTTTTCCCAATACGTGACTGTGTACATAAGGACCTTCTTGATCTACAGGAATTTCAATAAGAGGCAAACCACCTTCCCTCTCTAGGCTGTTTCATGTATATCGGGGGTAATCTGGATATGCAGATTGGGCATACTGGTACATCTGTTGTGAAACTTGCTGAGTCGCGGCAATGGGCTGTGGCTGCGGTACTGCTACTGTCTGCGCTGTGTGGGATGGAGCATGCATAGGCTGGGTGTTCTGCATTGGCTGTACATTTTGTGAGGTCTGTTGCTGGACCTGATCATGTCTAGGCGGATGCGGTCTTTCTTTAGTTTTACCTGTTGAAATGTTATGTTTCAGGACTGGGCATTCATGTACATAGTGACCTGGCTGCTTGCAGTAATTACATGTCCCTTTAACGGGAGCTGTAGTGTGACTTGTCTGGGCCCCACCTTTTCTTTGACCGTCGGCTGGGACCGTCTGAGCTACTAACATTTTCATTTTCGTGTCTTTCATACGTTTCTGTTCCTGATCTTGTTCTTCTCTAATTCTGTTCTGATGATATTGTAACATTTGTAACATCTGGGATGGCGTATTTGCCTGCCAAGTACTTTCAACTTTGTACACTCTATTTTTAACTAATGGTAGGGAATTCTCGACTAATTTTGATACAAAAAGGTGTGGATATGATTCGCTGCTAGGTTGTAGGCCACTATTTATAATGAAACATTTCTCGAATCTGGAATAGAAGTCACTAGTATCTTCATCTTGTTTCTGTTTACAGGACGAGATTGCATCCCAATCTTCCTTTCTAGTTGTCAATAATCTTGGCAAAACCTGTACTATTAATCCGGGTAATGCTTTAGTCCTATCCCCAAGGCCTAACCCTGGGATTCGTTTGTTTTCTTCGTCTTCTATTTCTGCCCATGCTATCTTTGCCTCCCCCACCTCCCAATCCTTTTCCTTTAATTTCTCGTAAATGCCCGTGGGCAACAGTACTTTTAACATTTTCATAATATCATCATACGTGTAATCCCCCATGAGTAACATGTCTTTGAGCTCTCTGTGAAAACCTGCAGGGTCTTTATCGTGACACGGGACTAATTTCTTCATTTCTAACAGTTCTAACTTAGTCAGTGGTGTGTGAACATACACACGCTTCAAGACTTGATCCGCACCCATAACTGGGTGTACTTCTCGTAAGGGGTTCTGACTTTCCATGCCACTACCGCATTGCATGTGGTACGTTTTTCTTTCTGGAGGCGGGGGGGGGAACATATTCAGAGCTTATGAAGGTGTTATATTTATGTCGTTGTTCTAGAATTATTTGTATTAACTTGGTGCTGAAACCTCTCCATCTATCCATGAGTAGAGCTTCTAATGTTTCGTGTAAGGGACCTGGGTCGGAATGGTGGTTTCTGTACTTGATGAGGAGGTGCTGAATCATGTATACACCTGCTATTTTCTGCTCGTCTGGGGAAAGGTTCAAGAATGTCTGTGCTAACGTATCATCATGATATATGTCTGGGTTTTCGGCCCATAACACGGCTGACCGGGCTAGTTCCTGTTCATCCATAGAATTGAGTACATGGTACCCCATTCGGTCTCGAAGCCTTTTATCAGTTTCCTGGAACTGATGTTCAGAAGAATTCGGGTTTGTTAAAGCAGAGAGAAAAACTCTCTTGTTTTCCGGACGGATGCCTTTCCTAAGGTAGTTTCCCTTACCTACATATGCTATAGTATCTGTAGTCCTTCCTTGTTCTGCAAGTTCTTCTTCCTCCTCGGAGGAAGCTTTGTCATTCCCTTTCTGGTGTGCCGTTATCACTGCCCTTCTAATTTTCTGGTACATACTGGCTATGCAAGCCCCCCTGTCATGTTTTCCTTCGGCTATATTTTGACCCCACTTTGTTAGTGCATCTAATTCACTTTGATCTGTCTCGGGCCGGTCTCGTTCTCTTATTAGACAATTTATGAAAAATCGTAATATCTGTGCTTGAATGTCAACTTTCTGTTTATCCATGGCATCCTTGATACTGTCAGGGTCTTTCCCTGTCTGAACAAACTCATATATTCTATCTAGCCGTTCCTTCATTCCTACATAGCATAGCAAGATATCAGTGGCAGATCTTAATCGTAGTGATGCCAATATCATTAGATCGTTTTTTCCGGGTACTGGATCATATCTACAAACTGACATATTTTCTTTTAATGCGTCAAGGCGGGGGGACTGGAACGTGAGAGGACTCTGCGTGTCCCTGAAATTGAATCTGCGTGTCAATGGCGGGGTCCGAGGACCCGCAGTCGCACCTCCTGAGGCAGATGCTTGGGCATTATCTCCCTGCGGAGTCTGGATCTGAACTTGAATTTGTCGTTTAGTAGGATCAGGTAGGACTTGTTTCGGTGGGTCAATCTTGAGTGCGGGAAGTGGCGGAGCTGGCGGAACATGATCTGGGGGCGTGGTGCCACCCCCATCCCTGTCAGTAGGCAGGGCACGAACAGGCAGATTGGTGTAAGCTGGTGCTACATCCTCTAGATAAGAATTTAAGAATATGTCTTTAGTAGTCTTATGCATTACTTTAGTTGGAACTAATGGTGGCGGTAAGTTTTTCGGTATTTCTGATAGGGCCTCAGGTGTACCTTCGGCCGCGAGATACATTCCGTTTACAAGATTGTTTCGGGCACGGTCTATTTGTTCTGTTTTTACTCGGATCCCTTCAATAACTAATTCATTTTCTTGGGCTTTTTCTGATTCCTTAAGTCTGTCCTCTCTACGGAGTGCTTTCTCAGCACGCTTATGTGATTCCTTACGCCAGAATTCTATGGCGTCTTTCTGGGATTGTCTAGCTTTCTTTTTCCATAATGCTTCTTCTACCTTCATGATGCACTCGGCATCCCATGTTCCGGTAACAGGCCATCTGTGTCTTTCGTCTAGGTGCTTGGTGTAATCGGCCCATAAATCTAGATATAATATGGCGTCTATGCCATGTTTGTGGTACATAAAGTTACCTGGAGTGTCCCTAGGGGGAATAGGAATTTCTTCCTCCAGTATCCCTTTCCTAGTTCCTATCTGCTTTAATTTGTTGAAAAACGGCATTTTGCTTACTTATTACTGAATGCTCAATCCTTATTCCTTAATACTCTTGATAGCTAGTTTATACGAGAAACACAATAATACACATTTAAACAGTCACATTCATACCACGACATTAATCACATAAGAACATTGAAGACATAGATGACTACCCCCCTATACTGGATGTACTGCTCAACAGTACAGATACACTGGTGTAACAGTGCAGAAATTCGGAATACTAGATATACTGCTAAACAGTACAGATACACTGCCTAAAAACAGTGCAGACCGGACTTGCGTACCCAAACCCGTCTAGATACGACCCAGCAATGGTACTCACCGGGAAGCACGGAAACAGAAGGCCTCGGAAAACTCGACTGGACTCGACTCGGTACTTCGGAAAACTTCGGAGAACTTCGGATAACCTCGGAAAACTTCGGAAAACCTCGGAAAACCTCGGAAACCTGGTGGGCCTCTTGACACCTCGGACCTTGCTTCTTTCGACTAGGCTCTGGTCGGGATCCTCCGCACTCCTCACCGCCTCGTCTGGGCACTGATCGCAGTCTTCGTCACCTCCTTGGGTCAGAGGGAGATGCAGGAAATCCTGCCGGTACGCGTAGGTTCCGTCTAACTGACGGCAGGGGACAGAGCTTGCAATGCGCCAACCGGCGCGTGAGGTGGGGGAGGGGTCCCTATTCGGGCGCCAAAATGACGTAAATAATTAATTTACTCTCTTAATTTCTATGCAGGTAAGTACTTAATCAATAATAACTCAATCGGAATGAAAAAAGACAGAGTCCGTGGTGTTAGAGTTTCTTAGGGGTTTTATTCCTTAAAAAGGAATGGTCGTGACCAGGATATCATGTTCTGACCACCACAGGGGTGTCAGAAGGGATAGAGCAAACTTTATTGACATTACATAGCTTATATACTTAATTCACATCATAAGTAATAGTGCAAGAGGCGTAACAGCTGAGAGAAGACAAGATAACAGTATACACGTGGTACTGGTACGTAATCAAGAGGCGTGAACTAGGCGTGAACCAGAGGTGTGTGCTAGAAACGTCACTGATAGGTGACGCAAGTGGGTGGCACCAAGGGGTGGTGCTAACAGAATTGTTGCAATGTCAGCAGAAATCGGAAGCTTGGATGCGCGCGCAGCTGCATGACGTGTGATTGGAGGGGTGCAGGGGACTTGACATTTACACTGACGGACAGAGACAGAAGTCTGGCATGTCAGATCAACTTGTACTTCTATCATATCTGATATCTGATGTTTAGGAACCATACTATCTGGGCAGAAAGGTCTCTAGGGCAGAAGCTATTCTATGCTAACTGTGGATGCGTGTATAAGCGCCTAAGTGTCTGCATGAGAAGCGTGGGGGCACGGGGCCTTCCATGGAAGCATGGTAACAGAGGCTATGAATTACTTGCATTGAGACAGGTCGGCCCTTTGGCTCTGCAGCTGGAGAGGATGTTTACTGGAGCTAGTAGGCAGGAATGCATTCTCGAGGAGCGGAACAGATAACTCGAAGGTTATAGTCAGTCTTGGCAGAAAGCAGGCTGAGCTGAGCGCGAGGGGCCGCGCTGAAAGTAAGTCAGAGTTCACGGGTACAGAGGTAGCCTGGGCAGAGGCTGTCAGAGTCAGGAGCCAAAAAAGAGGTTCGATGGCAGAAATTCAGGGCCTACTCTGCTAGAGCAGGAAAACATGTAAAGTGTACTACAAAAAGACGGTGGCATAGCATACTTAGGAACGGACTATATAATCCATTCATGGTGGATCTGAAAGAGGACAAGTTAACGTTGGACGCAAATGTATTTGCGTCTTCATAGCTGACACAGGAGGGAAGTTACATGCACTTTAAGCTGGTACATGGAGTCGGTGGGGTACGCGCTAGGGAACATAACATGACCAAAAATTTATATTTCCTCAGACCCGTGACTGAGGAGACCGATGGCGTATGTGTATATATGTGTGTGTATGTGTATATATATGTATAGTTATGTTTGTGTATATATATATTTATATATATATATATATATATATATATATATATATATATATATATATATATATATATATATATATATTCTCGCTTCACTCCCAAAGGAAGATTTCAACACTCACTGGGGTGTTTCAAAAGGATTTTATTCCCAATTGACCAGCAACAGACTCGATTCAGAGAAAAATGCCTTTTTCGATGTCGGTGACATTACCGAAACGGCATGTTTTTAAACACATCACCTTCAGTGAAACAGAGAAAGGACTGTCGCAATAGTTCTAACAACAGTGCCATTTTAAAGTTCTAAATACCCTCGCATTCTATCTGCAATTTCTGTAATTCAAAAGATTTCTCCCACGTACCGCAGTCCTGCATGTGTGTCATTACACAGGCTATAAGGTACATGTTTATCATCACACATTTAATAATTTATCAAAATGAATCCCACACTTTTTGGTGAAAATGTAACTTATGACAGATGTCATTCACCGTGTATCAGTGAATCGCGTACTACTGAATACCCTGGAACAAACTTGTGAACTTGCTGTGAATCGGCATGTGTCCTTTCCCTGCGAATCATTCTACAATTTCTTTTACATTATTTGCAATTCAGTGTCAAAATTCATGGGGCTCACAATAATCTTATAATAATCAGTTCAACTTCCAACAATGATCAGGAAAACATTATAATCAAATTCAGACATACATTTTCAGTTATTTAAGAGATGCTTCCATCTCTCAATCACAGTTTCACTTCACATAATAATAACCAGATGTATGTGCCTATGTGTACCACTAATTCCTCCCCACTGTTCAGGCCCGTGGAGATTTTGTGAGTAAATCTATTATATAGCGGGACTCAAGTCTCCGTAACTTGCGTACTCTGTCACCTCCTCGGACATTTAGGGGAACATGATCTAAACCAAAACTCTGTAGTCGGTTACGATCACTCTGATGTTTGTCCGCGAAGTGTCGTGCTACATGGTATGCCTGGTCAGTCTTATCAATAGCCCTCAGATGCTCCAATATTCTAATCTTTAGTTGGAGAACCGTGCTACCTATATAGCGTTGCCCGCACCGGCATACCAGGCAATACACTACGTAGGGCGTACTACATGTTATGAATTTGGTTATTTTCTTTACCTTCCCTGTGTCCGGTATAATAAATGTTAACACCCTCTTGCTGTTTGCACAGGCTTTGCACCTACTACATGGATAAAAACCCATCATTTATTTTACGGTATTCATTCTCTGTGGCATTTTCTCTAGGTGACTT
This sequence comes from Lissotriton vulgaris, assembly GCF_964263255.1. NCBI lineage: Eukaryota > Metazoa > Chordata > Amphibia > Caudata > Salamandridae > Lissotriton > Lissotriton vulgaris. The sequence goes on along the minus strand of NW_028240613.1, from coordinate 1,435,449 downwards.
CTTACTAACATGTCACGAATAGACCTTGCTTTTTTAAAAGTCACTAGTAGGAAGGTGGGTATGTCCTCACCTATAATACTGTCAGTTTTTAAAATATGCCAATTCTTTCTCCGCATCTTTTTCAAATAGTTAGCTTCTGTAGAATAAGGGGAAACCATCCGGAATTTACCCTTATCCTCTGTAGATTTTTTTTATCGATCACCAGTTTGTCTCTTGGTATTCCTCTCACTTTACGCAGGGTTACATTCAAAACTGTGGAATTATATCCCCTCACTGTAAACCTGGCTAAACATTCTGAGGCAGCCGCCTCAAAATCCTCCTCTCTGGTACTGTTCCTCTTTAACCTGAGGAGTCCGCCATAAGGTATACTTTGGACAAGGTTTAGGGGATGGCTGCTAGTGGCAAATAGTATGGAATTGTCTGCAGTGGATTTGCTGTAAAGGGCTGTCTGAATACTGCCCCCTTTTACAAACACCCTCAGGTCCAGCTAGTCCACTGCCACCGGACCTACTGTACCAGAGAAGTGCAAGTTAACATCGTTGGAATTTAGAAGGTCGATATACCTCAGAGCCGTGTCCACTGTTCCCTGCACACAATAAACAGGTCGTCGATATATCGATACCATTCTATTACCCTACCACAGGTGTTACCGTTCTGGTAGGTTCTGGGTACCCGCTCCTCCCACCCGCCTATGAACAAGTTTGCATAACTGGGGGCACAGCAGGTGCCCATTGCCGTACCAGACAGCTGTCTGTAATGTTGATCCTCGAACAAAAAGATGTTGTTTGTCAGGCAAAACTCCACAAATTCTTTTAACATTTGGTTGTGTTCTGAATACCTTAACTGTTGTTTGTTTAAATAGAATTTAGTAGCCTCTACCCCGTCTCCATGCTCTATGCATGTATATAGACTGGTGATGTCTAATACCATCAATAGATAGGTAGGGTCGCACACTACATGTGTGATTTTATTTAAAAAATCTTTGGTATCCTTCACAAAGGAATCTAGCTGGACCACAAAGGAAGACAAAAAGTGATCAATAAACATGGTTAGATGTTCAGTCAGTCCTTTCAATGATGACAAAATGGGCCTATAATGTGGATGCAGGCTGTCTTTATGTAGTTTGGGAATGTGGTAAAAAGTGGGAATCACTGGATTGGAGCTGCGCAGAAATATATGTTCCTCTGGTCCCAATATAGATTTGTTGTACCACTTACGAATTAGTTCATCATAGGCTTGGATGCTTTGATGATATCTTTCACTAGTCATTTTCTGATAGCACTTCTCATCAGATAATTGACGTACAGCTTCTTTACAATACTGTTCCCTAGTTTGCACAACCACATTCCCCCCTTTATCAGAGGGTTTTATAATCACAGACTCGTCCTGCATCAGATTTTCCAGTGCTGTTTTCTCTCCTCTCTGTAGATGGTTTGTAGATGTTCTCGCTTTGCTCTTCAGCCTAAATTTCAAAAGATCATTCACCATGGCATCAGAAAACACATCTATAACGCATCCAGCAGCATCTGCGGGTTGAAGAGTGATTTGGGTTTAAAGGGGCTCTCTTCCCTTTCTTGTTCGATACCCATAATTACGGCTCTTACTGCTAAGTCTTCATTAGATGTTAACTCATCCTCCTTTTCTAATCGTAGATTTTCCAGGAGTTCTATGGCTGGCAAATCCGTTTCAGCTAATAAATCTGTGGCAGTCATCCTCGCTGTTGTTCTTTTCGAGTCTTTAATGTGCGTTCTTGTTTTGAAGTACTTATGCAGTTTTAGCTTGCGTACAAAACTAAAAAGATCAATTCTAGTTTGTGTATATTAAAGATGGTTACTAGGACAGAATTTCAGTCCTAAGCTTAATACTTTTTCTTCAATGTCCGTAAGGGGTCTCTCCGCTAGATTAACCACAGTTAAGTTTGTCGTGTCTATTGTCTCTTGGTTAATCTCTTGCGGTTCACCCATCCTGATGTTTTTCCTCTTCCTGCTACCCCCGGCTCGTCGCATCTTTCTACGCCTTCTTCCGGTGGCTTGTTCTTGCCCCCCCCGTAGCCAGGATTGGCGGATGATTTGAAACTCATTGTGGAAAGGAGTCTGGGTTCTTCTTTCTTCCACTGCTCTTCCTGCTTGCTCATCTCCCGACTCATTCTCTGTAACATCAGATTCAGAGGTCTCCACTCTTTGCGGCATTTGTTTAGATCTTAAGCTCAGTTCCCTCCTTGGACCATCAAATTTACGGGCAAAGGCCAACACCCTGCCCTGTAAATAGTCATTCTCATCCCGCGTGAATTTCTCTTGTTTCCGATTTTTAATTTTTTGTTCATACTTCAACAATCTTATCTTCATTTGCCCCATCAATTCTTCAATCTTTTTCTTGTCCTCCTCTTTGCCCAGTTCTTCTTTCAATTCCTTATTTTCATTCAGAGTCTTATTACAGTCACTCCATGCATACTTTACCAAAATGCCCAAGTCCCCTGACAATACTGTGCTGTGTGCTCAGCCCAGTCCGTCAGTAATTGATGGTCTGGATTCTCATATGAGGGTACTATATATACTCTCAAGCCCCTTGGAACTCTGTTCTCATCAATGTATCTTTGTAGACTGGTGGCTTCCCACCATTTTCTTGTTTCTCGCTCATATAATCGCTCCAGTTTGAGAAGAATCTCATGTAGCTTACTCCTAGGTTGTCTGGAATCTGGGACGGTGGAACATTTCCCTCCTTGATCATGTTTTTTAAACATATCTTTTGCTGCCTCACGTCTTGTTGATCCACAGAACATGTCTGCTCCGTCAGTCACAGCTTGTGGTTAATTGGAATAGTTGTTTTTTTTTTTTTTTTTTTTTTAAACCTTTATTAGTTGCGTTCAACACAAAAGACATGACAGTGACAGCATCTGCATTTCAGTACATCAATAAAAAATAATCGTGATACATTCCGTAGAGAGGTAGCAGCCTCACTTGGTCCTATATAACACAGGCTCAGTTTCATAAGGACATCAAAGTGTGACCTGTACACCAGGACTCTCCCCCCCATCACAGTCCAGGACGCAAGGAGGATGATCTTCACCACCACGCCACATTCAGACATGAGAACAGGCGAGCAAGGTCGACGCCTTCACACCCCACCCATCCGCACTCGTCTGTGACCTGTCCAGTCCATCGGTTATGCCAATGTGTGCAGCATTGTTCCTCATGCACGGCAAGCGTGTGCATCCCTGCCAATTAGCGCAGCCAACCCCCAGTGTAGGGACATGTAAGTCTCACCATAGAGCGATGTCGCGCTCACAGCTCCTCATCGGAAGTGTAGCCCGTACCTACTAGTGTGTGTGGCCTACAGTGCGTACGCCCACCACAGTAAATCCAATACATGCATGAGTAAGAAGGGGGTCCCCCCCCACTCCCAGCCTCCCAATATTAGTTTTAAATGGGTGTCGTGACTACCTAGTTTGATGCAGGTGTTGCAACATACATCTACCCATGTCTACAGTAGTATGGTGAATGCTGTAAGTAGGGACCTACACGCTCATTGGCTCGAGACCGGTTCGTCATCACCAGAGGAGTCGCCGTGCGTCGCCTGAGATAACAAGTACACCTGCAAGGGGGACCAGAAATCGCAAGGCGCGCATCGGGCGGGGAGCAGTTCCGCAAAAACGCCATGCTGGTCCTGGCAGTAAGTGAGGTCATCAAGCCAGTCCTTAAATTTAGGCACTCTCCCTCTCCCCCATCTGCAAGCTATTCTTCGCTTAGCGAGGAGCAACGCAATGTCTACAAATTTGCGGTCCGGTTTGGGCACTTGCTTGGTGTAACCCAGGAGCAGCACTATTGGCTCCATTGGCATTGGGCCATCAATCATTACCTGGAGTGCGGCGTGTACCTGTTCCCAAAAAGTATGTATTGCCCCACATTCCCAGGCCAGATGGAAGAAATCTGCACCAGCCGCCCGACACCTAACACATCTATCATCTTCCGAGAGATGAAACCGAAGTTTCCTGACTGGGGTATAATAGTAGCGTTGCAGAAACTTATAGTGAATAATTTTCAGCCGACTACTAGAGGAAATCCGAGCCGTGACTGCGCAGCAATAGCTCCATTGCTCATCCGTAAGCGCAGTTGGCAGTTCAGAGTCCCAATTAGTCCGGGCTTTCGGCAGTAGCATTGGGCGTTGCCCACGTATAGCGGCGTACAGTTTAGACACTAAGTGCTTGCCATCAGAGGTGAGCATGACATGCAATGGCAGTACCGTCTCAGGTTCGTCCGGGAAGTTGGGGAGTATGTCACGCATACCCTGGCGGAGCCTGATATAGTAAAACACCTCCATGGGTGTCGGAGGGGCAGTCTGAAACAACTGTCCCTTGGTGCGGAATGTTCCGTCTTGAAATAGGTCGCCCCAAGAGTTAAGGTGTATGCGTTTACACATGGACCGAAAACCGTTTTCCGTTAATAGAGAAAGTTTCGGGTGATATGCGAGGGGAAGCGCCGGGGAGTAAAGCATGGGGGCGTCCAGTTGTTTAGTTATTCGCCGCCAGGCATCAATAGTACAGGTGACAGTGGTAGCAGGCGTCTCAACATCCCCAATCAGTCCCATCAGCATGCCCTTGAGCGGGAGCGGGTGAACGACCCAGTCCTCAGCGGCGACCTGTGGCATAAAGGGAGCGGGGTTAACCCAGTGGTAGGAGTGTTGAGCCTGAGCACCGAGGTAGTATAATTCCATGTCGGGCACATCGAATCCCCCCCTATCATATGGCTGTGTCAAGACCCTCCAACTAAGGCGTGGTTGCTTTCCACCCCAGAAGAGGCGCAGTAGCTCAGATCGGAGCCGTTTGAAAAAATAGGCCCCCGGAAAGTAAGGAATGTTTTGGAATAGATATAAGAACCGCGGGAGGACGACCATCTTGATCAGGGAAGCTCTACCTGCCATCGATATCGGCAAGGCCCGCCAGCGGGACACATTATCAGTCAACTGCGAGATAGCCACCCCATAATTGGACCGGATAGTGACGTCTCTATCGAGCGACACCTCTATGCCCAGGTACCTCAAGTCTGAGCTGCACCATTCCAGGGGGTAATCCAGTTGGAACCGGGTTACCGACGCCGTGAGAGGGAAGAATTGCGACTTCTTCCAGTTTATATGTACCCCGGATATGCCACCGAATGCCACAAACTCCCTCAGCAGCGAATTAAGGTGATCCCGTGGGTGGCGCACGTACAAAGTGACGTCGTCTGCGTAGAGGGAAATACCGATCTGCCGCTGAAGACAGTTAAATGCACTGACCTTGTGCAATTGTCGGACTCTGCAGGCCAATGGCTCTATCGCTGAGGCGAAGAGTAGGGGCGACAAAGGGCAGCCCTGCCTAGTCCCTCTTGTGATCGGCATCTGTTTCGAAAGTACCCCATTTACGACGACTCTGGCGACCGGTGAGGTGTATAGCAGTTGCACCCAGGCTATGAAGATCCGGGGGAACCCCATTCTGCCCAGAATAGCCAACAGGTACCCCCACTCCACCGAATCGAACGCCTTGGTGGAGTCCAGGAACACGGCAGCGACCGGCAAGTCGGGCGAGATGGTAGGTATCAGGGAAAATAGTGTGCGTAAGTTATGGGATGTGGCCCTCCCCGGGACAAAGCCAGATTGGTCCGGCAACACTAGAGTGTGCATGAGTAGGGACAGCCTGGTCGCCAACACTTTCGCAAGGATCTTCGCGTCGCAGTTCAGCAGTGACAGAGGGCGATAGGCATCAGTGTCCTTCGGATCCTTCCCCGGTTTCAAAAGCGACGTGATCGCAACCTCTCGCATGGAGCCCGGAAGTAACCCTACCTCGAGCGAGTCCTCGAAGACCTCCTTAAGCACCGGTGCCATAATATCGACGTAGCACTTATAAAATTCGGCCGGTAGACCGTCCAGCCCCGCCGCTTTTCCATTGTTAAGGGACATGATCGCTTCCCTGATTTCGTCCAGTTCGAACGGGCATCCCAAGAATGCCCTATCGCTATCACTAAGCCAGCAGAGTGCGATGTCATCTAAGAAATTACCGAACTCCACCTCTCCCACCTGTTGTGTGGTGTATAGACGCTGGTAGTGCTGTAGAAAGGTGTTTTGAATTCCTTGGGAATCCTGGTACGTCCTACCCCCCTCATCAGTGATTTCCAGGATATGAGTGGCGAAGCGCTGGTGCCTAGTGAGTGCAGCCAGCACCTTTCCCGGACGGTCTCCCTCACAGTAGCGCCTAGCCGTCCAGTATTTGCCCCGGAATTTCGTTTCCCTGGCCGCCTCCTCCTCATATGTCGACAGAAGAGCCCTGAATTTCCCCGCTAGGTCAGGGCAGGGGTTACTGACCATCTCTGCCTCCAGCGCCTTAAGCTCCGATTCGATCTTAGTCAATGTACGCACTATGTCCTTCAGTATACCGCAACTTTTAGATATCGTGATCCCCCGCACTGTCACCTTAAAGGCCTCCCATATCGTCTCGACCTTGTCAACCGATCCCTTGTTCCTCGGAAAGAAGGCTTCAATCTCCTCTCCCAGTTCTTGTCTAAAGACAGGGTCCAGCAAAGCTGAGGGAAAGAGCCGCCACGGCGGGCGCACCCTAGCATACCCCGGCATCCCCAAGACCGTCAAAACAGGACAATGGTCCGAGTAGGTGCGAGGCAGATGTTTCACCCGGACAATTCCCCCAGCGAGGCCTCGCGAGACAAAGCAGTAGTCGATCCTTGCCCAGGAGCGTGCATGTGCCGTAAAATGTGTGCCCTCCCTAACTGATGGGTGTGTGTGCCTCCAGCTATCCACTAGCCCAGCTTCCGTTAGTATACCTTGAAGTGTATCTCTGGCGTTAGTGTTGTATTGTGCACTTCCGTCCGATCTATCCGTTGCTGGACATAACGACAAGTTGATGTCCCCCCCCCCAAAGAATGTGAGTGGCTTCAATTTCCAATACATGGCCCCACAATGACAAAAAGAAACCAGGAGTGTCCACATTAGGCGCATAACTATTGACAAGTACTATGACATCAGTGCCCAATCTCCCCCACAGGATGACGTATCTCCCCTCCCTGTCCGCTCGCACTCCCAGCTTTTGAAACGGTAGCCGTTTGTTGACCAAAATGACAGTCCCCCTAGAGTGCGTGGAATAGGAGGAAAACTCTCGCACATTCGCCCATCTACTCGCAAACGTAGGAATACTATTCTGATTAAGGTGGGTTTCCTGGAGCATTGCAATCTGCACACTGTGCCGGTCTAAATAAGCAATCACATTTCTGCATTTCCGGGGGTTATTAAGGCCCCGGACATTCCAGGACATTATTGCGACAGTATTCAACGTATCATCACCTGTGGTGGTAACAGTATCCCTGAAAAAAAACATTCGGCCAATGCTGCAACCCTCAATACAGACGTACCTAATGCAGTTCTTTCCGCTGTCCAGTGCATTCTATGCCTATAAGCAGCCACACTTCCATACACACGATCTCCGGTACCTGCACACTTGTCAGTAGAGTCTTCCGCAACTTCCGTTCTACTTACAACAACTCGCACCCCAACAACTAAGTCCCATCCCTCCCTCCATGCAAAACAAACCCCCCTCTGATTCCCTGTGCCCCCCCCCCGCCCACTGGAGCAACCCAATCTTGCCAGTACCACAATCCCCCCCCCCACCCCGACCCCAACACTCAAGAACAATAGAAAAACCTTGTGGGGAATCCCCTCCTAAGGACACTAGAGGAATGCACCCAATCACCCCATCTCTCCCCTCTCGACCCACGTGCGCCATACGGGGAAGACAGAGAAGGTGGGGTGGTGCCTGGCACCTGTGATCCCTGCAGGCTATAGCCCGAATCGTGAGTCAGCGCCTGCCAATACCTCCCCCCATACCGGAAAAGCACCAAAAAGGGTTCAGGAGGGCCACCCCAGGAGCGCCCACTGTTCATCACTGTCTCTGCTCCGTTGTCATATTGCCCAATCCCAAAACACCTTCAGCAGAGGGGCAAGAAATCTGCAGAAAAACAAAAAACCAATAGTCGCTCACCAGTAATCAACAGTACATCAAGGCCAGCATCCATGGGACTACCGGCAGGGCCGGGCCACCCCGCCGACAGCAGGCACCGCCATTCTAAGTCCAGACGCTGTGCCTTCCATCAGAATCAGTGGTCAAAAGCACCCAACGACCCAGTTAGGACTCCTCGTGCTCGGCCGGGTCCACTTCCGCCTCATCCTCTCCTTCATTTTGCCTGCCCCTCCTGGCAGTGCGTAGTTTCCGAACATAGTCCTCGGCCTGCTGCGGATTTACAAAGAAGTGTTGTTTACCCTGATGGGTTACCCTGAGCCGCGCCGGGTACAGAAGCGCGTAGTCAACTTGCAAGTCCCTCAGCTTTTTCTTCACGTCCAAGAATTTCCTTCGCTGCTCTTGAACCATTGGCGTAAAGTCCGGATATAGGGAGAACTGTACGCCATCACAAGTTAGATTCCGCTTAGTGCGGGCAGCGCGAAGCGCCGTATCGCGGTCCCGGTAGTTAAGCAACCGGGCGATGATGGGCCGCGGTTGCGCCCCAGGCTTGGGGACCGGGCCCAGGGAACGATGCGCCCGCTCTACAATAAATTGGCTGGAGAAGGCCTCCTTACCCACTGCCGCGATGAGGATGCGCTCCACATAGTCCTCCATGCGCCCAGTGTTGGTGGATTCCGGAACCCCCGTGACGCGAATGTTGTTGCGCCTGCTCCTCGCCTCCAACTCCTCGCTCTTCGCCGCTATAACTCTCAGGATATTGTCCATTCTAGTTAGGCGCGTATCATGGGCAGCGACCGTGTCCTCCGAGGTAGAGATGCGCCTCTCCGCCTCCACAAGGCGCTCCTCATGGACCTCCAGTTTCTGTGCAACCCCATCCATTCTGGATGATAAGCGGTCAACCTTGTCGACTATCGTGGCGAAGCCCTGCCGCATCTCCTCCATCATCAGTCTCAGCTCCGGAGCCAAGGGGGCAGTGGGGGGCTCAGTACTCGCCGTGCTCGAGGCTCCACTCGTCCCCGCCATGCTGCGTAACGGTTTTTTGGCATTCGCTGGTTCGAACGAGAGTTTGGGCTGCTTATTATCATTTTTGCCCATCGTGCCTTAGGTGTGAGCGCCGAGCGGGCACTGTGACTGGTGCCAACGTCTATGCCCACCGCTCCAAACCCAGTCGGCGTGACCCGATGGCCCCACCCGCAAGAGTCCCAGAAATGGCGGCAGCAGCTTCGCAATGTCAGAGGTCTTCTAAGCAACCACCCGCTCGCCACCAGTATCCCCGCGCCGGCGGTGTAGCTGCTGGCGATGTGATGAGGCACTGCGTCCAGCCCCGTGGTCCGAGGTCCAGGGCGAAGTAGCGAGGGGTGCCGGCGGGCCGCAGGGCGTGATGGTAGGCCCGAGCGCCGAGCGCTGGAGTCAGGGGCCGCAGGCCGGGTATTATCTACGCCCTCCGTGGGGTACGTTGGTGCCTCGCAGATCAGAGGCCAGGGAATGTCAGCAGGGGATGCAACGGTAGACCGCCGGGCGCAGGGTAAGGTCTGGTCATGAGGTGCGTGCAGGCAGGCTGTCCCCCACTCCAGGGATGCAAGGCAAACCAGCTGCTCGATGGTGGGGCATAATCCAGGTGGTGTGACCAATTCCACCGGTCAGACCTGGCATGCCCCGAAGACCCCTCGCGCAGCGGCACAGGTTGTGGGTATGTCGGCGCCCCAGGGGTGCAGGCCTACAGGAGCTCCGTCCAGCCCCCGCGGTTACGGGCTCCCGCCCAGAAACTGCAGACGCAGGCGCGGTGGCGAGGCGCCGTGGATATCCCCGCAGACTGAAGCTCCGGGGGCGTGAGCGGGAGATGGCGGCAGGGCGCCGAGTGCGGGGGAGGGTCCGTGCGCCAGGCTCCGGAGGTGCAGACGGGTCGGCTCCCACGTCCGGGAGACCTCCGTTTCTTCAAGGGTCCCCCCTCACAGATGCCGCGAGATCGCGGCAGAATCACCGGGTGGCCGCTAGGGTAACGGGGCTCAGGTCAGGTGGGGCCTCCGAGTCTCCCGGCAGGTCCAGGCTGGCCCACCGGTGCAGCGCCGACTGTCCTTGCACACTGCAGCAGCCCCAAGGGGGGGGAGACTCACCTCTGCCGCCACCCGACAGGCCCTCAGCAGGAATCCCCACGGGCAGCACGGGCCCCGCAGCACCGAGGCCCAGTCACCTCGTGGGCAGCCGCGGTCTCGCGTGGTCCGGCGCCCAGGCGCCTCGGCAGCTCTCCTCCACAGCGTCTCTCGGGCAGCACAGTCAGACGCGTATCTCTGGCATCCGACCACCGATCACTCCCAAATTTGAACCGGATCTGCAGAACAGGTAGGGTCACCTCCGCTGCGATTTTTGGGCGCCTGCCCACAGGTAAAAAGGATTTTTGCAGGATGTATCTGGCCAGGCAGCCAGAGCCTCACTAAAGTGCGGCCATCAGCTAGTGCGCCCTCTAGCGCCTCCCCTAATTGGAATAGTTGTTAAACCTTTCTACTGTGCCCCCTCGTCTTGCCGCTTGCAAAATACTGCCCACTTGTATAAAACAGTAAAAACCAGTACTCATCCGTAGTGGCAGTCTCGATTCCCTCTGAGTCCTCCGAAGCACGGTTCGTCAATTCCCCTCCGCATACAGGCTTCTCCTTCAATGTTATTTGTGCAGTCTCGGTGGTGCCTCCTTGGTTTACATAAGTTAAGTCCAAACCCCCCCTCGCTATCAAGGAAGGGTCCAACACTGCTGACAAAGATTCAAGTGGATTTATTTAGAGTAAGTTTACAGCGCGAAAAGTGTAACATCTTGGCTGATGTATTTCAGCCGGTTTAGCTTTCCTCAGTGCCTGTTACAATGGCAGGTCCTCTCGCCTGGTGGCCAATTATGTGTTCCCTTGACTGTCGGGCCCCTCCTCTGGCCCATGTCATGAATGATGTAATATGTGACATCATCAGTAGTGCACTGCGGGGGTGCGAGTTATAGTTAGCTTAACTAACTATAACGGCTGAATTTCTCTGGTTTTGTACCGTGAAATGTCCAACTAACTATAACGTCCCTGAAACCTATGGTTTTTTAGTGAATTTCAAAGATTTTTTAAATGCTAATTTCTAACTATAACGTCCCAGATACTTGGGTTTTTTCAGTGAATTTCAAAGGTTTTTTAAATGCTAATTTCTAACTATACCTACAGAGGTAGGACATGCAGAAAGAGGAAGAAACTCGCAGAAAGAGGCAACAGAAGTCCAGAAAGACGAAGAAATGTGCAGAAAGAAGCAATAGACATGCACAAAGAACCAACAGAGGAGCAGAAAGAGGCCTTGTTGCAAAGTCATCCAGTGCCCCCAACTTTTTGCTGATGGGTACTGGTGGTAATTGATCCTGACTAACCAGGCCTAGAGCCAGTGCTATGCTAAAAGACACTTAGAATACAGTGAAAACACCTACATACACTAGGGAACACCATGAGTTGGGGTACCCCGGTGATTGGCATGACCTCCTCTGTAAGGCCCTAGTACATAATAGGGCAGGGGGATTAAAACTTCTTCTAAGTCAGAGGTGCAAAAAGATGCTTCAATTATTGTCAGTACTAATGAGAGGGACTCCAGTGAGATCTCTGTACAGGAAACTACGCCAACACTACACTTGAGGTCCAGAAAGCCAACAATGAGAATGGAAGATGTCGCCTCGCCTTCGATATTATCAGCACTAACGAGAGGGACCCCAGCGAGATCTCAGTACAGGAAACTAATTCTACTGAATCAGACCAATAACATTCCCATCTTTAATCTATCACTTCACGAGCTCAACAGTAGTGAAATATCACTGCTTAGCAAAGGTTTGTCTTATGTCCTGACTGAGAGAATGGATTTCTTGAAGCACCAGACCGAACCTCACAAATTCTTAACAACACTAACATTAAAATCCTTCTTTAAAGACCACCAAGAGATCCAACCTTCAAGCAACAAAATAATGCTTCCCAAATCCACCTTCATACCACCCAATGCACTGATGCCACCTGAGATTATTGCTTTCGAAAAAGCTGTATTGGAAGACATTCTCCAGCTCATAATGAGAAAAGTGTTCACTTCATACACTATTTCTAAAGAAGAGCGACAATCCCCCCTGACCCTGAAAAAAGAAAATTCCCTTATCGTTAAAACCAGCGGATAAGGAGGTGCATTGTTATTGTTATAGAACCAAATGTGAAACTGAAATAACACGGCAATTGAACAATAACTGTCACTACAAAAAACTATAATGCAATCCCCTGGTGGAGATCCAGAACTGAATACTAGAAATCACAACAGATGGGTTGGAAGAAGGCTTTGTTGCAAAATCTGAATCGGACTATCTCAATCGGAGGAACCCCAGATCCCCAGTGCTCTACACACTGCTACACAATAAATCCTCCGGGTAGTCCCATATTGTCTGGCTGTGGATCGGTGCTTGGGCCAGTGGGACAATGTATCAACAGCTTCATCAAAGACAATGCATCCTCTTTACACACATATATACCGGATAGTACGTATATGATTAATTTGATTGAAAGGATGGAATAAGACCCCCTGTAAGATCTACTCCTAACATTAGATATTGAATCATTGTACACAAACATACCACAGAAGGAAAGCATCGATGTGATCAAAGAAGTCCTCAATTCTCGCCCAGCTCCAATGCCAGTGCTAACGGAATTTATTACAGATTTACTAGAAATTGCCCTATCCATGAATTACTTCAAGTTCAATACGGAATACTACCAGCAGTGCTCGGGTATATCTATGGGGCGATTATTGCCCCCAACCTGGCAAATTTGTATGTGGGAGACCTGGAGAAGAGATTCATCATCAATGTTACTAACCCTTTCTATAATAACCTCAAATGTTGGAAACGTTACATGGGTAGTTGTATGGGGTCCATTCTGTGGTATGTCCCAGGTCCAAGTGACATGCTTGATTGAGGAGTTGCTTTGATAGATGAAGTTGTAGAAGTGAGATTCCGATCAGTCTCACTGGTGCCGGGACACCCTTTAGTCCACGGGTTCAATATAAGAGGATCAACACTGGAGTGGAACAAAACACAGGTTCATTATATCTCATGAGATGAGTCTCATCACTCAGACACTGCAAGTGCCGGAGGGAGGGGGCTAACAAGTACAAGTTCACACATGGCATTTATACTTTTCGGTGCCTTGTGAAACACATTGAAACCACTTTGTCATTGTTACATAATGCCTACACAACCCGTTACACAACCCCTTTGTATAATGCTTAACTGTTGAATCCTGATAAACCCCTCCCCACGTCATCTTTGTAGATAGGCAAGGGTGGGTACAGGTATTGGTGGGCTTGTAGAATGGAACGTCTGTTTGCTCGGGGCCTTTCAGCAGGGCAGGGCCTCTATTCTGGCACATAAGTATTATCAGCACAATCAGCTTTCAGTGAACACGTAACTTCTGACTTTATGAAAGTCCCCACAGAAACACAAAAATAGGGGCTGGTAGACAAAATGGAAGAGGAGTAGAGGCTAACTTAACAGAATACATTTTTTACTGTTCAACAGTCCCTCCTTTTAGACTCTCCTAAACACATTTTTTCTAATTAAATAATAAAAAATATATATTCCAGATACATAAAAACTTCATGTATACAGAAAGCATAAAAGAGAACAAATGAACATACTTAGTGATCTAATCACCATGACCACCATATTCCTCCACTTCTAAATCGGATCCTTTTGCCTGAGGGTTACCATCATCATCTGGATAACATGCTATATTTAGCTCTTTATTAAAACCTCCTGAATCAAAGGTAAAAATTTTACTAACATGTGCTGCCCATAAAACTCCAAGCCGTGGAAGAGTCATTGTGGGAAAATGCGAGTGGTCTGAGAGGCGTTCCCCATTTTTCCTGGTGTGCAGGTAACAATCCACAATCAAAAATATTAGCAATACTATGCGTATAGTGCAACATTTGAATACATTAATTATTCGGGTAAGAAAACCTATGTTTCTCATCTAACAGTGAAAGAGTAAAATAATAATGTTCAGATGTAGGTATTGGGCATACAGGTGTATGCATAGGAAATTTCCCATGTAGGAATCAAGCTATTACACAAATACTCATAACATTAGATAAACTTGCTGCCAAATAAATGAATGTCCATTTATGTTTAGTCTCTCTCGATGTAGGGTGTTGAATATCCGGGCGTTCTTCCTCCATGTTTGGCACCCAAAAAATCAATAATGTCTAACTGTATTGTCTCTTAAAAACGCTGCACAAAAAAAATACTTTTAAAAAATGTCTATAGTTTATGTCCAATGCATATATCAGTCAATAGGGAATTTCAGAAAGAAAACAGATATTTGAAAAAATCAAACCGCATTGTCACCTTAATCAAAGTTCAAACAAAAAAAACCTTAAATCGTTGGAAGACTTGCAGGTCAAATAAAACCATAGTAATGAAAAAGAAAGTAAATATAGCAAGTAGTCAAGAAAGATCGTCCATAAGTTCATCCCCTACAGCCTGAAGGATCGTTAAATTGATTGCTTTTTTTTTTAAAGAAATATTTCTGGGCCAACTGGTGGAAAGTTCTGATTCTATTTCCAACCCTGGGCAGAGCAAAGTAATGTACACAAGGATAGTATCCACAGTTTTCTGCACAACAAATCTACTTCTTTCCATTCAAAGATTTTTTTCTCTTTTAAAAAAAAAAAAAAATTTTATTAAACAAAAACAATCAAAAATAAAACATCAGGTGACATATTACATAATAATCAAGAGCTGCTGATGACAATCCATACCCACACATTACACTGCAGTTATCACAATTGGCGGATCAAGGGGACGTGTGCTCCTCAGTCTCTTCAAAGACCCTTTGGGGGGTACATATGTCCCCCCTATAGTGATTCCAGGCCTCCCAGATCTTGCCCCACTTCCCCGGACATCCCCTGGCAGAATATACTGATCTTTCCCTTAGCATGCACCAGTCCAGGTCCTCCCTCCATTTCTCCAACGAAGGCGGCTGACTGGCTCCCCACAACTGGGTGACATTGCGCTTTGCTATCTTGAGCGCCAACATTACCCACTGCTTTCTGTACGCATTAAGGTCCGTGGACTCCTAGATATTCAGTATACACCTACGGGCTTCCAGCCGCAATTTTCTACCTAGGACCACATGCAACGAGTAATGAACCTTCCCCAAAACCCCTGCACCCTTGCACAATGCCACAAAATATGTATGAATGTCCCCAGCTCCCCACAACCACTCCTGCGGGTCAGCCATATTATTTATGAGCTTATTATACAATGACGAAATAGTTGTCTCAGGAAGATGGCCGTCTAACACTCTATCTTCTAGTGGAGAAGCGTCAGAGAGTGTCATGTTCCTGGGAATGTGTGTTAGCAATGCATGTCGTACCTGGAGTTACCGGAAATATTCACCATCACTCAAGTAATATTGTAGCTTGAATGAGTCGAACAACAGAATCGTACCGTCTCCCCAAATATCCTTTATGCATGAAATACCAATCAGATTCCATCTGTCAAAGCCCTTCGATTTCCACAAACTGCCCAGTTTTTCCGAACTCCATAATGGGGTTGCCATCGTAAGCCTCCCCTCCCACTTGAGGTGCCTATTCGCCGCATGCCACACCTGGATGGCATGTGCCGTAGGTCCTGTGAGGTGGAACCGGCGGGGTCCTGAATACAGTGCTCTGGTGTAGTCTGCTCCTGGCAGCTGCCAGTGATCCATAGCGTAGCCGGGGTCATTGGGGGCCCCGAAAATCCTGTGTTTCACTGCTGCAAACTACGAGGCCCAATAATATTTCTTAAGATCTACCAGCCCTTTGCCCCCGTCGGACCAAGGAAGGGTAAGCTTAGAATAAGCGATACGGGGTTTACCGTCCCAAAGCATGACGCAGGAACTGGGTCCATGGCATTCTGAAGAGCATACAGGAACCGGGGCAAAACCAACATTTTAAAGAGTACTGGTCTACCCAGAAGGGAGAGTGGAAGCGCCTTCCAGCGTGTCACATCACCCCTAAAGCGTGCCAGAGGGGGGGACAAGTTGTTAGTGAAGCGGGCTCCGGGATCCAGGGTAATAAATAAATACGGACCACCGTCTTGAACGCCTCCACAAGGTTTGCGCCAAATATTCTGTGCCCTGGTTATCCTGGAAGTACCTGTCCATGGCTTTGACTATATCTCTCTTGACTGTGGGGTCTTTAAGGTGCCATGGGTTAATGGGAGCGATCCTGCCTGTGGGAACCCGGTCAAATTCCAGCCGAAGCCAGACCGGGGAGTGGTCGGAAATGCCTCGCCCCAAATGCCGCACCTCCCGAATTGCAAACGCCTTGGCGGCCTGAACTAGGATGTAGTCTATCCTAGATAAACTGTGATGCGCTGCCGACACATGCGTATATTGAACGCCATTCTGATTCCACATCCGCCAACTATCCACCAACCCCATTGTGTCCAGGTAGTCATGGAGCCACTTCTTCGCCGGCCGCAGCAGTCTAGGCGGGTGCCTATCAATTTCACCATCAACTACCGCATTAAAATCACCTCCCATGACCAGGGTGCCCAGAGGGAGAGTTAGGAAAATTTTCCCCAGATCCCAAAATGTATCTGTCTGTAGACCTGGTGGGGGACATAGATGGATAGAAAAGTAGCGGTCCGGCCCTCCCATTGGCCCAAAATGCCAACGTATCTACCCCGCCGATCGGACCAGGTGGCTTGAATGGTCAGGGGCAGAGAATTTTTAAGTAATATGCCAACTCCCCTCGACCCGGACATGAATCCTGTGTGTGCCACCAACCTGTAGCCCCCCCATGTAGGGCCATGCACCTTTTCCTATTAAGATGTGTCTCCTGCAATAGCACCACGTCAGGGGAGTGACGTCTGATGAACTGACTCACCATCCCCCTCTTGATTTTATCACCAAGCCCGTTCATATTCCAGCTAAGCACTTTGATCGCTGATCCCCTCCCACTATTCGACATTACGCTATTATAGAAGTGTCACATTCGCTGAATGACCCCTGATGTTGTAAACATAAAACAATAACCAAACAAACCCACAAACAGCATGACCCCAAACACCCGCAGACCCGCCAACCCCACGCCCCTCACACTCTCCCTGCAACCCTGCTCTCGGCTTGCGCCCATCCCCAACTGGCAGTGTGCTGTCGCCCCACACTCTAACTCTACAACTAACTAAAGGTAGTAACGAGGAGGAGAGCCGATAACCCGCACCCCCCAGCTAATGAGCAAACTTTAGCTTCCAGAACTCGGAGTGACCCACACACCTAACACTATCTCTATTCTAAACAGGATAAAAAACATCCTTGGGTCCAACCCCACTACCTGTTGTTACACATCAGTCCCACAATTTCTACTGGCACCATCAGTCCTGCTCCTGTTGCTCGCCGCCTCTTTCACAATAACGCCCCTCCTGCTCGGCCAGGGGATGATTGTAAATCCAGTCCAACACCACCTCCAGGTTATCAAAAAAACAGGCTCTCCCGTCACCTTCCACCCTTAGCCGCGCGGGGAACATCATTGCATACCTCAAGCCTTTGTCCCTAAGTTTCTTCTTCACTACTAGGAAACTTCGACGTTGTTTCTGGACAAGCTGTGTGAAATCAGGGAAGAAGGATATGGTGGCGTTATCATATTGAAGGTGGGCCCCCTGAGCGCGCCACCTGCAGTATAGCGTCTCTGTCCCTGAAGTTCAGGACCCTCGCGATCATCGGGTGAGGCGGCGCCCCCGGTCTGGGCTGACCCCCAAGCACCCTATCCGCCCGGTCCATTGTAAAAAAGTTACCCAGTCCCTTGGGCTTGAGATATTTAAGGATGATGTCCTCGATGAACAGATCAGGGGCAAAGTTCTCAGCTTTCTCCAGGACCCCAAAAATGTGAATATTATTGCGTCAGGCTCTCCTCTCGAAATTGTCCAGCTTCTTGTCAGTCAGATCCCGTGAGGCCTTGAGGTCACGAACTTCCTGGTGGAGTAGCGCTACGTCGTCAATCCAGCTGGCCGTTTTAATGTCCAATTACTTCACTTTTTCACTCGCTTTCGTGCGATCCGCCCGGATGAGGTTGACCTTGATTGTGACTGTGTGCAGTTTATTGTCCAATGACTCCATCTTCTGGCCCAGTGATGACTGGACACCCTCTATCGCAGCCATCACGTCCAGTAGCGTCAATTCCGCCGGGTGAGCCCGCTTTGGGTCTATGGGCGAGCCTTTAGGTATGGCGTAGCGGTCCAACCTGTTGCATTGCACCGGTTTCGTGCCTCTGGATGACCTGGGCGGATGCCTGCCAGTGTCTGATTTAGATGCCATCTGATAACTCCCTGACAGGAGTGACCACTCCAGGGCTCTGTGCAGAAATTCACTGACTCAGACCGAGTCCACCACAGTCGTGCACTGTGACCTCCCCTCCGCTATCCAACGTCAACGACCGGGGCAGGGTCAAAGCCACAAAGTATCACTGGAGACATGACAGCGAGGATCCCGGAACACCCACTCTGCAGGCACAAGTCAGGGTCGCCAGTTAAGCGGCTTCCATGGTGGGGCGGGCGACCCGGACTCCATGCAGCGCACCCAGGCCATACCAAAGGGCCAATAGGCCGGAGGTCCAGTGTGACCTCACACGGGGGTCACAACACAATCGAGAGACCGTCCGCAGCATTAAATCCAACGTGACCCAATGTTACAGAATGGCTGGCCCCCGGTGCATGCTGCAATCTCTGAGCGGGACAATCACCAAACCAGCCAATAGCAGGATCACACAGGACACACTTCAAATGTATGGCGCAGTACCTCTCCCCAAGTCCCCTGCGTGGTCACTCAGGCGGGGCCTTTTCCAGAGCCCCCACGTTGGAGGATCACCACTGCAACTGTAGCCGCGCCGGGGGGGCCTAACTCCGCCACAATATGCTGTCCGACCCAGAAGTTCACAAGCTTGGGGAAGGGGGGGACGACCGATCTCGCACCCCCGATGCCCCAACACCCCCACTGTCCAGGCCACAGGCTCACCGCCGGACCTCCGCTGCTTCGCAGCACAGGATAACTTCAGCACCGCCCGGGGGCCACAAAGGAGATGACTGGGTCACCGACAGGGCCCCCCGCCAGTGAATAGCGCCTCCGCCATTCTGGACAAGACCTCCACACCTCTGTCGAATTTTGGCGGGCCGGACCGGCGACTTCCGGTTTCCGGCCCCGCCGTTGACGCACTTCACTTTGGCCACCAGTAGAACTCGACCCTCCGGCCTCGGCCGCCTTCCAGGCCGCAATTGCCGGGCGATGTATCTCGGGTCCCAGGAGTCGTAGTGGGGCCAGAGTTGCAGTCCCCTCCCAGGCGGTGGGCTCCGATGCCAGGATTATTTGCAGGATATCGGAGCTGAAGGGCGGGTAACGCGGAGTTGAGGTCTTAAGCGGCCATCTTGCTCAACGCGTAGCTCCTCCTTTCTCTTCAGATCTTGACTCTTTATCAGCTTGCCATCAGGGTATGTATGTATGTATGTATGTATGTATGTATGTATGTATGTATGTATGTTCTTATATAGCGCTCGACTTACCCTAGGGCATCTCGGCGCTTGCCTTGGGAACCCGTCCTGGCTTTTCCTTGTGAGATAACCCGTACTGGGTATCCCCAAGGTGAAAGCCAGGCATCCCGCCGCGGGGGGGCCATAGTGGCGATTAAGCAAGCTTAATGCCCAGAGTTGCAGAGTGTGAACCTGTGATTAGCGTGGGCACCGAAGCGAGAATCATGAAGTCCGTGGACAATGGGGGGGAGGAGCCAAGATGGCGGACGGGACGGTGGTTTGAGCTCCCGGCTCCGTAAGCCATCTGCCTTTGTCACGATATCCTGTCTTTAATCCTGGCTCACACCGTGCTAAAATGCCGAGACTAACACGTAGAAGCTGCTTGCTTTCCGTTGAGGCCTCCGCCGTCTGAATTGGTGCAGGACTCACTGATTTCTTCGACCTCCGGAGCTGCCCGGGTAGCTGTGCTGATCGCTACCGCTGGCATTACGAGACCAAGCTGGTGGGACGAGCGGGGGAGGTGCCGCTGCCTACGGGAGTATGGCGATCTCGGCAATGGACTGGTTAGCTCTCTCCCGATGCAGAGGTACTCGCCTTGGCTGAGGTGCGTCCTTATGCGATTGGAGCCCCCAACGCGGCGCTTCCCCCCACTCTGCTGCTGATCGTCTGGACCTTCCCCATTTTGAGGCGAATCCCGGCTGTAGAACACTCGCGTTGGTGGGAAAGGCAAGGAGACTCTCGTACTGTGCGACCCCCTTGCTGTGGGCTGCATTTCTACCGGCGATTCAACGCCTGCTTCCTGGATGGTGAGGTCGCCTCCCCTTTCATCATTGCGGATTACCGGAGTGGCAGCAATGGCGCTTGCCTTTCATGACGGGGGTCAGACTGTTCCGCCATCCCTGTTGCGCGCTGCCCTGCCTGTTCCCGGACTAGAGGCGGACCCCGGGGCATCGCCGCTCGCTACGGATCGATTACTATCCCAGGGCACCCTGACTTATGGGGACATTCTGCGCGCCCTTGCGGACTTGGGGACAACATGGCGGCGGAACGTCCAGGAACTGGCGGAGAAGATCGAGGGAGCTTCATCTTGTTTAACGCGACCGGGGCTGGATGGCCCTCTGCCACCTTTAACATTGTCTGGAACGGATACAAAGTTGCAATCTGAGAGGGCAGAGGTGTGCAGTGTCCCTGGCAACAATGTTGATGGTCTTCTCCTCGGTGAGGCTCTTGATACAATGTTACCCCCCACTCTGGGAACTGTGACTCTGTCCCCACAACGGCTCTGTACATCGACCTTCCAGTGCCTGACCCCCCCTAGGGTCCTTGCCTCTGGAGCCTTTTTTCTACAGTTGCGGAGACTGTGCTGTCCGGTGGCGGAGGGGGTGTTTCACAGAATTGATGCTGGATCTAGTGGTGATTGGGGACGCTCCTCTTCGCCTCCTGTGTTTCTTCCTTGTCTGGAGCGGCCATTTTGCCCCTTTGTTCTACCCGGGGAATGCTCGCAGCGATGGCCAGCCCTGGCCGGAATTTGCCGTTCAGGCCAGGGCTGAAGTTTCTTTTCTCGTGATTTGCTCGGATGGCGGAGACCCGGACTGATCTATATCTTGATTGGCTGACTGCATATAATGTTCTCCTTTTTCCCCACTTCGATTCATAATTTCTATGTCCTGTTTTTATTCTGTTGTGGGGGTTTTGATTGCTGAACTGACCTGTGACCCTGGAGATGGCTGATTAGAATTTTTCTTGGCTGTAATGTCTTTTGTATTTAGTGATACACGGTGTGGGAGTTGCACAGGGCTGTGTGAGTTCGGGAGACATGCTTTTGGAAGGAAATTATAGCCCTCCCCCGGGGTTAGGTTTTTTGGGAGGTTTAGATTAGAATTGTCTTTTCTGGCTCCCTATATCAATGGTGACTTTATATTTTTTCTTTTTCTTTCTTTACTACCTCTGCTATATTTCGGGTTTATGGGGCGACAGACGCGCTGCTGGGGGGGGTAGGCCGTAGCCTTTGCATGCGTGTAGGGTGGGGGTTGTGGGATGGGTATTTTGTTTCTTTTTTGTTCCTATGGAGCCTTGTTATTTCTTCTAATTTATTTCTTCTTCTTTCTGTCTTGGGTGCGTGCTGCCGTTATTGCCGGGTGGGTGGCGGCGAATGCTGATAGGGCCTTGAGTTTAATATCCTGGTAACGTACATCCTGGCCGCCATTCTGCCTGGCGGATTTGTCCCCTGGGTTGCTGGGCTGTGTATGCCTGTGTTGTTATCACCATCTTACGTCTTCATGGACCCTGTTCTTTCTTTTGTTTATATTCATTTATTGGAACGGAATAGTTGGACATCATCGTTTGCAATGAAAACTTTAAAAATTAACCTTCAGAACTCCTGAGACGCGACAGCAAGGGCTCTATAGGGTACCTGCTGAGTGCTTATTAATTATACTGCCGTACTGTTGCGTCACCGTCTTGCATGCAAATGTGCTCAACCGTATTTGTGGCCGGCCTGAAGGTTGTAGGCCACTATTTGTACTTTTCTAGATGCACTAATAAAGGTTTTCAAAAAATTAAAAAAAAAAAAAAAAAAAGTCCGTGGACAATTGGGCTCAGGACCCTACAGCGTCGGGAATTGAACCCTGGTCCCGGGTCTGACCTCTGCTTCAGGGTTTGCCTCCTCTAACTAGTGAGCCACACTTCTCATACAGTTCAAACTTTGCATTACAGAGTTCATTCAATGTGGCATTCTGTATTTTTTCCATGCAATTTGCCCGCTCAGCTGCTGAGAAACTCTGAAAAACACCATCAATCCTTAAATACAAGCTTTTCACTTTTGATCAGTTTCAGACGTTTCAGCTATGGGTGCAAATGATTGTTCAAGGGACCACTGCAGACATTTTGGATACACTTTCAGCCAGCTTTTTCTTCCTCCACTGGTAGGCCCACAGCACTAATTTTTCCTTCAGAGGCTGCACCTGACTCATTCACTTTTTTGACACTGCTTTCATCTGAGTCAGTTTTCACTTTTTGCTTTTCTGGTGCAGTTTCCTTTAGTGCTGCTTCAGACTGTCTGTGTGTTCCCTTACACCTAGATTGATCCTCGTCTGTTTGCTTTTGACCACTGCTGGCATCCTTTCTTGAAGAGGAGCTGTTTTTTCAGGGGTACACAGGACTATAGTGTGTGAAAGGCATACACCCAATTTGGAAGGCCACCACATTTCACAACAGTCTTTGCCAGGATCATTGAGAACAGGCCTTTCCATTTCCCAGCATCTCTAAGATCAAAGTTTTGGCACAAACCATTAAGCAGATCTTGTGTAGCTGCTGCAATCTTGTGAGAAACTGCACGCTCCACATCAGCCAGAACTTCACAGCAACGGCTAGTCTTTTCATCAGTGTTTTTCACAAGTGCATTTGCATGTACATATTCAAACCACTTCAGTGATGCTAAAACACAGTCTTTTACAAAGTGTAACTCTGTGCAGTCTTTGTGTTGCTTTACTGTGCTTGAAACTTCAGGCAGATAGCTACAATCCAATCTGTGTCCAATCTGTGGTTCTGCACACATCATCTTTGAGACCTCATTATGATCTGATTTCAGAGAAACTGGCAATCTATACCTGGGCATCAGTTTTTGCAATAACACATTTGCTACTATACAGTTGTCATTTTTCTCATATTTTGTTCTGATACAACCTTGTTGTTCTGCTTATAACATATTTTCTGGTACCTCTTTTATTTCTTTACAAGTGTCGGCATTAAATAAACAGTATGCTTTTCAGATTCATCTGTGAAAATTCTAACAGGACACAAAATTGTACAACTGAATTAGCATTTGTCTCTCCCATGACAATATTGACTCCCATTAGAGCAGTTATACTTCATGTTATTTATTTAATTACTTACCTAATTTGTACTGCACATAGCTGCCCCAGCGACGGGGCATCCAGGCACTACTCAGGTATGTATGAATTGGAGCAAATCCAAAGGAAAAAAAGTGTCTATTACCCCGGGAAAAGCCATGTGTTTATATCTTTGCGGAACTCTAAATGATTCTGGAGACCTCTAATTCCAGAGGGGAGAGAATTCCACAACTTGGCCGCCAGCACCTTAAAAGATCGACCACCTGCTCTGACTCTGCGACAGTTGGAGCTTGATGAGACAAAATATTATGAGCTATGTGGAGAGCTTTAAACTGAATTCTTCTCTCTGTAGGCAGACAATAACGTTTGGATAGGGATTTAGACACTGAACATGATTTAGGCAGTGCAAGCAATCACTGGGGTGCTGCGTTTTGTATTCTTCTGAGTCGCAGAGTACAAGATTTACTGGCCCCTAAATATAAAGAATTACCATAGTCCAGCCTAGGCAAAATTGTGGCCTGTAAAATGGTCTGACCGACAGAGGGATCAAAGAAGCCCAGTAGAGGTTTCAGTCCTCTCAGTAGTCCAAAGCAGCAACTGCCTTGGATTGAATATAAAAGGACAGACTTCTATTGATCCAGATGCATAGGTTCTTAACCTCCTCCTTAGGTATGGGTGCAGATTTAAGTTTATCCGGCCACCACTGATCAGACCACATATCACTGTCTCTCCCGAGCAGAAGTATTTCTGACATGCTTGCATTTATGTAAGGGCAACCAATTTTGAATTTTGGGCTGATGTAACTACTGAAAGCCATGAAGCTTTGACAACATAATATACAGTGAGCACAGTGTGTGCTGCTCCTAATCTGTCATTGTTACCTTTCAAACTTGGGCAATCTACAAAATGGTCATTGTTGGGCTCAATCATACCTTCATCCTTAAAGGCTAACCTTGGCTTTACGCATAGATTCTTGACACCTAGACATTCAGATTCAGTTTCATTACAAGCAATTTGATTTGTTGGCTGTAAGGTCAATACATTTGAATTCAGACATTTCTTTTTTTTTTTTTAAATTTTTGAAAACCTTTATTGCGCATGGTGCAGAAATACAAATACGGGCCTACAACCGTCTGGCCGGCCACAAAACGTTTGTGCGCAGGTGTCAGCAATACAATCCCCCCAATGGCATCAGGCGATATAGCAACAATTAAAAAACATTTACGCTGAAAGTTATGTCGCCAGGGGGAAGGAGAAATGAAGGTAAATTTTAGGTTTTGTCGAATTAACAAAAGTCAATAAAGGATAGGTACAAAGGAGATCCGAGCCCGTACTGTAATACCCAAATGAGTAGGCAGCAAGTATAATAGCAACAATTGCGGAAGGTACCCCACCATAGTAGCAATACAATAGAAAGGCAAGCAGAGTACAGGAACTAGGCTCGTGCCACTCCCAACGCCACCCACTCCCTACCAACCTCTGTCACAGACCCAGAAAGAAACAGTACAGGAAAGCGCAGAGAAATAAAAAAGGCCCATAGAAACTAAATAAAATAAAATCTACCCCCCCACCCTACACCAATGCGGAGGCTACGGCCTACCCCCCCCGACAATGTGCCTGTCGCCCCATAAAGAACCCGAAATGCAGTAAAAGTAAAGAAAGAAAAGAAAGGTAGAAACTCTGAAATACGGAGAGTGAGACCAGGCCATCCTAATCCACAACTCCCCAATAAGTACCAAGGAAACGGGAGGAGGAGCCAATCCAAACAATCCCAGCCCCACAACCAAGAGCACCATCCCCACTCAATTCGCAACGAAAAAATCAGACAGTTATACAAAAACTATTAGGGGAAAAGCAGTATGTCATGTGCGACTGAAACAAAACATATATCAATCCCAGTCCCGGTCCAACCCGCCAAGCATCCGACTGCGTAAGAAGCTTTTTAGCCCTGACCCGACCTAGTACAGACCCCAAAACGAGGCACACAAAGAAAGCCCACCCCCACCCCGACCAAGGACCAAAATGGCCGCCTGTTGAAGGAGAAGAAAAGAATCCCACAAAATGGCCATCGAACGTCACCAATAAATCCTACGTCCTTTGCAAGCAGGTTCCCAAGTCCAACTGGGATATTCGAGGTCGTCGGAGCGCAGGCTGAAGGCAACAAAAGAAAATCCGCCGAAGGGGCCAGCTGTTGTGAGTCCCAGGCATGGGGCTGTAACATAGTTGCAGGCGGTAGAGTGTTAAGCTCCGGTAACAAAGAAAACAAAGTATCACGAACACAGTCACTGGTCGGCCGGTGGCAGGCTTCCACTGAAACAGGGAAGGTCACGGATTCTCCTCCAATACAGAGCAACACTGCACCCCTCATAGGCTCAATCGTGGATAGTCCCATGGGCAGCTGGCCATCCACTGTACGATCCCTCCGTAGGTCGGCCGCCATTGCGTCAAGACTAGCACTCAGCGCTCGGAAACCCACCCTCAATTCTGACCTAAAATCGGTCAGGGCGGCCAGGATAGACTTGTACGAAAGCGGTGGTTGGGGCTTCCCGCAGTCCCGTTCACGGAGAGGAATAAGCAAACTGGCCATCAGTTCCCTTCGGTCACCTTCACCGGCAGACAGGAACGGGCAGTCGCCCCCATTCTCCAAGTCAGCCGATCCCATCCCAGTGGTCGGGGCACAACACCGCCTAAGCGCGAGCGTAGCGCGGTGTGGCTGCGATATGGGGCTCCAAGCGCGTGCAGGCAGGGAAGGTCGGACCACCGACACGGGGGACGGCGGAGTTACTGGCCGCACATCAGGCCGAGGGGGCAGGCAGCAAATCGCATCCTAGCATGGCCGTGCATTCCTTCTCCCTCTCCACCGGCCGCAGACAAAGGCGCTCCGCCAGTATGTCTCCTGAGGGGTCGTATCTCGTAGGGCGCTGGTCGCGGCGGTCCTCGGCAGGCTGCGCGACAATGGGTCCGAGTCGGGAGGAAAAATACCACTCCACCGCCCCGGCGAAACCCAGACAGGTCAGCCGCCTCTCAGCCGTACAAATCCGGGGACGTGCGGCGGCGTTGTCCCGGGGCCAGGGCTCGATGTCTTCACTCGGTTAACTCCGGCTGCCGGGCGAGTTGAGAGACCCGGGAAAGTCGAGCCGGGTCAGCACATCGTGGCGCGCATTGTGCCACCAGAATCACAGGATGAGGTGCAGGATAATCAGCGCGGAGGAAAGGCAGCTGTAGGAGCCGGGAGCCTACACGTCTTCTCCCGTCGCCATCTTGGCTCCTCCCGAATTCAGACATTTCTTAGTCATACTATTATCCCAAAACAACTTTACAAAGGAAGGCATTTTTTTCTCACTTTTTGTGACTGACATTTACCATAGCTACTAAATTAAGGCAGCTGGGCATTTCTGTGATGTTGGGGTCTAGGATCATTGGGAAATACGTCACAGACCTTTGAACATATTCATGTTTCTGAACAGGCACTGAGAGAGCGCAGACCTCCCTCTCGCTGCAAATTGGTGTATTTTCTTTTAAATAAACTTGCACTCCTAGTGCCGGGGCGCGACCTTTTTTCTCTTTCAACTCTAGGAATGCTTTTGTGCAATTGTTGTCCAATGGAAGTGGATCAGACACATCCTTATGTGTCAGCCTCAGTAAAGGCTTAGCCACTAGGGAAAGGTTTGTTAACCACTCACTACTGCAGCCAACCGTTTCCCCAAAACATCCTAACTTTATTCCGAATTTGAGGTGGATTCATCTGGTGAATTATTTCCACTCTCTCTGGTGACACCTTTCTAGCTCCTTTTCTAATCATGTGTCCCAGACATTCATCTTCTTTTTGACAGTATTCCTGACTATTCTCTTGCAAAGGCACTATGACATGAACTTGACAAAAATCAATAACAGTAAGCCTTTCTTTAACACATGGAATGTGAAAAGAAAATATTGGCTGTATTCTGTACCATAGGAAAACCTAGAAAAGGTATACTTATACTCTTCTGCATTATTCAGTTTTTTTCATGTAGTTTCTGTGAACCTGTGATGAGAAAGTTACATAAACCTCCAATCAATTCCATCAAAAATCATTTACTGAGTTTATCTCCAATTATTAGTAACATTTCGGCAACAGATGGTGTTCTTGAACACATGTCATCTAGTTCTAATTAGAATAAGACATGTTCTGATTGTTTTATTAATCTGACAGCTTTCTCTGTGAACTCCCTTACTTCTGTGTTTATTTATTTCAAATCATAATGTCATTTTTTAACTGTCATTTCTGCTATAGCTGTCTCTTATTGGGCTATTTTAAAATGTACATCCTCATCAGGAATCTGATAATTAACATCATCTACTATTTTCTGGTGCACACTACACTTGACAATAGCCCCTCGCTTTGGTTGTGTTAATGCATACAGCAAATGTTTAACTAACTCTCCATGCTGTCTCTACAATTGTATTTAGTATGGTAATAGCATAAGCTGCAGTCGTGGTGCCATCAGGTAGCTTAAAACAAGACCCATCTACATACAATTAACCCTGAACATCAGGCAGGGGCATGTCAGTCAGGTCCACTCAACCCTTTGTTTGTTATTCAGTGGTAAAAATACAGCCATGTATATCACTGGACTGCTCAGAGTGCAATAGTAACAAAGCCGCTGGATTCAAGGTTAGGCAGTGTTTAAGTGTAATGTGTGATGCTAACAAAGTGCTTAGTCTGATTCAATAATGCATCAACTGAATGGGGAACAAAAAAAGTCAATTTACGATCCAGTACAAGTCCTGCTGATTGTCTGATTGAAATGGCAATTGCTGCCATGGCCTTCAGCCAACCAGGGAGTGCCCTGGCCATATATACTTTTTGCATTTAAAGTCTAATCATTCTTTCATCACTTTCTACACTCTCTTCTTGTGCTTTTCATTGTAATTCTTTAATTTTCTGTACAATAGTCTGTTCTTCAAATTTTTTCCTATCCTTTTCTTCTTTAATATGTTTCTGTTTAATTTGTTTTCCCCATAATCCTATGGCATCAAACATACTCTGCCTACATTTTTCTTAAAGAGCTGATCTTCTACATATTGCAGTTTATTTAAATCAAAGGTACCATTCAAGTGGCCACCGTAAACTGGCATCTGCATTCATATATTTGTTCCACAATGTGCTAAACAGTATGTAAGAAATACCGTATTTAGTGTACATTTCATAATTCAGAGTGCCTTCTAGAGGCGCTGGCTGTCTTTCTTCTAGAATATTATTCTTGTTGCAACAACAGCATAGTGCACGAAGTGTGCTTAAAACAGGCATGTTTACCAAATACTTCTTAACAATAGCATTAAGAGACTGTTATACCAAAACCAAAAGATGAGAAAAAATTCCCACATTACCTGTCAAAGACATTTGCAAATGACTTTTTACTAACAAAAGACCCAAAAAAGACAACCAATTCGATCCTACCTGATCACAGTACTCCAACTCCCACCTGCCCATCCTCTGATAAATAGATCACCTCCAAAATGCCAACCGAAGAGCCCCAGTTGAGACACAAGCCGCCACAAAGGTCAGGTCGATAAGCTGAAAACCACCTAGGCCGCGAGAGCAAGTCTCAGTCTGAGGGGCGCCCCTTAGTGTTTCCGTCCTGTCTAAATGACCTCCTTCTGGTCCTGCTGTGTCCCTCAATGGAGTCCCACGTTGCCGGCGCCAATTGTAGAAGTGAGATTCATATCAGTCTCACTGGTGCAGGGACACCCATTAGTCTACGGGTTCAATAAATGAGGATCAACACTGAAGTGGAACAAAGCACAGGTTTATTAAATCTAATGAGATGAGTCTCATCACTCAGACACTGCAAGTACCGTATGCCGCGACAGATACTTCATTGTTTCTTGAGGTATTGGGGTGGGGGAGGGGGGGTTGGGGCTGTTGGATGGCAGGTTGGGGGGGTTGGCTTTCTGGGGGTTGTGGGTATTGGGGTACTGTTCTCTGGGGTGCACGTGATCTTTCTGACCTATGCTACTGTGGGGTTTGGGGCCTGGGCCGAGGGCCGGGGATTGTGGGGCTGGGTGAGTCATGACGATGGTTGATGTTCCTCGTTTAGCGCCTTCTGGCGCCTCCATGCATGTTCTTAGTTGGAATGTCCGGGGTCTCTTGGACAAGATTAAACGGGGGGCGGTGCTTCGCTGGGCCAAGAGGGATCTAGCAGATGTGTTCATGCTCCAGGAAACACACATGCTGGGCACGAAGACCCTGAGTCTCCAGCGCTTTGGCTTCCACCAGGTGTTCCACGCTGGGTTTGCTAGGGGTTCCAGGGGGGTGGCCATCCTTATTCATAGGCGGCTGGCATACACCCACGAGCGTCAGTGGCTCAACCCCCAGGGGCGTTTTGTGTTTGTTCAAGGGAAGGTTGGTGCGGAACCTGTGGTGTTTGGATGTGTGTATGCTCCCCCCCCCCCTGCAATGGGCCTTGGCTGAGCGGCTATTTGCCTTATGGACTGAACTCCCCGACTCCCTGGCGGTGATTGGTGGCGACTGGAACGATGTGGTGGATGTGGCTGTGGACCGACAGCGGAGGCCTGGGGTGGCGCCCGTTCCCTCCCCTACGCGGTTTGGGGCTATGATGGATGTCCTAGGATGGGCGGATGTGTGGAGGCATTTGCATGCGGAGCGACGTGAGTACACCTACGTCTCAGCGGTCCATGGCTCCCTTTCGCGCCTGGACTATGTGTTTGTTCCGAGGGCTTTCCTTGCTAGAGTCAAAGGGGCGGCGCTTCGGCCTCGCGGGCTCTCCGACCATTCCCCGGTAGCAGTCCAGATAGACCTGCATAAAGCGCGCCAACCTTTCAGATGGCGGATGTCCACGTGGCATCTGCAGCGACCTGACTATTCCCAGCATCTTCGTGGTGCAATCGCCCAATACTGGCAGGACAACCTTGCCGGGGGTGTAGACGCTGTGACGGTCTGGGAGGCCATGAAGCCCACTCTGCGGGGTATTGATATTGCATGGTGTGCATCTGCTCGCCGGCTTCGGCTGGAGGGCATTGCTGCTGCGGCGGGGCGGGTGGAAGAACTAGAGGCTCGCCACAGAGAGGCGGCGGATGAAGTCGCCCTGCGACGGCTCCTGCAGGCGCAGCAAACTTACTCCTCGGTCTTATTGAACGAGGCTCGCCAGGCGTGGCTGGCCACCCGTAGCCGGGTCTACCGGTGGGGCGACAAGTCATGCACAATGCTCCATAGGCTCTGTCAACAAACGTTGCAGCCCCTTACGCTCCCGGGTCTAGTCGATGCCGCAGGTGTGGCGATTACAGACCCGGCCACTCTTGCCACGAGCTTCGCGCACTATTATGGGCATCAATATGCCTCCCCGGAGACTCTCTCCCCCGCTGCTATTGCAGATTATCTCGCATTGGTTCCCCCATCCGCTGTGTCTGATGAGGTGCGTGATGCCCTGGATCTCCCCCTGACGGCTGAGGAACTCGGGGAAGCGCTGGGTCAACTAAATGTGGGCAAGGCGCCGGGACCGAGCGGCTTTCCCAGCGAATTCTATAAGAAATTCCATTTACAGCTCGGGCCGCATTACATACGTGCCCTGGAGTTGGCGCGAGAGCAGGGCCGCCTCCCACCGGACTGGCGCCATGCCGAAATCGTGGTGTTCCAGAAGCCGGGAAGGCCCCCGGACCGTCATGACTCTTATCGCCCCATCTCCCTTATTAACTTCGAGGCCAAGCTCCTGTCCAAAGCGCTCGCGAATCGCTTGCTTCCCCATATCTCTGCCCTTGTTCACCCTGACCAGGCTGGCTTTATGCCACGCCGGGCAACACGGCACAATATACGGCGGGCGCAGGCAGTGATTGATGCGATCGGAGCTTCGGAGGATCAGGCGGCGTTATTACTGGCTGACATTGATAGCGCCTTTGATTCGGTCAGCTGGACTTTCCTCTTCACCCTTCTGCCACTGCTGAACCTCGGCCCGGTCTTCATCTCTTACGTCCGCCTGCTTTACACTGAGGTTACAGCCTCGGTGCGGGTCTCGGGGGCGGCTTCGGCTCGATTCCCAGTGAAACGCGTCAAGGGTGTCTGCTCTCCCCTTACCTCTTTGCGCTGGCCATGGAACCGTTGGCCGCCAGGGTACGCAATGATGCGCTTTATCGTGGTTTTGTCTGGAGCGCGGATCACGCGGACTGCATTGCTTTGTATGCGGACGATGTGCTGTTCTTCATGACTGACCTGCGGCGTACGGGCCCACGGGTCCTGGAATTGATGCAGGGCTTTGGTCAAGCGTCGGGGCTCTTCCTTAACCCTCGCAAGTCGACCCTATGGGTGCTGGGAGGTGGCGCGGTGGACTATCCATGGGCTGCGTCCCTTCGGATCGCAGTGGAGGGAGTGAAATACCTGGGAGTTTTCCTCTCTGCCTCGCCCACGGAGGCGTGGAGCCAGAACATCCAGCCGGTTTGGGACCGGGTCCAGCTAGACATCAAGACGTGGACGCGTATGCCTCTTAACATTTACGGTCGATCGGCCATCTTTAAGATGGTGGCCTTGCCCCGTCTCCTTTACCAGCTGCAGAATCATCCCTACCCGATTGATCCGCAGTGGTTTCGCAGTGTTGACTCGGTGTTGGGCAGGTTCCTGTGGGCTGGGGGTGCCTCCAGGGTGGCGCTCCGTACGTGCTTCCTCTCTACTTACTGCGGCGGCTTGGCAACCGCGGATATATTGTCCTACTACCAGGCCTCCCATCTCCTGGTGCTCAACGAGTGGTGGTATGGGGACCGCTGTGACCCGGCCTATGCTCTGGAGCACTCTCTAATGGGCGACGCCTCCCTCCATACGTTGTTGTATTCGGCCAGGCGGAGGCGACTGCTCCCGCGGGTCACCCAGGTGGTTTTCGCTGTCTGGCGGAGGGCCCTGCACCGCATGGGCTGGTGGGGTAGGCTGACGGCAGAGACTCCGTTGTGGCGTAATGGCCTGCTGCCGGCGCTGGCGTCGCTGCAAGGTTTCGACGGCTGGGACGCAATAGGGGTCTCGTCCCTTGGACATGTCCTCTCCGGCACCACTCTTAAATCCTTTCAGGAATTCAACATGCCCAGGTCTCAGTTCTTTCGTTACCTTCAATTTTGCCACGCCCTTACTCCTAGCCTGGTGGGGCTGGAACGGCTCCCGGACTTTAGTCCCATAGAGGCGAAACTATTTATGGGAGATTTGGGTGACAAAAAAGTCTCCCAGATTTACCGCTCCTTGGTCACGCACTGCTCCCCCTCGCTCTCGACACTGAAGGCCCTGTGGGAGGCTGATGTCGGTCCCCTAGATGAAGACGACTGGCGCGAGGCCCTTGAATCCCCCCGTGGTGCTGCTATTGCTGTCCGTCTCCGCTTCATTCAGTTCAAATATCTGCATCGAGCTTATTTCACAAGAGACCGTTTGTGGCGGGCGGGCCTAATTGCGACCCCGGAGTGCCTGAGATGTGGTTCGGAGAGAGGCACCCTCTTTCACACTGTGTGGTCTTGTGTGCGGTTGACTCGGTTCTGGGCCGGGGTCTGGGACTGCCTGTCTGAGGTGTTGGGGTGGGACCTGCCCCGTACCCCTAGATTGGGCCTTCTTCATGTCCTAGAAAATGTTGGGGGCAACATCT
The DNA here is from genome assembly GCF_964263255.1 of Lissotriton vulgaris. Taxonomy (NCBI): domain Eukaryota; kingdom Metazoa; phylum Chordata; class Amphibia; order Caudata; family Salamandridae; genus Lissotriton; species Lissotriton vulgaris. The sequence continues at coordinate 1,402,449 of NW_028240613.1, read as the reverse complement.
ACAAGCGCCATTTGTTGTTGGTGGGGCTGGTGGTAGCGAAGAGGGACTTGGCACGGGCCTGGAAGAGCGAGCGAGCCCCCCCCCCTCAGTGCCTGGAGGGCGGGCCTGGACTTCATCATGGGTTTGGAACAGCCAGTTTTTGAAGCTCGGGGATGTCCCCGCAAACATTTCAAAATATGGAAACGGTGGACGGACTACAGGGGCCTGACCCTCGACCCTCCTATGGACATGGACGATGCACTGCCGCAGGATGTTGACCCTGCACCCTAGGCTGTTGGCCGGCTCCACCTTTGTACACCTTCTCTTATGGTTGAACTATGATCACGTGCACTGGGTTAGGGTGGGATAAGGGGTGGGTAGTGGACGGGGTTGGTGGGAGTTTTGGGGTAGGTGGGTGGGAGTAGTTTGGCAAAATTCGCTCTATGCACTGGGTTCAATGCTATGTCAATGCTGTGTCTTTTCATATCTACTGTTGACAGTCTCCTCCTGATTGTGGAGGGCTGTGCCGAAACCTGATTGAACTCCTAATAAAAATGGTTTTAAAAAAAAAAAAGGTGCGGTTGGTGTAGCAAACCCTCCTGTAGGAGTCCGTGTCCCTTTACCAGGATTGTCTTGCCAGCAGATCAAACAGGACTGTACGATCTACTCCTAACATTAGATATTGAATCGTTGTACACAAACATACCACAGAAGGAAAGCATCAATGTGATCAAAGAAGTCCTCAATTCTCGCCCAGCGCCAATGCTAACAGAATTTATTACAGATTTACTAGAAATTGCCCTATCCATGAATTACTTCAAGTTCAATACGGAATACTACCAGCAGTGCTCGGGTATATCTATGGGGCGATTATTGCCCCCAACCTGGCAAATTTGTATGTGGGAGACCTGGAGAAGAGATTCATCATCAATGTTACTAACCCTTTCTATAATAACCTCAAATGTTGGAAACATTACATGGGTAGTTGTATGGGGTCCATTCTGTGGTATGTCCCAGGTCCAAGTGACATGCTTGATTGAGGAGTTGCTTTGATAGATGAAGTTGTAGAAGTGAGATTCCGATCAGTCTCACTGGTGCCGGGACACCCTTTAGTCTACGGGTTCAATATAAGAGGATCAACACTGGAGTGGAACAAAACACAGGTTCATTATATCTCATGAGATGAGTCTCATCACTCAGACACTGCAAGTGCCGGAGGGAGGGGGCTAACAAGTACAAGTTCACACATGGCATTTATACTTTTCGGTGCCTTGTGAAACACATTGAAACCACTTTGTCATTGTTACATAATGCTTACACAACCCGTTACACAACCCCTTTGTATAATGCTTAACTGTTGAATCCATATAAACCCCTCCCCACGTCATCTTTGTAGATAGGCAAGGGTGGGTACAGGTATTGGTGGGCTTGTAGAATGGAACGTCTGTGTGCTCGGGCCTTTCAGCAGGGCAGGGCCTCTATTCTGGCACGTGAGTATTATCAGCACAACCAGCTTTCAGTGCACACGTAACTTCTGACTTTATGAAAGTCCCCACAGAAACACAAAAATAGGGGCTGGTAGACAAAATGGAAGAGGAGTAGAGGCTAACATAACAGAATACATTTTTTACTGTTCAACAGTCCCTCCTTTTAGACTCTCCTAAACACATTTTTTCTAATTAAATAATAAAAAATATATATTCCAGATACATAAAAACTTCATGAATACAGAAAGCATAAAAGATAACAAATGAACATACTTGGTGATCTAATCACCATGACCACCATATTCCTCCACTTCTAAATCGGATCCTTTTGCCTGAGGGTTACCATCATCATCTGGATAACATGCTAGATTTAGCTCTTTATTAAAACCTCCTGAATCAAAGGTAAAATTTTTACTAACATGTGCTGCCCATAAAACTTCAAGCCGTGGAAGAGTCATTGTGGGAAAATGCGAGTGGTCTGAGAGGCGATCCCCATTTTTCCTGGTGTGCAGGTAACAATCCACAATCAAAAATATTAGCAATACTATGCGTATAGTGCAACATTTGAATAAATTCATTGTTCTGGTAAGAAAACCTATGTTTCTCATCTAACAGTGAAAGAGTAAAATAATAATGTTCAGATGTAGGTATTGGGCATACAGGTGTATGCATAGGAAATTTCCCATGTAGGAATCAAGCTATTACACAAATACTCTAAACATTACATAAACTTGCTGCCAAATAAATGAATGTCCATTTATGTTTAGTCTCTCTCGATGTAGGGTGTTGAATATCCGGGCTTTCTTCCTCCATGTTTGGCATCCAAAAATCAACAATGTCTAACTGTATTGTCTCTTAAAAACGCTGCACACAAAAAATACTTTTCAAAAATGTCTATAGTTTATGTCCAATGCATATATCAGTCAATAGGGAATTTCAGAAAGAAAACAGACATTTGAAACGATCAAACCGCATTGTCACCTTAATCAAAGTCCAAACAAAAAAAAACCTTAAATCGTTGGAAGACTTGCAGGTCAAATAAAACCATAGTAATGAAAAAGAAAGTAAATATAGCAAGTAGTCAAGAAAGATCGTCCATAAGTTCATCCCCCTACAGCCTGAAGGATTGTTAAATTGATTGTTTTTTTTTAAAAGAAATATTTCTGGGCCAACTGGTGGAAAGTTCTAATTCTATTTCCAACCCTGGGCAGAGCAAAGTAATGTACACAAGGATAGTATCCACAGTTTTCTGCACCACAAATCTACTTCTTTCCATTCAAAGATTATGTTCTCTTTTTAAAAAAAGAATTATTTTTATTAAACAAAAACAATCAAAAATAAAACATCAGGTGACACATTACAAAATAATCAAGAGCTGCTGATGACAATCCATACCCACACATTACACTGCAGTTATCACAATTGGCGGATCAAGGGGACGTGTGCTCCTCAGTCTCTTCAAGACCCTTTGGGGGGGTACATATGTCCCCCCTATAGTGATTCCAGGCCTCCCAGATCTTGCCACACTTCCCCGCACATCCCCTGGCAGAATATACTGATCTTTCCCTATGCATGCACCAGTCCAGGTCCTCCCTCCATTTCTCCATCCAAGGCGGCTGACTGGCTCCCCACAACTGGGTGACATTGTGCTTTGCTATCATGAGCGCCAACATTACCCACTGCTTTCTGTACGCATTAAGGTCGGTGGACTCCTAGATATTCAGTATACACCTACGGGCTTCCAGCCGCAATTTTCTACCTAGGACCACATGCAACGAGTCATGAACCTTCCCCAAAACCCCTGCACCCTTGCACAATGCCACAAAATATGTATGAATGTCCCCAGCTCCCCACAACCCCTCCTGCGGGTCAGCCATATTATTTATGAGCTTTTTATACAATGACGAAATAGTTTTCTCAGGAAGATGGCCGTCTAACACTCTATCTTCTAGTGGAGAAGCGTCAGAGAGTGTCATGTTCCTGGGAATGTGTGTTAGCAATGCATGTCGTACCTAGAGTTACCGGAAATATTCACCATCACTCAAGTAATATTGTAGCTTGAATGAGTCGAACAGAATCGTACCGTCTCCCCAAATATCCTTTATGCATCTGTCAAAGCCCTTCGATTTCCACAAACTGCCCAGTTTTTCCAAACTCCATAATGGGGTTGCCATCGTAAGCTTCCCCTCCCACTTGAGGTGCCTGTTCGCCGCATGCCACACCTGGATGGCATGTGCCGTAGGTCCTGTGAGGTGGAACCGGCGGGGTCCTGAATACAGTGCTCTGGTGTAGTCACCTTCTGGCAGCTGCCAGTGATCCATAGCGTAGCCGGTGTCATTAGGGGCCCCGAAAATCCTGTGGTTCACTGCTGCAAGCTACGAGGCCCAATAATATTTCTTAAGATCTACCAGCCCTTTGCCCCCATCGTACCAAGGAAGGGTAAGCTTAGAATAAGCGATACGGGGTTTACCGTCCCAAAGCATGACGCAGGAACTGGGTCCATGGCATTCTGAAGAGCATACAGGAACCGGGGCAAAACCAACATTTTAAAGAGTACTGCTCTACCCGGAAGGGAGAGTGGAAGCACCTTCCAGCGTGTCACATCACCCCTAAAGCGTGCCAGAGGGGGGGACAAGTTGTTAGTGAAGCGGGCCCCGGGATCCAGGGTAATATAAATACGGACCACCGTCTTGAACGCCTCCACAAGGTTTGCGCCGAATCCACTGTGCCCTGGTTATCCTGGAAGTACCTGTCCATGGCTTTGGCTATATCTCTCTTGACTGTGGGGTCTTTAAGGTGCCATGGGTTAATGGGAGCGATCCTGCCTGTGGGAACCCGGTCAAATTCCAGCCGAAGCCAGACCGGGGAGTGGTCGGAAATGCCTCGCCCCAAATGCCGCACATCCCGAATCGCACACGCCTTGGCGGCCTGAACTAGGATGTAGTCTATCCTAGATAAACTGTGATGCACTGCCGACACATGTGTATATTGAACGCCACTCTGATTCCGCATCCGCCAACTATCCACCAACCCCATTGTGTCCAGGTAGTCATGGAGCCACTTCTTCGCCGGCCGCAGCAGTCTAGGCGGGTGCCTATCAATTTCACCATCAACTACAGCATTAAAATCACCTCCCATGACCAGGGTGCCCAGAGGGAGAGTTAAGAAAATTTTCTCCAGATCCCAAAATGTATCTGTCTGTAGACCTGGTGGGACATAGATGGATAGAAAAGTAGCGGTCCGACCCTCCCATTGGCCCAAAATGCCAACATATCTACCCCGCCGATCGGACCAGGTGGCTTGAATGGTCAGGGGCAGAGAATTTTTAAGTAATATGCCAACTCCCCTCGACCCGGACATGAATCCTGCGTGTGCCACCAACCTGTAGCCCCCCCCCATGTAGGGCCATGCACCTATTTCTATTAAGATGTGTCTCCTGCAATAGCACCACATCCGGGGAGTGACGTCTGATGAACTGACTCACCATCCCCCTCTTGATTTTATCACCAAGCCCGTTCATATTCCAGCTAAGCACTTTGATCGCTGATCCCCTCCCACTATTCGACATTACGCTGGTATAGAAGTGTCACATTCGCTGAACTGACCCCTGATGTTGTAAACATAAAACAATAACCAAACAAACCCACAAACAGCATGACCCCAAACACCCGCAGCCCCGCCAACCCCACGCCCCTCCCACTCTCCCTGCAACCCTGCTCTCGGCTTGAGCCCATCCCCAACTGGCAGTGTGCCTGTCGCCCCACACTCTAACTCTACAACTAACTAAAGGTAGTAACGAGGAGGTGAGCCGATAACCCGCACCCCCCAGCTAATGAGCAAACTTTAGCTTCCAGAACTCGGAGTGACCCACACACCCAGGGCCGGCCCTAGGCATGTGCAAACTGTGCACCTGCACAGGGCCGCCAAACCCCAGGGGCCGCCACGAGCAGCTGCTGCTGTCTGCAGCCTGCTCCTGCTCCTCGCTCGCGCTGCTGACCTTTGACTGAAGAGAAACAAAGTATCAACTTCCATTGTTTCTCTTCAGTCAAAGCCACGAGTCAGGCCCGGAAAGAGGAGGGGGTGGGGGCCCTAGGATGGTGCATTCTCCTCAGGGCACTATTCCTTTGAGAAGAGAGGAGGCCAGGGCTGTGAGGGGTGAGGGATGGGGGAGGGTGGGTTGTCAGGGTTTGGGGGCCTACACGGGCTGGGGACCTCTTAATGTGATTGTGGCACCCTTAAAAAAACTGCTTCCCTGCCACCCCCTACAAGTTATCTAAAGACACAATTACAATGCTGAAGCTGGCTCTGTGTTTCCACATCAGCATTTTAAAAGCATGCTTACATTTTCTGGATGATTTTAGCCGGCTCGACTATGCATGTCTAACATTGCGAAAGTGAAAGCGATTTGCACACCCCTCTTGAGAGGGCCTCGGTAAATGTGGAGAACTGGCATGCTGGCATGTGGCGAAGACGCAGCGTTCTGCTATGTGCTTGTGCACAGGTTGGCCCATGGTGAATTATAATTATTAGAAAGAACGCTCCAGATGCAGAAGCACTTCCTCAGCCACCAAGTTTGGGACAAGGAACGAGACAGTGAGTAAGTTTCTTTTTATTGTTGAAAGGTGAAACAGAGGTCTCGGTGGAATGGGATAAGGGGCCTGCAAGGAAGGGAAGATTATCTCTGTTCAGACAGCCTGTAGGTCCTTTCTCCAACACACGTGCCTGTGTAATATAGTTTGTAATCACTGTGACATTTTTAGGAAACTTTTATACATAATAGAAATTGTGTTTTCCGACAAGTCGTGGTTCTTTTAAACAAAATACAATTTTAATTGCTTGCTTTATCGTAGTCCGTTTCACGCTCACCCTGACATCTGTTTAAGTCCTCCGAGTCATTTGTTATTCTCTCGGTGTACCAAGTCAACCTTCCCTCTGAGTTCGGTAAGCTGAGTTACAGTGACAATCGTTATGTACAGCACATAGAGGTGTCAAAATGGTATTTGTACAAACATTAATTTTATTGTGAGAGAAAAGCATCCTCATTAAAACATGAATGCATGTGAGGGTGATGTGCTCTCTGCCCACCCTTGTTTGGCCGATATATTGTTGGTAGTTCTTAGTATTTAGTGTGCATCCTTGGCTTGGGATGGTGGCACTTTCCTTGTATAGCCAGAGTACATATGGATACTGGATGGAAACTGCAAACTGATAGTAGAGCACCTGCCATGCATTTACTAAAAATAAAAAGCTTGTCTATTAGGTCAAAATTATTTTGTTTGAAGAAAGTGATCAGCTTACGTTTTGGAGTCCAGGCGGAGGGGGAGAAGGGTGCAAGGCAGAGGGGAGAAAGGTGGAAGGCAGAGAGGAGAAGGGCGCAAGGCAGAGAGGAAAAGGGCGCAAGGCAGAGAGGAGAAGGGTGCAAGGTAGAGAAGGGTGCAAGGCGGAGGGGAGAAGGGTGCAAGGCAGAGAGGAGAAGGGTGCACGGTAGAGAAGGGTGCAAGGCAGAGGGGAGAAGGGTGCAAGGCAGAGAGGAGAAGGGTGCACGGTAGAGAAGGGTGCAAAGCAGAGAGGGAGAAGGTTGCAAGGCAGAGGGTAGAAGGTTGCAAGGCAGAGAGGAGAAGGGTGCAAGGCAGAGAGGAGAAGGGTGCAAGGCAGAGGGGAGAAGGGTGCAAGGCGGAGGGGAGAAGGGTGCAAGGCAGAGGGGAGAAGGGTGCAAGGCGGAGGGGAGAAGGGTGCAAGGCAGAGGGGAGAAGGGTGCAAGGCAGAGAGGAGAAGGGTGCAAGGCAAAGGGGGAAGGGTGCAAGGCAGAGAGGAGAAGGGTGCAAGGTGGAGAGGAGAAGGGTGCAAGGAAGAGGGGAGAATGGTGCAACGGGGAGGGGAGAAGGGTGCAAGGCGGAGGGGAGAAGGGTGCAAGGCAGAGAGGAGAAGGGTGCAAGGCAGAGAGGAGAAGGGTGCAAGGCAGAGGGGAGAAAGGTGAAAGGCAGAGGGGAGAAGGGTGCAAGGCAGAGAGGAGAAGGGAAGGCTGCAAGGCAGAGAGGGAGAAGGTTGCAAGGCAGAGGGTAGAAGGTTGCAAGGCAGAGAGGAGAAGGGTGCAAGGCAGAGGGGAGAAGGGTGCAAGGCAGAGAGGAGAAGGGTGCAAGGCAGAGAGGAGAAGGGTGCAAGGCAGAGGGGAGTAGGATGCAAGGCAGAGGGGAGTAGGATGCAAGGCAGAGAGGAGAAGGGTGCAATGTGGAGAGGAGAAGGGTGCAAGGAAGAGGGGAGAATGGTGCAACGGGGAGGGGGAGAAGGGGGAGGGGAGAAGGCTGCAAGGTGGAGAGGAGAAGGGTGCCACGGGGAGGGGAGAAGGGTGCAAGGCAGAGAGGAGAAGGGTGCATGGTAGAGAAGGCTGCAAGGCAGAGAGGGAGAAGGTTGCAAGGCAGAGGGTAGAAGGTTGCAAGGCAGAGAGGAGAAGGGTGCAAGAGGAGAAGGGTGCAAGGCAGAGAGGAGAAGGGTGCACTGCAGAGAGGAGAAGGGTGCACGGCAGAGGGGAGAAGGGTGCTCCAAGCACGGTACGACCACTCTTATTACGAAGGGATACTCCAAGCAAGGTTCGACCACTCTTATTATGAGGGGATACTCCAAGCAAGGTACAACCACTATTATTACAAGGGGATACTCCAGTCAAGGTATGACCACTCTTAATACAAGGGGATACTCCAAGCAAGGTATGACCACTCTTATTACAAGTGGATACTCCAAACCAGGTATGACCACTCTTATTACAAGGGGATATTCTGTGATCCGGGTAATGCATCCTGCTTTAGTGTCCAGAATCTGCTAAATGCCAAAGCACCGCCTGCTTGAATGAATTGTGTGATCGTGGGCAATATTTCAAAGTCTGGTAAATACTGTGAAAGCTGAGAGGCCTGGCTAAGTTTGCACTGCCCGTCATACAAGAAACACTGCTCTCCACTGATGTGGCTCCTTTTTTTAATGCTTAGCCAAGGGATACGTAGCCCCCCCACCCACACACACACAAACCCCTTTCTTTGCATAACACTGGCACACACTTGGACAAAACTCTAGCCTTTCCACACTCTGGCATAGTATCAAGCCATGGCACGTAAAGGAGTGTTTGTCATTAAGTCGAGGGAACCTACAATAAATCAAATATTTGAAATAGAGGATGAATCATTTCCTTTTACTTTTTATTGACTGTTCAGGTATCTTAGTTCACAGGATTCCACCATAAAAGGGCACCAGGTTGAACCCAGAGTACTCCAAAATTGGGGCGCTGCTAGGCGAGAGGGGAGAGACAAATTGGCAAAATTAAATTTTATCTGTGGCTCTGAAAATCTTTCCACCAAAGATGGGAATAGCCAGAATGCTACGGCAAGGAATATTCTAAATCTCTGGATATTTGACTCATGTTCTCAATATTTTTCATATTGTTTTCCAATTCACTGCTGCATTATAGTTAAGTTCGCCGTGCAGTGTGTGGCATTGCGCCCTAATTTTCCCCAAAAGAAGCTTTGGCTATTTTCCAACCCATTTTCTGCATTTCTGGAAACTCGCAACTACTATGTGTTCATGTACAGGACCTGGCGGAAGACCCTTATCGCTCCTTCTGCATGAAATACTCGGCTCCCCCACCCACCCCACGACCCTTTTAACCTCTCTTTCAGTAAAAAAATGAAAACATTTTCCTTCATTTGTCAGCGTAGGTAAATCCACAGTTTAATATCTCAACGCCACCAAACCCTTAGTGTTACACATTTTGCCAAGAAACTCTAAATTGAATAATAGAAAACAAAATAATAATAAAAAGCAACATTTAGGCTTGGATAACGTATTCAAAGATAGACCTCCTTTAAAATTTCTATAGAAATCTGAGCTAATGGCCCTAGATTTTTTCTCTTTTGCATTACATGTTTCAAATCATGTACAGAAAAGCTCTGTGATGCAATATCAATGGGAAACTGCGTGCTATAAAAAACAAGCATTTGCAATCCAACAGGTATCGCATTATTAAAGTTTGAGCTATTGGTGTTGCATTCTTTAGCAATGCCAATAGCTAAAACTTTAATAATGCGAGACCTATTGAATTGCAAATGCTTGTTACCAATTGCCTCTATTGTGTGCATGCCTTCTGTGGCCTCTTTTTATAAGTTTTAATACACAATGGGATTGTGCAGCAGGAGAACACTACTAGCTGTGAAGTGCTTATGCAGAACCGTTTATTGCAGCGAGCAGTGCCCACTCTTTTCAGGGAACGTTGTCACCAATGCAGTGCAGGGAGCAGTGCTCATGCACGGCAGGCAACGGTCACTACAAGAACACTGTCCCTTAACTGCGTAGTCGGGTGTCTACTCTCTTTAGGAAGCCACGCCAAATCACTATTGGTGGCAGTGCACGTGCACTTATGATGTGAGCTCAAATGCACCTCGTGGTCTTGTGTCGATTTACTGCTGGGACGGCTTTATTTCACTTAAGGAAATACTGGCCATAGCAGTGCTCCTTCACAGCAGGGGGCAGTGTCCGTTTACTACGAGGGGCAGTGTGAATTTATGCAGGGTGTAGTTCCAGAGTTACCGTATGCATTGTCCTAAATTGTTGACATAATACAGAATATTGACTTATACGGCCAGAAGGGGATAGTTCGGTGTCGTTGGGGTGCCTGTCCCACAGAACGTTAGAGCAGCCAGAGATGGTTTTTCAGTGCCAGGGGTTTTCTGTGCTATTTGCAGATGTTTCAGCCTGGTGCTCTGTCAGAGGCTGCCTAAACGCAGCAAGGTATTTTCATCAGAAGTTACGCTTTATTTTGCCTACAGAACTTCGCAGTTTTTATGTGAAATGCCAGATTTATTTTTACTCCATAAGCACCAACCCATTTTTTTCAGTGTATACAGAATCCCGTTTGTACAAAGATAATAAGATGCTTTCGAGGTTCAACAACGCAACCAACGCTGTTGGCGCATTTCGAATGTCAAAATCGATGCATATCCCATTGTAACTTTTTCTTGCAGAACGTGTTGTATGTTATTGTTCGTATGTTGCCATTTTCATGTTTTAATGCCCCACTAAAGTTGTTTAACAGAGTGGGCCTGTGGTATGCTCACTACTACCTCTTCTTGTTTTCTCTGCCATTTGTCTCATTGTTTGTCTGTAAGTGAATGTCATCACCCCGAGCAACACACGCACGGCTTCAGTTGTGCTGTAAACGTGTAATCACATAGTGCACACCTTGGTCTGAGGCTTCTCCCGAGCCAGACATAGCAGGAGCCCGGAGCGTCGCTGCCATTACCTGATCCAGACTGCACTGAATACGCGCTGCATTTACAACTCTGCAGGTCGAAGTGCAGAGCAGTAAGCATGAGCGCAGGGGCGGGGGTAAAGGGTGAGGATATCGGGCGACCACTAAATTGCATTAGAACACCTGTTCTGTTGCACCGCCTGCCCTTCGCGCTCTTGCGCATGCGTCGGCTGTACACTTGTATACGTCAGGGCAATTTATGATTAACGAGTCTGAAAAGAGGCTTTACTCTCGAGAGCAGTGTCGGTTTCCTGACAAAGAGATTGGGAGAGAGTGGAAGCGAGAGATAGACATGGATGACATTTTGGGGGTGCCCAGAGGAAGCACCTGCTACAGTGTGTTGCCTTTTGACCTCCACCTTGCCCTTTGGTGACCGGTCTCCTTAGCAAAGTCCTTCCCCCATCCCCTACGTTTACCCCTCCCCCAACCACACACACACACACACACAAACACACCACACACATTCAGCTTATGAAGAGAGAGAGATAAGAACAGAAACTAAAGAAGGCCCATGGAGCTTTGTTTACTTTGCTGTTGTCTCCATTTCTTGCTCTTTCCATAACACCTCAAGCAGTAAATAAGAGGCAGTCGAAAGTCCAAGGTTAGACACGCCTGTGATGTCACTGGGTGTGAAAGGGAGTGACATGTCGCTTTTGTCACCCATAACATTTTGGCGAATCGATGTCCATGAGGGTCCGGACCCCCTCTTCCGGGGCCCCCACCTCCGCTCCCTGCACAGGGCCACCATGGCCCTGACACACCTAACACTATCTCTATTCTAAACAGGATAAAAAACATCCTTGGGTCCAACCCCACTACCTGTTGTTACACATCAGTCCCACAATTTCTACTGCCACCATCAGTCCTGCTCCTGTTGCTCGCCACCTCCTTCACAATAACGCCCCTCCTGCTCGGCCAGGGGATGATTGTCAATCCAGTCCGACACCACCTCCAGGTTATCAAAAAAACAGGCTCTCCCGTCACCTTACACCCTTAGCCGCGCCGGGAACATCATTGCATACCTCAAGCCTTTGTCCCTAATTTTCTTCTTCACTACTAGGAAACTTCGACGTTGTTTCTGGACAAGATGTGTGAAATCAGGGAAGAAGGATATGGTGGCGTTCTCGTATCGAAGGGGGCCCCCTGAGCGCGCCGCCTGCAGTATAGCGTCTCTGTCCCTGAAGTTCCGGACCCTTGCGATCTTCGGCGAGGCGGCGCCCCCGGTCTGGGCTGACCCCCAAGCACCCTATCCGCCCGGTCCATTGTAAAAAAGTTACCCAGTCCCTTGGGCTTGAGATAATTAAGGATGATGTCCTCGATGAACAGATCAGGGGCAAAGTTCTCAGCTTTCTCCAGGACCCCAAGAATGCGTATATTATTGCGTCGGGCTCTCCTCTCGAAATCGTCCAGCTTCTTGTCAGTCAGATCCCGGGAGGCCTTGAGGTCATGTACTTCCTGCTGGAGTAGCGCTACGTCGTCAATCCAGCTGGCCGTTTTAATGTCCAATTACTTCACTTTTTCACTCGCTTTCGTGCGATCCGCCCGGATGAGGTTGACCTTGATTGTGACTGTGTCCAGTTTATTGTCCAATGACTCCATCTTCTGGCCCAGTGATGACTGGACACCCTCTATCGCAGCCATCACGTCCAGTAACGTCAATTCCGCCGGGTGAGCCCGCTTTGGGTCTATGGGCGAGCCTTTAGGTATGGCGTAGCGGGCCAACCTGTTGGATTGCACCGGTTTCGTGCCTCTGGATGACCTGGGCCGATGCCTGCCAGTGTCTGATTTAGATGCCATCTGATAACTCCCTGACAGGAGTGACCACTCCCGGGCTCTGTGCAGAAATTCACTGACTCAGACCGAGTCCACCACAGTCGTGCACTGTGACCACCCCTCCGCTATCCAACGTCAACGACCGGGGCAGGGTCAAAGCCACAAAGTATCACTGGAGACATGACAGCGAGGATCCCGGAACACCCACTCTGCAGGCACAAGCCAGGGTCACCAGTTAAGCCACTTCCATGGTGCGGCGGGCGACCCGGACTCCATGCAGCGCACCCAGGCCATACCAAAGGGCCAATAGGCCGGAGGTCCAGTGTGACCTCACACGGGGGTCACAGCACAATCGAGAGACCGTCCGCAGCATTAAATCCAACGTGGCCCAATGTTACAGAATGGCTGGCCCCCGGTGCATACTGCAATCTCTGAGCGGGACAATCACTAAACCAGCCAATAGCAGGATACACAGGACACACTTCAAATGTATGGCGCAGTACCGCTCCCCAAGTCCCCTGCGTGGTCACTCAGGCGCGGCCTTTTCCAGAGCCCCCACGTTGGAGGATCACCACTGCAACTGTAGCCGCGCCGGGGGGGCCTAACTCCGCCACAATATGCTGTCCGACCCAGAAGTTCACAAGCTTGGGGAGGGGGGGAACGACCGATCTCACACCCCCGATGCCCCAAAACCCCCACTGTCCAGGCCACAGGCTCACCACCGGACTTCCGCTGCTTCGCAGCACAGGATAACTTCTGCGCCGCCCGGGGGCCACAAAGGAGATGACTGGGTCACCGACAGGCCCCCCCCGCCAGTGAATAGCGCCTCCCCCATTCTGGACAAGACCTCCACACCTCTGTCGAATTTCGGCGGGCCGGACCGGCGACTTCCGGTTTCCGGCCCCGCTGTTGACGCACTTCACTTTGGCCACCAGTAGAACTCGACCCTCCGGCCTCGGCCGCCTTCCAGGCCGCAATTGCCGGGCGATGTATCTCTGGTCCCAGGAGTCATAGCGGGGCCAGAGTTGCAGTCCCCTCCCAGACGGTGGGCTCCTATGCCAGGATTATTTGCAGGATATCGGAGCTGAAGGGCGGGTAACGCGGAGTTGAGGTCTTAAGGGGCCATCTTGCTCAACGCGTAGCTCCTCCTTTCTCTTCAGATCTTGACTCTTTATCAGCTTGCCATCAGGGTATGTATGTATGTATGTATGTATGTATGTTCTTATATAGCGCTCGACTTACCCTAGGGCATCTCGGCGCTTGCCTTGGGAACCCGTCCTGGCTTTTCCCTGTGAGATAACCCGTACTGGGTATCCCCAAGGTGAAAGCCAGGCATCCCGCCGCGGGGGTGGCATAGTGGAGATTAAGCAAGCTTAATGCCCAGAGTTGCAGAGTGTGAACCCGTGATTAGCGTGGGCACTGAAGCGAGAATCATCAAGTCCGTGGACAATTGGGCTCAGGACAATGCAGCGTCGGGAATTGAACCCTGGTCCCGGGTCTGACCTCTGCTTCAGGGTATGCCTCCTCTAACCAGTGAGCCACACTTCTCATACAGTTCAAACTTTGCATTACAGAGTTCATTCAATGTGGCATTCTGTATTTTTTTCCATGCAATTTGCCCACTCAGCTGCTGAGAAACTCTGAAAAGCACCATCAATCCTTAAATACAAGCTTTTCACTTTTGATCAGTTTCAGACGTTTCAGCTATGGGTGCAAATGATTTTTCAAGGGACCACTGCAGACATTTTGGATACCCTTTCAGCCAGCTTTTTCTTCCTCCACTGGTAGTCCCACAGCACTAATTTTTCCTTCAGAGGCTGCACCTGACTCATTCACTTTTTTGACACTGCTTTCATCTGAGTCAGTTTTCACTTTTTGCTTTTCTGGTGCAGTTTCCTTTAGTGCTGCTTCAGACTGTCTGTGTGTTCCCTTACACCTAGACTGATCCTCGTCTGTTTGCTTTTGACCACAGCTGGCATCTTTTCTTGAAGAGGAGCTGTTTTATCAGGGGTACACAGGACTATAGTGTCTGAAAGGCATACACCCAATTTGGAAGGCCACCACATTTCACAACAGTCTTTGCCAGGATCATTGAGAACAGGCCTTTCCATTCCCCAGCATCTCTAAGATCAACGTTTTGGCACCAACCATTAAGCAGATCTTGTGTAGCTGCTGCAATCTTGTGGGAAACTGCACGCTCCACATCAGCCAGAACTTCACAGCAATGGCTAGTCTTTTCATCAGTGTTTTTCACAAGTGCATTTGCATGTACATATTCAAACCACTTCAGTGATGCTAAAACACAGTCTTTTACAAAGTGTAACTCTGTGCAGTCTTTGTGTTGCTTTACTGTGCTTGAAACTTCAGGCAGATAGCTACAATCCAATCTGCGTCCAATCTGTGGTTCTGCACACATCATCTTTGAGACCTCATTATGATCTGATTTCAGAGAAACTGGCAATCTATACCTGGGCATCAGTTTTTGCAATAACACATTTGCTACTATACAGTTGTCATTTTTCTCATATTTTGTTCTGATACAACCTTGTTGTTCTGCTTATAACATATTTTCTGGTACCTCTTTTAGTTCTTTACAAGTGTCGGCATTAAATAAACAGTATGCTTTTCAGATTCATCTGTGAAAATTCTAACAGGACACAAAATTGTACAACTGAATTAGCATTTGTCTCTCCCATGACAATATTGACTCCCATTTGAGCAGTTATACTTCATGTTATTTATTTAATTACTTACTTAATTTGTACTGCACATAGCTGCCCCAGCGAAGGGGCGTCCTGCACTACTCAGGTATGTATGAATTGAAGCAAATCCGAAGGAAAAAAAAGTGTCCACTATTACCCCGGGAAAAGCCATGTGTTTATATCTTTGCGGAACTCTAAATGATTCTGGAGACCTCTAATTACAGAGGGGAGAGAATTCCACAACTTGGCCGCCAGCACCTTAAAAGATCGACCACCTGCTCTGACTCTGCAACAGTTGGAGCTTGATGAGACAAAATATTATGAGCTATGTGGAGAGCTTTAAACTGAATTCTTCTCTCTATAGGCCGACAATAACGTTTGGATAGGGATTTAGACACTGAACATGATTTAGGCAGTGCAAGCAATCCCTGGGCTGCTGTGTTTTGTATTCTTCTGAGTCGCAGAGTACAAGATTTAATGGCCCCTAAATATAAAGAATTACCATAGTCCAGCCTAGGCAAAATTGTGGCCTGTAAAATGGTCTGACCGATAGAGGGATCAAAGAAGCCCAGTAGAGGTTTCAGTCCTCTTGAATATCAAAGGACAGACTTCTATCGATCCAGATGCATAGGTTCTTAACCTCCTCCTTGGGTATGGGTGCAGGTTTAAGTTTATCCGGCCACCACTGACCAGACCACATATCACTGTCTCTCCCGAGCAGAAGTATTTCTGACATGCTTGCATTTATGTAAGGGCAATCAATTTTGAATTTTGGGCTGATGTAACTACTGAAAGCCATGAAGCTTTGACAACATAATATACAGTGAGCACAGCGTGTGCTGCTCCTATTCTGTCATTGTTACCTTTCAAACTTGGGAAATCTACAAAATGGTCATTGTTGGGCTCAATCATACCTTCATCCTTAAAGGCTAACCTTGGCTTTACGCATATATTCATGACACCTAGACATTCAGATTCAGTTTCATTACAAGCAATTTGATTTGTTGGCTGTAAGGTCAATACATTTGAATTCAGACATTTCTTAGTCATACTATTATCCCAAAACAACTTTACAAAGGAAGGCATTTTTTTCTCACTCTTTTGTAACTGACATTTACCATAGCTACTAAATTAAGGCAGCTGGGCATTTCTGTGATGTTGGGGTCTAGGATCATTGGGAAATATGTCACAGACCTTTGAACATATTCATGTTTCTGAACAGGCACTGAGAGAGCGCAGACCTCCCTCTTGCTGCAAATTGGTGTATTTTCTTTTAAATAAACTTGCACTCCTAGTGCCGGGGCGCGACCTTTTTTCTCTTTCAACTCTAGGAATGCTTTTGTGCAATTGTTGTCCAATGGAAGTGGATCAGACACATCCTTATGTGTCAGCCTCAGTAAAGGCTTAGCCACTAGGGAAAGGTTTGGTAACCACTCACTACAGCAGCCAACCGTTTTCCCAAAACATCCTAACTTTATTCCGAATTTGAGGTGGATTCATCTGGTGAATTATTTCCACTCTCTCTGGTGACACCTTTCTAGCTCCTTTTCTAATTATGTGTCCCAGACATTCATCTTCTTTTTGACAGTATTCCTGACTATTCTCTTGCAAAGGCACTATGACATGAACTTGACACAAATCAATATCAGTAAGCCATTCTTAAGCACATGGAATGTGAAAAGAAAATATTGGCTGTATTCGGTACCATAGGAAAACCTAGAAAAGGTATACTTATACTCTTCTGCATTATTCCGTTTTTTTCATGTAGTTTCTGTGAACCTGTGATGAGAAAGTTACATAAACCTCCAATCAATTCCATCAAACATCATTTGATGAGTTTATCTCCAATTATTAGTAACATTTCGGCAACAGATGGTGTTCTTGAACACATGTCATCTGGTTCTACTTGGAATAAGACATGTTCTGATTGTTTTATTAATCTGACAGCTTTCTCTGTGAACTCCCTTACTTCTGTGTTTATTATTTATTTCAAATCATAAAGTAATTTTTTAACTGTCATTTCTGCTATAGCTGTCTCTTATTGGGCTATTTTAAAATGTACATCCTCATCAGGAATCTGATAATTAACATCATCTACTATTTTCTGGTGCACACTACACTTGACAATAGCCCCTCGCTTTGGTAGTGTTAATGCATACAGCAAATGTTTAACTAACTCTCCATGCTGTCTCTACAATTGTATTCAGTATGGTAATAGCATAAGCTGCAGTCGTGGTGCCATCAGGTAGCTTAAAACAAGACCCATCTACATACAATTAACCCTGAACATCAGGCAGGGGCATGTCAGTCAGGTCCACTCAACCCTTTGTTTGTTTTTCAGTGATAAAAATACAGTCATGTATATCACTGGACTGCTCAGAGTGCAATAGTAACAAAGCCGCTGGATTCAAGTGGCTCATTAGTGCGGCTCACTGGTTAGAGGCGGCAGACCCGAGAGCAGAGGATGGCCCGGGACCAGGGTTCGATTCCCGGCGCGGCAGGTTTCTGGACCAGGGTCAGCGGACTCCATAATTCTCTCGCCTCAGTGCCCACTCTGATCAGCGTTCACACTCGGCAACTCTGGGCATTAGCTTCCTCATCTTCACTAACGGCCCCACCAGACCACCGGGGATGCCTGGTCTCACCCTGGAGATACCTATTAAGGGACCATCTCTCAGGGAAGCCAGGAAGGGTTTCGCAGCGGTCGAAGCGCCTTGGGACCCTCCGGGTAAGTAGTGCGCTATATAAATGCCTATACATACAAGGTTAGGCAGTGTTTAAGTGTAATGTGTGATGCTAACAAAGTGCTTAGTCTGATTCAATAATGCATCAACTGAATGGGGAACAAAAAAAGTCAATTTACGATCCAGTACAAGTCCTGCTGATTGAAATGGCAATTGCTGCCATGGCCTTCAGCCAACCAGGGAGTGCCCTGGCCATATATACCTTTTGCATTTAAAGTCTAATCATTCTTTCATCACTTTCTACACTCTCTTCTTGTGCTTTTCATTGTAATTCTTTAATTTTCTGTACAATAGTCTGTTCTTCAAATTTCTTCCTATCTTTTTCTTCTTTAATCTGTTTCTGTTTAATTTGTTTTCCCCATAATCCTATGGCATCAAACATACTCTGCCTACTCTGCGCTGGCTGTCTTTCTTCTAGAATATTATTCTTGTTGCAACAACAGCATAGTGCACGAAGTGTGCTTAAAACAGGCATGTTTACCAAATACTTCTTAACAATAGCATTAAGAGACTGTTATACCAAAACCAAAAGATGAGAAAAAATTCCCACATTACCTGTCAAAGACGTTTGCAAATGACCCAAAAAAGACAACCAATTCGATCCTACCTGATCACAGTACTCCAACTCCCACCTGCCCATCCTCTGATAAATAGATCACCTCCAAAATGCCAACCGAAAAGCCCCAGTTGAGACACAAGCCGCCACAAAGGTCAGGTCGATAAGCTGAAAACCACCTAGGCCGCGAGAGCAAGTCTCAGTCTGAGGGGCACCCCTTAGTGTTTCTGTCCTGTCGAAATGACCTCCTTCTGGTCCTGCTGTGTCCCTCAATGGAGTCCCACGTTGCCGGTGCCAATTGTAGAAGTGAGATTCCTATCAGTCTCACTGGTGCAGGGACACCCTTTAGTCTACGGGTTCAAAAAATGAGGATCAACACTGAAATGGAACAAAACACAGGTTTATTAAATCTAATGAGATGAGTCTCATCACTCAGACACAAAAAAAGAGAAGACAGTACCTCTGTGCAGGCCTATATTTCTTTTAACACGGAATATATCCAAACACTTTTTAGAAAGATGCCAATGAGAAAGTGTAAATTATTATTCGAACATGGTATATTTATTTAACTTGTTTTTTCATTTTCAACATTTTTCAACATTTATGGACATTTGTGCAAAAGTACATTACAATATCTTATTAAATACATATTTTAGAAAAGGTCATTCAAAAAGATGCCCTCCAATAACAGTTAATCCTAGTGATTATGCAGCACAGACTCATACATCAGTCATACTATTTCTAAAGAGTAAAAAATACAAATCTAACAAACTAAGCACATAGACATATAACTACAAGACATTGGACTAACACAAATGCTGGCTTAGAGGTGTATTTAATGTGGAACGCATGGGAACCTAGATGGTATGGTTCTACTGGTAATGGTGGAATTAACCAGATCGTATCCTGGACAGTAGATGGTAGGCCGACGTACGTTTCGGTGAGTGTCACCTTCCTCAGGGCCACAGACAGCAAACAGACAGTTATCAGATATATTATAGTTAAAAATATGAGGGCTTGGTACAAAAATTTCTGAAAAACAGTACAAAGAGATTTCATTTATTCATTTTATATAGTAATTTTTCTCATCGGCATCAATTATGTACACGGTCTTTGTTTAGTTTTAAGATAGTAAGTGCTCAAAATAGCAGTCACATCAGACTGAAAGAGAGTGAGACCATAGAGATGAGTTATCCACCAATTGACCAAGAAGATTAGGGGGTGCAAAGTGCGGTAGGGAGAGAAGTCCAGTACATTTGGAGTGCGCCCAAGTGAAATACCTTAGGCATGCCGTGATTATACATTTAAAGTGATGTGTTAGTGTCTAAGCAAAGAAAGAAGCTTTACCTATGATGAAAAAAGGATCTGAGCATAAATCCGAAAGGGACTTTTAAATTTTTATAGGCATTAGCTGAAAAATAGAATTATTTACATTTATAAGGAGTTCTAGTTATGGTCTAGAAAAAGTAATAATGCTAAGGTAAATGATATGAAGTTACCTCAGTGTCCTGAATAGGCTCATGTTAGTTGTTTTTAGAAAATGAGCCACTTGGGGGACTTCTGTGTAACAATTATATCTGCATGGGTACAAAAGATTTTGAAAAGTGTTTAGCACATAACATATATCGGGGCTGAAGACTCACTAGATGTGGTTTGTCAGAGTGGATATCTAAGGTGTCGGTGCTACACAAGGATTTATTCCAATGAGCATCTACATGAGTAAGTAACCCAAGTTGTGCTGAAAGGGTTATTCAGATAAGGAAAGGGATTACTCTCCCCATAGAGGTAGCTGGAGTTTGTATGTTATTAGCAGGGTTTTTGTGGTGATAGCGTGCCGCAAGGTAATATGTTAAGATTTCTGTGGGATGTAGTAACCAAATAATTAAAACCGCCACAAGGGCCTGGTTATAGACTGTGATGGCGGCGTATAGAGATACTGTTTACAGCTTAGTTAGCTAGGGGGTGGCCGATTTAATGGTTTCTAGCAATGCGTCTTACCTGAAGGTTTTGGTTTCCTTACAGCACAGAGAGTACCTCCCAGAAATGTAGCTCTACGTAAGAGTAGGTTTTGATGTAAATAGCTGCAGCCTCTAAGAATGATAGAGGTGATAAGTTTGTTAAAATATTGGCGCTGCTAAGGAGCACACTCAGATTATTTAACAATGTCAAGGTTGGGTATTGCACGCTTATTAGCTGTGGTGCAAGCCTATGACAGTTAGATCATAAGCGGATAATAAAGCTTTATATTTATGCTTTGTAGTAGCTCGGCGTGCGAGCAGGACGCGCTGGAAGATTATAAATAGCTTTGTCAATGGGTTCCAAGTAGCGAGTAATAGTAGCGGGGCGCTCGGCAAAGAGTTACACATGTTTTTATATTGCCGACTCGAGGTTCGGAGGTTATGCGCAGGTTACCAAAGACTATGTTACTGTTACCCTTAGTTATGGTAGTTAGATGGGAAAACTTATGGAAACGCTCATGTAAGAAAAACTAGGTGTTGCGCGAATGGCCCACCAATAGCTAGAATACCGAAATGCATGCAGCTGAGATGCGTTTAGTTAGCGTCTCTTACCGTTTACTCGAGTGCTGATTTCGTATCCGGGGGTTCTGGTCAGAGATTCCTGCTTGTAAGGATTGTTGGTGTTTGGCGCTTTTTAAAGTGCCGTGCCCTAATGAGGATTAGCTGTGGTATTATTGACAGAAAGACAGGACTAAGTCTAGTGCAAAGTGAAAAAGTAAATAATGAAAGAAGGACTAATATCGAAACTGGGACCTGCGTGGCGGCCATATTGGAGTGCTTTCCCAGGGAATAGCGAGTCCTGGCTAAAAAACTGTATTTTAGAAATACCTGGTGCAGAAAGCCGGTTGGCTGGAAGTGACCTATTTGTGGAAATTTACAGAATATACAGTTAGCGCTTGCCTAATGAGTGGGCGTTTTGCAGAATGAAGAGTAGAGCTTGCTCTATAAGATGGCATAGTTTACAGTGCATGGTTATGGAACCTTTACTGAAGTGTTACTATCCATGAAATTTCTTCGTTATGCCCATGGCGAACAGTGTCTAGGTAGTGTATCCAAAAGGTTTCGCGTTTTTTGCGAAAAGTGGTTGGGTTCTTTCCAGGGGGTGTGTGGACATGTTCCAAAATTTGCCATCGTATGTCTTTTTCATTATGGTTGTATTGGATGAAATGGGGAACTCAGACACTGCAAGTGCCGGAGGGAGGGTGTCGTGGTGAGCCTCAGACAGGCCACCAGTGCTAGGGGTTCGCCCTTCTCTGCACAAGTCCTCAGTCAATAGAATAGAAGTTGGCACAGAAACTGGAATATGAAACCAAGTGTTCATTAAATCTCATGAGGTGGAACTACTTTCACACAACACCCTTCTGTAGTATATGAAGTAGCACACGGAACAGAAGGAACATGGTCCTTTTATACCCACACGGGGGCTCAGAAGAAGGCGGTACAAGTACAGATGAGAAGGTTTACATACATAAAAGGTCTAACAGAAATGCACAGTCAATAGTAGGGCGGAGCTTAGCAGTTTGCTAATTGCAGTAAAAATACCCTGACAGTTACAGACTAAGACATATGTGAACAGTTGCAGTCTCTTCTGTGCAAGTGCAGAGTAGCAGAACCTAAATATAGTCTGTCCATAAGCAGAGTACAAGAGTAAACAACAGCAAGGAAGGACAGAGCACATGGTAAGCACATGGCAGACAAGATGGCTGCCGAAAACAAGATGGCTTCAGCTAAATACTAACGCCGATCGCTGCCAAATTACAACAGACGGCCCTTTTAGCATTAGATGAAGACAATCGTTCATTTGGGGTAATCTGGATTCACATCTTGTACATTTATTTTCATCATTTCAGTAATCTCTTTATTTAGCATGCGTTGGGCTTTTATTTCTGCAACTTTTTGCTTGGCAGGTGTACAGGCAGAAATGCAGATGGAGCAAAGCATTGGACCACATTGTATACATACACAGCATGTAAATAGTATCACTAGTATTACACATAGGCTGGTCAATAGCTTCCAGCCCCAGGCAACAATCAATGTCCAAACCCAGCTAGCAAAAGTCCAGGTGCCAGTCTCTGGGTGAATTTCAGCAGCAATCTTATGCAATGTAGACACAGCAACTACTACTGATGATGCAACACGCACCACCTCGATCAGCCAGAACCACATCTTAAACCATATGATTTTGGAGTGCTACAATTTTCGCAACTTTCAGCTATTCTGTAATGTTCCCAAGTGCCATAGATGTCTGATTGGTAACAGCTTCCACAAAATGAGTTAATCGTCTCATATTTCTGCTGTTTAATGCAACACCCACAAAGAAAAACAAGCCCAAATTGAAATCAACATATTGTTGCAAAGGTGGTGTCAGTCTGGTTCACCTCATCAGTGCTTGTTGTCCTCTTATATCTGTTCTTAGAAATATCATTGTACAATTTGGAATCCTTGCGATATGATGCAGGCACCAGAAACACAGGGGGCAACAGAAAGGACACATAACATACTCCAGACCATCCAACTGGTAGTTGGTAATATCCCTTGTTACCACAAAGTAGGTATTATGTGAGGATATGAAACTACTGTTAACGGCACCTTTAATAGTCTGAACCACAGTACACTCACTCACTTCCTACTGGAATTCTCCCAACACTGACTATACACAAGTCTGCTTTAGCTCTAGTAGCAGAAATCACAAATGGTCCATTGTTCTTAATAGTTCTCATATTTTGGAAAATATACGGAATGGAAATATTCTCAGGTCGATACTCCTCCCATTCCCATTTAGTCCCTTCAGCTCGAGGATAACCTTCTTCATCTGGATAACATACTTTTTTGAGATGATAATTAATCCGTCCTACTGCCATCCTTGAAATGTTAGCCTTTTCAGAGGCAAACAAAAGTTCAAACCAGGCTTGGCAAGAACCATTATGCGAGAAAGGAAGAGGAATAAAAGGTGTTCCTCCCTTCTTCTGGTGAGCAGGTATCTTCCCACACACCCAACAGTCAGTAGTATTTGTGGCATTGTGAGTATGATGTAACATCTGAATAAACGTGTTGTTTAGGTAGGATTGTCGATGCTTTTGCTTGTGGTATAGAAGCCTAAAGGAATGATGCTCAGCTAGTACTGGAGTAGTGGCGATCAAAAGCTACCGAGCAGGAGCCACTTTCTCAACAAACCAGGTTGTCACTGCTACAACTACCATAGCAACAACAAATCCTACAGCACATATGGCTTTTTTATTACAGATCTTAGCGACAGTTGATCTCCCTGCAGACATGATCACTTCGTTGTTGAATCAATTGCTCGAGCTCTAAAGTCCTGGACAGCCGTTGGTTTCTTCACAGAGGGTCAAGACGGGTGTCACTATGTAGGACTGATCCATCCCTTGCCACATTAGCTCCGTTTTACAAATCCAGGACGGTAGCTCAACCAGTCTTTTTCAACAATGCAGACTCTTTCCGTGGTCTCAGTTTGTATCGGGACACTCCAGGGATTGTGTGTTCCGGGAAGACTTCCTCAGATTCGTCAGTTGAGATGGCGTGTCCTTTTCCGCATCAAAAATCTCTTGATGGTCAGTCAGCACAGCAGATTCCACTAAGGTAGGCGACACTCGCTTGCAGTGAGTGCTGTGGACCCAGTTCTTCCTGTTCGTCACTCAAACCGCTGTCCTTGTAGCTAGGAGCACTTGCTCCGGTCCTCGCCACCTGGGCTCCAATCTGTTCGACCTCTCAAAGACCTTGACCATCACGTGGTTGCTGGGCCGGAGTTCATGGGCCTCACCTGTGGACCTGTCAGGAAGAGCTTCTCGAACCTGTTGATGAATAGAAATCAAACTGTCAGTCAACTGTGCTAAGGTGCTAAGTAGTCACTCATCAGAACACATGGTACTTCATGTTTGTGGCGTGGCTTAGGAACTCCCCAAATGTTCATCGGTCTCCCAAATACCACCTCATATGGTGTAAGCCCAGATTGTGAATGTGGCACTGATCTAATAGACAACAATGCCAAGGGCAACGCATCAGGCCATTTCAAATACTTGGAAGCCAGTATTTTCGCTAATTTCAATTTCAAAGTAGCGTTATACCTCTCCACCAATCCTGCTGATTGTGGGTGGAAGACTGCATGGAACTTCTGTTTGATCCCTAATCCTTTCAGGACATACTCAACAACTTGTCCAATAAAATGAGGTCCGTTGTCACTCCACAAAAGTTTGCAAACACCAAATCTAGGTAAGAATTCCTTTAAAAGCTGTGGTGAGAGCCGTATTATCCTTTGCAGGGTATGCCTCTATCCATTTACTGAAGGCACATACCACCACTAAAACATATTTCAAGTTATTGCAACGTTCAAGTTGGATGAAATCCATTTGCAAAACTTCAAAAGGTGCGCTTTGTGTAGCAAACCCTCCTGTAGGAGTCCGTGTCCCTTTACCAGGATTGTCTTGCCAACAGATCAAACAGGACTGTACTATCTTTTTAGCTGTGCCGGCAATTTCTGGATGCTCCCAAACTTACGTAAGCAATTTCGTTATTGCAGAAGCTCCAAAATGTGCAGGCCCATGTGCCATCTGAACCATAGGCTGTAAATAGGCTATAGGCAGTTTCCACTTATCCATCTCTTTATTGCGCCAACAGCCCTCATCATCCAACATTCCCTCTTTAGACCATTGCTCAAGTTCTTCCACAGAAGCAGATCTCTGTATGTCTATCACTTCTTATCTAGCATCATTCCAACGTTCAGCTGGTGACTTCCCTACATACATAGATGTAGTGCTTCCATGCATCGCAGTCTCACGGGCTGTGCGATCTGCAAAGGCGTTGCCTTGTCCTGTTTTATCAGTCACTTTCTTATGCGCGCTACACTTAACAATAGCTATTTTCTACGGATATGTTGGTGCAGTCAAAAGATTATGCATTAGTTCTCCGTGCATTATCTGCATCCCTTGGGATGTAAGAAAGCCTCTTTCCTTACAAAGTAGGCCAAAATCAAGAGCCACTCCAAAAGCATAGCGGCTATCTATATAGATGTTCACACGCAAGTCAGTGCTAAGTTCACAAGCTTCTGTCAAAGCTATTAGCTCAGCTGCTTGAACTGACTTCCGTGGTATACGAGCTGTCTCCACTACTGTCTGAAGTGTCGTAATTGCATATGCGGCTGAAGTCGTGCATCTGATAAGTTCAAACAAGACCCATCAACCCAGAGTTCCCCATCTACATCTGAAAGAGGCGTATCTTGCAAATCGACGCAACCCTTTGTCCATTCCTCAGTAAGGAATATGCAATCATGAGATTCCTGTGACTGAGTCTGAGTCGCTGGATATGGCAACAAAGTAGCTGGGTTCAAAGTTGCACATCTCTTCAGGGTAATGTGTCGGGTCAACAGTGTCAATTCGTATCCTGTCAAACGAGCACTAGTCAAGTGTTGTGTCTTAGTCTTATTCAAAAGGGCATCTACCACATGGCGTACTAGCACCAACAATTTATGTGACAAAACTATCCCTTCACTCTGACGTATGGACACAGCTAATGCTGCAACTGAACGGAAGCACCCAGGCAATGCACTAGCAACAGGTTCAAGAACAGCTGAAAAATATGCACAGAGAAGCTGCTTTTCACCATGTGTCTGTACTAAGTCTGACAATGCACACCCATCTTTCTCTTGTACATAAAGTGTAAAAGCTTTCGTGTAATCTGGAGTGCCTAACACTGGTGCAGAACAAAGAGCTTGACGTAACTTACGGAAAGCATTCTGGCATTCAGTAGTCCATGGAAGGTGCATTGGAGTGTCTTTGGTCAAAAGCGCCAACAAGGGTTTAACAATGTGTGAAAACCTAATATCCATTGCCTACAAAACGAAGTAAGACCAATGAATGCACAGACATCTTTCTGAGTAGAAGGCACTGGTGTGTCTTAAATTGCTTGAATGCGATCTGGTGTAAGTGCACGCCCCTCCTTAGACAGCAGGTGACCTAAGTAGGTAACCTTCGGTCTACAATATTGTAATTTCTTCCGTGACACTTTGTGGTGGTGTGAAGCAAGAAAGGAAAGTAAAGACAAAGTACATTTTTCACACTGTAGATAGATACCATTGACATATTGTATGAGAGCCACTCCTTCAGGCAAAATGAAAGAATAAAGTTGTCTTTTTATTGCTTGACTGCAAATGCTAGGACTCTTAGTATACCCTTAAGGAATTCTACAAAATCTATACTATCGATTATTCAAAGTCAAACCGAACAAATATCGGCTATCAGGATGAATAGGAATTGAAAAGAAAGCCAGGCATCCCCGCGGCGGGATGCCTGGCTTTCACCTTGGGGATGCCCTGTAGGGGCTATCTCACAGGGAAAAACCAGGACGGGTTCCCAAGGCAAGCGCTGAGATACCCCTTCGGGGGTCGATTCTGGCGCTATATAAGAAATATAATAATAATAATAATAATCACAGTGAATGTATTTGCTGTCGGAGGAACTAAAGTAAGAAGTGTTATGTCAGAAACCACCGGGTATTGTAGTACTACAATCTTATTAACTTCTTGCAAATCAATGATGAATCTGTAAATCTTAGTGTCAGTGTCTTTTTTCAAAATGTGAAGAATAGGACTGTTGCAAATGTTATAAGGAACTTCTTCCATAACCCCCACTTCAATTAAATCATGGACAATACGTACAAGTGCTTCTTCGCCTTCTTGAGAAATTTTGTATTGAGGCAAGTGTGGCAATGAAGCGCCCTCTTTGACACTAATATGTACTGGTGGAATAACCATGTGCCCTACATCGGTGTCTGAAGTAGCCCACAAAGTACTAGGGAGTGAAGCTAATGCAATGTCCTCTTTAACAAGACAAGAAATCTCAATCACTGGGTAGTTGTCATTCAAAATAACCTGTACACCTTCTGGAGACCATCGTATCGTAGCCCTGAAATACTTGAGCACATCAAGACCCACAATATTGTCCGGTGTATTTGGAGAAAGCAAAAATGGATATGGAGCAGTAAATTTGTCAACATGAAATGCAAGTGGTTGTGACAGTGGGCTAAGGGAAGGTGTTCTATCTAAACCTATGGATGTAATGGTTAAGCCAGACAAGGGAGCCCTTGGAATCAATTGTTTAGATAAGGCACTACGAGTAGCTCCTATATCAACCAGAAACTGATCAGTAGAACCCAAAACATGTGCTGTAACATAGGGACCCTTCTGATCTACTGGAACTTCAACTGATTCTTTACCTCATCCTAGGCAATCCTATGCATAAGCAGAATCTTTCAAATCAGACAGCAAATAGTCAGACATTTGATATTGATTCTGTCTATCGAAAGTATTAAAACCATTCTGTCCATGTGTATTAGTATCAAACCTAGCACGATCATCCGCGCTTCCTCTAGGCCTTGAATATCCTGAACGATTTCTCATTTGTCCCCGTCCACGTGGATACTGTTGAGCACGCAATACCGGACAATCGGCAGTCCAATGCCCACATTTCTTACAGTACGCACACTGGTCAGAAGACCAAGTCAGACGAGCAAAAGGAGGAACAGACAGACCATAAGACACACGTCCACCCCTGTCACCACCTCTAGAAGGCGGTCCATAAGCCTGAGCTAACATAACCTTTGTTTTTAACTCCTTAGTCTTCTTATCCTCATTACCCTTCGCTTCTATTTCCTGCCGTTCATAATACTAAGCCATAGTCATAAGAGAAACCGGAGAAGAGGTAGTCCATGAACTCTCACTGGCCTTTAGGCGACTAGCTATTCCTGGCAACAGGTTGTCGACATATTTATCGACAAAGAGATGCCTGCCCTTGTCATCCGTCAATGACTGGCCACTAAAATCGTGGAATGCCTCCTCAAAACGTGTAAAGAAGTCAGAAACCGATTCATCTGTCTTTTGCTTACAGGATACTAATACAGTCCAGACTATCTTTTTAGGGGGAATGATCGTCTTTAACGTAACTAATATAGCTGCTGGAAGATATAAAATTAACTGACAAGGGGCCATATGTATGAAACAATATTTTGTTTCGCAAACGTCAAAATTCGCAGAATTTCGGCGTTTGCGATCGCACTTCAGGTAAGAGGGATGTAACAGTCTTGCAAAATAAAGAATCGCAAAATAGCGATTCCCTATTTTGCGATTGCATTTAAGGAATCGCAAATTGCGATTCCTTAAATGCAATGTAAGAGGCACAGAAAATGTGCAATTTGGCCATAAGGAATCTCAAATTACCAACAACTTCAATTTGGTAGTAATTTGCGATTTTTTTGAAAAATTCACTTTTTTGCATTTTTCAAAGTGCCATGTGGCACACTACATGCCCTTAGGGCATGTATGTGTGCCACATGTGCACGCATGTACATTTCAGGGGTGCAACAGGGTGTCCTTTTGGCACCCTTGAATTTGCATTCGCATTTTGAGATTCTCTAATTGAGAATCGCAAATTGTGAATATCTCCCCATTCATTCCTATGGGCCTCTAGGCCCATAGGAAGGAATATGTAGGATCCACAAAATTATTTGCTAATCCTACATACATAGTATTTTGCGATTCTCACATAGCGATTCGCAAAAAATAGCTATTTGAGAATCGCAAAATTACTTTTTGATACATATGGCCCATGGTTTCTGTGCGGGTTCCCTTTCTACATCAATTTTTTCTAATTCTTTTCATAATGCCCCAAAAGTCGCATGATCATCGACTTTACGAACAGTTCTCCACATATCAGGGGGTACTATCAATCCAAAAAACATGTCGATATCAGGCAGAGTCATGGTACAGGAGCTAATGGCACCCTCAACTTCCTCATAAAAAGCGGCTGGATTTTTCCGCAGATCGGGCAATGCAGTTTTAAGAGTCATACCATCCGCTCTATTCCAAGGAGTGTAAACCCAATTATAAATAAAATAAACCTTTGGATCAGTGGAATCCTTACTATCATATGTTTATATGTTCCCGTACCTCTAGGAGGAACATGCATAGGTTTCGCATGAACTATCATAGTCTTATGTCTTCCGAAAGCAGAAGCCGGTGTCACGCTGGTCTGGGATGTTTGTGCAGTTGCGTCAGCTGCCTTTTTCTCCTCTCGCAAACAGACTGCGTCATCACGCAATTTAACCAAATGTCTGATTGAGTTAGCCACCTGAGAGAAGATAAAAAGACCATCACGCATTTACTTCCAGTCTTTTGCTATATCATCAGGCTCCAATTCATCAGAATGTTTCCTAAACCGCTCAATGACCTCTGTGGCGAATATCTTGGTAAAATATATTTGCTCCCTTTCCTGCCAGTTTTTCATGTTATCTATAAGTGCAGAAGCAGTACTACGAACAGCTTCGCGAGCAAAGGCTCTAAGGTCAGCCGCACCTCCAGCCGTCAACATAGAACGAGTTTTCCGTAATTTCTCTTGCTCAGTAGCAGAGTGCACATCTGACTCATGAAGAGCAGAAGGAAAAGTATACGGAGGAGGAGAACGGTCTAGCAAAAAGGAATCATCTTGTGGTTTATTAAGGATAGGATAAAGGGGTCGCCGAACAGCATATTGGCCAGTTACCTGCAAATGACGCTCCCTATCTTCTCTCTTTTATTTCCTTCATTTCTTTATTTTTCAACTCTAATGCTTTTGCATGAATACTTTTTCAATGTTCTTTTTCAATCAAGGTTTGCTCTCGCTTCATTTGTTCACACACTTCTTTCTCCCACATTCGCACACAGTCAAACATATCTTGCCTAGGCTTTCACTGAAACATACATTGTTCCACATACTGAATCTTTCGTAAATCAAATGACCCATGCATGACCCATGCATAGGCCGACGCAACTCAGGATCCTTACTAGTATATTTATTCCATAACGTGCTGTACATTAGAAGAAATACCATATTTAATATACATATCCCTATTAGGCGTCCCGGGGGGGGGGAGGGGCACGGTTGTGTCTCATCGAGTCTCAAACTGGTACCACCACAAAATCAACACATTCTACGAAGTGTGCTAGAAACAGGCATGCCAAAAATAGTGCAATATATGCAGTATTATACGCAATGTAGCACTTAAATCACGTTGTGCCGTTCAAATCTTATACAAAGTAGAGAAAATTCTTATCATTACCTGCCTATATAAATTGCAATTTATATGTTCCCAAATCTCAAAATCCCAAAATTGGCCAATACAAATACCAAACCAAACAGCAAGCATTGCATCAAACGACCATTCCAATCCCAAATGTCCAGATTCCAACTGCCAAGTTCTTGAATCGACCAAATGGTCACTGCACGGCGAATCAACAGAAGAGACTGGTTGGGCGCCAATTTGTCATGGTGAGCCTCAGCTAGGCCTACCAGTGCTATTGGTTCGCCCTTATCTGCACAAGTCCTCAGACCAATCGAATAGAAGTTGGCCCAGAAACTGGAACCTCATGGGGTGGAACTACATTCACACAACACCCTTCGGTAGTGTATGAAGTAGCACACTGAACAGAAGGAACATGGTCTTTTTATACCCACAAAGGTCAGGTTGATAAGCTGAAAACCACTTCGGCCGCGAGAGCAAGTCTCAGTCTGAGGGTCGCCCCCCAGTGTTTCTGTCCTGTCGAAATTACCTCCTTCTGGTCCAGCTGTGTCCCTCAATGGGGTCCCACGTTGCCGGCGCCATTTGTAGAAGTAAGTTTCCTATCAGTCTCACTGGTGCAGGGGCACCCTTTAGTCTACGGGTTCAATAAATGAGGATCAACACTGGAGTGGAACAAAACACAGGTTTACTAAATCTCATGAGATGAGTCTCATCACTCAGACACTGCAAGTGCCGGAGGGAGGTGGCTTACATGTACAAGTTCACACATGGCATTTATACTTTTCGGTGCCTTCTGAAACACATTGAAACCACTTTGTCATTGTTACATAATGCTTACACAACCCCTTTGTATAATGCTTACATGCTGAACTGTTGAATCCTGATAAACCCCTACCCATGTCATCTTTGTAGATAGGCAAGGATGGGTACAGGCATTGGTGGGCTTGTAGATGGGAACTTCTGCGTACTCAGGGCCTTTCGGCAGGGCAGGACCTCTATTCTGGCACGTAAGTATTATCAGCACAACCAGCTTTCAGTGAACACGTAACTTCTGACTTTATGAAAGTCTCAGCAGAAACACAAAAATGGGGGCTTGTAGACAAAATGGGAAAGGAGTAGAGGCTAACTTAACAGAATACATTTTTTACCGTTCGACAAATTCACCAAGTTAGCAACTTCCAAACTCACCTGTTAGTTATATTTCCACCTTCTTCTGGCTGGTGGATGAAACCGCACCAATACCTTACTCTATGCACTGGTAGGCCTACTGCCTTTCTCGATGATGCTGCTGCAGAGGATAGCTGAAATGGTGCAGTAACACCCGGGCCCCATGGGTGCGAGAGGCCCTCAGAACTCAAGTTCTCTTTTCATATAATGCCAGAGTTGGATGGGTTATATTCCTTGCTTGCATTCACTCCCATAGCCCCCCTCATTTTAACACTTCCTCCTATGTCATTCCAGCAAAAGAGTGCATTGAGAGTGAACAGTTCCTTTTATCTCTGGGAATGCAGTGATTTGTGGCTCATGCAAAGGTCTGCTAAAGCTTTCCGCTGCACCGTGTCTGCTTGATTGAGATTCAAATTTGAGGTTCCCATGCTTCTAGAGGCTTTGAAGAGGCCTTGCGATTTGAGTAAGGAGCCATCTGGTGCCACGTCCGCTGCCTGACACTTTTGCCAACAGTATGAACAGCTTTGTGCCTGTAAGCAATGAAATAGGATTTGTGAATCTTCCAGCCTTATTGTCCTTCTAACTTAATACTGCCTTGGCTAAGTATGTGGTTGTGCACCTAGACGTTTGGAAGTAAAAGGAGAGATCTGGAGCAAATCTTAAGTATAGGTTGCCACTTTTTGAGCTTGCTAACAATCTTTGATAGGTGCATTCATGAACCAACTATCTTACAAACCAAAGTCGATGTGCCCCACATGTTGAAGGGCCCAGTGTGTCAAGTTAGGGAACCTCACTGGTGAACCATGCTGATAAACTCATTGATGGATGGCCTGGTCTAACTCTTCCTTTGGAGTATTGATGCCCCAATAAGGCAATGAGTCTCAACATTGATGTATATTTATGTATTTATTGATAACATTTTATATACCACGAACATGCAACCGAAGGGTATCCGAGCGCTTCACCATTGGAGGGAAAGGAAGGTTCTAATTGCAGTAGAGACATAGAATAGGAATATCAAACAAAGCAAATATCAAATATGAATACCAAACAAAACAGTTAAAAACAAAAGGGGCAAACAAAAAATAAGACAATAACTGGTACATAGTGCGCTAGGAGGGGAGCAAATGATTAGTAAAAGAAAATTTGCACCCAGCCCAGGGCTTAAAGGTGTAAGTCTAATGCATTAGAGCAGACAATCCAAAACCCTTTTAAGGTAAGAACTTGTTTATAAGG
Organism: Lissotriton vulgaris; assembly: GCF_964263255.1. Classification (NCBI taxonomy): domain Eukaryota; kingdom Metazoa; phylum Chordata; class Amphibia; order Caudata; family Salamandridae; genus Lissotriton; species Lissotriton vulgaris. Next base: position 1,369,433 of record NW_028240613.1, on the reverse strand, counting down.
AATCTTTTTACTTCCAATTTGAAAGCAACTTTGGAGGTTATTCTACATATTTCTGGTGGGAGAGAGTTCCAGATCTTCTGCGCAGACCCAGAGAAAGCACAGTGACACATTCTCTTGTTGTGAAAGATCTGTGATTTCAGGAGGAGAGCGTTAGCACTCCTTGAAGGTCTACCCCCTCCGGATAAATTTAGCTTTTGCGCTAGTTAACTGGGGGTTTGAAATGGAGGGCTTAGCTGTATTCTTGCTTCATAAGGCAACCAATTTAGGGATTTTAAGACTGGGGAAATGAGCGCATTTCTTTTGGTACCCGTAAGCAATCTGGCGGCAACTTCCAATGAAGCCCTTAGTGGTGCAAAGGTATATTTGGGGAGGCCACGGAGCATAACACTGCCATGGTCTAGCCTCGGCAAAACAACCACTTGGACCACTTGTGGGAGGAAAGGTTTGAGATTCCCGAGTATCCTCATCAGGTGATTAGCTCCCTTGCGCACTTTGCTAAAATGATTAATCATGTTCAGATGCTTGTCCAGGGTGATTCCGAGAGATTTGGCTGAGTCAATAATAAGGGGTGGGCAATTGAAGTCTGTGAGGTGGTTTATCCAAAGGTCTGACTTGGGAATGTGATTCGGTAGAGAGATGAGAAGGAATTCTGTTTTGGAGGTCTTGAGCAGGAGGTGGTTCTAGGTTAACCAGTTTTGAGCAATCGTTAGGGTAGTGTTGAGTGATATGAGGTCATCCGGGGGAAGAGATTTTCATTTAAAGTTGCATGTCATCCGCATACATTATTATTATTATTATTATGTTTCTTATATAGCGCCAGAATCGACCCCCGAAGGGGTATCTCCGCGCTTGCCTTGGGAAGCCGTCCTGGTTTTTCCCTGTGAGATAGCCCCTACAGGGCATCCCCAAGGTGAAAGCCAGGCATCCCGCCGCGGGGGGTCCGTTGTGGAGATTAAGCAAGCTTAATGCCCAGAGTTGCAGAGTGTGAACCCATGATTAGGTCAGGCACCGAAGCGAGAATTATCGAGTCCGTGGACATTTGAGCTCAAGACCCTGCCGCGTTGGGAATTGAACCCTGGTCCCGGGTCTGACCTCTGCTTCAGGGTCTGCCTGCTCTAATCAGTGAGCCACACTTCTCCTACATATGGAAGAGAATGTTCCAATAATAAGTTGAAGAGTATGGGAGATAGAGCAAACCCTTGGAGGACTTTCTTTCAGGCCGCTCTCAAGAAGTCAGGTTGGGCTCCCACAAATCCATCTCTAGGGAGCTCACCAAGGGAGTGCCACAGGGCTCATGCCTAAGCCCCACATTATTCAATGTGTATGTGGCCCACTTGGCTGACTTAGTGAGATCCTTTGGGTTCACCCCGGTGTCGTATGCCGACGACACCCAACTTCTGTTCCCTTTTAAAACCTTCACGAAAAAAATCATTTGCAGATGGAATGAGGGCAGTGTCAGAGTGGATGGCTAAGAACTGCCTACAGTGTAACGTAGGAAAAACGGAAGTAATGTTGTTCGGGGAGGCAGCGACACTATGGTCCCCCGAGTGGTGGCCCTTGGAACTGGGACCTGTTCCCAGTCCTAAACAGACCGTTAAAAACTTGGGGGTGCTATTAGATCAAGCACTAACATTGAAAGAACATGTAAACCAAGTGGCTGGCACCTTTTTTCGTGCCATTGGACTGCTGAGAAGGGTTTTTCCATACTTACCTGACAGTCATAGGAAGACACTGGTCCAGGCGTTAGTCATCAGCAGATTGGACTATTGCAATGGTCTTCTCTTATCAGCTAATGAAGAACAGCTTAACAAATTGCAAATAGTCCAAAATACCACGGCGAGGCTTGTCCTTAACGTTCCACCAAGGACTCCCTCCTGCCCTCTGCTGACTAAACTCCACTGGCTCCCAGTGCGGCAACGCATTAAGTTCAAAATCCTATGCACTATTCACAAATGTCTGTCAGGTACCGGTCCCAAGTATCTGACAAAAGCTTTCTCACCTTATGTACCTGGGCGATCCTTACGTTCCAGCAATCTACAGTTAATACAGGTACCCAGAATTAAAAAATCCAGGCAGGGAGGCCGCACCCTGGCCCACACTGGACCTGTCCTCTGGAACTCACTGCCTCATATATTGAGACAAATCACTAACCACCTAACCTTCCGAAAATCCCTCAAAACTCATTTATTCATAAACATCTAAACCACATAATCAAAGTCTAACTATCCCTCTGACCATGGATTAGCACGAGTTATATTCTTCCACTGGCAAAAGCGCGGAGATACCCCTTCGGGGGTCGAATCAGGAGCTATATAAGAATATAAATAAATAAATAAATAAATGGATACTGGTGATGGCTGAGAGAGAGAGTGGTTCCCCTTAACTCTCTGGGATCTGTGGTGGAGGAAGGACGAGAACCATTGCAACACCAGTATGCCCCACATGTTGAATCCGCTTTACTCCAAGCAAGCTTAGTTCCTTTCAGTGTCTCACTTACAAATTAGGCCCCATCGTTACATGCAACATCTTCCATAGCGAGCTGCATGCTGCCAAAGTAAAATGGCGTCCTCTAATTTATGCACCTTGATGTTTAAAGCTGAGCTCTGCTGTTCAAGACCAAGGCTTTTTTCGTCATCAAATTCCAGAGCAAATGAGAAAAAGGCAGAGAGAGAGGGAAAGAAAAAGAGGAAGGCAAAGATAGAAATTAAGCCGCAGCAAAGCCAATAGGTCTCGCCTTTGGGACCTTTTGGCTCTGCCAATAGTTTTTAGGTCTGGCTTGTCAATGCAGCTTTCGCGAGACCTTATATCATGAACCCAAAAGACCTTTCAGGAGTACTACAGAGACAGTGGACAGTAGCACATGTTTTATTGGCCAGAAGTTGTGTGCTTCTACAGAAAAAGGTGTTTATTGTGTAAGAGTTGTAATCCTTTGTTTTTTTACGCCGCATGAGCCACAGCTCTTCTTGAAGTCTAGCTATTGTGTTGCAAAAGAGTTTTACTTTAAAGTCAAACACATGCCACTGCAATGCTATATATTTAGATATTTTATGGAGTTTGTTCTTCTCTGACAGCAGCACAGAAGGAAGGGGGCAGTCAGGAGGTATGTGTTGCTTTACGGTGTTCCCAGCTACTTTCCCTTCCCCCATCAACTTAACAGAAACCGTAATATGAAGCTTCTTAAAAGAATGGTGTTTTTATCTTTTAAATTCCTAGTAAAAAGGATTATGGGCTGTAGAAATATGTAATAATAAAAAAAGAATGATATTTAATTTACATCAAATGTAATATTTTTAAATTCTTATTTAATATACAGTAATTTTAAATTACCCTTATCTGAATCCTAACAACCTTCTGCTACTCAATAATGCTGTCCTTCATTGAAGCCTAAGAATCCTTTAATGCTACCCTTTGCGGCGGCGCGTTCAGTGACACCGCGCACCGCGCCAGAAGGCGCCAGGGGCCATAAGAGCAGGCCACGACCCGCTTCGCGGGACGCCCGGGGCTAAGCCCGGGCAAAGGGCGGGCCCTCTACGGCCCTCATCGGCAGGAAGAGACAGGGACAGGGCCCTGACCTCTGTCCAAATCTCTCAAGTAAGTCATTATCTCCCAAAAATAACTGTAAGTGTCTGTGATATCATTCTTCGTTTAACACCCCACGGATCTACATAGACGCTATCTACAAAAGTTGCCTTTCAACATGTCAAAAGCAAAATCGATTGCCCCCCTCAATACCATACACAATTATATGGTTCAGAAAGTTGCTAAAATTAATAATGACAGGAGATCATCTCTGGGGTTGAGTTATTCACCAGAATTGCCTATTGACAATACGCCTTTACCGACTCCTGCTTTTGATATTAGCAACGAGGTGTTCCAGACCCCGGAGAACAATTCACTGACCCAGCTTCTAGTAGCCATTGCCAAACCAGTTCCCGAGAGTACACCTGAAGAAGAAATAATCCTCCTAGAAGAGGAGGCCCCTGCACCGGTCCCAGCACCAAGAGTAACGAAGGGGGGGGAGAAGAACATACCCAAACGGGGCGGTCTCCGATCAAGCAAAAAGCGTCCCGATGCATCCCCCCTGGAAAATAGTGGAGATGATACAAGGGGTACTACTGGAGGGAAGGTACACTTGGATGAAGATCAATTCAAGAAGTTGCTAAATGCCGTAGATAACAAGATCAAACCTATAACCAAACCGCTCCTAAGTAAAATAGATCAGCTCACGGAAGAGGTGAATAGGGTCTTCTACAAAAATCATTAGAAGAAAAAGTGAAAACCCCATTGCCAAAAACACTTATAGTCGAATCAAAAAATACCCAAACTGCCCCCAGGTTAGAACTACTTGAAAATACTCTCTTGACCTCCATGGAGAGCACTGATCTAGGGAGGGGGGGCCTGAGGGATTTAGATATCAACAAAGGGGACTCGGCAGGGTTGAGCCAAAGAGACAGAAAAGAAGATTCTAATTTAGAGAAGGGGCCTGTAGAACTAATTGTAGAGGCATCTCCACTAATATTGGTTTTAGCAAACGTCCCCCAGCTGGAACCAGGGCAAGTTGAGAACATTCCTTCCTTGATAAATAAATCACTCCATTGGTTATCAAGGAACATGGCTTTTACTCCGGGAGGCAGGGATCAGTTGGCACAAGAAGTAGTTAAAGCTAGAAGAGTTGAATGGATCGGGGGTGGCACTAAAAATACAAGGGGGATTGTGTGGTGTTACACCTTTCTGACCCAGAAGTGCTGCCAAACATTCTAGCGAATATATACCCCCCCAGCGCAGATCAACTGAAATAGTGCCACTAACTTTGGATTTCTTTTATACAAAAAAAGGTAATACTCTAAATCCAACAATGTTGAAATCTAAATGGAACCCTGTACTAAAAAAAGCCAAAACCCTTGATATTAGGAACAACTGGGGAATCTCGATGGAAAATAGGTTCTCGGCCCTTTCTGGTCTAAGTGAATGTGATTGACTGGAAGAATGGATGAGCATAGGAAAGGTTAAGGTTGTAGATTTTCAAGACAGCGGAAATGATGGTATTATAAAGCACTTAGAAATAAATTGTAGTGAGGGTAAGATATCCAACCCCAGGGAATATTTCCCCAGTATAGTAGAGCACATCCCACTAAATACCCACACTACTGTATGTAATGAGGAAAGTAGTCCTTCATCCCCCTTGTCCCCCCCTAACCAGGGTGCATCATCACAAGAGCGGACTACCCAGATGAAAGGTAGCCTTAAACTTATTTCCTGGAATTTAGCGGGAATTCACCATAAATTAGAAACCCCCGAATGGTGTGAGTTTATCGACTGCCATGATGTTATTATGCTGCAGGAAACTTGGGCAGTGGCACCAGTTTTTCGGCAGGGCTTCTTAAATGTCTTTGTACCTGCGAAAAAGAATACTAAAGGGCGGCCCTCAGGGGGTCTAACTATTTGGGTACGACAATCCTTACAATGTACCATCAAGCAGAGACCCATTTGTGATTGTGACCTACTCCCACTTGTGTTCACCTGGGCTGATGGCCATAATTTGGCCTTATATAATATCTACGCCAGGGGAACTCAAGGGGGCAAAGCCTCGGATGTGATAGGTGCATTAGATAATGACTTCGAGATTCTTCCTGCACAGTACACTATCCTAGTGGAGGGAGACCTGAACACAACATTCGAACCACTAGGACTTGAGGATAACGAACTGGCCCTAGAGGAAGATACCAAATGGGGAGTTCCCCAATTGGATCTGCCGATGGTAAAAAAGTGGACAGAAGTGGCAATACAGGTTAAGAGTTTATGCCTGACCAGGGGATTGAGGGCAGTAAATGGCCGCACCCCGTCAGACCCACAGGGCAAGCACACCTTTGATAATTTGAGGTCAAGTAGCAGGATAGACTACATCCTTATAGATGTTAGAGACTGGCACAAAGTGGTAGATATGCAAGTGACATCGAGATTGGAGAGTGATCACGACCCGTTGTGCCTGCTCTTTAATCTGGATCAAGGCGAAAATTCAAATAATCAGGAAAGGGGTGTTACGACACTAGATGTTGTTCCAACTAACAATCTCCGAGACATCAAATGGGCAACTTTGGTAGATAAGCCCGGGGACATGCAGGACTTAGAGGAGATAGTTATCAAAGAGGTTACCAAGCTACAGATTCATAGCAATGAATTAAATTTTAATCAACTGATTGAAGAGTCACAGCCAACGTTTTTTGCTAACTTACAGAGGTTTTTCTACAAAAAAAACAAGCAGAGGAAGGATCCTGGCCCACCGATAAAAAGAGGGTGGTATGACCACTCCTGCAGAAAAGCGCGACAGAAACTCAGCCTAGCATTGAGGACTAAAATAGGAGTATTAAAGGCCAGGGATGATTACAGGAAAGCACAAATTAGGGCAAAAAGACTGTGGGATGAGAACATATGGTTAGATCTGAAGAAAGCATGTGCAGCCAAACAACAGAAAGAGTTTTGGGCCATCTTAAAGTGGGGCAGTGGGGGAACAGCAGACTGCCCGAAAAATCATGTAGCAAAGGAAGCATGGGTGGACTTTTTTAAACAACAATACGCAGATAATCTACCCCCTCCAAACGAAACACCACCAGAAAGGGTATTTTATACTCATGGAATATTCTCATTGAAAGACGTAAACGAGGCAATGGACGGGGTAACTAGAGGAAGGGCGCCAGGAATTGATGGAATACCGGTGGATGTGTTTTTATCTGACAGGGCCAACTGGTGTAAATATTTTGTATGGCTTGGCAATGCCATTGCACAAGGAGCAATGATCCTAGCAACATGGAAGGGTGCGGAGATAATACCAGTCTTCAAAAAAGTGGATAAGGCTTTACCAAGTAACTACAGGCCCATTAGCCTTATCGACTCAGCACAAAAACTGATGGGCAGGATGATACAAAACAAAATACAAGCCTGGATAGATGATAAGGATATCCTTTCCCCGTACCAAGCTGGCTTCCGTCCATTAACTAGCTCTGTTGACCTTGTATTCCACTTTTTAACCATGTTCTGGAAAAATGTAACCCTGACAAATGGCCCATTATATGCTGTTTTCGTTGACCTGAAGTCAGCGTTTGACTTAGTACCCCGACAAAAACTTTGGATTGTTTTGCGGGATCTCGGAATAAGCCCCGAATTGCTCACCCTGCTCTTGAGGATGCACGAAAACAACTATGCCAGGATTAGGTGGGGTGCACAGGGTCACTGAATCTTTCCCTGTGGAACGAGGGGTAAGGCAGGGCTGTGTCCTGGCCCCCACCCTATTCTCTCTTTATATCAACGGCATAGTAGATTTTTTAAAGCAATCTCCGACAGATGCCCCGATATTAGATGGGGAGCGGGTTCCAGTATTAATGTTTGCGGATGACTCCATACTGGTCTCGCGGACCCCGAGTGGTTTACAAAAGACAATCAACGCTTTTGGTGATTTCTGTCGGATTCGGGGCTTGGAACTAAATACAACAAAGACTAAGTTTCTGAACCTGAACCCTGCAAAGCAATTTAAGGGGAAAATGCATTTTAATGGGTCTTTATTGGAGGAAGTGAAAGCCTTCACCTATCTAGGTATTTCCCTACAGGCCAACATGAACTGGAAATCCCATATGGACTCTGTGGTGCTCAAGTTCAATCAATTGGCCGGGGCTATAGCACAAAAACACAAATCTTCATTTACAAAACCCATCCAGCCAATAATGGAGATTTACAGTATGAAAGTGTTGGGCGCTTGCCTTTACGGATCAGAGCTATGGGGCTTTACCAACTTGAGTACACTGGTCATTGCAGAAAACAAATTCCTTTGTCGAATGGCTGGTCTCCCGCAGAGCACTCCATCGATTCCGCTCCAATACGATCTTGGGAGGAAAAAGATTGAGGACATGGCCAGATTGCGTCCCCTCCTATACTGGAGGCGCATAAAGACTACTCCTGAATTGGGACATTACGCAGCTGCTCTTACGGACGTTGTTAGCTCTGATCGGTTTCATAAAATATCTTGGCTTAAAGAAATTAGGAACTTGCTACAAAAATTGCACCTAGATCACCTGTGGACTGCAGTAGACCCACATGCCTTTCCATCTAAGGCATCATTGAAAAAAATGTATTGGGACATGATACATAATACTGTTTTGACTTCCAACCAACCATCCATGTTGACATCCCAGTTCTTGGATTTTAAAATTACCCCTAAATGCGAACAGTACTGGGATTTGATTTCTAAACCCCTAGATAGGAAGCTGTATTTTCAGTTTAGAATTGGCTCCCTACCCCTTAATGCCTTCACTGTCAAATGGTCCCCTGGCAATGTAAATACTTGCTCCTATTGTAAAGTACATGTAGAGGGCATCCCACATTTTCTGTTTGCCTGCCCACTATATGCTGCCCCAAGAAGTAGATGGCTAAAACCGGTTTGTAGGAATTTGGGGATAAGGAAATATCTAGAGGCACTAAGGATATTAAGATCAAATTGTGCCCCCAATCTTGCTATCGCTGTAGCCAAATACTTGGGGTGGGCCTGGATAATACGCACGCGCACTTTAAACTGTAATTAATCATGGGAAATGTAATTACAATGATAACTCAACTCGTCAAGGCCTTGCACTGTGACTCGGATTTTACAATGTATGAATTTTATAAATTAAAATATTCGCCTGCACTGTATAAATTGATGGTATTTAATATGTATTTTATCCTGATCTTAAAATTTTAGTGTAGTATTTATTCTGTTTAGCTTAGGGAAACATGCTTTTATGACAATGCTGTCGAATAAAGTATTAAAACTTAAAACTTACGCTACCCTTTCCTGAACCCTACAAACCCCTTAATGCTACACATATCTGATCTCTACAAACACTGTACTACCCCTTAACATTACTCATCTGTGAAACCTAAAAACCCCTAATTTACCCTTAACACAACTCTTCCTTGAATACGGCAATCCTCTTACTACCCTTTAACTGTAACCATCCCTAAACTCTAGAAACCCCTTACTACCCTTTAACACTACCCCTTAATGCTACTCAATCCTGGTTCCTGAAAACCCATTACTACCCTTTAACACCAACCATCCCTAAAACCATTACTAGGTCTTAATCTTACCTTTCTTAAACGCAAAAAACTCCTTATTAACCCTTGCAAATACCCTTCCCTGAACCTTAGAACCCTTCACTGCAACTTAACTTTACCCTTTCCTGAACCTCCTTTATGCTACCCATCCCAGAACTATCCATTAATGCTATTGATCCCTGAATCCCAAAAGCCCTAACTACACTGCGTAACAATAGCCCCTGCAGTGCGGGGGTCCCCTCACCACAAATACAAACTGGCTCAAAGCCTGAGCTGAGAGCACTAGAGCAGAGCCTCTCTGATTCTGATTCTGGGACTGGATTGGGGGGCGACGCCAATGGCCACGGGGCCAAGCCAATATGTTTAAATGTTAGCTGCAGCAGTGTCACTGACGCTATCACGAGAAGCTCCCGCGCACAGTCTTTGCCCGTTTTAATAATTGCCTGACGTCACACCCGCTCACTGCACTTGCAGTATGTATATGGCCATGGGTGGCAGGCCATTATTAATTAAATATTTATTGCCCTTGGAGATGTCGGTTCGCCTCACTCGACAGCGCAGTGCTGCATGTTCACATTAGTGCAAGGCACGCACTAAGTGCCTACTGCACCGCTGCTGTGCAGTGATCACGACGCACTGTGGTGTGTAGGGTGGGGCACAGGAGAGTGGGTCATGCACGTACTGCAGTGGAAACATTGCACGGCTGAACCATAGTCTACTCTGCGCCTGGCCCTGCCACTGCTGCGAATGCCACTGTAGTAAGTGAACTAAGCGAACCAGCCTGCAAAGTAATTGGTATTAATACACCCACCAAGGTGCAGTATATTTGCAGTCACCCTGTCATGACTACCCAGGAGTCAGACTGAATGGTGCTGGTTGCAGTGCTGGATATGTCGGGAGTATACCGGGCCGGCAGCAGTATTATTGATCCCTCATTCCCCGCCCATCTTCCATTATCATGAAAACATAGAGGCACATGCTGCTTTTCCTGTGCAGGGCCTAGTTACTGGCCACAGGGCAGAAATGTGCTGCAGGGAAAATGTCACTCTTCCTTTCAAGGCAATAAAGGCTTATAGGTTGTACTGCAGATATAGACCTTGTGCTTTGTCTGGCCTGTCCTGTTAAAGGCAGAACATGGCATCCATAACTTGTGCCCTGGCTGAGGATGGTGTTTACTGGGCATATCAGCTCGACAGGAGAAGGTGTGTAATGCTTTTGCGGTGCAGGACTTTGCAGTGCATTAAACCTTGCCTATGTAATTTATGGTGCTGTGTGAAGTTCTCTGTGTATCACCTTACTATCGTATTGTGGAAAGTGTCTCTGAACTGTAGCTTGGTTGTTTTGTGTCCAATGGGTGTTCTTTCTCTAAAAATACAGTGTGTATATTCTCTCTTTTTGTATTTTAGTGGTGCTCTTTGTGATGTTAAGTTTTGCCACAAATAAACCCTGCAGGTAGCGGTATATCTCAGGGATGCTGTTGCTGTGTGTTGTAGACCACTCCCAATGTTCTTTTTAATGCCTCTGCATTTTGAGCTCGCCCACCCCCTGCAGCCAATATAAAGTTTTCTTACTCTGTTTTCTTGAAACCATGCATATATGTAGTGGGCTGGGAACACTCACACTGGCTGAGCAGCTAGTTTCAAAGTGAAAGAGAACATATATATAAAATCTGGGGATACTACAATGTAATTATGCATTTGTATTTATTTCATTACAGAGTTTATTTGTAAAACACTAAGTCATAGTGGTTATCCATTAATGGCTGCACTCAGTGTCAAGCCACATTGTATCCATAAATGATGCTCTGTTTGCTCTACGCTATTGTTATTATTGTTATATATATATATTTCTACCAAGATGCCCTGAGCTTAAGAACGCACTCCACAGGGGTTAGATTCCACAGGAACTTTAATGTAAGAAAATCGGCAACGCTGTCCCAGTCAATTCATCCCTGATGCATTTCGGAGCAACTTGCTCCTTTTTCAAAGGGTAAAACACTGCCAGTCCACAGCATGCACTATCACGCTTTCATCATTTCTCTGCGTGCTTGATTGATTCCACATTGGAAATGCCTCACAGGTGAGTAATTTCACGAACCGCATTCTGATTTATGTGTCAGTCTATGCCTGAAAGCGTTTTGTTTTGACTTATACTGAGTGCTCCCTTGTGTCTGCACAAAGCTATACCTCTCTGAAGAGCTCTAATTAGAACGAAACACTGTGTCAGGGGTTGCTTTTACTCATTTCAGGTTGGCTTGAGTTGGTATTTTACCAATTCAAAGCTGTAATACTGTGCCTGGAGTGATAAATGGCTTTTGTCATTTTACAGCTGGGCAAGGACTGCACTGTGCTAGTCCTATGCTTAAAGACTTTGCTGTATCAATGGCAAAAGTCTTTGTCCTTTTCTATCTCGGCGTGGATAGCACTGTGCTAATCCTATGCTTAAAAACTTTGATAGAAAAACAGACATTTGAGGTGAGCAGATCTAGAGTATTGCTGGTGTTGAGAGTGCTCTAACAGGAGCTGCTTTCCATCTAAACTTGAGAACTACCCAGAGTTCTCTCCTTTTTTGCATAATTTATGCGTCACTCTATGCCTGAAATGGTTTTGTTTTGATATATATATATATATATAAATATATATATATATATATGTATATATGTATATATATATATATATGTATATATATATCAACGAGCAAATGTCCCAAGATGAGAGGAGCATCAGTAGCTGGTGCCGGCGGCAGGGTTCAGGACAGCCCCGCGGTAATTACTTTTAGCAATAACTTCTCAGAAGAGAAAAACGCCGCACACTACTTCGTTAGTTGAATTATTGGTTTATTTTCTGTAGGTTCCCCACCTACGCGTTTCGGACATGAAGCTGTCCCTGATCACGGTAACAAACAATAGTCCATCATTACTGTTTACCTTAAATGGCTGTAGACACCACATGGCTATTAGGATGCATTGTGGGCTCAGTAGTTTTATGGATCAGTTTACTTCCAAACAATGCACTGTGAGTTCCCGGATCGCGGCATTTACGCGACACAATTAGAGCTCTATGAGTGATTTTAGAGAGTGATTGCCAATGCGCAAAAGGTTTGTCCAAAGGACTATTAATAATCATGTGGCTGGTTCCGCTAACATTGTTTGGCGCAAATTATCACTGCTGAGAGAGTGACGGACTGAGTGTCCATGTTGATAGTAGTGGCTGAGTGCCTAAGAGTTCCATTGTGTCGTTTCATGCTTCGATCAACAGTAATCACAGTGCAAGGATAATTAAAACATTTTTCTTTTTTATAACTGTCACATGCATTGAATTTATATTGCCTATTTTTAGAAACAAAGATTTACTAATTATCCTAGGTATATTTCTCAAAAATGTTCAGATTGTCAAAATTATAAGTGTACATAAAGTTCCTCATCGGCGTTGAGGCCCCACGGGCTCCTGGTCTTGAATCTTATTATTATTATTAGCTTTGATTCAAGCCTTCTCAGTCTGGTTACACGATCACCTCCTCTTTCATTTTCACCAACCATAGCACCACTTCAGGAAAATAAAAACTCAGAGCTGGCTAGAAAAAAGACAACTGGGTTTCAGCAAATGTACTACTTGCAAAGCGTGCAAAATTGGTCAAAACATCAAAACCTTAATAGATCCCAGGGGAAGAACTTTTGTGATCAAGGACAAAATAACATGTGAATCACAATTTGTGGTATATCAAATACAGTGTTTTTGTGGAAAGAAATACATTGGCTCTACAATTTGCCCACTAAAAAAGAGAATTCTTGAACACACCAGAGCTATCCAGAACAATGATTCAACCTACGCAACAGCTAAACATCTAAAAACTCATCCAGGGAAAACTTGGAAAGATATGAAATATGCTGGAATTGCTATGGTTGGTGAAAATGAAAGAGGAGGTTATCGTGTAACCAGACTGAGAAGGCTTGAATCAAAGCTAATAATAAGATTCAAGACCAGGAGCCCGTGGGGCCTCAACGCCGATGAGGAACTTTATGTACACTTATAATTTTAACAATCTGAACATTTTTGAGAAATATACCTATGATAATTAGTAAATCTTTGTTTCTAAAAATAGGCAATATAAATTCAATGCATGTGACAGTTATAAAAAAGAAAAATGTTTTAATTATCCTTGCACTGTGATTACTGTTGATCGAAGCATGAAACGACACAATGGAACTCTTAGGCACTCAGCCACTACTATCAACATGGACACTCAGTCCGTCACTCTCTCAGCAGTGATAATTTGCGCCAAACAACGTGAGCGGAACCAGCCACATGATTATTAATAGTCCTTTGGACAAACCTTTTGCGCATTGGCAATCACTCTCTAAAATCACTCATAGAGCTCTAATTGTGTCGCGTAAATGCCGCGATCCGGGAACTCACAGTGCATTGTTTGGAAGTAAACTGATCCATAAAACTGCTGAGCCCACAATGCATCCTAATAGCCATGTGGTGTCTACAGTCATTTAAGGTAAACAGTAATGATGGACTAGTGTTTGTTACCGTGATCAGGGACAGCTTCATGTCCGAAACGCGTAGGTGGGGAACCTACAGAAAATAAACCAATAATTCAACTAACGAAGTAGTGTGCAGCGTTTTTCTCTTCTGAGAAGTTATTGCTGAAAATATATATATATATATATATATATATATATATATATATATATATATATAATGAAAGCACTCACTACCATTTTCTTTTATTGCAGTCTAAAAAGATTGGCGAGTGCACAGAAGCTCAGGGTCTTAGGAAGTGAATGGAGGCTTGAGTTTGTGTTAATGTTTGTAATCCAGTCCAAAGTGCTGGAGACAATGAATATTGTGTCCAAACTGCTGCAGTCTAAAGATCTGGACCTTTTACAAGCATGAAATATGTTAAGTAGTGCAGCTAATACATTTGTCTGTTTCAGAGGACAGGTTGAAGATGTTAAAAGCTCAGCATCTTTACTTGCAGCTGCATGGGGAATTCAGTTGCATTTTACACAAAAACGACCGCGACAAAACAAAAAGGACTTGGTTGAAGTCTGTGAAGCCCAAAAGTTATCCGTCTGTGTTTTATGCTAAAATAGATATTGTTGTTAATCAGATAAAATCACAATTTACTGGAATGAACACTATAATAAAACCCTTTCATTTTATGATGCCATCGAAAATCCTCAGAGCTAGTGAGGAGGAGTTGCTGGCAGCTCATTACCAAAGATGACTTGTCCCTAGAGTTTCCACAACAACTGATCTCATTAAAAGCAGTGTTGAAAGAACAAATACAACTTATCTCAGGTGGCACAATAAAGGATCTGGCTGACCTTTTATTTTTGAAAAACAGTGTAATTCTGGCCAGTGTATTGGATGTTGCAACAGCACTTTTTCTTACAATTAAAGTTACTGTAGCCAGTGCAGAAAGGTCATTTTCAAAGTTAAAATTGATCAGGATCTATCTTTGAAGCACAATGACACAGGAAAGGCTGACAGGACTTGCAACTTTAAGCATTGAGACTGATCAAGCAACAAATTAAATGTGATTGCTATAACAGAAGAATTTGCACGAAGAAAGGCAAAGAGGCAAACATTCTTTCGGTCACGTTCATCCCTCCAATTCAGTGAAGCAAACAGTAGTGTTCAGCCACCATTCTAATTTATCAGTCACCCTTCCTGGTATAAGCAGCCTTCAGCCTTGTGCCCACATTTTAAGTACTGTTTTCTGCCATACGAGACTTCAAGCTCTAGAATTCTTCATGTTCATTATCAGCAATCATTGCTCTTACACATACTGGGATTTTCTAAAGGTATCTACCATTTAAATCCTATGAGGATGCAGAGAGTAATATGGTATTCTGCCAGGATATAATATTTTAAATATTGTGCTATTATGTATAGGCTACCTCAATATGCGTTTATAGAAGCAAGAAGAAATGCATTTTATTTAACCGGACATATATGACCCTCCTTGACACTTTCTTTTGCACAAAAGAGACTTTTGTTTAACTGGGTTTGTTTATTATGCTATCAAACTTGTTATTGTTTTACCAGCCACCTTGAAATATTTTGCCTTCATCCGCAAACAAAGGTGGCATTGTTTGACTGGACTTGTTTGATGTTTATGATGCTGAATTTATTATTTTACTAGTCACTTGAGCCTTCATGCTCAAATAAAAAGGGCATATTTTGACTAAATTGTTTTGACTTTTAATGCTGCTGTTATCGTGATTGTTTGACCAGGCACTTTAATATATTTGCGCTGTCAAAAAAGGAATTGTTTGTTTGAACTGGCTTGATTTTTATGCTGCTGATCTTGTTGCTGTTTCACCAGTCACTTTAAAATGTTTGCACCTTCAAAAAGGGAATAGTTTATTTAAACTGTTTTGATTTTTATGCTGTGTGCTGAATTGTTCTTTTATAAATCACTTTGAAATATTTGTTTCTTCAAAAAGGGAATTGTTTGCTTAAACTGATTTGATTTTTATGCTGCTGATCTTTTTGTTGTTTTACCAGTCACTTTAAAATGTTTGCACCTTCGAAAATTTAATTGTTTGTTTAAACTGGTTTCATTTTTATGCTGCCTGCTGAACTTGTTTCATTAGTTACTTTGAAATATTTGTGCCTTAAAAAAGGGAATTGTTTGTGTAAGGGTTTGATGTGTATGCTTCTGAACTTGTTATTGTGTTACCTGACACTTTGAAATATTTTCACCTTTACTCACAAACCAACATGCATAGGTTGACTTACCTGGATTTGTTTTTGTATGCTGCTGTCTGCTGTACTTGTTATTGTTTTAACAGTCACTTTGAAATATTTGCACCTTCATGCACAATCCAAAAGGCCATAGTTTGTTAAATCTGGTTTGATTTTTGTAAGCCGCTGCACCTGTTTTTGTTTGACAAGTCCCTTTGAAATATTTGCGCCTTCATGCACAAACTTAAGGGGATATTGTTTGACTAACCTTGCTTCATTTTTGCATACTGCTGGATTTCTTTTTATCGTGCACTTTGAAATTATTTTCACCTTGATGCAAGAAGAAAAGAGGCTTGTTTTACAAAATAAACTTGATTTTTGTATATTGCTGGACTGGGGATCGTTTTATTATGCACTTCGAAAGTATTTGCACTTTTTCTGTTGCTTCACCAACTACAATTAGTGTAGATTCTGTCTTTAAATACTTGCTAATATGTTTTGTTTTTATTCTACATGATGTGTTATTTATGTTGTTTACACTTGTCTGAAATATGTGTGGCTTAATTCTTGTAATTAGCATTATTCACACTACGGACATGATAAATACAAATAGACAAACATCTGCATCAATGTTCTGAAGCATCCACTCAGTTTTCATCCGCTGCCTTGTATGCCTGCCTATTTTTTCTTGCTTACTAAGAAAGCCATGATAATAGAAATTGAAATTGCTTCCTCAGTTCCTTTTAAATATTATAGAGCAGTGCTTAACCTGTAAAAAAATAAGTGCGAGGGCTCTCGTCAGAAGGTCACTGCTACTTGCACCACACATTGCCCTTGCCAGCGCTAGCAATGATAGTAACAACACAACTACTAACCATCACACTCCTACAAGTGTGACAATTCGGAGCTATAAGAATGGCTTGGCCGGCATGTAATAGTAATTTTTAATGTGTACTGAATTACTAATTTACTGTTGTTGCAGTCATCTCTAAATTAGCACCTTGTGACAGACGGTGCTGACATCAAGTGCAGGTGCTGAGAACCAAAAACCACAGGCACAAATTAAGCACTGCTATAGAGTGGTTATTATCTTGCACAACCCCTGACAGACGCAAGTGTGTGGCATGCAGATCATTCATATAAGTTTATTTCTCTTGGAGCTACAGGATACTGAGTTATACCATGTATACTCCTTGTGTATATTGTCAGTAGAGTCTGTGAAATTGGAGGTTTGGGTTTGTCTTTCAATGTTTCAAGCTATTTTCTATCAATGTCCCTTCTAATTCAGACCCAGCATAGTTGTTCTTTGTTCTTCAGCGATAGCAGTTCCTGAGACAATAGTATTGCTCCTTGGCATTGCTCTGATTGCTGTCTTAGTTAAATAATATGCTCTTGTCAATAATGTGACAAATAGCGTTGCTTATATCTTAAGAGTATTTCTCACTTTCTTATTAGAACTTTGAGCAAGACAATATAGTGGCCTAGCATTAAATGTTGGAGGTTTTAATTTAAAATTTACCAGATTTGTAGGTGGTGGGCTGCGGGGGGTGGGCTCCATGTACTTCTCAGGGGCCCCCTCAAGTTTTGTTATGCCACTACCTTACCACCCCTTAATACTACCCTTCCTTGAACCCTACAAGCCCATCACTACTCTTTAATAGTACACATTTCTGAAGCTTTACCACCCTTTAACAATACCCTTCTTTGATTCATACAAATCTCTTACTACCCTTTAACATTGCCCTTTCCTGAACCTAAAAACTCCTTAGTACCCTTTGTCATTAGACTTCTGTGAACCCTAAAAAGGCCCTTACTATTGCCTAACGCTGCCTTTTCCATATCCCTACTAATTATTTACTATCCTTTTATGCTATCCATCTCTCCGTCATAAAGACACCAACTTCCCCTTAATGCTACCATTCCTTGAACACTAAAAATCCATTATTACTCTTTAGCAATGAATTCCGAGACAAATTGGCTATCAAATACTGATTTCCCTGGTAATTCCTCATTTCTAAGGCGAGTTGTTACTGGAAAATATCGGAGACATTGTTATAAGGCCCTTGGTGGAGTCGATCAACGAAAGCTTACCTTGGGGGGCGCTAGAGGGCGCACGAGCTGAATGGCCGCACTCCCGTGAGGCTCCAGCAGCCTGGCGCTGAAATCCGTTATTTATCCTGGTTGACCTGATCCGGCCCGTCCGAAAACCCCCTGCGATCGCAGAGTGTGTGCTGCTACGCACTCGGTGAAAGTTTGGTGCTTCGATGTCTTTAGGCTTCGAAACTAGAGCGAGTTGAAGTTTTCGCCTTGAAGACACCTGGCCGCTGCGGAGCCCTGCGGCGGCGCTTGAGGACACTCGACACCGGGGCGCACCACGAGGTACATAGGCCTGAGCGCCGTTCACGGGCGGCGCTCCCAAGTGCATCTGCGGCGGCGGGCCGCGGCTCCTCCCGCTGCCTCCCGGACCCGATTTCCCGGGACGCTACTGTTGGTAAGGAGCCTCCCTGCGGAACGGACAGACGAAGTGGAAGATAGCTGTGGGATTGCTGGCGGGGGGTGCTCTGATCCGCCGTTGGCTCTGCGGCGGTAGTTGAAGGCGTTGCAGTGCCGCGCATTCTTTTAGACGGATTGGACGCCTCATCCCCCCGGCCTACGGCACCCCGCTGGGCAGAAGTCTGAGCCGTGGACTCCCCTACCTGTGAAACGCCGGGGCCGTGTTACAGGCGCGAAGATCTGCCACTCTCCACGGGGCCGAGGCGGACCTGGGACACTGCCGGCTACACTGCACCAAGAGTCAGCACACGGCTGCGCTGCCGCCAGGGATTCGAAGACCTTCCACACACCTGCTGGGAATAGTGACCATTTCTCCCCTGCCTGATACCGTTTTTGCAGTCATCAAGCCTTTATTTACTAGCTCGGGGCGCGGCGAGGGCTGACTGAGCATTGAGTCGCCGTGTCTTACAAGAAGGAACATCACTCACTGCAGGCTGTGACTGCTGAGGCCGGCACTTGGTTGGCCAGGACATATTTGTGGCGCAATGGGGAAGCCTGACGGTAGGCAGCCCAAACTACAGTTTGAACCTGCAGTGCAGAAAAAGAGCACGCGACACACGGTGGATGGCGGCCAACCTCGGAGGTATCCACGCCGGCCCCGGCGACACCGGACATTACCACAATGCTACAGGAGATGCGCCAGGGGTTCGCCACGGTCGTGGACAAGGTGGACAGGCTCTCGGCCAGGATGGATGGCATTGCCCAAAGAATGGATGTTCACGAGGAGTGTCTCACTGAAGTGGAGCGCAGAATATCTGATAATGATGACACCACTGCATCTCACACATCGAGGCTGTCACGTATGGATAACGTGCTGAGAGTAATTGCCGCTAAGAATGAGGAGTTGGAAGCGAGGAGCCGGCGGAACAACATTCGCGTCACGGGCATACCGGAGACAACCAACACAGGAAAGATGGAGCTCTACATTGAAAGGATACTTATCGCCGCGGTGGGGGCGGAGGCCTTCTCCAATCAATTCATAGTGGAGCGGGCTCATCGATCCCTTGGGCCCCGGCCCAAACCTGGAGCCACGCCGCGTCCCATAATAGCATTCTTGCTCAACTATAGAGATCGTGATGCGGCATTGCGAGCAGCTCGGGCGAATCAGACCCTCACGCATGATGGAGTGACATTTTCCATTTACCCAGATTTTACCCCGGTGGTGCAGGAACAGAGACGGAAATTTCTGGTGGTAAAAAAGAAACTTAGAGACCTGCAAATTGACTATGCTCTTTTGTATCCTGCCAGACTGCGAGTGACGCACCGAGGTACGCAACACTTTTTTGTCAACCCGCAACAGGTCGAGGATTACATCAAAACGTTGCCGAACCGAGGAAGGCCAGTGGCGGGCGCTGAGAACCAGGACGACTCAAGCGCCGAATAGACAGACAACTGTTTAACTTTTGCTACATGGATTTGTGCGTGCCATTGCATCGCTGCCCCTGCCCCGGGGCCACACCTGGTGTCACTACTGACTATGAAGACTTCAACGATTCCGGGGGGTGCCACGGACGGGCACGGACTACAGGTGGTAACGTATGCCAGGCACCCACCCCCCCCCTCTTCCCTTTCCCCTCTGGACAGTGGTGTAAGGGACGTGCTTGAACGGAGCGGGAGAAATGGGGGTGGAAGGAAGTGCACCTCAGATGTCCCCTAATGGGTGTACCCCACGTGACTTGATATCGTTGCTATTTATGTTGGAATGTTTGGGTAGAACTATGGGAGGGGGGAGGGCTCCAGGTGCTGGCAAGTTGGGGATGCTTCAGTGGGTGGGGGGAGGTGGGGAAGTTGTACGTTATGGGATGTATGCAGGTAACGAGGCATGGACCCTCTTTGCAGATTTGGTTGGAGTATCTATGGTGGGAAGGAGAGAGTCTTTTGCTGATACCATGGTGCAAGATCTGAGACTGGTGTGGGCTCTTTGGGTGGGGTGGGATGGTTGCATACTTTGAGGAATGAGTTGGTTTTTGTTTGTTACATGTGCGAAAAGTATCGACGAGCTACTTTTACACTTTGATCTGGGTGTTTTGGCTTCCACTGGATTTGTGACTACGCCTGTGATGCGCTATTATGGCTCTACCTTACAACAGTTTGCTACGGGGGGCGGCACTGTCTTCTGTAGATCTGGTCCTTTGCTCTTCATGGGGGCGATGATATATTCACAACACAAATGTACTCAGCGGTTTGTTGGTATCCGAGGTGCCACGGCATGGGCCGCGGCCTATGGTTTATATTCCCAGCTGCCTGTATGGGGGACACTGACTTGAATGTACTTACGTGGAACGTGAGAGGGCTGGGGGATCCTAGGAAGAGGAGGCAGATACTGGGCTACCTTGACCGCCATAAGATACATATTGCCTTTCTCCAGTAGACACATTTCAAGCCGCATGGATTGCACCCCTTTGGAAAGAGATGGGCATCACACACAGTCTTCTCCTCATACTCTTCATATGCACGGGGTACGGCTATTTTAGTAAAAAGGAACACGCCCTTCCATATGGCGGGCACGAAGGCAGACACACAAGGGAGATTTTGCTTAATGTGGGGTAGACTGGGACGCATGGCTGTAACGCTGGCCTGTTGTTACGGGCCTAATGTGGATGATCCGCTGATCTGTGGGCGGCAATTGTGGAAACTGGGCCACAGCACTTGATTTGGGGGGGAGACTTTAACATTACCCTGAATCCCGCCTTGGACAGATCGCATCCGGCCCCCCATCATTACACTACTGGGAGGGAATTTCTCCGGGCCACGATCGAAGACAATAACCTTTTGGATACATGGAGAGCTATGCATGGGTCGACGGGGGAGGGTACACATTTTACTGCGCAGGCGAGGTCATGGGCTAGATTGGATTACATTCTTTTGACACCGCAGCTTTACACATCACTGCTACGCTCAACGCATCTCCCCAGAACATATTCGGACCACTCCCCTGTCCTTATCACATTGCAGGGTGCGGAATTGGGTCCGCCTGTCACGGCATGGCGCATGCAACCCAGGATGCTGCTAGACACTGAATTTCAGGAAGAGCTTAGAAGCGAATGTCTGGAATTTTTTCAGCGCAATAAAGACTCTGTAAACGATGTTGAGACCATTTGGGATGCGTTTAAAGTTACACTAAGGGGTATTTGCATCTCGAAAAGGTCAGGGGTGCTTAAAGCGATAAAGAACAGGCTGAAAACTCTGGAGTCAGAACGTAGAGAGGAGGAGGCCACTCTTCGTGTAGAACCTGGTAGCGACACACTAGCAGCCATACGGGATAAACTGTCAGAATACGCAGATGAGGCTGCGCGGGAAGTGAAATTCAGGAATAAGCACTGGGTGGCCAGAAGATATGGGGAGGGCGAGAGACCTGGGAGGGCCTTAGCTGCGACGATTAAACTTATGCGCTCACCCACTATCATCCTTGAATTGGAAGCGGCGGAAGGGGTTCTCCTCAGGGACACCACACACATATTGAACGAATTCGTAGGGCATTATAGTGCTTTGTACTCCTCAACCCGGTCGGGAGAACTATCCCTGGACGACTACCTGGAGGATGCGTCATTGGGATGTCTGAGTGATTCACAGCGTGCCTTCCTTAGTGCCCCATTTGAACTCGACGAAGTGAGGGAGGCTATTATGCATATGAGTTCCGGAAAGGCCAGTGGCCTGGATGGCATTCCTATTGAATTTTACAAGACATATATAGACTTCATGGCGCCGGTTTTGCGCGAAGTGTATGAGGACGCTCTGGAGGTAGGCCACCTGCCCACCTCCATGAGGATCGCCCTAATAACATCCCTTCTCAAGGCTGGGAAACCAGCTACCCGATTTGATTCGTATAGGCCCCTGTCACTATTGAACTGCGATGTAAAAATTCTCGCCAAATTAATAGCCACGCGCATTAGCCTTCTGTTGCCTGATTTGATACTCCCGGATCAGGCTGGGTTTGTTCCGGGTAGAGCGACATCGCACAACCTCCGCACCTTTTTTTCAATCTATGACTCGGTTCATGAAGACTTGCCAATGGCAGCCATTTTTCTGGATGCCACCAAGGCGTTTGATTCACTGGAGTGGGACTATGTCTTCCGGGTACTTGGGCGTATGGGGTTTCCACTAATCTTCATATCCTGGATTAGATTATTGTATACAGATCCGGTGGCCAAGGTCCTCATTAACGGCAAACTGTCCTCGGAATTTACTATTTCCAGAGGAACGAGGCAAGGCTGCCCCCTTTCCCCGCTACTATTTGCCATAGCCACCGAGCCCCTAGCAGCCAAGTTGCGTCAACATCACCGAGATAGTGCATTGTGGTGCTTTCAGAGGCAAATACTGGTTTCAATGTATGCCGACGACATCACGCTTTATGTTCGCCACCCCGATGTGAACTTGAATCCTATCCTTAGAGAGTTTGTGCCCTTCGGGGTCCTCTCCGGTGTCCAGATTAACTGGAGCAAGTCATGTATATTCCCACTTACAGCTTCAACGCAAAAGTTCGCCTTGGACTATCCGCTTGCCTGGTGTGAGGGTGATTTCAAATACTTGGGGATACGAATTGAGAAAGACAGGGAGGCACTG
Source organism: Lissotriton vulgaris (assembly GCF_964263255.1). Taxonomy (NCBI): domain Eukaryota; kingdom Metazoa; phylum Chordata; class Amphibia; order Caudata; family Salamandridae; genus Lissotriton; species Lissotriton vulgaris. The sequence goes on along the minus strand of NW_028240613.1, from coordinate 1,346,532 downwards.
ATGCGTGCCAATTATGGCACTGTCATTGACAAGATCAGTGATAACATCTCCAGATGGATTACCCTTCCACTATCCATGGCTGGCAGGGCATCGCTTATTAAGATGGTGATACTCCCTCAGTTACTTTATCTCTTTTTGAACATACCATTCCACCCGGGGAGTTATTTTTTTCGACTGTTGCGCACTGAATTACTGCGACTAGTGTGGGGCGGGAAATCACCGAGACTCAAATGGGAAGTCCTCATTCGGCCTTACTCGCAGGGGGACTTTGGGATCCCGGATTTTGAGCTGTATTACCGCGCAGCCCAGGCCCATTTTGCTTATTTCTGCATAAGGCAGCCTAGATATATGCCCCAATTGGCGGCTGAGCACTGGCTGGCGCATCCCATTTCCATCGAGGGTGCGCTTTACTCCGCTGTGGAGGGCAGGGATAAAACCCCTAACACTGTGTTAAGCACTGTTACTGCATGGCAGTATATCAGCTCAAAGCTAGACCTGACGCTGCTATACTCCCCCCTGTTGCCGTTGGTCTATCACCCACAAATGCCGCTTTTACAAGAACCAGGCTTTCAGAAACTGCTAAAGAAAATACATGTTAGTACATGGGGGGATCTGTACCATGATGGCAAGTTTCGCTCAAGGGACCAGCTCTACGATTGTCACCATCCCACACCGTTAGATGTCTTTTATTATCTCAGACTCCGGCACGGTTTGCAGGCGGTAACACCTGACTTTCCACACGAACCACCTGTCCTTGCCCCACTACAACACATTCTCCTAACTGACAATCCCAGCAAATTGGTGTCCACGCTTTATAGATCGGTCCGTGCTAATGTAGAATATGCAGACTTACCTGCCAGGGAGAGGTGGGATCAGGAGTTAGGCACGACCCTCACAGACAGGCAGTGGACTTTCTGTTTGCAGCAGACGGAGCGCATATCGTCTAGTAGTCGATACAGGATCATTCACTACAAATTTATACACAGACTTTATTACACACCTGCACGGCTACACAGATTTCAATTGCGAGCTACTGCTGACTGTGACAGGTGTAGGGCTCCGGATGCAGATTTCTTACACCTTGCATGGGGGTGTGACCAGGTTCACCGCTATTGGGTACAGGTCTTCACAGCCATTTCCAAAATGATACATACACTGGTGGATCCGTCTCCGGTGATGGCACTGCTGGGTTATGTGGAACCGCTTCAGGCAGCCCATCGCAAATATGTAGCGCTAGCTATGTTGTTGGCCAAGAGAAGAGTGGCATGCAGATGGGGGAGAGGGAGAGCCCCCAAGTTCAAGGATTTGGTGAATGATTTGGTTTATTGCCAGGAACAATTGCATACCTACTTGGAGCTGTTTCCTGTCACATCCAGACCCACTGATATATGGGCTCCACTGCAATGTTATCTGTTAGAGATGTCCGCAGAGGAGTCCTGAGATTGACGTTGCTGTTGTGCTACTGCAAGTTATTATGCCCGCGGGCTGTGGCCTCAGTTGCTGGTATTGATGTCCTCCTTTTGTCCCCATGCAGGCCAACATGGCCATCAACGTGTGACTCTGTGGTTTTGCAGAGGCGCTATGTGCCCGTTTCTTGAAGACTGAGCATATGCTGTAATAGATTGTTCTCATTTCCAGACACTGGGGCTTGTTCCGGATCAACTAGACAACACGGCAGTGTTTTCTGTATAGCACACCAGGTTTGATATAAGCACAGCACTGACTGATGGACAAACACCCCATTTATAGTTCAGATACCGCACGAGTTGAAGTTAACACAGGGAAAATTTTTTAAAAAGTAAGACGCATAGATTTGATAACTGATTAAGCGTACTGACATGATGTTATCCTTCGCAGCTGTGACTTTTGCATGTATATAGCTGTATTTGATGTCATGTAATTGCCTGATGAAATACTCGAATAGCGGCCTGCCTCCGGGTTGTTGGCGTGACGCAGTGTACACCTGATAGTACTTAATAAACGTCTTACACCAAAAAAAAAAAAACCAAAGCTTACCTTGTTAAACAGAATAACTTTTTAGGACATCAGTGGAAGCACTTTCAGAAGTACATTCTGCTGTTCATTTACAGTGGAACTGTACTGCATTGCCATATGGGAGAATTAAACCCCATCCTACTAATAGAATAATTTTCAGAATGTTGGCCGTTTTGCTCTTATACTGTAATACTGTTATCACACCAGTTATCGTGACATGACCACAAACTTGGAAATAAATGTGGATGTAATACTTCCGTCTTTTTCTCTGCAATTATTCGTGTAAAATTAGCGCCAGCTTTTTTCATGTGCTCTGGTACTACTAAGCATGGAATGCAGTAGATTTGTCTTAATAAAAAATTGAATGCACTGTAAAACTGCTTTCCATGTAATTCACTGGATTATTTTCACAGCTTCCAACATATTTTAATCATGATTGACAAAAAACACCAAATAGAAGTGCAGAACTATTACAAATTTTTCATAACAATGGCCTATCAACATAAGGTAAAATCCCCTTGTTTGGTCTGTAATGACAAATTATTTTATTCAAAAGCAAAACCCGGCATTTGCATTCCGAATTACTTCTGCCTTACGCGTTTAGGTAGGTTTTGAAAAACAAGGGTACCCCGTTAAGTGAACCTGGGGTGTACTATTTATGAGAAGAACAATGGTTCAAAGGTGGCCTTACTAGGTCCAGTAACACAAGGTTAAGTATTATTTTGTCTAGAGATTGAATCAATTGGGGAGCAGGCTTCATAGGGCAACATGTGCCTTTTTAATCATTGTAATTTGCAAAATGGTATTTACACAAGTACGTTCAGGTGCTCACATGAGTGAAAAAGGTGCGTAACATGACTAGGTGAAAGTGGCAGTATACGAAATATCACACAGACAACAAAAAGAAATCCAGAACAATATGTACAAATGGGGGGATTTTCAATGGGGGGCCGACAACGTTTCGATCTTTAGTGAGTCAAGATCATCATCAGGACTGAGTGAGCGTTCTGAAACTAAAATGAGAGTTGAATGAATGAATGAATAGGTTCTTATAAAGCGCAACTTAGCCCAAGGGCATCAATGCGCTAACGCAAGACATCCAACACACAGTCAGCCTTACAAATATGCCTCAGAGAAAAGCTAGGTTTTTTAGGCCTTACGGAACAAAGAGAGAGAGGGCTGCCCTGCTAGCTCATGAGGGAGAGAATTCCACAATCTGGGAGCCTCAGTGGAAAACGCTCTACCGCCCCATCTTGCCTTGGCAAACCTAGGGAGCACAAGAAAGTTTTTACTAGCGGAACTAAGGGATCTACTGGGGGTATAAAGATGAACAAGAGACTTGATAACCCTCCGGGCTCGTGCCACAAAAGGCTCCATAGAACAAACATAGAATTTTAAAAGTGACCCTACAGTGTATCGGAAGCCAGTGTAAGTTCTCACGTGCTGTCGAGGCTGAGGCAGATCTAGGAAGATTCAGAACCATCCTCGCAGCAGCATTCTGGACCATTTGAAGATGATGAGCATGTTGAGCATGTATTAGCGATGTGCCCTATTGGACAATCAATTAGTTTAATGCAGTGCCAATGTGCTCCCAGTGCTTTGTCAAATATAAGGTAATGTAGGTTACATTGGTCAGTACTGGAGCTCCTCTAACTAAATACAGGCACACCGATCTTCCCCTTTAAAAGAGGGCGTAACCTAAAGGATCATTTAGTCAGAGCATTCACCCCAGTCAGAAAATACAACACTATTGAGGCTTGTTTCAATCTGCCACCAGTCGTTGGCCACTACAAATGTAATCACTGCATGGCATCCGACTCCACAAATAACACCAAAGTTTATTAATATGATAACTGTAAATATTTTCTTAAATCATTTACCAATTGCAATTCCAAAAATGTAATCGACTGCATCAAGTGCCTGTGCCAACTACAATACATCGGACAGACAACGCAACAGATCAAGAACCGGATCTCTCAACATAGAAGTCGAATCCGATGCAAAGTACTTAATTTTTCACTCATTTGAGTACCTGAACGTACTTGTGTAAATACCAATTTGCAAATTACAATGATTAAAATACACATGTTGCCCTATGAAGCCTGCTCCCCAATTGATTCAATCTCTAGACAAAATAATACTTAACCTTGTGTTACTGGACCTAGTCAGGCCACCTTACGCATTTAGGAGCACTTGTTCCCTGAGCACAGGCTTAGGATGCAACTTCACAGAAAGCTGGAATGGCACCCTCATCTGCATGCTAATTAGTTTCATAGCCCTCCAGTAGGCCTCACAGATGAGTGTAGCACTTTATGCATGCTGGAATTTGTGGTGCTGCTTCAGTTTAAACTTTTCCCTTTAGGGGGTTCTGCTCTGTAACATTCATATTTTTATTGTTCTTTTGTTCATAGCCCTCCATTGGGCCTCCGAAGTGCAAGCTGCCAAGTTCATTTACATATTCTCCACTTAACGTCTGTTCCACTGCTGGGCTGAAACCAGTACCAACCCCAACGGCCTCACATTTATCAAGGAAGCCCACTAGAGGACAATAAACAGTATTTTGTAAATCAAACAAATGGTCTGCTGTGTATGTGATGCCATTATGTCAGCCCATGATCAAGGATACAGGCGATCCGAAACGCGTTAGGCAGAGATAATTTTGGTGATAACTTCATCGGTTTGCCTAAATCAAATAAAGTAGGTTTCTGGGGATTGCAGCTTCAATTTGGGACAAACAGGGAGAATTTGGTTACGGCTGTCCAGCCGTGAAGCAAGCACACTGCAGAAGTTATGCTGGTCTGTGGTCTGGACTGTCGAGACCATATAGGGAACGGCAACTGCTATAAATATTAAAACCAGACGATTGATATGCAGCGACCCACTGGAGGGTGATAACTTTTAAAATTAATTACTTTTGGCATCACTACTCACTGGAGGGAAAAGTAACATACCGTAGAGACTTTGTTTCCCAGCATGCATTCATTTATCAAGGAAGCCCACTAGAGGACAATAAAGGGTATTGTGTAAATCAAACGAATGGTCTGCTGTGTATGTGACGCCGTTATGTCAGCCGGTGATCACGGATACAGGTAACCTGAAACGTGTTGGGCAGAGAGGATTTTGCTGATACCATCGTTGGTTTGCCTAAATCAAATAAAGTAGGTTGCTGGGGAGTGCGGCTTCAACTTGGGAGAATATATGCAACGCGCAAACGCCTTCACTACCCACTTGGGCGTTATTTCGGGACACTTAAAGCTTGGCATTGGCAAACTCATATGAGAATACGGCAAACACCACAAGATCCAGGAGGCCACAGTGTGGCCACGCCCAAGGAAGCAGGACTTTTCAATTTAAAAGGTGATCCATCTATTGCCATACCTTGCTTCATTTTCCATGCCTGCAGCTCCTGATGAAATGCTATCAAGCATGAAACGCGTCGGGCTTTACAGGACTTGAGGTTTTGCGAAGCATGTGTGCTGTTTATAGAATGCTGTTCCTTCAGTGAATTAAAAGGTTACTTTTCATCACTCGTGTGGGCTCACTCATACCAGGCAAACCTTGATGTGATTTTGAAGCGGAGCACTCTGGGCCGCGAGTTGAGCCTCGCTGCACAGTGTTGCAGCCCCGCTGGGACACCACATGACGCCTCAGCATTGGGGCAAGTGATACCTACTGAAGGAAATCAAGAGTCTATGTAAGCAACGCGCAAACGCCTTCGCTACCCACTTGGGCGTTATTTTGGGACACTTAAAGCTTGGCATTGGCAAACTCACATGAGAATACGACAAACACCACAAGATCCAGGAAGCCACAGGTAAACCTTGATGTGATATATGCATTAGACAGAAAGACAGCATGCCGAATGGAAAATAAACTTTTAAACCGGGAGGAGTAGCGGCTCATTTTCTCTTTCCTTGAGAAGTTGTTGTAATATATAATGTGAACAAGGCTCCTCGGCATCTCCCAGGTGGGGCAAATCAACAATTGAACATTAAAGCTACGGTCGAGATGGGAGTGAACTGACTCGTACTACAAGCTGTGAAAGCGTCGTCTCCGAGGAAGGTCGCGGAAACGACCGAAATGCATTAGACAGAAAGACAGCATGCCGAATGGAAAATAAACTTTTAAACCGGGAGGAGTAGCGGCTCATTTTCTGTTTCCTTGAGAAGTTGTTGTAATTTACATGTGGCTGGTCCTGCCCAAGAGCCACGCACCGCCCATTAAGAGCGCCATAAAGAACCCGAAAGCGGACCATATTGTTGGAAGTGGAAACACAATAGGGGGCTAAGGTGCCGCCATAGACTGGACTGTGGTTGGGTCCCAGGAGAAGTGAGAAGGACTTTATCCTGCCTTCGCTACCCACTTGGGAGTTATTTTGAAACACTTAAAGCTTGGCATTGGCAAACTCACATGAGAATACGGCAAACACCACAAGATCCAGGAAGCCAAAGGCAAACCTTGATGTGATATATGCATTAGACAGAAAGACAGCATGCCGAATGGAAAATAAACTTTTAAACCGGGAAAAGTAGCGGCTCATTTTCTCTTTCCTTGAGAAGTTGTTGTAATATATAATGTGAACAAGGCTCCTCGGAGCCGAAACGTTATGCGGCTGAACTTGCACGAATAAAGCCTTTCAGCACTCATCTGGCCCGTGTCCGTGGAGTTTTTACATCCTTGCCACTGGGTGGAGACGCGGTGTACCATATATATATATATATATATATATATACATTTCGTTTTCTCCGTTTCACCAACCGTTGCTCCTCTTTGCCTCGGGTGCCTCCTTACCGCACGGTGAGGTGCGTAAATATTTTCAAACACACACGGTCCTCACTCCCAGGTCCGTTCCGCAATTAAGGACACTCACAGCACTTTCACGTAGTTTTAAACTGCCATAGTTTATTCTTTTGGCGCTGCACAATCGTATCAACAAACGCGTTTCGGTGTTGCTGCCTTCGTCAGTGTCGATAGATACAAGCTTTCAAACTCTTTAAATAAAGTTACAACATAACATTTCCACGTGATTAAAATAAACATAAAAGAAGGCACAGTGAATTTTCTGCATTACTGTGACGGCCATCTGGAAGTGTCAGAGAGACGCTTATTCAAGTTATGAATTCTGTTTCCGCTTAATGTGCAGTTGATTACAGACATTGCATTATTTCAATTTTCAACAATACAATACAGTGTATATTTCATTTCAATTATTCTCATGTTTTGCAGTTCAATTTTGCAATCATAGATTTATTGCGCCCTTGATGGGCTTTCCCTGTTCTATTCACAAGGATATTCTTAAGCGCTTTTTTTTGTTTCTGATGGCCCATGTGTGTGCCAGCAATCTCACATTAATTTCCTTTTTAGATACTGCCCTGAATGGGCTAAATGTGAGACATCAAGTTCTCATAGAGGGAGTAGTCTATACAGGTTTACAATTTGACTTAATTCTCTTTTCTCACAGTTCAAATATTCATCTCAGCCAATATGCACCCACATCTCTTCCTCATTGTTAAGGCCTGTCGGGTTCTTTGTCTGTAGCATTATGATATAACGTGATTCGAACGTTCTTTATTTTTTGACCCAGTCTCCCCCACGTTTTGATCTTGTTAGCTGGTCTAAGATGAAAAATGAGAGCAGATTACTATTGCTTTGGTGCTCCTTCTCATAGTGTCGAGCCACTGGGTAGCTCTGGTCTCTTGTATTGATCGCTCTCATATGTTCCAGCACTCTTAGTTTTGTCTGTTTGATCGTGCTACCCACATATCTTTTGCCACATGGGCACACTAGACAATATACCGTGAATTCTGAATGACAATTCAACAGTTTGGGGATTATGATCTTATTATGTCGACCTGGTACCTCGAATTCCCCCACTTTGCTAGAGTTTTTGCAGGCCTTGCATTTCATACAGGGATAGAATCCCAATATCGGAGTCTTTCTCTTCTGTTTGGGGTCATGATGGCTGCTTACCAGTAGATCTTTTAAGGAATGTCCCTTTTTTATATGTGACTAGTGGGTAGTCAGATATTAGTTTCCCCACTATATTGTCAGACTGTAGTATGTTCCAATTCCTTCTCAGGATCTGAAACAATTCTGGGGACTTCTCTGTAAAGTTAGTTATTAGTCTCACCTTCACATCTTTGGGTCTCATCCTGTCTACTAACAGTTCATTTCTGGTTACAGCATTGCTGCTTTTTTCTACCTCTTCGAGCACTCCCTTGCAATAACCCCTTTTAAGAAACCTTTGTCTGGATTCTGTTCTGGCTCTCATAAACTCGTCTTCAGTGGAGCAATTCCTCTTGATACGCAAGGATTCTCCCAGGGAAATATTATTGACTACGCTCCTTGGGTGGCAGCTTCCTGCATGCAGGATTGAATTCCCCGCCGTGGGCTTTCTATATAGGGATGTTTCAATTTTCCCCTCCTGGACATATACTTTTAGGTCTAGGTAGTATACCTCTTTCTTACTGATGTTATTCGTGAATTTCAGATTCTGTTTGTTGTCATTCAGAATTCTGATATATTCTTCAGCCTCACTCTTGGTTCCGCGCCATACTCTGAATAAATCATCTATGTAGCGTGTCCATAGCACTATTTTCTCCACCCATTTGCTATTGGTACTCGCCCAGGCCACGTGCTCCTCCCACCAGCCCACGAAAAGGTTCGCGTAACTGGGGGCGAAGCACGTGCCCATCGCGGTCCCCTGTTGTTGCAAATAGAGCTGTCCTAGGAACAGAAAAATATTGTTTTTCAGACAGTATTCTGTGAGTTCTATCAACATGCAATTATGTGTCCTGTATTTCAAAGCCCGCCTATCTAGGAAGTATCTCATAGCTTTCAAGCCATCGTCATGTCTTTTTGAGGCGAATAGGCTTGTGATGTCTAGTTTTATCGAAACAAAGTCATTTTCCCATGCAACACCTTGAATTATTCTCAAAAAGTCTTTTGTGTCTTTAAGATACGAGCTTAAATCCCGTACCAATGGAGCTATGAAATTGTCAATGTATGTGGAGGTTTTCTCCAAAAGGCTCTCCTTTGCCGATACTATAGGTCGACCGGGCGGCCAAATTCTACTCTTGTGGACCTTGGGCAGGTGATAGAAAGTTGCCAATTGTGGATGTTCACACTTTAAATTGTTCCAGTCCTTGATATCCATTATACCCTTGTCTTTCCACTCTGTAATAGGGGTATGAAGGTTCAATGTACTCTCATTGAATCTTTCTCTTTTTACTGGGGAAATATGTTCCAATTTCTTCAATTGTGACAGCGCTTCATCCTCATATTGTTGTTTATTGAGGATGACTATAATTCCCCCCTTTATCACTGGGCTTAATTACAATATTGCTATCTTCTTTCAAGCCCTTTATCAATTTCCAGTCCATTTTGCTCAAATTTCTCCTCATACTATTGAATTTCTTTTTTTGTAAGTTCTTAATTTCCTTAATTACTACTTCTTGGAATGTGTCTATAACATCATGAGCGACTTTAGGAATGAATTTCGACTTGATAGTCATCATGCTTTTACAACCATTTTGTTTGATGCCTCCTTCCTCCAGTATATGTGTTAGTGCCGGTGTCGGTTCACTTTGAGAACTGGCTTCATCCAGTAGTTCTCGTGCTACACTCAGGGCTGCAGTGTCCCTACCCGTGAGTGCATCTAAAGTCATTGGTTCATCCGGGATTCCTGGTTCGTCTGATTTGGGATGCATGGTATGAATTTTCAAGAGTTTTACTTTCCTTACGATCTTATATAAGTCTATTCGCATTTGTGCGTAATCGAAGGCGGGTGTGGGACAGAATGTAAGTCCTAACTGCAAAAGTTCTTGTTCTTTGGTCGATAAAGTTCTGCTAGATAGATTTACTATTGTTTTTGTTGCAGTCTCCTCTCCCATTATTTCCATTTGTTCCCTCCTCTGCTGTGGGTCACTACCGGGGTAGAACGTCCCGTTTCTGTTCTTTTTCCCCCTCCTCGTTTTCCTCTTGTTGCCTCTGGGGGATGTGTTCTGGCGGCCGCTCTTTGTCTCAGTTATAAGTTCGTACTCCTGAAAAAAAGGAGGAGTTGTGGAAGTTGAAGGTTGATCTTCTGTATATATTGATATTACCTACTGGCAGTCGCCAGTAGGTAGTTATAGTTAGGTCCTAGTTTCCATAGGAAATCCGCAACATTCTATTGGGAATAACTTTGGCGCCGGTTGATGAATCTTCGCGAATTTCTCAAAGAAGATGGCCCACTCTGCTTTGCTCCTTCCCAAAACGTTTTTGGGGGATTTGTCAAGTGGGGGCTGGGAAAAAAGGGGGGTCCCAAAACGTGTTTCCCCCATGTTCTTTTCCATAGGACGATTAGACATGGCTACAACCCGAACTGCTGAACGGAATTACAAGAAATTTGGCAAAATGGTAGATTCTGATTCGCAGATCACGCTTTTGCTTAAATGTGTAAATCCCTTTAGTAGTTCCTGAGAGATTCAAAAGAAAAAATATATATATCTAGGAGCGCGCACAGTGCGCGCACCCTGCGCGCACTCTGCGGGCACTGTGCACGTTCGGTGCGCGTATCGGGTGTGCGCGAGCGGAATTCTGATTTGCTGTTAGACGTCTGTCAACATTCCAATCGGTCGAAACCAGGAAGTGTTGGCCGCCATTTTGTGTCTCCGAGGCAGAAGAGAGCCAAAAACAAAAGTGGAGAACGTGAAAAGGGGGCATGGTAGAGACTCCCTGACCCCCTAGGCCTTCTCAGAGGGTCCCTGAAGGACCCAGAAGGCCAAAAAAATCTTTTTTATTTAAATTGCGGGGTACGCGCACGGTGCACGCACCCGTACGCGCACGGTGCGGGTATGTCGGCAAAAAAAAGACAAAAAAAATACAGTTAAATAACAAGTTTGAGTGCTTAGATGTTGGTTGGCTTTAAAAAGAGTTGTTGTGTTTATTGAGTGTTTTTTGTACCTACAAGTAAGTACCGATGCAGAGTCTAAAGTTCAAGAGGAAGACTCTGTTCCCCTCATCTGTGAAATGTACACCGTCTTCTCTATAAATGCCTTGCATGTTGTAACACAAGTTTTGTGGTATATAGAACCCATACCATAGTCTCTGAGCAAAGCAGAAACAGACTTATTCACATGTTTCCTTGCTTTCTCAATCTGCGGACAATATTGGTTGGACCAGTTCCATTTTTGCCTTTGGCATATATTAGAATATACAAAGGCAGTTTGTGGAAAAAGTGACATCACTTGCCCAAAGGTGTCCTTTAAAAGCAATTCCAGACCTACCCCAGTCAAAGTGCCTAGGTCATTGTCACCACAGTGCACAATTATGAGGTCAGGGTGTGGGAGATGCAAAAAAGATTTTCCCAATGGCATCAATTGCTGACATCTCAATCCTCTCTGGCCAATCCACATAATATCCACATTTGGTAAATCAAGGTTGAGAAAGCATCTATTTGCTGCATACCTTTCACTCCAGAAAATATAGCTGTGTCCCACAATCCACACTCTAAGCATCTCGAAGGGAGATCTGGTTGTACTCAGATGGGCTCTGGAAATGAAATGGCAGTTTGAAAAGTAGGAGTTTAGAAAAAATGTGGATGAGATTCAGTGCACTTGAAAAAAAAGAAATGATTGGTGGTTTCTGAAATTTCAAAATTGAAAACTAGGGTGCATGCTACTGTTTTTTAAAAGGGGTAATGCTAATGGTTGAGAAAAAGTAATTGAAAGGAACATTGCACAGGATAAGCTGGTATAATGAGAAGTCAAACATCCTTGCTGGTTTGGTTTGCAACATTGTGTGAAAAATATAGAACATTTGTATAATAACAAATAAATATAATAATTGATACATTTTGAAATTAGCATTTAAAAAACCTTTGAAATTCACTTAAAAAACCAGAGGTTTCACACATGTTATAGTTCGGAATTAGCATTTAAAAAACCTTTGAAATTCACTGAAAAAACCATAGATTTCACACCAGTTATAGTTAGCTGGACATTTTACTCATACAAAACCATTGAAATTTCCCCGTTATAGTTAGTTGTACTCACTATAACTCGCGCGCCCGCAATCCACTGTGATGAGGTCACATATTACATCATTCATGACATGGTCAGGGACATCACTGATGACATCACTGATGACATCTCAAATGATATCACTGATGACATCACTGATGACATCATCCAGTGAATGTGGTTTGCTTAGATATTTAAATATGTATTATAAATACACTACTTTGCATTGAAGAATGAGTGGATATATAACTATAAATGTGTGAATGGTGGATTTAGTAACAGTGTAATTGATTGTTTCCTTGACTAATTTGTAGAGTCTCACTATATATAATGTGCAGTTACTAAACTGTGTGAAAGTCTTTATTGCTTTTTCTTCATTGCTATGTTAAAGACTATATTTGTTATTGGTTTCTTAACTGAGTATTTGTATGGGTAAATGAATGTCTATGTGGTTTGGTGGGGGGGGGGGTGATTGCCCAAAAATGTGTGAATAGTTCATTCAGTAGTATATGAGGTTAAGACTACATGTTATAACAGTTTTTTCAGTGAGTGTATATGTTTATGGGTGTGGTGGTGATGAAATATTTCTCTCAATGGTACATCTCCATTAAACTTGAAATGTGACAGTTATATCTAACTAAGTGTGCTTAAGACATTGATTTTATGAGTCACTATATGGATAACTGTATACTTGTAATAGTGATTTTATAACACACTAAGTGTGAGTTACTATCTATATAAATAGATGAAGTGGTGTTTGTATAAGTGTGTAGATGAGTAAATGTAAGTATAATCAATTGTTTGGCTAAGTCAGAAGGATGTCTTTATAAGTGAATACAATGTGTGCTGGTGTGTAATGTTGAAATAGGCGTATAAGTATATTTGATAGTGTTCTGTTGATTATTCACTGCATATAACACTGAATCTATAGGTAAGTGATTAGATGTGTGTATAGTTCTATGAATAACTGAGTGGGTGTTTAGAAATTTCTATTGGTGTGTCAATGGTTTCAAATATGGCACTTTCTATTTTACAGTAAGTGATGAAAGATTATACTAGTGTGTGATGATGTGTATTTGATTGTCACATGGATGATGTCATCAGTGATCTTATTTGATCATGTCATGAATGATGTAATATGTGACATCATCAGCAGTGGATTGCGGGTGCGCAAGTTATAGTGAATACAACTAACTATAACGGGAGAATTTCAATGGTTTTGTATGAGTACAATGTCTAGCTAACTATAACTGATGTGAAACCTATGTTTTTTTCAGTGAATTTCAAAGGTTTTTTAAATGCTAATTCCCAACTATAACGTGTGTGAAACCTCTGTTTTTTTAAGTGAATATATATATATATATGTATATATATATATATATATATATATATATATATATATATATATATATATATATATATATTGATATATATATTTATTCAGAGTTTTATAGAGCGCTAACCAGATAGATAGATAGGAGGTAAACAAAGAACTTGGGGGGGGGGAGGGGATACAGTTAGGATAAAAACAGGGAGATACATTGTACAAAGAGTCAGGCAGTTTCAATTCCAGGATACCTGTGGAAGAAAAAATAAAACACCTTGGATAATGGCGAGATAGTGGGTGGAACAGGGACACTGAAGTGATATAATGCCAGTGTTAGGGGAGGAATTTGCCCATTAGGAACGTTTTGGCCTCTTTTTTAAAGCAAGCCAGATAGGGAAGTCTTCTGATGGCGGGTGGGAGTGAGTTCCAGATTCTAGGTGCGGCCCCAGAGAAGGCCCGATTGTATGTGGTTTCTTTCCCGCAAGCATGCCCGTTGGAGTAAAAGGTCGCTGGCAGATCGGATATTTCTGACTCCTCCGGATATCATGAGTTTCTGCCCCACATATGCTGGGGAATTGGAGGATAGAGGTTTGTGGGTGATGCAAGCCTGCTTGAGTTGGATCCTGGCCTTGAGAGGAAGCCATTTTATAGCTTTCAAATTGGGAGAGATGTGGTCGAATTTCTTTGAACCTGTTAGGAGTCTGGTGGCGGCGTTGAGGCAAGCTTTCAGTGGGGCCAACAAGCTCTTGGGTAGACCTGTGAGGGTGAAGCATCCATATTCTAGTCTGGAAATGACTAGCGCCTGGATTGCCATTTTTAGGTCGGGAGTGTCAAGGAAGGGTTTCAAGGTCCTTAGGTAGCTCAGGTGAAATCTGGCGGTTTTGGCCATCGAATTGATATGGCTACGCATATTCAAGCTGCCATCAAGGGTTACTCCAAGGGATTTGGCAGAGTCTACAATGATAGGGGTGCAGTTTAACGCTTTGGTAGCCTTATACCATTCTTGAATGTCGGGGTTGTTTCTGTTTGGTGAGATGAGGAAAAATTCAGTCTTTTTTGCGTTACGTTTGAGCTGGTTAGAGGTGAGCCAGTGCGCATTCAGCTTCAAGGCCTCATTCAGGGAAAAAATGTCCTCAGGAGAAGAGATTTTATTGTAGATCTGTGTGTCATCGGCATACATGTGGTAGGTGCTATTGGCGGTACTACACCTCTGTGAGCGGTTCAAGCTAAAGTTTATAGAGGGTTCGGGACAGGGTTGATCCTTGGGGAACTCCAACCGTGATTGGAGTGGGAGCGGATAAGGTGCCGTTCATTAGGATTCTCTGTGAACGATTCTGGAGGAAGGACCTGAACCATTCTAGAAGAAGGACCTGAACCATTCTAGAACGGTGCCATCGTGTCCCATCCTGAGTTTGAGGAGTTTGAGGAGTGTTTCGTGGTTAACCGTATCGAAAGCAGAGGATAGGTCAAGGAGGATTAGGAGACATGTTTTGCCTTGGTCAAGGGCTTGTAAGGCATCATCCACGATGTGTAGGATGGTGGCTTCAGTGCTCTGACCAGGTCTGAAACCAGATTGGAAGTCATCTAGTAGGTGGAAGTTGGTGATGTGTTGGCTCAGCTGCTGCTGTACGCATTTCTCAAGAACCTTCGCTAAGAATGGGATGCTGGATATAGGTCTATAGTTGTCAGGGGAAGCAGGATCCAGCGTAGGTTTTTTTTAAAGATAGGGTTGACTTGGCTGGCTTTAAGAGAGTCAGGTATCGTTCCTTGGGGGCCAAGGATGTCCTTGGGGGCCAACTACCCCTCTTGTTACCTCCAGTAAGTCCCACACAGTGGGATTGCTGAGATGTCTTCCGAGGCCATGGCCCCCTTTCTCTACCACTCTGCAAACGTGCCTCGTGGCAGACTACGGGATGGGGATGAAGTCCAATTTAGTCCTGAGGGAGTTTGGGGGCCAATAATCCCTCCTGGTACCTCGTGTAAGTCTTTTGCAGCGGAATTCCTAAACGTTGGTTGGACACCCAGCACTATTTCTTCACCACTCTGCAAACGCTACTACTAGTTAAAGTAGCATATTTCTGCACCTCTGACTTAGAGGTAGTTTTAATCCCCCTGCCATATTATATTCTAGGGCCTTACAGAGGAGGTCATGCTATTCACAGGGGTACCACATCGCATAGTGTTCCCTAGTGTATGTAGGTGTTTTCATTGTATTCTAAGTGTCTTTTAGCATAGCACTGACTCTAGTCATGGTTAGTCAGAGTCATTTACCACCAGTACCCATCTGAAAAACTTGGGGGCACAGGATGATTTTGCAACAAGGCCTCTTTCTGTTCCTCTGTTGGTTCTTTCTGCACGTCTTGCTTCTTCCTGCACTTCTTTGTCTTTGTGGACTTCTGTTGCTTCTTTCTGCATTTCTTTTGCTTCTTTCTGTGTTTTCTCTTCTTTCTTCAGATGTCCTACCTCTGTAGGCATAGTTAGAAATTAGCATTTAAAAAACCTTTGAAATTCACTGAAAAAACCATTAGTTGCAGGCACGTTTTAATTAGAAATTAGCATTTAAAAAACCTTAGAAATTCACTGAAAAAACATAGGTTTTAGGGAAAGTTATAGTAAGTTGGACACTTCACTCGTACAAAACCAGAGAAACCTCCAGTATGCCAGGAGGCTGCCTTGCAGAGACGTGTAAAGAGGACACGCCCCTTTTTACACCTCTCTGCAATGCAGCCCCCTGGCGCATACTGGAGGTTCCTGGTGGGCTAGTAAGCCCACAGAGACCCCGAGTATTCAAGGGGAATTAGTTCCCCCTCTGCAAATGCACCAGGGTGCGCGTTTGCAGAGTGGGGCAATCCGTTATCTCAAGCCCTGCACCCTCTCTGCACCACTCTGCAAACGCGCCCCCTGGCGCGTTTGCAGAGGGGGAAGTAATTTCCCTTGAATACTGGGGGTCCCTGGGGGCCAACCAGCTCCAGGGGGCTGTGTTGCAGAGAGGTGTAAAAAGTGGGTGGGCTCATTACACCTCTCTGCAACGCAGCCCCC
The DNA here is from genome assembly GCF_964263255.1 of Lissotriton vulgaris. Lineage (NCBI taxonomy): Eukaryota > Metazoa > Chordata > Amphibia > Caudata > Salamandridae > Lissotriton > Lissotriton vulgaris. The sequence goes on along the minus strand of NW_028240613.1, from coordinate 1,330,170 downwards.
TGGCGCATACTGGAGGTTCCTGGTGGGCTAGTTGGCCCCCAGGGACCCCCAATATGCAAGTGGAATTAGTTCCCCCTCTGCAAACACGCCCGGGGGCTGCCTTGCACAGAGGTGTAAAAAGGGGCGGGCCTGATTACACCTCTGTGCAACGCAGCCCCCTGGCGCATACTGGAGGCTCCTGGTGGGCTAGTTGGCCTCCAGGGACCCCCAGTACGCAAGGGAACTTAATCCCCCAACTTAGAACACGCTAAGGGCGCGTTTGCACAGTGGTGGTAGGGGGCGGGGCTTGAGGTGACATGTGTGCAAACATGCCCTGTGGAGCGTTTTAATTTGGGGAATTAATTCCTCTTCAATCCAAAGGTCCCCTAGAGGCCAACTAGTCCAACAGGTACCTCCATTAAGCGCCACGGAGCTGCATTACAGAGTGTTGTAAAAAGGGGGCGTGCCCTCTGAACACCTCTCTGCAGCACAGCTCCTTGGCGCATACTGGGGGTACCTGGTGAGCTAGTTGGCTCACGGAGGACCTCAGGATTGAAGAGGAATTAATTCCCTAATCTAAAACGAGCCACAGGGCGTGTTTGCACACATGTCACCTCAGGCCCGCCCCCTTCCTGCACTATTGAGCACAATATTCCTCTAAAATCAGCGGAACTATGAATTCCAATTTATTCACCTGTTATCACGAGAGACGTCAGTTCTGCATCTTTGAGCCTGACCCTGAAAAGTAAATCTAAGCATACTTACCAGTAACTTGTATTTCCTTCAATAGAAATCTATTGTGTGGTTTTCACCAGAGAAGTTTCTATGGACTCCATTACGATGTTGGGCGGATCACCACCGCCATGGTGGCGGTGACCGTCCGCCCGACAGAAATGCCTGCCCGCCACCCTTTTCCCCCCGCCACATTACAATGGCGGGGGGACCGCAACGGAGGGAAACACCGCCCGCCACTTTTCCGCCCCTGTCGCCTTGCGGCCGGGTCTGAAAAAGAATAATATGGTCGCGGTGTCTAATAGACACCGCCAAACATATTATGATGAGTGGTGTGCAGTGCCTTTCCGTGGCGGTGATGCCGCCACGGAAAAGCATGCGGTCTTCCCTCTGGGGGCCCCCTGCGGGCCCCCAGAGTGAAGTACAGGTGGGGGGTGCACGTGGGGGGTACCTGTGGTACCCCCTTCATTGTCATTTGCAAAGCGGCAGGCACCGTGCGGTACCTGCCGCTTTGCAAATGACAATGTTAAGGTGCATTTTCAGCATTGTGGCGGGCGGTGCAGAGAGCACCGCCCGCCACAATGCTGACAATACAGGATGTGCCAGCCACTGTGGCGGGCACATCCTAATGGCACCCCCTGGACCCCCGCCCTTATGGCGGGCGGTCCCGATTTACAATGGGATGACGGGCGGGCAAAGTCCGCCCGTCATCCTAATGGACCCCTATGTGTCTATTTTTTAAACGTACACATATTCCTCTAAAATGAGCCGCACTACGAATTCCAATTTACTCACCTGTTATCAGGAGAGACCTCAGTGCTGCATATTTCAGCCCACTACTGATCCTGAAAAGTAATTCTAAACATACTTACAGTAACTTGAATTTCCTTCCATAGGCTAACATTGACTGGTTTGACTTGGAATTTCTTCTGTGTGTGCAGTTTTGGAACTTTAAAAAATTCCTAAAAAATCAGCCTAACTACGAATTCCAATTTACTCACCTGTTATCAGGAGAGACCTCAGTGCTGCATCTTTCATCCCCCCTACTGATCCTGAAAAGTAATTCTACTCGTAGTTACAGTAACTTGATATTCCTTCCATAGGCTAAGATTGACTGGTTTCACTGGAAATTCTTCTAAATGTGGAGTTTTAGAACTTTAAAAAATTCCTCTAAAATCAGCCGAACTACGAATTCCGATTTACTCACCTGTTATCAGGAGAGACCTCAGTACTGCATCTTTCAGCCCACTACTGACCCTGAAAAGTAATTCTAACCATACTTACAGTAACTTGAATTTCATTTCATAGGCTAACATTAGCTGGTTTCACTTGGAATTTCTTGTGTGCAGTTTTGGAACTTTAAAAAATTCCTAAAAAATCAGCCTAACTACGAATTCCGATTTACTCACCTGTTATCAGGAGAGACCTCAGTGCTGCATCTTTCATCCCACTACTGATTCTGAAAAGTAATTCTACTCATAGTTACAGTAACTTGATATTCCTTCCATAGGCTAAGATTGACTGGTTTCACTGGAAATTCTTCTAAGTGTGGAGTTTTGGAACTTAAAAAATTCCTCTAAAATCAGCCGAACTACGAATTCCGATTTACTCACCTGTTATCAGGAGAGACCTCAGTACTGCATCTTTCAGCCCACTACTGACCCTGAAAAGTAATTCTAACCATACTTACAGTAACTTGAATTTCATTTCATAGGCTAAGATTGACTGGTTTCACTGGAAATTCTTCTAAGTGTGGAGTTTTAGAACTTTAAAAAATTCCTCTAAAATCAGCCGAACTACGAATTCCGATTTACTCACCTGTTATCAGGAGAGACCTCAGTACTGCATCTTTCAGCCCACTACTGACCCTGAAAAGTAATTCTAACCATACTTACAGTAACTTGAATTTCATTTCATAGGCTAACATTAGCTGGTTTCACTTGAAAATTCTTCTAAGTGTGGAGTTTTGGAACTTAAAAAAATTCTTCTAAAATCAGCGGAACTATGAATTCCGATTTACTCACCTGTTATCAGGAGAGACCTCAGTGCTGCATCTTTCAGCCCACTACTGATCCTGAAAAGTAATTCTAAACAAACTTACAGTAACTTGAATTTCCTTCCATAGGCTAACATTGACTGGTTTGACTTGGAATTTCTTGTGTGCAGTTTTGGAACTTTAAAAAATTCCTAAAAAATCAGCCTAACTACGAATTCCGATTTACTCACCTGTTATCAGGAGAGACCTCAGTAGTGCATCTTTCATCCCACTACTGATCCTGAAAAGTAATTCTACTCATAGTTACAGTAACTTGATATTCCTTCCATAGGCTAAGATTGACTGGTTTCACTGGAAATTCTTCTAAGTGTGGAGTTTTGGAACTTTACAAAATTCCTCTAAAATCAGCGGAACTACGAATTCCGATTTACTCACCTGTTATCAGGAGAGACCTCAGTACTGCATCTTTCAGCCCACTACTGACCCTGAAAAGTAATTCTAACCATACTTACAGTAACTTGAATTTCATTTCATAGGCTACCATTAGCTGGTTTCACTTGAAAATTCTTCTAAGTGTGGAGTTTTGGAACTTAAATTTTTTTTTCTAAAATCAGCGGAACTATGAATTCCGATTTACTCACCTGTTATCAGGAGATACCTCAGTGCTGCATCTTTCAGCCCACTACTGATCCTGAAAGGTAATTCTAACCATACTTACAGTAACTTGAATGTCCTTCCATAGGCTAACGTTGGCTGGTTTCACTTGAAAATTCTCTCAAGTGTGGAGTTTTGGAACTTTAAAAATTCTTCTAAAATCAGCCGAACTACAAATTTCGATTTACTCACCTGTTATCAGGAGAGACCTCAGTGCTGCATCTTTCAGCCCACTACTGATCCTGGAAAGTAATTCTAACCATACTAACAGTAACTTGACTTTCCTTCCATAGGCTAAAATTGACTGGTTTCATTTGGAAATTCTTCGAAGTGTGGAGTTTTGGAACTTGAAAAAATTCCTCTAAAAGCAGCCGAACTACGAATTCTAATTTACTCACCTGTTATCAGGAGATACCTCAGAGCTGCATCTTTGAGCCCAGTACTGATCCTGAAAAGTAATTCTAACCAAACTTACCAGTAACTTGAATTGCCTTCCATAGGAATCCATTGTCTGGTTTTCACCAGAAAAGTTTCTGTGTCTATTTTCACAAACTAAAAATATTCCTACAAAATCGCCTATATCCTTCAACTGTTTACAGGAGATGCACCAGTGCTGGAACCAGGATCCACCACTGAGTAAGAAAAAGTAATGATAACACTACTTACCTGCTAAGTGAATTTCCTCCCATAGGATAACATTGGTGATTCTATGTGAAAAAATGTTTGTCAACTTTTAAAATACAATAATATTTCTTAAAAATCACTACTGTAACTAAAACACTTTTACTCAACCGTTTACAGGAGATTTCCAAGGACTGAATCTAGGATTCAATCCTGTGGTTAGAAAAGTAATACATAAAGTAACTAATTGCATTTAGCTAGAAAAGCACATTGAGGTCAATGTTGCATTGTGTTTGAAATTGTGTTGCCCATTGCAACAACTGTAACTACTGTACTTAAAAGTCTATTGCCTATTTGCAAAGTATTTAAACTAAAGTAATTCATTCTGAGAAAGTATATTTTGTAATGTAATGTATAATGTAATTACAATGTAATTTAAAAAATAAAATATCTAAAAATAAATAGTTTAAAAAAATGTAGTAAATCAGTATCAAAAAATATATAACAATTAATACATTTAAAAATAATCATTTATAAAACCTTTGAAATTCACTGAAAAAAACATAGGTTTTAGCCACGTTATAGTTAGGAATTAGCATTTAAAAAACCTTGCAAATTCACTGAAAAAAACATAGGTTTCACACATGTTATAGTTAGCTGGACATTTCACTCATACAAAAAAAATTAAAATTCCCCCGTTATAGTTAGTTCAGCTAACTATAACTCGCGCGCCCGCAATGCACTCCTGATGACGTCACATATTACATCACTCATGATATGGTCAGTGACATCACTCATGACATCACTGATGACATCTCAAATGACATCACTGATGACATCACTGATGACATCATCCTTGTGAAAGAGTGGCAGACCTCCTCTCACCCTAATATAACCTTTGATACACACATTCAAAAATAGAAACTAAAAATGTTTAAAACATGGAGATACCAATACCAGTTAGAACAACCTATTCAGTAATTCCAACATCTAGATACACATCCACTCATTCACCAATAGTTCTATATAGTCACTCATACATGTACTCACTCATCATATGTACTCGTACAAATATACATCCTGTTACACACCCACATTTATACATAGTTATTCACACATATAATCACACATGCAAATAAACATCTATTTACTTGCATATACCGCTCTACACACACACACCACCACACTTATTTCTACAGAAATGTACACATACTTACTCTCTTAAACAATCAGTTATAGAAACACATGCTTATTTATACAGGAACTCTTCCAATCTGTCACTGTCATATATCCTTACTTATATACATCAATACTCACATATACTAGTTTAAAACATATATACTTACTCATAAAGACACTATTGAGGCAGTCATTCACTCACTAACACACCCATACACACACTCATCCACCCATACAGTCTTCAAAACACATACAAACAGTGAGTCAGTCATTCATGCATCTGTGCGCTAAGTAATACCCCCCACCAAACCATACAGACACTCATTCTGATACTAAAAAAAACAACTAATAACCCATATAGACACTCATGAGCTACTCACCTACCCATGCAGCCACTTATAAACAAAGTGAGACACTGATACAGATATTTAAATATTTAAACATTACTCGCTAATACATGTATTCAGTAAGATACACTTAATAAGTCAGTTATACAATCAATTTTACAAAAAACCCCACCCATTTAGACACTTATTTACCCATTTATTCTTCCATCGACCTTTAGATATACATATATAAAAAATATTTATTTTTCAGAAAGACACACATTCGATGGATGATGTCATCAGTGATGTCATTTGAGATGTCATCAGTGATGTCATGAGTGATGTCACTGACCATGTCATGAGTGATGTAATATGTGATGTCATCAGCAGTGCATTGCGGGCGCCCAAGTTATAGTTAGCTGAACTAACTATAACGGGGGAATTTCAATGGTTTTGTATGAGTGAAATGTCCAGCCAACTATAATGTCCCTGAAACCTGTGTTTTTTTCAGTGGAAAATTAAAAAAAAAAATATATATATATATATATATATATATATATATATATGAACAAAACGCCATTCCTTTCCACAATCGAATAGAATAACGAGAGTGAGCCCAGATTTGGTGCTGATATTTTCGGTGATTTATTTAAATATTCCACCAGCCATCCGCCATAACGCGTTTCACCTCAAACGAGGCTTGATCACATATATATATATGCAGAAGGCTCCAAAACACCAACCAGTTGCACACGCGAGTGGGTGCACGCCAAAACGGGGGTGTGCCCGAGTTACAAATTAGCTCCAAAATCCCAGGAAAATCACTCCTAAAGGAAGGTAGCACACACAGGGGAGGTTCCACAAAGATTTAATAAGGAAACCAACAGCAACGACGCGTTTCGCCTTGGGGCTTCGTCAAGTTGTGCAGAGAGCCGAGGCATGCGTCGGTTTAAAAAGGACAACATGCAAATTCAATGAAATCAAGGTAGGACTGTACAAACAGTTACATGGTCGCCATATTGGAACGGTGTGTGATACAAGTCCAATACAGGCAGTTAAATCGCATTATAACTTAAATAAATGCCAAAACCAAGTGAAATGCATAGATCACGGAATGTCCAATATTATGAATAATCGTGCTAGCACAGTCACAACAATCGATGTCGTTACAACAATCTGGCCCTGGATGGGCGTGCGGTTAGAACTGAAATAAAGTACCTCTTAATGCAAAATGCAGTGAATCGGGGAGCGGGCAATAACGGCTAAATTACGCCGAATATACCAGCGCCGCACAGATCATAATAGTGCAAGTGACGTAAATAGTATATGCTAGGTACAGTTACACCACACAACAATTACGCCCTGGATGGGCAATACATCGAATTTAAGCATGAGTCACAAAATTCAATTAGATGCCATAAGTATAAAACATTAAAAGAATATGTAAAGTGATCATAGTTCATATAAACATATCCTAATAGGTAAGACACAGTCACAGAAATACGAGGGGAATACAATGTATTTGATATCATAGAAAATTTGATGCCCAACCAGTGAGCCTAAAAGAACTGATAGTTCCTCATGCATATTAAGGCCAAAAGGGTGCTTACTCTGTAAGTCTATTATGTATCTTGATTCCAGTCGTCTGAGTCTGAGCAGACGATCACCCCCCCTGATGCTCAAAGGCACACTATCGATGCATGTGTAAGCTAACAGGTCCCTGTTACTTTTATGCATTTTGGCAAAATGCCTGGCCACTGGGTATGCGTCATCCTTTTTAGCAATCGCACGCATGTGCTCTAATACCCTAAGTTTTACTGCATTGGTAGTGCTGCCGATATAATTCAGGCCGCACGGGCATGTAAGGCAGTAAATGGCATATGGCGTGGAGCATGTTAAAAATTTGCTGATTCTTTTAGGGATGGTGACACCAGGTATCTTGTAAGTAAGCGTCCGCTTACTAAATTTACAAGCCTTACAGCGGCCGCAAGGATAGAAACCATTAAGGGCAGGCAACTTGGGGGTCTTTTCAGGTGCAGAGTAGTGACTGGAAACCAAATGATCTCTTAAAGATCTCGCCTTTCTGAATGTTATGAGGGGATTCGATGGTAGGTCTGCTTTGATGATGTTGTCAGACAATAAGATGTTCCAGTTTTTTCTTAAAATTTGCTTAATTTGGCTTGCATTATTGTGGATGCAGCCATCTTAAAAGCCAACCAAAAAGATAGATCTCTTCTATTGGCAGGTAACTTATCAACAACAATAGAATCTGAGGACAATGCCAAAAAAACTTCTGAATTCAGATTTATTGTACAATACAATGCCCAACACAAGGAGATAGCCAAAATCATCAGCAAAAATTGGCCATTAGTCCTCAGTGATCCAGTAATAGGGAGGGATCTCCCCAAAAGGCCCAGCATAACATATAGCCGAGGGCAGTCCATGAGAGATGAACTGGTTAAGACCAGCCCTGAGGTCCTGGAAGCATCAACCTGGTACCAAACTCACACAGGCTTTTTTAATTGTAAGGTCTGTAAGGCCTGTCAACAAGCTATCAACAAGAAAAGCTACCACTCTCCATTTGACAGCAGGGAACACAAGATCACCAAATTACTAACATGTAAGACAGAATTTGCTGTCTACGTGCTAATTTGTCCCTGCAATTTGCTGTATGTTGGGAGTACCAAACTCCCTGTACACAAAAGGATCCTACAGCATCTTCGAGCAATTGGTAACCAGGATAACACATACCCTGTAGCGAGGCACTTTAAATCCCAGCACAATTCTAGAAGTAGTGACCTCAAGTACTATGTTATTGATTGCATACAGGCCAGTAGAAGGGGAGGCAACAGGGAAGACAATCTACGACGCCTCGAAACACAATATATCATCAAACTCAATACTAAGCATCCCTCGGGCCTCAATATCACAGAGGACTTATATACTTGCCTATGAGAAGAGTAAATTATAGGATGATTTTCGCCTAAACATACACTTTGCACTAACCATTTTAGGGGACTTGTAAATAATGAGAAGTGTTTTAATTATTTATGACAGCTATACTTTTGTACACCATGTATAATAATCAATTAGTGATTTTAATAATCTATTTATATATGGATTTTAGACATAGCATTTGTATTCATCTATTTTTAGCCCTTTTTAAATAACCATTTTAAGGTGTTTACAGGCCTATACATGAATTCATGAATAATTGTATGTCTCTACAGTATTGGGTATTGTCTTAAATTATATACATGTATTAACATCAACACTATCATACCTTCTCAAACATAGTACATATCTTCTTAAATCTCCAGTAGACATTGCTAGCATGGAACGCATATTGTATTTTACAGATATCTTCCCTACATTTGCTGTGCAATTCTGTCTACATCAGTATTGTACCTGTCCTCAGATAGTGTGGCATTATGTCTTTTTTCACATTAGCACTTTACAAATATCCCCTATTACTTGTATTTCTGCACATTCCAGTTGACAATGAATGAACATGTGGGGCTCCACATTTATACTAGTCGCAGAAATATTTTTAGAAATTGGTTTCAATGATGAAATTACTATATTAATATACCAACTCGAGCATCACAACATAGCACCGCGTTTTTAACCGACAATTCAAAATTCCCTTTGTATCATTAACAAATATTCTTTTGGTTAAACTCACTTTTAATTTGTTATCACTCTATGTTCATTTCACATGTTTATTTACGTCTAAAGCCTGTCATTGATGATTGAAATGCAAAACTTGCTTTATGAGGTACTTTAAATGCATTTGTAGCCATTTCACACGGAGTGTTCTGTAGTCTTTAGGGACTCAACTCCTCTATTTCTTTTGCATTTGTAGGCTCTTTCTCATTGGTATTATGTATTTAAACATGTGAATGGTGATCCACTGTGTCATGTGAACAAGCGCTCTGTGTAGCGCGAAACGCGTCGTGATGACTGGGAAAACCTTTTGCTAAATAAACCACCACTTTGCACTGATATTTGGGTTCGAGTCCGTATTTGCAGCCTTTCTGAGCTCTGCGCCGTACTGGATTATCCCTGGAATATATATATATATATATATATATATATATATATATATATATATATATATATATATATATATATATGTATATATATATATATATGTATATATATATATATATTACCTACTGGCGATAGCCAGTTGGCATATATAGTTAGGACTAGCTATAATAGGAAATCCGCAACATTCTATTGGGAATAACTTTGGTGCCGGTTGAGGAATTTGCGTGTAATTTCCCAAAATTTTGGCCAGCTCCGCTCCGCTCCTTCCCTGAAAGTTTCGGGGGGATTCGTGAAGTGGGGGCTGAGAAAAAAGGGGGGTCCCAAAACGTGTTTTCCCCATGTTAATTTCCATAGGACGGTCTGACAAGTCTACAGCCCGAACCGCTGAACGGAATAACGCCAAACTTTGCAAAATTGTAGGGACTGGTACGAAGATGTGCCTTTGCTATGTTTGGTGAAAATTGCTCCAGTGGTTTTTATGAAAATTAACTTCAAAAACACATATATATCTGGGCGGAGCCTAACCACACATCTGATCTGATTGGCTGTCAGCACTTCATCCAAGAAGTGTTGGCAGCCATCTTGGGACCAATATACATGATAGCACCTCATTAAAAAGCATTGTAGTTAATAGAAGGTTTTAGGACTTTAGTTACATTATAAATCATTTGTTGATGGTACCATACTCATTTTAGGAATTGTGGTGTGTTCTAAGGGGATTTTACCATGTGAAAAAGCCTTCTGCTGTGATATCATGAATCATGTTTGAAAGAAAACTATTATCTCATGCTTTTCCCACAGTGGTTTGGAAGGGGATCTATAAGCTAAACTGAAAGCATATTTTCTGTAAATTCACATTATCTTTCTCAGTCATCTGAGAATGAAGTCTGACATTCTCAGTAAAACATGTACATCAAACAAGGACAGAGACTGTCAGTTGATTCCTTTGTGTTCTACTGCAGCCTCCTAGAGTGTTCTAAAGAACAACTAGAGCGCTAACAGTCCTACTTATTACAAAGGTATGGCACACGTGAAGCCATCTTGATTGGAATAAAGTGGTAACTCTTAAAACATTTAATTTAAAAAGGAACAAAATGAGGGGGTATATTTTGCCATAGAAAGTATGATTAGTGCTGCAGAAAGAAAAATTAGGGCACATTTTGAGTGACTTCTCAAATCCTCTTCAATTTCATTAAAAAATTCTGACATGCAGTCTCCCAAGATGGCCACCAGAGACAAAAGAGCCTAAATGTAGCCCAAATATCACCCAGATGTAGCCCAAGTATAGCCCAATGACAGAATGTCCCAGAGTGTTCTAAAGAACAACTGGAGCGCTAACAGTCTTACTTATGACAAAAGTATGGCACACCAGAAGCCATCTTGATTGGAATGAAGTGGTAAGTCTGAAAACATTTAATTTAAAAAGGAACAAAATGAGGGGGTTCATTTTGCCATAGAAAGTATGATTAGTGCTTCAGAAAGAAAAATTAGGGCACATTTTGAGTGACTTCTCAAATCCTCTTCTATTTCATTAAAAAAATTCTGACATGCAGACTGAAACATTCACTTTGAATACCAGCAGCAGACTTCCCTGGTGAGCAGTAGCTTTACTACAGTGATCTAATGAGCAACTAGAGTGCTAACATTCAGAATTTATGGCAAATAAGTGACACATCTGAATGCCTTCTTGATGGAACCAAAGTAAACAAGCATTGAAAATGCAATAGATCGCGCCCTCGTTTAAGTTAAAGTCATTCTGTTTGTAATGAAGTGGCTTTTTAGCTTTGCTTTTATTAGTGTTTTTTTAAACTTTCATGTAAATAATTAAGCATGAGCGAATTTTGCGAATCTGGCGTTTGCGAATTTTGCGAATTTGCGAACTCGCAATCCGCAAAATCCGCGAATTCTCGCGAATTTTTTTTTTGTGTTCGCAAGGATTTCTGCCAGTTCGCGAGGGTTTTGTACCAGTTCGCAATTGCGAACTTACATGTCGGCTCGCAACGGTCGCGATTATGTTGTTTCTACGTCTGGTTCATCATCACAGGTTCCCAGCACCCTCTGTTTCACCCCTGCCACCCTCTGTTTCACCCATGCCACCCTCTGGTACATCAATGCCACCCTCTGGTTCATCATCACTGTAGATTATGGGGGGAAAAAGCAAGCACACCAGCCCTGCTTCAACTGACATGAATTAATTTGGGGTTGATTTATTAATGTGTCACTGTTTTAAAATTTCAGTCTGGCACCTGCTTCCTTATCTGTAATTTGCTTTCTGTTGCAGTGCAATTTTTTTTTCCAGAACCTTTTATGGCCTACTTGTAGCTATTCTATGAGCCTGCTGTGAGGGTCAGAGCAGGGTCATACAATTGTTGCAACTAGCAACTGAACTCTGGAGGGGCCCCAGTCAGGAAGCACGACAGGGAATGGATACTAATGATGAGTTTGAACTTTTGAACCTGCTGAATGCTTTCACTTTTGCAAAACTCGTTTTTCTGCAGAACAGCATTACAGCAACTGTAATGCCCCAAACAAGCTTACTTGTGAAAGTTGATTTCTAATCCAAAAGTGATCCAAAGAAAGTCAAAAGGCCTCAAATCCAAAAAAGTGCAGGCAAATGTCAACCTGAGGAGCTATTCTGATAAAAATCATCATTTTCAGAAGGTCTATGCTGCATGCTAGTGGATTTCTTTGCAGAATTGGAATTTTTGTAATTTCGCGAGTGCGAGATTGTTGCTGCCTACATGTTCGCAATTGCGAACTTACACCGCACGCCGCAAAATTGTATCACCAAGAAAAAAAAATCAGCTGCGTGCGAATTTGCGGATTTTTGGTAAATTTGCGAGCGTTCGCGGATAGTGAATTTACCGAAAATCCGCAAAATTTGCGAGCGGAACGGATTTTCCGCCCATGCTTACATGCATATATGTATATGTATGCATGCATTTATATTTGTATTTATATAGATATACAGATTATATATGTTTATATATGTATGTATATATATATATATATATATATATATATATATATATATACACACATACATATATATAAATGCATATGCATATATGTGCATAGATATATATGTGTATATGTGTGCGTGTAGAGAGAGGTAGAAGTGTAGAGAGGTAGCGGTAGAGAGGTAGAGACTAGTAGAGAGAGAAGTAGAGAGAGGTAGAGAGTAGAGAGTGAGTAATAGAGAGTAGAGAGTGAGTAGTTGAGAGTAGTAGAGAGCAGTAGAGAGAGTAGCAGAGAGTGAGTAGTAGAGAGTAGTAGAGTGAATAGTAGAGTGAGTAGTAGAGAGTAGTAGAGAGTGAGTAGTAGAGAGTGAGTAGTAGAGAGTAGTAGAGAGTAAGTAGTAAAGTGAGTAGTAGAGAGCAGCAGAGAGTGAGTAGTAGAGAGTAGTAAAGAGTGAGTAGTAGAGAGTAGTAGAGAGTGAGTAGTAGATAGTAGAGAGTGAGTAGCAGAGAGAGAGAATAGTAGAGTAGTAGAGAGTGAGTAGTAGAGTGAGTAGTAGAGACTAGTAGAGAGAGAGTAGTAGAGAGTAGTAAAGAGTGAGTAGTAGAGTGAGTAGTAGAGAGAGAGTAGTAGAGAGTGAGTAGTAGAGAGTGAGAAGTAGAGAGCGAGTAGTAGAGAGTAGTAGAGAGAGTAGTAGAGAGTAGTAAAGAGTGAGTAGTAGAGTGAGTAGTAGAGAGTGAGTAGTAGAGAGAGAGTAGTAGAGAGCTAGTAGTAGAGAGTGAGAAGTAGAGAGTGAGTAGTAGAGAGTAGTAGAGAGTGAGTAGTAAAGAGTGAGTAGTAGAGAGAGTAGTAGAGAGTGAGTAGTAGAGAGTGAGTAGTAGAGAGTAGTAGATAGTGAGTAGTAGATAGTGAGTAGTAGAGAGTGAGTAGTAGAGAGTGAGTAGTAGAGAGAAGTAGAGAGTGAGTAGTAGAGAGTAGTAGAGAGTGAGTAGTAGAGAGTAGTAGATAGTGAGTAGTAGAGAGAGAGTAGTAGAGAGTAGTAGAGTAGTAGAGAATGAGTAGTAGAGAGTGAGTATTAGAGAGTAGTGGAGTAGGAGAGAGTAAGTAGTAGAGAGTAGTGGAGAATATTCCAAATTGTGGCACAGCACCACTTGCACAATAAGCCCAATCAAATCATATCACTTAGTCCTTATTGAAGAGCTGAATCTTGGTGTATATTCAAATGCTTTTATTTTCCTTAAGTTTATGTACCACAGCCAGCCGAAACGTTTCGTTCTGTACAACCGAACTTCTTCAGGGCGTTCTTATTTTCTTCAAGTTATGTCGGTATCCTGTTGTCATATAACTAGATATTTCTTTCAAATGTTAAACGAGACGTAAGTACATTCTTATTCAAAGTGACTAGGTATCAATTTTACCCACACAATTCGGGCAGACTTGAGTAATTTATAGTATCCTCAAAGTCAGTCTTTCAAAAATTCCAAAGTATAGGACATGATAATCCAAATCCAAATGTTTCTCAAGAAAAGTCATTTTCAATCGTTCGGAATATCGGTGTTTGGCCAGATATGACCCAGGGACCCCCAGTATGCAAGGGGAATTAGTCCCCCCTCTGCAAACGCGCCAGTGGCCTGCGTTGCAGAGAGGTGTAAAAAGGGGCATAGCCTCATTACACCTCTGTGCAATGCAGCCCCCTGGCGCATACTGGAGGTTCCAGGTGGGCTAGTTGGCACCCAGGGACCCCTAGTATGCAAGGGGAATTAGTTCCCCCTCTTCAAACATGCACAGGGGCTGCGTTGCAGAGAGGTGTAAAAAAGGGTGTGGCCTCATTACACCTCTCTGCAATGCAGCCCCCTGGTGCATACTGGAGGCTCCTGGTGGGCTAGTTGGCCCCCAGGGACCCCGAGTATGCAAGGGGAATTAGTTCCCCCTCTTCAAACGCGGCAGGGTGCTGCGTTGCAGAGAGGTGTAACAAGGGGCATAGCCTCATTACACCTCTGCAATGCAGCCCCCTGGCGCATACTGGAGGTTCCAGGTGGGCTAGTTGGCCCCCAGGGGCCCCCAGTATGCAAGGGAATTAGTTTCCCCTCTTCAAACATGCACGGGGGCTGCGTTGCAGAGAGGTGTAAAAAGGGGCGTGGCTTCATTACACCTCTCTGCAATGCAGTCCCCTGGCGCATACTGGAGATACCTGGTGGGCTTTCAGGTCTTATATAGTTAGGAATTAGCATTAAAAAAACCTTTGAAATTCACTGAAAAAAACATATGTTTCAGGCCTTATATAGTTAGGAATTAGCATTTAAAAAACCTTTAAAATTCACTAAATAAACTACATTTTAGGGGTGTTATAGTTAGCTGGACATTTCACTCATACAAAACCATTGAAATTGCTCCTATATAGTTAGTTGTACTAACTATATTTCGCGCACCCGCAGTTCACTGCTGATGATGTCACATATTACATCATTCATGACAAGGTCAGTGACATCACTGATGACATCTCAAATGACATCACTGATGACGCAACATAGGCGCCATCTTTGAATGTCTATTCTTTCATTACATTGTCTACTTGTTATCATCTTACACCTCACACATAGGTTGCTTTATGTTATAAGAGGGTATATAATGTCATAATTTCAAAGTTGTCACTAATAAAGCCGTGGATCGGCTAATGTCCTTCGTTACTGTGCCCAAGTTGTTAATAATCTACTCAGTCAAAACGGAGCCAAAAAAAGATTCAAACGATCCAAAAGATCAAAAAAGGATCACATAAAAAAGATCACTAAAAATACAACGGAACACCCAAGTTATATTCACACACAGTGTTCTGTTCACGTTGCTTTCAATAAACTTCATCAAACGGCACTAAAATGATCATCATTCTGGGAAATCATTCCCTGATCTATCAATTCATCACATCCTGATCTCTTATTGCTCCTTCACATTTAGATCAGATTCTCAATATTCATTAAATATATTTCACACCATAGTCGCAGCAAACGAATCAGCATATCCAAATGTTGTCATGTTTCTGTATCATTTCCCCAGATGAACCGCCATCTCCTCCCCGCTATTCAAGCCCCTAGGATGTTTGGTAGACAGGTCAATGATGTATTGTTGGACAGGCCCCAGAAGGGGGCTCGCTCCCTCCCCGCATGACAGAGCCAGGACACCGACTCTCCAGAAGCCACCCCCAGAAGTAACCCGTAACCCGTCCCCCACGGGACGCTTGTCCCCGAACATCTCCGTAACACCGGCCTGGGCCTCCACCAGCACCATCTCCCGGGCCCAGCCGCCATCTTGGACACTGTACCACGAGGCCGCGTGGCCTCAGCTCAACCCTAACCCTGGGCCTGGCCAGGCCCCGACAGCCCGGCACCACCATCCACCCGGGAGGTGAACGGACCACTTGGCAGGTCAATGGGAGAAAGGAGTTTCGATGGCTCTCCCCCTCCAGGTGCCGATCGCCCCCGGCCTCCCCGGACGCTGGCTCCACCCCCCTGCTGGGTGTCTGGACTCCATCATCCCGGACCTTCCGACCTCCAAGTGCGAGGGTCCGGACATCAAAGGGCGCCAGCCCTATAACTGGGGCAGCTCCAGAGCAGGAAGGCAGTTGTATCCTGGAGTCGAGAGACACCGTGAAGAACTCATCCTTGACTGACTGCTGGCGCTGCCGCAGCCCTGCCTTGTGAACTGTCGTCCTGCCTGCTGGCGCTGCCGCAGCCCTCTGCAACCTTCATCCTCGTCGGGACCTGCTGGCGCTGCCGCGGCCCGTTGTAACTACCACCTTCGTCGGGACCTGCTGGCGCTGCCGCGGACCGTTGCTACCTACGATCATCTCGGGACCTGCTGGCGCTGCCGCGGCCCGTCCTCCTAGAACGCCGAGCTCGAGGATTGTGAGCTAACCATCATTTCATCGCAACTACCAGATTGGTAACAAGACTGTCCCGCTAGCCCCTTTTCCCATCCAAGAGACTAGAATCGAGGGGACCCCTGTGTCCTGACCTCCTTGTACCATTCTACCGTACTTCAAGATTGCTTATAAAGAACGTTAAACCTTATGTTTGTGTGGTGTCCATCTGTGGGGGGGGAAGTTACTTGTCTGTACGATCGCTGGAGACGGCTCTCCCCGGAGACCTCTCCCCTTGTCCTCGGCCGGCCCTCCAGGTCCCGTCTAACATTGGTGGCCAGCGGCGCGATCCGAATCAACGCGTACGTACAGAGAGTAACTCACCCCACGACTAAACCACAATGACAACCAAAGAGAGCGGATCCACAGAAAAATTCCAGATGGAGAAATTGGAAGAGTACAGCCATCGTGAGTTAAAACAATTTTGCATCGAACTAGGCATTGCTACCACCGGTCTGAGCACGAAAGACGATTTCAAGCACGCCATCGAATCTTGGGCGGAAACCGGGGCCGTCAGACCCCCGGACCAAAACGTCGCAGCATCAGAGATCAACACCACTTCTCCCGAAGAACGAAGAGCGGGTCTCTCACAGGAAGAGATCCAAGAAAGAGAAAAAACCAGACTACACGAATTAGAGTTAGTACGGCTCAAGTTGGACGGTGAACTAAAACTAGCGGAACAAAAACTGAACTTAGAACACTTGCGGCTCCGAGAAGAGCGGGAAGAAAAGCAAAGACAAAGAGAACTCGAAGAAAAGAGACTGGCATACGAACACGAGCGCAAGCTAGCTGAAATACAACTACGAAAACAAAACAAAGAACTAGGGGTGCCCGAGCAACCGCGCACCCCGGGTGCTACGGAACAAAAAGTCCACATCCCCAAAGATGTCGTCCGAGAATACTATCGAAACGACGACATACAACAGTGGTTCAAGGCCTATGAGATCGCCATGACCTCCCACCGGATCGATCGAAGTGACTGGGGAGCCGGTCTGTGGGGTAGGTTCGTCAATGAAGGCCGCGATGCCCTGCTACAGCTCCCGGACCATCAGATGACGTCCTATGATCACATGAAGGCCGCCCTCCTCACTCGATATGGACTCACACCCGAGATGTATCGCCAGAGGTTCCGCGACTGCACCCGGATCCCGGGTACAACTTGGGTGGAATATGTGAACTATTTTAGCCGAGCCTTCGAAGGGTGGATCAAAGGTAGCCGAGTCACCACCTACGACGCAACTCTTCAACCTCATTGTATGGGAACACCTCTCCAACAACTGCTTCGTCGAGCTCAGGCAGCACCTCCTCGACAGTAAATTGACTGACCCTCGGCAGCTCGCAGCTGAGGCTGACCGATGGGAGAGCACCCGCGTGGCCCGGAGTGGGCCAAACGAGCAGAACCGAAACAACCAAGGACCTCATCGTCCCCGAGGAGGAGGAGGAGGAGGCCAGGGCCGGGGTAGAGATGCCGCCCCGGCAGCTCCCGTCAACAACACCCCACCCCCGGCCGGGCGGGGGAACCCTCCGATGCGCCCAGGGTTCCGAGCCAATGTCACGTGCTATAGGTGCCAGCGGGTCGGACACTATGCCAACGACCCGAACTGCCCTAAGAACTAGACTCCCGGGCCCCGCCAGGTCGCGGCCGCCGCCCTAGGAGAAGAACAAGCTTCCGACGAGCATGAAGAATATGAACAGGAACAGCCCGAGTGGGAACCTGCCGCCATGGTCCTGGCTTTCCTAGGGGGAAGAGACATGGTCCCGCGGGTCCCCCTACCCGCAAACACCAGAAAATACAGCCAGTGGGTGAACATCAACGGACGCAAGGCCGAAGCCCTGCGTGACACCGGGGCCAGTGTGACGGCCGTCCGCTGTCACTTGGTGACCCCAGAACAATTCCTGCCAAACGTCCTTTGCCCTGTCCGATCAGCTGACAATTCTGAGAGCCTATGTCGGATGGCCTGTGTCCCCTTTGAATGGGGAGGAGTGTCCGGCATGCTGAAGGTGACTGTCCGCGATGATGCCCCCGTGGACTGCCTCCTGGGAAACGATCTTGAGAGTTCCCCGTGGGCGGCCATTGAGAGAAGAGAACACCTGGGGATGCTGGGCCTCCCGGACTGGGCGTGCGTAACAACCCGGTCCATGGCCGCCCGTGCCATCCCCAGACCCGAAGAACCCGAATGGCCAGCACCTCCTCCCCCGATCACCCCGGCCGCCCTGACCCTCCAGAACAAGCCCCGGAAGAGCCCACTCAGCCTCAGGACCTTCCAGACCTAGCTCAGTGGCGTCAAGAGGGGGGGCCCACCCAAGAACAATTTCGGCAGGAGCAAAAGACCTGTCCCTCCCTCGAGGGACTCCGACAGCAAGCCCTCGCCCAGAGCGCGGGAGACACCGCAGGGGCGCACTGGATCTACTGGGACAACGACTTACTGTACAGCGAGCAAAGAATTGCAGAATTGGGGGCCAGCCGGGTGCTGGTGGTACCCCTCCGTTTCAGAGACTTCCTTTTAAACCTGGCCCACGATGTCCCCCTGGCTGGGAACTTGGGGCAAGATAAAACCTACAACCGCCTGGTGACACACTTTTACTGGCCCAAGATGCGAAATGACGTTTCCAACCACTGCCGGGCCTTCCCCACCTGCCAAGCCAGCGGCAAGAGCGGCCGAAAACTCAAAGCACCCCTGCAACCATTCCCCGTTGTCACCACCCCGTTCGAACGAGTGGGAATAGACATTGTGGGGCCCCTGGACCCCCGAACAGCACAAGGGCACCGATTCATCCTGGTCCTGGTGGACCACGCCACCCGTTATCCCGAGGCCATCCCCCTTCGAACAGTGACAGCACCAGTGGTGGGCCGAGCATTGATGGGGATCTTCTCGCGAGTGGGCTTCCCCCGGGAGGTCGTCAGTGACCGGGGCACAAACTTTATTTCGAAGTATATGAAATCCCTCTGGCAGAAGTGCGGGGTCACCTACCGTTTCACAACACCCTATCACCCGCAGGGAAACGGACTGGTCGAGCGGTTCAACCGCACCCTCAAGGGAATGATTATGGGGCTGGAGGAACCCCTACGCCGCCAGTGGGACGTGCTACTACCGTGCCTCCTCTTCGCCTACCGAGAAGTCCCCCAGAAGTCCCTCGGTTTCAGCCCTTTCGAGCTCCTGTACGGGCACCCTGTCCGAGGGCCCCTTAGCCTAGTGAAAGAAGAATGGGAGATGGTCCCCCTGAAAACCCCTCCGGATGTCTACAAGTACCTCCTGACCCTCCGCAACCAGACCAGGCGATTCAGGGAGATCGCTAAAGCCAACCTAGAGGCCAGTCAGGAGGACATGAAGAAATGGTACGACCAACATGCCTCCTCCATTGAGTTCGAACCTGGTCAGCAGGTGTGGGTGATGTCCCCCACCGAACCTTGTGCCTTGCAAGATAAATGGAAAGGACCCTTCAAGGTGGTCGAACGCAAGGGCCCTGTCACCTATCTCATCGACATGGAGTCCCCCCGAAACCCCCTCCGGGTCCTCCACGCCAACAGACTCAAACCACACTTTGTGCGCTCAGAGCTCAGCCTCTTGATGGCTACAGACAGTGGGGCGGAAGAAGACTCCGAGCCCCTCCCTGACCTACTGAGGACCCGTGAGAAAGATGGTTCAGTGGACGGGGTCCGACTCTCCGATGCCCTGACCCCGGAGCAGCGCCACGGCTGTCGGACCCTCCTGTTGCAATTTGCGGACCTGTTTTCCCTCACCCCCGGGGTCACCCCCTGGTGCCTTCACGACGTGGATACTGGGGACAGTCCCCCTATTCGACACCGGACCTACCGAGTCCCGGACCGGGTGCGCGCCTGCATCCAAGAAGAGGTTACCAAGATGCTCGCCCTCGGGGTCATCGAGCCCTCAGACAGCCCCTGGGCCAGCCCAGTCGTACTGGTCCCCAAAGCTGCTGCCCCGGGCTCCGGTTCTGCGTCGACTATCGGGGTCTGAACGCTGTCACCAGAACCGACGCTCATCCTATCCCCCGAGCAGATGAACTGGTCGACCGCATGGGGGCTGCCCGCTACCTAAGTATCTTCGACCTGACAGCGGGCTACTGGCAGATCGGCCTCACCCCCAGGGCTCAAGAACGATCCGCTTTCTCCACCCCGGATGGGCACTACCAGTTCACCGTGATGCCCTTCGGTATGAAAAACGCTCCAGCCACTTTTCAAAGACTTGTGAACCAGGTATTGGCGGGCCTCGAAGACTTCAGCGCCGCCTACCTGGACGATATCGCAGTATACAGCCGCCACTGGTCAGACCACCTCTGCCACCTCCGAGAGGTCCTGCAGGCCCTTCAGCGAGCTGGCCTCACCATCAAGGCTAGCAAATGCCAAATCGGCCAAGGGTCCGTGACCTACCTTGGACACCAAGTGGGGAGCGGACTGGTGGCCCCTCTCCAGCTCAAGATCGCTGCCAT
Source organism: Lissotriton vulgaris (assembly GCF_964263255.1). Classification (NCBI taxonomy): domain Eukaryota; kingdom Metazoa; phylum Chordata; class Amphibia; order Caudata; family Salamandridae; genus Lissotriton; species Lissotriton vulgaris. Next base: position 1,309,310 of record NW_028240613.1, on the reverse strand, counting down.
CCAGTCCTGGCAGCCCCCGTCACCCAAAACCGAGGTACGAGCCTTCTTGGGGCTCACCGGATATTATCGTAGGTTTGTGAAGGACTATGGCAGCATTGTGGGGCCCCTCACGGAACTCACATCCAAAAAGCATCCCAAAACGGTCAACTGGACCCCAGACTGTCAAGCGGCCTTCGAGAAACTGAAGGCCGCCATGTGCACCGCCCCGGTACTCCAGGCTCCGACTACAGCCGCGAGTTCACAGTCCAGACCGATGCCTCGGACCATGGCATTGGAGCCGTCCTCTCACAGCTCAACTCCGAGGGGGTCGATCAGCCAGTGGCCTTCATCAGCCGACGCCTGCTGGCCCGAGAACAACGCTGGAGTACCATCGAGCGAGAGGCCTTCGCAGTGGTGTGGGCCCTCAAGAAACTCCGGCCCTACCTCTTCGGTACCCACTTCCGGGTGCAAACAGACCCTCGCCCCCTGCAATGGTTAATGCAGATGCGGGGGGAGAATCCCAAACTGCTACGATGGTCCATCTCCCTGCAAGGGATGGACTTCACTGTGGAGCATCGCCCTGGTCAAGATCACGCCAATGCGGATGGCCTGTCCCGCTTTTTCCGCCTCGACGGAGAGAGTCCCCAAGAGGATGGGTAACTCTCCCCGCCTTCAGCTGGGGGGGACGCATGTTGGACAGGCCCCAGAAGGGGGCTCGCTCCCTCCCGCATGGCAGAGCCAGGACACCGACTCTCCAGAAGCCACCCCCAGAGGTAACCCGTAACCCGTCCCCCACGGGACGCTTGTCCCCGAACATCTCCGTAACACCGGCCTGGGCCTCCACCAGCACCATCTCCCGGGCCCAGCCGCCATCTTGGACACTGCACCACGAGGCCGCGTGGCCTCAGCTCGACCCTAACCCTGGGCCTGGCCAGGCCCCGACAGCCCGGCACCACCATCCACCCGGGAGGTGAACGGACCACTTGGCAGGTCAATGGGAGAAAGGAGTTTCGATGGCTCTCCCCTCCAGGTGCCGATCGCCCCCGGCCTCCCCGGACGCTGGCTCCACCCCCCTGCTGGGTGTCTGGACTCCCTCATCCCGGACCTTCCGACCTCCAAGTGCGAGGGTCCGGACATCAAAGGGCGCCAGCCCTATAACTGGGGCAGCTCCAGAGCAGGAAGGCAGTTGTATCCTGGAGTCGAGAGACACCGTGAAGAACTCATCCTTGACGGACTGCTGGCGCTGCCGCAGCCCTGCCTTGTGAACTGTCGTCCTGCCTTCTGGCGCTGCCGCAGCCCTCTGCAACCTTCATCCTCGTCGGGACCTGCTGGCGCTGCCGCGGCCCGTCCTCCTAGAACGCCGAGCTCGAGGATTGTGAGCTAACCATCATTTCATCGCAACTACCAGATTGGTAACAAGACTGTCCCGCTACCCCCTTTTCCCATCCAAGAGACTAGAATCGAGGGGACCCCTGTGTCCTGACCTCCTTGCACCATTCTACCGTACTTCAAGATTGCTTATAAAGAACGTTAAACCTTATCTTTGTGTGGTGTCCATCTGTGGGGGGGAAGTTACTTGTCTGTACGATCGCTGGAGACGGCTCTCCCCGGAGACCTCTCCCCTTGTCCTCGGCCGGCCCTCCAGGTCCTGCCTAACATGTATCTTGACTCTAGTCTACGGAGCCGTCTCTGCCGGTCCCCACCTCTGACACTCAGTGGAACAGAATCTACACCAAAATATTGTAGCTTGCTTCTGTCCTATATATATATATATATATATATATATATATATATATATATATATATATATACACACACACACGACTTAAGCACTGCCTGTGAAGACTGGGACTTTGTTCTTTCTTAGTTGTGTCGAGTCATGGGTGACACACCCACCTCATGGGGATTTCGACAGATGCACTCTGCACGTGATTTGAGAAGAAACCTGAGTTGCAACACCACGGTGAAGTCAGAAGAAACTTGGAAAGAGGAACAAGGAAGTGTCCTGTTTTAGAGGCTTCAGTCATGAGGTAGCCCTTTGTGATGAATATGGTTTGGTGGCCTCCCGACCTCCCGACCTTTACACCTAGTGGACTCCTATCTCTGGCTCCTGATGATCACTAATATTATTGTATGATTACTTAAATCATTACAAGTCCATTGTGTACCATACGATTATGGAGTAAAATGAATATACAGACCACTTTCATTCTCAATTGAGATTATTAATATATATATATCATTTCTTTATTCAGCTTTACACAATGGCAAACCATAAAAGCAACATTTTGATGATACAATTTCATATCTTAAATGGTAAAACAAAAAATAAGCATATTACAAGCTAAAATTCAAACAGAGTTAAGCTAATACATTTAGAGTAATGGAGAATGTTATTTCATTGCATCATCTGAAACCACATCCAGGATACATTTTACAGATTTTTCCTGTGCTTCATGACACATTTTAAAAAGTTCAGGACATGAAAACAAACGGATTCAGATTCTAGCAATTGGAGACGAAGCATTGACATTGTCTCAGTCCCCAGTGCCTTAACAGAGGTAGTAGCCATATTTTCCGATGCGGAAGGTGGAATTTGCAAAACAATATTGTGTGTAGATTAGTTTGTTTTGATTTTACATCGCAGGGACAAACAGGGAAAGTTAGATCCTACCTATTTCCGTCATAAAAGGCTACTAGTCTGAAGAAGAGGTCTAGCCTGAATCTTGTCAGTAGCATCCTCTCATAGGTACTGATCTGTAATGTTAAATAAGGCTGAATAAAGTATGTGGCCTGGATCATATTGGCGTGAAGAACAGAGGGTTTCGATGACTCAGAGGTCAGCCTCAATGACTCTAGATGACTCAGTGCCAATTGTTTCAGTGCTCTCTTTGGTAAATCGATAATGTCTTCGGGTTGGAGATAATACTTCTCCTTACCTAGATCTTTAAGGAAATTTCTGATGTACCGAAGCCATGTTATGTTATTAGTTCGATCAAGAGTCATTGACTCTGCTACAATTGTCTGTGTCAGTAAGTTTTTATCAGTAGTCCAGATGCGCCTCCAAAGCAGTAGTGGTTGAATCTTTATAAGATCCTCTAAGTAGGGGACACCAAGTTCCAGATGAGATGTGTAGATAGAAGTGCATCTCAGTGTTGCTAGGAGGAATCTAAAGAAAGAGTTTTCTGCAACCTGAAGGGTACTTACATCTACATGACCCCAGAGGCCCGCCCCGTATAATGCGATCGCTTGACACTTTGCGCTATAGATTTTTAATAGCTCTACTGGTGCCCTTCTCCCCAGTCTCTGAGAGAAGCTCATCAGGGCCGCTGTGGCTCTTTTAAAAAGGTGACACCTTGCCTCCACTGCAGGCCGCCAGTTCAGTTTTCTATCAATCATAATACCTAGGTACGGGTACTGGGCAGTTACCTCAAGTTTTTGATCTTTGAGATAAATGCTCTTCATTTGTTTTTTCCCGCTGCCTGCTATCATGACGAAAGTTTTTTTAACGTTCACATGTAAGTCCAACTTGCCCATATAGTCAGTATACCTATTCAGGGACTTCTGTAGTTCGCGCGGGGTGCGCGCCAAGATGACGGCATCGTCTGCATAAAGCAGAGCGGGAATCAGGCGCTTTTTTACCCGTGGCAGGTCCTAGGCCCCCATCAACATCAACGCTCCACACCAAACGATGCCGTCAACTCCCCCCTTAAGCCAAAACGCACCCTTGCAGAGGCTCTAGAATATAGTTCTCTCAGGAAGTCTAAGAGGACAGGATCCACTCCCATTAATCTCAAAATTGTCCAGAGTTTCGCGTGCGAGACACAATCGAATGCAGCGGACAGCTCTACATACACCATATAGACCATGTCCTTCTTTGCTTGAGTGTATTTGCCTATTAACAGACTAAGATTGAGGGCCTGCTCCACGGTACCAAACCCCTCTCGAAATCCAAACTGGAGGTCGGATATAATGCCTTTCACCTCAGCCCACTGCTGGAGTCTCTCGAGGACTACCCTACCTACGACTTTGCCCAAGGAGTCCAGCAGTGAGATGGGGCGATAGCATGTAACATCCTGGCAATCCCCTTTCTTGAAGATTGGGACCATGATAGAATTGGTCCAGGATTCTATCAGTCCCACTTTTGCTGCTGCACTACACACTCTAGTGAGAATAGGGGCCCAGAGATCTAGATTATATTTGAAGAGATCCACGGGGACCCCATCTGGGCCCGGAGCTTTCCCATTTTTGCTTGCTTCTAGTGCAACTAATACCTCAGAGATGTTAAACTGCAGGGATATTGGGTACTCAACCGTTGGGGGTGTGTTTTCTGTCCCTCCTGTTGTTACTGTGTTTTTAAAGATTTTTGAGAAGTGGGACACCCATATGTCTTCCCCTATAGCCACTTCTATCTTGGGACTGTTATCGTCTGTTAGATAGGGGGATCAATAAAAAGCCTTGACACTAAATTTTAATAGTAAGTGGACCCTAAAAGCTTGCCTAAAGTTTTGCTATTGTGTAACTCTACTAATTTTAAACGTATTAGTTTAGCGTGACTCTTTACATTTTAAACCAAAAGACATACATACATTTTAAAAAGCGTTCAGTTAATTGGGTATCAAAGTCTGTTGGACTTTCAATATACTACAATGTAAAAAAAATGGTCTGAACAGCTGTCTTCTCATTAAGGTCAGTTCTTTAGAAAATACCAATGTGGGAGTGTGAGACTCTTCCGCCGCAGCAAGTAGGCGGCATTTGGAATCCGTTTCACACTTTAATCTTCCACTTCAAAAGGTTCTCAGTGGAAACCAGCATAACCTTAATCTGATTAATATTCTTTTTTGTTTTAAACTAAGTGCTGATTCTAGTGAGCTAAATACATATGTTTTGTGGACCATCTATGAATGTCTACTTGACTCTGATCAACCATGTCTTCATGGAACTATAATATTTTAGCCCCTTTAATCAAGAACTTTTGTAAATGTTTCAATGCTTTGTTCCATATGTCTTCCAATTGAAATAATTTTTAAAGCAACCGACTAATATGCTCTCCAGGGATTCCCACCCACCATAACTTCTTGCCATAATAGGTACTTCATTGTTTTAAATTGGAGCTGATCTGGGTTTTGAATAGTTAAACAGAAATGAGATTTGAAGTGTAAACACTTGATTTGATAGGTTTTAAATCCTATATTGAGCACTTGTTACTTATCCACAGCGTTATGTAACTCATAGCCTTATTCCGACTCCCTGTTCCCGATATTCAGTGGCTTTCTGTCCCAGTGCTGACTTCCAGTCACACATTGTTTCAGCGGAGTGTATGTATATGATTGCGTGTGCCCCTGTGAGTTTTAAAAGTTGGATGGAAAAGACTGAGGGGGCTCTAAGAGTGGTGTGACCTACGAAGCATACTAAAGAATCTCCCTCCACAAGAGGCGTGATCACTGTGACTAAGGGTGTGGGCTGATACATATGGAATGGAATCATTGTACTAAACAAATTCATAAATAGGGCATTACTGGACAAAGAATCGTCGAAATCAGCATACAAAAATACATGCATTTAACACTTTAAATTAGCACCATTTTCTTGGGCAAAATGCAATAAAACCCTGACAAATATAAAAATAGCATCACACACCCTGGGACACCAAGAGTAAACAGCAGCTTCCAGTGTGGTGCTTTGCCCTGTGTCACAAAGGGGATGATGTTGTATTGTGGCTCTGTGACAAGCAGGTCGGTACAGTTTTTTTTCTTTCAGCTGACGGTGGACAGAAACATGCGGCTCAAGAGAGTCCTGGTTCTTTGTCTGTTTTTTGCTCTTCCAGAACTCAGGCCTCACATGCACTGATCTACATAGGCCCTCATTAAGAGTAGCCAGATGTTTGGGATGAAATTTATTGGACACGATAAAATCCAACTCCAATGTGTTGGAATTTATCAGGTCTGGTATATAACTCCTAATGACAAGTTTGTCCTGGCTAAAAGGGACTACCATCAGATTTTGGTCCTCAACGTGCCAAAATCCTCATGTCCCAGCCATTATCGGGCATTTTGCCCTGATAAATTCAGCAGGTTCGACCTACCAAAATTTATCGTGGAGAAACTGCAGGAGGGTATTGGTATATACCAAGTTTCAAATTGCGATATATGTGGTAACAGGAGTTACCACACATATTTCAATTAACAAGGCCACTCATAATGAGGACCCAAAGGTATTGTACTGTGTGTGCATGTTTGTGTGTGGTAATATGACAATTGAAAGGTCTGCCTTCAGGGCTGGACAGGGAACCAAAAGATTTCCTGGCAAATGTAGTCAGACCAGCCCAATACAGTGCATAGCGAGTGAGCCTGACCAGTACAAGGAGGGTTTGGGGGGTTCCCCCCAAGAAAATGTAGACATAAATGGCACATTCTACAACACATTTTTCATTATATATTCAATTGTATGTGCTTTTAAAGCATAGCAAATAATGATTTTAGAGTTCACCAGGATTCATCAAACTTTGTTGGGGCTCTTCAATGATTCCCTTCCTATCACCCTCCAATATTACCTCTTCTCTCTCCATAGTCCCTCTCTCACATGTATTTCATTTGTTTTAGATTGCCTCTCATAACAGTGTAGGGTATAGGAGCACAACACTGGCCTTGGAGGAACGAAAGCCATGCTCCAGTGTTATATATATCCCTCCAGACAGCTCTGATCTTCTAGTCATAACCAAGTAATTATTCAGAAATTACGAAAGGCAAGGTAGAGAGGCAGAGCCTTCTTGGTGGCCGAGTCAAAGCTCTGTAACTCCCTTCCCCATCCATCTCGAGGCCCATACCCCATTCCGTAAGGTCTTAAAAACCTGGCTCTTCACTCTCTAATGGAGGCTGATGGTCTTTAAGATCACTGATCTCTACTTCCGCCTTCTTCCTTTTCTGAGGACTAACCTCTTTAGTGCATTGACGCCTCTGGGCATTTGTTGCCTTTATAAATCTTTTTTCATTTAATTCACATATAACATTAGTGAAAGAATGTCCAGCCAATGCTATTCTTTTCACCCCTTCGCAGCGGGGGTAATTACCCCGTGGGGGGGAGGGGCTGTGCGCGGCACGATGGTGCTCATGACGAGTCCAGCTCGTCATGCTGCCCAGTGGAGCTGGGTTCATGAGAGCTGGTCTCGTCATGACTCCACCCACTCCAATAGAATGCCCGCACGGGCGTGGAATTCGCCGCACGGGGAGTGCTGCAACCGTTATGACGAGCCCAGCTCGTCATGAGCACAGCTCCACTGTGCCTCATGACGAGCTGAGCTCGTCATAAGCATGGATAGGGTTAACAAAAGACAACACTTTAAAACAACTTTAACATTGAGACACATTACACATTATACAAGTAATGATATCCAGAAATATTTGACATAAAACAATATCTGATTGTGATCCCAAATATAGTATTCAGATTATTGTGCACATCACAAAACAGTGTTTACAAGAAATCCTGATAGCAATCTTCTGTCATTGGAAACTGTTGTAATGTATCTTACCTGTATCTTACCTTTATTGCTATTAGCCCTTCCTTTGTGTCCTTTCCCATTTAGTGTTCCAGAGTGTTAAGTTGGAGGAGGATTACTTCTGTCATCTGCCGTAATAAACTACTATGCTGATATCTATATATTTGCCGGTATCCTGCCTATTTAATATACAACAGAAACAAAGGCCCAGTATTGTCCAATATGGATTCAGCTCCCTGGGTGATGGAATTACTTTACATGATAGCCTCTGGAGTTGTGTCTCGGATACATCACTAAGAATACACAGGTATTGGTTTTAAGAGGTATCACTGGAGGGGAACTACTCATCCTCCCATTAAAAGGTAGGTCCTTCTCCCACATCGCCAATAAAGCATGAAACAACCTACCAACCCATATCAGAGTCTCCTCCTCTCTCATGAGCTCTGCAAGAAGCTTGAAACCTGGCTCTTCAAATAACCCCGAACACCCTTGGAGAAGCTAGGATCTCACCTGCTCAGTGGCAGGATACCGTCCTGGGTGATAGTGCGCCTTACAAATACTCATAGCATATCACATCAGTTTGCGTGAAACATGTCCTTTGCCAATGAGTATAATCACAATCAAATCAAATGTGTCCCTGTATCTTACTAAATCTCAATTACATATATGTGCGGTTCTAAATCTTTTTCTTTTTTTCCATTTTGTCCATGTAAATCAAACATTAATTCAAAACAAACTACTGACTCATAAATAAGGCATAAAAGTAAACTGAAAATACAATACTCTCTGAAAATCATCTTCAGAGTTGTGAGCAACCAAAAAAAACTAAAAATAAATACATATATTAATATCCAAATGCATTCACCCAGAACCGGAGCAATAAGCACAGTAGTGAGGAGGCAGTATCACACAGCGACCAGTACCTAGACCGGCAGTGCGCTTCCCAATACCAATAAATTCTATCATGGCTATTGTGACTCTTCGGTAGGGGCGGATGTTGCGGAATGCTTACGAGTCTGAGTCTCAATGTAAGTTGTGTATTAGCTCCAGAAGTTCTTTGGGCGATTCCAGGGTGGGAGCAGTTCACTATATGCTTCTGTTTGCATGTTGCAATACAACATGTCCCTAGCCCATTGAGATTGGGAGGGGAGGGGTCCGCGGGACCAGTGCATTGCTAGGAGACATTTAGCGACCAGGAGGGCCATATCCACTAAGCGTCTGATGGGTTTCAGCAATTTTCGTGAATATCCAAGGAGGGCCAGTAGCGGATCAGGGCTGAGCTCCACTTGTGTGACTGTACTTAGTTCTGCAAACATTTGTTGCCAAAAATTGGTAATCTCTGGGCAGAGCCATGCTAGAAGTAAATAATTGGCCTCACCCTCCCCGCGTCTCTCACAATTGGCCAGATCTCGTAGCCCGAATTTCTGCAACCGCACCGGCGTGTGATAGATTCGATTAAGGAAGGTGAACTATATAAATCGGTGCCCACCATTAAGTGAAATGTGACTGGTGGCTTTGCAGCAATATTTCCACATGTCGTCATCTATATCAAGCTCTAAGTCCGCTTGCCACTCAAGTCTGGCTTTGACATGGTGGTTACGGCGCAACTCTTGGGTCTGTGAGTATATGTGTGAGACTATCCTCCTTGGGGAGTCCGCGCAAAGGAGTGTGGTGAAGGAAAGGACCTTCCGGGGGTTCCAGTAACTCGTCCCCAAGTAAATTCCGCAGTGCACTTCTGTCCCTACAATAGTGGAATGTGGTGAGGGGGTTGGTGGAGGTTAGGTCAATAACAGATCAGCCCAAGGTTTACCCATTCCATCACTAAAGAAATTTCCTATTGTGTCCAGTCCCAGGGAGTGTAAAGCTGCTATCATGTCTGGTGTGGTGAGGATCGGGAGCCACTCGCACCAAGCAATGGGGGTTATGGGGGAATACAATATGGTGACTGCTTGTCAGTTAAGGAGTTTATGCCAGGCGTGTATGGTGGCATTAATCGAGTCTACGGTCCCAGTGATGCGGTGCACGGAACAATTCCGGTGCTATAATGACCCCCCCCCATAGAGTATGGTAGAATAAGGAGCTCCAAACTGGCTCATGGTTGTTTGTTGGCCCAAGCTAATTTAATTTGCAGCTTTCTGAGTTGTTTAAAGAAGCGTGCCGGCAAAACCATGGGGTTGTTAAGAAACAACAAAAGGAACCTGGGAAGGATTACCATTTTCATGAGCGATATTCGGCCTAGGAGGGAGAGGGGGAGGTGAATCCATCTCTTCATGTCTTCTTCAAGTTTGGCTATGCCGTGGCTGAGGTTCTCTCTGAACACCAGCTCAGAGTCAAGGTGTATTTGGATTCCCAAATAGCGCACTGGAAATATAACCGATTTCTCCCCATTAATTTTCAGTCGGAGAGCCACCGAATCACACAATTTCGCTGAGGACAGGGGACACATTCTGGGCTGGGTCCCGTACGTATAGGAGGGTATCATCCGCATAAGAGGAGATGATGAGGTTGTATCCCGGGAACCGAATTCCCCTATGGCTATGATATTCACCCATTGTGCAATATAATGGCTCAGCGACCAAGGCATACAGGCGTGGGGACAGCGGGCAGCCCTGACGTGTACCCCTGGATATAGTCAAGGGGGCAGTGACAACGTCTCCCACTCGCATGCTGGCCGTGGGGTCCTGAAATAAAGTGCTGACCAGGCTCAGAAAGACACTTCCCAGACACATTCGTTCCAGGGTCAGCAACATGAAGTTCCACTCCACTGAATCGAATGCTTTTTCAGCATCCAAAAAATTGCGGCTGCCAGGATGTCTCGTTTAGTATGCTGAATTGCACCAAATACTGTGCGCAAAGTGTGGGTAAGCGAGCGACCTGGTATAAAACCAGCCTGTTCCAATCCCACAAGGGCCGGCATCAGAGGGGCCGGTCTATTCACCAGCACTTTGCCAAAGATTTTTGTGTCCACGTTCAATAGTGAGAGTGGTCGATAAGAGGAGCTATGCTTCGGGGGTTTCCCGGCTTTCAAAAGGACCACCAGGAGCACCACGAGCATCGTGGGGGGCATAGTGCCTTCCTCTGCCATGTCCTCAAATAGTATTAGTAAGTGTGGGGTAAGAAGTTCCTTAAATTCCTTGTAGAACCCTACCGTAAGTCTGTCCTGCCTCGGCACACTACCAGAGCGCATCGTGGACAAGGCAGCATGAATCTCCCACGCTTCAAGTGGACGCATCAGATATTCTCTGTGGGCATCTAACAGCCAGGGTAGCATAATATGTTCCAGGTATTCCAATATTTCAGAGAGTGCACTGTGGGACTTGGTCTTGTATAGGTCAGCATAGTATTGCCGGAAACATTCCGCAACAGCCTCAGAGTCAGCAACCATATCACCGTCATCTGTAGTTAATTCCATGGGTGATGTGCAGTTTGGTGCCCCTTCATGAGGTTTGCCAGGGCCGTGCCAGGTTGCTCCCCCTCTCCGTATGTCCTTGCTATTGCATATTTACCCAGTATTTTGACCTCTTTATCCACCTCAGTGTGATATTCCTCCAGTGTGGCCTTAAAGTGGTCAGTATTGTAGGATCATTTGTGTCTAGCGATTCTCTCTCTAGCCAAGCCAGGGTTTGTTCTAAGAGTGCTAGCCGTCCCATGATCGATTTCAGCACCCCCGAGTATTTAGAAATTGGAATGCCCCAGACATATACCTTAAAGGTCTCCCAAACTGTGGTAAAGTGTGGGACAGAGACCAAATTGGTATAAAAAAAGGTTTCCATTACCCCTAACAGTTCCGCTCTATAGGCTTCATCTAATAGTACAGAAGGGGAAAGCGCCATGTAAATGGAAGGGGGCGCTTGACAGGAGTGGCTAATGTCAGCAGCATAGGGGAATGGTCAGAATAAGTACATGGCAGGACTTTGCAGTCTCGTATAGTGCATCTGGGGGATTCCATCAGGAACTAGTAGTCTATCCTGGCATGGAGATTATGGGGGGCAGGAAAATGTGTGTAACCACCCGCGACCGCCGAGCGGGAGCGCCAAATATCCACCATATTCAGCTCCGTCAGAGCGTCTAAAATAGCCGCAGCTGACTGTGTTCTACGTCATGGCGGTCCCCCTGAGCGATCCAGTTCAGGATTAAGAATACAGTTAAAATCATCCCCCCATATCTGTGGGACATTGGGTAACTGTGTGCTAAGTTCAGGAGATCATGAAAGAACTGCGGGCAGTCATGATTAGGGCCATACACATTAAAGATTATATATTCCCAACAGTTCCCCCATCATTTGGACACCACATATCTACCATTAGCATCGATTGTGTAACTCTTCGAGGGTGAGGTGGGCTGTGGGATTAATCCAAGTGAGCACCCCCGTGCATACGTAGTGAAGCCTGCAGCATGAAACGTGCTACGGATCCAGCCTCGGGTCCGCGGGAGACTCGCAACCGGTAGGTGCGTCTCCTGCAGAAGCGCTATGTCAACCTTATGTCTAGTGAAGTATGACATGACATTCCTAATTTTGCGCTGGGTGTTAAGGCCCCTGACATTCCAGGACAGGAACTTTAACCTAATCTCCATGCCCTTAGTGGTTAAAATGTGAGCAATATAGCTGGGCCCCCCTTGCTGCCCTCTGGAGTATATGCCAGTTATACAGTATTGTTGTCTTGTGCACCCCAATGTGTGTGTTTCGTTCCATTGTGTCAAAATAATCCAAGAAAAACAAAGTAAATGAAAGAAACTCAAAAGTACAACAGTCCCCCCATCCCTGCTCCCATGCCATGCTATCCTAAACTGAGCACAGTTGATTCTCCCTCCCCCTCTATTACCCCGAGGTAAATATGGCAACGAGCCATGTAGTGAGTAACACGCAGGGGCGGATGTTATCAAGCACTACGAGTAACCGTCAGCGTAAATTCATATTATAATAAACATAGCGTGGCAAGAAGATTCAGTAAATATGTAACTGGAATAACTAACATCAGGAGGGCTGAATGCTATTATCTAAGTTCTAAGAGCTGATGACAGCTCCACAGGAGTTGACACTGGGGTATAGCAAAACCTACAATCGGAAAGTATTAAATCATAGATGCCCCCCCTAACCAATACAACATATAGATCTCGGATACTAGTGAAGAGTTCAGAAGGTTGTTGTCAAGTGCAATAGTACAGCTGACCTCCAAATGGACTACTGAAGAGTAGTCTCGATGGCACAGGGACCACTAGGACAGACCGTACTGTTATTGAGAAAACTGTGTAACTCGTGACAGTGAGCTGTACCTTCACAAATCAAATGTTCTAGTCATTGTTGTGGAGGGATTTCTCCTGAGATCCGTCTAGTGCTGCATCCGAACTCTCCCGTACTGCTTCACGTTGTGACTTCTTGAGCAAGTCTTTTAGCTCCTTTTGCAGCGCCTTCGGATCTGTGAAGATGCGTGAGAAGCCGCCCAAATTCACCCTCAATTTGGCCGGGTACAGCATGGCGTATGTAATGTTATGATCACGGAGTTGGCGTTTGAGGGGGTTGAATTGGCGTCTCGCCTCTTGCACCCTCCCCGTAAAGTCTGGATAAAGCGAGAGTGCCGAACCCTCATATCGAAGTTCTCCCAGTTCTCTGGCGCGTCGCAAGGCTGAGTCACGATCCCTATAGTTAAGCAGCTTGGCTATCACTGGGCATGGTGGGGCACCTGGGGGCGGCCGCCGTCCCAACAAGCGATGAGCCTGTTTAATTACAAACAATGCTGAAAAAGTTTCACGGCCCAGTACAGTGATAAGTAGCTTTTCTATGAATTGTTCCACATTGCTCATGGGAGCAGACTCCGGAAGGCCCGTTATACGAATATTGCTATGGCGGGAGCGGGCTTCCAAATCTTCTGCTTTGTCTTGCAGTGCGGTGAGGGTTTTGACCATTTGTCGCTGTGCTGAATCCGTCTCAGTCTGGGCTTCCTCTACCTCCATAATCCTGCGTTTGGCCATATCGATTTGTTCAGCTTGTTTATTTAAACATTCTGACATCCTGTCCATACGATATACCAGGGAGTCGATCTTCCCATCCATTGTCGAGAGACTTTTCTGAATGGTTGCGAACATTTGTTTCACCTCACTCTGGTCCTCCTCTGGGTTATCCGCTCTGGTGTCTGCAGAGCAGGCCCTACCCGTTTCTTTATTCCTGGTGCCTTTGGCGTCGAATGGGAGCTTGGACTGTGTTTTGGCCACCCTGCCCATAATGCCTGCTGTATGAGAGAGGGATGAGATTGCCATAGTCAAAGCGTTACGAGCAAGAGAGCCGGGATATGGCAACGCTCTCCGCCTCCACTCCAGAGCCTTGCTCAAGAAGCCAGGGCGTACCCACAACGTGGAAGCTCCGCAGGAAAGCCAGGGAAGTCAGCAATCAGGCCCACCATTGTTGGGCCGATGCAGGTGTTGCAGCGCTGTTTCCCTTCCTGTGGTTCAATAGGCTGTCTTGACTCGGCCACAGCATCACCGGTAGGGGGAGGCACCCTCCTCCGCTAATGTGAGGCCCACTCCCGGCATCAGTGCAGGCATTGTCTAGTGCATCCCAGCAGTCCGAGGACGAAAGTTGTTGCATCAAGGCCCCCAGCGCCAGGGTCATGGAGGTCTCTGTGGGCACGCACCCTGTCCCCGGCTGCAGTACTCTTGGGGGTGACTTACCTGGGCGTGGGTGCCCGCTCCAGTCACAGCTCACCGGTAGGATCATCGACAGGATCGTCGACGAGGCGCCCAATGCGGAACTCACAGTGTCTCCCCTTCACTCGGAATCGTCAAAGCGGCCCACCTGGTACTCGTGGCGCCGCCGCGCCTCAGCGCCGTGCTTCAGCGTGTTGCAAACGAAGCCCCAAGTTGTCAGAGGGTCACTTTAGCCACAAGGGGAGCACACCGGCGGCCGAAGGTGGGCACCCCAGAAGGACGACCGCTCCGGGTAGGCTCCGGTAAGTCCAACTGGCAAAATACAAATGGCGGCGCCACGCCTCAGCCTCTGAAGCAACTGGAAACGGCCCGATGTGTGCGCGGCTGTCTCCGCCTTTCGCCTCCACAATCAGGCCTCGCAGTTGCCTCCAGCCATTCTGGGAGGTTATTTCACACCAGGAGGGCAGCGATAGACAGCTCTCTCCCTGCGCCGTTAATGTTGGGCTAATTCGCACAGCATAGATAGGTGATTGCCAGGATATTTGGAGCGTGGCGCTGTCGGCTCGCGAAGCTCCGACTTTACGTGGCCATCTTGTGCTGCGGCAGGCTCCGCTCCCGTGCAGTTCTGCTTTTATGCTGTCCCATTGTACTTGGACTTCCAGGATCAATACCAGACATGGTGAAACACACCTGAGTCTCAGGCTAGCTAAACATCCAGTTTTGGTAGCCCACACAACTATGACTCTTGAACCAGTAATAATGAACAAGAAATTCCTAGTTCAGATTACTCCAGTAGACAGCAACTGTCGCCTGGAGGGCTTTAAATTTGTATATCTGAGAGCTGTATGTGCTAACAACACCCGGACAATGATTCTAGGGCCAGATGACAGCAATCTTACAAATGAGGTTGGTGGAGGGGGAGGGTTGCAGAGGGAGCTTTGACTCTTAGATGCAACCAACGAGTGAGTATGAAGTAAACAACACATAAACAACCTCATAATTCATGCCAAAAGCACCAGATCTGGTTAGTGCTCCACCCCATCAGGTGGTCGACTTTCATACAGGCATGCAGGCTCAGCAGGAATGCCAAGCATGGCCCTCGAACACATTGATTCTAGCATCAAGCCCATGAGACCCATCATGGAGTAAGCTCACACCACACCAGCAAAGACTAATGGCTTCCATGGATGGAAGAAGTGTGGGGTCCCACAACCACAAAAACAAATGTAGGAAAAGGAAGCAGTATGCTCACCTGGCAGTCCCCAGCCATGGGAGTGATCACTTGCATATGTAAGAAAGGTTGTTGGTACCACTTCGCTTCCTTTTGTGAGAGGGAGGGAGAGCTTATTGGTGCTGAGTTGACAGAGTTTGGGATCCTGGTATACATGCAGACAGGCTCAGAAGCTGCCTGGAAGCATGGTGATCAGCAGACCTTCATGCTCAGGCCTAGATTGATAAAAGGTTCAAAGGCGTACAGGAAATATTGTGCTCCACCTGGGGCCTTTCTAATGGTTAGTAAATTAACACAATGCTTTGCACCACTAGAACACCTATGCAAAATGTGAGTAAATAACCCACTTAATCTAACATTGGCAAGTCAGGCATTACACAGCTCCGACCAGCAACGCACTGATGCTAAGTCCACCTAGGTCTACTCGCGATGTAGTTCTTCAAAATGCTGTAGTGTGGTTGTACCTTACAGTCCTGGTTCATCCTAGCCGGGAAATGTTGAAGTGTACTATCAGGATGAAAAGCATGTGTAGCAATAGATATGTTTGGAAATGATGATGTAAACATTGGTATAAGACATGTACTAGAGAGTCTTGAAAATGTAAAGTGCTCAGATCCCTGAAAAGGCATGGTCCGCCATATAAAAAAACGACAAATAAATAAACACTCAGAATTATCACCTGTGTTTGTCTTTCATATAGTAGCCAGCAAACAGTTGTGGTGTTGAATGAAGTAAAAGTGCAGTATAAATAATTTGCTGCAAAGGCCGCAATGTGTATGCAAATCTAGCACAGCAAAATACTTTGCAATCTTAACAAAAATGCAAAGTTTTCTATAAAACCTCATGAAGACTGCAAAAACAAATCGCAAGTTTGCAACCCTTCTTATCTCAAGAATGGCCCAGATAGAGCTTCAGAAGGTAGGTCATAGATATCTGAGCGACTATCTCCTGTTCCTTCTGGTAATTTGAGGTTGGGTGAGAGTCATGACCAGATTTACAAAAGCCCAGAGCATTTGACCCTCCCAGGGGACTGGCGGCGCTGGATTGTGGAAACTGTTGCTGATGAGTATACAAATCATATAGGTACATCTACAATTTGGAAAGGAACGTAAACATATCCTTTCAGATTTTTATTTTCACTATGCTTCCCTAGTTCCCTGTGAACTTTCATGGCTGACCTTGGATGAGAGAACGGTCTATAGGAATTTTAACCCATGCACCCTGAGGAAGGCTTTGCAAAGGAGGTTCCATGGTGTTTATAAAATGGTACATATAATAGCATAACAGGTAAATATCAATGTAACCTAAGGGTCATGCAACAGATCTCAGGGTTGGATGGTTGAAAGAATTGTAAGGGCCTTCTTCAAACTTGACAGCTATACCACCCGCCGTATTACACACGCCGTAGGCTATAATGCATTTGTAAAATGGCGAAAAAGACATCTGTCACATTTGCAAACTCTAAATTTGGCCCAAAGTTCATCCAAATTAGGGATCAGAAGACAATTAACCTATTGGGATAGACATTAACCCTCCTAGTTTCCTGTTATTACTGATGTTTACATAAAAACATTCAAAAACGACATAGCTCTTTGTCTATATTTAGAATTTCAAGGCCAATTTCGGTGAAAATGAACAGCATCAGGCGTTAAAAAAGAATGAGAATTCCATAAATATGTGCAGATGTGTGCGCACTACAATGCTAATCTTTTCTTGTGAGTGCATGGTTGTATATAAGCTCAAATACATTACATTACATTACATTACATTATTAAAGTGCTAAAATCCCCCTCGACACCCCCCTCCCCCGCGAATCTAAGTACGAGTACGTATCTATCAATTAAATGTCTAAATAGATTGTTTGCAACTTTATTTTTTTACGGAACATAAAAACATATATGGAATAATACTCATAACATGAGCAAAAATATAGATAAATTCAGATGAAAATGTAAGAACCCCTACCCCCAAAAAACTAGGTATTCTAAAGATGATAGACCACTGAACAGGTATTCTAGGTGGAAAACAAATAAGCCCATTCAACGCTTCCCATTTAAGATAGATACCTTATATAGATTACATTTGTTCCTCCTTTTATTTTCATTTACTTTGCATCATTTTCCTCCGAGCGCTTTTTGGGAAAGCTCTTTCTTAATTAAATTAAGTGACATTAAATTAAATTACATTAAACCCTGCTCCTGAAATCTCCCTCAAAAGAGGTTTCAGGGAGTGTAGGTGGTCTCAAGTAATGGGGTAGAAACAGGTAGGGAGAGGTTCCTCCCTACTCAACTGCAGTATAGACGGAGACTGCATTTTTGCCGTGCGTCTGTGTGCATCACAGGATGTGGCGAATATTTAAGTGCTCAGTTTCGGGTTTACTTCACGCGCCGTATTAGAGCCTCTGCTGAGTGGCAGGTACCAGCCTCAGGCGTCCTCTCCAGGGACACACAACCCACTGCCCCATCACTTTTTTCCTGCCAGCGCTCCCCCCATCGCTCTCCCTGGCCTGCCCCAGGTACCTTTGTTCTCTGCAATCTACCAGGAAGTGCCCATCTGTTCCCGTAGAACAGACGTTTTCTGTTTCCTCGTCCAGAGGTTGATTTCAATTGGAAATTCTGTGTTTTAATACCTTCTCACGTCTCCATTGATGATTAACCTAAATTAACCAGGAAGTGAAATGATATATTTAGCGGGCATATCTTCGCTCTCTTCCCGCCACAAAGGCATATCATAGTAACAGAGACATTGTGAACACAAAATCAGCGGAGGTAGGTTCAAGGGTGAATCTAAAACAAGCCCCATGCAGACCTTTTGCTTATCGTGTGTCAAAAACACGAGGACTCACTTCCTGCCGGGATCTGACCAAAAGCATTCCTGGGGCCTTATTTATGAAGACCTTGCGCCGCCGGTGCGTCATTTTTAAAATGGGAAAAAGTGACGCACCGGTGGCGCAAGGCCTTCATAAATAAGGCCCCTGGTTTTTCAACAGACTTTCACCAAAGCCACAGAATACAGCACGTGCAGCACGTGCATCTCTCTGAGAACTCATCCATGCTAGACCTAAAACAGGACTGTCATTTCGGTAGGCCTGAGGTGCTATCCCTTGCTACCCCTTGCCTCCCCTTTCAAAGCCCAGGCACGTCTCTTGCATCACCTGGTGATGGCAGCAGGAGGAGCAAAAAGTGTGTTTGTTTCTCTTCCTTGCTTTCTTTACATGCCCATAACTTACAACTGGTGAGTGATGGTCAAAATAGTTAGGTGGGAGGATCAGACCATTTTCAGAGGGGTGGGGAAGGGGGGAAATTGGGACACAGGACAGACTGCTACTCTGCCCAATCTGTAGTGGTTGAGGTCTTTTTCCACTGGTGTCCCGGGGCCCGTCCTACTATGGCTCTGCAAACTGGGTTAAGTACCATCTCTTCCACAAGACACAATAATGCAATGACCAACTTAGTGTTTATCTCGTACATAAAAAGAAAGTATTTACTCTCGCAGCAGAAAATAGTACACAATTTGATGAGAACGTAATACAGAGTTGTAATATAAGTAGCGTTTATAAGCAAAGCATTACACCTACCCCACCACCTGTCTTCTCTCTCCCTGTCAGAGTTGGGATCCTAGGTCTACTGACCGAGTACACGATTGTAATTGCATTTAAATTGCGCTTACTGACCCTGACTAGGCGTCGAAGCGCTTTTTCGGCGAGTAGCACGCTACTCCGGGACCCATAGAGGATTAGTGTTGAATTAGTATAGTGAAACATGCAAGTACATTTTAAGTGGTGGATAGGTTAGTCAGTTATTTGGATTTGGAATGATAGCAGAAGGATAGAGGAGGACAAAGGTTTGTATTTATATAGCGCTTGTTGACGCACGCTATTCAGGAAGCCTACAAACAGACCCCCCAGGATATTGCGGCATAGATTTGCAAATTTAGCGGCACAAAAAAGGAAATTTAGCGGCACAAAAATGGAAATTTAGCGGCATTATTGCGGCACTTCATTTTACTTGAAATCATTCCTTTTCAGCCTTAAATCAATATAAAATGATTTAGCAAAGTTTTCCACTGTGAAATAGGCATGTTTAAAGTGTTTATTGCTCTACAGAAGCACAGCTCCCATCTGCACCTCGGGAGAGGGGGCCCTATTTCGGCCCGAGGTGTTACTTTTAGCACCCATGTATGCACCCCTGCCAGGGCACTGTTGACTACTGGACCCGTCCAGAATGTGCTACACCTGTGGGCCAAGAGGAGTATTTTCCTCTGGCCATAGTAACTGCTCTTTACCAATCTGTACGTCTCCATCTGCACGTGACGTGGTTTGGAATGAAGTCCGCAATTAAGTAACAGCAGAGGGGTGTGTGCAGGGCTTTAAGTAGGATGAAAAACCTGGGGGCGGGTCTCTCATAGGGGCGTGGCTGATGTAATTAAGGTTGTGGCTTAAAACACTTAAGCTAAAAATCTACATTTAGTATAGTGTGCTGCCCCAAATGGTATTTTGCTCCTACTGTCCATTCATCCATATATAACACAACGTGGCCATGCAATTGATGACCTGCATATGTCTGCACTCCAGCGCTCCCTCTGACAGATAATATGCCGCAGAAGGCTCCCATGGCTGTAAACTGACTTGCTCCCTCATTAATCGAAATGAGAATTTGTAATGCGAACGTCGCCTCTCACAGCTTGACCAGGAGGAAGCAGATAATGGATGGTGGCACGTAGTGACGTGTGCGCGCACAGGCAATAAGAGAGCATTGTTTGTTTTGCTGTCTCCCAGTAGATACTTTTTTGTAAATACCGCAGCCAAAATTGTATATAATGTGGTCATCTCGCTCGTGTGTGTTTAAGGCGGAAGGTGTATGAGTCAGGGGAGGTGGTGCAGCATGTGGGCCATGTAGTAATGTTCTAAATTGTCCAATGGATGAGAGGCGGTTAGAAGAGAGGTGCTGTATTGCTGTATCTGTGTGAGGTGTGGTGGAAGAGTGAAAGCTTGGCATTGGAGTTTGTTCCTGTGTGTGGTTTGAAAGGTGGGTATATGTTTGTATTTTGTGATGGTAAGTATTATGAGGTGTTGCGCTTTGAAGATCTTGTTGTGCTGGTGTGTGTGATATGTTTTGCTTTTGAGGAGTAGTGAAAAAGGGTGCTGATGTATATGTTTCATGCAATGGATTTGGTTGTGTAGTATTGTTTGTGAGAGGAGGATGTGACCTAGAGGGGTTGGTGATTTTTTATGAGTAGAGTGTATGTTGTGTGTAGGAGGGAATGAAGTAGAGGTGAGAGTGTTTATCTTAGACTGGTTTGTTGCAAGAGTTACAAAGTGTGGTGGTGTGCAGTGTGTGTGTTGTGCGTTAGTGTTATTATGGTAGAAGGGAGAGGAGGGTGTTTGTTGGACAACTGATGGAAGGATGATTATACGTTTGTTAGTGATACATGGTGGTCTGTTAGGTGTAATTACAGCAGGGAGAGTGTGTCTGAATGGGATGTAGTTATGTATGGTGTTGATTGGCATTGTGTTAGTGATGAGTGTGTTGGTTAGTGGTATAGGATAGAGTTGTGTACTGTTTGTAGGTGATGGTGGATATGTGTGGTAGTTGGGATAGTAGGGTGTGTAGATGTGCTTTGGTTGGGTTTGTAGCTCAGGCTGGTACATTAATCTGTGCATGGTGTACATTTGGTGTGTTCAATGTCTTTAACCACATCGATGCTTGAGAGTTTCCCCTGCTGTGCTGGACAGCAATGAAAACGGGTGTGGTCATGACGAGCTCAGCTCGTCATGAGCACAGGAGCACTGTACTGCATGACGAGCTGAGCTCGTCATGAGCATGGAAGGGGTTAACCCCCTATGTCAAACGTATGTGCAGCAGACTCCTCTGGATGCATTAGTCTCATGTCCTAGGTGCAGGCTAAGCCCTGTCTTTACCTGCTGCTTATCGATGGAACTGTAGTAGTGCAGCAGATGTGGTTTGTGTGTCCACCATCACGTTGGCACCTCCTCTTCTGTGGGGCCCACAATAGAAGCAGCACCCCAGAACAGTGTTCGCCAGATGGGATCGTGAGTCAATTCTGCATAGCAGCCCGTAACTTTGGCAGCAGTGGCCTTACTGGCCAATTGCAAATCAGAATTTAGATTCTGTGGTGGTGGAAGTTCAGCAGATTCACATTCTGGGTTGATCAAGGCTTCCCACTTCCGCAGTGACACGGCTTCACTTGCTCTCACATTGGTAGGAGCAGCACAGGTCTTTTGAGCTATTGGAGGTTTACCAGGCTTCAATGTGGTACTTGTTTTGTAGTAGTCTTAGTGCAGCTTACAGGAGAACAATGCAGTGAGACCAGGGGGAGCCCTTCCCAGCACAGGTCCCTCCTCTCTGCGCTCTCTTGAAAAGTCATTTTTTTCTGGGTGTTTCATACACTGACCTTCTCCTCCAGGACACTTATTCCGCCTGTAGAGCCAAGTATGTTCCTTCCTCTCCCAGAATACAGGCAGGCTTCTAGGTTCTTTAATATCTGATCAACAAGAGCAACCCTTACACCCAAGGGAACCTGGGTACACAGGTATCATGAATAAACAGTGGTTTTCATTGGTCTCATTTGTCTTTACAATGTAAATTGTCAGTAAATATTACTGTTCACAGTTAATCTATGAAATAAGAAAGGCAACCATCACTCCTTCCATACAAAACTTGTAGTTTATCAGTTAATGACAGGTCCAAAGATTGGTAAGTGTTAAAGTGCAATGTGTCCGAAATAAGCAAAGCTATAAATAATAACATATAGATCAGATCCAGTAACAAGAACAAGCTGTGTGTTTGTACAACAAACACCCATGAATATGTTCAAGTCCATCGCCTAGCATGACCATGCCTGTTTCTTAAATCATTCCTTTCTTTTTTTGCTTATTTGTTTGCTGGTACTGTGTCGATGACATTTTGACCCTTTCAGCTAATAAGAGGGTCTCATCAAGACTCGATAATGTTGGAAAATTAAAATGCTTCAATGTCTCTTTTATATCAAGTGTAATATTACAGACTCACCCTGGGTGGTATGTAAATAGAAGTACTGCATCTGCTAGTTCTCCGTGGCCAGGCGGGAAAGTGATGTTGTCCGCCACGGATAATATCACCTTAGACTTGCAGTTCTCCAATTCAGAGCACCAACTAACAACCAGTGTGCAGCGCTCTGTCTCACTGATATGAATATTTATTGTGAACTTGCACATTCGGGTCTCCTCCATGATAGGAACCAATGGTCTTGATCATCACAGTTTAAGAGGAAGACACAGAATTGCGCTTTCTCTTTACGTTGACGATCCGAAACCGAGGCTTGGAACGCAGCAAGGACTTCCAAAAAACATCCCAGCCCCACTCAGATGAAGGGAAGTCATTATTCCTGCAATCTGAATACATTCAATGATTAAAGTGGTAAATAAATTGAAAAACACCGTTCAGTAACACTATTCAATGTATATACGCCTAATCTCAAAATTGCTCACTTTTATATGCATTAATGTCCATAAAGAAAAAGAAAAGTCTGAAAACCAGTAATTAACACAAATTAACAAGTGAAAAACATGTTGCTGATGTTTGCATAAATAATGCGGGTCACTGTCTCGTTTAGACCTTGGTACCAATTTAAGAAATATATGTGGCAATAATTTGATCAAACCTTTTCCTCTCAACTCAAAAGCGTTTAAGAGAAATTAAATCTGTGCATGTATCTCCAAATATTACCCAATGTTTGTGAGTAAAAGGAGTAAAACAAATGTCTATTGCTCTCTATCATTTTGACCTTGGTATCAAATATACTTGGGTCTGAACTAGGTAGGCGAAGTCAGCTAAAGAACGATGTGTGACTGGGGGTGAGTGTCTGAAAAGTTTCAGCGCTCCATCCATAATCTCCTCGTGTTTGCTTTGTTCACCCTAAGTTGGCAGGGTATGCCCAGACTTGGGTCCCTTGCTCACTTTGCCACTAGATTCAAGCTAGCCTGGCTGATGAGGAGTGTTACCCTAAATTGGTCCCATGATGTTTGTTTCTAGTCCAAGGAAGACCTGGCTTGCAGTTCAGGCTGGACTGTTCCCATGAGGCACAGGGTCGAGCCTGATTTGCATATGGCTGGGTCTGATCTGGGGAGGCGAAGTGAGCAAAATAACAATGATGGATTCAACCCAGATCTTTGTCTGGGGGTGAGTGTCTGAAAATGTCAGCGCTCCGTCTATCATCTCCTTGTGTTTGCTTCATCAAATATAGTAACCCAGCAGGAAACACAGTCTTGACAACAAAGTACTACCCTGCTGCACCTTACACTGGAGTGTTAACTTGACTACAGCAACCACAGTTATTCATTCAGTAAAGAGACAAAGCTTCCCCATTCTTCTATGGTATTCAGTCCTTTCAAGAGGGAGTCACTCTGTTCTATCCAACTACATTCCATTTCCTAAAGTATATGTTGAAGTTGCTTCTCTATTTGGTGATTTGGCAACTTCAAGAACTTGCCATATATTATCTGCTCCGTGGCTCTTTGCCATAAAAGGTGTAATGCAAGGTATGTTTATTTATATTTGATCCGGCTCTGATGTTGTCCTATCCTTTGATGTAATTGTTGGGTTGTCTGTCCTATATAGATGTATAGGCAAGGGCAACATGTGCAACACATTATATTTGGCATATTACAGTTGGAAAAATATTTCAGTTCTTCATTTATCTTGTCATGCACAAATCATTTTGTATTCATGATGAATCGACACGCCACACAGTTACCTCATCAATACTGACCTCTGAGTGTTTGTAGGCCCCTTAATGTTCCTACTCCTCCTGATAGTGAACATGAGTAGTCTCAAGGATGCATCTATGTTCTCGATCACATGCCAGTGTTTTTTTATGGAAGTCTTCACCTAATTTGTGTGGGGGCAAAACATAGTGAAACACGCCAGCTTGGAAGGTAAAGACATGAGAGGGGGAATGGGCATTGAGCAGTGAGACAAAGTGTTATGGTGATCATACAATTAAGAGAGAATGATGTCCCTTAAATTATAGAAGTTGTAGAATGGGGATGTTTACCAGATTATTATTCTTTCATTTCCTCTATTTCTTCCCTCTTGCATGATGCCCCCAATAGAAATAGAAGGAAATCCTGAGGGATGAAAAGGAGATCTAACATTGGAGTGAGGCTATTGAGGGAGAGGGATTTAAGCAGTGTCAGATGTCCAATTGCCCTGCAACAAAGCTTCAGGTGTCCTGTGTGGTCTCTCCAATACTTTCAAAATCTCAAGAATCTGACCCAGCATAAGGTTATGTTGAAGACCTACAGGTCATTCTTTGTATTGGCTGGTGTGACCTGGTTTCTGCAGCATCTTATGCATAGCCTACTGGATGTCTGACTACAAGTGGTTGGGGACTTTTGCAGTTTAAGAGGGCAACCAGGGGACACAAATCCTCTTCCTAGAGTGCTGACTCGGCTCCTAGCTTCCCCACAGGCCATTTCCTACTAAGGCTTAAATAAATTAATGAATATTCAGGACCATAGCTCAATAAGAGCACCTGAGGCAGGACAATTGTCTACAATCAGTAAGATTAGATGAAAATTGTGAGTAAATGTAAGGAATGTAATTCAACATCTATCAAGCCAGTGCCATTGAATTACCACTTGAGGTGAAAATAACATTAATAACATGGTACTCCGTGCCCTGCGGCAAGGAATAGAGATATCCTCTTATCATCTGGTAATTCTATAGAAGCCATTTTCATAGAGAGGATACCTTGAATCACAATGCAACCAGCCAAGTTGAAAGAGTCATCTCAAAACCCTAATAGCAGGTGTCCAAGTGATTCTTCATCAAGCAAATTCAAAGGGTCACTGTGGGCTCCCTTGTCATCAGTTGCTCATTCAGATGGTCACCTCTTAGGCCATTACACGATCAATGAGATATATAACAAACTTTACTGACAGGACAATGGAGTTTCATTAAAACCTTTAGTGCTCATGAGTGATCCCACATCAGCAAGTAAGGAAACAATGTGTCTATTCAAAGAGAACAGTTGACAGTACTCGTAGGCTAAAGGGAATGTTCATTGGTGCAATCAATTCCCAGTCATCAAAACTGTACCCAAGAGCAAGGTCCAGTGGTGGAGTTTCAACCTTATCAAGAGTTTCCAAGGTAATCTTCAGGGCTGTGAGGGTGTAGAGCATCAGCAATGCCAATGGAGGAAGTAGAGATTTGTAATTATTTAGAATCTGAGGCGGCAGGAAAGAATAAATAACTAGAGGTTGTAAAACATTTACTACAGGCAAATGAATCCCAGAAGGAAAAAAAATAAAAACGACGAAGGAACGAATCACTATCACTTGGGGAAACTTTACCATGGTGAACTAAGTGAGTCATGCACGAGGCACATTGTACTAAAACATTATTTAAAGGAGATTATTTACTCTGTAATAAGAAGGGGCTCAATTAATAATGATAACAAAGAGGCACAATAAGCCCGCGAGTCTAGGTGTGTCGACAAATTTGTGATACATTTCTTAACTTGTATTTAGAAGATAACCGTAGAAGGTGATCTCATGAGAAAAACCCTAATGCTACCTTTCTGAACACTTCTTTATGTTTATCAAGAACTCGATGACTATCACTATTCAGACAGGAAATGCAATAAGTGGGAACAAGTATCAGACCTAAGAGTTCAACCTAAGTTTCCTTGGTGTTGCCAACCCAAAAGATGATGACCTTTTTCAGCAACATATACCTGGTCCAAAGTTTTACTTACTTAAAATTTAATGGAAGAAATGATAACCACCATGTTAGCACTGTATGTAACGATCTTAATGTCCAGTTTCTCTAAATGTTTATTTTGTCAAATCTCAAAAGATAGGTTTGAAATGATCATACGGAGATTCAGAATTCACTGGAAATTGAGACTTCTGTTTATGTATGTTGACTTCACAAATTAATGAAATGCAGGGCTCATCAACAATGCTGCTCTTATCAAAACCTCCTGGCAAAGTATTTTACAGTTGATCTGTGGTACTTAATATCATGTTAACTCTTGGATCTAAACTTTCATCCACAAAATCCTATATCACGTTAACTATTTAGCGGTGATCTTACAGCCGCTTGAAAAAATACAAGTTTTCTTTCACTATAAGCATTTTCTTCCAGAAGATGGACAATTCGTTTTGTTTGATGGAATGAAAACAGGAACCAGAGCAGTAACATTTACGTTATATAGCAGAACTATCCAACAGTTCATCTTCTTTACTTTTTCCCTTCTGTCTTCAGCTATTCGTTTGCTTTTGATAATACACCCTTCACCTGGAAACTTTTTGGCTTCACCTAATTCTTTGAACATAGGGATGCTTCAGTAACTTTTTACAATTTCAGTCACTTCATTCAGTGTAGGGTTTTTAATGCCTTAATAACTGTGCCTGTTGCTTTATTGTTGCAGTGAACGGAAATTATGCAGAGTGTATTTGAAGGTAGGATCCTTGGAGCTGCCACATATGATTCAGTTGGTTCACTGGGAAACTGAAATCTGGTGTAACATTTTTGTCACATTGTGAGGTCGATCATTAATTGAACTTTTAGTTGATCTGTGGTTTTCAAAACTCATTATAGTCTCCTGTAAACATGCCAGGGGGAAGTGATTGACTCTTTGTTGAGTTATCGGGCTGACAAACGCTGAGATGCACCTCTGCTCTGGGAGTGGTACTAAACCTGAGAAGACCGTGAACGTATTACTAGCACCCCGGCATTTCACTTGTTACTCTCTACTGAAGAAGGACAACAGTCCGGGAACAGGGGTCTCGAGATACACAGCACTGGCTGCACCAACAATGTCAAATACTAAAGACATTCAACTGAAGTGAGTGTTATCATGCACTGTGTTGACAATGCTTCTGGGCTAACTGTGTGCTGGTATGCCAGGCAGTGTGCTCCTTCCTCCTTTTGGAAGTGATTAAGTGGTCATTACATTTTGCATTTTTCTGCTAATTAAGTCCAGAAGTAGAGCATTTTCCTATTGTTATCAAATATTATGCTAGCAGCAGCGATCATGTAATTGGAGTTTAATTTGAACCACATTTCCCAGTTTCTTCCTGGTTCTCTAGGGTTAACTATGAAGATCAGAGGTTGAGGACACCTTAGCACGATGGCAAGGTAAGAGTGCATTGATGCAAGTGTCAATTGCGCAATTGAAAAAGAGTACTAAAATAATGTGGTTGATTCAAATATGCTTTTGTATCAAAGTTTTTCCAAGTAACCTTAATGGTGAAATGAGGAATAACAGTCAAATTATCTTTGACTTAATATTTAAGAGGGTTGCACACCCTGGAACTGAGTCAGTCTACCTTCATATGCATAAAGCAAACATTTGTGGAATTTAAATTCCGCCCACAGAATGTCAAGTGGGTGGAGAAAAGATTCTGGTGAAGGGGATGGCTGGAAAGCACCAGAAGTCCAAAGCACCACACCCCACTGCTGTAACAATCCAGGTATGTGTAGCAATGACCTTGTGATCAACAAGGGTGGAGCTGTCCCTGAGGATGGGAGCATCACACCCTGCTCCTGCAGTGAACCTCCTCACAGTCAGCAGCAGGACGATGAAAGAGCAGTTGGAAATGAGGAGACATATTTGCCAACTTGCAGAACAATCTCACAGTGTGAGGAGGGGCCAGGGCCTTGAAAGGAGCAGGGCCTCTTCCCAAAAAGTACCTACAAGCCACTTGTGAACGTCACCACGCCCCCAAGATGACTCCTAACCCCCAAAATAAAGCTTGCTGAGGCTGGTTCCGATGTTCTGGGGGGTTTTCACACACCTTAATGGATGTCGGCAGTTCAAAGCCTCAGAAAACCAGGTGGAAAACCCTTATTTACAGTGGTTTTAAACTCGTTTTCCCTGCCACCGTGTGATTGATATCGGCTCCTCACCGGGAGACTGTGTGATGGGAGCCGATATTGTGTGTCACACTGTGGCACCGTTTGAGTTGGCCCATATGAGGAGATGTAGAAGAAAGCAGATTTGGGATTCAGCAAGGAGGTGGCTGAGGCTTGGAGCAGGGGCTCCTCGCCAAATGCTGTACTGACTTGAGGTATACAGTGCTAAAAATAAAGAGTGCCAGGGCTGTCACCAAGAGGCCACTGCAGCTTGCACCACATATTGTCCCTGCTGTGCTGCAAATGATAGTAACAGCCCAGCTACTAACCATCACACTCCTACAGGTGTGACAATTCTGGCTATTTCAAGCCCTCAAAGCTTGAAGAATGGCGTGGGCGGCAAAGTAATAGTCGTTTTTAATATAGCCTTATAGCCCGCCGTAGCGGGCTATAGCGGCTATTAAAGGCCCACTCCAGCATTCGGCTTGGGCCATTAACAAGGGAGAGGGACTTTAATAGCCGGTATAGCCCAGCTACGAAGGGCTATAAGGCTATTAGAACATTCTGCCAGTAGAGGGCAGAATGTTCTAATAAATTAAACAAAGGCCTCTCGGAGCTTGAGGGGATTGAAAAACCCTCAGGCTGAGAGGCCTTTGTTTAAACAACATTGGAATGTTGTTCTGCGGGCCCGTAGAAACACGGAGCACTCCATTGTCTGCAATGGAGAGCTCCACATTCAAATGTTCTAATGTATATTGAATTAATAATTAACTGTTGTTGTGGTCATCTCTAAATTAGCCAAACAGCGCCACCTTGTGGCAGATTGTCACAAGCGCCAGGGTTGACAATGAAGTGTCGGTGCAGCACTGGAAACCACCGGCTCAAATTAAGCACTGGGTATGCAGAGAAGTGAAAGGAGAAGGCTTTATTCGTGAGACCTGCAGCATCATACACTAGACTGTGCTCTCTAGACAAGAGCACGAGACAGGAACATTGGCCAAGGAGAACAGGTATGAGGCATGGAGCACAAAGGACCGTTACACAGACAACTATGCACAGGTTATCATGAGGGCAGTTGGTGAATGCACAAGCATTAGCCAGTAAAACACTTACCTTAGAATTAAGTCATACCAACAGTTTGGTTTTCAAGCATCGCTAGGTTTTTAGGTCTCCACCTGCCAATGCGCTTGCGCATTGCAGCTCGAGACATATAGAGGTGCATCAGGAAAGCTTACTAAGAGGGTTTGGCAGGCGGATTACGCACATTGCATGTGCTCCGTGCATGCGCTTGCCATTTGCCCCCCGAGCATCGGCATGTGCCTCGCATCATCGCATCAGACCCGCCACAGCAATGCAGAGGGCTTCAGATTTCAAAGGAATGCTCTCCCCCGCCCCCCTCTGCGCAATGCAAGAGGTTGCCACTTCACGCGCTCCGCAGAATCAGCCCTCCTCCGAAGACTTGTTTACAGTGCTGCCAGACTATCGCGTGCCCGCCACATCAGACTTCAAAGAAAGGCTTCCGCTCCCCCGCCCGCCACATCAGTCTTCAAAGGAATGCTCCCCCGCACCCCGCCACAGCAATGCCGAGACGATCCTTTACGATCCTCGGCAGCGTCTCTTTTAGTGGCCTCTTTCTGTGCTTTTTTTCCCTCCGTCTCTGTAAAATCCCTCGCCGTTTCCCCATTCTACTACCCACTCCCTATTCACCCCTCGTGCCCCGGTCTTCTTCGAACTCCTCTGTCCCAGTTGTTAGCCCTTCATACCGCTTTCCCTTTCTTGAGCCGCAGCACTTCATTTTGGGTTTGTACTTTGTGCCTTTTCGATCTTTAGAGCGATTTCGCTGTACCAACACCAGGCATTGTATCAGGTCTCCTCATGCTACAGTTCTGCCTAGTGTTCTACTATGTGTGGCTTCTTCCATTTTCATGGCGCTTCCATTTATACACATCCCGGTCACTAACTTTTTTGTAGCAGCCTCTTAGATCTTCTTGCCGCTTTCAATTTCCCAAACCGCGGCGCTTCATTTTGAGTTTGCGGCTTGCCTTTTTAGATTTACATGTTGCTCTCACTTTCAAAAATCGCGGACTTTTATTTTTTGATGTGTGATGTCTTTAATTTTCGTGGCGCTTGTATTTTACCGCATCTCGCCGAATAGCTTTTTGGTAGCGGCCTGTTAGATCTTCATGCCGCTTTCACTTTACCAAGCCCTGGTGCTTCATTTTGGGTTGGTGCCTTCTAGATCTATAGAGCGCTTTCGCTTTACCAACACCAGGCATTGTATCAGGTCAACTCATGCTACAGTTCTGCCTAGTGTTCTACTGTGTGTGGCTTCTTCCATATATTCATGGCGTTTCCATTTTTACACATCACGGTGACTAACTTTTTTTGTTGCAGCCTCTTAAATCTTCTTGCCGCTTTCATTTTCCCAAACAGCAGCGCTTCATTTTCGCTTTGTGGTTTCTTACATCTTTATAGCGCTTTTGCTTTATTAACACCTGGCATTGTATTAAGTCAACTCATGCTACAGTTATGGCTGGTGTTCTACAGTGTGTGGCTTCTTCCTATTTCATGTCGCTTCCATTTTAACACATCAGTGTGTGATCTGCTATGCTGCATATGTACATACCACCCATATCAACCAGGTGGAAACAGCCAAAGGCACCATCTACCCGTTAGTTCCTGGTTACTGTTACAGACGCTGTCTTGTATGTACCTTCTCCTATCTCCATGGTGCTTTCATTTCGGCATGTCCCGTAGGTATATTCTTGTGTAGCTGCCTTTTTAAAAAAATCTTCTTGGCACTTTCACTTTTCAAAACCACGGCTCTACATTTTTTGGTGTTGCTTCTTAGAACTAAACGGAGCTTTCGTCTTATCAGGGGCATGCATTGTTTCACATGAACTCCTGGTGTCGTTCTAGCTGGTGTTTTTTTCTCAGCTCTCTACATGCAGTATTCTTAAAGCCCGAGTGATATTAGCGTTATAGCATATCTAAATAGAATAGCTAGCATACTAGACAGGCAGGGGGAAACAGCCACTGGCCACATCTGCCTTATTGTTTTTAGTTTCTTTTTATTAATGCTCAGTTTTGCCCTTAATTGGCCATGGACTTGCTCTGGTCTCCGCAGACAGCTGCAGTATAAACTCTTTCTAACAGTGCTGCACCTATTTCACAAGACGAGCTGGTTTGGCTTTCGTTGTTGTGTCTTTGCCCCAGCGCCTCCATTTCCCTTTCTTCTCTCCCTCCCTCCCCCTCCCTTCCAATCAGTGAGTGGGCTCCAGTGTTTTCAACAGAGTAGGCAATAGTGGATGCGCACCTTTCTTTTTAAAAGTGCGCCTTGTCTGACTTGCTCCACCCTCCAACTCCACCCTCCAACTCCAACTCCACCCTCCAACTCCACCCTCTAACTTCACCCTCCAACTCCACCCTCCACCTCCACCCTCCAACTCCACCTCCACCTCCACCCTCCAACTCCACCTCCACCCTCCAACTCCACCCTCCAAGATGTACGAAATTACATTATAAATGTCAGAGAAAATCTTTAAAAAAAATCCACCTCCACCCTCCAACTCCAACTCCACCCTCCAACTCCACCCTCCAACTCCACCCTCCAACTTCAACTCCACCCTCCAACTCCAACTCCACCCTCCAACTCCACCCTCCAACTCCAACTCCACCCTCCAACTCCAACTCCACCCACCAACTCCACCCTCCAACTCCAACTCCACCCTCCAACTCCAACTTCACCCTCCAGCTCCAACTTCACCCTCCAACTCCACTCCAACTCCACCCTCCAACTCCACACTCCAACTCCACACTCCAACTCCACCCTCCAACTCCAACTCCACCCTCCAACTCTAACTCCACCCTCCAACTCCACCCTCCAACTCCACCCTCCAACTCTAACTCCACCCTCCAACTCTAACTCCACCCTCCAACTCCAACTCCACCCTCCAACTCCACCCTCCATCACTCAGGGACACCACCACATCACTCGGGGACACCACCACATCACTCGGGCACACCACCACATCACTCGGGGACACCACCACATCACTCAGCCCAACCACATCATCACTCAGCACCACAACAGCACTGTCCTGGCTTGATACCAACAAGCATTGCCATAGCCAACAGGACTCGCATTAGGAAAGTGTAAGCTATTGGCTTTGTGAATAACGATGCTATTAATTTATATATTTTCAAAGCCAACACATATTTAAAAAATTTGTCATTTACAATACCAATAGCTCACACTTTCCTAATGCGGGACCTATTGCATTGCAAATGCTTGTTAATGTTTGTTATAATAAAACTTGGTTTCTAATTTTCCAGTTGAGAATGATACTGAATCATAGGCATCTGGAGTTTTGTTTAAACAAAGACATCTTTGCTCCTGTTTAGGTGGTTTTGGGTTCGACTTCCAAAGCCTTGTGAGGTTTCTTCTGAGTTTTCACTCTTTCCTCAGTTTGGGTGGACTTGAAGGACAGCTTACTTCACTGATCTGCCTTTGGCAGAAACTGAGGTCAGCTTTCTGAAAGCTTTGAAAGAATGTCTTATCCAGAGGGATTTCTTGTAGCAGCAAGATTTGTTTTACCTGACTTTTCATACTTTGTTTGATGCATTTGCTGTGTGCATATTCTCCCTCAAGCCACTTTACTAATCCAATCTAGAACATCCTTCACGTTTTTCTCTTGGAAAATTTGGAGATCAGGGGCAGATTGATCAAGCTTACTTGCAGCGCAGCAGATCCCCTTTGGTGCGTGAAAGGGAAAGGGGAGGAATGCGCTATGTTTAACATCATGTAGCGCATTCCTGTCCTTTCCATGCACTGGCCCACTTTTGGCAGCCTAGCACCAATGCAGACAATCTTGCACAATTGTGCAAGTCTGCCTGCACTGTAAGGAGAATTGTTTTTGTGCAGAAAGGGACAACTTTCTGCACAAAAACAATCCTTAGAGGCATTTTCCTCTTTCTGTATAAAGAGGAAAAAATCCGGAGAAATAAAGATCTTTACCCTCGGTACGCCTCACCTAAGGGAGGTGTAGCATTTTAACGCATTCCCAGGTCTACCAGTAATGTTAAATCTTGGAATTTGCCAAAATCCATGAGAGGATGCATACAAGCACCCTCGCTTCACCCATGGAACGCCTCCCTGGGGCAGAGGGATGCAATGCAGAGATTTGCGCTGCGTTCCGTTATTCCAGATTTACCAGGCCATGCAGGGGTCACGCTAGGTGGTCTTGTTTGGCTTGATAAATCTTACTAAGGATTTGCGTCACCCTTGCGCCCCCTTGCGTGGTGCATGGGTGACATAAAACCCTTGATAAATCTGACCCCAGGTTTTCCTTGATAGTGAGCCATGACTACTCTCCATGAAGGCCTCGAGTCTCTTGGTTGGCCTGTGTATCCTGCTCCAGGCTGAACTGAGTGACGTTTTCTCCTGCAGTCCCTGGAGACTTTACTGGGGTTGAATTCATATTGGGATCTTCGACCAGCATTCAGCCCACCCTCAGCCAAGCTCCCAAGATGCCCAGTCATGGGAATGAGTTTCTTGGGAAGAGCCATAAGTCCAAGCCCAATTATTTCACTGTCTTTTCCTCCTCGGACATTTTCTTCCTCCTTCTCATGCTCCTACCTAAAATGTGATGCACACGGCTGATAAGGTCTCTTGTGTAACTTGGGCAGGAAGGAGGAATCCGACATTCAGCGAAAGGGGTACTCTAAGTTTACCTGTCATGGAATCCATCCATCCTCTTTCAGTGGTGACAGTATGCTGGTCACAGCAGTAGCGGGTGGAAATAATCTTGTCCTAAAGGTGTCTGAGGGTTCTTGCAAGGAGGGGATAGGTGCTGCAGTCTCTGGCATTTAGGAAAAATATATCTGAGCTATTGAAAACAGTGTTGGAACTCTTTGAAAAGAAATGAAAAGAAATTGGGATTTGTACAGGGTGCGGCTACTCAGAGGGTGTCCTAAAACTCTGTGACTTAAGGTTCCTTTCTGTTGTCTAGTACATGTGTCCAAGGACGTTCAAGCTATGTGTACTGCTTTAGAAGGTGCCTGTATCGGGCTAAAGTTTAAAAGAAGACAACTCTTGCAACACATACACTGGTGCAGGTGACACTACAAGAGAACATATGGGCTGAGGGACAAAACAGGGGGGCTGGACCAAAAAACAACTTCAGGAATGGGAATATAAAGCAAATATACCTGAAGAGGTAAAAAGAGGATTACGATTTGCATTCAACCGATTAGTCGCAGATCACCTACAGTGAAAATGCAGTAAACTCACTGAGCCTCCTTCATTGTCTCTGCTCACCCATTCACCAGCCCCGTCGCTACCTCACAACTTCCTTACAAACCACAAAATCACAAAAGTGTATCTCGGCATATATCTAGATGTCCCCGTGCTATGCACACAGTAACAGTACTTCAACAGTACCTGTCAAACCCGGTGTACAGGTACTGACATCCTAGCTCACATGAAAGGGCCATTTTAGAAGGAGCGAGGAACTGAGGGTAGCCTAGGAGCGACAGGGAGGGAATATATTATAACCTCCAGTACTTCAATTAAAAAACAAAAAATCAGTATACTAGTGCTGCAGTACTATCTATTTAAAAGTATAGCACCCCTGCCCGGAAGTGCTGGTTCTCTCCCTTTCAAAAAAAAGAAGTTCAGTTACTCAGTGCCTGACAGTACCTGCCAATTTGAAACACTGAATTAACAACTGAACCAATCTCTTTTTAGTGGCTGTACCCTCCCTGGTATCAGGATTCCTTTACCTCAGGAATGAAAGAGTCTCATATGACTGCAGC
Source organism: Lissotriton vulgaris (assembly GCF_964263255.1). Taxonomy (NCBI): domain Eukaryota; kingdom Metazoa; phylum Chordata; class Amphibia; order Caudata; family Salamandridae; genus Lissotriton; species Lissotriton vulgaris. The sequence goes on along the minus strand of NW_028240613.1, from coordinate 1,274,281 downwards.
AGAGGGATCCTGAGTGCAAAACAGTCAGTTCCTGCAGAAAGTGGCAGGCAACCCTGAATGTGCTGATGAGAAAACAGGTGCAGGAAAATGTCCTTGAGCCACACTAGGAATTTCAGATGACAGGCTGTGCAGCAGGCCAGCAACAAACTTTGGGCCATATTATCAAGAACGGCGATAACATTATCACCGCTTTAGCGGCAGGAAACTGCCGCTAAAGCAGCGATAAGGGGCTTGATGATATTCCCTTGTGAATTCCCATAGAAGCCCAGGTTCTGGTGTGAACCTGGGCTTCCATGGGAATTCACAAGGGCTTATTATGTATGTATGTATGTATGTATTGGCATACTTGTATAGCGCAATATCTGTCACCCGACGGTCATCCTGGCGCTTAGACTGTTATGACACATACATGAGGTTTCCAGCTACCGAACCATTTACAATATTCTAGGGAACAGGTATGTTTTTAAGGCTTTCTTAAAGGAAGGGAGGTCTTCCAAACCCCTCAAACCCAACGGAAGGGAATTCCATAGTCTCGCTGCGGTGAACCTGAAAGACCGACCACCCATCCGGGACCTCAGAATCTTGGGCACTACTACCAAGTAGGCCGAGGCCGAACGGAGTGATCTGGACGGAGTGTACCAAGAGAATAGGTCCTGCAAAGGGGACAGACCTTGTCCGTGAAGAGCCCTAAATACCAGGCACAAAGCTTTAACGTCAATCCGCTGATGGACTGGCAGCCAGTGAAGGTCTCTAAGTGCTATGGCAGAAGAGTCAGAGCGTCGGCGCGAAAGTGCTAGTTTGGCGGCGAAATTCTGTATGCGCTGCAATTTTCCCACCAAAGTAGCAGGCGCCCCCAGAAGTAGCGCGTTACAGTAGTCAAGCCTACTTAAAATTATGCTCCGCACTACCTCTGGTCTAACCTGTACAGGGAGCATGGGTAAGATCTTCCGCAGTGAGCAGAGCAGTGCCATACAAGTGGCCACCGTTTTATTCACTGATACGTCTAGCTGCAGGCTGGAGCTAAACATCACCCCCAGGTTTCGAACGGATTCAGCAGGCAAACTGGTACCTTGAAAGTCAGGAGGCCAAAAATCCTGTGGAAGAGGCCTAGGGGTACGGTCCATGGAGCAGTGCAGCACCGCGGTTTTGGAGCTGTTAAATTGCAGGGAGTTGTGGCCCGGCCATTCTGCCGTGGTGATCATACAGCGGTGGAAGATCTCCTGAGACACAGCCTCCTTACCCTCAAATGAGAAGATAAGTTTGGTGTCGTCGGCATAATAGGTGACTGCTATGCCAAAAGATTTTATCAGCTTGATCAGGGGGCGGAGGTAGAGATTGAATAGAATGGGGCTAATGGCCGACCCCTGAGGCACGCCCTGTCCAACCCTCCTGATGTTAGATTTAAAGGGTGGCAGGGCTACTACCTGGTGCCTGTTATCAAGATAAGACACCAGCCAATCAAGGGCCAGGCCAGATACCCCAACCTCCGCCAGTCTCCTGATCAAGATCGCGTGGCTGACCGTATCGAACGCGGCCGACATATCGAGCAGCACTAGAAAGGCTGCTCGACCCTGGTCGGCACGCGTCCGAAGGTCATCAAGAACAGTCACCAGTGCCGATTCTGTCTCATGGGCTGGTCTAAAGTCAAACTGGGCCACGTCCAGGCAATCGGTGGTCTCAAGGAAGTTGGAGAGATGTTTTGTGGCCAGTTTCTCAAGAATTTTGATTGGAAATGGCAGCAGGGAGATAGGCCTATAGTTAGCTGGACAACCAGGATCCAGGTGGGGAGACCACAGCCAGTTTCCAGCAGTCCGGAACCCGTGCCGACCTGAGGGACTGACAGCAAATGGAAAAGAGTGGGGGAAAAAGCTCTTCCCTGAACAGTTTCCAGAATTTAGGTGGAAGAGGATCATGCGGTGAGCCCGAGGACACACCGTCAGCCAGTGCACGAAAGTCCTCGAAGGACGGCGGAGGGAAGTTGTTCAGCCCGGCTAGCTTAGCATCATCCTTCATGGTCTCAGTTGGAGTGGGATTGAGCACAGATTGAGGGATAGGGCCAGATGACGAGGCAAGATTGTTTAAAATGGTAGCGATCTTGTCCTCAAAGGCCTGTGCCAACGAGTCACAAAGAGCTTGAGAGGCCGGGATGTCATTTGTAGTACAGGCAGGGTGGGCAAGGTCTTTAACGATCTTAAATAGGGCCTGAGACTTGTTTGCGGCTGCCTTCAGCGATTCTTCTAGGAATCTAGCTTTAGCAAGCTTAATCTGGACTTTATAGGCCGCCAATGCCTGTTTAAAGAGGACTCTATCTGATTCCAGGTACTGCTTTCTCCAGGCACGCTCGGCCTGTTTACACTGGAGTTTGAGCTGCCGGAGTTCTCCTGAGGACCATGGCATAGCAAGATTAGTCCTGGCTCTTATTTTACGCAGCGGGGCCAAAGAGTCCAGAGAGGTCAGAATTCGGTGGCAAAGGGACTCGTAGCTCACGTCCACACTGTCTCCCAAGGTAAAGCCGTCCAAGAGCAAAGTAGGCAGGGTTGATTGTTTAAGGAGTTTAGACCATTGTCTACCCACCTTGGTGACTCCCGCACTGCCTTTCTTTACTCTAGCGGCTGTAAGTGAGAGAGAGACAAGGACGAGCGCATGGTCCGTCCAGCACTGGGGTATGACATCCTGCAGAGTCGTTTGACGTACGTCAGCGAAGATCAAATCAAGGATGTGGCCCTTTGAGTGGGTTTGGGAGAGTACGAGCTGCTGTAACTCGATATTACGGCAGGCCTGGACCAGCTCTCCGAATGCCGAGTCCGTCGGTCCATCCAGCCATAGATTGAAATCCCCTAGCACCATCAGCCTTGTGTGAGAATGAGATAAATCATAGATTAGGTCTATGAGCTCAGGCTCAGCCGATAGCGTGTTAGCCGAGGGTCTGTAACTTAGCAGCCCAGTGTGTAGCACACCTCCCTGACCCTTGAGGGAGAAGCCCAGCAGTTCACATCCAGGAATGGCCTTAATGTTTATCAAGTCCCTTATCGCCGGTCTTGATAATATGGCCCTAAATTCTGCACAAGTTTGTGATCATAGGCAATGAAGACCCCAGGTAGTTCTCTGGTCAACCTATGCTGGGAAGAGTAAATTGACCAAATTATTGATTTTGACGTCGAACCAGTCCAGACTTGTGCCGCTGTGAAGAGGAATTTACCTTTGTGTCCAGGCCCACCAACCCGTTGTGTGATCACCCATAGATATCAGTTCAAACACAGCCGGCAGTTCAAAGTCATGGTCATTTTAATTGTATAGAGTAACCTAACCCTATCGGGAAACTAGCCCAGGATCCCAATTGCCAGGGGAAACTGGAATATTTCAGCTGCACCCGATAGTCCTGATATACTAGTCCCATTAGTGTATGGTGGCTCTTTTGTCAGCCTCGAGGTACCAGGATAAGAGGGCTAAGGGGGACAATGAAACATTCACAGAGTGCAAGAGAAATTAGGATAAAACTTTTTTGCAACTTAGATTAATTTAGGTGTGACCTTGTTCGGTCTTTAGCTTATTTCACAAAAGTATTCGATCTTTGCCTTATTTCACAGAAGTCATCTAAAGCAGAGTTAAGATTTGCTGTGAGGACCATTCATGAATTTCCCAGGGATTGAACTGTAAGTTCTTTGTCTTCTGTCAGACGTACCTTTGGCGTACCTCAGTAGACATAAAGGGGCACATGCATCAAAGTAAGGAATTGCGATTCTTTGATAGCGATTTTTAAGGAAGCGCTATTCCTTATACATGTAGGAATCGCTAAATAAATTGTGATTTCGACACATTCCCTAATAGCGACGATTCGCTATTAGGGGATGCTTTCCCATTCATTCCTTTGGGCCAAGAGGCCCATAGGAATGAATGGGACAGCATTCGCAATTTACAAGTACAAAATAGGTACTCACGAATTACGAATGCAATATCAAGGGTGCTAGGGGCCTAAAGGCCACACTTATGCACCTTCAAAACATGCATATGTGCAGATGTGGCGCACACACATGCCCTACGGGCATGTTTGTGCGCCATCTGGCACTTAAAAAAATGCATAAAATTGCATTTTTCTAAGGAATTGCAAATTACCATCAACTTGAAGTTGATGGTAATTTGCGGTTCCTTAATGCAAAGTCGCAATCTTAGATTGCTTCTTGAATTGCATTTAAGAAATCGCAAATTACGATTTTCTAAATGCATTTGCAAAATAGGTAATCACAAAATTAGCGATTACCTATTTTGCGGATGGCTTTTGGTATGATGCATCCCAAATGGCAAAATACCGGCCGCAAAGGGCCCGATTCTGCGAATTGGCCCTTTTGCGATCAGTATTTTGCTTGATGCATGTGCCCCAAAGTCTTTCACCCCTCTGGATCACCCCAGGACTATCTATGGTAGAGATCGCTAAGAGGATTACATTAAACCGTTGTTTCTGATGAACAATATCCTGCAGAACCATGGGACGGTGAAGGGAATTGTGGATCAGGTACCCTCCCTAAAATATATTTTGCAATATCTGTTGAGCAGCAAATGAACCGGACTTGAAGCTACTACAAATCTTTTCAGTTTTTTCAATACACCGATTTTAATGAGGATCATGGAAATTATGGATGCCCAACATTCACTCTAGACCCATTATTCACTAGCCTGATAAGGGGTGAGCATATGCAACCTTCGCGTTGCTACTGGCAATAGGTCCTCATTACTTCAGGATCTAAAAAAAAACCACAAAAGGTATGACTCAAAAAAGGAATAGCACTTTACGTGTTAAATCAGAGGGCCTTATACAGGGTAGACCAATACAAACCTGTTACCATTCAATTTGAGTCAATTCCCAAGAGAACGTCAACTAAAACCCAAAACGTAAATCAACAGGGAATGTTACTTAACTCGAACCATGTTTGTATCCACTGGAGTAAATAGCCTCGTTCTGTGAACTATGTGACCTAGAGAGGAGATGAAAGTTTCAAGTCTTCGAAGAGTGCGGGGTCAAAATCAATAAAATTCACAAAATGTGTAGCCTGCTTAACCAAGGATGTGATATATTATATGTGGACTCAAATACAATGCTTGAAACATTCGTAAATGGGCGAATAATTGAAATCAGTGAGCGACACCATTTTTATTTTACAGTTTGCATACCACTCATCTCCTCGAACCATAAACTAAACGGTTTACAAGATCCATGTTAAAAAATGAGATGGTGCAATGCACTGACATGATTACATTTTACTGTTTGGCTTATAGGGCACATGTCTTTATGGATCACTTTCAGTGGGAACAGGACAAAGGAGCAGGTTGTAGGACGGAAGAGGGGGTGAGAATCCTTTCTTGTCTGGCCACTCTATAACCATATTCTCAGTTCTGGTACTTACCCTCAATGCTTCAAACGAGGCATCGTCTGACCATTACCCAAGGGATCTACTACTGATCCATTTATCCCTGCTAACTAACTCCAGTATTACAGCTCCCCTTCTTTTAAAACATCTTGGAAAACTTTACTTTAACCAAAGAGCTGATTTTCTCACTGCTCATAACCTAAGTAAGCACTTCCAATTTTGTTTCGGAATTCTAAACTCCACTAAAACTGCTCTTTTCTTTGCCACTTACCTTCCTCGTCGTCATTCAAACTGTCCTTCATGCTAATGCTCCTCGTCAATGTTGCTTCTTTCGACACTGTCAAACACACTACTCTCCTTGCTACACGCGCGTTCATATTGTGTTGAGATGCTTTGTTTGGTCCTGTCTCGGCCCAATGGACCAAAAACAAAACGACCCACACACATGCCCCTTAAAGTTGGCCCATCTGGTAGTGCCAGTCTGCCCGAAGAGCCAGTTCAACACTTCTAACCAAGCACTAAGCTGGTTTTCTCTCATCTCTCTGACTGATCTTTTACTATCTCCTGGTATTCACCTCTGTCCAGTGCTTAATTTGAGCCGGTTAGTTCAGGTGCTTGTCACTGGCAGTTAATTGTCAACACCAGCATTTATGACAGTCTGCCACATGGTGGCAATATCTGTCAAATTTAGAGATGACCATAACAACAATCATTTATTAATTCAGTACACATTAAAATAATATAGCCCACCGTAGCGGGCTATACCGGCTATTAAAGGCCCGCTCCCGAGTTAAAGGCCCGAGCCGAAGGTGAGGACCTTTAACAAGGGAGCTGGACTTTAATAGCCAGTATAGCCCAGCTACGAAGGGCTATAAGGCTATTAGAACATTCTGCGACTAGAGGGCAGAATGTTCTAACAAATAAAACAAAAGCTGAGGGGAGGCTGAGGGGATTGAAATCCCAACAGGCTCCCTCAAGCCTTTGTTCACAGCCATAGCAGTGAACAAAGACAATCATTGGAATGTTGGCACTCCGGGATTATACCAGCCAGTATAAGCGCGGAGCTACTTCATTGTTTTCAATGGAGATCCCAACATTCCAATGTTCTAATAACTAATATGTGCCAAAAAAGCCATTCTTATAGCTTTAGGGGTGTGGAATAGTCTGTATTGTCACACTTGCAGGAGTGTGATGTTTAGTAGCTGTGGTGGTACGGTTATTAACAGCACTGGCAAGAGAAATAGCGTGGTGGAGGCTGCAGTGGCCTCTTGACAAGAGCCCTGGCATTTAATTTTTAACAAATTATGCACTGCCTCTGTCAAGCTGTACACCTATGCTAGTGGGTGTGCTACAAGGTTTTGTTCTAGGCTGTCTACTTGTCTATCTTTGCACACAATCTAGATGATTCTCATATTGTCATTTTCTTCTGTACATTCGTAGGTGAACTCTCATTCAAAGTCTCACACTGCTTTAGAGCCATCATCAAAAGACTACCCATTCCCTAGTGATGATAAACTCTTCCATGCCAGAAATTACCTACTTACATGCCAAATCAGAGCCTGCAGTTCCTCTAACACATCTCCTTTCCTATGGCCAATGCACTACTCTGTCACGTATCCTCTGTAAGTAGGTATGTTATGTATGTGTTAGTGGAAGAGGTTTGGTGCAGCGGCCAGGGCGGGGGGCACACAGTTTGATCCCCGGCACCGGCGGCAGGTCAGCTCAGCACCATGTGACTATGGGCAATAGCTTGCTTATCTCCCGATGGCCCCCAGCACCTTGACGCCCTCGGGCAATTGTTCGCACTTTATAAATACTGGATTTACATTTATATTGTCTGCACCTAGCTTAGAAGCAACTGAGAGCTCCTGTCAAGTACCCCACAAGACTCACCTGGGCTTGTGAGGCAATCCCGCAGAGACGACAGAAACCACCGCCCCTGATCCCAACAAACCCTCACGGGGAATAACGCCCGACAAGGATGAGATGGATCCAGGGATGGGGGCCAAAAGGAACCAAGGAAGTGGCTTTGGTGGTAGGGACGTTGGAACGGGTCTTGGCACAGCTGAGGGAACAAGACACAGATTAGGGCAAGGTACTATGCGCGTGCTGGACAACACCCCACAAGACACATGCAGACAGGAGCCCCAGTTGCTGACACTCACCACTGATTATTGTTCGGGTTGTCTTAAAAAAGAGGCCAGTGCAGTGTCGTCCAGGAGCCTCACGTCTGTGGCTAGGGAAACGAAGAATGAGGCACTTCTGCGCCGGGACCACCAAGGAACCAATAGTACTTAAAGAAAAGCGCTTCTGCGCTGAAAAGGACAAGAACTCCAGGGTAAGCGCTATAGCGCGGCCCAAATGAACAATGCTCCTACGCTTCCTGCATGGAGGAGCCAAGCAGTAGCGCTCCTGCGCCACCACCAAGGCAAATGTCTGCCCAAAGGAAAAGGAAAGATAAGCGCTCCTGCGCCTCGGGCAAAACAACAAAGGAACCAGAAGGCAAAGTGCACCTGCACTCCGAACTACAAACAGGCAGTAACGCTCCTGCGCCACTGCCAGCAAAACGAACCAAGGCTTGGAAGTAGCAGCGTGTCTTTGCAGCTGCTTCGTGAGGGTTGTATTAGCTGTGCTCCTGCGCGGCTGACACCAAAGAATGCAGACTGAAGCAGTCACGTAACGCGTGAGGCAAGGCAGCGTTACCGTGACCTGTAGAAACCCTCGGCGACTGCTGGGCTTCAGCGCGTCTGTCAGGTAGGATTAGAAGCACCGATCCGGCGGCTTCACGCACTTTTAAATGTGCTGGCCCGGAAGTGCTTAATGCGGTGAAGGACTGCAACGGGACACCACTTCCGGCCGGAAGCGGGTATCCCAATGTCTGTGGTGGAGGACTAGACCGGGACACCACTTCCGGCCGGAAGTGAGTGTCCCGATGTCTGCATGTATCCTGCGGCGCCCGGGACCACTGAAAGCCGCCACACGACAGCTCCACATTCCAAAGCACAATGCCACATCATCCTGCCATCATCAAACTATTAAAAAACTGCTTATTTACAAATTGCTAGCTCAAGTTGGTCCTTAAAGCTATGACAATCTATCCCCTAACTACCTATATTGAAGGCTAGCGAGAGATGTGCCTTCCTGGAACCTTCGATCACTTAACCAAAACCTTCATGTCTTTCCCCAAACTAATATGTACTGCTTCACGAGTCTGATCTTTAGGTCGAGCATTCGAGACCTGTTGTACCTTCTCTTGTGAGCTCGAAGCCATCGCCCTTGTGGTTCTGTGGTTCTATGGTTTGAGGGTTTGTGGTTCGGAGCTTCTGAACCCGTTCAATGAAGGTCGTTGGATATAGACGATTTTGGTGTCAGCGGACCGCAAATGACGAGTGCGGTGTGTACGAGTGTTTTCGTCATAATCGATCAATGAGAACACTGCATATTCAGGGATTTCGTTTGAACCCTCGGGTTCCATTTTGTGTGTGGCAGCCATTTTGTGTGTTTGCCCTCACATAGGCCGATGACTATGGCCGAACGAGTCTTTGGGACACGTACACCTTAGCTGACTTTTGTGTGACCTGGCCGAACTGACTCCCTTGCCCGAGGCTGACCTCGTTGAGCCAGTTCCTTGTTAAGCAGCTGGTCAGTTAGAGATCAAAGAGCAGGGCATTGCTGAGTTTATGGTACATGCACACACCCTTCTATCTTGCATCTCATCTGCTTCTGTTCCTTTCTTTATGGCTTAATCATTGATTTGGGTTGAGGTCTTTATGATGGGTTTGTCCGGCCTGTTCGAACAAGAATGTTGGTTTCTGCCTTGTCATTTCTGGTGCTAACTAAAGACAAGTGATGCCAACGGTATTGTACTTAAAGAATGGTTATTTGCAGGGACAGATACTACTAATTATCTATCTCAAAACATTATGAATTGTGCAGAATCAATCTATCATAATATTATAACGTTCATCTAGTGGCTATTAACACCCACTGAAAAAAAGAATACACAAACAGTAGTTATGATTTGTAACTTTCTTTTAAAAGTCCTTTTTCATTTTTTCATCATATGTACAAACCAATTAGTCACACAATATTTAATTTTGTGTAAAAACAATCTTCAAAATCCAAGAAACATTTTAAAAGTGTGAAGTAGAAACCCAAATTAGATGATTAATGCCCGAAACAGTATTACACAGTCAATTGGGGGTGAAAATACGTATGCTAAGGCATAATGCATACAATTACGATTTTTTTCTCGTGGATTTTATAAAGCCCATTTCTACCCGAGCATCATCTGGCATTGTTAAACAGATGAGTGTTGCCTACCAGAATTTGTTTTATCGTCATTAGAAGGATGAAACTGAAAGGCAAAGTGCACCGCCGGGGTCAAATCTGTGATCTGGTGAATTGGTTTGTGAGTCATACTCCGCATAGTTGGGGTGAAACGATGCATGCGTACACAGCACAGTACAATGAACATCATAATAAGGGCGACATAACATGGAGAAAAATTGGCTTGAAGGAGCATATACTTTATTCTATATACGAGGTTAGTTAAACTAAGTGTGAGAAAGCAGTGTAATGCGGGACAGAAGCCAGGAAGATATCTCAGGCAATGTGGGAACATGTATGATGAGAGCTCGCACGGTCGCACCCTCTTCCTGGGAAGTGCTGGTTTAAGTTTGCCCGTCCCCGAACGTGTTGCAGTCTCACTGCCGGGCAGCAAATTTTGGTGGTTTTCATGTCTTCTGCTTGAGGCTGACTTGGGTGCAGAAATAAAACTGTACCCTATGGCCAAGCTCTTCCTCCTTCTCCTCCTCACAGCGCTTCAAAGCCAAAAGACAGCAGGGGTTGAGACCACCGCCCGCTGGCAGCATGCTGTGTGGGAGCGTTGCCCTCGCCCTTTTCAGCCTGGGACTTGTTGTTTAAATGTAAATCATTCCATATCAAGCCGTGTGCTTCCAGCCTGCAGGCGGCTGCACCGCTCTGCGACCAGACGTTTGAAGCCCATGTTTTGGGCCAAGCAGTACCACGTCACATTTAAACACAGCCACGTGTATTGGAAATGGATAAAACAAAATAATGCGTCTTGTGACCCTAGAACTGGATGTACAGACGATTCAAGGGCTTCCAAGGAGTTTATAATCCTGCAGTGCCGGTCTAAATCTAGCTGCTATGAAGTGCAGGTGCGTCATTCATGCTGAAGTAACCAGGGCCTTCCACACATTGGACACTGCGCTGCTTCACACACACTGCGCTGCCTCACACACACTGCGCTGCCTCACGCACACAGCGCTGCCTCACATACACACTGCCCTCCCTCACACACACTGTGGTGCCTCACACACACTGCGCTGCCTCACACACACACTGCGCTGCCTCACACACACACTGCGCTGCCACACACACACTGCGCTGCCACACACACTGCGCTGCCACACACACTGCGCTGCCTCACACACACTGCGCTGCCTCACACACACTGCGCTGCCTCACACACACACTGCGCTGCCTCACACACACACTGAGCTGCCTCACACACACACTGCGCTGCCTCACACACACACACTGCGCTGCCTCACACACACTGCGTTGCCTCACACACACAATGCGCTGCCTCACACACTGCGCTGCCTCACACACTGTACTGCCTCACACACTGCGCTGCCTCACACACTGCGCTGCCTCACACACTGCGCTGCCTCACACACTCTGCACCGCCACATAATTACACAGCTCTCAATGCAACATACACTCCAAATACCACTCAGTGCCACATAATTATATGCGACATAATTACACTGCACTCAATGCAACATACACTACAAATACCGCTTACTGCCACATAATTACACACCACATAATTACTCTACTGAATGCAACCCACGCTCCACACAATACCACTCAGTGCCACAAATTTACACACAACACAATTCCACTCTACTGAATACAACATACACTCCACACAATACCACTCAATGCCACATAATTACATGCTACATAATTACACTGCACTCAATGCAACATACACTCCAAATACTACTCAGTGCCACATAAGTACACTCTACTGAATGCAACACACACTCCACACAATACCACTCAGTGCCACATAATATGCTACATAATTACACTGCACTCAATGCAACATACACTCCAAACAATACCACTCTGTGCCATATAATTATATGCTACGTAATTACACTGCACTCAATGCAACATGCACTCCAAATACCACTCAGTGCCACATAATTACTCTACTGAATACAACATACACTCCCCATATTACCACTCAGTCCCACATAATTACACCCCATATAATTACTCTTCTCAATGCAACGTAAATACACTCCATATAATACCACTTAGTGCCGTATAATTACACACCTCATACTTACACTACTCAATGCTACTTAATGCAACATAAATACACTCTATCTATCGCCGTCACTCTATCTATCGCCCTCACTCTATCTATCTATTGCTTCGCCACAGCATCACTCGGCACCACTACAGCATCACTCATGGGAAATACAACATCACTAGGCGTTACCACAGCATCACTGAACGCCACAGCATCACTCATCACCACCACAACATCACTCAGAGACACCACATCATCAATCTGTGCAACCATTCAACAACTGGTTCAAATATGTTCAAGCTTTATTACAAATGTCACAAAAAGATGTTAATATTTCACTTCTGTTCTTGGATTTTCGTTACAAGAAAATACAATTAACATAATCTTCACAAATTTTTTTAACAAACGTTTAAGCTATTGCTATTATAAATTACAATAACTTTTATTTAAGTATTAATTATTAAAAAATGTAAAAGCCATAGTTATTTGAAATATCAATAGATCTAAGTCACGTAAATACAACACATATTGCATTACAAATGCTATAGGTGTCACATTTGCGAAAATTAAAACTATTGGCATTGTAAACAACAAAGCTATTAAGTTTGCTATTTTCAAAACTAACACATAAATAAAAAATGTGTCATTTACAATACCAATAGCTCAAACTTTCCTAATGTGAGACCTATTGCATTGCAAATGCTTGTCTCTTCAGTTCCTCCCAGGCAGCAGGGATTAACTACTGTCTCATTCCACTATGGGTCTTTATGTGGTCTTAGGGGGATTATGTTTTTTCTTGGTTTCCTGGTCTGTTACTGTTTGCCTTTATTCAGTTTCGGTGTCACAGTTGCTTACATGTAAATATAGCATCCCTCCCTCCCATCTCCTTTTACTGCCCCAGTTGTGTTGGTGCTACCTCAGACACTGTGCCTCCAGCTCTGTTTATTGTACTTATTTTGCTTTTTAGGTTTCACCTGTCGAAAGCTGCGCACTGCGCAGCTTTTCGCGCAGATGAAATCTTATGTCTACAGTATGTGTGTGTTGTCCCGCCCCTCTGTTCCATTGGCTAGCTCCATAAATGGAGGCTAGCCATTGGAACAGAGATCTGTCCGTCAATGCCGGAGCAGATTCGTGGGCGTTCCCGAGAATTTTAGGCTTTAGCCCACGTCATGCGGCTGTTGGCGTGTTTTTTTTTTTAAAGCTTTATTTTCGCCATTTCAGAAGTGTCCTTTGCAGGGGTGGGTTGCGCGATGTCCCCCTGTCCGTTCCCGCCCCCCCTCCCGCTGTCCGTGAGCCCGTTCCCGCCCCCCTCCCGCTGTCCGTGTGCCCGTTCCCGCCATCTTCCCTTTATTGCCATCGCACGTATTTATTTATTTATTAACATGCCGGTTATTAGTAAAGTACATGTAAAAGGCTAACATAGGTACACGCAAAGCTGCTCTTGATTTGTTTTAGGCTCTGTAAAGAACGTCAGCCCGGATTTGTACAGGATCAACAATTCTTCGTAGTTTCAATGCCCCCTCCCTTCTCAGCCGGGACAAGCCCCTGCCCTCGGAGCACACTGTGTTCAGGTTGTTGTACGGCGTCCAAAGGGGGCACTGAACCGCTGGTAACTGGCAGTGCTGGGGCATATTAAACACACAAACCCTTGGTTACAGGACATAAGGATTATTATAGTGTGAGTGCAGAGTGCAGAGTGCGCAGAGTGCAGAGTGCGCAGAGTGCAGATTGTGAAGTAGTGAGTGCAGAGTGAGTGTGCAGAGTGTGAGTGCAGAGTGAGTGTGCAGAGTGAGTGTGTAGAGTGTGAGTGCAGAGTGAGTGTGCAGAGTGTGAGTGCAGAGTGCAGAGTGAGTGTGCAGAGTGAGTGTGTAGAGTGAGTGTGCAGAGTAGTGAGTGCAGAGTGAGTGTGTAGAGTGAGTGTGCACAGTAGTGAGTGCAGAGTGCAGAGTAGTAAGTGCAGAGTGCAGAGTAGTGAGTGCACAGTAGTGAGTGTGCAGACTAGTGAGTGCAGAGTGTGAGTGCAGAGTGCAAAGTGAGTGTGCAGAGTAGTGACTGCAGAGTGAGTGAGCAGAGTAGTGAGTGCAGAGTAGTGAGTGCAGAGTAGTGAGTGCAGTGTGTGAGTGCAGAGTGTGAGTGCAGAGTAGAGAGTGAAGAGTAGAGAGTGAAGAGTAGAGAGTGCAGAGTAGAGAGTGCAGAGTAGAGAATGCAGAGTGGTGAGTGCAGAGTGGTGAGTGGAGAGTGCAGAGTATTGAGTGCAGAGTGACTAGGGAGTGCAGAGTGACTGCAGAGTGCTAGGGAGTGCTAGGGAGTGCAGAGTGACTAGGGAGTGCTAGGGAGTGCAGAGTGACTGCAGAGTGCTAGGGAGTGCAGAGTGACTAGGGAGTGCTAGGGTGTGCAGAGTGACTAGGGAGTGCTAGGGAGTGCAGAGTGACTAGAAAGTGCTAGGGAGTGCAGAGTGACTAGGGAGTGCTAGGGAGTGCAGAGTGACTGCAGAGTGTTAGGGAGTGCAGAGTGACTAGGGAGTGCTAGGGAGTGCGGAGTGCTAGGGAGTGCAGAGTGACTGGGGAGTGCTAGGGAGTGCTAGGGAGTGCAGAGTGACTGCAGAGTGACTGCAGAGTGCTAGGGAGTGCAGAGTACCTACAGAGTGCTAGGGAGTGCTTGGGAGTGCTAGGGAGAGCAGAGTGACTGCAGAGTGCTAGGGAGTGCTAGGGAGTGCAGAGTGCTAGGGAGTGCAGAGTGACTGCAGAGTGACTGCGGAGTGCTAGGGAGTGCAGAGTGCTAGGGAGTGCAGAGTGACTGCAGAGTGCTAGGGAGTGCAGAGTGGCTAGGGAGTGCTAGGGAGTGCAGAGTGGCTAGGGAGTGCTAGGGAGTGCAGAGTGACTAGGGAGTGCTAGGGAAGGCTAGGGAGTGCAGAGTGACTAGGAAGTGCTAGGGAGTACAGAGTGACTAGGGAGTGCTCGGGAGTGCTAGGGAGTGCTAGGGAGTGCAGAGTGACTGCAGAGTGCTAGGGAGAGCTAGGGTGTGATAGGGAGTGCAGAGTGACTAGGGAGTACTAGGGAGTGCTAGGGAGTGCAGAGTGACTAGGGAGTGCTAGGGAGTGCAGAGTGACTAGGGAGTGCTAGGGAGGGCAGAGTGACTGCAGAGTGACTAGGGAGTGCAGAGTGCTGATGCTAGGGAGTGCTAGGGAGTGCAGAGTGACCAGGGAGTGCAGAGTGACTAGGGAGTGCTAGGGAGTGCAGAGTGACTGCAGAGTGCTAGGGAGTGCTAGGGAGTGCAGAGTGACTAGGGAGTGCGAGGGAGTGCTAGGGAGTGCAGAGTGACTGCAGAGTACTAGGGAGTGCTAGGGAGTACAGAGTGACTGCAGAGTGCTAGGGAGTGCAGAGTGACTGCAGAATGCTAGGGAGTGCATAGTGACTAGGGAGTGCTAGGGAGTGCAGAGTGACTAGGGAGTGCTAGGGAGTTCAGAGTGACTAGGGAGTGCTAGGGAGTGCAGAGTGACTGCAGAGTGCTAGGGAGAGTGCTAGGGAGTGCAGAGTGCTAGGGAGTGCAGAGTGACTGCAGAGTGCTAGGGAATGCTAGGGAGTGCAGAGTGACTAGGGAGTGCAGAGTGACTAGGGAGTGCAGAGTGACTAGGGAGTGCTAGGGAGTGCAGAGTGACTGCAGAGTGCTAGGGAGAGTGCTAGGGAGTGCAGAGTGCTAGGGAGTGCAGAGTGACTGCAGAGTGCTAGGGAGTGCTAGGGAGTGCAGAGTGACTAGGGAGTGCAGAGTGGCTAGGGAGTGCTAGGGAGTGCAGAGTGCTAGGGAGTGCAGAGTGACTAGGGAGTGCTAGGGAGTGCGAGGGAGTGCAGAGTGACTAGGTAGTGCTAGGGAGTGCAGAGTGACTGCAGAGTGCTAGGGAGTGCTAGGGAGTGCAGAGTGACTGCAGAGTGCTAGGGAGTGCTAGGGAGGGCTAGGGAGGGCTAGGGAGTGGAAAGTGCTAGGGAGTGCAGAGTGACTGCAGAGTGCTAGGGAGTGCAGAGTGACTAGGGAGTGCAGAGTGGCTAGGGAGTGCTAGGGAGTGCAGAGTGGCTAGGGAGTGCAGAGTGACTAGGGAGTGCTAGGGAGTGCAGAGTGACTAGGGGGTGCTAGGGAGTACAGAGTGACTAGGGAGTGCTAGGGAGTACAGAGTGACTGCAGAGTGCTAGGGAGTGCAGAGTGACTAGGGAGTGCAGAGTGGCTAGGGCTGCTAGGGAGTGCAGAGTGGCTAGGGAGTGCAGAGTGACTAGGGAGTGCTAGGGAGTGCAGAGTGACTAGGGAGTGCTACGGAGTACAGAGTGACTAGGGAGTACTAGGGAGTGCTAGGGGGTGCAGAGTGACTAGGGAGTGCTAGGGAGTGCAGAGTGACTAGGGAGTGCTAGGGAGGGCATAGTGACTGCTGAGTGACTAGGGAGTGCAGAGTGACTGCAGAGTGACTGCAAAGTGCTAGGGAGTGCAGAGTTACTGCAGAGTGCTAGAAAGTGCTAGGGAGTGCAGAGTGACTGCAGAGTGCTAGGGTGTGCAGAGTGACTGCAGAGTGCTAGGGAGTGCAGAGTGACTAGGAATGCTAGGGAGTGCAGAGTGACTGCAGAGTGCTAGGGAGTGCTAGGGAGTGCAGAGTGATTAGGGAGTGCTAGGGAGCGCAGAGTGACTAGGGAGTGCAGAGTGCAGAGTGCTGAGTGCTAGGGAGTGCTAGGGAGTGCAGAGTGACTAGGGAGTGCAGAGTGACTAGGGAGTGCAGAATTACTAGGGAGTGCAGAGTGACTGCAGAGTGCTGGGGAGTGCTATGGAGTGCAGAGTGACTAGGGAGTGCTAGGGGTGCTAGGGAGTGCAGAGTGACTGCAGAGTGCTAGGGAGAGCTAGGGAGTGCTAGGGAGGGCAGAGTGACTAGGAAGTGCTAGGGAGTGCAGAGTGCTAAGGAGTGCAGAGTGACTAGGGAGTGCTAGGGAGTGCAGAGTGACGAGGGAGTGCTTGGGAGTGCAGAGTGACTAGGGAGTGCTAGGGAGTGCAGAGTGACTAGGGAGTGCAGAGTGCTGATGCTAGGGAGTGCTAGGGAGTGCAGAGTGACCAGGGAGTGCAGAGTGACTAGGGAGTGCTAGGGAGTGCAGAGTGACTGCAGAGTGCTAGGGAGTGCTAGGGAGTGCAGAGTGACTAGGGAGTGCGAGGGAGTGCTAGGGAGTGCAGAGTGACTGCAGAGTGCTAGGGAGAGCTAGGGAGTGCTAGGGAGTGCAGAGTGACTAGGGAGTGCAGAGTGACTAGGGAGTGCTAGGGAGTGAAGAGTGCTAGGGAGTGCAGAGTGACTAAGGAGAGCTAGGGCGTGCAGAGTGACTGCAGAGTGACTAGGGAGTGCAGAGTGACTAAGGAGTGCTAGGGCGTGCAGAGTGACTGCAGAGTGACTAGGGAGTGCAGAGTGACTGCAGAGTGACTGCAGAGTGGTACGGAGTGCTAGGGAGTGCAGAGTGACTGTAGAGTGCTAGGGTGTGCTTGGGAGTGCGGAGTGACTAGGGAGTGCTGGGGAGTGCAGAGTAACTGCAGAGTGCTAGGGAGTGCAGAGTGACTAGGGTGTGCTAGGGAGTGCAAAGTGACTAGGGCGTGCTAGGGAGTGCAGAGTGCAAGGGAGTGCAGAGTGCAAGGGAGTGCAAGGGAGTGCAAAGTGCAAGGGAGTGCAGAGTGCAAGGGAGTGCTAGGGAGTGCAGAGTGACTAGGGAGTGCAAATATGACTAGGGAGTGCTAGGGAGTGCAGAGTGACTAGGGAGTGCAGAGTATTGAGTGCAGAGTAGTGAGTGCAGAGTAGTGAGTGCAGAGTTGTGAGTGCAGAGTTGTGAGCGTAGAGTGCAGAGTGGTGAGTGCAGAGTGGTGAGTGCAGAGTGGTGAGTGCAGAGTGGTGAGTGCAGAGTGGTGAGTGCAGAGTGCAGAGTAGTGAGTGCAGAGTGCAGAGTTAATAGGGAGTGCTAGGGAGTGCAGAGTGACTAGGGAGTGCTATGGAGTGCAGAGTGACTAGGCAGTGCTAGGGAGTGCAGAGTAACCAGGGAGTGCTAGGGAGTGCAGAGTGACTGCAGAGTGCTAGGGAGTGCTAGGGAGTGCAGAGTGACTAGGGAGTGCTAGGGAGTGCAGAATGCTAGGGAGTGCAGAGGGTCTAGGGAGTGCTAGGGAGTGCAGAGTGACTAGGGAGATCTAGGGGGTGCAGAGTGACTAGGGAGTACTAGGGAGTGCTAGGGACTGCAGAGTGACTGCAGAGTGCTAGGGAGTGCTAGGGAGTGCAGTGTGACTGCAGAGTGCTAGGGAGTGCTAGGGAGTGCAGAGTGACTGCAGAGTGCTAGGGAGTGCTAGGGAGTGCAGAGTGACTGCAGAGTGCTAGAGAGTGCAGAGTGACTGCAGAGTGCTAGGGAGTGGAGAGTGACTAGGGAGTGCTAGGGAGTGCAGAGTGACTAGGGAGTGCAGAGTGACTAGGGAGTGCTAGGGAGTGCAGAGTACTAGGGAGTGCAAGGGGGTGCTAGGGAGTGCTAGGGAGTGCAGAGTGAATAGGGAGTGCAGCGTGACTAGGGAGTGCTAGGGAGTGCAGAGTGACTAGGGAGTGCTAGGGAGTGCAGTGTGACTAGGGAGTGCTAGGGAGTGGAGAGTGACTAGGGAGTGCTAGGGAGTGGAGAGTGACTGCAGAGTGCTAGGGAGTGCAGAGTGACTGCAGAGTGCTAGGGAGTGCTAGGGACTGCAGAGTGACTGCAGAGTGACTGCTAGGTAGCGCTAGGGAGTGCAGAGTGACCGCAGAATGCTATGGAGTGCTAGGGAGTGCAGAGTGACTAGAGAGTGCAGAGTGACTAGGGAGTGCTAGGGAGTGCAGAGTGACTAGGGAGTGCAGAGTGCAAGGGAGTGCAGAGTGCAAAGGAGTGCAGAATGCAAGGGAGTGCAGAGTGCTAGGGAGTGCGAGGGAGTGCGAGGAAGTGCAGACTGACTAGGGAGTGCAGAGTGACTAGGGAGTGCTAGGGAGTGCAGAGTGACTAGGGAGTGCTAGGGAGTGCAGAGTGCTAGGGAGTGCAGAGTGCTAGGGAGTGCAGAGTGACTAGGGAGGACTAGGGAGTGCTAGGGAGTGCAGAGTGACTAGGGAGTGCTAGGGAGTGCAGAGTGACTAGGGAGTGCTATGGAGTGCTAGGGACTGCAGAGTGACTGCAGAGATTAAGCTAATGGCAATGTATTTGAAAATATGCAGATTTACGAATTTATACTCACTGTTTATCTTTATGTACTGCATAGCTAAAAACGTATAAGGTCCCAAAGGAGAGACCGATTGCATTGCAAATGCTTGTGCACTCTCCGTTGACAACAGCTCTGGAAACAGCTCCCATGTGAACTGCACTGTACCTGCCGTTGTGCAGCTTTCAAAACCACATTAAAGTCTCAGCTACATATATGTTGACATGACTTCAGCCAATTCCTACCAATCTACTCCCATTCTGGTAGGCCCTTCTACCAAGCCGAAGTGTAAATATGTATTTATCTATATGCAGTAAGCTGTAAGCTGCCCAGCTTGCCTATGGTAAGCTTACATAACCTGTATGTGCATCTCAACTAACATCCAACATGCATATTACACACAAATGTATGTCTGTTAACACCCGTACTACCAAAAAACGTTGGAATTGGGATTCTGTTTTTATGTGCAGCATTTTATGGGAATGTTAGCTTACTCTGTTAAAGTAAATAAATATAAAAAAGAAGAAAAGAAAAATGACGCAAGAGGAGACAAAAGAAGTTCGAGGGAGCAGAGCCAGACTGGGCACTGAAACAGGCCCTGGCAAACTGATCAGCCGCGCCTCCCCCCCCCCTCCCCTCCCCGCCCCTCAGCGGCTGAGCTGTTTGCTAGGGCCAATTTTGTTATGGGCCGATATTGCTGGCCCCTGGTAACAAAAACGGTCCCTACCCTAGTGGCCCACTGGGGAATCGCTGGTGCCCACTACGACCAGTCCGGCCCAGTGAGGGAGGAATGGGGAAATCCCCGAGCCTGGTGTGGTTACTGGTATAAACACCTGCCACTTCTGCTTTCTACTCTGGTCGTATCTAGCCCAGTTATATCTGACCCGACCTGTTTTCTGCAGCTAAGCCTACCTGATTGGAACAAACATCCTGTGCTGCAGGTTGTACCACTGCATATCGAGCCCAGGAACATTGACACAGAAGAATATCATGGGATAAAATATCTCAAGTTAAATGCATCATCATCAAGGTACATATATGTGGAGTTAGGTATAGAAAATCTATACTTACCTTTTGAAATTTTGGATTCAATATTTTGCCCTCTATATTTGCATAGTAAGGGTGGTACCTCTAGTGTTAGGGTCACTGTAAAGGGTTTGGGGATCTGAGATGCGGGAAAGTGCCTGCAGCATTAGAGTGAATCTAAGTAACATGGGGTCTAGGCGCTAAGGAGAAGCCTGCAAAATGAGGGCCGTGATTCTGTGCCTGTGCGGCAAAATCGCGAGTGGGCGGATTTATGACGGCCCCCAACCGTAGTGCATGACGGCTGGGGGCCGACATCAGCATTCAAGGGGTTAAGCATATCAGGCTCTGGACGGTTGACATTTTTGTTCTGTCTGTAACTTATGATCTCATGTCGGTGAGTGCTTTTGTCAGGCTACTCACATGTTGACTCCATGCCAGTGAATAGTACTCCCAGTAATTGAGATCGTATGATGGTGACCTTTGCCATTGGGGCCATTGACATCTTGGGTTAAGTCTGTCTGTAACTATGATTCCACCACACTGAGTTGCCTCATCAACAACACTCACAAATTCCTAGGATTTTACTTCTGCTTTGAGTGCGTCCAGTCTTGTTGGTGATGCTCACATTGTTATTACGTCTGTAAATCGAGATCCCCTGTCAGCGAGCACTCTCGTTAGTGTATTCATATCTTGTTGAAATATTGATTCTGTCTGTAAAATTTGACCCATGCCAGTCAGTGGTCTCATTGTTTCCACTCGCATACCGATTCCATACTAGTAAGCGCCATGGTAAGCACTACTCGCATTTTAATTTCATGCTAGTGACTTCTATTGTTGGAGCTACTCACATTTAAATGTAATTCTCTCTATAATTTGTTATTCCAAGCCAGAGGGCAGCGTCATCAGCGCTACACACATGTGTATCCCATCTCAGTGAGTAGTCTTTTCGGTGCTACTCTTTTCTTGATTTAATTCTATGTGTGCATCACAATCTCATTCCTCTGAGTAGGCTTCTTGCTGCTACTCATGTATCAATACCAATCCACTGAGCGATCTCTGCCGTGCTACTCGCGTATTGATGCCATGACAGTGAGCGGTCCCTTCTGTGCTACTTACATACAGATGACATGACAGTGATCTCTTTTACTGCTGACTTCATTGAGATTGCCACTCCTGTGTATTGCACAATACCAACTTCTGTGGGCGAGACAACCGCTCCAGGACTTCATGGATTATCATCGTAAATATTCCCACTGGTTTCACCAGAATTACCAATCCTGTGCTTTGGTCAACAGCAACTTTCTGTGGGTGGGATAGGCGCTGCTGGACTTCAAGAACAAATATTATTAGTGGATTCACCAGAATCACCAATCCTGAATATTACTTTGCACCAGGTCCCTTGAGTGGGGAAAGCCACTCTAGAACTTCATGGATTATCACCTGTAAGTATTCACACTGGTTTCACTGCAATTACTAATCCAGTGTATTACTCAACAGCAACTTCTGTGGGTGGGATAGGCTCTCCTGGACTTCAAGGTTTATCATTCACAGATATTAGTGGATTCACCGGAATCACCAATCCTGATTATTACTTTGCACCAGGTCCTCAGGGTGGGGAGAGCTACTCCTGGACTTCATAGATTATCAATCCTCGTTTGAGAAATGGTGAATTGATATTACTTACTTTTTGTACCCTGCATGATCCTTGTATATCAGTTGTAAATAGGATCCTCTAGGAATGTGCAGGACTACTAAATGCACGTTTGTGTCCTCCTAAACATCCGTAGCTTGCTGTCCAAATACAAATCCGTACTATACCTTTAGATGTCCACACTCACCAGACTAAACTACACTTTATGTTGTTCTATAAAACAGAATCCATCCCACAAATGATGGTGTGAAATACAGTGCAATAATTACATGACAACCAGACTACAAAGAGCATGAGTACTAATATCTTATACATGACGAGATTACCAATAGTGTGAATTGCCCCATTAATCTATACTACTATTATAAAGGATGAACTTTGAACCTTTGAGGCGGGTAAACTCGGGAACCACAGCGCCAATCCACACACCCGATACATCGTTGTTATCGTCAGGGTGTGCAGATGGACATAGGCTATATAAACTTAATAAATAAACGTTATTTAAAAAATGTACCCAAAAAAAAGTAGTCCCTTGGAAGAAGCGCCAGCCGCGACGTGCGTGCCCGAAGTAAGGAGCTCGGGGAGGAGCGGCGTCCAGGAGCGCGAGGAGGACCGGCGGACATGGCGCGGGGAGGAGCGGTTAGGAGCGGCGGACAGGCGGTGAGGAGTGACGGACAGGCGGTGAGGAGCGGCGGACAGGCGGGGAGGAGCGGTGAGCGGCGGATGAGGTAGGTTATTTATTTATTTATTTAGGAGCGGTGAGCGGCGGAAAAATGAAGCAAAAATGAAAATCGAGAGCAAGAGGAAGAAAACGGAGCATTACAAAAGTGAGCCAAACGGTGCATTACAGGAGGAAAAAGTTACGTGTGCAGGTTACCAAAGCGTACATAGTGAGGAAGAGGAAGCAAATGGAGCATTACAAAAGTGAGCCAAACGGTGCATTACAGGAGGAAAAAGTTACGTGTGCAGGTTACAAAAGCGTAGAAAGTAAACATAGAGGTATAGGAGGAAAAAGTGACGTGTGCAGGTAGCAAGAGGAAGCAAACGGAGCATTACAAAAGTGAGCCAAACGGTGCATTACAGGAGGAAAAAATTACATGTGCAGGTTACAAAAGCGTACTAAGTAAACATAGAGGTATAATACTGCAATATATGGAGGAAGGCTCCGGGGGATCCACGGACGGAGGAAAAAGTGACGTGTTCAGGTAGCAAGAGGAAGCAAACGGAGCATTACAAAAGTGAGCCAAACGGTGCATTACAGGAGGAAAAGGTTACGTGTGCAGGTTACAAAAGCGTAGAAAGTAAACATAGAGGTATAGGAGGAAAAAGTGACGTGTGCAGGTAGCAAGAGGAAGCAAACGGAGCATTACAAAAGTGAGCCAAACGGTGCATTACAGGAGGAAAAAATTACATGTGCAGGTTACAAAAGCGTACTAAGTAAACATAGAGGTATAATACTGCAATATATGGAGGAAGGCTCCGGGGGATCCACGGACAACGTCGGGGCGGGCGGGGGCCCTGAAGCCTAATTGCTCCCGGACAACGTCGGGACGGGCTGCTAGTTTGAGTATATGAAATCAACATGACATATGGCATCTGCACAATATTGTTATAACAGTACAAACATCATATAATAAATTGCATGGCAGTGAGTGAACACATCATGACTAGTGATAATCAAAGGGGCATATTTCCAATAAAGTGGCGGAGCGCGTTTTAGCACCAAATTCGCTAACCACACGCTCTGTCAGTTTAGAAACGCAGGGATGTACCGTATTTACAAAAATACGGTTCACCCCAGCGTTTCTCCCTGTGCTAGTGCTAGCTTAAGCTGCATAGCACCAACGCAGGCACCCTTGCAACATAGTGCAAGGGTGCCTGCGTTGAGGAAATGATTTTTTATGTGCAAAATGGTGTCCCTTCCTGCACATAAATAATCCAGAATTGTGATTTGTAACTTCTATGTGTGCTCCATTGTGCAGCACACATAAAAGTTGCTATTCGTAATTTTTAAATTATAAAAATCATTTAAAAATTATGAATTGCAACTTTTATGTGTGCAGGACCAGCACATAAACAATCCTTCATGGCGTTTTGCTGTTTCTATGTGTGCTGCACAATGCAGCACACATAGAAACAGCAAAAACGGGGAGAAATAAAGCATTTCTCCTCATTTAAACAAATCATTTCTCCTTGTTTTGCCAGTTTAAGACCAGGTTTTCCCTGGTCTTAATTTTGGTAAAAATAAGGGGCAGCGTCAAAATCAATGGATGTTGCAGTAGAACGGCCACAGCAACACCCATTGCTCACCCCTTTCACGCTAAGTATAGTGTGAAAGGGTGCCTTATTTAAAAGGTGCGTTAAGCCACGTTAAGTGGCTTAACGCTGCCTTGTATATAAGGCAAATCCCCTATCGCCACTGGAACATCATTAAAAGTGATGTTCCTGTGGCTATAGGGGCTTGTAAATATGCCCCTAAGTGTCTTACTAAATTAAACGAGGCTCTTATGGTGTACCACAGTATCTGACCAAAAGCGCTTAAGCACCTCATCACAGATAGTGAACACTATATATGCCCATACCATACCATACCCAACCATACCTTACCATACTATACCGTAGCACACCATACCATTTAACAGCTTCTTGGGGTCTTCACTCTGGAGTAAACTCACTAGTCACTACAAGTTCCACTGGGGAGCTACAGTTGCCCCTAGAGTTCAGGGATAATTGCTCCTAAGTATTCCCCATTCCTGGGTACTGCTGAACACCAGCTTCTCTGGGTGAGTACAACAACTCTTAGACTTCAGGAATTACCACTCGTGGTATTACCCTTTGCGCATGGAATTACTGCTTCTCCAACATCTTCTACTAAGAGTCCACGTTACAAAACACTCAAAAACTACAGGCAGCTTCCTTGTAGTGCCCGAGATCTACCTCCTGATTCATGAAGTGAGGATGCCATCCTAAATCCATTCCGGCAGGTCAAGACCCATTCTGAACCCCCACCTCTACTCTAATCATACATGAGATTAAAATCATTTGTGCAGTCCAGGCTAATCTCCAAATCCCCTTTCTTCTATAATTGCCTTGCCTTGCTGTGCCACTGATAGAGCGTGCGGGTCACCCGGGTCACTTAGATTACCAAATTTCCCACGCACTGGGCCCTGGCGTGCATATGATGACAGTGTTTTGCAAATGAACCGGGTGAAACCTCTAATCACGCTACTATCAGTAATCGGGGTGGGTGACTCTTTCACCACTCACTATTCATGTACCTGACTTACCACAGGCACATTACTCCTGACAGATCAGGAGCTAGCAGTGGACAGGTGATAAGGGTTTTCCTAAAAGGGAGAAAATTCTGATTTACACATTTAATACCTTTAATATTACTTTAATGTATAATGACCACAGACACCTTGATGGTTTTAAGGGTTTTATATAGTATAAGTTTAGGACGAAAATGCCATTACAAGGAGGCAAATGCAAAGTAATACATCAATGATCAGTATTAGGACCAGAATGTAGCTCTGGATCAAAGTGAGTATCATAGAGTAAAAGGGAACACTATAGGGCATGAATCATATGAACATTTATCTAATACAGTTTAATCTAGGGCAAGGACGTGAGGAAAACCTAATGTTTGACTTAATAATTTTATACTATTTCCTAAACCTTATGCTATCTTACTAACTTCACGGCAATCATACTAAGGGAAAGGGAATAAGTGGAACAAGCTAGATAAACAGTCGGGTTTAACAATGTCCTATAGGAAGGGAAAAAGTGGAACATTTACTAATAATCAATTGCATAGATTTACATTCAAAGGAGATATGGAGAATATCACAGGCAAGATTGCTTTAATCAGAGGAGGAAAAGTTGAGGGTATAGTATAGACAGACACCTATGTCAATATTTACCTAGGTGAGAATGAGGACTAACCCTGGCCACGGGTCAGTTGGGAAAGAACGGGACAAGGACCCTCAAGGATTCAGGGAATACCAGAAGGTGAGCAGGTATAGCTCATGGACAGTCAGGACAGGATACCCCTCAGGTCTGGGTCAGGACTGGGTTCACCAAGGCACGACCAACCCCTCACAGCATCGGATGCAACGCCAGCGTTACCCCCTCTTCTGCACGGAATCCGCCAATAACCCCGATTGGGCTTTCGAATCTCCCAGCAAAGTGCTTCGCTTTTAGCACTTAGGACTAATTTCCACCCCTTGGAGTTTGTGGAAAGTTTTAGGCAGAATGCTCCGCAGCACTCTGTATCAGGCACCTATAGAGTTCGTAGGGTCAGTGACAGGTCTGCTAGTCGGACAAGTCGGACAATTTCTCTAAGCTACGCTAGGCTATTTATACAGGTTTAGATCCCCAAGACCACCCATAAATGTTGCAAAATGACAAAATCCCATCTTCTGATTGGTCAAGGGAGGTGGTTTAAGACATTTGTCACCACCTATATTTCTATTACGTAAGTTCACGTGACATTACCCTCCCCCTAACATCTGGGTTCCCAGGCATACGTGTGGGAAAGTACAATAGTGAAGAAAAGGTTTGCAACATTGTTGCGCATTTCAGAATAAAAATAGCACATCTTCAAGGGCAAAGGTGCGCCTGGAAAGGACAGTCCCCTTTTCAATGGCCAACCGGCCAGGTTCCATTGCTGCACGTCCCAGATCTTTGATCACGTGATGAGGGATACGTCAGCTGCAAAATGGATTCCATTCCCAATTCAAGGCCCTCATTTACGCGGTACATGAAAAGTAAGCGAAAACAAATTAATAACACAGAATAAAATGAATACACTGTACACCATGACCAACTACTCTTAATCCCTTATTTTATAATACTTATAGCATTAAGAGTTAGTGCAGAAAAGATGCATAGACAAAAGCGGCTTAAGATAGCATGAAGCATGATTAGTGACAAGCGGCCATTTTAGCAACACTGCGCATGTGCGAACTTTTCCCTCCAGATTGCGAGTGCGTCACGTCACATGGGTATGACCGACGCATGCGCAGACTGGATTTCTGCAAAGCGGCCATTTTATTAATGTGCAAGCTTGATTACGATGAAAAACACATAGGCAAGCCTCCTAGGGACACCCGTGTGTTGGGGAAATACAAATAAATGACAAACAATCAGAGTTAGTACAGTTATGATTTAAGCGAGGTTCATGAAGAGAGCAAGTCGCGTTACGTGCGAATCCTTGCTCCATCAATCCCCTCTTTGATGATATTTACTATCATCACTACACATGAAAACAGATGCCAACTTCATTCATCAAATTCATCCATCTCAACCTCAATGAACTTATTGTTGAGCTTTCTCTCCGCCTCTCTGTGTGTATGATTGTTCTTTATTTTCTTATATATCTGGTTTCTTAATTCTTCTAATTCTAAGTCTTCAGCCTTTCGCTTTCCTCTTTTATTCACTACATATTTTCTGCATTTCTGGCATTTGCAACAGATGAATATGATCAGAACAATCACACCTATTCCAACTATTGGCATCAGTATTTTCCATAAAAGACTTTTACCTAGGTTAGAGAACCAACTACCTACAGAGGAGAGACCGTCAGTCATTCTCTTCCAGGCACTGTCAACCTCTAATGGTTTGAGTTCTTTTTCCAAATTAGTAATGTTTCTTATATACTTCTTAATTTCGACACTTTTATCAGGAATGTAAGTGCAACAATGTTGTGCTCTCAGCATCCTGGAGACTCCGCCCTCTTTTGCCAATAAGGTATCAAGAGCAAGGCGATTCTGTAAAACCATTGATCTGATCGCAACCATTTCGGTATTGATCATCAGAAATCCAGCAGCAGTGTCAGTTGATAACCAATCCACTACTGTAGATAATTTGCAGATTCTATGAGTATTCAGAGCTACCCCCATTCCAGGTATCAGTGCACTAAAAATATCACCTATAATTTCTCCTACACTTTCACGTTTTCTACGCACTAAGCCATTAGTAATCTCATTGCTTCCAGCTGCATTGTTCACATGGTATATTTTCGGAAAGACAATGCCAAAGTAGCAGCTTCCATACCAGTGATCCGGCAATTTGAAATAAGCCTTGTTTCCACATATATAATAAATTCCTGGAAACACAGGTTCTGACCCATTTTTGAAACCCCAACCTCCAATTACCTTGTAATTATGTTCACACTCGCTGGAACCAATGAATACATTGTTATAATAACTAGTCTTTTCTCTATGAAGACAGAGTTTCCCTTTCCGTTCAAAATCCAGCAACAGAGCAGGAGTAACTTCGCTTTGTGAGGTGTTATCCATGTTTTCTGCCCATCTAGGGGTTCTGTTCTGTTCGTCATTTGCCTTTTTCTGAAACTTTTCCCTTCTCTTCTCTGCCATTTTCAAGAACATTTTCTCTTGTGCATGTAAGGCACACGTCAAGTTGTCTCTACGAGCTTCATTCAGATCTATGTCACCTATAGTCAGGAAATATTCCCCCATGTAGCGAGTCACTCCACCAAGGGTATGTACAAGGTTCAGATTCCTTCTAATAGGAAGTTCTGAAAAGATAACGTCAGTGTTCGAGTAATAATACTGTAAAGTGCTTCTATAAAATAAACTAGCTAAAATGCTACAGGAAATTCCATAGGTCAGGGGTAAATGGTGGTATGTCACGCCTTCGGCTACTGAAGTAGGTAGCATCATGCAGACATAGCAATCTTCTATTTCCATAGCTTCTACATAGTGCACTAAAAGGTTTGCGAAAACATTTAAGTGTGTCCTGTTCTTCATTTGGGGATAATGTAGTTCTCCCTCATCTGATGCTTCTAAGTCGGGTCGTGTATGTCTCAGACTCATTGCATTGTCACGTCTTTCTACTCTTCGTGGTGTTTCTTCAGTATGTACAACTTCTGCGTCTTGTGTCGTCAAGTCTGTAGGATACATGTTAGGGTCTTTGCTTATCATAAAAGGTATAAACACTGTTAATCCTATCCATATCATTACTAGCACCACTACACTACAGATGCATATTTTACAGCATGTCTTGCAACAGCTAAATCTGGACCTTCCAGTGACATTTGAATCAGACATTTTATCTTGCAGATGGCGTTTTCCAACCCCTCTTCGTTTCTTCTCAGCAGAGGTTTTACTTCGCTTCACCTCAAGGAGGGTCTTCGTCAGAACTCCGACCAGCAATAGACCCTTCGTCGCTTTTGCCACAAGCTTCGGGCTCATCAATTTCTTCCAGCACCAAATAGGTCCACTCAGGGCTTCGATACAGTCTGTTCTGTTTCTTTATTCTGCCGCCCTTTCGGATGGACTTTCCTCGGGCTTCTTTCCTTTCACTTTCAGCCCGTTGTTGGTCCTTTAGTTTTTCTTCGACTGTTTTTATTCTTATTCTTAGTCTTTTTACATATCGGGGTTCATCCTTCTTTTCGATCCTGTTTGTAGTCGAGGAAACTTGCTCTTCCTCGTGAACTCTTTTGCTTTTTCTTCTTTGTCGCACTATTGCTTCAGCAGTGTCTTTTTCCCTTCCTGTCTGACTAGTTCCAGGTCTTTCATCTATTTCTTCTGCCTGGTCCTTAATCTGACCTAGTTCAGGGGTAGACTGTATTTGATCTTCGTTTGTCAGTGATTCACTGGACTCTTCTTCCTGAACACGTTCATCTATTACTAACTGGCCTGGTTCATGCTCTTCGATCTCTTGATTTTCTTCCGCATGAACTTCTGCTTTGACTACTATCTGTCCCTTTCCAGTCTCCTCTGGCTCAGGAGGAGGGATGTCGATGACTTGTTCTGTCCCTACTTGCCCTATTCCCTGATCAGATGTTATGATGGCTTTGATGATCTGACCTTCTCCTTCTTGTTCTGACTCACCTGCACTGTCCCACTCACTACCTAGGTAAGAGTATTTTCTGGTTCTTATTGGATCAAGAACCTGATCATCAGCAGGAAACCATTCAACTTCTTGACTTGTGCCTGGTAGTTCGATGTCAGCGGGATCCGGACCCTCTTCTGGAGTCTCCTCAGCTGGACTACCTTCGGCTTCAGTTGCGTTTTCTCCAGTCACCTTCTTCGTGTGACTGGCATGGATCCACTTTGGTACACCAGCACACTTCACAGCAGTTGTGGTGACAAGGATCACTTGTCGAGGCTTGCCCCACTTCGGTTTAAGGCAACTCTTCCGGGTATGTTTCTTCAACACCACCCAATCACCTGGTTTCAGCTTGTGTGCTGGGGTGGTAGGCCATTCGACAGCAGTCTCTCCAATCTGGTGAGAGATAGAACGCACTTGGTCACCCAACTGCCTGCAGTATTCTAGCACCATATCATCAGAAATACTTAGCAGTTTGTGTCCAGGTACCCATGCCTGTCGCATCATTCTTCCCATCAGCACTTCATGGGGGCTCAAGCCTGTCTTTCTGTTTGGAATACTTCTCAAGCTCATCAGCACCATGGGCAAAGCTTCTATCCAGTTCATTTTTGTGGTGTCACACAGTTTTGCCAACCTGGACTTGAGAGTGACGTTTATCTGCTCGACTATTCCAGAAGCCTCTGGATGATAGGCACAGTGCAGCCTTTGCTCCATTTTGAATGCTTTGCAGAGTTCTTTTAGGACTTCGTTTGAAAAATGTCCACCTTGGTCTGTTTCAATTGTCTCTGGAATTCCAAAGCGTGGTATCAGTTCCCTAAGTAATAATTTAGCTACAGTCAGGGCATCATTCTTCTTTGTTGGATAAGCCTCCACCCACCGGGAAAACAAGCAAACTATGACCAGGACATATTGATATCCTTTGCACAGGGGCAGTTTTATGAAGTCTGCCTGCATCCTTATGAAGGGACCTTCTGCTCTCCCAATGGTACTTTGTTCCACTACTGTCTTCTTTCCTGCATTGAACTGTTGACACACTAAACACCTCTGGCAAAGTTTGTCTGCTGTGCTCCTGAATTTTGGACTGTAGAACACCTTTTCAAACATACGGCACATGGCATCCCTCCCAATATGTGTTGGTTCATGTATTATCCGTGCCATTGCGGTAACCAGTCGTTCAGGTAGTACAGGCATACCAGTCACGTGGACCACAACACCATCTCCTTCCCTTGGTCGACATTCATCCTGCCTCCACATGTCCCTTTCTTTCTTGTCTGTTGTCTGTTGTAGTTCTCTCAATTCATCCCATGTTCCCAATCTTTCAAACAACATCAGTTGGCAGCTGCTTTCACCTCCCCATAATTTAATTAGGAGGGACATTTTGTGTCGGGCGCAGTACTGGGCAATTTGGTCAGCATATCTGTTTCCGGCTGTCACCTCGTCATTTCCAGATCGGTGAGCCGCACACTTGACCACAGCCAATTCTTTGGGCAATTGGATGGCTTCTAGTAAGTTTTGTACTGGTTTTCCATTACGGATAGGAGAACCTGAGGAAGTCATGAATTCTCTTTGCAACCAGAGCTGGCCGAAGTCATGAACAACCCCGTAACAGTACTGACTGTCAGTATAGACAGTTACTCTTTTATTTTTCCCAATTTTACAGGCTCTTGTTAGAGCAATGAGCTCCGCTACTTGAGCAGATTTAACTTTGCAAAGATAGGAAGCTTCCAGGGTCTTTTCCAATGTGACTACAGCATAGGCAGCACTCAAACCTCCATTCTCATGTCTCAAGCATGAACCATCCACAAACATTTTGAGGTCTTCATCAACTAAGGCCACTTCTCTGATATCAGGACGGGGTTTTGTGCTAAATTCAGTCAAGTCTATGCAGTTATGGTCAATTTCACCTCCTGCCTCTACATCAATGGGGAGGGGCAATAGAGTGGCAGGGTTCAGAACGTTACATCGGGAAATTATTACATTTTCTGCACCAATGAGAATCCTCTCATACTTGGTCAGCCGACTAGGGGTGAGATACTGTGTCTTGGTTCGGGTGAGCAAGATCACAACTGAATGTGGAACAAATACAGTGACAGGATGTCCCATCACAATGTTCTCACTCTGCTCTAGGCTTGTACAGGTAGCAGCTACTGCTTTCAGGCACCCGGGTAATCCAGCAGCCACTGGATCTAGGGCGGCTGAAAAGTAGGCCACGGGACGTCTAATCAGACCATGTTCCTGGGTTAGGACCGAGAGCGCGCAATTGTCTCTCGTGTCACAGAACAATTCAAAGTTCTTAGAATAGTCAGGCATTCCTAAGGCTGGAGCTGTGCACAGACAATTTCGCAAGGTTACCCAAGCAGTCATGCATTCATCATTCCAACAAACTGGGTCTTCCGCTCCTTTCTTTGTCATGTTAATCAAGGGTTTAGCTATGGCCGCGAAACCCACGATCCACTGTCTGCAGTACCCAACAACCCCTAGGAACATTCTTACTTCTTTCTGGGTTACTGGTAGTGACATTTCTCGAATTATTTTAATTCTTTCTGTAGTGACTTTCCTGATCCCTTTCTCTATCTGGTGCCCCAGATATTTTACTGAAGTTTTGCAGAACTGTAATTTGTCTGGTGAGACCTTATGTCCTCCCTTTCCTAGGTGATTCAGCAAGGCAATGGTATCAGTGACACAGTCGTCTTGACTTCTAGACGCTACCAGCAGGTCATCTATGTACTGTACCAGGACAGACTCTTTAGGCAGTACTAAAGATTCAAGACATTTCTTTAGAATCTGGTTGAAAATCGATGGACTTTCGGTGTACCCCTGGGGACACGATTCCAGACATAGACCTGGCTGTTGAATTCAAAACTGAAAAGGAATTTGCTTTCTGGATGCAATGGGATGGAAAAGAACGCATGGCACAAGTCTATGACAGTGAACCATTCCGCATCCCAAGGAATTTGATACAGTATTACTGCGGGGTTAGGCACTATGGGACAGCAAGGTACTACAATTTGGTTTACCTTGCGCAGGTCCTGCACTACCCTATACTTTCCGCTAGGCTTCTTAATTCCAAGTATGGGTGAATTACAGGGACTACTCATCACTTCCTGAATGATGTTTGCTTTGAGCAATCTGTTTAATTCCTTTGCGACTCCTTCTTTCACTTCTGCACTCATTTTATACTGTTTGGTATTAGGGTATACAGCATTTGCTTTTATAGTTATTTTAACTGGGTCTACATTTGCCATTAAGCCTACATCTTTCCCAGTAAAATCCCAAACTTCAGGTGTTACGCTTGATTGGAGTTCTTCAGGTAGACTTTCAATGGACATGGGCTTAATGTCTGTGTCGGGCCTTAGTAACATCAATTTATATAGGCCATCTTCATCTGGGGTCTGGATTTCAACACCATTTGGTGAGCAAAAGATGGTGCAACGCATTTTGCACAACAAATCTCGTCCTAATAGGTTTACGGGACTAGAATCACAGACCACAAATCTGTGCATTTCCTTGAAATTTCCTATGGAAATTTCCATAGGTTCTGTTACCGGAGTACTGATTATCTGATTTGAAACTCCCACTACTTGGATAGCTTCTCCCGAGAGGGGTAGGTTAGGAACGTCCGCTGTTCTCACAGTGGAACGGGTAGCACCAGTGTCCAACAGAAAGGTGACATCTGTCCCTTCAACCTTTCCTTCAATGTATGGTCCAGTCTGGTCTACCGGTAAGGAGGCACCAAGCACGCACTCCTTGTCCTCCCCTCTCAGGCCCCGTCAGTATTGATCATCGCAGAGAAAAGTATCATTTAATAGGTACTGTGGAATGGGTGCATTTCTTTCATTCTCTCCTTCCCACACTTCGACCCTTTCATTCTGTTGACCCTGATTCCTATAATTCTGTCTAGGTGCGCGTGGCACCGGGGGTTGAGATTGATTTACCTGCTGTTGGGTCTTTCGGATCCCCTCTTTCTGCACCTGTTGATTTAAACCATTTACGGGGGCATTACCAGCCTGCAATTGCGGACATTTATCTCTCCAATGTCCCATGTGACCACATCCGTGACAGGGGAATTTTTCCATAGCCTCTTCCCTACTCATCTTTACCCGGGGCCTGCCTCCACCCCCAGCATTCGGATTTGGAGCATTATTACTGTTAGTCATTTTACTTAACTGTTTTTCTTGTTGTTCAGCTAATTTCACCTGAGCCCACATAACTTTCTCTTTTAGGGCTTTCTTTTTGTTCTCGATCTCATCTTCGCAGTATTTGGCATATTTGAGAACATCATCAATGGGTTTCCCTTGCCAACTGATTTTGTTATCCCTAATCCACTGGGATATTTCAGGTCTCAATCCTAACACGAATCGATAACAGAAATGTGTCATGTCCTTCAGGTCCACATTATCGATTCCACTGTAAGTTTTGAAGACCTGCAGTAACCTTTCATAATAAGAGTGGACTGATTCATCACGCTCTTGGGTAGTTCTATCTATGCGGGTCCAATCAGTTTCTTTTGCGGCCACCTTCTTCTTGAGGTACTGTATGACTTGCTCATACTTCCTCATTACTTCAGGTGCGGGAGCTCCTGTTATCTCGTCTATCGCATATTCTTCGCTAGGCCAATCAATTTCAATTTTGCAGTCGGTCCACAAATCTACAGGGACCACAATGTCGAAAAAACCATCCAGGTCTTTCAGAAGACTTTTCTGAACTTTTATGAAGCGTTCGACCTGTCGGTACCAATCGACTGGTTTCTCCCGTAATTTTGGAAAGTCATTGGTAAATGATACTATATCTTGTCTAGACCAAGGGACATGGACATATTTTCCCCCTGGGACTTCTCTCATGGGACATAATTTTTCTGGTTTGTCAGCTTCTTGTAGGACGTACTCAGCAGTCCGTGGTCTCTCCTTGCTATCCTCCTTTTTCTTTGCCCACCTGGCTTTCCACTTGTCTAGATCTCCCCATTTCTGTGCTAAGTTTATCAGTTCTTTAATCTGCGTCTTCTTCCCTGCAGTATTCAGGTTTTCTAGATCTTTGTCTGAAAATTCTACTCTGTAGGATTTCTGTAGTACTTTGGATCTGCTGATATCTATTCCCATACATACTGCCGTGTCCATTAATTTGTCATAGTATATTTTTGCGTTCCGAGTAAGGTGTTTGCACATGAACAACAACTCATCTT
Organism: Lissotriton vulgaris; assembly: GCF_964263255.1. NCBI lineage: Eukaryota > Metazoa > Chordata > Amphibia > Caudata > Salamandridae > Lissotriton > Lissotriton vulgaris. The sequence goes on along the minus strand of NW_028240613.1, from coordinate 1,239,644 downwards.
CCTCCCGGACATTCAATCGTTCTAAACCCACATTTCCTGCGCTTAGTTCCTCTAGCTCTATTCTTAGCTTATAAATATCTAGTGGTTTCGGATGAGGGGTTCCCTTTTCTAATTCTCGGGTCCATCTTTCTATTTCCTCGGGAGTTACCACTGTCGCACTCTGAGTTCCTGATGAGGACTCTATTAGTACGTCTTTGTTCCCAGTCTGAGTTCTCATTCGAGACATACTAGGTCCCTGCTCCCTGTTAGGCAGATCCATCAGGGAAGCCATGGACTCACATTCACTTGCTTGGTCATCAATAATGAGTGGTTCCCTTCTGGGCGGGGGCATCATCGGGGTTATGACTGGAGTTTTAGGAGTATTCATTCTGTCCCCATATAGAGGAAAAACTGGACCAATGGTTACTGGAATTGTCAGGGCTTCAGGATTTGGATTTATCTGAGCTATGGCATGTATGAGATCATTCCGCTGTCCTCTCAGGGCATCCCTTTCCTGCTCGTGTAATACTCGATTCATGGGGGGATCCTGTATCATTTGGGGTACTAGAGAAGGATATAGATTCGGAGCAGATGGAGTGGATAAAACTGATCTTTCCTCGCCAAAGGGGTTGTAATTCGGAACCACGGGGTCGGGTCTACCAAATCCCTCTCCTCCCGCTCTTTTCTGTTCTATCCCTGTGGAATCGGCTTCACTAGTGCTTCTTCTTCCTGAAGGTCTCAATGGAGTAGTTAAGCTTTGAGATCTGGTTTCTTCATTATAAGGCGGGGGACCTTTCATAAATAAGTCCTCTAAAAATTCATCTTCCGATTCACCCAGGGGCATCATGTGTCGGGTTTTCTCAGTACATTTCTTCCCTCCCGCCATTTCATTAGCTCCGAACATGGGGAATAACCCTTCTACCATCATATTTTGTCTCCACTGTTTCAATTTCTGCTCCTTGGTTTCTTTTACCATTTTTGGATACCATCTGGTCACTCCTTTGTCCATCCGGGGTCTGTCTCGCTCTAGAGCCTCAATTTCCCATTCCTCTAATGCTTCATACTGGGTTAATCTAGGTCTGGGATGTAATTCATTCATTCGGGTCCTGAGGTTAAATGGGACTTTCCCGTTAAAAGTACCATCAATGGGAAAAGCTAAAACTCCATCCTCCGCAGTGTACTTTACCCAGTTCTCTAACCATACACAGGTATGATACCCTTTTTCTAACATCATGAAAGAGGCTGGAGTATTTGGCGGAGGAATGATCACGCCCTCCCTAGTTCGTACGGGTTTGTCAGTTTTGAAGAAATTCTTTATTTTGCTGACAAATGACATTTTTCTCTTTCCTCCGTACATGTTGTGAGGTCTGCCTTTGCTCATCAACTCTTTATGACACCCTAGATTTCGTGGATCAGGCAGAAAATCAGGGTACCACATACACCGCTCGTAACAATCTATAAGCTCGGTGCGGAAAATGTTTACTTCGTTTGTGCTTCCAATGCTAGCGCGACTCCAATTTCTCAACAACCAATCAGTGCAGAGGTTGCAAAAGTTCTTGACCAATGGGTGTGCGGCCTTTTCGCGAGACGCGTTCTCACGCTCAGGCACTCACCCCTCCCTTACAATTTCGGCTTCACTACACACCCGCTGGTTTAACCAATACCAGCGCGGCACGAAGTAACGTCAGAGCAGCCCTTCGACTGTCTCCCTCCTTTACAAGGTAACGGAAACTTTGTATTTTCTCTAAGGTGCTATGGTAAATTTTAGTCAACAACGTATAACATTCGCCATTGTGTAGGAGTGTTCTAAAGAGATAGAAAGTTCTTCTTTTACTGCAAGTAAACCACTTCTGTCTACTTTTCATACACTTCGGATAGACTTCTCTTGCCTACCCTCACGCAAGCATCAGAAAACCTGCTATTACCCAGTCTCATCCACTTCTTTCCGGGATATATACTAAGCCTGGGGTTCGTCAGCGTTTCCCTTTGCTATCATACAAGCTCCGATGACTCTATTACTCCCTTAGTGTGACCCTTACTAGGTGATATCAGACCAAGGTTTCTATCAGCAGTCCCGTTACTGTCATTCATACAGTTTTCCGAAAAAGACCTAATTAGCGCTTCCAGTTCCACTTGAACCATGCACTAACCTTTCCTCCCTACAAATGACCTCAGAACGCGATGGATTCTACTCACCATCCGTTATACAATTCCCCGGGGATTTCAGACAACACTCAACAATCACACACAATTGGTTAACAAAACATATAATATTTAGCAGCAATACATATATAAATCATTTAAAACAGTTTTGAAATCGATTTCTTTTGCAATAAAATATTAAGTACCACAGTCAATATTAAAAAACAATTTTATCAGCACATTTATTTTTCACGGTTTATTTTCTAACTATCTTATCTACCTATCTTACTAGTCCTAACCATTCCTCTGCTAACCAGAAATTACTGATAGAGCGCGCGGGTCACCCGGGTCACTTAGATTACCAAATTTCCCACGCACTGGGCCCTGGCGTGCATATGATGACAGTGTTTTGCAAATGAACCGGGTGAAACCTCTAATCACGCTACTATCAGTAATCGGGGTGGGTGACTCTTTCACCACTCACTATTCATGTACCTGACTTACCACAGGCACATTACTCCTGACAGATCAGGAGCTAGCAGTGGACAGGTGATAAGGGTTTTCCTAAAAGGGAGAAAATTCTGATTTACACATTTAATACCTTTAATATTACTTTAATGTATAATGACCACAGACACCTTGATGGTTTTAAGGGTTTTATATAGTATAAGTTTAGGACGAAAATGCCATTACAAGGAGGCAAATGCAAAGTAATACATCAATGATCAGTATTAGGACCAGAATGTAGCTCTGGATCAAAGTGAGTATCATAGAGTAAAAGGGAACACTATAAGGCATGAATCATATGGACATTTATCTAATACAGTTTAATCTAGGGCAAGGACGTGAGGAAAACCTAATGTTTGACTTAATAATTTTATACTATTTCCTAAACCTTATGCTATCTTACTAACTTCACGGCAATCATACTAAGGGAAAGGGAATAAGTGGAACAAGCTAGATAAACAGTCGGGTTTAACAATGTCCTATAGGAAGGGAAAAAGTGGAACATTTACTAATAATCAATTGCATAGATTTACATTCAAAGGAGATATGGAGAATATCACAGGCAAGATTGCTTTAATCAGAGGAGGAAAAGTTGAGGGTATAGTATAGACAGACACCTATGTCAATATTTACCTAGGTGAGAATGAGGACTAACCCTGGCCACGGGTCAGTTGGGAAAGAACGGGACAAGGACCCTCAAGGATTCAGGGAATACCAGAAGGTGAGCAGGTACAGCTCATGGACAGTCAGGACAGGATACCCCTCAGGTCTGGGTCAGGACTGGGTTCACCAAGGCACGACCAACCCCTCACAGCATCGGATGCAACGCCAGCGTTACCCCCTCTTCTGCACGGAATCCGCCAATAACCCCGATTGGGCTTTCGAATCTCCCAGCAAAGTGCTTTGCTTTTAGCACTTAGGACTAATTTCCACCCCTTGGAGTTTGTGGAAAGTTTTAGGCAGAATGCTCCGCAGCACTCTGTATCAGGCACCTATAGAGTTCGTAGGGTCAGTGACAGGTCTGCTAGTCGGACAAGTCGAACAATTTCTCTAAGCTACGCTAGGCTATTTATACAGGTTTAGATCCCCAAGACCACCCATAAATGTTGCAAAATGACAAAATCCCATCTTCTGATTGGTCAAGGGAGGTGGTTTAAGACATTTGTCACCACCTATATTTCTATTACGTAAGTTCACGTGACATTACCCTCCCCCTAACATCTGGGTTCCCAGGCATACGTGTGGGCAAGTACAATAGTGAAGAAAAGGTTTGCAACATTGTTGCGCATTTCAGAATAAAAATAGCACATCTTCAAGGGCAAAGGTGCGCCTGGAAAGGACAGTCCCCTTTTCAATGGCCAACCGGCCAGGTTCCATTGCTGCACGTCCCAGATCTTTGATCACGTGATGAGGGATACGTCAGCTGCAAAATGGATTCCATTCCCAATTCAAGGCCCTCATTTACGCGGTACATGAAAAGTAAGCGACAACAAATTAATAACACAGAATAAAATGAATACACTGTACACCATGACCAACTACTCTTAATCCCTTATTTTATAATACTTATAGCATTAAGAGTTAGTGCAGAAAAGATGCATAGACAAAAGCGGCTTAAGATAGCATGAAGCATGATTAGTGACAAGCGGCCATTTTAGCAACACTGCGCATGTGCGAACTTTTCCCTCCAGATTGCGAGTGCGTCACGTCACATGGGTATGACCGACGCATGCGCAGACTGGATTTCTGCAAAGCGGCCATTTTATTAATGTGCAAGCTTGATTACGATGAAAAACACATAGGCAAGCCTCCTAGGGACACCCGTGTGTTGGGGAAATACAAATAAATGACAAACAATCAGAGTTAGTACAGTTATGATTTAAGCGAGGTTCATGAAGAGAGCAAGTCGCGTTACGTGCGAATCCTTGCTCCATCACTCAGGCAGATAGCCTGTTTAACTTGTATATATGCAACTCTAACCAGTAGTATATGTAGTAGACATATGTACTTACTACCATTTATTTGTGAATTTAGAGTTCTTCTGTTTGGATCTTTTCCTTGAGAGAATTTTCAACTTGTATATATGCAACTCTAACCACTAGTATCTGTAGTAGACGTATGTACTTACTACCATTCTTTTGTGAATTCAGAGTGTTTCTGTTTGTATCTTTTATGGAACTCATGTACTTTGAAGTCCTTATGGAATGTAACTGGTCCTTTTTTAAAGCGCTCTGACACCTTTGGGTAAAGTTTGCGCTATTTAAAATCGCATTAAATAAAATAAATAGAGGGGGGGCGTGGCTAGCAGCCGACGATGGCGGCAGCAAACTAGAGAGGCTCCCGTAGCAAGGCGGCTTCCCGCATCAATCCGCATGCCTATCCGCTCCAAAACGAACCCAGAAGGGGTGTCCCGGGCCCGGTGACCGAACGGCACTTGGAGGAAAAGTTTGGGAGCATTGATGCCCCGGGGACGAGAAGAAACGTCGACCTCTGTCTGCGGCCTGGCGGCGTGAGTGCAGCCGCTGTGGCTGGGTTGGAACCTGCCCGGACGGAAGTGGGGCCATGCCGGCGTTGTAAACCGGAAGTGCCCGCAGCGAGCGTAGACCAACGACAACGGCGTGGAAAGCCTGCAGATCCTTGCAGATCGAATAAGGTTTGAAATATCGCTCCATCGTCAAGCCTCTACAGTGGACGACGGCGGCCCTAGGTACAACTGAAGTCTGCAAAGTAAGTGCGTAGTAGCCGCCATTTTACATCCCATCCGCCGCTGTGGGCACGAACTTTCTCGCCGGAGGGACCGGACGACCTACTTGGGACTAACTCCCGAGTAACTAGTGCATCTAGTGTACAGAGTGTGGAACCGACGGTGGGAAGTTCAATAACCAGGAGGACGGGGCGCCGCTGAAGCTCGGGCGACCCTACGAACCATCCGCTCCGGCCAATCCCCCAGCAGAGGGCCGCGGCTGGCTGAACGCACCAACGTGACATTATGGCGGGCAAAGGGCTCAGAAACAATTCCACTCAGGCTAAGCTTGATAAATTTGCTTATGACAAACAATCACTCTCCCAGCCGGAGCAGCGCAAATCCATGGGCAAAGGCTCGGAAGGAGACGGTGTGAAGAAGGCTACCCGGGAGGACATCTTACACGCCTTGGCCCAGGTACAAGCAACGGTGGGTGCAACCGCAACAAAGTGACCCTGATAAGGGCGGACCTCCAGAAGATGAGCGAAAGAGTGAAGCAGGTGGAGGTGGTAGCTAAATCATTGGTGGAGGATGTCTCGGATCTGCAGGTCGCAATGGAGAAATTGCAGGCCGACAACAAACTGCTCAAGGAAAAGCTGGACGACCATGAAGGTCGTTCCCGGCGGAACAACGTCCGCATTTTGGGGGTCCCGGAATCTGAAACCACAGGAGCCATGGACTTATATGTGGAAGACTTGATAAAGAACCAACTAGCCCCTAAAGGCCTTTCAAAACTTCTTCACCGTGGATCGGGCCCATAGGGTCCCTGGGGGAACACCGAAGCCAGGGGCCTCACCGCGCCCGATCCTAGCGAGACTTTTTAACTTTCGGGATCGTGATACCATCCTCCAGGCGGCCAGAGTGGCACCAGCCATTCAAATTCAAAACTCGCGAATATCTTTTTTCCCGGACTATACAGCGGAGGTAACAAGACGGAGAAGGACCTTTTTAGAGGTGAAAAAGACACTGCGTGAACAGGAATTGCCATACTCTATGCTGTTTCCAGCCCGGTTACGGGTGGTTGCCGATAAGAAAGTTTGGTTTTTCGATTCCCCCGAGGCAGCGAGAGACTGGCTTGAAGGATGGCGCACAGTGGAACGCAAATCCGACAGACTGTGACACAGACAACGGAACGATAGCCAGCCTGGCTCTCAGACTTCAGTGGGGAGAAGCGCGAGTATATCACCGACATTGGAACTGTCTGGGGCAGCTGGGGGAAAATAATGTCATCGGCCAGTGAATTGTTGAGACAATGACTCCCAGACACACTTTTTGCTTATATAGGTCGTTATTGGACGCCGGCCTGGGTACTCCGAGGGCAGCAAAGGAGCCGCCTGCCTGGGGAGACACTCTCCCCCAACGTGCAAGTACTCTGTTTGTGGGATGGGTTAAGCGCTCTGCTCAGTTGGGGAGGCGGGCAGTTGAAGGTCCGTTAAGCTGGGAGGCAGGGAGGGAATGGGGGGGGTTGTTGTTTCTTTGTTGGAAATTCACTTAATCGGTCAGAAACTGGTGCTTCCAGTGTGTGTGGGGTAACCCGAAAGGTATACCTACAAGTACGATTAATCCTTTGTAGATTATTTGAACGTGGATGTGTGATTCAAAATGGCGGCTGACCAACTAGTTGGCGCTGGCAATGCTGGGTCACGATCGGGTGGTTCCTCCCTTAGAATACTTTCATGGAATGTGCGGGTACTGGGAGATAAGGTGAAACACGGCCTGGTATTAAATGCGCTGAAGAGGCACAAACCCCAATTAGCGCTCTTACAGGAGACACACTTGACAGGAGGGGCCACTAAGGCCTTAGATAGGAGAGGGTACAAGATGATGGTGCACTCTGAGTTTTCATCAGGCTCAAGGGGGTCTGGTATTTTGATTAAAAAATCCTCGCACTTCATTCCACTGAGTACGAAAACTGATAGTCAGGGCTGCTTCGCAGCGTTGCAGGGGCAATGGGACGGTCGCCCTCTGACTGTGGTCTCGGTATATATCCCACCATCCCTTCATTCAATCATGCTTCCAGCCCTTGGTGACTTTCTGTTATCTCTCCCCGAGAGTGATGTAATTTTGGGTGGGGATTTTAATGCAGCGGTAGATCTACAGCTTGATAAGTTTCCAGCGACAGCTTCTCCTGGGGGGCCCTCTCGGTTTCAACGATTCCTGACAGCAATGGGATTAGTAGATATATGGCGTCACGTCGATCCCCAGGACAAACAGTACACGTTCCATTCCACAGTCCACGACAGCCTTTCCCGGATAGACTACCTTAGGTGAAGGATTACAGCGCGTAGATACTGCAGACATACACCCTCGAGGCATTTCAGACCATTCCCCGATCACTCTAACTATCTCCACCCAGGCTAAATCACGTACCCGCATATACCCCATACAAGCATCATACCTCAAAATCCCGAAAATTAGGAAAACCCTCCAGAAGGCTACAACACAATATTTTGATGAAAATGTGGCTACTGTGACCTCCTCTGAGGTGCTGTGGGAGGCCTACAAGACAGTATTAAGAGGGCAAGCTATAAGCTCTATCGCGGTCCATAAGAAGGAACAGACGGCTGAACAATCTAAGCTTGAGCTAGCACTACGTGAAGCAACAACTCTACATGAGGCTAACCCTACAGAAGACATGGCACATACCCTAGCACTACGTCAGCGGTTATACACAGAACACACTCGCCTCGCGGTGCAGGGGCACATCACTGATACACAGAATCGGATATATGATGTAGGGGATAAGGCGGGGAGGATGTTGGCCTGGCTTGATAAAAGGGGGGGTAGCTCCCGAGGGATTCAACAGGTGAAAGACAGTAATGGTGTGACGCAAACTAACCCTGAATTGATAGTGGAGGCACTGGCGGCACATTTTGAACAAGTGTATACCCCAGAGAGGGAAGTGACTGCGGTCATGGCACAGAATGCCCTGAGTGGAATGGAAATCCCAGTATTACAACCAGAGGCACTTGCCGACCTAGATGTGGCCATCACTTGTGATGAACTACAGCTTGCCATACGAGCGCTCAAACCTGGAAAAGCACTCGGGCCGAACGGCATCCCAGTGGAATGGTACCAGTCCCGGTCCGAGGACCTTAGTCCATACCTGCTGGATATGTATGAGGAATGCCGAGAGAAGGGGGTGCTTCCACTAGATCAGAGAACGGCCACTATAGTAGCAATACCCAAGCCTGGAAAACCACAGGAAGAGTGTTACTCATATCGCCCCATCTCCTTACTAAACGCAGAAGGCAAAATCCTGGCTAAACTCCTGGCTAACCGGTTGATGGCTCATCTTCCTGATCTTATCCTTCCAGATCAATCAGGATTTATGCCCCATAGAAACACGGCACTAAATCTTCGTAGGGTACATGGGGTGCTGGCGAGGGCAGACCTGAACCAGGACAGCGCAGTCATACTGGTCCTGGATGCGAAAATGGCATTTGACTTGGTGGAATGGAACTACCTTTTCGAGGTGCTGTCATGCATGGGCTTCGGCCCAAACTTTATATCATGGGATAAATTGTTGTACGCGGAGCCGATGGCACACGTGGTGGCAAATGGCCACATTTCACGTACGTTTTCGCTGGGGAGAGGCACCCGACAAGGCTGCCCCCTATCTCTTTGCTCTTTGCAATAGCCCTAGAGCCACTGGCTAACCTAATAAGGCAAACACCCTTACTTAAAGGGATACAATGGAAGGAGGGTTGGGAACACTGACTGTCACTCTATGCAGATGACATGCTGGTATACTTAACAGACCCCGAACGAGGCGTGCCGGCACTTTTAAATCTGTGTGACGAGCACGGCAAAATTTCGGGTTATACAATCAATTGGAACAAATCGGAGCTCTATGTACTGAAAGGCCAGACCCCGACGCTCGGCCCGGACTGTCCCCTAAGATTAGCTGGTTCCTCGTTCAAATATTTAGGGATCCATGTCACACGGGACCCACTGGAACACATGCAACTGAATCTGGCGCCACCACTGGAACGACTTAAGCAAGACGTTAAATTCTGGGCGGGGTTACCATTGACAATGCTGGGAAAGGCAGCGTTATATAAAATGATGCCCTTGCCCCGCTTTCTGTATATCCTAGATAACACACCCTTTTCGGTGGCACCAGGGTACTTTAAAAAGGTGGCAGCAGTTGTCTCTGGGCTACTGTGGTGTAACCGTCCGGCACGCATAGCACAGATCAAACTACAAAGAGGCTGGTATGATGGGGGCATTGCATTGCCGAATCTGCACCTATATTACTGGGCGGCGCAGCTTAAGCCCATTAATCAATGGATACATGCCTCACAATCTGATCCAGCTTTTCAAACAGATAGGACGCAGCTAGGTATCAACAACATGCTTGCCCCACTCTATGACCGACGTAGAATAAGACCCCTAACGGGGCCTACCAAACTCACGGTGGAACTGTGGAATGTGGCGACGGCAGCACTGGGCTGGAAGGGGAAAATTACCAAACTCACCCCGCTCTGGGACGCACGTGCATTAGGAAACCTGAGATACAGTAAGGGCTTCTCTCACTGGGACTCCATTGGAATATCCCCGGTGGGTGACATGTGGGAGCGGGGCGAAGTCATTTCATTCACCCGCCTGAGGGAATTGTATGACCTGGGGCCACACGAGTCATACCGCTACGTTCAAATACGCCATGCTCTGCTTGCAGCCATCCCCACCGGGTCGACCCTACCAGAGTCCTCACCATTGGAGGATCGCCTCCTCACTGATTTTATGATAGAAAGGGCGACATCACTGACTTATCGCAAACTCATGAACAACTTGCCTGACCCGCTGGCGCCCCTGAAGGAAAGATGGGAACGGGAAGTAGACGCCCTAGATGAACATGAATGGAATGAGGCATTGGCGTCACCAAAAGAGGTAGGCATCTCAGCTAGGCTGAGACTTGTCCAGCTTAAGGTCCTACATAGGGTATATTATACAAGAACACTCCTACATCGCATCCACAGAATACAACACCCTTTCTGTCTACGTGGCTGTGGGGAGAAGGGTACCTTTTTCCACACACTTTGGGATTGCCCACGCATACAAAATTACTGGCGCCAAATATTGCGTACTGTCTCGCAGACCCTGCAGACCTCGCTCCTCCCAGAACCAAGGCGCTGTCTTTTAAATGTGTGGGAACCAACTGACATATCCAGACATGGCCAGCTCTGGGTGACATTGGGCATGATCGTGGCGAAAAGGGATATTGCTCAGCGCTGGGGGGCGGCAGAACTACCAACGAAGTCGCAGTGGTGCATGAATATGGACAAGATTATGGTAACTGAGAGGGCGGTATATTTAAGCCGTGCGTGCCCGGGTAAATGGAATAAGGTATGGTCCCCATGGAATGTGTATCGTGGTGAAATATGTGACCCTCTGCCAGAGGATGACCAGATGGAGTCAGATGATGAGGGGGGGTAGACTGAGGGGAGAGAGGGGGTATGGGAAGTGCCGCACGAATGCGGAAGGAGATGGGGGTATTGTCCTCCTCCACTTCGGTTAGGGACTCCAGACAATAGATAACAACATATATTGACATATGAATCTTCAGTACAGCTAAACTGCACTAATACTTTTATTTTTTGACCGAAATGTGATTTCCAATTGTTCTTTTTGTTATTTTCATAAAAAACAAAAAACAAAACCTCACCTAACTTGCAATGTGATATTGAATGTACACCTTCACTCGATTCTGAGATGTGCCTTTTTCTGATAGCAGCGTAACTACACTGTGGACTTCTTTTTTAACTTGGCTATCACGGCTCATTTAATAGCGGCCGGCCCCTCGGGGTTGTAGGCAAACTGCTGTGTAATTGTATGAAGGTATAATAAAGGTTTTTTAAAAAAAAAAATAATAAATAAATAGCCTCCGCTGCAAATTGTGGAGAAAGGGACAGGATGGAAATTCACAACTTCTGAGGATCTGAAGAAACAATTGTCGACGACCAGCCAACATAATAATAAACTTTACTTCTATATCTTATACCCATAATCCATCACACCTCGCTGGTCAATCATGCATGGAATGAAAACATTTCCCACATAGGCTCAAAACAAAGACATCACTTAGCCAACCATATATCCCGCCCCGAGTAGCATGCTACCTGTGTTGGCAAGATGCTTCAGCACCCCACTTAGGGGTCGTAGGTGCTGTATAAATGTTACAACAAGGTCTCTCATGTCTGTAGAAGTTCTAGCAGAATCTAGGCTTCTCGCCTTGGAAACGCACCTTCTTAAAAAATCGGCAATTTGTTGTGATGAGTTAAGTATTAGGTGCAGTTCAAATCCACGTAAACTCCTTCAAACTGTGACCTTTAAAAGATAATTTTAACTGGCCGGGTTCTTATCCCACTAATTTAACATTGCAAAATTCAAGTTCCCTATTTGTTATTGATCCTGCGGTCAGCAATTAAGTGTTAAAACTGCAGATACAACTAGATCTGATTTGGAGTATTAAAGGTCGGTCATCATGGAAAAGTAATAACCATGGGTTATGTATTTGCGGATCATCAAAAATGTGTAACCTTGAACGTTTCCTTTTAACTTGCCCTTTTTACCATCTAATCAGCATCACTACTCTGTACCAGGTGTTTATTTAAGAAGGCATTAAAAGTAGAGCTGAGCAATCTTGCTTTTTATTAGGAATGGAAGAAAAAGATACAGTCAAGACCCTTTCGGGTTCAACTAGGTAAAGTTCATTTGAGTGCAAAGACATTGTAATGGTGGCAAATGATAGTGGTTAGTAACTGTGTTTAAAGAGGTGTTCTCTGTCTGCTAGTGTAAAGTTTTAATGACGGTCTGTCTAAAAAGCTTTTTTAAAAAATCTCAAAAAGACCCTAAATTGGAATTGTGCCCATTTTCAACACTAGTTCATTGGTTTAAATGACCCTTACATTTGTGGCCTTTTCTCTGGGTCTTCGTGCAGTCACTTATTGCGTAGAATCTGTGATTGGTTCTACCCAGTAGGTTTGGTAGAATGTGTGGCAGGTGCTACCCAATAAGTTTATCAGTGATGTCGAGGGCCTCAAGTACCTTTGTATTTCGGCTAGATAGCCAGTTGGCTGACTTTGTACACTTGACTCTCCGGATGCCTGAAGGTCGAGCAGTCAAGGCTTACTTCAGCAGGATGAAGTAGGTGTGGAACTTTGAAACAGGACTCACACAAAAATGATGGCGGTAGAGCACAAAACAACTGGTTACAGGTAAATGTTTGTTAGAAATGGGGGTCTCTCGTTGGCAGAGATAGGTACCTTTGTCCAATTTGGGACCCTTCTTCCTCGTCAGGATAAGGGGGATACACTTCTAAAATAACTCCTGCTCACCCCCTTGGTAGCTTGGCATGAGCATACAGGCTTATCTCAGAGGCAGTGTGTAAAGCATTTGTGCAAATATACAGTAATACTGTGAAAACACTACAAATGGACACCACACCCATTTAGAAAAATCAGTAATCTTTATCTAAACCAAACAAGACCAAAATTACAAAAATCCACAAGACAGTGATAAAAACATGACTTTCAAATGGTAGAAATAGATCAGTTCAAAGCAACTTGCAGATGCAACACTTTTCACACAAAGTGAATGGATGCGTCATGCACACAAACAAAAAGGGTCGCAGGAAAGGTGATTAGTCGGTTGCTTACACTCAGGGAAGATGATGCGTCTGTTTCTTGCTCTGGGGGAGGTGATGCGTTGGATCCTTACTGCTGCGCAGGGGAGGTGATGTGTCAGTTCCTTACCGGAGAGGAGGTGATGCATCAGGTTTTTTACTGCATGGGGTGGTGATGTGTCATTTCTTACTGTGTCCCTCTATGATGCGACAGACCTGGCACCTCCATGTGATGGGACGATCCAGGACGATGAATGGGTTCTTGCAGCTGCACAGCAGGGCTTGCGTCAGAATCGATGCGGTGATCTCGGACTTTGGAGACCGGTGTGCTCGATGCGGTGTGCAGCGATTTCCCGAGCCCTGGGCAGGCGCTGCATCAGAAACAGGTACGGTTGCTTCACGCTTCTCATTGTTGCATTGCTTTTCCAGCTCCTAACAGCCAGAACAACCTCCAGAGGCCAGAACAGCTACAGACACCTCTTGGTAGGTCAGAACTCCCAGCAAAGAAGTTCAGGGGAGCTGGGGGGGGTGAGTCTTTGTGTTCCTAAGGCTTCAGAACAGGAGGCAAGCTCTTCTTCAAGCCCTTGGAGATCTTCCTCAAGCAGGGGACACAGCAAGCAGCAAAGTCATTTTCCCTTTCCTTGGCAGAAATAAGCCACTGCAGGCCAACCCCAGACAGGAAACATCACAGGGGCAGTATTCCTCCTCAGTTTCTCCAGCTCTTCTCCTTGGCAAAGGTTCCTCATGATTCCCACAAGTGATCTAAAAGTCTCGGGTCTGGGCCCCACTTTTTATACAGTACATGTCTTTGTTCTCTTTCACAGAGAAGCTCCTTGCCCGGCCAAAACCAGTTCTTTCGGGTGCACTTTCCTGGCAGGAGGTGGAGACAGAATTGTCCTTGGCAAACCAGGCCCATTCAGGTGTAAAAGCAATCTCCTCCCCCTACTCTGATTGCAGCCCAGGTCTATTCAGCCCAGCTCTGACTCACCCTGGAAAGGCAGGACACACCCCAACCCCCCAAGTGGCTGTATGAGCAGAATGCACATCCCCAGCCTCTGTCGCTCCAAAGCTAGAAAGTCAATACACAACCTAGCAGAGGCACACTGGATGGTTAGGCGAGAAAATGCCTACTTTCTAAAAATTGTATTTTCAAACCCAGAATGTAAAAATCACCCTCACTAAAAGATGCATCTTAACATTCTGAGTTCATGCATATCAAACTTTATTTCTCTATCTTGTTCCCATGGGCAGTAATGCTCATAAGATGTTATGAGCAAACTCCCAATTCTATCCTATGTGTAGTGAAAAACAAAATTGGCAGTATTTCACGATCAGGACATGCAACACACATCAGGGCATGTCCTACCTTTCACATACACTGCATCCTGCCCACAGGGGTACCTTGGGCCTACCTTAGGGGTGACTGACATGTAAGAAAGGGGAAGGTTAGGGCCTGGCAAGTGGGTGCACAGGCCAGGTCGACATGGCAGTACCAGATTGCACACAGGCTCTGCTAGGGCAACCTGAATTACATATACAGGCTGCGTATGAGGGGGGCACAATCAGTGATGCAGGCCCACTAGCAGCATTTTAATTACATCACACACAGTGCACTGTACTAGGGACTGACTAGAATATCTAATATGCTAATCATTGAATCACCAATCCATAACAACAGTTGACAAAGGGAGCACTTGCACTTTGGCACTGAACAGCAGTGGCAAAGTGACCATAGCATCTAGACCAGCAAAATTACAGGAGGCAAAGGCAAAAATTCAGGGGAATCCCACGCCCATGGTGCCAGGTCTAACAAAGTTGCAGTGTTCAGTTAACTGGGCAGCCATCTTCAGGTGGTTAGTGGCAAGCGAGCACTGGACAGTGCAAATGGAGTCCACTTAGTGTCTCCAATGTAAAAGTCACAAGAGAGGACTGCTGGTCTTGATATTGGGCTAGCACCTAGAGTAGATGCCAGACACTCCACAGTTTAGAGCCCCCTATTTTGTGAATGATCTAATTTTAAAATGTATGAGTGGCACGTCCCTCTTAGGAATTGGGATCCTAACCCTGACTCTGGCTACAATTTGCTCCCAGTTGTAACTTGATAGATAGGTTTAGCATCTTGTTCTGGCTTTAAAGCCATTCTATTTCTGGAACCGTACACTTGGAATGAAGGTGACACATATTAGCCAGTGGGGTATTATTTTAAGACCTAAGGCCAATAGGAAAAAAAAGTCCCACGTCTCTTTTGGACTAGAAAAGGGGAGCTACAGAGTTAAACGTCTTATTCGCTGCTCTGAGATGGTGTAGAGTGAGCCCACTTATATTTGAAGGGAGCCAAAGGGTACCCACAAGGATTGGCACAATATCTAACTGCACTCACCCTCAAGGATATTGTCCTTCGATGAGGGTTCATGGCTGGGTTTCCAACCCTTCATCCAACATCAGAAGGTGACATTGGCCTTCTTGGGGCTGCAGGTGGAATGGTTTACTTTACCTCAGGCAATTGGTGTAGTATGTGTAAATTTATATACACAGGTCTGGCTTTTGTCCAGTTCCAATTGTTTGAGCGTGGTACCTAGCATTTTCAAAGAAGATGATTCTACATGTTCTCCATTTATTATCACATGATCCAGAATAGGACCGCAAGGCTTAGACGAGACTTGTTTTTTTTTCCCTCTTCAATGTTAGCTGTGGCCAAACAGTCATGGCCTAACTCGAGGGAGATGGCCTGTAAGTTATTACCACATTCAATAATGTATGCATCCTTAGATTGACAGACCAGTTAAAATAGAGATATCAAGATATAGCCAGTAGTGTGTCGCTCATGCAGTTCATAGGTATTGACGCAATAGCATTGACTACCACTTATTGCCTGAGGTAAAGTAACTACCTGGCAATTGCAAAGTGTCAATGTGTTCAGGTGTTTATAGCGTAGCTTGCAAATCCACATTATAGTACATGCAAAACCACAATTCCTAGTAAAAAACCTGTTTGTAATTTTTTTGTATACATTTTAATTGGTATTTGAGTAAGAAAAACGTATCACACTAATATACGGTTTTTGGCCCCCTTCTCCCCTTTTGCTCTTCGAAAACAATCATAAGGGCATTATGCTTGAACAGATAAAAAGGTCGTCTGCAGGAGCTGGTTCGTACAAGTGCCCCTTCTCCTTCCCACTGAAATGCAGAGCAATCCTAGCCCAACCCCACAACCAAGCATTCGGCCTACCCACCGTCAGATATAGCTCACTTCTCATGGGGCAGGACATCTGTGGGTTCTAGAAGTTCTGGAAGCCTGGCCGCCCAAGCATGAAGGTCATCCGCAAGCCTGTTATCCCTGCAAGTTTTTTGCACATGGCTCTCTTCTGCTACTGCCCATTCAGCCATATACCATAAAGAACCAGCCACTTTCGGGGTGCCAGGGGACATCCATCTACTGGGCACCCTACGCTTAGCAAGCGCCAACCCCAACAGGAAAAATTTCATACTAGGCTTTTTTTTCTTCCAAGCCAGAACCATCCACAACAGACACTCTCCAACATATCTGGGAACAGACCATCCTGTGGCTGAATTCAAAGTATCCAGTATTGACGGCCAGTATGTGTCTAGCTTGGGACACCCCCAGACTATATGTAGAACCTGTCCCACTCCTGGGACAGCGTTGGCAGGAGGATGATCACTTTTGGCCGGGGTAAAATATACCTGGTGTACTATGTTGTACTGAAGCTGTTTGAATCTCACATTTGCGCAGGTCCCCCTCACCCCGTCATGAATGCCCTCCAATTTTTTTTATCTGAGATAGGTGGACCCAGTAGTTCATGCCACCTATTGTGTACCAGCAGAACACACACACACGAGAGATCCTCCCACAGTGCACTGCACATATGCGAGATCAGTCTCTGACCCCCACCATATTAAGCAGTGTCCCCAACGGTACACAGACAAAATATCGATTTTTAAATATCGATATACAAAAATATTGAAGTTTAAATATCGATGGGACAAAATATCGAAGGTAAGTAATATCGACAGTCTTAATATCGATATTGGTATGATATCAGTAATATCGAAGTTGTAAATATCGATGTCAATAATATCGAAATTAATAACTTTGATGTTACTAATATCAATTTTTAAATAAATTTAGTGTATATTATATTGTATTTATTATGTTTTATTATTTATTTTTAATGTAATTTAATTAAACTACTGTAGCGGGTTGTGGGTTTATAGGATAATAGGGTGGGAAGTAATTTAATTATGTTAAATTAATTATTAATTAGTAGGAATTATTAATTAATTAATTGAGAAATAATTTTTAATTATTTTTAATTAATTGATTAATTGATAAATATGTTCTGTAGCGGGTTATGGGTTTATAGGGGAATAGGGTGGGAAGTAATTTAATAATAATTAATTAATTGATATATGTTTGTACATATTTTAATTAATAATTAATTGGTAATTAATTTCTATTAATTAGTTAATTAATTAATATAATTTTTGACATATTTATAATTATTAATTAGTTGGTAATTAATTATTATTAATTATTTAATTACATTAATTATAGTAATGTTTTTATATATAATTTATTGTTATTCTTAATTAATTAATTGGGAAAAATAATATTAATTATTAAATTAAATTAATTACAGCAAATGTGCTAATATATTTACTTTATTGTTATTGTTAATTAATAATTAATTGGTAATTAAATAATATTAATTAATTTTGGGTAAAGGAGTATTTTTAGGGTTCAGGGTCAGTTTTCAGTTTTTGGGTAAAGGGGTATTTTTAGCGTTCTGGGTCAGTTTTCAGTTTTTGGGTAAAGGGGTATTTTTAGGGTTCAGGGTCAGTTTTCAGTTCATGGGTAAAGGGGTATTTTTAGGGTTCAGGGTCAGTTTTCAGTTTTTGGGTAAAGGGGTATTTTTAGGGTTCAGGGTCAGTTTTCAGTTTTTGGGTAAAGGGGTATTTTTAGGGTTCTGGGTCAGTTTTCAGTTTTTGGGTAAAGGGGTATTTTTTGGGTTCTGGGTCAGTTTTCAGTTCATGGGTAAAGGGGTATTTTTAGGGTTCAGGGTCAGTTTTCAGTTTTTGGGTAAAGGGGTATTTTTAGGGTTTAGGGTCAGTTTTCAGTTTTTGGGTAAAGGGGTATTTTTAGGGTTCAGGGTCAGTTTTCAGCTTTTGGGTAAAGGGGTATTTTTAGGGATAAGGGTCAGTTTTCAGTTTTTGGGTAAAGGGGTATTTTTAGGTTTCAGGGTCAGTTTTGGGTTTTTGGGGTACAGGGATATTTTTAGGGTTCAGGGTCAGTTTTGGGTTTTTGAGGTACAGGCGTACAGGGTAAAAATTATTTTTTTACATTAAATCAAATAAATTACATGCAAAAAATTAAAATTACTTTAAATTATTAAGTGTTTTATTTATTTTAAATGTATATGTATTAGTTTTAATTTTGTTTTAATATTTTTATTTAATAGTTGTAAAATTATATGTATTTTAAATTTATGTTTACATTATTATTAATACATTTAAAAAAACGATATTTTTGATTCCGATATTTTTGTACTTCGATATTATTTTTTCGATATTTTTGTACTTACCTTAATGAAGATAGGATTCCGATATTTTTGCTGTCGATATTTTTGCTCCGATATTTTTGCATATCGATATTCTGTCTGTCGATATTATGTCAGACATTCGTCACCAACGTCTGCGATTCCTGTGGAAAGTGCAAAAAATGCCCTGTACCCAAGTTAAATGATACCAATGCATCCGCCAGAGTGATAAATCTATCATTGGGATACAAATCCCACAATGTGTCACACCCTTGGCACGCCATCCATACCCTGACCTCACCCGTGCTATGAGCGCGAAGGGGCACAGTGTCCAAACACACGTCAGCCACATAGGGTCCCATGGCAATACCCACCCGATCGCTCTCTCTTAGGCCCTGTATACCTGCCAAACCACACCCGGAACCCAGTCTGGAACCCAGGCTCCTGACATCAAGAGCTCCGACAAGGGATCTCCTCTGCATGGATGTGCCCCGAAGCAGCCTCCGCTCCCAGTTCTCCTCTTCATCAAATCAATATACCGCATGCTGCAATTTAGCAGCTTGATGGTATAGGTCCAGGCATGGCAGTTCCAGCCCACCCTTCCTCCCGGGGCACTTCTGCGTGGCCAGGCTAACCCTATTCCTCCACGAGACCCATAACAGTTCCACAATTAATTTGTCTAGGTCTTCAAAATACCTTCTAGGAGTCTCAAACATGAACCCTGAAAGACGTAAGGCTGCGCGGCAGGATGATAATTTTCACCAGTGCCAACTTGCCCATCAAAGACAGCCAGAGGGTGTTCCAGAACTTCACTGTGGGTTTAAGCCCCTCCAGCTCCCTTCCTATATTCAATGCTTCAAGTGTCGCCGCCTCCCGTGCTATTCTGATCCCGAGCTACCTAACATTAGTCACCTCCCATGAAAGGCCCAACCCCAGAAGGGCCTGCACTTTTCTCCCCCTCAGTACTGCCAGTGGGAACTATTTTGATGTAGTTCAGTTCATGTGTAGCCGGGGTATCTGACTGAATTCTGACTGTACAGCCAGCATAATGGGAACAGAGTTTGCCGGTTGGCACAGGTATTCCAAATCATAGTCCGCCTATAAGGGGACCACGTGTGGTCTCACCAATTGCAATTCCCCATCCTCACAACACAGAGCGCAGCCTAAACGCTAAAGGCTCCATCGCCCGTGCTAAATGCAATGGCCACAAGGGGCAGCCTTGCCTGGTTCCCCGAAATAAGGTAAAGCGCTGCAGCACCGTTCTGCCTACTCACACCCTCGCCATCGGAGCCCTCTATAACAATTGCACCCGCTCTCTCCCCAATGCCCACCTTCCACTGGACCAGCGAAAGGAATTCCCATGACACGGAATCTAATGTCTGGTTCATGTCAAACAACGCTGGGGCA
Source organism: Lissotriton vulgaris (assembly GCF_964263255.1). Taxonomy (NCBI): domain Eukaryota; kingdom Metazoa; phylum Chordata; class Amphibia; order Caudata; family Salamandridae; genus Lissotriton; species Lissotriton vulgaris. The sequence goes on along the minus strand of NW_028240613.1, from coordinate 1,219,685 downwards.
TCTTGGTCATCTCCCACTATTAGGGCTTGCATGACCAGCGAGAGCCTCCTCAGGTGACACAAAGTGTTCTTCTGCAGGATAAAGCCACACTGGTCCACATGGATCAGCTGTGGCAGGTGCTCCATCAGCCTGGATGGCAGTACCTTGCTGAGCATTTTTACATCCACATTTAGCATTGAGAGGGGGTGACAGGAATTCACCTCTTTAATGTCCCTGTCTGGCATAGGTAAAACGCCTATGAGCGCCTCCCTCATGAATTCAGGTAGCTGTCCTCCCGTATAAGCTTCATTGTATGCTTCCAACAGGCAGACCTCAAAGATGCCCGTCCTGCATTGGTACAGGCCGGCTAGAAGAACATGAATAGGTGCGGCCCTGAGGGTGGCCACCCACCACGCATCATGTAACCCAAGGCTTCCCGTAACTTCCGTGGGTGCATTTGTCATGGCGGGTTTAGTATCAGTCTTTGGAGGGACAACAGTCCAAATTACTGTCTAGCACACAATTCAAATCCCTAGCCAATATCACTTCTGGACCCAGATACTCCACAGCCGCTCTCAACACTTCCCCAAAGTATTCAGCACCATCCACACTGGGAGCATAAATGTTCATCAAACAAATGTCTCTTTCTTTCAGTGTACCCAAGACTATCACATACCTTCATTTAGTGTCTATCCTCACACCTTTTGCCAAGAATGGAGTCCCAGGCACCACCCCATTTGACGCCCCTCTGGCATAGCTGAAGTAGGAGGTTCATAGACCTGTTACCTCCACCTACGTCTCAGCTGACCTATAAAGTCCCCCCAGGTATGCACCTCAGATAGGAGTATACTCAGTGGGGCAGATTTACAAGCCCCTTGCGCCTCTTTTACGCCGCCGATGCGTCAGTTTTGTGACGCAGCGGCGGCGCAAAAGATGCGCCATGGTGCAGGGTATTTACAACGTAACGCATCTGGGAGATGCGTCACGTTGTAAAGCCCTGCGCCATAAGGAGACGTTCCGGCGCAAGGGGGCGGTCCTGCGCAGGAAGGCCTTATAAAAGTGGCTGAGTGAAATCTACAAGATTTCACTCAGTCACTTTTAGGCCAATGCTGCGTCAAAACCCTGCGTAAGGCTTGACGCAGCATTGGAAGAATAGGCCCCCCCAGAGCATTGCTGGAGCTGTGTCACACTTGCGATGCAACTCGAGCAATGCGCCGCCTTTACGGCACACTCGACTGATGAACAGCTTGTCCTGAACTTGCATTGTAGAGCAATCAAAACCCACAACTCTCACATAAAACATCCGCAAAATCTCCCACGTAACCCCTCCTCCCCCACCCACAGCCAGTAAGCCCAAACAACTCCGGCCCTGAGCTACCAGGCCAAATCTCAGCACTCGCTGCCCCATCTTCCTCCCCAGAGGCCAAATCCTCAACTTCCCCAGCTGCATCAAGCTGAGGGCCTAGCACTAGGGGTGAGCGCAAAATCCGTTCCTATCGCGGATTTTGCGAATTTTCTGTAAATTCGCGATCCGCGAACTCCCGCGAATTTACAGAGAATTCGCAAATCCGCGAGCGGCGGATCCGGGGGCAAAAGTTGAAGCCTGGCCTGTTGTAACTATTTTACGATGGCGCCGGCATGCTACCAGCGCCATCCTAAAATAGTTACTAAGTTAGCTTCAACAGGAACCTCTAATAGATAAAATAAAGCAGTGCTCGCGCACCTGCTTTATTTTATCTATTAGAGCTTCCTGTTGAAGCTAATTTAGTAAATATTTTAGGATGGCGCTGGCAGCTTGCCGGCGCCATCATAAAATAGTTACGCCCTTTGGTGTGCTTTCTTCCCAAATCTACCGACGAAAATCAGCTGTGATGCTGGATAGAGGCCTTTGCATCCTTTACTTTCACGAGCGCAATCCCTTTGCTGTTCCTGTGACCAGGAGGGTCTGTCTCTTCATCTACTGCTCTGATTGGTCTCAGACCTTTTATACACACAAGAGGCATGTGAACTTGCATGGAAGCCAGGCCAGCACACCTCACTCAGGGGACCCCTGCGCCCTTCGGCGCGATTGCATAGTAACACACACATGGTCGCTGGAACTAGTTGAAGCTCAAATTCAGTGACGCATTCTTCAGCCCAAAAACAATCATGTGCGTTGTCGAGGCTGGACAGGTGTGCTTTCTTCCCAAATCTACCGACGAAAATCAGCTGTGATGCTGGATAGAGGCCTTTGCATTATTGATTTTCACGAGCGCAATCCCTTTGCTGTTCCTGTGACCAGGAGGGTCTGTCTCTTCATCTACTGCTCTGATCGGTCTCAGACCTTTTATACACACAAGAGGCATGTGAACTCGCATGGAAGACCCCCCCCCCACTTAAAAAATTCGCGAATTAGCGAATTTGCGGATACGCGAATTCGCAAAATCTGCAAATTCGCGAATCGCGAATTCACAAAATTTGCCCATACCTACCTAGCACCCCATCAGGGCAGCGAGGCCATAGGCACTCAAACCACCCCTATGGGACCATAGCTGTCCGTGGCCACCCGCTGGCATATATTGTAAGGACCACAAACATGAGTAATGAAGAAAAGAAATAACAACATCCTGCCCTCCCACCTTACATAAAATTGCAGCAAATGTCATAAGGACTCTCCACAGCGTCCACTTATGTCATCCCAGATCATTGCTATCACTCAGGGAATCCTGATCACTTCTATGCCCCAAGAATTAATCACTAGTGTCTAGCACATAGTTTGAGTCTCCAGTTTTCCATCTGGGCAAACTAGGATCCTCCCCATCCGTCGCGACCCAGCACTTGCCTCTGTGCCAGCTGAATGCCTCCGCAATTGGGCTGACTACCAGCTAGGGCTACCACCACAAGTCCAATAGTTCACGAGTTGCTTCCGTAGCCCTTCACAGAGGGCATCCGACCAATTGCCTGCTTCCCCTGGCGAGTTAAAGAAGTATGCCTTTCCGTTGTGTTGCACCCACAACTACAAGTTGGTGGTAAATAACGAAAACCGTTAAAAAAGGCAATTATTTGCTTTTTATTCAGTGCCATGTGGCAGACATACATGCCCTTAGGGCATGTATGTGTGCCACAGGTGCACCCATGCACTATTCACGGGTGCAACAGGGTGTCAATGTGACACCCTGTCACCCTTAAAAGGGTTCCCCCTATTACCAATTCGGTATTTACCGAATCGGTATTTACCGAATCGGTAATTCTTATTCATTCCTATGGGCCTCTAGGCCCATAGGAATGAATGGGAATTACTGAATCAGTATTTACCGATAAATACCAATTCTTAATTACCGAATCTTACCGATTCGGTAATTTTTACCGAAAAATTATCTACATTCCATTTACCTATTCTTAAATACCGAATCGGTAAAATTCGATATTTAAGAATAGGTAAATTGAGATTACCTACATCTGGGCCTTAGTTTGAAAAAAAAGCACAACATACAAGTCAATCTCATGTGCTTCAGTATTTATCTCAAATATTTTCTATGCTTATTTCTCATTTTCTTAATACCAATCCAGTCCATCTGGTACCTTCAGACCATAAAAAAACGCAAATAGACAACAAAAAATGTCATCAATATAGGTCACAACACAAACTGACATAAAGCCATAGGAATTCAAAGAAGACTTTTTCGCTGAACATTAGTGAGTTGTTGCCAGTAAGTCCAAAATAACTCACTCTAATGAACTGTCCTTCTCCTTAAATAGAAATGGGGTTATATATTTAATTATGTGTTCCCACGTTCAATGGCATCCAAAAAGTGAGAATTTTTTTATTGGTTCCTTTTCAAATTGAAGGATTCTTTTTAGAATCATAGCCAGTAGTTGTATGACCTAGGTGGTACTTGCGTTGTATCCCCATTTGAATATGCCAACGCGTTTTAACATCATGTAGTCTAGGGGTATGTAACAACTCTTTTTAGGAGGTCATCATCAGGCCTAAAGAAAAACTCGTTAATTCAGAGCTAGACGGTGTAGGTCCATGCTTCGAGAAACCAGCCATCTCATAACCGTCTCGATCTCCACATTAGACCAGGCAGAGTGTTTATTTGCCCTTTATAGTACGTGTAGGAAGTGGCCCTGAACCTGCGTTTGTCAAAGGCACTCCGTAGCTCGCAAAATTAAGATCTTTGCTTGCCAAGTGGCAAGAATTCTAACATGGAACATGTTGCAGTGCCTAAGTCACTAAAAGTGTTGCTTAGCCAACTCACAAGGAGATGTTTCACATCTACACCAATTACACTGAATACTTGTAGACAATGGTGTTTTTAGACTCTAGTGTTTTTAATTATGTTGATTACAGGAATCATGTTTTCCTGTTAAAATCTAAGAATGCAGTAGAGTGTACTTCTTTTCACATCAGTATTAATATGCAACAAAATGATCCTCACATTTCTTGACTTTTGGCATCATCACTAAGCACAAATTCGGTAAATGGTCGCCACATGAATAATATAGCATTCACAGCCTCTAGGAATGAGAATTACTGGCTAAGTGACACAGTTGGGATTACTCTTTCAGTGATGCTCCACAAAGCACAAAATGAGAAATATTTGCGTTTTAGTTACCGCACATAATGAAACAGTGCAGCAGAATGGACTACAAAGTCAATAGCATTTGTCATTAACTCTGAAGATTGTAAAGATGCTTTCTGCATGCCATCTTGCAAATGGCAAGCATCTCTTACAGGGAAGCACTTCAGCTTAGGTATTGATTTTGACAGGTCATCACACAACTTTTTCATATATGTAGCTGAATTACTGCAAATACAACAATATCCTCAAATCTTTGTTGAACTTGGTAAGAACTTTTAGCAGCAGCATTCCAAAAGACACCGTGTTCCATGTTTTCCAAACATCTGGTGTCATGTTTTCCCAACTATCCCAGATGCTTGGTGACAGCACTCTTTTCACATATACCTGTCACTACACCTTGCAGTGAATGTTTAAAGCCTCGGGTGTTTGGCAATTCACCTACTAGCAACAATGACTCGCTAGAAAAGGGGCTGATGTATCAAATGGTTTCACCCTTTCTTTGTCTGTGGGTAAATGTCATGATACATATCGGGAAAGATTTGTATGAAACCAGCCATTTTACCTATCTGTGAAAGAATCAAATATATTTCCTAATTCTCCACAATTTATAAAATAATTAAATAAGACCTAAAACCTGCTTCTAAACCCTACATCATGAGACCAAAGCCCAGAAAACGGGAAAAAATTAAAAGGAAGAAGAAACAATATTTTAGTGACATCCCTAAACAACAAAACTCAAGCAGAATAATGTTAGCCCAGTCTTTCTTGCTAATGCCTTATATAACAAGGTTACTGTTAGAACTGGGGGTCTCTAGTTGGCTGAGGTAGGTACCTTAGTCCAAATAGGGACCCTTGCTCCTAGTCAGGGAAAGGAGGGACACACTCTTAGATAACCCCTGCTCACCCCCTGGTAGCTTGGCACGAGCACACAGGCTTATCTCCAAGGCAATGTGTAAAGTATTTGCAACCACATTCCCAGTAACACAGTGATAACACCAAAAATGGACACCACACTGTTTTTTATAAAAATAGCGGTATCTTTATCAAAAGGAATACAAGGAGACCAAACAATAGAAATCCAACATATACTTATTCGTAATATTTCACTTTGCTGGTTATTAGGCCAGCAATCACTTTATGGGTTCTTGTGGTATTATTGAGCAGTTCACTGTGATAAAATGCAGTCCTAATCCAATGCTATGCAGTTCATAATGTAGTAATAACACAGTCCTTAATGCACGTACTAATGCAGTTCATAATGCATGAATAAGGCAGTTCGTAATGCAAGAATAATGCGATTCGCAATGCAAAAATCAGCAGTCCGTAATGCAAGAATAATGCGATTCGTAATGCATTAATCAGGCAGTTCGTAACGCAAGAATCATGCAATTCGTAATGCAAGAATAATGTGATTTGTAATGCAATAATCAGGCAATTCGTAATGCAGGAATAATGCGTACTCTAATCGGCGCGGACAACTCGGGCCCCTACTGAGCCCCAACACTAGAGACAACGGTCATGACCTTAAAAGGGTGGCCCCGGTACTGCTGGGCAGGTACGGGCCACTCAGGGACTCAGTGTGTCTAATGCAGTGCAGCGAGAGAGAGCTTGGAGTACTCCGGTACTTCTCCTGCACGCCTCCTCAGGCCACACACTCTTGCAGCTCCAGACCGGAGTCCAAGCCTTACCTGGGGGGGTGCCCTGCCTCGCTCTCTCTCTCTCTCTCTCTCTCTCTCTCTCTCTCTCTCTCTCTCTCTCTCTCTCCCTGCTCGTCGGACGTCCTGCTGGGCAGTCCGATGATGTTCAGCTCCATTGATAGGCAACGCTGTAGCCATACGGATTACAGCGCTGCCTTCTCCTTCATTGGCCATCTTGGGCAGATTCCTTTAGGTGAACAACGATCACGATCCCTTTCACCTTGGAGCTTTCTTAGCTTCAAGATATTCCTTTAGCACGTTGCGGCTCGGGGCGGCAGTGGTGATCTTCACTCACAGCCTCAGTTACGATGACGGCTCGTGCCACAAACAGCAATACCGCAGAGTGGACGATGTTTCACACTACGGGGGCAACAAGCTCACGGGGCACCTCATAAACGGTTCCACGGACCACACAGCAGTCCCAGGCGTGCAAAAGCACCACTTACCAAGCGTCGCTGAGACATGGTTGGAAACTTTTACGTTCCTGATTTTTCACATCAGGGGACCAGCTCTCCTTGGACCCTTGGAGACATGCAACTTTAGGACACAGCACACAGGAAAGTCCTCACAAGCAGGGGGACATAGCACACAGCAAAGTCCCTTGTCCTCTCCTTAGTCAAACCAGCAAACTGCAGGCCAGCCCCAGAACACACTGCAAGGGCAGTCCTTCTCTTCAGCTGTTCTTCCTTGGCAGAGGTTCCTCTTGAACACGAAGTAGGTTCAATCCTTTTTCAATCTGGATTTCACTCTTGAGTTCAGGGGCTTCAGCTCTCACACTTATACCCCTAAATGCCATTGAAGTATTTGTGTGCAGGGGGCTCTGACCCCAGTCCAAACCAGACCTGGGTGTCTTCCTGCCAGTGCACACCCTCTTCCTTTGATAGTTCAGGTCTGAGTTCCAGACACTCAGCAGGAGGTGGAGCCATCCTTTTGTGACAGCGACATAGCCCTCTTCACGTCCAGGTGGGCTACTCGTCCCCCCTCACATCAATTGCAGGCCAGCCTGTTGCTGTCTCACCTACCCTTTTCTGAGGTCAGGACCCTCCCCAGGCCCTGTCACATCCAAACCCAGATGGTCAATACACAAACAGGCAGAGGCACACAGGATGGCTTAAGACAAGAAACCAGCCACTTCTAAAAACGTGGTTTCTAAGCACACAATTTAAAAAAACATCTTCACAAAAAGATGTGTTATTAAATTCTGAGTTCAGACACATAAACTCCATCTCTCCATCTTATGTCTATGGGAAGATGTGCTGAAAACATGTGACACAGCATTCCCCATTCTGTCCTATGGGCAAGATGGCCTTGCAACAGTGAAAAACGAATTTGGCATTCTTTCACTGTTAGGACATGGTACACACCTCAGTACATGTCCTACCTTTCACATGCGCTGCACCCTGCCCAGGGCTGTACCTTGGGCCTAATATAGGGGTGTCTCATGTGCATAAAAAGGGAAGGTAAGGCCTGGCAAGTGGGTACACTTGTCAGGACAACAAGGAGTTAACATACTGCGTGCAGGCCTGAGATCTCTTTTTAGGGCTACTTGTGTGGGTGGCACAACTAGTATTGCAAAGCCCACTAGTAGTATTTCCATTACCAGCCCTGGCACACATAGTGCACTTTACTAGGGACTTTACAAGTAAGACAAACATACCAATTATGGACAACCAATAGAGCACTTTACTAGGGACTTTACTAGTAAGACAAACATACCAATTATGGACAACCAATTACCATAACACTTTATACAGGGAGCACTCGCACTTTGACACTGATCAGCAGTGGCAAAGTGCTCAATGCATCTAAGTCTGCAACATTATGTAAGAAAAAGGTCTAGGAGGAAGGCAAAAAGTTTAAAGAACTTTAGCCAAAAAGGGCCAAGTCCATCAGTTACATTGTATTGACCCCTTCAGGAAGAAATAGAAATGAATCTTTCACTCACCTTTTCCTTTCTTTGAATGGCATTTAGTTTATGTTTGCAAAGGTGTTTTTTCAGTGTTTATATCTTTACACTAGTGAGGGCTAATTTCCTTTCGGTGGGGTTTTATCAGTTATTATAGGTTTAAACCTAAAACCGGACAGCCTAACTATGATTTAAGAGGGGTTCAAATATCGTTTGGGTCCCAAGATGTTGCAGGATTCTGTTAATGCCAGCGAGAGCTGTGGGAAACGCAGCCAGTTGGCCACCGTGCGTGGCCACGCCCCATGTTTGTAGTTCTCTTACTACAGTCTAGTTGTGACATCACTAGTCACTTGCAATGAGAAAAATTTTACAACTATCATAACTTACTACAGTTGCCGTGTGACGTCACAATGCCTGATGTTGGAGCAAACTGATAGTGTGAAATTCATGTCATGGAGCAGAATTACAACTTCAGTTTAAAAAAGGAAACAAGAACTAAGTTTTCAGATCATCTGAAATGCTCTCCTAAAGTGAACAGTCATCAGCAGAATGCAGCCATTTATCTCAGGTTGTTTATTTTATCCAGGACTATGGTGCAGTACACAAAACAGCAGGAGCGGCCGGAACAAATGGGGGTGGCAGGGGGCATTTAATAGGGTGGGCAGGGGGGGCAAAGGGGGTGTATAAAATAGAAAAAAAGTACCCCCTCAGCTCGTCTCTCCTTCATCGTCCCACCATCGTCTATCCCGGATGGTGTCCCAAGAACAGGAAGTACCCAGGCTGAGGCTCCCCATAACCAATCACAATGATGCAATGCAGCATTGTGATTGGTCTGAGCACTGTGGGTCGGCACACAGCCAGGGAATGGGAGCCTGGGCATGCTCTCCACCCAGGCTGTAATGCAGCCTGCGTGGAGAAGACGGCCGGCCAAACATTCATGTGCACTCAGGAATTGCAAACCACTCCTCCCTGCTCTGTCAGCAGAGTAGCCCCGCCCGCAAAGCTGCTGCAGCAGAGAAAAAATTAAATGATAATAACCTCGAGTTATCATTTTATTTTTCCTTTATTTCACTGTTGCAAAACAGGGAAATAATGAGTTGCTTATCAGAGGAGCAGCCACTCATTACCACACAACCACACATTAAATATAGCTATTTCTCAAAAAGACCTACGATGAACTGCATATATTTTTGCAACTCAAAAAGACCTACGTTGAACTGCATATATTTTTGCAACAAATTACTATCTGTACTATTATATTTGCAACCATGCTTCTTTATTTGTAGGAACAAGAGTCCAAGGATGTACACTTTTTGTAATAATGCCACCATGTGACCCAATAAAGGAACTTTGCTTATGGTCTCTTCCTCAGTATGGTTACGGAATTCCTTGGTAACTGGGAGAAGTATCCTTGTACAGAGGGTGCTTCATCCGATATGTATCAGTTCCAGAATGCAATGTTGCTTATGTATAATTCAGTGCCGTATACGCAGAACCACTGGAACTATGCAGCATGAAAGGCCAGATTATGTGGTAACAAAAAGAAATTGTGTGGCATAATGCGTCACATTTAGTAGTTGTTTTCTTCATTCTTTCATCTTTTTTAAACTAGGTAACATTCTGTGGGCATTCGCTGCACCCTATTAGCACCAATTTAACATCCAAACATAGCAATATGCAGCAGAAAGGTGACCAGACCAGGCCAGCTTTGCAAAGGGCCTTTCACCTCGCGGCAACACGTCATTCTTTTATTTGTAACTTACTTTTGAACCGTTTGAGCTAGAAACAAATTTGTTTTGTTGTTATAATCTGCAGATTTTGCAGAAGATAATGGAATAATGAATAATGCTCAGACAATTTGGTAAACTTCATTTTACCTCACCATCTGAACGCCCAAAATTTTACGGTACTTGGAGATCTGAATCTTCATCTAGAAGATGATAATAACAAGATCTGTAAAAACCTAATTGATGACTTTATGGTCTTAGACATGACTTTACGTAATAAGGGCCCCACCCACAAAGCTGGACATCTGTTAGACCCTATCATATCTAACACGAGAGAACTCTTATGGCTGAACACCACCCCTATTTGCTGGTCAGACCATTTCCTCACACTCTTCTCTATTTCATTTAAACCTATCAAACGCCCTTCCACGATTCCCTCTGAAACTGTTAGGAGAAATTGGAAAACTCTAAACATGAAGGATCTCAACAATGCATTGAGGAAAGATCACCCATGTTTAGATGGAGATATGGAAAGCATATCAGAGGCCACACAGACATGGCTAAATGGCGCAGTGAAGGCCTGCCTGCCCCTATCCCGCTGCAAAGGGAAAGTGCATCGCCCCCCCGCCCCTTGGTATACAGAGGCCCTCAAGAAAGAAAAATCTAAATGTAAGACCCTGGAGAGGCAGTGGCGTAAGAACTATGAACTGCATCAAAAAGAGGTTTATCGCAAGGCCAGAAATAGCTACCACTCGGCATGCATGAAAGCCAAAGCATCCTATGTTACTACTACCATTAACACGGCCGCAAACAAATCCCAGACTCTCTTTAACACTGTGAAAGAGTTGGCTGGAGAGAACTCAAGAGCGGAGGCTATCCCTCTTAATACTCAGCAGTGCCAGGATTTGGCGTCTTTTTTCACTGAAAAGATTGAGAATATTGTCTCTAACATCAACGGAAACAATATCATCACACACAAGCAAGACACCACCTCCCCAGTCTCTAGAGGTAGTTGTCACCTTGAAGCCTGGCCTCCCATTAATTTGGACAATCTGAAGGAACTATTAAAATCTATCAAATCAGGTTCCCCACGTGACCCCATCCCTTTCAGCATTATTGGTCAACTGGAGGACTCTGCCTTGACTTCCATAGCAGAGATACTAAACGCCTCCATAGAACAGGCCACAGTTCCTGCCTTATGGAAACATGCTATGGTCAGTCCTCTGCTCAAAAAGCCGGCCGCCGATCCTACGATACTGGCCAATTATCGACCAATATCGTTACTGCCTGCTTTTTCCAAAATTTTGGAGAGACACATTCATAAGGCTTTTTCAATTTATTTGGAAAACAATGACCTACTTCACCCGTCCCAATCTGGCTTTAGGAGTGGTTACTCCACCGAGACTGCCCTGCTCGGTGTCACAGAAAAGATCAGGGAGCTCATGGATGATGGCCAAACGGTAGCATTGGTCTTGCTGGACCTAAGTGCGGCCTTTGACACCATTTCTCACTCCAGACTGCTTGCCAGGCTGGAGGAGAATGGTGTCGAGGGCAGGGCACTAGAGTGGATTAGATCATACTTATCCCTCCACACCTTTCAGATCACCTCTTCTGTGGCTTGTTCTGATGTATTCTATTCTCCCCATGGGGTACCACAGGGATCTATCCTGAGTCCCCTATTTTTTAACTTGTACCTACGACCACTGGCCAACCTTGCAGAAAATTTCGGTCTCATCTTAATGACCTATGCAGACGATTCTCAAATTTTGTTTTCACTCTCTAAATCTGACTCGTCTGCTCCATCTGCACTAAAAATAGGCCTTCACGAAATATTTAGTTGGGTGTCAGCTAACCAACTTAAATGAAATGGTGAGAAAACCGAGATCCTCCTTTTAGGAAATAGTAAAGATCTTTGGAGTGATCCTCATTGGCCGACGTCGTTAGGTAAGCTCCCGCCACCAGCTTCTCAGGTCAGAAACCTTGGGGTCATCATAGATGACAGCTTATCTATGACAAAGCAAGCCAACAAAGTGGCAGGCATATGCTTTACCATTCTTAGATGGCTTCGCAAAATTGTCTGGATGTTACCATCTACCACCCAGAAGACCGTAGTCAATGCCTTAGTGACATCTCGGCTTGACTACGGTAACATCTTGTACCTGGGCTCAAATAAAGCAGTAATAAGACGCTTGCAACTCGTGCAAAACGCTGCCGCCAGACTGCTTTGCAGAATCCCTAGATCCGCCAGGATCACCAAACATCTTAGGGACCTGCATTGGCTCAGGGTTGAAAACCGGATTCGCTTTAAAACCCTGAACTATTTGTTTAAAATCAAAGCTGGTACTGCCCCCAAGTACCTACAAGACCTTGCCAAGCCTTACCTCCCCAATCGCAGTCTCCGTTCATGTACAGCAGCGAATTTCGTGGTGCCAAGATACAAACGGGCTAAAATGGGCGGGAGATCCTTTTCAAATCTGGGTCCAACTCTTTGGAACACACTGCCCATTCATATACGTAAGGAAGAAAACTATATGAGATTCAGGAAAAGCATAAAAACCTGGTTGTTCGACAAATAATTGCCTTTGACTGTTCTCTCTCTAGTTGTGTCTTGTGCTTTGCTAGTCCGGCGCCGGGAAACCCTCTGTGGGTAGCTGTGCGCCTTATAAGTGCTATAAAATAAATAAATAAATATAAAATAAATACCTGACAAATGCAGCAAATCTATAACTATGCTGAAATCACAGCTGCAGCACAATAGCTTAATTCCAGTGGCCCTGCTTATAATATAGGTGGCAATTTTGTTCACTGTACTCTTATGGAAGGTGACTTATCGACCTTTATGGGACTTAATGTACGTTCATCTCTTTATCGAAATACAGGCAATGCAGAAGCACACGTACACCACTTACAACAGTGAAAATACGTCGGCCAAAACTAACCACTCGAACACAAACGGCAGCGTGCACTCCTATCACTCATCAAAGATCAGTAAAAAGAGTTGAGTGTCCAAAGCAAAACTTTTATGAGCCAATAATGTGCAAAACAGCAACTGGTGTTTACCAATCATTCATGTTCTTTCTATTTTTGTTGACATTGAATCAGCAGCCAAAGCAAACTTGACATATTGGGGCATGGCCTTGCTTTGCCAATCACTTGTTGCCATAGGACATGCCCTTTGTATTTAAAATACTTCACAAATGTATAGCCATCAACCCAGTCACAAACAAGCTCATAATTTTTTCATGGCGATAACTTGGCCAGAACCTCTCAACGCCTGACCCAGCTGGCATGGTTCTGGCCAAAAGCTCATAAGTTTTTCAAGGCTTTAAAACCTGGATACCCGTTGTGTTTTTTTGGCAACTGACAAGGTTTGCAAACAACAACCTTATGGCACCTACGTCGTTGTCTTTCTAGATGCTCCTTAATGCCTTTCTAGGCGTCACCTAAATTTTACGTTTGTGGACATAGCATGTCCACCTCGTAACGTGACAGTTCCAAACAGCCCTTCATCCACGTCAGCAATGGCAATCATTTTCCCTGACTTTTCCATCACCCTAGTAAACTCTTCTGAAATTGTTGCACTGGTCCTCGGTGTTCTATTTGATGGAGCTATGGAAAATTGTGCTGCAAAAATGGCCAATGTAAACAAGCATTGGCGTAGCCAATACGTCTCGCCTTTGGGACCGTATAGGTGTTTAGGTATGCAGCACATTATTCTGTGTATGTGCTGCTAGGTATTGAATAGCTATACAATTACTATATATTGCACTATGATTTATGAAGCAATGCTTGGCTCTGCCCCAAGCTTCTTACTGCTTGTAACGACCGGATTTTCCGCTCAGATGGAATCAGCCCCTAGGGGCCCCTCTAACCCAGCCGGAACGTAATCACCTCCCACCTCAGGACGTATTTACAATGGGTATAGACATATATGTACGTACATTTCGTACCTAAGGATGGGGAAGACAGCAATAAACATGCATAGGTTTTCTACAATATCCTATTTATACCAACTAGTCTCGCGGCCACTTCGGCCCAGACTAATCTACCCTAGGGCAGGTCTGAATATGTACCCTTACACACTGATCACTATCAGTGCTCACTCGACACACAATCTGGCGTGTCTACACACATGGGTCTGCAGCCCCAGTGCTCTAATTTTCCAAACGGTCCACAATCAGGCGAACCTCCACACTGTGTCCCCCCAGTGCTCTCACTTATACACACGGTCCACAATCCAGCGAACCTCCACACTGTGTCCCCCCAGTGTGCTCAATAACGCCGTTCACTGACGACGACCACTTTCCTATGAGTACTTAAGAAGGAAATCTCTCACTTGTCTACTTGGGATAAAACTACAATAGTCGAAATCAGTATAACTTGTCAAAATGATGTGTATATATGTACCTTCTGTTCTTGACATCAAACATACCCTCCTTCCCTCATTGTTCATTCATTCCTTACCTGATCGGGAATCACAACCGTTCATGCAAACAATGCCTGACTAGAAAGTACGGTTACCTCGATTGAACAAGAATACAAGGCACATGTCAGTTCACTAAGAACTCGGGGTATTTATTAGCAGTTAACACAAACACAATACTATGCAATATGTATATATTCTGCAAAGAAAAAGACAAAAGGGGTTAGAATGAGCGCTCAATATGGGAAAGGGCGGAGGTCACCTGGTTAATATGAAGTCGGGGCTCGGTAGTCATCTAGGTTCCCTTCTCGTCTCTGTGTCTTGGCTCGTCTCGGGGTCACACCTCAGCCGTCACAAGTACACGTCTGCACCGCTAGGCTCAACCTCCTCTGCTTCCCTCCAAGGCACTGGAACCTCGCTCGCTATTAGCTACCGTCTCTCTCTCTCTCTGGCTCTATGCGCTCCGCGCTATTTCTCCTCCAGTCTTTCTCAGAGAGTCTCGGTCTTAGAATATTTCTCGGACTTCAAAATGGCGACTGTCCGCCTTGAAGATAATTAATAGCATAGATGCTAACGGCTAGCTGCCGCCTACGAACTAACTGACTCATTGCCTAACACTTTCGCTAATATCAAAGCCTGTCCCTTCATGGAAAGTTACGGCCAGTAACCTGCCGCCCACCAAATTCTTGTACCTCCCCGTACCAAGGACACGTTCCCAGCCGGCCGGCCTGGAGTTGTGTCTTCGGAGTGGAGAAAAATACATTCCTTCGATAAGGGCCAGCCTGAGCCGGTTCTCTCCAAGCGAACAACACCTTGAAACTAAAACATTACACTTGACCTAGAAGGCCTCTCCAGCTACCGGGCAGAAAGCAAGATGGAGTCTGTCCCGTTTAAGGCCTACCAGGCCCAAAATACGCATAACTCCATGGGAAATATGCTAATACTCTAGCAAAAGGATGGATCATCACTAGCACTTGTATATCTATTCCCTAGCTTAAGCTCATAAGCCCTGATCTAAGAAAAAGGGTACGAAAATGCACTACTGTGCCTTATGAATAGGTCCTACTTATAGTCCTCATCCCTATACTATAAAGGTGATAGACTGGAGTCATTCTCCATCATCCTCCCTCTAAAAAGGGCCAGAAAAAGTTGGTTATTACATTTCAACCTTGACTCCAGTCTATAATCTATACACTATATAGAACTAACATCAGTAGAGGAGTAATAAGAAACAAAATTAACTGATCTATGTCTTCCGCTAAGTCTACAATATTGGAGTAGAGAAGGAATGCACTGAATAAAGCAGCAAATAGCCACTAAAACACAAACGCAAAGTATAATACCCCCTAAAATCTGTCGTAAGGAATGTAAGTCAGGTAACCAATTAAAGAGCCAGTCAAACCAGCCCTGATCAATATGTTGTCTAACCTCTGCAGTCAAATCGTGGAGTTTGTCAATATGGGCTTGGATCGATTTAGAATGGTCGGACAAATTAAAACAGCAAAGGCCTTCAAAATCAGAACAGTCATGTCCATGTTTCAATAAAAGGTAATCAATTGCAGCACGATTCTGCAAAATGGCTCGGCGTTCACCCTGGGCATCTAATAATAGGTCAGATAATACAGTAGACGTTTGATTAATAGATTTAACCATCCAACAGGCCATCTTGCCAATTGTTTTGGCGTTATAGACAGCTAACGCCGGGACACCAATGATAGAAATAGCTAAACTAAGATATTCTGATTTAGAATAGAGGTGTACTGATGAATCACAATCTTCATGTAACATCATAGAATCACGTACTACACGGCAATGGGAACCAGGGTGCGATGAAAACATTAACAAGCTTAATCTAGTGATAGCACATGGACCTCCAGAAATATTAGCGGGAATATAGGGCCAGGAAGTATTCCCACAAGAGAATAGCCATCCAGCAGGCAATAACATTGCACGATAATAACTAGGGGCAACTAATAAACTTTTACATGTCATATTGTTCTTGACAGAAATGCATGAACTTGGAAGTCTCTGTAAACACAGCAATCGTTGATGAGCTGAAAAAGAAGTGGCAGCCTGCAATTTTAATTTAAGACATTCTGTAATGGCCTTTGGATCGCATGTTAAAATAAAACACAAGTCACCCTGTGAAATGTTATATGTGGTGATTTGGGAATAAAGTGGGGAAACTGATTCAGATAAAACAGTACACAACGGGCAAAATTCATGAGCCGAAAAATCGCCCAGAATAATATTTGGTCGGGCACTGGAAATATTAAAAATATGTCGTAAAGTCTCAGTAGAAGCAGGGACGGCAACCAAACAGGTTGCCAGAATGTCAGTCACAGACCTCATGGGAGTGAGGCAAAAATGTCGAGAGTTAGTAACTCTTTTCGCAAGAGTAAACCAAAAATTGGAAGACGAGTCCCACGCAGCGAAGGAACGAGGAATTCTGGTTCTCCAATCAACCGAAGTCGGTGGGTTCTCTCCCCTCCCGGCGTAGCAGACCAAAAGGAGTCCAACGCCGGCACATCCTGCAGCAGCAGTCCAGAGAATGATCTGAAAGAATACAAACACAGGCCTTAATCATTCTCGTAAATAACATTTGTCAGCTGGGACAGCTTCCCAGCTATCTTTCCCTGGCTTCATCACCAAAATGGTGTTGTCATGACCGGTCGCAATAACTTCAGCCTGTTCAGGGGGATGCTTAGGCGATTGCACCCATATTTTAGCTCCGGGATTATCGGAGGAGCCGAAGCCCTTTTGGCCACGTGTCGTTAGCAAAGTCGGGGCAGAGCCTTTCTTGATCTCACCACTGAAGACAGGCATGATCAACAATTGAGCAACACGGTCAGACTTTTTGAATGATAAATCCACCTCACTGCTATTAAGCAAGAGGACCTTAATCTCTCCCTGATAATCGCTGTCAATCACTCCTCCAAGAACTTGAATACCTTTTAAGTCAAGGCCCGATCTAGGGGCAATCAGTCCAAAGCTACCGGCTGGTATACAGACACCAATGCCAGTTTCAACAATGACTCGGTCTCTACTTTTTAGAACAATGTCATCCATAGCATGCAGGTCCAAGCCTGGGGAACCTGGGGTTGCTCTACATGGAGCCAGAGCTCCGGGGGTAATTTCCCAATACATAACGGTAGTAGCAAGGGTATTCGGTTTTGCATCAACAGCTGGAGGGAACAAACGCATTAAAGGAGATTCAGCATGCAACAAGGGACGATTGTTCAAAATCAATAATGCCTGAATTAAAAAGTCTCTCCAATGTTTGTAATGGTCATCCGTCAACTTTCGTAACTGTTCCTTTAGCAAACCATTCATTCTCTCAATCAATCCCGAAGCCTGTGGATAATATGGAATGTGAAACACCCATTCAATGTTGTTTTCCGCACAGAATTCCTGCACCAATCTTCCACGGAAGTGGGATGCGTTATCAGATTGAATTTGAAATGGAACACCATAATATAAAATGAGTAGTTCCAGTGTTTTAATGGTATTGATTTGGGTAGCATTTTTACAAGGGAAAGCGACCAGAAGGCCACTATAGGTATCAACAGCGGTACAAATATACTGACAATTTCCGCTCATAGGGAGCGGGCCAATATAATCAATTTGCCAAATTTGAGCGGGCAATTTTCCTCGATGTAAGTGGCCTTGAACAATGTGAGGCACTTCTCTCTTTCTAGAATGCTGGCAAATGGGACAATGCAGAATGACATCTTTAATCAAATTTAAAGGAATGTGAATCCCTCGGTCAGTGGCCCACCTGCTAGTGGCTCTCTCTCCAAAATGTCCCGCTTTCTGGTGGGCCCATTTCGCCAATCCCGCCAAATCAGAATCTTGCATGTCCACCACTGCCTCAGAAATTTTAGACTTTTTATCTGCAATATTATGAAAAAAATTGTCAAGGGAATCTATTGGGGTGTGAGCATCTACGTGAAAGATTGTCACAGTACTCTGTGGGAGCAATTCCCAAATTTCTTGCCATAGTTCTTTTCCCCACAGTTCTTTTGAATGCAATTCCCAATTATGAGAATGCCATGTTGGTAACCATACCGCCAGTCCATTAGCAGTGGACCAGGAATCAGTGAAAATGTGACATGTGCCAGGTAGTTCCTGCTTCAAAACTTGGTAAACCGCATACAATTCAGCATATTGACTACTCTTTCCATCACCAGTGGTACTCAATAATTTCTGTGTAATCGGGTTGTAAGACACTGCTTTCCAATGTCGTTTCTCACCAATGAATCTCGCTGAACCATCCGTAAACCACACATGTTTTCTGTCCTCCACGGACAGATCATCAAATGATTTACCCCACTTGACGGGAGATTCCTGTACTACAGGTACCGAACAATCATTTCCAGTCTCATTCGATGGCGCCCGCGCCACTCGCTCATGCAACACAGCCACACCTTTCGGACCCACACGCGCTCTATCCTGAATGTACCACTTCCATTTAATCACGCTCGCCTCCTGAGCATGTCCAATTCGATGGGATTTCGGCGAACTCAAAACCCACTGCATGATAGGAATTTCAGGTCTCAAAATCACAGCATGACCTAGAGTCAATTGCTCGGTATCCACCAGAGCCCAGTAACATGCAAGCAACTGTTTTTCAAAAGGTGTATAACGCTCACCAGCTTCAGGTAACTTTTTAGTCCAAAAACCTAATGGCACTTTTTGTCCGCCCTGCTTTTGCCATAAACTCCAATTGGCATACGGACCTTCCACAGACACATTCAGATCCACATCACCCTCGCCCACAGGCCACAAATCCAAGGCGTACTGAATGGCTTCTTTCGCCAAATTAAATGCATTCTGTTGTAGTTCACCCCATTCAAACGCATTCTTTTTGCGAGTGACTCGATATAAGGGAGCCAAAATCTGACTCAAATGGGGAATGTGCTGACGCCAAAAACCAAACCAACCAATGAAACTCTGAGCCTCTTTTCTATTCCTTGGAACCGCGAAATCTAAAATTTTCCGCTTCACCTGTGGGATCACTTCTCTGTGACCTTCATGCCAATTAATGCCTAAAAATTTAACATTTTGGGATGGACCTTGTAATTTATCAGGATTGATTTCCCAACCTTTTGCTCGTAAACAGTCAAGGATCTGATCTAGATGGGACTGGACCTGATCTTGCGTCTCACCTTGGATCAAAATGTCATCAATATAATGACACACCTGTATTTGTGGATGTACGGGCACCTCAGACAAATGTTCCGCCACCAGCCGGTGACAGATCGTAGGACTATGCACATAGCCTTGAGGAAGACTCCTAAACGTCATTTGACGTCCATTCCAGGTAAAACTGAATTGTTCCTGACACTCGGGGGCAATTGGAATCGAAAAGAAAGCATTAGCAATATCAATAGACGCATACCATGTACCTGGATGCTTCTGAATTCTCTGAATCAAAGTAACAATGTCTGGTACAGCAACAGTCAAACGAGGTGTATGTTTGTTCAATTCTCGATAATCGACCGTCATGCGCCAAGAGTTATCACTCTTGCGCACGGGCCAAACGGGATTATTCCAAGCAGAAGTAACAGGAGTTATAACTCCTGCATCAACCAAATCCTGAATTGTGGCATTGATCTCTTCGTGGCCACCTGGGATACGATACTGTTTTTGAGAAACTACTTTCGTGGCTTGAGGAATTGTAATGGGGGGCATTCGTAAACGGCCAACCCGTACGGGTCTGGACGAAATGTAATGCTTGGTTCCAAATTGATAGCAACCATCATCCAAATGTAAGGTCATTCCTTTCAAAATATCAATTCCAATTATATACTCCAAGAGTGGTACGACTAACACAGAGTATTCTTTACGGGGAATCCTACCAATTTTCATCTCAAGCGTAGTTTGCACTGCGGGGGTCTCTTTTCCACCTAGACCAGTAATTGTGAAGAATTGTCCTTTAAATTTCTTTGCTTTGCCATGAATTAAAGTGGCCTCCACTCCTGTATCCACTAATGCTCAAGCCCTTTGGATATTACGATGTTTCCAAAAAATCTCAATATCTACATAAGGTCTATTATCTCTGTGAGCCCACCTTCGTACTGGAGCTTGACCTATTTCCTAGTCATTTTTACTGCGTTCCGCTAACCAGGACAAATCAGGATAAATGCTCTCATGTTTCTTGGGTATCAAAATCTCCTGTTCATATCCATCTCCATTGCGAAATGGATTTTTGTCATTTGCCTCGTACTGTGAATTACGATCAGCAAGCCTGTGACGATCCTCCCTTCTCCTCAGCTCAGGGGAATAATCTCTCTCCTCTCTATACCGGTTGGATACACGATCATCTCTCCCCCTTTCTTTTTCCCCCTCTCTCTCCCTCTCTCTGTCACGACGGGGGGACACATCACGCTCATACCGCCGGTCACCACGGCGATCAGAATCCACACGGCGCCTCTCATCACCACTGTCATCAGAACCACGGCCACAATCATTCTTTCGTACACGACGGGCACCCTCCTTCCGATCCAAACCACGCTTACGGAATATATCCCACAAGCGATTATTAGGCTCACCGTCAATATCCTCCCTTTTCACACCGTCAGCCAAAAGTGCAAGAAACATATCACGTCTAGAGAACATGTAATCCCCGGCAGTACGACCCTCAGGGCGAGATTGTCTCTCAGGTTTAAACCATTCACCCAACTCACCAAGCTGACAAACAGATTCAAGCACCGCAGACAAAGGATTGCCAGTCTGATTAATCAATAAAGTCATCATCACCTGCTTGTAAGCAACAGGGGAAGAACGGATAATGCGATTGCGTACAGAAGATGTTAAAAGACCGTCCAACAACCTGTCAGAAGTACTGAGAAAAATCGCGGTCTTCATCACTTCCTCCTTCAGACGTTGCGACGCATCACGCAAAGTGTACCACGGCTTGTCATTGGCAGGCCAATCAGATTCAGTAGGGTATTTCTGGCTACAGCCATCAGACGCAAGCTGGAGCAAAGTAATTTGACCAGCACCATTATAGTTCCGAAAATGATCCTGAATGGTAGAATCAGAACTCAAAGAGCAAAACCGCAAACAATCAACAGCATCGAGCATGATACCGGCAGCGCCCAGTTCATAAAGGCGCACCATCCACGCAAGCAAAGCCTCACCGGGCCGTTGACGAAATCGTTGTAAAATATCACTAACCTCCTGTTGAGTAAAATCTTCAATACTATCCAGGGCAACACCACCCGGATTACCAGGAGCTTGCTGTAATTTGCGACGAAACACAGGATGAGCAGAAACTTCCGGCAGAGCTCCCGAAGAAGCACCGTCCTTAGATTTAGAAGAACAGTCAGGATGAGACACGTCATCAGAACGGGAAGAACGACCACGGTCGCTAGACACGACATCTTTGTCACAAGAAGCAGATTTACAGTCACGTCCGGAGCGAGAAGACTCGCGCTTGTCACCCTCCTCAGCTGAGGAGTCAGAAGTATTAGAATCCCAGATATTACCATCCCACTCGTCAGGGTTCCAATCCATTCCGGCTTTCGCCACGACCATACGCACTTTCCGTGTAGACACACGACCACGACGGTGTTTGTACTTATACCTCGCAATGCGAACTGCAGCCCTTTCGGCAATAGTTTGATAAGTCTCAAGTTTGTCGGCAAGCAATTTATTTTGACACCGCAACAAAGTATGCGCATTCTGCAATTCAACAACCTGTCCCTCCATATCCTTGCACTGCTTTCGCAACTGAACAAACCTCTCATGAAGAATCCGGTATGCATATAGCACAATCCAACCTCTGCGACCCAAAATAGGAAGCTCATCACCCTTCACTACCGGAGCTTTTTGCAAGCAAGAAACCACCTCAGCAGGCTCCGCCTGCTCCAAACAAGAAGTCCAATTCTCGCTCAAACCAGTAGAATCGGCCCACTCACGGGCCAAAGCCTCGTAAGGCGTAGACTCCCAGCCGGGAATCTGGAGAGGCAACTTGAAAACAGAGCCTGATTTTTTCGAAAACATTTCGACACACAAAAAGTATATACACAATTATTAACAAAGAAAAACACGTACGAGCCGAGCGCAAACCAACAAGATGAAAACAATGCAGCGCACACAGGCTTCGTAAACAGTTCGTGACGCCAGATGTAACGACCGGATTTTCCGCTCAGATGGAATCAGCCCCTAGGGGCCCCTCTAACCCAGCCGGAACGTAATCACCTCCCACCTCAGGACGTATTTACAATGGGTATAGACATATATGTACGTACATTTCGTACCTAAGGATGGGGAAGACAGCAATAAACATGCATAGGTTTTCTACAATATCCTATTTATACCAACTAGTCTCGCGGCCACTTCGGCCCAGACTAATCTACCCTAGGGCAGGTCTGAATATGTACCCTTACACACTGATCACTATCAGTGCTCACTCGACACACAATCTGGCGTGTCTACACACATGGGTCTGCAGCCCCAGTGCTCTCATTTTCCAAACGGTCCACAATCAGGCGAACCTCCACACTGTGTCCCCCCAGTGCTCTCACTTATACACACGGTCCACAATCCAGCGAACCTCCACACTGTGTCCCCCCAGTGTTCTCATTAACGCCGTTCACTGACGACGACCCCTTTCCTATGAGTACTTAAGAAGGAAATCTCTCACTTGTCTACTCGGGATAAAACTACAATAGTCGAAATCAGTATAACTTGTCAAAATGATGTGTATATATGTACCTTCTGCTCTTGACATCAAACATACCCTCCTTCCCTCATTGTTCATTCATTCCTTACCTGATCGGGAATCACAACCGTTCATGCAAACAATGCCTGACTAGAAAGTACGGTTACCTCGATTGAACAAGAATACAAGGCACATGTCAGTTCACTAAGAACTCGGGGTATTTATTAGCAGTTAACACAAACACAATACTATGCAATATGTATATATTCTGCAAAGAAAAAGACAAAAGGGGTTAGAATGAGCGCTCAATATGGGAAAGGGCGGAGGTCACCTGGTTAATATGAAGTCGGGGCTCAGTAGTCATCTAGGTTCCCTTCTCGTCTCTGTGTCTTGGCTCGTCTCGGGGTCACACCTCAGCCGTCACAAGTACACGTCTGCACCGCTAGGCTCAACCTCCTCTGCTTCCCTCCAAGGCACTGGAACCTCGCTCGCTATTAGCTACCGTCTCTCTCTCTCTCTGGCTCTATGCGCTCCGCGCTATTTCTCCTCCAGTCTTTCTCAGAGAGTCTCGGTCTTAGAATATTTCTCGGACTTCAAAATGGCGACTGTCCGCCTTGAAGATAATTAATAGCATAGATGCTAACGGCTAGCTGCCGCCTACGAACTAACTGACTCATTGCCTAACACTTTCGCTAATATCAAAGCCTGTCCCTTCATGGAAAGTTACGGCCAGTAACCTGCCGCCCACCAAATTCTTGCACCTCCCCGTACCAAGGACACGTTCCCAGCCGGCCGGCCTGGAGTTGTGTCTTCGGAGTGGAGAAAAATACATTCCTTCGATAAGGGCCAGCCTGAGCCGGTTCTCTCCAAGCGAACAACACCTTGAAACTAAAACATTACACTTGACCTAGAAGGCCTCTCCAGCTACCGGGCAGAAAGCAAGATGGAGTCTGTCCCGTTTAAGGCCTACTAGGCCCAAAATACGCATAACTCCATGGGAAATATGCTAATACTCTAGCAAAAGGATGGATCATCACTAGCACTTGTATATCTATTCCCTAGCTTAAGCTCATAAGCCCTGATCTAAGAAAAAGGGTACGAAAATGCACTACTGTGCCTTATGAATAGGTCCTACTTATAGTCCTCATCCCTATACTCTAAAGGTGATAGACTGGAGTCATTCTCCATCATCCTCCCTCTAAAAAGGGCCAGAAAAAGTCGGTTATTACACTGCTGTGCGATATTATGATAATAAACATGCACAGTGTTATATATTATAGAAAGAAAACTGTAGAAGACATCACACACAAGTTTCATAATTGGCCAATTGGTTTGGGATTATTGCGCACAAGCTTCACACATTAACCCCTTCCATTCTGGTGACGAACCCCAGCCGTCACGCTCTGCGGCGCTCGTGTGCTGATGACGGCTGGGGTTCGTCACGGCCCCGCCCTGTTCTTTTGTTTACCGCACAGCGGCGGAAACGGCCCAGCATGGAAGGGGTTAAAAAGACATAGAAAAGGAACATTTAGAAAAAATGTGCCCGCTATACTATATTATAAAAAGAAAACCGTGGAAGACATTGCGTACAAGCTTCACAATAGCCTACTGGGGTTGGGATTATTGCACATAAACTTCATGAAATTAAGATTCCCCAAAAAAGGAGTATTTAGAAAAAACTTGGACGCTATCCAATAAAATAAGAAGTAAGCTATAAAAGGCATTGCGCACAAACTTTAGACTAGGCAAGTAGGGTTGGCATTGTTGTCCACAAGCTTCACAAAATAAAGAGACGAAAAGGAAAATGTATTTAAAAAATGTGCATGCTATACTATATTATAGAAATGAAGCCATAGAATACATCACACACAAGCTTCATATTAGGCCAGTAAAGTTGGGATTATTGTGTAAAATCTTTTCAAAATGAAAAGACAAAATTAAGGATCATTCAGAAAAAATGTGCACGCTATACCATATTATAGAAAGAAAGCCGCCCAAGCTTCACGAAAACAGTGGCAATAACATAGGGTTGGCTTTCCACTCTGTTGGGAAATATATAAAGAGAAATATTGCGTGCAGAATGTGCTAGTTAATTTGTGCATATTCCGCCATAGGGGAAAGCAGTCTCTGAAACAGACATAGCCTTTCATTCATGGTCCTTATCTTAACAGACATGTCTCCTTTCTGGAACAGCCATAAACAGTTTGCAAGTGGTGATCAGGGAGGCAAGATGGCCGCTACAACGCTGTAGGGAGCAGTCGCATACTACTCTCTCTCCTGCCTACACAGTAAGATGTGGGTAGATTGAAGGAAATGATGCTCATGCTGGGGGATTTGATTCAGAATGTTACAGTCGGAGGCATTGGAAGAAGACGCCTTGCACGGATAACTTTAGCGACCCTACAAAATTGGAGAAACTGGATTAATAGAATCATAAACCGAAGAATACCAACGATGTCTCAGCGCAATAGGGACAAGCAAGTTGGGTCGAGTAAAGGTCTGTCAGTAGCCTCAACTACGGGTGCTATTCCGAAAGTTGCTGCATCGGTGAGTAAGAAGCAGGCACCGGCACCGGCGATTGCTATGTCAAAAGCTAAGCAAAAGAAAAATGAGCTGGCAGAGAGGAAGATTCAAGCGACGGAGGCTGAGGCTGAGGCTTCCAAACTACAGAAAGAGACACCACTGATTAAAGCTACGCGGGTGAAAGAAAAGGAGAAACACAGATCGCAGCGGATAAACCTCCTCCCCCTCCCCTCCAAAGACGTGACTGGCATGAGGCAGCCTACCTTAACGGAGTCCTTCTCCTCCAGGTCGGGTCTCGGTATCCAGCTACAGGCAGAGAACGAGGAGGTAACCGGCAACAAACTCCACACGCCGAATGCGGAAGCGAAAGACGTCCTCGAGGACGCAAGCGGGATAGTTGCCGGGCAACCAGCGGAGCCCTTGCAATCCACCACGCATCAAGCGGGAGCTGCCGGTATGGAAGCAAAAGAGGCAGTGACAATCACGGTGAGCAGAGGGGAGAGTGGGGAAGTGCATGAAGAGCTGGGGGTGCTTGAAAGACTGGAAAGACTGAATAACACACAGATGATGGATGCTCTACTGACAGTAGAGGCTGGGTTAAACGCGGAGTCGAACAGCAACTGCAACACTCAGTCAACTAAATGGGGGAGCCTGGCGAGCTTAGATTCACAGCAGCAGGCTAAGAACAGAGGTGCTGGAGGGGGGTCTCCAGAGTTCTACTCCGTCAATGAAGGATCAGATTCGACAGACTTAAGTGAACAGGAGGGGGGCAGTACTACTGAGATCACCACCACTGGCTCAGACTCAGACAATTCTAGACACTCAAGGGACAAAAGTACTCAAAGGAAAAAGAAAACAGGAGCAAGAAGAAGCGGAGAGAGTAGTAAAAATAAAAAATTGTCATGGGACTACTCAGCTACCTCTGGGATTTATCAAGAAACTGGTGAAGGAAATGGGGCTGGAGGGGGGTCACCAGTAAGGAATACATCCCAAAATATAACGATGGAGATGATGTTTGGTACTTTAAAACAGATACAGTCTGAGGCCAGGGTGGAAAGTCGGAGGGCAAGGCGGGATACAAAGAAAATACAGGCATCAATCAGAAAATTAAACAGGAAGTATGAGGTGGTGGAGGAGAGGGTCTCAGAAGTGGAACAGAGGACAGAAAGAATGGAGGATGAGATGACGGACTGGCAGGACTTTAAAAATGAGCAAGGGAAGAAAATTGAAGATCTTCAATGGAAGATAGAAGATTTTGAAAACCGGCAAAGACGGAATAATGTAAGACTACTTGGTATTGAGGAAGGACTGGAGGGGCAAGACCCAAGGGGATATGTTATCAAACTATTGAAAGGGGCTTTCCCAGACTCCCAGTGGCAGTGGGAGTCGGAAATCCAAAGAGCTCACAGATTCCCGCTCATAATGAAGAAAAATTATGGGGCCCAGCAGAGTGTATTACCAAGAGCGATGCTTGTGTTTGTGGGGAACTTTCTTGCTAGACAGGAGATTATGGACAGAGCAAGGCCAGACGCTAGGAAGACTTATGATAATGTTACATTTTTTGCCAGACCTGACTTCTGTCATCTCACAGTTGAAAGAAGATGGAAGCTAAGGCAGTTGATTTCCCCCTTTCAGAAACAAGGTGCAGAAGCATAACTACTCTACCCAGCGAGATTAAAGATTGTCAATCGGGGGCAGATCAGGGTGTTTGCATCAGAAATTAAAGCAGGAGAATTCCTGGCTGAGCTTACTGAACAGAGCAGAGGGAAAAACAATAAAGAAAGAAATACACCTAAAACATCATAGAATAGGACGCTATTAAGCAATAGGCAAGGGCAGGAGAGAGAGGCGATCCTACAGCTATAGAGGTCACACATAGGTCAGGATTGACCTATTTGCCCGTAGAAGGGGGGAGGGAGACAGTGGGAGGGGAGAAGGGAGGGGGGAGAGGGGGGGCAGGAGGGGTTGGACATATGGTTTGGGAATACAACACGTAAAGAGGAAACAAAGAGATACAATGCACCTGAGAAAAGAGTAGCACATGTAAAAGATAATGGGAATAGAATTTGGTACCATATGAAGGAAAAATATAAGATTCTGCGATGACTTTGAGGATTGCCTCTATAAATATTTGTGGTCTTAATAATGGAGGGAAAAGGCAGAAAGTAGCAGCAATGTTAAGAATGCTTAAACTGGATCTAATTTGTCTCCAAGAGACACATATAGAAGGAAACAATAAATATCTACTTGAACAAATGGGATTTGAGGTATTAGCCTTTACCAGACAAGATACTAAGACCAAGGGAGTAGCTATATTAGCTAAGAAGGGAGTCTTTAAAACAAAAAGAAAAAAAGAAGATCAGAGGGGAAGATGGGTTATAATTGAGGGAGAAACAAGTGCAGGATGCTGTACCTTAGTCTCTGTCTATGGTTCTACAGAAGATGACCCAGAGGTTTTCGAATACTTGGATCAGGAATTGTCTTTGTGGCCGGAGCCAATTATCTGCTGTGGGGACTTGAACATAAATGGGATGAATGGCTTGGGTATGAAGGGCATGACGGGAGGGGGGACATACGGGGGGAGGAAGAAGAGGGTTTGTAAGGCTGTATGTGATCTTATGAGACATAATGCGTTAGTTGATCTTTGGGCACAGAGACATCCACTTGGGACGGGCAGTACATATTATTCAGCACCACATCGACTGGTTGTCAGATTAGACTATTTTCTGATTTCTAGTTCACTAGTAGGTGTTAGTCAATTAATGAGGCTGCCTAGGATGTTATCAGATCATAACCCGCTAGTATTGACACTTCCACAGAAGATAGTAGATGAAAGGAAGCCTTATAACTGGACTTTTGAGAGAGGACTTCTTAAAGATGAGAGATACGTGAATAGAATGAGATCTTGGATTAAACAATTCTGGGAAATTAACAGAGGGACAGCAACAACTGCCATGGTCTGGGATGCCTTTAAAGCAGGCATCAGGGGGGAAACTCTCTGCTTCACGCTTCAACGGACTAAGAAAGAGAGAGAGGAAATGGAAACAAAGATAAGGGACTTAAAAGAACTAGAAGACCTCCTAATACTAGCAATTATCAAGCAAGATCCCTTGGAAGATCTACTGCTAAATATAGAGTTAAAGAAGGCAGAGGCAAGTGAAAGTGTAGCAAGGAGGGCTGCGGCCAATTATTTAGCCAAAAGAGAGGAAGGATATGAGTATAATGAGAGAATTGGGCATCTCCTGGCTATTAAAACTAGGCAGAAGTCAGCAGCGGGGGAGATCAAGGAAATAAAAAATGAGTTAGGAGTAGTAGTAAATAAGGTAACAGACATACAGGATGTGTTTAAGAGATTTTATACGAAACTTTATGAACAGAATATAAGTAAATCAAAATTTGAGTTTACAGAATATTTAAATACTATTATTATTATTATTATTATTATTATTATTATTATTATTACTGGCATTTATAGAGCGCAACCAAATACCCTTAGGTGTCTCAGCGCTAGACTGCAGTAATGTCTCTCCTTAGAAGTAGGTACAGTGGGCTGAATGTCTGTGTTACTGGTCGAATAACCACGTTTTCAGTCTTTTCCTAAACTGTAGGAGTGAGGGGCTGGATTTAACGTAGTAAGGTAGGGTATTCCAGATCTTGGAAGCTGCAGCAAGGAAGCGACGGTCGCCCCATGTGACTGTTCTACTACGTGGAGTGATTCGTTGGTTAAGTGTAGAAGAGCGGAGCGTTCTGACTGGATTGTAAGGTTTTAATTGCTCTTTAAGGAAACGAGGCCCCTGATCCTGCATTACCTTGTAGACTATACACATGGCTTTAAACTTTATCCTGTTTTGGATAGATAGCCAGTGATAGGTTCTCAGAGTGTCTGAGATGGGAGCGAATTTGGGTTTTTTGGATAGCAGGCGTGCGGCCGCGTTTTGTACCGTCTGAAGCTTTTTTGTTACTCTTTTTTGTGCATTCAGAAGGAGTCCGTTGCAATAATCTAGGGAGGTAAGAACCAGTGATGTGACCAGGGTCTTAGCGGCCGTGTCAGGTAGAAAAGGCAGGATTTTCCTAATCATCCTGAGTTTAAAATGGGCCGTGGAAGCTACCTTGTTGGCATGGGCCATAAAGTTGAGCTGGTCATCAAACATAACTACCAGATTTCTGACCTTGGAGGTGGGACAAGGTGGGGTGCCAAAAGTTAATGGCCACCAAGATGTCGGCCAGGATGGCGAGAGATTGCCGAAGATGACCACCTCCGTTTTGTCGGAGTTTAGCTTCAGGCAGTTACCTGCCATCCACTCACCTATGGCTGTCATGCCTGATTGGAACCGTTCGGCCACCTCCTGACCGTCACCCTTAATGGCCAGCACCAACTGCGTGTCGTCAGCGTATGAGGTTAGGCTCATCCCATGTGCTTTGATGACACTAGCAAGGTCCGACACATAGATGTTGAATAGTGTCGGACTTAGGGATGAGCCTTGAGGAACCCCACACGGTAACGACCGATTGGCAGATTGGAATGGGCCTAGTGTGACCGCCTGGGTTCTTTTAGGCAAGAAGGAGGCCAACAAATTTCTCGCAGTAGACTGGATACCCATTTTTTCGACATGGTTGACCAAGGTCTTGTGGTCAACCGTGTCGAATGCTGCGGAAAGATCTAGGAGTACCAGCAGGGCTGTCCCTCCTTGGTCCCGGATGACTCTAATGTCATCCGCTGCTTTAATGAGAGCGGTTTCCGTCCCGTGATATTTACGGAACCCAAACTGGGTGTCATCGAGCAGGTTATTTCTCTCTATGTGATCCGACAGCTATTGGTTCATAGCTTTCTCCGTGATTTTAGCTAAAAACGGAAGACTTGCTATTGGCCGATAATTTTTCAGCTCTTGTCTGTCAAGGTTGGCTTTTTTTAGTAAAGGCTTGATCAGTGTGTTTTTCAAGGAATCCGGGTAGGACCCGGAGCACAATATGGTGTTGCAGACATGGGTGATAATAGGAATAATAGTGTCTGAGACCATGGTTAACACCGACGTGGGGCATGGGTCCAAGGCTGATCCTGATTTAACAGAACTCAGTATGATCTTAGTTTGATCAGTGGTTAAGGGTTTAAAACTCGTCAAGGGATTGCTCAGGACAGTCAGAGGGGGGGAGGGGGGGCTGGTAGTTGGTTCTGAGGTAAAAGCTTGATATATATTATTTACCTTTGCAAAGAAGAACTCAGATAAGGCATCGCATAGTGATTGCGAGGGGGAGGGGTTAAATCTGGTGTGTTACCCAATAGGGTTTTAGCTATATTGTATAGCTGTTTGCTAGAGTTTTTAGCTTGTTCTATGTGCCTAGAGAAGAAGAGCTTTTTTGCTGCCGTTATCATGGATTTGTAAGTGGCTAGAGCATCTTTATATTTGTCCTTACTTTCGCTGTCATAAGCTCGTCGCCAGTGCCTTTCCCTGTTCCTCGTTAGTTGTTTTTGTGTTTTTAGCTCTTTTGTGTACCATTGGGCAGTCGGGGTACTCCTGTTTCTTGAATGGGACTTAGTGGGTACTAATTGCGATGTGGCAACACTCAGCCATTCATGGAGTTGATGTGTAGCAACACTGGGGTCGTTAGATAGATCCGGTCTGAGTTTGTTTAATAGTGTGTTTAAGCTATCATAGTTTAAATCCTTCCAAGCTTTAAAAGGACCTGGTTTAAGGTGAGGAGTCTTTTTACTCAGCGGTTCTTTACTGGTCAGGCTAATGAATATGGCCGAGTGATCCGTCCAGGTCATCGGGAGGATTTCGGTCACATGTAGGTCTTCGATGTTAGTGAATATGCCATCTAGCGTGTGTCCTGCTTGATGGGTTGGGGCGTCAACCAATTGCCTGAGACCTATTAGTTCTAGGTCTGATGTGAGGGAGATAGTATCCTTATCGTAGTTTTGTTCGAGATAGAAATTAAAATCGCCCATGACAGTGGTGGACTCATCTGTGGCTATTGATTCAGTTATAGTCCCCAGATTAGTTAGGAACGCTGCTCTGGACCCAGGAGGTCGGTAGAGGAGCACTCCCTTAAAACTGAAGGAAGGAGTGAATTTTATAATGAAATGTATGGCTTCACATGACATGGCTGGAATGGGGGATGTACGGATTTCAAATTGATCTTTTATTATGATGGCCAGTCCTCCGCCTCTGTTTTTCACCCTGTCCTGCCTGTGGACAGTGTATCCAGGTGGAACTGCCGTGAACAGGTCTGGGGCGGATGCCTCATCAGTCCATGTTTCTGTGATGTACAACGCATCTAGATTATGGTCGGTAACGCATCCAGTACTAGAAGAGGACGAGAAAGAAAAATTTGATCTTAAATTCACATTACAGGAAATTCAGGAAGCAGTGAACAGTCTTCCCTCCGGGAAAGCTACCGGCCCAGACCAGATTCCAGCAGAGTTTTATAAAACATTTTGGGATGTACTAGGGAAAGACATGCACAAAATTTTTATTCAGGCACAGAGGGGAGATTCAGTACCACAATCTTGGGCAGGGGCTGATATTATTGTAATTCTAAAGAAAGATAAGCCTCCCCTAGAACCTGGGTCCTATCGCCCAATAACACTAAGGAATGCGGATGCTAAAATATACACAAAATCACTTGCACACAGGTTATGTAAGGTTGTAGAGCACTTGGTTAGCACATCACAGCACGGATTCATTCCAGGGAAGGGCACCACACAACACACAAGGCAAATGATTACGCTTCTGGATGCTATGGGGGTTGCAGGAGATCCTGTCGCGGTTATATTTCTGGATGCAGAGAAGGCCTTCGACAGGGTCTCTTGGGACTATCTATGGGAGGTAATGGAGTGGTATGGAATTGGCAGAGGGTACATTAGAGCAATACAGGCAGTGTACTCTAGCCCTACGGCTAGAATAAGAATTAATAAAGGGTATACCAAGACAGTACAGATACAACGAGGGACACAACAGGGTTGCCCAGCATCTCCGCTGCTATTCGCCCTCTATATTGACCCCATATTACGGAGACTGGAAAAAAACAATAGGATTGCCCCAATCGAGTTACATGAGAGAAGCTACAAAGTATTTGCGTACGCAGATGATGTGGCCGTCATCACCAATAAACCAGACATAGCAATACCAGAGATAGAGAGAGAAGCATCAAACTTTGGGGTACTCTCAGGATATAAAATTAATAGTGGGAAAACTCAAATAGTACAAAATAACTATATGATATTCCAGGATATTAGAGTCGTGAAGGAAGCAACATACCTAGGAATAAAAGTTACGGCAGATCTGGATATGCTGGTAGATCTTAACATCAGACCCCTATTAAATAAAGTAAAAGAGAACACAGAAAGGATGCATAGATTACATTTGACATTGATGGGACGAATAAATGTAATCAAAATGATAACATTCCCTAAATTTTTATATCTATTCAGGGCAATACCGTTATATTTTGAACATATATGGTTTAACAAGATAGAAGCTATAGTAAATACATTTATTTGGGCACATGGTAAAACTAGAAGAGCATATCGACATCTTACACTCCCAAGGGAAAGAGGGGGTTGGGGGGCACCGGACTTTAGGTTTAATTACTGGGCGGTAGCTTTGCAGTATTTTCAGGGATTAATTGGTGGCGGCAATACCGAACAGGGAGTTAGTTCACAAGGGTTTTTTAATGTTTACACTGTGTTGATGGGGGATGGGGCACTAAATGGATTTTTGAATACATTTGATTTTAGCTATTTCAAACACACAAGATTTAAAACTCTTAAAGCTGCTTATACTATCTGGAAGTTGATATCAAAGAAAATAGGGATAGGAAGATATAACAGGTACACACGGTTGTATACTAATAGATCTCTTCCGGGGGAGATATTTAGAGATTCAGTGATGAAGGAATGGGATGATAAAGGGATCAAGAGAATTGGGGACTTATTGGATCAACAGGGTGGAATTATGCAGTTTCATGAGATCCAAAATACTTTTCTGGTAGGAAATAATAGCTTTTTTAAATATCTTCAGGTTAGAAGCTATCTTTCAAATAAACAAGGTGGATCTCTGGGCTTTGGCTCATGCCGTATAATGGATTATATAGAGAATAGCACTCATTGTACAATTTGATGCCTATATGCAGAATTGGGTAAATACAAAAGTGATGATAGGGATAAATATGTGAGGAAGTGGACGGAAAAAATTGTTTTACAACCAGAGGGTTTTCAGTTATCGCTTGATTTGGGTCGAACAATTCTATGCTCTACAACCTTACAGTCGCAGCACTATAAGACCTTGTATTCGTTGTATTACACCCCAGCAAGGATCGCACAATGGGGGGGTACAACAGGAACTACGTGTTCCAGGTGTGATGCTACTGACGCAGATATAATTCACGCATTCTCAAAATGCCCGCAACTGTATTTTTTGAAAAATGATATTGAAAAATTTATTGATGTTTCACTAGGTTATAAAATTAAGCTGACTGATGAATTACTATTGTTGGGGGTGGTGACAGGGGAAGATGATAATCCTACTGAGTTTATGTTTATGGTAGCCGCAGAATATCGTATATGTGTTGCAACATTATGGCTTGATAGGGCACCACCGACTTTTCAAATGTGGATTGCTAGATTATTGTCAACTTACAACCTAGAAAAAGCAATTTATGATAGAAAAGGGAAAAGAGGTATATCTTTGGGCAAGAGGATCTGGAACCCAGTTGAAAACTGGAAAAACAGGCCGATAACATAGTAAGGGGAGGAGGTTGTGAGGGCATATAAAGTAAAAGATAATAGTTGGAAAGAATTGTAAGTTAAATATTATTAGTACTCCTTATTTGGATTTGTATGTATGTTTATATTCTAATTTTGGCGTGAAAAGAAATACGTCAGTATTGTAAACATTTAATAGACTAATGCGTGTTGTAAATGTAACTATGATTTCTTGAGAAAATAAAATAATTTTTAAAGAAAAAAGAAAAAAAAAAAACAGTTTGCAAGTGGTGTGAACACTTTGCAAGAAACTGTACTTAACAAAACACTGGCTTCCACAGAATGGTTAACTGTCTCTCCTGCTCCACCTCTTTCTTCCACTGGCATTTTCTAAAGCTTTGTGTTTTACCCAATGTAATGCGCGCCTATGAGACACACCATATGCATTGGTAAAGGGTGAGCCAAAAAACTGCCTTAAGTGACAATATATTGGATTTAAAGGGTGTAAAATATAAACTAGAGTTACAAACTAAATTGAAAAACAATTTTTAAAAAAACCAGTGCATAACAAAGGCTTCTAAGGGTGGAAGCCATATCAAAATGTTAAAGTAGTGTAAAAAAATACAATAACAGTAACAAATGTAGCGTTATAAAAAGAAATGCTGACTTTAGAAATGATGTACTAGTTTAGAGTCTTAGCATTGGCTAACCATCTTGTGCTTTTGGGCACATTAGTTACACAGTATCCCATATGATAGAAAGAAAGCCGTAGAAGACATTGCGTACAAGCTTCTCAAAAATAAACGCTTAAAAAAACAGTAGGCATCAAAAAGCCTTCAATTCAAAGCCGTCCAAAACAATGTTCTAGCAAGAAAGCTGTTAAAAACATTGCGCACAAGCTTAACACTAGGCCAAGTGGGTTAGGATTATTGCGCACAAGCTTCACGAAATAAAGAGAATAAGTCATGTTGTAGAGCAGTGTCAGTTTCCATTGGTGCAATGCTTAGAATGTGTGTGTGCAAGTGTTTGACATGGCATTGTTACACTCAAGACATATAGGAGCTCTGGTAGCGAGCAGCTAGCATTTTACTTAACAAGCAGGGCAAATGAAGCTGTGGCGAACCTTTCATCAAGCCGCCGCACCAACCAAACAAAACACAAATACTTCACACAAGCAGAGGCAGGCCAACAAAAAAAAGAGTGTTCTCAAAGTATCCTAAATAACCTGAAGAGTAAGAGCACATGCAATAGGGGCAGAACTCATGGGAGGATACAAAAGTTCAAAAGGAGGGACTAATAAGCGTATTCACTAAAACAAAAGCCAGCATTTACAAAGGACAGTAGAGGAACCAATGAAAAAGATGGGTGGGCTTGAAGCCCATATTGTAGATACAGCATTTCTCGAAGAGACAGCACGCATGTGCGGCCTAGGCGAGACCTAAGAAGCAATTCTTAGCTCACAGATACCCTGTTGCAAAAGCATCCATCTTCTCACCTGGAAGAAGTAAGCTTTGAACAATCTCTACAAAAGAGAGGCAGGAGTAAAACTGACCATGAATAAGTTAGTGGAAGTGTTAGACCTGTCTGACTTTTTTTTGCGTAGTCCCTCCAATTTATTATTTATTTTGTCCCCTTTTTGCCCCTCATGCCTTTATTCATTTTTGTGTCCACTAGATTTTTCAAGGTGTTGGCCTAGGGGATAGGTGCCCTTTCGCCCTCATAGTTTTTCACCTCAGGCCTAAAGGCCTTGCCTGACAGGAATTTCTTTGGAGACACAAAATGGTGGCTACCAACTGTCATAACTGACATACCTGGAACCTGTCCCATAGGATAGAATAGGGCATTCCAGAACCTTCTGGTCCCTTCTGGACCTCTGAGGGTCAGCCTATAAAAGGCGGAATGCTGGTCAGCCATTTTGTCTTGCCAGTGAGGAACAGCTAGAGTGAAGGTTGAGGTCTGGTAGGGGTAGGGTCCTTAAGGGTGGACTGCTCTACAAGGGTTGCCCTCTGTCTGGGTTCACCGCCCCCCATTCCTGTTGTCCTAGCCGAGTTAGTTCTGTCCTGCTGACCCTGGTCAGAGAGGTGCTCAAGTTAGGTGAAGGGGTTAATCCCAGTGGTCTGTGGAGCTGAGGAGGCCCCTGCAGTGGGAACCAAACTAGGAGATCGCCTGTGCACCTATATCTGTCCAGTAAGGAGGGCTAGTGGAATATTGCTGAAGAGGAGTTCTGGGGCTCCAATGTGAAGGATTCCCCCTATTACCCCCCCTCTCTATGGTGAGAAGTAAGCTCCTGCCCTGTATGACACTGAGACTCTCTTACCGGTGCCTGAACCTGCAGCGTGTGGCAAACCACCTGACTTGTGAGGAAGAGGAGTGAGGAGTTAGGGTATATTGGGCCTGAGAGGTTTCTCTCCGTTTCCGCTGTGAGCGGGACCCCTGGGGCGCCGATCGCGCTCCGTGTCAGCGCCACTGAAGGACCGAGAGAAGGGGGCAAGTTGTTTGATATCCAGCGCCACTGCGCATATTCCTAACTGAGCTGGGATGTCACCACAGGAGGGGCCTAGGTCCGAGCAGGCCCACTGCGGAGTCACTAATCTGTGTCAGGTCGACGGAGCAGTTTCTGTGATCGAGACACTTATTCCCCGCGCATGCGCGGATGCACCATCGTGAAGGAACCGCTGACAGCCACTGGTGAGGAGAACCAAGGGGAGAGCGGCTCCGTTGAGCGGCTGGCTTTCCGCTGAAGCGCCTGGAGTACAGCAGCGGCTTGGCAGTATTGCGGTGTCCTCTTTCCCCCGCTCGAGCGCCACACGGAGGAGCTGGCTTGAGCGGGAGGGGAGAGCTGAGGAGCCCCTAAAGGCTGGTGAGCCTTAACGTCATTCGGCTCCTTTTCCTTGCCGGTTTTCCTTCCCCCCTCCGCTGGCGTACTAAGACCCCAGTCAGCAGACCAACAACAAGTAAGGAGAAGGTTCAGAGGGGGAAGTGGTCCTCACAAGGAAATCAAAGCGAGGGCAGGGAAGCGAGGCATAACAGTTAACTAAACAGAGGATCTGATCCAAATTATGCAGCGCCTTTGAGGAATCCCAGTAGGGTCTACATTGATTGTTGTTTCATCTTGAATATACACATATTGGCTCATTACCTTCAGCAGGTCATTTCTCCAGGAGAGCCAGTCTAGGTCTAGGGGAAATTTGAAGGATTAGCCAGATCTTCTTGATGACAGTGGTGGAGAGGGAGAAAGTGGGTAAACCCCTGTTCTAGAGGAGTGCAGACTCTGCTACTTGGGAACTACTGTATTGTGATGCAAATTTGACAAGCCGAGTAACGTGAATGTTTTGGCAATTTATAAGGAATTTAGTAATCTCATGACTAAAATGTAATGAGCTGTTAAGTTGAAAAACTGCTTAATGATATGATTTAGCAACTTTGAAAGACTTAATATTTTCAGGAGTAAATGTAATATACTGAGCTGTGATTTCTGAGTCAATAGAGCAAAGATTATTTTTATAAACAAGCTCGTATTTTTCCAAACATTGGTGTAGTGTCATCTTTGAGTGAAATTGCGTTGGATTACTGTTGGGTGGTTTGAAACCTTTGCACATGTGCCTCTGTTGATATTGCCTCACCCTAGGCCAGGCTACCCTAGGTGACCTGACATCTTTAGGTTCCAACAGGAAGGTAATATGGATCCACACATAATCAATGTGCAGCTCAGGAATGCAAATAATGGAAAAAAATTGGCAGAAGGAGTTAACATGCAGGCGAAAAGGAGAATGGAAAAGAGAAGGAAAGACTCTGGTGGTTAAGTTGCTAAATGTGAAAACAGGTTACCTGATTTCACAGTTTCCCTCTTGACCGAACTTTGTGATTCAGGATAAACAGCTTTCTTCCTAGAACTCAGAATCTTTTGCCAGTGCTTTTTTTTAACCGGTTGTTGCAGGTGGGTCCTACCAGCACTTTTTTTTGGGCACTGGTACTTATTTTTCCTCATAAGATTTTGACCCCGACAAAAGAAAGAAAAACACAAAAAGAGGAAAGAAGGAGGAAGAGGAAGACGGGAAAACAGTGGCAAAGGGGGAAATCGGGGGAGAGAAAAAACCTGCAGGAGTGAGTTAAAGAGACTGCTCGGTGGTAGATGACTAACAAATGGGGTGGAATCAAGAATACGCAGTCTTGGTATTCAGCAACCCTGACGTTCGGCTGTGAACTTTTGAGTAGTCATTGGGCAAAGGCCCTTTTAGTTTCACAAATCAAGGGCCAGATGTAGGTGAAATAGATTCACCGATTTTTAATTACTGAATTTTACTGATTCGGTAATTAAAAATCGGTAAATCTAAGGGGTGGAAATGTAGGTATTCCAGATGTGCTGGAATACCGATTCGGAAGAATTCGGTATTTACCGATTCGGTAAATACCGAATCGGTAATGCCCATGCATTCCTATGGGCTTTGAAGCCCATAGGAATGAATGAGCATTATCGATTCTGTATTTACCGAATCGGTAAATACCGATTTACACAAGGGTGCAGGGGGTGTCACTTTGACACCCTCTGGCACCCCCAAAACAGGCTTGGGTGCCATGTGGCAGGCATACATGCCCTAAGGGCAGGTCTGCCTGCCACATGGCATAGGTGTGCATGCACACATGTGCATGCACACCGGAATCGGTATTTTACCATCAAATTGGATTTGATGGTAAAATACCGATTCGGTAAGGCCTCTGGGACTCTGAAGAGTCCCACCTACATCTGGGTGCCTCAGAATTGGTAAATTTACCGAATTTTTATTTTACCGAATCGGTAAAATTACCGATTCGGTAATTTTACCGATTCGGTAAAATAATGCCCCCTACATACCTGTCACCCATTTACCGATCGGTAACGGCCAAAATCGGCCGTTACCGCTCGGTAAATGGCCTCAAACGGCCACCTACATCTGGCCCTAAGTCCCCCTTTGGTGGCACAAAACCTGCCTTCCCAGGATTAAGACGACAAAACAAAATAAAAGAAGACCAAGAGCCCACCTCTGCAGGACCCCATTTCTGGGTAGAGATCCTCTACAAACAAGAAG
The DNA here is from genome assembly GCF_964263255.1 of Lissotriton vulgaris. Taxonomy (NCBI): domain Eukaryota; kingdom Metazoa; phylum Chordata; class Amphibia; order Caudata; family Salamandridae; genus Lissotriton; species Lissotriton vulgaris. The sequence goes on along the minus strand of NW_028240613.1, from coordinate 1,180,424 downwards.
AGGAACTACTCACTGATGAACATAAAAGAAATAGGAGGTGAAGCAAGAATGTGGAGCTATAGTCGACAATAAGAAGGGCGGAGGAAAGTCCAAGGAGAAGAAGAGGAGGCAGATAATTGGAATGAGTGACTAGAGCGCAATCGAGGGAGTGGCCTTTTAGGGGATGTACGGCTTTACGACGCGTACGTTTACAACGCGTGCCGTTACAACGCGGTTTTTTCAACGCAAGTCGTTACCACGACTTGCGTTGGAGGGGCTGCGGACTTAGGAATTTTCTAATTTACTATTCCAACACCAGCCTACGTACAGTAGGGAAGGTGTTGGATAGTAAATTAAAAAATTACTTGTCCTGCAGCGCCCTCCAGCGCAAGTCGTGGTAACGACTTGCGTTGAAAAGACCGCGTTGTAACAGCACGGCGGTGTAACAGCCGCGTCGTAAAGGCTGTTCCCCCCTTTAAGGAAACCTCAGTGGGAATGAGTTGTTACAATGAGGGCATCACATAACTGATGAAGACAAGAGAGAGAAGAATGGTGAAAAACAATGGGAAAAGAATGAGGAAATCAGAATAATTATTAGTTGTGTACAAATAAATTTTAGGATCTCTAGGTTTTAACGAATAGTCAAATTTGTGAAGTGGTAAAAATGCTCTTTTTCCTTCAGCATATTGCCTTTCAAACTGGGATTTGCCACAAATCTCCCACAGAAATGTACTGTCAGCTTTTTTAAGTCTAGGCTGCTTTGGGCTTTTTGACACACAATCTCAACTTTTGCAGGGCTAGTTGATGAAGTCTATACCAAACCTAATTTTTTCAAAAGTTATTAATGATTAGAAAAATTCGAATTATGAATTAAATATGCTGAAATTTAATTTTCCTATAATTAAATTAAATTTCCTAGCACAGGAAAAGACTTTCATTTTCACTGCAATTTTACAGGAGCAAGAGTAGACGATTGCAGATACTGATTTCGAAACATTTACTTCATTACTGATCTAGAAGTTTAAAATCTTTAAAAATGTGTCCTCTTTTTACACTCAGAAATAGAACTGCCCTAGGTTTTTTAATTCTCTGTATTCCAGCTATGGACGTTCAATCTCTCATACTGTCTCCTGAAACTTTCTGCAAGGCGTCTTTTCCATATTTTTTTTTTACCCTTTCATCTTCCTCTGTAGTGCACTTTCATCTAATTGACAAATACAACGTCTCCTATAACTAGGGCCACGGGAATATGCCATTTTGAAGGTGCTGAGTCTTCTGCGTATTTATGAATTGGATGCATTTGCCACGTAATCCGTCATCTGCAGCCTAATCTGCAGATTTCCACAAAAAATGTGCTTCTGGTTCAAAATGTTTAAAAGTTACTAAAAGCACGGCGACACATGTTGCTGGGCAGTGGAAGGCCCTATGACAAAAGTTGACTGGTCCTTTTCTATTGTTTATTGTCTGTTTGCTAAAATAAGAAATAAATACTATCACAAAATCTGCTGCATTAAACTGCATCATTTATCTTTTCTTGATACATAATTTAGTCATCACAGACGCATACTTGGGTCCTCCTCTGCTGCATAATTACAGTGATCCTGCCTACAACTTTGATTTGGAGCAAGAATATAGTAATATTTTTTAAGTGGGTGTCAAAAATTACTTGCTGGGACCTGTTAACCCTAAAGGTACACTTTCGATTCATTTTTTTGCAGCCTTTTTTGAAGATTTGGGGCCATATTTATCAAGCCTTTTTCCCATTTGCAAACGTTTGCGAATTGGAAAAAGCCTTTTGGGATGTATCATCCCAAAAGGCCATCGCAAAATAGAGAATTGCTAAATTTGCGATTCTCTATTTTGCAAATGCAATTAAGGAATTACAAATTGCGATTCCTTAAATGCAATTCTGGAAGCACCAGAAATGTGCTATTTGGCCTTAAGGAATTGCAAATTACCACCAACTTCAAGTTGGTGGTAATTTGCGATTTTCTTTTAAAAAGCACTTTTTAGATTTTTTTAAAGTGCCATATGTCGCACATACATGCCTGTACGCAAAAGGTGCAGACATGCATATTTCAGGGGTGCAACAGGGCATCCTTGCAACCTTGAAATTGCATTCTCAATTTGCGATTCTCTAATTGGTAATCGCAAATTGAGAATGTCTTTCCGTTCATTCCTGTGGTTCTCCTAGCCCATAGGAATTAATGGGGAGGTATTGCTTAATTGCGAGTCTCAATTTGCAGTTCGCAAATAAGGAATATGTAGGATTCACAAAAATTTTCGCAAATCCTACATACATTGTATTTTGCAATTCTCTAATTGAGATTCGTTAAAAATCGCAATTTGAGAATCTCAAAACTCTTTTTCGATACATATGGCCCTTGGTTATCTGCTACCATTCCAAAACAGCGGAGACTTGAAACCCTGAGGCTTTGAATCCGTGCCTCCACAATATGTTATTATTAATACTATAAATGTGGTGAATATCATGATGAGTTTTTACAGTTTTTAGCAACTATTGATATGGTTGTATATGAATATTTTCTCCTGGAAGGTTATAGACTGAGAAGAGTGAACTTTCATCCAATCAGATCGCAAGACTCACTCCTCGTTGTCATAGATTGCACATTTTAGTTTTACAATAATTTTGTGTAGAATCCAGTATCTGTGAAAGAATGGAAGGGAAATTGTGTTCTGTAATATTAGCACAGAGTTATTTTGTGTCTATATTTGATTTGCATGATTTTTTATTGTTTGGCTATTTCAATTATACAGTATGTGGAATTAAGGAATGGATTGACAAATCAGCGCCTATTGAGCAGGGGATTTTGCCCCAGCTCGCCTAGCCTTCATAGGACCCGGCCACCCTCTCAATAGGTCTACAGTTCCCATTCTGGCCTTTCCAATTGTAAAATCAGGACCAATGACTCCCCCGATATCGAACCCTCTTTGGACTTGGATTAAGATGCAGAAGAACTAGTGAGCAGGTCATTGAAGATCCAGAAACTGCCTCGACCAGCGGGCCTGTTTGCACACAGCCCCAATGGCGGTTGCGTCTTGCCTGCACTGTGTTTGCCCCTTCTCTGCAGTACTCGGCCCTCGGCGCGTGGACAACATGGGGCGGAAGAAGAAGAAGCATGAAAAACCTTGGTGCTGGTATCCTTTGTTCGGTGCACGCGGCAATAGGGGATCACGCGGGGTTTGTCGCCTTGGGGGTCGCAGAGTGGGCAGGGACTTAACTTGTGTGTGAAGGGTAGCAGTGTGGAATGGAGGCACTGTGTTTGATGAGGGACAGTCTCTTTGTTTTAAGGATAAGAAGGATTGCCGCGTTTAGCAGACTGCTCAGGGTAAGCTTAGTGTACTTACTTGTAGCAGCGAGTACGGAGCTTGGAGTATGGCTGTTTAGGGTCTTTGTGGTGGCAGGAACATTGTGGGTGTTAAGGAGGCGAGCGCTTAAGGTGTAACCTGGTGAAAGAAGCAGAAACTGTGTAAGAATGCTGCTGGGTGTTGTAAGTTGTGGTCTCAGGGTGCTTTGGAGATTGGTAACCTTGTGTATGTTGGGATTGATTTGCTGTGTGGAAGGTGTTGGTCTCGAGATAGGTTGTTTTACCATATGTTCTCCTAACTCCCTTTCTTTTGCGGTTCTCAGCCGACTGAAGGGTTCTGGAGCAGGCTGCGGGCTTTGTGTGTTTTAAGTGGTTCTTGGATGTAAGGCATGAGGAGAAGTCTCGCTGGGTGCAAGAAGTAGGATCAGATTCAGGTGTTGGACAGAGGAAAGTTCTTTTCTGTGCGAGTAGTGCATGTGGTGCCGCTGTACATAGTGCACGTAGCTTAGCGATTATTCAGACTTGGGCCTGTTGTGGTGTGTGCCTCATAGTTTGTTCATGCGATAATGTATTTACTTAAGTATGGCAGTGCACGTCACGTAGTTACCATTACATTTGGGACAGTTAAGGCTCCCCATTAATCCCGAAGTGATGTTGGTGCAATATGGTACCTGCAAGGCCACTTGAATTATGCAACAGGAAAGGAGCCAATTATGTTGCAGGATTGACTAAATTATGGAGCACGACAAGACACATTATGCATCATAATGCGGTGCATTTTGTGATGGTATTGCTTCATTAGTTTGTCTTTTTTACATGTTAACACTGCATGGACAATGGTTTTACACCATTAGTACCAGTTTAACACGCGAGTACAGCCATAAGCATTTGAAAAGGGCCTTCTAATTCGCAGCAACAGTTGCTGCAACGTTTTTTTCTTTTAGTAACTTTTGACCTGTTTCAGCTAGAACCCACACTTCTGCATATTGTGCAGCAGATGATGTGTTATGTGGCGAATGAGGCAAACCCATAATTGTGCAGGAAACTGCACTGCCTCAGAATCGTATCATTAGAGTGGCCCTGGGTACCAGCCCTTTCCACCGATATTTGCATTGACATTGTGGTGCAAACAAAGATGGGATGCATCATTTGATATTTGTCCCGTGTATGACTTTCAGGTATAATTGGGGTTCCCAGTTTATGGTCTTTTGCTTTTGCCATTTCTATTTCTACGTATTTGGTTTTGCTAATGTTATATATATTTATCCATATTTAATTTGGGTTTTGCGAAGAAAGGAAGTTGAAACTAGTATATTTCCACATTTATGTAGCCAATAAATGTGCCTTCATGCTTTAATGATATGACCACCCACAGATGATAAATCAATGCACGTATATGAAAACATGAACATTTTAGTATCAAGGTTGTGCATATCTACTGAAAAGAATCCAGAATCGGTTTTTAACCACATTTACAAATAGATTTAAAAATAGTTTTTTGTCAGTATATGCAAAAATTCAAAATTACGTAGCGTTTGATTTAAAGTAATGGTAGACCAAGAACATCTTTTCCTGAGGTTGGATACACAGTTAATAGAGCATTGGAGGCAGGGGTTAAAGGAACTCTTGCTCATGAATATTTGTTTCTATTTCAAGTCTGCTGAACTCATTGTTTTTAGGTCTCGCAGAGAGACCTATTGGGGTGAAACCAGAAAGTTAAACCAGGTGGATTGCGTGTGCGGATTTCCAACAGTTCACGAGAAATCACGTGACCACAAGCACGCGCATTTCCCCACCTCAAAGCCATTAGCCTCCCTCCCACAGGCTTCCCCAGCGTGCACAGTGCTCGCTGGCCTCCCTTCTTTTCCCCCCTAATTGCTTGTTTTCATGGCCGCCAGGCCGTGAGCTACATCAAAGGGTTCGGCTCCCCGCCCCCTGCTTCACGGACGCTTCTCAGGCTCCCACATGCAGTGATCCGAGTTTCTCAAATGAAAACCGAATTCAGAACACCCACCCAATCCCCTCGGGCGTTTTTCTTTCCCTCATTAAACAATCTTGTAGTCTCTCCATTTCGCCATGCTCTGCCTAGCTCCTTGCACGCCCCTCGCCTCCCCCTCAGCTCTCCCGTATTACAGCTGGTTCGCACCTCCAGCTGTCACCTCCTCCCTCCACTCCACAACCAGGCTCCGTTTCAAAGGCAGCCAATTACTGTTTGCATCTTTCCGTGGTACCGAAAGAGAGACATCCAAACACACACACACACATAGACACACGCGCGCTCTCTCTCTCGTTGCCTCCCCACCCTCTCTCTCACATCGAGATTCATATAGGCACAAAACACAGACTCAAATACGGACAGCCACAAATCAGTGCAAACAGATGATAAACACAAAATGAAAGATAAAGACACGAAATGCACAAGGAAAAATAAATATTCACAGGGCAATGTAAATAGGTGATACACACACACACACACACACATTACATACTCGAAATAAACAAACAAAACGAAATAGGCAGTGACAGAACAGAATGTAGCTGGCTTCAATATTGGTCACCCCATCCAACCCCCCTCCCGCACCCTTCCTTCCAAGCATCCAACATGTCTATGTTGGCACTGACATGAGCTCATATCATAGTTCATGTGCAACAGTGTTTGAGGGGTATTTTGACATTTCCTAGAAAATGTAATAACATTTCACTTTGTGCCGCCATCGGTCCTTGGGGTCCAAGAAGACCATATACACACAGCTCACATACCTCTAATTAAACCCTATCTCAAGTCCACAGACGCAGCAGTGCACTGTACAATCATTACACGCAGGAGGCAGCCAGGGCAGCCGAGAGTGCACGTTTCTCATGCATGCAGGGAACTCATAGCATCAGTTTCACTCACAGGGTACTGAGGTTCACTCTCACACAAGAAGGGCAGAAGTACCTACTCACAGCACCACTCAGCACCACCACAGCATCACTCAGCACCACCACAGCACCACTCCGCACCACCACAGCATCACTCAGCACCACCACAGCATCACCACAGCACCACCCAGCACCACCCCAGCACCACCACAGCATCACTCAGCACCACCACAGCACCACTCAGCACCACCACAGCATCACTCAGCACCACCACAGCACCACTCAGCATCACTCAGCGCAACCACAGCATCACAGCGCAACCACATCATCACTCAGCGCAACCACAGCATCACTCAGCGCAACCACAGCATCAATGGTTCAAATTAAGTGTGAGCGGGAAATCCGTTACGCTCGCGAATTTTGCGGATTTTTGGGAAATCCGCAATCCGCGAATTTTGCGGATTTCCCGCAAAATCCACAAAAAAAATCCGCGAACGTAACGGGTTCAAAAGTTGAACCCCCACTCATGCAGCTATTTTACAATGGCACCAGCAAGCTGCCAGCGCCGTTGTAAAATAGTTACAAAGTTAGCTTGCACAGGAACCACTAGATAAAACGAAGCAGGTGCTGCTTTATTTTATCTAAGTGCTTCCTGTGCAAGCTAACTTTGTAACTATTTTACAACGGCGCTGGCAGCTTGCTGGCGCCATTGTAAAATAGTTACAGCTCACACAGGACTCAAGGGACCCCTGCGCCCTTCGGGACGATTGCATAGTAACACACACATGGACGCTCGAACTAGTTGATGCTCAAATTCAGTGACTCATTCATTAGCCCAAAAACAATCGCGAGCATCGTCGAGGCTGGACAGGTGTGCCTTCTTCCCAAATCTACCGTGGAAAATCAGTTGTGATGCTGGATAGGCTTTGCATCCTTGACTTTCACGAGCACAATACCCGTGCTGTTCCTGTGACCAGGAGCTTCTTTCTCTTCATCTTCTGAACTGATCTTTCTCTGACCTTTTATTCACACAAGACGAGGCACATACCCTACTGGGCACATTGTGTTCGCACGCGTTTTGTACAATTTCGCAATTTGCGAAATTGTACAAAACCCTCGCAAACTTGCAGAAACCCGTGTGAACATAAAAAAAAACCCGCAAATTCGCGGGAATTTGCGGATTTTGCGGATTGCGAGTTCGCAAATCCGCAAAATTCGCGAACGCGAGATTCGCAAAATTCACCCATACCTAGTTCAAATATGTTCTCTCAATGTTTCAAGCTTTATTACAAATATCACAAAAAGATGTTAATATTTCACTTCTGTTCTTGGATTTTCGTCACAATAAAATACACTGAACATTATCTTCACAAAAGTTAGTTACAAAAGTTTAAGCTATTGCCATTATAAATTACAATCACTTTTATTTAAGTATTAATTATTTACAAAAATTAAAAGCCATTGTTATTTGTAATATCAATACATCTAAGTCTCATAAATACAAAACATGTTGCATTACAAATGCTATAGGTGTCACATTTGCGAAAGTTATAACTATTTGCATTGTAAATGACAAAGCTATTAATTTAGATATTTTCAAAAACAACACATAAATAAAAAAATTGTCATTTATAAGACCAATAGCTCAAACTTTCCTAATGCGAGACCTATTGCATTGCAAATGCTTGTTGTACTTATTTTGTAACTTGGAGTCTTTGTAATTTGGGGGTCTTGTCTAGTGTTCCAAAGAATTTCGTTTTTCCGTAAAAAATCACTGTTGCCTAATCTGCATGTCCTATAGTATAGGAAATAGTCGGGTGTAATATGTATTCTGGTGACGTTTCTGTAGCCTGTCTGGGGGTTTTGTCTTGCGTAAGGTGTCCGATTACAAGTCAATTGTTAAAAAGCATGCATGTTGGGCATAGTGTGTGTTGTGTGATGACTGACTAATATCCACCACTGAGATTACTTTCATATTTCACCATACTAATTCACCACTAATCCTTTATGGGCTTCCAGAGTAGCGTGCTTCAACACCCCATCAGGGGTAACAGGCGCTATATAAATACAAACCTTTTTCCTCCTCTATCCTTCCAAATCCAAATAACTGACTAACCTATCCACCACTTAAAATGTACTTGCATGTTTCACTATACTAATTCAACACTAATCCTCTTTGGGTCCCAGAGTAGTGTGCTACTCGCCGAAAAAGCGCTTTGACGCCTCGTCAGGGGTAGTAAGCGCTTTATAAATGTAATTACAATTACAATGTTTGCCGCGTCAGGGGTAGTAAGCGCTTTATAAATGTAATTACAATTACAATGTTTGCCGCTCATAAAAACGGATTTATGTACCGTCTCCTCGTCATCAGACAAGGTCCATTTATACCATCAGACCTGCCGAAATCAGTAAAAACAATGGATTACTTAAATGAAAATGCACCCAGGTGCTTTTAACCAGTTTAGCATAATATAAATAAAGAAAATCTTTAAAGATATGTTCATTTATGGGTAGCGAGAAAATGTTAAGATGACGCCCACAGTTCAATAAATAAGTCTGAAACTTGAGAGGCTAAAGAGAAGAATACCGGAAATACGTAAGCAGAAGCCGAAAAGAATCAGAAGAATGCGGTCTGTGATAGAAACCTAGGAAATATTTGGAAATTAATTGAAGAAAGGGGCAAGGGGCTATCCGTCAGCACCAGTGAGAGCAAACGTACAGAAAACAGTGGGTAAACTAGTTTGCGCAGGACACTCAGCGAGGAGCACACGTGCACAGTAAGAATGTTCTCATAAAAATATCTTGCCACACATATGGTTTACAAATACATCACAATAGGGCAAACAATCGTCCCAATGGGTGTTCGCGCAAATAAGGACTCTCACACAACTCTGAATATAGCATAAAAGGTCACCTTTATTACCAGGACAGCCAGAGACAGACCGGCAACTTTTTCCAACAATACTTTGCTTTTATTTTCCCCAAACCTTTTCCATAGAATACATTTCCTTTTTCCCAATGCTTTAATTCCAAATAACCATAACTTGTTTTCCATACCATCAGTATGTTTTCCTTCTTTCCATCTCTTCCCCCACCTACCCTCCCAAGCCCTCCCCCTTAGAGAAAGGATGACTCCGCTCTAGATTATCCTATCCCATCAAACACGCCAACAACACAACAAACAAGTCTGCCTGTAGTGCCCTAAGGTGACATCCTGGACATTTTATTTTATTTATTATTATTATTTATTTATTTATTTATTTATTTATTTATTTATACATAACACGATAACACAAGACTATAGACAAAAACAACCAAACCCTTGACTTCTTTCAAAGCTAGGGTGGGTGGGTGGGTCAAACGCGACACCACCGCTCCTCCCACTCGCTCAGAGTGACGTCAAAACCTCCCTCCCCTCCCCGCACTTGGACCTAACCCCTCCCACCCTCCCGCCACCCAATCAGGCCACGTGAGGTCGTCCCTCGTGCGAAATACCCCAGGGGGACATCGGCTTCGCCAAGTCCCCCTGGGGGCCCATCGCACAAATAAGGACTCTCACACAACTCTGAATATAGCATAAAAGGTCACCTTTATTACCAGGACAGCCAAAGACAGACCCGCAACAATAACTTTTTCCAACAATACTTTGCTTTTATTTTCCCCAAACCTTTTCCATAGAATACATTTCCTTTTTCCCAATGCTTTAATTCCAAATAACCATAACTTGTTTTCCATACCATCAGTATGTTTTCCTTCTTTCCATCTCTTCCCCCACATACCCTCCCAAGCCCTCCCCCTTAGAGAAAGGATGAATCCGCTCTAGATTATACTATCCCATCAAACACGCCACCCAGGAAAACCTCCGAGTTTTCCTGCCCTACCCTGACCCCCCCCATCCTAAATGGACCGCTCAAGTCTGGTGTAAAATCTCATTGAAGGAAAACACTGCCTTTTATTGTTCAGCTGATATGGTTTTTCTTTTTGGAGCACCACAGGTCAACACACCAGAGATTGGCCAACGTGTCTCTCAGCTCCATTAGGTAATAAGACTGACCCATTGGCGAGAGGTGCACTCCATCACTCCTCAATAAATGCTGCATTTCGTTGTTGAAATGCTCATGTGCTATCACAGTGATGCCCATTGCTGTACAGAATGTTTTCAAAGCCCTATTAACTTTGCAGCGAGCTCTTTCCACAGCCGCATGAACTCTGGCACCTTTCCATTGACTCCTGTACAAAAATTCCGTCCACACTACCCGAGTCCCCTCCCATCTGTCTTTTATCACCGCCAAGTCCAGTTTCATTTGTTTGATTAAAGCCAATCCAGACAATTCCACCAGATCGTTTTCGCCCAAGTGCAGAATCAATAAATCTGGAGTACCCCATGCTGCAGCCAACTTGGTTAACACAGGAAACAACTCCCTCCATTTCATCCCCCCTAAACCTTTCCAAATCACCTCATGGTCATTACGGTACAAACTAAGACCTCTCCCACACAGCTGCTGTTCAGCAAAGTTTGCTGCCCACTTTACAATTGAGTGACCAACAATCCAGGTCCTCTTTTTCCGAGGAAAATCCGCCACTCGACCTGTGATGGAAAAACTATCGTTAATACTAAAACAGAAACCAGAAACCCCCTTTTTTTGGGGGGGGGAAATATTTACAATCTGACATATTTAAAGCAACAATTAGATTTCCATCTCCCTATTTGCTGCAACTCCGTTTTCCCCCAACCCAACCTAGCAGCTTCGGTAGCCGCACCAATTCTAAAAGAGTGCGTCCCAAAACTTTGCGGATTTTCCCCCACCAACGCCAATGCCTTTCTCAAAACAGCTAAAAATTGGAAACAATTCAACTGGCTTTTATTCTCATGGCAAAATATCGCTCCCTCTTGAAATACTGCCGAATGAACAAATGATTCCCACTCCCCCACCGGGCAACAACCCCCCACCCCACTCCTTCCGAGCCGCACCAGCATCCCACACCCTTTCTGGTCTGTCTTTGACTGCCTCAATTTAATCTGCAACAGTCCATTTCCCAAAACTTCAATGTCTGCTGACTGGATCCCCACCTGATTTCGCAACCCAAGTAACTCTGATATCCTAAATGCACCAAAGAACAACCACACCATACATAACTTGAAACGAAACCATTGCCATTCATTATAACAACAGGCGGGCAGAACATCCAACAGTTTTTGTAATAAGGCAAAAGTAATGGGGTCTCTCAACTTTTTCGCATGCCACATGCTTCTCCCAAAACCTTTTAACATTTTTTGTAAACGGAAGCCCATCCGGACCTCGCACCCTAATAACAATTGACTATAAAAGGAAATACCTGCCAACTTGCCTGAAATTGTCGAGGGCGACAAACCCTTGTCTATCAAATATAACACAAACTCCCACATAAACTGTTCGTTTCGCACCGCTGTACCGTTCATGCCGCGCTGATAAGCATAGCCTAAAAAACCAGACCATGCCAGCTGATAACTGCGTCTCGTGGAGCCCGCTAATGACTGTTCAACCAACTCTGCCATTCTCAGTTCCCCAGGTCCCACATGTTCGAAGGGATCGATGTCCTGCATCTGTCCGCTCCCGGCGCCAATTCCCGAAACCTCTGCCACTGACAACGAGATAAAGCGTCGGCAATTGAGTTGTTGACTCCTGGAATGTGTTGTGCTCTAAAAACAATATTCAACTGCAGAACGCGCAACATGAACGCTCTTAGCAACTGCAGCACCCGCACATCCTTAGCCAGTTGCCCATTAACCAGGCTTACCACTGCCATGTTATCGATATAAAATAACACGCAGCGGTCTCTGAATTCCTCTCCCCAAACCTGCAGTGCCACCAAAAGTGGGAAGAATTCCAAAAAAGCGATGCTGCGACCTTGCTGCAACCACAGTGGCGGCCACCGCTCTGTACACCATCTTCCTTCCCAGAATAAGCCAAAGCCCATGGCTCCAGCCGCATCCGAGAAAATTTGCACTGGCCAGACTGTATCTTCCGTCACAAAATTCACAGACACTCCATTGAATTCTTCCAAAAATTTCAACCATATGAGCAAGTCCTCCTTGATTTTTGATGTCAAGCGTATGTGATGGTGGGGCAAAGAGGCCCCCGCCATTGCAAAACCTAGACGCCTACAAAAGGTCCTACCTGCCCTGACCACTCTGCATGCAAACGTCAAGTACCCCAGAAGTCTCTGGACCTGCCTCAGCTGCACTTTCCTGGCTCCTAACACTTCCTGAAGAAAAAGCCTGATCTCCTGTACTTTTGCCAACGGCAAACGGGCCACCATTGCCACGGTATCTATTTCTATACCCAAAAAGGTCAATGTTGTCGTTGGACCTTCCGTCTTGTCCTTCGCCAATGGCACACCAAACTCACCAGCCATGTCCTGAAAACATGCCAAAACCTTAGCACATTGTTCTGTACCAGCTTTTCCTACAAACAGAAAATCATCTAAATAGTGACAAACTGCCACATGCTCTGATCGCCGGATGATACACCACTCCAAAAATTTGCTAAATGTCTCGAACAATGAGCAAGAGATAGCACAACCCATGGGTAACACACGGACCACATAGTACTCTCCTTCAAAATACATACCCAGCAACTCGAAATCCACTGGATGTATAGGTAAAAGACGAAAGGCTGCCTCAATATCACATTTCGCAAGGTCAGCTCCCACCCCAGCCTTGCGCACCATCTGTAGAGCATCGTCCACTGACGAATATGACACAGCAGAATCAGTTGTTGAGATGAAGTCATTCACTGACTGCCCTTCCGGCCAAGACAAATGATGAATCAGGCGAAACTTGCCCTGCGCCTTCTTTGGAATAATGCCAAGAGGTGACACTATCAGATTTGGCAAGGGGCAGCTCGAGAAAGGTCCAACTATTCTGCCTAAATCCAACTCCTTTTGCAACTTCATCCTCACCACCGTAGACAGCTCCTTGGCAGATCTGAGGTTATCCGCCCAACGTAAAGCTCTGGGACCTTGGTATCCAATTCTAAAACCCAGACGAAAGCCCCAAAACAACTTAGCTGCCGCCTCCGCATTCGTGTAAAGCTCCAGATAACTCAACATCGCTGACAATCTAATTGGGGTAGGAGCCTTTTGGCATAAGGGGTGGCAATGCCCCGCGCCCCCTCTGACCTCTCCCGTGGTCTCCGAATTGCTGGTTGGAAAAGCACTGAAAAATGGCATGTCTGCCACCACACTGTGCACATTCATGCTTAAATTTACAGTACTGACGCACGCAGGAACCTCTATTAAAGCCCCAACACGCTCCGGTTGTGGGCAACTGACCTCTTCCAACACCACCCGCCCCCATTGTGGCGGGACGCTGAGAAAAGGGCCGATAAGGTATTGGCAAACCACTTGCCATATGAATCGTGTTAGAGGACGAATGTCCTGACAACCACTGCAACCACAACTCTTGATCAACTTCTCCCCAAGGTTTATCGTTAAATAAACTCACCCTCGCCCGAAACTCCTCGTCGTAATTTAACCACGCATACCCACCCACCTGCAAATGTGCCCTTCTAATGACATCAATGTATTTAAACAGTGAAACTGCCCTTTCGGGGTAACGCTTGCAGTACACGCTGGCATAAATAAGGAATGCCGCCGTCCAATTCTCTATCGTTTTGGGTACTTTGGGACGACGGGACAATTCCACTTCCTCCTCCTTTGACCCTTCCTTGGCTTGTAACTCCCTATGAAGTAGACGGAAAACATCCACGTAATCATGGTTCCAAATTCTTTGCCTAGTTCTATGAGACAAATGAATACCCAATGGCATCGACACTCCCATATATGGCAATTCCGTACTGCCTAACCTTGGTGTGTCACTGTGTACAGAGCTAGCTACTGACGAACTAGGGCTCCCTTCCCCCTCTTTATCCTTCCTCCCCCCATGCCCTGCCGGTGATTGCAAACTTTCAACTGCTTTTGCCCCCAACCCTTCACCCCCTGCCACCACCCCATGACCACCCGCCACAGGCGCAACACCTGAACCACCTGCCAACGGCCGTGTCCAAGCAGCCCACCAGTCTGTCTTACCTGCTGGTAACTGCGAAGCTCGTTGACGAAAGTCTTCCAGACCATCACGCTTATGATGTCCGCTCTGATTCCTCCGTGCCGGTGAGAGAACCGCTCCAGAACTCTGAAACACACTGGCAGAAGTTAATTGTCCTACCCCCCTCCCAGCCCCCACCCTTTCCTCAGGAAACAAACCACCTCTTGAATAATTCTCATTTTCTTTATCAGATTCATCATCATCACCTTTGTGATTATTGTCAACTTCTGAAATTCCAAAACTTGTACCTGGCCTATTGCCAGACGTCACGTTAGTAAACTGACCATGTACCTCAGACTCAGGCCTCCGTGTAAAGAGCCCAGTCGCAGGTATAAAATCCGTGCCAGATTCGCTTCTTGAACTAACCCCTCCCCCAAAAGCTGCACTCAGCTTCGCAGATTGAGACAAAAAGAACTGCTCATCCGTCACCAAACCAGCAGCCTCCGTAAGGTACTCGCCGCTCAAGCGAGGAACCGATCCACACCTACCTGATACCTGTATAGCTGAAATACCAGACCTTTGCTTTACTGGCAAATCCGCATGCTCCACCCATACCCATTGGCCCTGCTGAGACTCGGGCCCCGAGTCAAAAACCACTTGAGGATGCCTAGGCGGAGGCCTCGCCTCTGGAAACAATGCACCCCCTCCCCTTATTTGCCCCACACATCCCCTACCACCCTTATCCCCCCTCCTCCCACTCCTGTACTGCCCCACTCGATGCTTCCCCCCCGCACCTCCCACCATTTGATTATCTTGTTGAAAATATGTATTGTATGCTCCATCCCCATCTACTCCCTCACCCCAATCTTGCTTTGGGGGGCCTCTAGGCTGAGGAACAATAATGTCTTGGCAGTCCATAAACTCCTCCTGCTGTAGTAGATCCTCTAACTCCTGGTCACCGCCCCTGTCATCTTCTCCTTCCTCCGCTCCTGACTGTCCAAAGTTTTCAGTCTCACTATCACTTGAATAGTCTACCAAAATCTGTTTGTGCCCTTCAAAGGACACTTCAGGCGCTATTTCAATTCTATTGCCGGTCTGCGCTGAACCTCCTGACCTTTGAGGCATATGTGCTGACCCTGCCATGCTGGACTGCATCATTGCTACTCTTGACGCCTGCGACGCGGCGTCCATGCCTTCATTGAACACCCTGTCAACATCCTTTTCCGCCATCTCAAACTGCGCCACACGCGTGTCAATCACGCCACCAGCTCTGCCTCCGCGCCTGCCTGCACGTCTTCTGGCGTGTGTGGTAACTAACCTTCGATTTGCTGGAATCACACTCGGGGCCGATGCTGAGCGCAGGGGTGGGGGCTTCTTACCCCGGCCTCCTCTGCTCACGGAACGCGCTCTCCTGGCTCTCCCAGCCGGCACCTTGTCACCGCCCGCCTCCTCAGAAATATCACTCGGGACCGACCTGCAAGCAGCAACAGCGCGCAGGACTCCTTCTGCTGCTAGGCGGCGGGGACGCTTCACTGCCACCGAAGTGTCGACCACAGCGCCAGGCCTCAGCAAGTCACACCGACCAACTGCCACCAGCGCTCTAATTGCCTCTCTGGCAATTTCATCCCCCGCCATTCTTCCAACAATGACGAGAAAACGTCGAAAAAACAGCCCACAGAAACGAATGACAGCGCTGACAGGATTACCTCAGCTGCTCCTGTCAAACGCGACACCACCGCTCCTCTCACTCGCTCAGAGTGACGTCAAACCCTCCCTCCCCTCCCCGCACTTGGACCTAACCCCTCCCACCCTCCCGCCACCCAATCAGGCCGCGTGAGGTCGTCCCTCGCGCGAAATACCCCAGGGGGACATCGGCTTCGCCAAGTCCCCCTGGGGGCTCAATGTACATTTACGCAGTGCCCGCTCTCGTTTTGTAATTGCGCTCCATGGGCCTTATTTATAAAGGATTTGCGCCGCCGGTGCGTCACTTTTAACATGGGAAAAAAAGACGCACCTGCAGCGCAAGTCCTTCATAAATAAGGCCCCATACATTTAGTGAAAACAAAGGAGTAATGGTTGGATTGTCCTTGACTCCCAGATTCGGGAGAGTGACTAAGGGAGGACATTATTGCTGTCACCCGCACCTACAACGCTGCCATCAAACCGGATCCCAGCGGCTGCACAGATGGCCCCGAGTTACTGCAGTAGTAGTAAAAGGTTAGTGCCTACCTGCGTAATTCCCTTTTACGAGAGCTGATAACACTTATGAGGTAACCACGGTGTTCCTTACACAGAGGCGGGAGGCTGTAAATATTGCATCACTGACTTCATCGTGTCTTGTGTTGTTTACCAGCGAGGGACAGGCGGACCAGGAAGTGAAGCATTTCTTTGAAGGCCCCAGCACCTCTGACTTTTTACACACTGTCGTGTTTTTTTTTTACATTCTCCTGTATTTTAGCTTTATGGCTCGGTTTAATGACCCCTCATTCACAGGTAATAGCTCCAGTTCAACATTGAGGGACTCCGGGTCGGGTGACCCGACTTCCGGGATTTGCCCGGACAGTGCCAGTTTTTCGCCAGCAGTCCTGGCAGATTTCAGGGAATTTAGCTCATGTCCCCGTTTTCAGAGAGGGTCGACTGAAAATGGTAGGAGGTGCTTTTTTATGTTTTATAAAGCAGGGATAGTTAGCAGTTATTTCAAGAAAGCAATTTGGTTAACAGGCAGGCTACTGGGTTTAAAAATTGCATTTTATTTTAAGTTTTGACTGACCGTTCTATAATTCTCGGCCGAAGAGCGTTTTCATTCTGTGAGCTCGCTTGAAGTAAAATTGTAGTCCTTCGTCTATTTTTGAGAAATGTACAGATTTTTGGCTTTAAAATTCTGGTCACCCTAACTCAGGGGCATATGAACAAGCCCCTATTGCCACAGGAACGTCACTTTTTCCAACGTTCTTGTGGCGATAGAGGCTTTTCCTTATTTACAACGCAGTGTTAAGACACATTAAGTGGCTTAATGCTGCCTTGTACATAAGGCCCCCTTTCGCACTATACAAAGCATGAAAGGGGTGGGCAGTGGGTGTTGCTCTGGGAATTCCACCGCAACACCTATTGATTTTTACGCTTCCCCCTATTTACAAGGGTGATGTAAATAACAGGCAGCACCAAAATTAAGTCCAGAGAAAACCTGGGGGAATATGTACAAGCCCCTATCGCCACCACAACATAATTTTTTCCGACATTGTGGTGGCGATAGGGGCAAGGGCGTATTTACAAAGCAGCCTTGTATATAAGGCCCTCCTTTCACGCTATGCTTAGCGTGAAAGGAGGGCCTTATATACAGGGCCTTATGTGCAGGAAGGTGACCCTTCCTGCACATAAACAATCTTTTTTTTTTTTATGACATTTTGTAACTTAGAAGTGACAAAACAGCATTTAAAAATTGTTTATGTGTAGGAAGGGACACCTTCCTGAACATAAATAATCTTCCCCTACATACAGACACCCTTGACCTGTGGTGCAAGGGTGCCTGCGTTGGCACTAGGCTGCTAAGTGTACCACCAGTGCAGGGGGAAAGGCAAGGCTGCACTATTTTCTTGTAAATATGGTGCAGCCCTGCATTTCTGAAGTAGCTGAGTGAGGAGTTAAGCCATGAAGGCTAACGCCTCAATCCCCCACTTCTTTGTACATATGCCCCTCAGTGTACTCTCTGACAGTAGTGGTGTCTCTATAAATGATTTTTAGGGATCACACTTAAAGGGCCTGATGAAACTGGAGGAAACACCTATTAAACATGACTAAGGTCCGTGGACCAAGTAGTGGTCTTCGGAGAGTCTCAGTTCCTTCCGTTCCTATTTTCACATCATGCTCTTCTGCAGTTTCTCGGTTAGACACCTTTGTTTTTTTTTCTCTTGATATCTTTCTGAAACCCTCCATCTGCATATGTAACACCACACCTCTTTCCTCTTCACATCCCTCTTTCCAATGTCTCCTGCATGTACCTCCTTCCATCTCCTTCCTTTCACTTCCACCACACATGCACTCACCTGCATATAAAGGGGAGGAAAGCAGAAAGGATAACAGGAACAGAGATATCGCTGCTAGGCAATCACTTGTAGACAGAGTGCATTGGTGTAAGTCTCGTAACAAAATGGCTGCAGATCCCTAAGATCAACCTACTAATACCAGTGAGCTGTGTGGTGGCTCAAAGTGGCAAGCATACTGTTTCTATCTAAGCCGGAGGTCTCCAACCTTTCTGTAATAAAAGCTACTTATGTTCAATGATAATCATCCCAAGCTAGTTGTATTATTAGTGTTGTAATAGTGACCGCATCAGACAAGATTACAATAGTGATAACTCTATGTGTCACAAACCCCTCATGTGCCCTTTGTCTAGTGGGCCCGGTGCACAGGGCCCATATTACGCTAACCCTTTGGCGCCTCATGGCACGGTAATAGAGACAGCATCAGACAAGAGTACAATAGCGATCACTCTGTGTGTCACAAACCCCTCATGTATTTGTATTTTATTTATTTGTTTGATTAATTAAAATCTTACAAAAAAAGCAGATAAAACTTTACCAAATTTAAAATTATAAAACAATTGGATTTTCAATCAGTTTTCAAAAGTTAGATATATATTATACACATAAAAAGGAAAAAAAGCTGCATTGTATAAAGTCCATATTCACGTAGATTATTGTTTGGTCAATCAAAAGCATCCAATTTCTTCTGTACCGCACGAAGGAATTTAACAAGCGCAGAACTCATCGGCAAATCTTCTGGGTTAAGACTTGCGATCAGTGCCTGTCTACATGTCCTTACACTACGCATGTTAAACATTCTTTTAATTGTAGTTTTTCTTTCAATTTCCAGATCCGGGCAAAGACACAATAGGTGTAAGATGTTTTCTTCTCCTAGGTTACAAAGCCTGCATATGTTATTTCCTTGTGGTCTCTTCCATGGTGGTAAGTGGCATGTGCCTGGATAGAAGCCAAATCTGGCATTAATAAAAATGTGTTTATTTTTCTTAGACCATGCAGTTTCTAGATAGGTTTGAACCTTTTTTTTCTTATATCCAGAGACAATTGACCATGCGTGGCTACGCTTGACCAGAATATCTTTATCCATAATCATGGAGAGGTAGTTAGTGAGTTTGTTTATTGTTTTTTTGAAGCTCTCCGACGTAATTGTGGTTTCCCAGATTGGTGTTATACCAAATTCTGCAATAGCGCTGTTTAAGCAGGAGCTGACGTTTGTGTTTGTTTTGTTGTTCACTTCCTGCCACAATAAGCGGGACATTTCATTATCCTTGTCGTTTTTTATTCTGTTCCATACTTTTAGTATGTGCCCTTTCCTTGCGTAGCATTGATTGTTTAGCCCAAACTCAAGTCTCACCTGAGCTTGTGAGGCATTCTTCGGGAGAGAGAATAAGGATCTGTACGTTTTAGCTACAGCTATATTAATAATTTCAGCATCTTGACCATTGAGTGCCTCACTACCATAGGTTAGAGCAGGCAATAATTTTGCGGCAATTATTTTTAATAAAGGGTGATAAGACAAATCTCCTGTTGATTTCTGAATGATTTTAAAGGCCCCTACTAGGGAGTTTGCCTTTCTTATAATGTCCGATTTTTGTGTCTGAAAGTTGCCTTTGTCATTAAAAGTAACTCCCAAGTATTTATACTCTGCTACTTGCTCCAATTTTTTTCCGTTTAATAACCACTTATGTTTGGATTTAAGATGAGCATTTTTTTAAATGACCATTACTTTGGTCTTAGCTTCATTTATTTGCATGCCATTTTCCTGTGAATACCTAAAAATCCCATTGATTAATCGTTGCATGCCGACTTTGGTTTGGCTTAAAAGCACAACATCGTCGGCATATAATAGGTTAGATATCAGTTTGTTTGCTAGCCTTGGGGAATGTGCATTGATTTCATTTAGGTCTGTAGAAAGATCTGCTAAGAATAAGTTGAAAAGTAAGGGGGCCAGAACGCACCCTTGTTTTAGGCCACTCGATGTAGAGATTTTTCTGGTTAGTGTATTTCCCTCACCTAACCTTACCTTTACCCAAGTTTCTGTGTGCAGGAGCCGGATCAATTGTAAGAGATTATGCGGAATTCCTTGTTTGTTAAGCTTTTCCCAAAGGAGTTCTCTGTCAACACAGTCAAAAGCAGACTTAAAGTCTACGAAACACAGATATAGCAGTTCTTTAGATGTGATTGCTTTATCTATTAGTAGTGATAGTATTAAAATATTTGTGGATGTACCAAGTCCCTTAATAAAGCCTGTTTGATTCGCAGGCAGTACCTGTTTCTCTTTTGCCCATTCCGTTAAGATCTTCAGTAGGAGTCCGGCAAACAACTTTGCATCGGTGTCCTGCAATGTAATTAGGCGATAGTTTTCCAATAGTTGCCAATTTCATGTGCCCTCTGTGTAGTGGGCTATGCCCATGTTACGTTACCCCTGTGGCGCCTCTTGACATGTTAAGATTCTATGCCCGAGTTTATACACTCTACCTAATTCCATTATGCTCAAGCTTTCAAGCATTCCCTGAACACATGAACCAATGGCTTGCCTTGCTCTCGCGGTTACTGGGGTTTTAGAGTGTTTTTCCCAGTTCTGAAAGGTCAAGCCATTGTACCAACACATGTTTCCTTCAGGAGTCTTGCAGAGCCTTCCAGATTTCCACGTGTCACATGTGAATTTGATGTATCCATTTGACCCTGAGTCTGTATATAAACCCTAACTCAAGCTCCTTGATTGGCCTATGCTCCCTCGGAACACGTTCCTTGCTTCCCACCCAAATGAACAATCAACCTGACCTGGACAGCACTCTTCTCGGCTGTAGTTCACACGTTCTTCCAGTGATTTCCTTGTCTCTAATTCCCTAAATGCATCCTTCGTCTCCGCCTCCTACTCAGCTACTCCACCTCCTCTGCGACTTCCTGAGTCAAGACCTTGAGTCCTTCTTCAGACTTATGACAAGTTGAAGTACCAGGCTAAGTGCTTGATATCAGGTTAGTGCATACCATCCATTTATAGTAGTAAGCAGGCTGGAGTATCGTCATCCTCAAGACTATATACTTGCCTTCAAGTTCCTTCTCTTTGACTTCCCTCCAGCTCACCTTGATTGTTCTTGCTTTGGATCCCTCCTGCAACCCTGGCCATTGAAATGAGTTACATCAAGGATTAGAGACTTAAGGGGCTGATTAGGATGGCGGGAAGACCACCACTGACAGGCTGTCGGTGGCGGTCTCCCTGCCATCCTAAGAAGCTTTTCCACCCTCCAAATTTTGATGGCGGGCGGTGTGCAGGCGGGCGGAAAGCCTGACCGCCACGCTTCCGCCCGCCGGTGCGGCGGAGGGCCTCTCAATCCCTAAAATGGTGGTATTGCCTACCAAGCACTGCCGTAGGGATTAGGATGTTCCCTCCCGGCCAGCCTTTCCATGCCGGTTCACCCGCCATGAAAAGGCTGGCAGGGATGGACATTAGGGGCCCATAGCGGGCCCCCCTTCAACCCTGCCCCCTTTTTTGGGGCACCTACATATCCCTGTAGAAAGTGACAGGCACCGCATGGTGCCTTTCACGTAGTACAAGGATATGCAAAACATCCCTTTTTAACATTGCAGAGGGTGTTGCAGCCAGCAACACCCGCCACATTGTTAAAGGTGGGTAATGCAACCGCCACAGTGGTGGTTGCATCCTTATTCCTATTGTGGGTCTGCCACCTTGTTGGCAGGCGGTCCCAAATAGGAGACAATGCCAGACGGACAGAAGTCCATTCGCCAACGTAATCAGGCACCTAATTCTTTGTATCCCTGATGAACAGTAGTGCCTTAAGAATTATACACCAAGCGCTTGATTAATGTACTAACCCTGTACAGAGCGCCATGTTTAGAGTTTCCATGAGAGTCTCCTTAACTCCAATCTATGTTCTGAGTGTTTCCTTGGGAGTGGCAGTAACTCCAATCTGTCTTTCGAGTTATTTCTTAGGAGTGTGTAACTCCACTCCGTGGTTCCGGTTATTTTGTTCCTTGCTTTTTTTCTGAAAGAGACTGTAAGTGTATGTTACTGATGTATTTGCAAATCCATTGTTTGAGAGGCTTAGTGTATTGTTGGCAATTGCCTTTTCTCGTTATTTCTAGTGCATTCCGTATTTGTAAATCCAGAGGTTGGTCCTGTGTACATCTAACTAGCAGACTAAGAGAGCCTCCAGTTAATGCTGTGTGACCAGAACCAGTTTTGCAAGTCTCTCTTTTCTTATTTTGTCTCATCCCTCCCTTCCCCTCGAAGACGGTGCCTTGTTTAGGGAGAAACTATTCCTTGAATGGGTAGGGCCTGCAGAGATAGGAGGTCTAGCATCAGTTCCAGTATAGTGTCCGCAGTTAGAACCAGGTCAGTGCATGACACTATGTACCTCGTTGCAGGGTTGCCAGCAGTAATGTAAAAAGGCTCTGTCAATTTGGAATTCCTCTATAAGGGTAATGCATAACAACCATAGCTGCAATGAGCCTGACACCATGGCAATGCTCTTAGTAATATTGCTCACTAATGCCACATGATGTATCACTTAAATATCAGCTTTAAATATATTTTGGAAATGCCTCCGTAGTTTTCAGCTTATGAGTTCTGAAAATACACACATTTCTGTCTCAAATACATACTCTGAATATTGGTATACATATATTCATTCAACTGGGCTCAAACCTCTACATTTAGATGGATGGGCTGCACACAAGAGAGCTACTTGCTGGTAGCTGAAGAACTATCAGTAGCTCATTTGCTACTCATCGGAGAACTCTTCTCTAAGCCCATAGTTGTGTTTTTCACCTCTGTAGAATACAGCCACCTTCTTCTTGCCCTTTCCCAGTACATATGACCATTCGTCCACTATGGCATTGGGCACTTAACCTCACCATTGTCCATAGACTGGGTGATGATATAAGTTTCCCGAGTCACGCTAAGAGATCCCCTGAACATGCCTGCTTGCTTGCTAGCTTAATCCAGAGCTCAAGGAAGTCATTTTTGATGGTTCTGTGACTTCCGACAACCACAATTCCCAGTAGGGGTGAGAAACCCTGAGTCAAGATCTGTCCTCTCCACATGCAGAGCCCTTTGCCCAAAGGGGCTATCACCTTTGAATGGCAACATATCCAACTTTCAAAGAACTGTAAAAACTCTAAACCAGGACACAGAGCAGAATTATTGTGCAAAACATCGAAAACATGAGAACTGAGATTTCTTACTCTATTGTCAATGTCATATCGAGGTTATCCACAGTTGCCGTCATTATGTTGTGTTTTTCATCATAATATTATTAATTGGACAGCACTACTGGAGACAGACTATTTGGCAGGAGGATTGGTTCCTAAATCTTCTCCCACAGGATGACCTTGATATTCGACGTTACAAACAGAGAAACAACCACAATGTGTTTTAATTGAGATTTATGTGCCCTGTGTAGTATTTATTGTGAATACATGTTTAATTGGATTGCATGATTTCTTACTGTCCTTTACTCTTGAATATATTTTTGTAGTGACAATAAAGTTGTATTGTTTTAACTAAGCAACAGCTGTGGATTAACATTACATCTTTATTGTGATAACTTTGTTATACTGTCTCTACTCTCAAACGTTACACCACACGAGTTAACCCTTGACTACTTTACACAGCTTTCCCAAATGGTCAGGAAGGCTTTGCCTGAACCAGTTTTTCCACCAAGCCCAAGTACCTCGCATCTTGGTCAAAATGAACATGAGCAAACTCACCTTTCATATTGCTATCTGGTCCCTACAATAGGGAAAATGCCCTACGGTCTCTAGATGGCCTTCAAGGCTGGGGAAGAGTCAGTCGCATATCACAAGTGCAGCCTGCAATGGCGGTGCAAGCTTCCTAAGCCTCTTGAAAATGATAGTGTGATAGGTAAAAAAGGGGTCTGTCTATAGAAGGTGATAATAACTGTGATGGTGCATGCTTATTCTGCTGTTGGTTAAAGTAAATGAACCCCTGGCTGCTGGTGTGGGCCCAGCTGCCTTAGCAGCAGGCCAACAAATCCACTGGTATCGATTTTTGATCACCACCAATACTGATCAGGCATCAAATGGTGACCTGAAGCTGAAAGGCTCAAGAATTCAGTGGCACATGCCCGCACAAGCCTCATCCACACCGCTTTGTTAATTTGTATCCCTGCAGTTGACAATGCCGAGGCGGTCCAACCACCATGCGCTGAAGTACATGCCACATGTGAACCTGCAAGACTATGGCTTTAGTTGTCCTGAAGCCTGTTGAGATGGTCTACTCTACAATAAAATGGCAGCAGTAATGCAGGCGATGATACCTGTGGCAGATGACAAGCAGCGGATAGTGTGTTCAAAAGGATATCTTCCATTACGTGAGGAAGACGATACACAGTGATAAGCACGTGATTGCTGCAATGCTCTTAGTACTGCTATAGAGGACATTGTCAATATTCCAAAATCAATAGTTTTGCAAAAACATCTATGCTTTGTATCCTTGCAGAGTTTAAAACTTAAAGAAAATGAACAAAACAAATCTTCAATTGAAAACTGCTGCCTATAACGAATAAAGCAAATATTGGCGGCCTAGCGGTGTTCGTATGCCCATGCGGATATCAAAACTAAGGTTCTCATTTTGAATATCGCAGGTTGAGCGCAGTCCGCCAGGATGGTGGAGATCATTACCTCTGCCAACCTTGCAGAGTACAGCTCGCTATATTTAGAGATCTCTGCCAGTCTATTGGAGATATCTGTGCCTTCAAAGGAACCGTCGACATGGTGGCTCCTTTGAATGGACTAAGAGTTGTTTAGTGGCCCCCATGTTTCATGCAGTCACTCAGCAAACTTTGTTCTATTGCAAAACCAAACTCCCAAAGCGGGAGTTTCTTTTTTGTAAAACAAAATATTAATGGCATTGGCACAGTAGAAGTTTTCTGTGTGGGGGTAATATTTCTGTTCGGGACTGTCAGGATTTTTATTGCAGTCCCACACAGAAAGAAGAGGCCATCAGAGTATCCGCTCTAAACAAGGAGGATGGTCTGATGTATTTACATTGATGGCCCCAAGTCCATCGGGCTGTGTAAGTGTTCCACCAGCAACCCCAGCAGGAGCACCTCTGGCAAAAATATGACGGTCCGCCTGACTCTTAGGAGAGTGGGTAGACCATCAGTTTAGCGGACCGGGTACTGCATCACATTTGTGGCAGAGGACCCTTCCAGTCGAATTCTAAATGAGTTCCTTAGAGCATGGTTGATATAGGTGGCTCCCGTTGGGTCTTGTTGTTCGGCTACCTTCAAGTAATGAAGATCAGCCTCTTCTCATTGGTTAGCAGGTCGACTCACAGTTTTTTTGTGGTCTGAGATGAGATCCTGTCAGCCAAGAGTGGTGGAGTTGAGGAGGTATATGACCTCTAACACAAAAGTTTGTTAGAGATGCAATTAATAAAATCAATGGACCGGTATGTGCCACAATTGGTTTTTTTTAGTGGCCAGGTTCCTGCCATGGTTGGGCAGAGACGATTCAGAAAAGGGGGTGGTGATGAACAGAGTGTCTGAATTAAGCAGACCACTCTTACCCAGTCCAAAGATCAGGGCTTGATCCATCACCGTTATTTATCTCACTGCACCATCCCAGCTCAGAACCTGGCTATATGCAAATCAGTCCGTCCTTGCTTGAATCCTGATGGTTGGGCAGAGATCATAGGTCCACGATGATAATTAGTAATTATATGGACTGGCAGAATGGAGTTCAGTAGTTTTGCCCCCATCATGCATTATCCTGTTTACAGGGCCCTCCAATGAATAATGCCACAATAAATCTCAAAATCGGATCCAACGTCAAAGAAAACAACATTCTAGAAGCTTATTGTTGCTGATTGTTAGATAAACAAGACTGTTCAATGAGAACTGTTTTATTCCCTAAACTGGATCGCCCTTTTAAGCATAGTAGATTTACAATTATAATAATAGTCAAAACTCACTGTTATATAGCACTCTCTTGCAGCTTCGCTGGGCTGTAATAGATGTAACTTTTAGTACTGTGCAGAATTGTAATCCCGCAAGAGGAATTGGGGAATTTTGGTAAATATGCATTCCCTTTTGTAATGAGGAGTAACCCCAAACATTTTCCAATCGTCATGTGATCAAATGTTTTCCCTGTTCGAGCAATGTAATGACAACTGGAACAATACAAGGCTTCAGAATGCAAGCTAGCGAGATTTGACGTCCTCTAGTGAGATTTCCGGTTACTATGAGGACTTCCGACGAGATTTTACGAATGCAAGCAGTCACAGTCAGAGGGCTGCCTTCCCAGCAGATTTTCTACATGAGCGGCAGCAAAATCAACTTGAAAATAATTTTTTGAGTAGGTATTCTACCCAAACGGACAGTTCAGGTAGTGTTTTTTTTTAGTTAGAAATGCATTTTTTTTAGAATTTACTTTAGATTTTTTAACAGGAAGGAAGTGCCACAGAGACTTCAACTTCCCCTTCCCATCCAGAAGGCTCCCCTCTCTGCTTGGTCGCTTTTTATTTGGATTTAGAGGGAAAGGATCACTCTCGTTGTCTGCAAGTCCTCCTGTGTGTGTATAAATATATATTATATATATATATATATAGATATATATATATAGTTCACCAAACGCCCTCACGGAGGGTGATACTCACAGAGAGGGGGTGAGGAGCTGTGCAGGGGCTGACAGGCCGGATGGCAGAGGATCGTGGTGTGCCCTTTCAGAAGCTCAAGGGCGTTTGGTGAACTATATCTATATCTATATATATATATATATATATATATCTATATCTATATATATATATATCTATATCTATATCTATATATATATATATATATATATATATATATATATATATATATATATATATATATATATATATATTTATATATATCCGAAAAAACTCCAAATACCACTTCCAGGTCAACCAACGTCGGACCGGCGAGGGAACATAGGAGACGGACCACAGAGTGCGCTGCACAGGATCTTTTATTTGCAGAGAAGCCGGTAAGCCAGAGGGCACTACGCGTTTCGGGCTGGAAAAGCCCTTGTTCACATGCAAATGAACCAGTTTCAACTTTTTAATTTTATACTGCTGTGCACACCCAATTGGCCCGCCCTGTCACATGGTATACAACTGCATAGACATAGAAAACATTTTACTCCCACATCTTGAGGAGAGAGGTACTGCCAAGTCTACAGTTTTCCCTTGTTTTCAAACAAACCACATTTCAATGTTATATATTATATATTATTTGCATACAAATTAATATAAATAAAATGGGATGTCATGTTTTAAAACCAAGATTGTAGGCAGATTTGATGAATACGGTATCACAAAATTAATAACAGGATGAATCCTTATATACATAACCGTTAAAATGTCTATATACAGTATTGTAGTGACTGGGGAATTGTAGGATTGCTAAGGGTGCCAATATTTACATTTTAGACTGGTTCCAAGTCTGCGAATGGTGTAGAGTGATAAAGTGCATAGGGAGGAGAGGTAGGTGAGAATAAAGTGCTGAATCCACATGTTGTTAAGTACCTTTTGTCATCATTGCATAAATGCATAAAGTCAGAGATAGGAACATGAACCTATATAAATCTCATACAAAAGTTTAAAACCATGGATACTTAATAAAACCACCATGTGTAGAATTCATAGTTGCTAAAAATACCCGGTGTAAAATACAGTGATAAAAAGTGTACAAAAATATTTTTTCATTTTTTTGATAAAACACGTGTATCTAAATTATTATATAACAATATTTACAACATTAGAGGAAGGTAAGGAGTTACATTTATCAATGGTAGGTTGACCAACAAGGAACTTGACTGGTCAACTATACAGTTAGTGAATTCGGCACCGTCATAAATTACTTGGACTTAGAAGATTAGACCCACTAGATAACAGGGAACCTGACTATCTAGTGGAAAAGAAACCAAGGTACTATTTGTTAACGAGCATCTCATAGAAAGTGACGAAGATCCTCAGTAATGTTAAGCCCGTTAGGCCATTTACTGTCGAATTCGAGGATCATTCGTGATTCCAATTGCCTGAGTTTGAGCTCACGGTTGCCTCCACGTCTTAGCTTGGGAATCGAGGCTATCACGTAGTAAGATAGACAATTAATATCTTTACTGTGAGTGCTCAAAAAGTGACGTGCTACTGGGTATGCTGGATCCGAGTGCAAAATTGCTCGTATATGCTGTAGAATTCTGACATGTACAGGTTGTATGGTGCTGCCTACATAATTGAGGCCGCACGTACATGTCAGGACGTATACCGCATATTCTGTTTTGCAGGTATGCTGGCCTTTAATTGGGGTCTCTGTATCACTGAAGGGAGTTGTGTAGTGAGTCTTATTTATTCCGAATTTACATGCTCTACAAGTAGAGCATTTCCGGAATCCCTCCTTGACTAGCCAGTTCTGTTTGCACTTGAGTTCAGGGCTACTTTGGTCAAGCACTGCGCCCATACTAAGAGCACGTCGAAAAGTGATCATGGGTTTGTTAGGAAGCATATTTCCTAATACGTTGTCCGTTAGTACAATAGGCCAATTATGGTTAATGATCTGTCTTATTTTATTTTGTTGGCTACTGTAATTGGTGATGAACCTGGGACATTCCTGTTTAGTGGTATCTATTGTCTCATCAGGTAAATTAGTAGTTTCAGAAGGTGTGCTTAACAGACTTGCCCGGGTTCTGTCTTGTGATTTTGCTAATGCTTGATTAAACATTTTTTCTGTATAACCTCGGGCTTTCATGCGAATGCGTAAGTCATTAACACTACTCTCAAAATCATTAATACTACTGCAGATTCTTTTCAGCCTAAGTATTTCCCCATAGGGAATACTTTGGATCGTGTGCCTTGGGTGTAAACTAGAGGCATGAAGAGTAGTGTTGCCTGCAGTAGCTTTGCGATGGAGAGTAGTTTGCACTCTATCATGTTCATCAATGTATACAGTAACATCCAAAAATTCTGCTTGTTTGTTGCTTATTTTGGATGTAAACTTGAGGTTATATGGGTTATCATTGATGGCATTTATAAACGCACATGCTAGCGAGATTTGACGTCCTCTAGTGAGATTTCCGGTTACTATGAGGACTTCCGACGAGATTTTACGAATGCAAGCAGTCACAGTCAGAGGGCTGCCTTCCCAGCAGATTTTCTACATGAGCGGCAGCAAAATCAACTTGAAAATAATTTTTCGAGTAGGTATTCTACCCTAACGGACAGTTCAGGTAGTGTTTTTTTTTAGTCAGAAATGCATTTTCTTTAGAATTTACTTTAGATTTTTTAACAGGAAGGAAGTGCCACAGAGACTTCAACTTCCCCTTCCCATCCAGAAGGCTCCCCTCTCTGCTTGGTCGCTTTTTATTTGGATTTAGAGGGAAAGGATCACTCTCTTTGTCTGCAAGTCCTCCTGTGTGTGTATAAATATATATTATATATATATATATATATATATATATATATAGATATATATATATAGTTCACCAAACGCCCTCACGGAGGGTGATACTCACAGAGAGGGGGTGAGGAGCTGTGCAGGGGCTGACAGGCCGGATGGCAGAGGATCGTGGTGTGCCCTTTCAGAAGCTCAAGGGCGTTTGGTGAACTATATCTATATCTATACATATATATATATATATATATATATATATATATATATATATCTATATATATATCTATATATATATATATATATATATATATATATATATATATCTATATATATATCTATATATATATATATATATATATATATATATATATATATATATATACCCAAAGGAATAACACTCCCAACAACATCCAGCTTGTTGCAAACCGGCGAAGAAGGAGACGGACCACTTCAATCAGGCAAGAAGTTCTTTTATTTAGCCAAGTTCCAGTAGTGACGCTTCGAGCCCTGGAGTCCTTGTTCACACATATATATGTATTTTTCACCAACAGATCACTCTGTGTCAGCGTGCTCATGATCGGTGCGAGTAGTGCAGAAAAGGGATTGAGATCTGCATTACGTATTGCCACCAAGTACAAAGAATTACTCACACTCCAGGAAATTGGTATCAAGACTTCTTTACTTCAGTATGATACAGCCAACACCATCAAGTCCTCTCACAAACCAATGCGTTTTGACCACTCTGGTCTTGCTCAAGGTTAGCAGTAATCCACATTTTAGGTCTATATATACACAACTACCCATATAGCCATTATGATGCATTACGGAAAATGTGGTTCCAGTTGACATAAGTGATATTTACAGTGCATATTCTTTATATTTACAACATTACTTTTGTGAATCCATGTTAACTATACAGGCTATATTAGTAATGGCTTAGTGCCCAAAACATCATTTGTTCACTTGATTGTTAATTTTGACCTGAAGTTTTTCACTTGCCGGCTTAGTGCCATTTTAGTCATCTCTCAGTTGTGACAAGTACTTCTAATTGTGAGTATTTACAAGTGCACATGAAGTTATTCGTCCCCATTTAATCCGATTGGCTGTTTAATAGGGAACCTGATGATCATTCTTGATTCCAAGCGTCTCAGTTTTTTGTTCCTGTCTCCCCCTCTTTCGTTTGTAGGGACTGTTGCCAGACCCCAGTATTTCATTTGTTGCCATCCGTAGTTTTGATGTAATTTCATGTATTTGGTCATGGCGTATGTTGGATCATCATTTCGAATTGCACGGATGAGTTCCAAAATTCTCTTTTTTAGTTGGCAGATTGTGCTTCCAATGTAACTGCATCCCCAATTGCATTCCAACATGTACACAGCATATGTGCTTTCACAGTTGATTTTTTCATTTATTGTATATCTTCTTCCTTTTAGGTCCGTGATTTCTTTTTTGTTTTCTCCGATCTTGCAAGTCTTACATTTTTCGCATTTTTTGAAGCACACATGTAGATCTGTTAGCCACGTTTTTATTTTAGGGTTTGTAAAGTGACTATGTGCAATTTTGTCTTTGATTGAAGGAGCTTGCTTGTACGTTATACTGGGTTTGTCTTTTAGTACTTGTCTCATGTCAGAATCGTTTAACAGTATGTGCCAGTGTTTGTTCAATATTTCTGAGATTGCAAGATTGTCCTTACTGTATGACAGGATCATTCTTATATCTGGATTCTCCTCCTTTTTGCCGTCTCTTGTTCTGTGAAAGGTATGTTCTCTGGGGATTTTTTCTGCCTTCTTTCTGGTGTGTAGCCTCTTTCTAGGAAATTTTCACTTGTTTAATCCATTTTGTATTCCAGTTCTTGCTCAGAGTAGTTACGTTTCATACATAAAAAATCACTGTATGGTATAGTTTTGATTCATGATTTTGGGTGAAAATTTGAGCCATGGAGTACACTGTGGCAGTCGGTTTTTGATATGTTGTCGTTTTCAATTTACCTTCTTCCTGATATACTTCAATGTCAAGGAATTGTTGTTTTGTTTTGCTGGAATTGTGTGTAAATTGTAGACCTTCAGCATTGATGTTTAACTTCGCTACAAATTGGCTGAATTCTTCCGACGTGCCACTCCATATGATAAAAATATCGTCAAGAATCTTAGCCATAGTATTATTTTTTTCCATGTATATATCCATATTTTCACTCCAGGCAATAGATTTTTCCCACCATCCCATTGTGAGATTTGCATAGTTGGGTGAAAATGACACGCCCATGACAGTTCCAAACATTTGGCAGTAGAGTTGTTGGTCAAATAAGAATATATTATTCCGTAGGCATAGTTCCACCATTTCCTTGATCATTTTGGAGTGTTCAAGATATTTGATATCTCATTGTCCTAGAAAATATTCCAAGGCTCAAAGTCCTGTGTTGTTCGATTGATTGATGTGTAGAGTGATACTACATCAGTGGTGGCTAACAGATAGTCTTCTTGCCATGTGTTTCGTTTAAGATCCTCAAAAAAATTGCCTGTGTCTTTGATGTAGGAGTTCAGCGTGGTGACCATTGGTGCTAAGAAGGAATCCACATATTTTGAAAGGGGTCATAGAGACTGTCACAGCTTGATATTATTGGTCTTCCTGGTGGATTGATTAGAGGTTTGTCGTTCTTAGGTAGGAAATATATGGTTGGGATCGTTAGGTTGTACTTTGTTAGGAAGCTCACCTCATCATTGGTTAGAAATCCTTTTTCTGACCAAGTTTTCAATTTTGATTGTAATTCCATTGTTAATCGATTGATGGGATTTTTTTCAGTTTTTTGTAGTTTTCGATGTTGTTCAGTTGTCTTAGTGCTTCTTTTTAGGTCTCGCCTCTCAATGCGCATACGCATTGAGCAGAGCAAGACTATAGTGACTTAAACAGACTTTACCCAACTGGGCGATTTGGTGCTGTGCCCGTGCGCTTTTAGGTCAATGCGCAAGCGCATTGACCTAAAATGCACGTGCACATCATCAAATCGCCCTCTGTTCCCTCAGCCGCACTCCTCCCACACCTTTGAAGTGAAGCTTAGCTTCACTTCAAAGGCCCCTGCTGCTTCACACCCTCATCGCCGCTCTCCCCGCTCCGCCCCCTCCCCTGCCCTCCGTGTCGCATTTCTCCTCCCCCCTCCCCACAGCAATGCCCTCCGTCACTCAGACGAAGTAAAACACACCATTCCCACGCATTCTGCCAGGTCACTGAATGGAACTGCAGTTTGCTCACCAGACATTTCATATCACATTCAGTTTCCTCTCTAAATGTAATCCTTCAGATTCAGCTGACAAGTGCAGTATAGAAGTGATGTCGTTTCCCCGAATATAAGCTGCGCCCGACAAGCCGACTTTGTACAGTAGTATGCGACTCGTTGGTGGCAGTTGTTTTCTCTCTTGGCAGTGTGTATTGCGCAACTGCGAGTAAGCTCATGTTTCCTCACATGCTCCACATCTCATCTGTGTTCGAAAAGCTTTCCGAAGCATTCCTGAGTCATTGCCACCTGTCCCACCCGCAGTGCCTGAGTCACTGCGCCAACTTGGAAAGGAAATAAC
Organism: Lissotriton vulgaris; assembly: GCF_964263255.1. Taxonomy (NCBI): domain Eukaryota; kingdom Metazoa; phylum Chordata; class Amphibia; order Caudata; family Salamandridae; genus Lissotriton; species Lissotriton vulgaris. Next base: position 1,147,217 of record NW_028240613.1, on the reverse strand, counting down.
GCGTTGCTTCCTAGGTGCGAGTCCTCTGTTTGTGCTAGTGCAGTTACCCAGTTAATTAGTTCAATGCTTGCTGTGGCCATGGATTTAAGCCTGTCAACAAGTGTGACGTTCCAGAGACACTGCGCCAACTTGGAAATGAAATAACACGTTGCTTCCTAGGTGCGAGTCCTCTGTTTGTGCTAGTGCAGTTACCAAGTTAATTATATTAATGCTTGATGTGGCCGTGGATTTAAGCCTGTCAACAAGTGTGACGTTCCAGAGATACGCTCTATCCTGGTTAAGTCTCGAGTAGCCCTTGGACAGAATTAATCTTGTCTGTAGCACCTTCTTTGGGCCAAAGAGGGTGAGGGCTCCAACACCTCTATTCGTTTGATCTAGGCCTCATGATTGATGACTCCAAAATCATCTTAGAATGGATCTAAAAGTTGTGTCATGTAATATGAAGCAGATGAGACTTTCGTGTGAGCCTGTGGTGTACACGTGCCTGACTCCCTAAACGTTACCTGTGCCTCATACGCCAGATGAGAGTTGGCGTGGCCATGTGTGTGCAAGTTTACCTAACTTTTGGCGACCTCCTTCTGTGTGATGTATTCTGATAACTTTTCTGTTCGGGCCAGAAACGGGCAATCCTACTGCGGGCCCGTGTTTCTTTATACACCTGCAGTGAGTGCCCCTCGTTCATTCTCCCACACATATTGAATGACGCTCATTACAGCAGCCTGCCGTTCCTTCCAGTTCCTTCCTCCCCGCACCCATCTGCAAGACATACAAATAGCGCCTCGTCACTCCAAGGCTCCCCTTGTGTTGCTATCTTTTGATCTCTGACCATAGTCTGCAATCCGATTTTTTCCGCCCCTTCCTTGTTTGGCTTCTCACCTTCCCACTTCTCTTTTGTCATTCGCGTTCCTCCTCTGCCCCATGTTGCTGCAGTCCTCTAGCAGGGACCTTACTGTAGCTTGTGCCGCCGCCATTCGCACCTCGGCCACGTCACAGAAAAGATGTTAAAGCTGCCACAACACTTCAGAGGGCGCGCCTTTTGTTCAGTGTTGCTCATTTCACCTCTGTTCTTCACCACTCGGTGCCGCTTGCACCACCTTTCACCAGCTGCAGGGGTTGTGTGGCCTGAGACTCGCGAAATATTTTGCGCCGGTTTAAGGTTTTGAAAACACAGCCAGTGCAAGGAATGTGTACGCCACAGGTATTACTTTTCATGCAAAATTGTTTAGTTAGCCCGGAAAAAGTATTGTTGAGCCAACTTATGTACGGCTTTGGAAGACAAAAATAACACAATTAACTGTACATAGCGCTGTCTACCATTTTGTGTTTGGGATCTAGGCACTGATATGTACATTACTACCCAACTCAATGTTACTCTTTTTTTCGACTCGTAAGGATGAAAGACTGACATTGGAGCCTGTTATTGTTTTAAATTTGTATAGCTAGCTAGACCCGAAGGTATCAGAGCGCTTTACACGTTATGTGATCACTTTTTTTACTCTTCAGTGGAATCATTAGTTCACTTAGCTCTTTCCCCAGCTTCCAAGCTGAGGAAGAAATCACTAGCTCTACAAACGTGCTGCAAAGAAGGATGCTAGTGTCTCCAGGCACTAATGAATGAATGGGCTTTGTGTTCTGTAGCATTCTCAGATGGCCCCAGCTCACCCCAGAAACAATTATAGATTACATGTGTTTCAATTTACATCAACTGTTTTAGTACAAAAACATATGTAAGCAAGAAGGGTGGGAGAGGTATTAGAAATGCAAGTCCAACTGTGTGGGTGTTGCCAACATTCCCAAAGGGCTAAACTTCTAGAAAGTGTCTTGTACAGGACTGAATTTCAGGATACCCTTACAATATTCTGACCAGGTGGATTCAAGATTTATTTGTACCTCTTGAACTAACCTCTCGGCAGATTAAAAACTCCCTGATCAATATTTTCTTGTACTGATGATGACCTGCTAACTTACTAAAGTTTGAAACCCTGTTAACTGCTACCCGCAATATTAAGATTAGTCTTTTGTTTAAGCTTGCAGTAGCGCCCTCTCTTCGATTTACACCTAACTGCCTGTCTGTGTGACCAATGCACACCTTAAATCGGTTGTCTATATGTTAAATGTTAAATGTCGTATACTTGTAAAGCGCACAGCTGCCCCAGCAAAGGGGCGTCCCGGCGCTGTATACCGCTGGGGAACCCATCCTGGCTTTCCCTGTGAGATGGTCCCCCCTGGGCATCTCCAAGGTGAAGACAAGCATCCCCGGCGCTGATGGGGCCGTTAGTAGAGATTAAGCAAGCTATTGCCCAGAGTTGCTGAGTGGGACCCATGGTTGGAGTAGGCACTGAGGCGAGAATTATCAAGTCCGCTGACCATGGCCCAAGACACTGCCGCGTCGGGAATCGAACCCTGGTCCCGGGCCGACCTCTGCTTCCGGGTCTGCCGCCCCTAACCAGTGAGCTACACCACTCCACTCCACTCCACACTGTGGAACATACGTTTGTTTCATTTAGATTTATGTAGGGTGACAATTTGAAGTTCTCCAATTAATAGATGGAACTCTTATGAAATCACATGCTCTGACAACATCCTAACATGTTTAATGTGGTCGACAATATCAGTATTGTATTACAAATAAGTAAAACATAAGGTATGCCTCTTTTTGAAGCAAGGCTTCCCAGTTTTTTTTATTTTTCTTTACCTCTCTCCCTCTCTCAGACCACTCCCTCTCCTCTGCCTCCTTCCCTCTCGTCCTCCCTGTCTCTCCCTCTCCTCACTCTCTCACTCTTTCTCTATCTGTCTACCTCTCTCCCTATCCCTCACTTCCCTCTCTCCTCTCTCACCCTCTCCCTCTCTCTCTCCTCTCTCCCCCTATCTCTCCTCTCTCCCTCTACTTACCTTCCCCCTGCTCTCTTTTTTCTCCCTCTCCCCATCTCCCCCTCTGCCTGCTCTCCTCTCTCTCTCTCCCTCTCTCCCTCCCCTCTCTCTCCCCTCTGTCCTTCGCTCTCGTCCTCCCCCTCTCTCCCTCTACCCCTTTCCCTCTCTCCCTTTCCCACACTTCCCTCTCCATCTCTCCCTTTCCCTCTCTTCCCTCTCCTCTCTCCCCGTCTCCGTCTCTCTCTCCTCTCTCCCCCTCTCTCTCCTCTCTCCCCCTCTCTCTCCTCTCTCCCTCTCTTTACCCTCACCCTCTCCCTCTCCCTGCTCTCCTTTTTCTCCCTCTCCCCATCTCCCACTCAGCACAACCACAGCATCACTCAGCACCACCACAGCATCACTCAGCACCACTCACCATCACCACTCAGCACCCCTCACCATCACCACATCATCACTCAGCATCACCCCGCACCACCACAGCACCACCACATCATCACTCAGCGCTACCCCAGCATCACTCAGCACCGCCACATTATCACTCAGCACCACCACATTATCAGTCAGCGCCACCCCAGCATCACTCAGTGCCACCCCAGCATCACTCAGCACCACCACAGCATCACTCAGCGCAACCACAGCATCACTCAGTGCAACCACAGCATCACTCAGCGCAACCACAGCATCACTCAGCGCAACCAGAGTATCACTCCGCACCACCACAGCATCACTGGTTCAAATATGTTCTTTCAATGTTTCAAGCTGTTTTCAAGCTTTCAAGCTTTATTACAAATCACAAAAAGATGTTAATATTTCACTTCTGTTCTTGGATATTCGTCACAATAAAAAACACTGAACATAATCTTCACAAAAGTTATTTACAAAAGTTTAAGCTATTGACATTACAAATTAAATAAATTATTTAAGTATTAATTATTTTAAAAAAATAAAAGCCATTGTTATTTGTAATATCAATACATCTAAGTCACGTAAATACAAAACATGTTGCATTACAAATGCTATAGGTGTCACATTTGCGAAAGTTATAACTATTGGCATTGTAAATGACAAAGCTATTAATTTAGCTATTTTAAAAAACAACACATAAATAAAAAAAAATGTCATTTATAAGACCAATAGCTCAAACTTTCCTAATGAAAGACCTATTGCATTTCCAATGCTTGTTTGTATTGCGTCTTCTCCGTCACCACAATGTTCCCGCCTTTATCGGCGGTTTAATTTCCCGGCTTTCATTTTCCATCAATTCAATTCTTTTAGCGCTCTCCTTTCTGCTTTAGTTAGATTTTCATTTTTCTTCCCTTGTTTGTTTGTTAAATTTTGCAGATCTTATGTTATGAGTTCATAGTAGAGATCAATTTTATTTCCTTGCGTTAAGATGGGACAGAATTTTGATTTAGGTTTGAATGTGGTTTTCTCTCTTTCTGAGGTTTCAAATCCTAGTCTGGTTATTACATTTGACTCCTGTAATTCCTCATCCTCTAGGTCATGTGTTAGATCGTAAATTGTTTTTATTTCCGGTGTTTGATTGATTGTAATACTAGGGGATGGATCAGTTGTGCCACTTGCTTCCACTGGTGTGTTTTTATTTTGATATTTGGTAAAGTATTTGGCCAGTTTTAATTTCCGGATAAATTTGTTTCAATTTTGGTTTCTTCTATATCATGGTGGGTTTCTGGGCAGAAAGTCAGTCCTTTGTTTAGAACTTTACATCGATTTTTCGTTAGTACTGTGCGAAAACGCTCCGCCGCAAGACAGTAAAGCGGAACGGGCGGGCCCGAATTGAAGGTCACAGTATGAATAATCGAGGAGTAAAGCTGGACTTTGCTTCACCCTACTTGGATAATGAACTTTTTTTGTGTTTTGGGGTCACAACAACACCCACTTGGGGTAGATGAAATATTGCAGAACTGCCAGCACCAGAATGCACTTGCCATATGAAAGCCCACTGGGGCGGGAATTTTTATGATTTAAGGCAGGTGAGCTGCAATTTGTTGTCACATGACTCTTATCATGGTGCCTGTGAGCAAGGATAAGTGTATCCAAAACTGGTCAGCTTTTTGGCGCATATCATGAAAGCATTTGATTAAGGCGTAGCCGAAACGCGTTGTGTTTTCTGTGGATTTGTAAGAATGAAAGAAATTTGAAAATAGCAGAGTTCCCATGGAGTGCTTTCTCGAAACCTGTAGTGGAGGAGGGAGTGAGCGTATATATATATATATATATATATATATATATATATATATATATTTATATATATATATATATCACCAATACCTCCTCCTCACGGACAGAGCAGAGGCCACACAGGGGAGAGCCATGGAAGCACTTTTTTTACGGCAAATGCATTTCGGCACACTCTGCCTTCTTCGGCGCCAAAAAGTGTTCAGGAGGTATACCAGCACCACTTTATGTAAGTCCTGCCACATTGTCATTGGTCAAAGCACACTCCACCCCCAAACAAGAGTATCGTATCTGCTCACCCTGATGCAGTTAACAGGATTCTTGTGGACTGCAGGTCCCAGAATGCAGTCTTGTTCCAGGTAGGTGGTGCAGGGGGGTATTGTATTGCCAATTGGTTGTGCCGGGTGCAGGACAGTCCGTAGTGCAGCTAAAACCATTTTCCTGCTATGATGAAATTCAAGCGCTTCCTTGGGTCCCCAAACCACGTCAACCCTCGAGTTCAGGAATCCGCCCGGTGGGTGCAGGAATGATAGTGCATCCCGCCCAGTGCGAATTGACATCACCTCACGACCGCCCCATCTCTTCCAAAACACAGAGGTGGGCCCAGGCCTTTCAATCCCTTGAAAAACACAGAAGAACTGCCGGAACAGAAGCCAGTGAAATCCGGGCCATCTTGCGACGTGGGGGCCTCTGAGACACGTCTCTGGCTGACACGTTTAACATCACCAATACCTCCTCCCCACGGACACAGCAGAGGCCACACGGGAAGAGCCATGCAAACTGTTTATTTACAGCGAATGCATTTCGGCACAGTCTGCCTTCTTCAGCGGCAAAAAGTGTTCAGGAAGTATACCAACACCACTTTCTGTAAGTCTTGCCACATTGTCATTGGTCAAAGCACGCTCCACCCCCAAACAAAAAAATATATATATTATCCCATTGCAAGACATTTTGAGTCCCATCACCCGAGTAACCCTGAGAGTCTGCAATATACTTGTATAGCAGATGTCCCCAAGAAAAAGAGAGGGGGGGACAGGGAATGAGAACTTCGAAGGTTAGAAACGTATTTTATTCTGGATTTTAATTGTAAGGAACCATTAGAGCTCAATGTCGACGAGGATTTATATACAAGTCTGCCTTGAAACAATTAGAAGAGAATAATAATGAAATCTGAAATGAAAATCTGCACTATTAACCATGAACTGTTGTGTTTTTGACCATATATATATATTTTTTACGCTTAAATGGAGGTGGTGAATTGAGTTGATATATAGATCATATGGACCAGCATATTATATATATTCTTGCACTTTAGAGATTGTTATGTATTTTGCACTTCATGATGGAAGAGCATTTTTTAGTACGGAAGAGAATCAAATAAGTATATTTGTACAGAGTGGTATGTTTACTATAAGAGAGTTGAATATAGTTTACTAAAGCACTTGCACTTTATTTTTTGAGTACTGTAGTAAAAATGTTTACAATGAGAAAATAATCAAAGTTTACATAGGCACTAGCACTTTATTATGTACTTAGGTTGATATAAGCATAAGCCACTTCTTTGCATATTATGAATTTTCCATTTTTTATGGAGAGTTTTTAAAGTGTAAAAGGTTGTTGTTTCCCCTGTACTGAGTCCCTGCACTTTAGATGCAAATTAGAAAATATTGCACTAGCACTTTTTTTCTTTTAAAGAAATGGTAAAGTTGTTTTGTGCAAGAATACATGGAAATACAAGAAATGGCACTTGCCAATTTAATTGTGAGGAAAAAGAACTAGTATAAAAATCTAGTAAGCGGACATCAACACTCATTATGTACTATTTGTACAAGGGAATTTAATTATATGAATCCTGTTGAAATACATAGTTGAAATACGGACATTTTGACTATAAAAAGAGAAATATCTTTTTGTAATAATTGTACATGAAGTATGTCTACAATGAGGCTTGATGTTTAGTAAATTTCTGGTGAAGTAACACGTTATAATATGGCTGCCATGTTATAAAGAATTGTGGTGTTCTACTCAATGCTGAGTCGATGGTTTGTTTTCACTACCTCCATGAAGTGTATTTTAATCCAGCTAAAATGTTGGTGAAACATCGTGAACAAGGGAGCTTGATTCCCGAAACGCGCAGATGTATCTCGTCATAAGAATAAAAAGGACTTTTGTAATCTACCCGGAGTGCCAGATGATTTGTTATTGTGGAAAAAAGTCTTATATATATATATATATATATATATATATATATATATATATATATATATATATATATATATATATATATATATATATATATATATATATATATATATATATATATATATATATATATATATATTCCAAAAGGTGCTCTGCGGATTGCTTGAGGCCCCTGGGGAGGTGGCGTGTACTCCAGTCGAGCACGCCGGAAATCCAATTCTGGTCAGAAGTACACAGTGAACACCCTCTCAGCGGCAGCCAAAGATACGCAAAACAAGATCAGTCCAAGGGTGTTTAATCACCTGCTACATGTTTCGGCTTCTCACAAGCCTTGATCACAAAAATGACAAAGGTGTGCAAAACGTTTTAAATGAAGTAAATCAGAAGTGATAGAAATGGGACTGCGGGACAAAATGAGAGCAGACATCTTCTGCGGAACATACAAGTTAAATCATGTTAGTAACCTGAGAACCAAAATGAACGAAATTCAATAAGCAAATAATATGTGCAGAGCAACGTTCGAAAATGATATTATTCATATCAAAATCACGAGATACAAAAATTGATGCCGATGTTCTCGAAAGCGCCAAATGTCCTCCGCAAAATCTCACATGCCATTACATGTATAACAAAAAGTATAACATTGTAAATTGTTTACGCGTGAATTTCCATGGGCAGAGGCATGAATTTCATGGGCCGGGGCATAAGGCAGTCTAAGTCTGCAGAGGCGCGGAATCACCCGGGAGAGGTGGAAGGTTGCTTGTGCTGTCTCTGTCATTAAAGTGACAGCACCAAGTTACGCTGGCCAAGTGAACATGCCCTGTGGGAAAATAAAGGGCATGACGTGAGCATGCAAGTAACTAGACAAGTGCCAAAGTGCGATAAATGAGGCAATGTTGTGATTGACAAAGGCCAGGTCAAATGCCCTGTGCTGGAGGCAGAGTTAAAAGTAAAATACTTGCAGGGCAGTGCTGGGGTCCCAGGTGAACAGGAGAGTGGAGGTCAGGTCTGCACGTCATACCCAGTGCCCGCATTAAAGTCCGTGATGTGTTCAGTGATGCCCAAGTGGGCGTGCTCTTTAAAGTGTGGGCAGGAACATGATGGTAGGCACGCCCTGTGCAAAGTGCTGTGAGGGGCTAGGTTCCTGGAGTGCTCTGAAAAAAAGAGAACAGTGTTAAAATCATACATGACAACATCATGTGCACACATTCATAAACAAGTTCAACAACATGGAGAAATACGGTTACAGGTCGAATAATGGGCGTAAGAAAGACTGCAGGACTATGTATAATCATCTTTCAGATGAACAGCAAGTTCTTCATCGTGATTTAACCCTCCCGGGGCCTTGGTGTGGAAGGAAATGATGTATTTGGATTCCATCTGCCTCATTTTGAGGAGTCTGTTGCCGCCCCTGGGGTTCCTGGTTACCTGCTCTAAAATGAAGAATTTCATCAGCGAGGGATTAGAGAAATGTTGTTCACTGAAATGTCTGGCCACTGGGTACTTGGCATCTTTGTGAATAATGGCACAATGGTGCTCTAGGATACGTTTTTTGGCATGTGCGGTGGTGCTGCCGATATACCATAGTCCGCAGGGACATTCAATGACGTAGACTACGAACATGGTATTGCAAGTGAGGAATTGATTGATTTCCTTGCTGACCCCATTGTATGTAGCCTTCTTAATCGAGGTGCTGTATCTGCAGGCCTTGCAGTGGCCACACGGAAAAAACCCTTTCAGACCAAGATCTTGGCTATTAGGGTAAACCGTGATGTCACTGCGGACGCATAAGTCCCTGATGTTCTTGCCTTTCCTGTAAGTAATACTGGGCCTGTCCGCAATGAGATGGCCGATGGTGGTATCGCTTTTCAGGATATTCCAATTCTTGGCTACTATTTTGTGTATTTTTTTCGACTCTCTGTTGTATGTGAGGATGAGTCGTGTGTTGTTTTTGTCACACAATGTCTCTTCAGAAGGTTCATCACGCAAGGTGTCATTGCGTGGAACGGAGTCAGCCCTGGTTTTGGCTTTCTTGAGAACCCAGGCAGGATAATTCCTGAGTTTGAAACGTTCCATCATTTCGGAAGCAGCATGTTGGTAACTGCTTTCCGTATTGCAGTTTCTTTTTGCCCTCAGCAGTTCGCCGTATGGAATACTCCATTTGAGGGGTTCCGGGTGGCTGCTGAGGGCATGGCGAATACTGTTACCAGCAGTGGCTTTCCTGAAGAGAGAGGTGTTGATTATGTTGCCCTTGATGTCAATTCTGGCATCAAGGTACTCTGCCATCTCCCTGTTGATGTTGCTAGTGAGTCTGATGTTGTGATTGTTGTTATTGAGGATGTCAATGAAGCGCAAGGCTTCATCTTCTGTACCCTTCCAGACCATGAAGAGGTCATCAATATACCTCCACCATGTAGCTACATGGCTTACTTGTTCAGTCAAAGATGGGTCCGTGAAGATCGTCTGCTCCCAATGTCCCATGAAAAGATTCGCGGAACTTGGGGCAAAACACAAACCCATTGCGGTACCGATCTCTTGTTTAAAGATGGCACCATCAAAAAGAAAGAAATCTTTCTTCAGGCAGAATTCTATCATTTCGAGGAGCATTTTGCTGTGCTCTCTGAGACGTAATGGACGCCCATCGAGAAAGTGCTTACAAGCATCCAAGCCTTGCTTGTGGTCTATGATAGAATAAAGTGCTTGGACATCCATGGTGATGAGTAAGTAGTTCTCATCCCAGGTTAAATTGTGAAGTTTGGACAAGAAATCTTTGGTGTCTTTCACATAGCTAGCCAGCCCCTGGACCCAGTCCCTGAGATAGTGATCCACATATTTAGAGACGTGCTCTGCCACGCTACCCCTGGAAGACACTATGGGTCTGCCCGGAGGGTGGTTCATATTTTTGTGGATTTTGGGGAGTAGGTAAAGCACTGGTAGAGTGGGATTGTCATTATTCAAAAACTTTTATTCCTCCCATTCCAGAATGCCCTTATCTTTCCACCCACTATATTTGTCCCAAAGTTCAATTATACTGTTGTTATAGTGTCCAAAGGTGGTGGCAATGTAGTAGTTGCCTTCCGAGAGTTGTCTCTGGGCCTCTACCACATATTGTTCCCTGTCCATGATGACAATGTTTCCCCCTTTGTCAGTGGGGCGTATAACGATAGTCTTGTCTTCTGTTAGGGACTTTGTGGAATTTGACTAAAAAGCTCCCTTTTACCCTGGTGTCCCATCATGCACCCTATCCACCCTGACATCGACCAGGCAAGCCGATCTTCCTATTTCGAGCACAAACCCCGTTGTACCCCCTCTTGCCTGCTCTCTTTTTCGTAAAGCTGACACATGCCAAGAATAATGTCCAGCTACCATGTAACCTACGGGTTTCCGTCCCGTTCGATATTTTCCCTTAGACAAGAACGGAGTCAGTCGGATGGTTGACTCAGAGAACCCCCCCTTTCCCTAACTCTGTCACCGAACGAGCAGCTCTCGCTCGTCAATGATTTCCTAGTTTGCGAGGACAGCCACGGGTTGGGTTAAACAACCAAGGGGAGACATAATCAAACACACGAGACTGCCACAAAGAAGAATAGTTTACTACAGCCCATTCTCCTTCTTCCCCGCTGCAAACACATACCATTGTGAGACATCACCACCCTTGTGTACGAAGTAAAGAACGCACAATGCCTCGTCCTCTTTACCTTTCTGACAGAAATGACCCTGTGACAATGCCTCGATTCTCTGTCCTCAGATACCAGCAACCCTGTAACTTGCCACCACAATCGCCCCGATGCAATATGTTTGTTTATGTGTAAATGCTATTCAGGTTATCCTTTAAACGAGAACAAGTATGCTATGTTTTCTGTATGATTACATCATGAATGATTGAATCGAGTCTAAGGGAAACTCCTTCTTTTTGATTGTACTCGTACTGTATATAAGTGCTGTTATGTTTCAAGCAAAGTAGACTACTCCTGAACCCGCTTGGTGAAGGAGCTCTCCCTTAACTCGAGTTCTGGAATAAAACCCTTTCAACTCAAAGACCACGGACTCTGCTCCTCATTTTATGCATTACCATTTTCTTGGGTAATTATAGAAATTCCGAACGGCGTAAATAACTAGCTTTTTATTTACCACATTAATTGGCGCCCGAGCAGGCACGCTCCCTCTTCCCTACACGCCGGCGATGTAAGTCGGGTCCTTGTCCCTTCCATACTTTCGACGGACTTCAAGTGCACAACAGCGGAGTGTTCCCGCTAACTCCCTCGAGACGAGGAGGAGGCAGACTGTGACTGATCATCCACACGAGGCGGTGAAGAAGATTGCGGAGCGTCCCAACCCAGAGCCTGACCAGTGAGAGTGCCGAGTCCGAGGTCTTTTGAGCCCCGAATTCCTGCCCAAGCGTCAAGACTCCGATGACCAGGTCTTCAAGTTTTCCTTCTTGGTGAGTACCACTGAGATAGTATAAAGACGGGTTCCATTTTTTTTGGAAAATGGTAAAGACGTGTTTCATTCGTGAAACCGGTATGGTTGCACTATATTCTAGTGTATAAAGCGTTCATTTTGTTTCTGTATACTGCCTCTGTTTTCCAAATTACGTACAATTGGCACCAAAAAGAATCTGTTAGAAAAACCAGTTAAAGTCCCGCCTAGGGACACTCCTGGATATTTCATGTACAACAAGCATGGATTGAGTGCCATATTATTTTTAGACCTTTGGGTAGACTATACCGAGAAATTAGAGATGGCGTATAGGTGGCCTGCCACAGGTACATGGGATATAGAATGCATTATGAGAGTGGAGGAAGAGTTATGGAAAAGAAAGGCGAGGCCCTCACAGACAGAAGCCATTGAGTTATGGTGTAAGGAAGCGCATAGGAGGGCCCAGAAAGAACTAGGGAAAGTCAAGAAAAGTAAGAGAATGTCGGAACAGGCTAAAGAAAAGCAATTACAGGAAGAAGGTGAGAAAGTCTTAGCTGAACAGGTAGAGAGAGAGAGAAACGCCCTTGTTACTGGTATTTATCCCGTTTTATCTGAAGAAATTGTAGAAGAACATCCCAAGTCCCCGGTGAAAGTAATTCCCACTGCTCCCGAAAATTTCCTCCCTGCCTATCTGTCTGAACCACCCCCGCTTATGTAAACATGCCTAGAACACGCCCGCCTGCACGTGCTCCTGAACTAGTGGCCGGTGGTTCTACCTCTGATTTTGGAGTGTCCGGGAACAGGGCTGAGGATAAAGACGATGTCCCGCCTCTTGAGTGTCCTTACGACCCCGAATCCGGTAGTGGCCCAATGGCCACGATATCAGAGAGATTAAGACTAGCCGTGGGTCAACTCGAAAAGGTCCCTGATATAACGAAGCATTTGGATAGAGTTTACGAATTCATACAGACAGGTGAAGGTCCGGATACTCTGGTCCAGGTCATGAAGAACAGAAAAGTTCCCATCAGAGGACTGCTCCTGCGGTTCATCATAAATTGTCTGATCCGGGAACTAGACCCGGGTAATGGAAGCGTAGACTCTGAGTTAATAGATCTTAGCGATCAGATACACAGAGGAGCACACGATCTGGGACATCAGATCGACAAAGTAACTAAAAGACTAGTTACTATTCACTCTGAGAAAGTCACACAAGAGGACGACTCAGAGGAAGATGATAGCCCGACACTAGATAAAATGAATTTCCTGGGTGTAGCGCGACACTGTCCTGGCTCCAAGTGGCGAACCCCACGAGTGTCACTGAAAATTAAAAGATTAGATCCTTCTTCGGAAGATCTTTTTCAGTCCATGGAAAGAGCACTAGACGAATGGATGGACAATGAGCCTCCCCTTACCCAACAAGAAAAAGAATTGGCCCGGTCTGCCACCCATTGGATATCACAGCACCGACTATATGGCCCAGATATAGTAGCGCAAATGTTCTTGGCTCTTCCCCGAGCAGAACAACGACTAGCAGGTATTTATATGGTCCAACACCTGGCTACCATATATGAGAATAACTCCCACCGACCAGACAAGCTATACAAATTGTTACAGGAAGTAGTGACAGATAGATGGAGGTCTCGGGGACCGGAATTGATCAACACCATTCTGGACCTGCGCCTCCGTTTCCTGCAACTTACCTTAGCCTCCTCAGGTCATGAACCTTACGGTATAGGCAAATATCCTTTACGAGAAGTCCACCCCATACCCCAGCCAGATGGTACACTGCAACAAATACATGTGTATACTCCCCTCACCAAGTTAGAGATAATGGAAATGAAAAAGATGGTGCCCTCTCACGAAAAAGATCCCGGAGGATTCCATAGGCAACTGAAAGATATCCTCCAAATGGGTAGTTTTACATATCCAGATATAATAATACTCCTTAAAGTAATTCTACCTACAGGCATATTTGACAAATTGAAGGAAAAGGATTGGGAGGTGGGTGGTAAAAAGATTACGTGGGCTGCCCTAGAACAAGAAGAGACAGACAGAAAACCAGGTGAAGGTTTAGGTGAGCGTGTAAGAGAACTGCCCAGTCTCCTCATACAGGTCTTGCCTCTGTTGTTGACAACGAAAAAGGAAGATTGGGATGCCATTTCTGCCTGTAAACAAAAGCCAGACGAGGATACGGGTGATTATTACACCAGATTAGAGAAATGTTTTTCTATAAATAGTGGACTCGCACATAGCAGCGCGGCATATCCTCATCTTTTTGCGTCCAAATTGGTGGACAACGCCTTACCTTCCATCAGGAATAGAGTGCTGAAAGTTGAGAGTACCTGGCAAGCAAATAGTCCTTCACAAATGTTGCAGATGTTACAGTACCACCACAACAGAATAAGGGAAGAACAGGAACAGGAAAAGAAAAGAGTAAAAGACACAAAAATGAAGGTACTGGTTGCACAGACAGCACCAGTAAATACGGGCCCCAAAGGTAATGTAGGGACCAATAAAGGTACTTGCAACTACTGCAAGCAGCAGGGCCATTTTGTGAAAGAATGTCCAGTTCTGAAACATAACATAGCGACAGGAAGGACAAAAGAACGCCCACATACTCCTAGACCAGGTAACACTCAGCAGCCTCAGACCATTACGCCGCCACAGGTTCAGAAGCCCGCTACTGCTACCACACAGATGTACCAGTACGCCCAATTAGATTACCCCGAGTTTGAACCGTGTGCATGAGACAGCCTTGAGAGAGAAAGTGACTTGCCCCTTATTCCAGTTCCAGTAGATCAGAAAGGTCCATATGTACAAGCTCACCTACTGGGACAAGACAGAAAATTCCTCATAGACACGGGGGCGAGTAGGACTACCATAAGTCATAAGGAAGTCCCAGAGGTTCCTCTCTCTGGCTCACATAATATATCTCTGGGCTTTTCAGGAAAACCGATCATAAACAAAGTATCTGAACAAGTCTCTTTAGGAGTGGGTCCTCTGACACGTACTACTGATTTGGTCCTTACAGAAACGTGCCCAGAGAATTTATTAGGTATCAAGACACTCAAAGAACTAGGAGCAGTAATATGCTGTTCACCGGAAGGAGTAAAATTGTTCCTACGAGATTTCAAAGGACATTTCACAGTCAAAGAATTCGACCCCAGACTAAAAGACATCCCACAACATTTATGGGCAAAAAGCTCGACTGATGTCAGTTACATGGACATCACCCCACATCAAGTCACGCTCAAGGAGGGTGTAGTCTTACCCCGTATACGACAATATAAGATTCCACCCGAGGCTGAACAAGCCTTACTAAAAATAATCCAAGAACTCATAGAGCATGGTGTGGTGATCGAGACTGATTCAAATGTTTGCAATTCTCCAGTTCTTCCGGTCCTCAAAAGGACTGACCCTCAGGCACCCCCGGTCTACCGACTGGTGGTGGATCTCCGAGAGCTGAACAAATGTGTGATCCCACAATATCCGGTGGTCCCAGATATTTCTTCACTATTGACTGCCATAGATCCCGAAGCTGCACTTTTCACAGTCATCGACTTGAAGAATGCGTTTTTCAGCATTCCTATACATCCCGATAGTCAATATCTTTTCGGATTCAGTTTAAAAGGACGAAGCTTCAGGTTCACTAGAGCTCCCCAAGGCTTTACAGAAAGTCCAAGCATCTACAGCCAAGCACTAAAAAGACAACTTGACAGTATCAATATGCCTGCCAACACAGCGTTGATACAGTACGTAGATGACATCCTCGTCACTGCAAGGACAGAACCAGAATGTGAAAAAGCATCTCTCACAGTCCTACATTTCCTGACAGACAAAGGTCACAAGGTGTCTCCCTCAAAATTACAGTTCTGTGCACAGCAAGTAGCTTACTTAGGACATTTGCTGTCGAAAGAGGGTAGGCAACTAACACAAGAACGAATCCAACTGATTTCGACAATTTCACAGCCAAAGTCACAGAAAGAAGTTCGCGCATTCATTGGTCTCACTTCATATTGCAGACAATGGATCCCTCAGTATGCCCACATAGTCAAGCCACTCATACAGTTAACCACAGTGGAAACAGCCACTCATACAACTCTCCCTTGGACATCAGAACACTCCCAAGCATTTGAAGCTCTGAAACTAGCTCTGTGTCAAGCACCAGTTCTGGCCACTCCAAACTATAGCAAGCCTTTTACCCTGTTCGTGACAGAATGTGACGGAACAGCACTATCCGTCCTCACACAAGACCAAGCAGGAAGAAACAGACCCTGTGCTTATTTTTCTAGCACATTGGACCCCGTAGCACAAGCTTTGCCCGCATGTCTGAAATCTGTTGCGGCTACAGCCCTGGCCATAAGAAAAAGTGACTCAATAGTGTTAGGACATCCCCTGATAGTACAAGTACCACATGCTGTGGAAGTCCTTCTAAACAGAACTCAGACCCAACACCTGACTGTAGCAAGACTGACAGGATACGAACTAACGCTCTTTCAGCCACACATAGAGATTAGACGATGCAACGTATTGAATCCTGCTACCCTTTTACCCTCAAGCTCAGATGACACGACACAACATGACTGTGTGGAAATGATCGACGTAGTGACAAAACCAAGACAAGACCTAACAGATGTTGCACTACCAGATCCTGATGTAACACTCTATGTGGATGGATCGTGCATGAGGACAAGTGCTGGAGAGTTAGTAGCAGCCTATGCAGTAACAACGGACTGTAAAGTTATAGAGACCCAAAGAATTGACATTCTGTCAGGAGACAGCCGAGGCAGTGGTTACGCTCCAATTGAACTGCGCTAGACCGGTCACGGAATCGGATTATTCCTTTCCACGGGGACCAGAGCTTGACTTCCCTACAATCGATTTTTGGAGTGGTCCCCAATCCAGCCCCCGGATCATTTCTTTCCTCGCAACCCTTCTGGGATATGTGTTTTAATCCTTCAAGATGAACAGTTTATATAGACCCTAACAATTGAATTTAACCCAGCAACACTGATTAATACAGGTTGCCTGCCCCGTCTCTTTCCTCCCGTCCTGATGAAGACCCTCTTGCAAGGATTTTAATCCGTCCTGCGTTCATTGGGTCGAAACGTCGACTTCCCAGCTCACACACAGCCTCCTCCTACCCCAATTGTGTATAAATACGGATTTAGGGGCATGTGTTTTCTAAAACTTACAAGCTGATTCAATATCTGTATGTTGTCCAGTTGACACTGAATCTATGACATTGTTTGAATAATACGTGTTTTTATTGTCACCAATTCCCCCCTCACACCACCCTCACGACTGCACGTCCCCCCCCTTTTTTTCCCCCTAGGGGCACAATTACGAATTTGTACTGTATATTGGATTTTTTGTCAACCATTTTTCCTATAATGTGAATAAAACATTATAGATGCATTTATTTTCTTTTACTTTGTCTTAAATTCTCTTTACTTATCCGTCTTTCCTACTGGGACTCCTTCCCTTTAACGCTAAATACCCAGGTCCCTGTGATTCCTTTGGGTTAACCCTTTCTTCTATACCATTCTGTCAGCTCAAGCAGCAGAGCTCATCGCTCTGACACAGGCCTGCATATGGGCAAAACAATCGAAAGTGAACATCTATACCGATTCCCAATATGCATTCGGTGTAGTTCACAATTTTGGAGTGTTGTGGCAGGAACGAGGTTTCCTTACCTCACATGGGGCCAAAATACAGCATGGTCCCCTGATTCAAGCCCTACTAGATGCCATACACCTACCTACAGCCATAGCTATTCTGAAATGCAAAGCACATACCAAAGCTACAGACACCATATCCAAAGGAAATGACTTAGCGGACCAGACTGCTAAACAGACAGCCCAGAATCCAGTGAACACATCAGACTCTCAGTTACCCACACAGACTGTCACTATGGTAGTGAGAGATCCCTTGAAATATGTGCTAGACATTCAGACACATGCCACCGCAGATGAAATAAAGAAATGGACTGAACAAGGAGGGGTCTAGACAGATCAAGGTTGGATGACCAAAGACCAAACAGTGTGGTTTCTCCCTGATTCCATGGTACAAGTCATAATTGACACAGCCCATAGCCCCGCCCACCTAGGCGAGAAAGGTATGCTGGATAGTTTACGGAATATCTGGTTTAACAAACATCTGAGATCTGCAGCCAAACAAAAAGTAAAAACTTGCATGATATGTTGCCAATTTAATCCTGGTAAAGGTGTATCAGTAGAACAAGGTGGATTCCAGCCTCCTGGCCATCCCTTCGAAGTCCTCCAAATGGATTATATCCAGATGGACAGATGTAGAGGGTACAAATATGTGCTAGTGGTAGTATGTACACTGACACGGTGAACTGAAGCTTATCCCGTCCCAGACTATGGTGCCCAGACAACAGCTAAGCAATTAGTGAGAGAATTCTTCCCCAGATATGGGTTACCAAGGGTCATTTATTCGGACAATGGACAGCCTTTCTCCTCCAAATTGATGGAGGCTGTTTCTCTTTTATTGAGATATTCCTGGAGATTCCATTGTGTCCGACTCCCTCAAGCAGCAGGCCTAGTCGAGCGGCACAACCAGACCTTGAAAACAAAACTAGCCAAAATATGTGCAGAAAAAGGGATAGACTGCGTCACTGCCCTCCCGGTCGCTCTCTTTTATATGCGAATGGTGGCACATTCCCGGACGGGACTGTCCCCTTTCGAAATAACATTCGGGAGACCTCCTAACATCTGGGGTGTCCCTCCTCCTAGAAAACTGACTGACATTGATTCTAATATGTTGACAGATTACCTGGCTTCCTTGATGTCTGCACTCCAATCTTGTCGTTCACAGGTCACAGCAGCATTTCCAGACCTCACCACGCCTGGAGAACACGCCATCAGGCCCGGCGATTGGATTTTGATCAGAAATTTCGATCGTACCAGCCCCCTGGAGAAGAGATGGACAGCTCCTAAGCTGGTCCTCCTAACTACGAGGACCGCCGTCAAAGTGGAAGGACGCAAAGGATGGCTCCACGCTAGCCACTGTTGGATATTTTTTGGACCTACACCCACAGACACTGTGCCTTGTTCAACAGCTACCAATGCCCCGGATATAATTTCACCAATTCCAGAATTCACTCCTCAACAGGAATACAGATCGCGGCTGCGATCCCACCAAAAACAGACTAAGGACATTGCACCTGATCATAACGCACCGGTGGCTAATTAAGCCCAGGAACAAGCTCATGGTGAAGCGGCTGCTGGGAGATGTTTTGATCTCGTGTTCAGAGACATCTTGATATTAAATCCATAGACATCATGAGGAGAAATGACGCAGTGCGTCAATGGAAAAAGACTAATTATGTAAAATTACTGCATAGCAGGTTCTCGATTTTTCTGTTTACAATGTTACTTGTTTGCTGTGTAGCAGCCTGCCTGGGATGGATCTTATGTACAGTTTTCCCTCCACATTCTTCCACACTTGTAAAGAATACCACTATGCATTCCTATGTTGATCTTCCCCCACACCTCGAGGACAGAAGAAAGGAATTTATAAATAATACATTCATTTCCACCCTCCATAAACACCAGCTCATAGTCAACAAGACCAACTGTTGGGTTTGTGGCTTGATGCCACATTCCGTACTTAAGGGAATGCCCTTTTTCTCCCTCCCGTTTTGTTATTCAGGATCCGCCTATGCCTTAGCCATGATATTCTCTGCCTCCGTCAGAAACATTCCCCAACCAAATTGAAAAACGAAAGTAATTGGAACGAGGTAAAGACCAAAATAGTAAAGGCTTTTTCTAAAATGGTGGATCTCACTGTCACCTGGGGGAGGGCCGCAGATCACGAAAATATCAGTTACTCTCAGTTCCATGACATTGCTTCCTTCAGGGAAATGTTTTCCGTCGATCAAAGACGGACAGATCAAGGAGGTTGGGTAGTACCGCAAAACGGCCGGTTTTGCATAAGGGGGAAGGGAAAAGGAGAAGTGATGGGGAACAGCGAGTGTGACAGGACATACACACTGCCCGCTCCCCATTTTCCGACCATAGTAACTGCCCCAAACACCTATTTCATTTGTGGACCCCATGCACGCACCTGGTTGCCCCAAGGCTGGTCTGGAAAGTGCTACATCGCATTCCTATTACCACCGACTTACACAGCCCCCGCCAATTACCACCTGATTGACCCTCTGACCCAAGTTAGAAGACAACGAAGGGGGGTCATAGATGCAGAAGATACTACAGGACAAGAAGTAGGAGACTTCTTTAAAGGTTTTCTCCCTTTCTGGGGACCTATGGCAAATAGTCGCCACATCCGGCAACTAACCCGTGTAGTTCAGGCCGCCATAGACGAAACAACTGGCGCCTTAAATAACATTACAGCTGAGGTCGCTGCAGACAGGCTCATGACACTACAGCACCGTGTAGTTTTAGATGTCCTGTTACCCGACCGTGGTGGTGTGTGTAAGGTAATAGGGTCCAGTTGTTGTGTATTTATTCCAGACAACGCCCCATCAGTTTATTCTGCTATCTCCCGCCTCCATGTTCTATCCGACAAATTGGATATGGACACCGGCACATGGTCCCTGACCGGCTGGTTTTGGGACCTCCTGTCCACCTGGGGGTGGAAGGCACTAACAGTCCTGGGCCTCGTTTTGGCCACTATCTTCACCTGTTGCCTCTGTGTCCAGTGTGGCCCCGCCCTTTGTGGACTGTGTGCCACTTCCTGTACTCCTCGTCCATGAAACAGAGGAAAGAAAAATGAAATGATCATGTTACAGGAGCAAGTATACGACCTGATGAACATAGAAATTGATTGAGAATTTATGTAATAGGGTTTCTATGGGACAAGGAGGGAATGTGGAATTTGACTAAAAAGTTCCCTTTTCTCCTGGTGTCCCATCATGCACCCTATCCACCCTGACATCGACCAGGCAAGCCGATCCTCCTATTTCGAGCACAAACCCCGTTGTACCCCCTCTTGCCTGCTCTCTTTTTCGTAAAGCTGACCCATGCCAAGAATAATGTCCAGCTACCATGTAACCTACGGGTTTCCGTCCCGTTCGATATTTTCCCTTAGACAAGAACGGAGTCAGTCGGATGGTTGACTCGGAGAACCCCCCCTTTCCCTAACTCTGTCACCGAACGAGCAGCTCTCGCTCGTCAATGATTTCCTAGTTTGCGAGGACAGCCACAGGTTGGGTTAAACAACCAAGGGGAGACATAATCAAACACACGAGACTGCCACGAAGAAGAATAGTTTACTACAGCCCATTCTCCTTCTTCCCCGCTGCACACACATACCATTGTGAGACATCACCACCCTTGTGTACGAAGTAAAGAACGCACAATGCCTCGTCCTCTTTACCTTTCCGACAGAAATGACCCTGTGACAATGCCTCGATTCTCTGTCCTCAGATACCAGCAACCCTGTAACTTGCCACCACAATCGCCCGATGCAATATGTTTGTTTATGTGTAAATGCTATTCAGGTTATCCTTTAAACGAGAACAAGTATGCTATGTTTTCTGTATGATTACATCATGAATGATTGAATCGAGTCTAAGGGAAACTCCTTCTTTTTGATTGTACTCGTACTGTATATAAGTGCTGTTATGTTTCAAGCAAAGTAGACTACTCCTGAACCCGCTTGGTGAAGGAGCTCTCCCTTAACTTGAGTTCTGGAATAAAACCCTTTCAACTCGAAGACCACGGACTCTGCTCCTCATTTTATGCATTACCATTTTCTTGGGTAATTATAGAAATTCCGAACGGCGTAAATAACTAGCTTTTTATTTACCACAACTTCAGAGCTTTCCTCTGGTTGAATGTCAGGTTATCTTGTCCCGGTCTGAATTTTTTTTTCTTGTTGTTTCTAAAGATGTTTAGTTCTTTATTGACACATTCATTAAACGTGTCAATCGCGACATGGGTCATCATGGGAATGAAGGTGGATTTAGGCTTGAAGCCAGAGGCAGCACTGTAATCTGTCGAAAAGTTGGCTTCAGTGAGGAGCTGGGTGTTGCTGCTGGTTTCAGCATTTTCTTCTTGTACACTGGTGCTTAATGCCGAAGGCTCCCTATCGCTTTCTTTCTCAAGTTGTATGATGTTGATGAGGGCGTCAACATCACCTATCCTGAAGAGATCCTCTTCATGAGCCAGTGGTATCAGTGTGTGGTGCTGCCCCCCCCGGCCCCTCAGTTTATGCCATTTTTTAAGTTTTAATTTGCGGACATATTTAAAAACATCGATCCTGGGTTCGCTGTAGTTGAAGGACATGGACGGACAGAAGGAAAGGCCCAAACTGAGGGTGATCAGTTCAGTCTCAGTAATAGTGCATTTGGATAAGTTAATAACAGTTTTATTTACCGTGTTGTCATCCATTATTGGCCTTTCTTGGAGCAGGTGTTGACTCTTCCCATGTTGCCCCTTGCATTGCCTCCTCTCCCACCGCTGGCGAAGCCTCTTCCCATGGTTCCTGCGTTTCCACGTCCCCTGGGTCGTCCTCGGCCTCTCGGTGTGCTGGGTGGTGGTGGTGCCGGAGTTGCCTGATTCGTCCGTCTGCTCCGGCGCAGATGACGATATTCGTCTAAAAAATTCGGCTTCCGTGCTGGGGTGTTGACTTGAGTAGGTTCCTCAGTGGATACATTCGAGACATCTGATTCTGTCTCGCTCATTACTGTGGAGTCTTCTTCACCCCCTGTTGCAGCCGCCACCTGCGTACTGTTGGCTGTGTTGGCATATAGATGATCATATTTCCGGCTAAAGGTCAAAATCCTGCCCGTGTCATAGTCTTTGTAGTCTCTATCCAGTTTTTTCTCTTTGCGAGCCTTTATGTCCTCTTCATAACGTTTGAGGCGCTCCTTCATTTCTGCGACCAATTTCTTAACATTTTCTTCTTCCGCATGTTTGCTTATATCCTCCATTAATTCTGAAATTTCTTTCAATAATCCATCTCTATCTAGCCACTCGTACTTGACCAGAATTTCCAGCATCTTTCTGGAACTGTTGGCTGAGTTGACTGACCATTCTGCCAACATGTCAGGATTGGGTGCCTCATAGGTGGGAGTGGTAAGATGCGTAGCACCCTCGGTACCATCTCTTGATCTATGTAATTCTGTAACGAGGTTGCCTCCCACCACTTGGAGATTTCTCCTCTCTTTAGCTTTTTGAGCTTGCTGATTTTATCTTTAATAGTTTGTGGAGGGTCCTTCCTGACCACACTGCCGGTGGGGGCCCCCTTCTTGGTCCTAGCAAACAACATGTGTGCTGCTTCTCTTCTCTCATCTTCTTCCTCCATGTTGGAACGCCCTAGGACTAGATGACTTTCTGTAACGTATTTTGGCTGCCTCCCTTTGTTAGATGCAAAGTTCCTCCTGCTGCGCGATACTGGAAACACGTAGGCGTGTGTGTAAATGTGGACGTGGGAGAACTCTTGACGGCGAGGTGAGGTTTCACTGCACGGCGTATGTAGTGCCTTTCGGTCTGAAACGCCGATGCTGAACAACGGGAGCACTGGCGCTGGGCAAAGCGAGCTGCGCCGTTAACCCAGGGGAAACGCGATGCCTGATAGCATGAGCCACCCAACACCCCGTTCCCTTAGGACGAACACAGAACACACAGCCCGCGTCCACGCACTCACCACTGTATATCGCCTTCTCCTTCACGCTTCGTAATCGAAATCCAGTGTCTTTTCGTAGCCGGGCCAGGTGCTACCTCCAAATAATAAATTCCAAAAGGTGCTCCGCGGGTTGCTTGAGGCCCCTGGGGAGGTGGCGTGTACTCCGGTCGAGCACACCGGAAATCCAATTCTTGTCAGAAGTACACAGTGAACACGCTCTCAGCGGCAGCCAAAGATACGCAAAACAAGATCAGTCCAAGGGTGTTTAATCACCTGCTACATGTTTCGGCTTCTCACAAGCCTTGATCACGCAAATGACAAAGGTGTGCAAAACGTTTTAAATGAAGTAAATCAGAAGTGATAGAAATGGGACTGCGGGACAAAATGAGGGCAGACATCTTGTGCGGAACATACAAGTTAAATCATGTTAGTAACCTGAGAACCAAAATGAACGAAATTCAATAAGCAAATAATATGTGCAGAGCAAAGATCGAAAATGATATTAATCATATCAAAATCACGAGATACAAAAATTGATGCCGATATTCTCGAAAGCGCCAAATGTCCTCCGCAAAATCTCACATGACATTACATGTATAACAAAAGTATAACATCGTAAATTGTTTACGCGTGAATTTCTATGGGCAGAGGCATGAATTTCATGGACCGGGGGCATAAGGCAGTCTAAGTCTGCAGAGGCGCGGAATCACCCGGGAGAGGTGGAAGGTTGCTTGTGCTGTCTCTGTCATTAAAGTGACAGCACCAAGTTACGCTGGCCAAGTGAACATGCCCTGTGGGAAAATAAAGGGCATGACGTGAGCATGCAAGTAACTAGACAAGTGCCAAAGTGCGATAAATGAGGCAATGTCGTGATTGACGAAGGCCAGGTCAAATGCCCTGTGCTGGAGGCAGAGTTAAAAGTAAAATATTTGCAGGGCAGTGCTGGGGTCCCAGGTGAACAGGAGAGTGGAGGTCAGGTCAGGTCTGCACGTCATACCCAGTGCCCGCATTAAAGTCCGTGATGTGTTCAGTGATCCCCAAGTGGTTCTCAGGTTACTAACATGATTTAACTTGTATGTTCCTCACAGGATGTCTGCCCTCATTTTGTCCCGCAGTCCCATTTCTATCACTTCTGATTTACTTCATTTAAAACGTTTTGCACACCTTTGTCATTTGTGTGATCAAGGCTTGTGAGAAGCCGAAACATGTAGCAGGTGATTAAACACCCTTGGACTGATCTTGTTTTGCGTATCTTTGGCTGCCGCTGAGAGCGTGTTCACTGTGTACTTCTGACCAGAATATATGTATTTATATATATATATATTCTCTCCAAAAATTCCGGTAACTTGCTGTGAGCTGTCGTCGGGCGGTTTGAGTCGGGCCACCGGAAGTCCCAAATCTCCTTTCCGCCGTTCGTGAACCTCAGACACAAACAACTCGAACGCCTCCGTGTGCAGAAGAAAAAGGCTTTCTTGCCATTAAAATACCTTTTTCTTCTGCACACGGAGGCGTTCGAGTCTTTTGTGTCTGAGGTTCACGAACGGCGGAAAGGATATATATTTATATAAATATGAACGCAAAATGAGGTAGTGTGAGTGTGTGTGTATATATATATATATATATATATAGATATATATATATATATACACACACACACACACACACTCACACTACCTTATTTAGCGTTTTTTTTTGGTGAAAAATCAAGTTAAAGAACTTTTAGATAACTTTGTTGTTTGATGGAAGGCATGCACCAGTATTTGTTTTGCTTGGAGTTGCAGTAGGGCCGCATTTTGCATTAACGTTTTTTGTTTTTTTCAAATTGAAAAACAACTTGCACATTTTTTGGGAGCTCTAGTCGCCCGGGTTGAAACTACTTTTTCTCTATTTTCCTGTGTGTTGTTTGAGAATTTTGCACTATTTTTCAAATGTTACAGTGTGGGGCCTAGATGGCCGTGGAGCCACAGCCAGCACTACGTCTTGGGTGTATTTTAAAATAAGTTTTCTGTGGTATATGTTTTTTAAAACATCTATTGATTCATGGATGGCCTTGGTTTAAATGCAAAATATGCAGGAGCAGGCCAGATAAAACAAAATGGCCATGCTTGTGCACTCCATGGTTCAGTTTGTGCTGATTTTTCAACGCAAAACACACTACCAGCGTTAAAATCAGAGGGTGATCAGCTCAACCTTTATATTACGCACTTTGGTGGAACTCCAGGGAATCCTGTGGGGTTTATATGTAACTTTACATGATTCAGCAGAGTGAAATTCCATTAGTTCTGCCCAGGCCTAGTAATTTTCACCAATCTCAGTGGAACTTTTCAATACCATGAAAGGCTGAGTCAGTCTAGTGTTATTTTCAGCCTGTACTGTGTGTGCTGCAGCTTATTACAGACATTAAGAACTAAGATCCCTTCTTCACAAGGAAGCTTTTGTACTGTGCTATGTAGGTGTCAGGTGTGGGTTTTCTGGTCAGTATGGCTAAAGATCACATTTTGTCCTTGTTCCCTCTGCCTTGAGAAATCCTTCCCAACCTATGGACTAAGGTTTACAACAGCAAGTACCGTGTAAACAGGTTGGGCAAGAGTGACGTATGTGTGTTTAGTAGAACATGCGTAAGGCAGTGGGCCAACCCTGTGTAGGCATTCCGTCACCTTCTTTCCGGCCGCTATCTTCCACAAGCCGAAGTCTTTTCACAAACACATTTAAATTCCGAACAAAGACTAGGAATAGATAAGGTTTCTCAGTTAAATAAGTTATCTCGCGGCCAAGGCACTCCTTGAACAAATGTGATATAGGAACAGTAAGCTACATTTATGTAGGAAATTGTAGGACAATGAGATCACCAAGGCAGGGGATAATAGAATCAATGGACCACTCGAATAGGTGGTCAAGGAACACCAATAACACCACATGCAAGTGCCTGTCTTCTTTTTGAAGAGCATTAGCGAACACTGAAGTCATAAGTGAAGTGTTTGCAAGAACATCAGCACACCCACATTGGTAACCATAGAACGCCCACTCCAGCTTGCTAGAGGTCATATAAGAAAGGCAAATGTGTCAACATAGGGGATAAAGCCAGTCCACAACATGGCTGTCCAACCAGTGATGTCTATACCTAGGGGCATATTTACAAAAAAATGTTGGCGCGTGAAGCTGTGCCAAAATCAGCAGTGCAGCGCTCCAACATTTTCAAAATGCAAGGATGCACCATGTTCACAAGGCACACCAGAGTGTTTCCCTAGAGCTGGTGCAAAAACAAAAGCTGCCTACCTCCAGGCAGGCACCCTACCGTCATGTTACAAGGGTGAATTGTTATGTGAAAAAGAAGCGGAGGAATTGACCAAAAATCTCCGGGATCGCAATTACCCCTGTCAAAGAATGAATAAAGCAAAGAAAAGAGTGAAACATCGCCAGAGAATGCCCTCTAGAAAAAAACAGCAAATCTGAGAATACTAACCTAATATGTGTCGCCACCTACAATTCAGACTCCAACCTTATCAAACGAACCAATAATCAACACTGGCGTATACTAACGTACAACAAATTGGGATTTGAGAAACCAATGTTCTCTTTGAAAAGAAACCGTGGTATCCGAGAAGGACTGGTCCACAGCAAACCACCTACAGAATAACAGAGAGACAGAACACCCTCTGGAAATGCAGAAACTGTTCTGTGTGCCCTTTAACATAACACACCAGGACCATTAATCTGGGCCTCAAGACCCCGTGGGAACAGAGAGCACACACAAACTGTAATAGTGCGAACGTTGTGTACATGATCAGCTGCCCATGCAGCTTGAACTATGTAGGGATGACTACTAGGAAAATAAAGATCCGCATCAGCAAATACAAGAGTACCATTCGATGTAAAAGCGCGATGACCAAATTCACGGCCCATTTTCTAGAAACCCATCACACAGACACTGACATGCAGTGGACAATCACAAAAAATCACTTCACATAATGGAGCCTATAAAATACTCCTTTTGAAAGAACAAAGATGGGTGTACCGATTATATACATCCATCAGAGGTCTAAACAGTGACACCCCTTGGAATCAGCTAAACCATCTCAACAGATAATAATCAGTGGTCAAAACGTAGTTATGAACATAGCAGCCACACATACCTAATCCCTAATACCTACAACATTCAGTAGAACACCAGTATGAATATGCTTAATTTAGGGATGGCTGTTCGGTATAGTATTTTAATTACCAGTTGTCAAAGAAATCCTTTGGAGTAAACACCCCCCCCACTAAGATTGTACGAGAGCCCGGAACCGGGTTTGGTAATCTACGTGAGCTGAGACACAAGACCCATAACAATGACACGCACATGAAAGCAGCTTTCATTCTGTCATAGCTAGCCCCATGTGCTTTATTGTAATATATTCCTTTTCACTTTCCCGCAAGAAACCCCGCAAAAATCGGTATTTCAGTCAAACGTTAGCTTCAACACGACTAAACCTTCTGGACAATATACATCGGTACACAGTACTTTGCCTCGCGTAGATGTACCCGCTATAGCTAAGCGAGTCCTCTCCTGATGTTCAGAATCCCCACACTTACGGTAGCTTTACTCGATACAAGCACGAACATGAGATACAGCACACAGCCCAACCTGGAGACACGTGGCTGACCAAATGATGCGGAAGGTATAGCACCATGCCAACATGCCTCGCCACGCATCTGCTTTACCAAACAAAAACTGGGAAGCTACACAGAGGGATGACAAAAGTTTATAGAGCGCAGTACTCACCTGTGAGGGCCTCAAGGTACTAAGGGGGTGGTGGTGCTGCTACTACTCAAAAAATCTGGTCTTGAGAAGTCTCCTAATGGTCAGCAGGTCCTGGGTCTGTCGCAGGTGATGGGGAGGGTATTCCATATCTTGGCGATGAGGTGAGACAGAGATCTGCCGCCGGTGGTTGTTCGGTGGATGCGTGGAACGGCGGCAAGGGTGAGGTCAGCGGAGCAAAGCTGGTAGTTCGGAGTGTAGAAGGTGAGTCGTTTGTTGAGGTATGTTGGTCCGGCATTGTGGAGTGCTTTGTGAGTGTGGGTGAGGAGCTTGAAGGTGATCCTCTTGTTGACGGGGAGCCAGTGCAGGTCTCTCAGGTGGGCAGTGATGTGGCTGTGGCGGGGGATGTCGAGGATGAGGCGTGCGGAGGCGTTCTGTTTTCGTTGAATTCTTTTCTGTAGTTTGGCTGTGGTTCCTGCGTAGAGGGTGTTGCCGTAGTCCAGCCTGCTGCTGATGAGGGCCTGGGTGACCGTCCTACTGGTTCTGGTTGGGATCCATCTGTAGATCTTGCGAAGCATGCGGAGGGTGTTGAAGCAGGAGGAGGAGATGGTGTTGACTTGCAGGGTCATTGATAGTGATGAGTTCAGGATGAACCCCAGGTTGAGTGCGTGGTCGATCAGAGTCGGTGCAGCTCCCAGCATGGCTGGCCACCAGGAGTCCTCCCAGATGGAGGGGGTGGAGCCAAGGATGAGGACCTCCGTCTTGTCAGAGTTCAGTTTCAGGAGTCTGTTCTTCATCAATTCGGCGACTGCCTTCATTCGTTTGTGGAGGTTGGTTTTGGCAGTGGTGGGGTCCTTGGTGAGGGAGAGGATCAGCTGGGTGTCGTCGGCGTATGAGACGATGTTGAGGTCGTGCGATCAGACGATGTTAGAGAGCGGTACCATGTAGACGTTGAAAAGGGTCGGGCTGAGGGATGATCCTTGGGGTACACCGCAGGTGATCTCGGTGGCTTCGGATCGGAATGGAGGGAGGTGGACTCTGGTTTCTGCCGGTGAGGAAGGAGGTGATTCAGTCCAGGGCTTTGTTGCAGATCCCTGCTTCGTGAAGGCGTGTAAGTAGGGTGTGGTGGCAGACGGTTTTGAAGGCAAGTGTGAATGAATCAATGCATGTGTGTTCAACCTATAGCACTTATGTGATTCAGAACAAGCGTGTATGTGTTCTTTTGATTGTCACTGGTATGATCCTTATGAGGTCACCAGATCAGAGCACTGTCCAGTCCTGGTGGACCCTGCATAATACCAGACACATCCACAGTATCTCTCCAAAGGGAACAACACAGTGATGGTTTTACGGCAACAGTATGCCGCCTTCGATGTTACAACACAATACTACAACTTGTACATTTGTCTGCTTCTTGTCTCCTTGTTTCTATAGGTAATTCCTCTTAAGAAGCAGCAGAAAGTATTTGACTTGTACTTACAAGACTATAAAATGTACTATATGCAAATTGCGTACCTATAGTGCATTCACGTCTTAGGGGGAAGTGACCTCATCGCATCCCACCCTGACGAAAGCCCAGGACCACTTTCTAGGACATGTTGGTGTCTAGTTTAGGGTCATAGGACCATCACTTCCTAAATACCCTTCTATAGTTTTTTTCCCTTTAGGAGTGGGTGAGGAATTTTATCTTTAAAGTTACGCCCTCATACACCTTTTCATAAATGCTCCCTGAAACCCGGGTGAGCCCAACCCGACCTTTAGGAGTTGGGTTGAGCCCAAAGACAAAGCATGTCATTATTAGAGTGAGTAAGGGCTATATTAAAAAAAAGTTTTTTTCCTACACACCCACAATGATGGGTAGGTTATAGAGTGGATATAGGAACTCTCTGTGTCAGTTTTACTGAGGAGAGAACCACCATAATAAAGCAAATCTCCCACTTGTTCTCTTTATCTTTTGACAAAAAAATGCTCTGTGTTTTTTCAGAAGGGACACCTATTTACTTGTGGATATGTGCGGGAAGGGACACCTTCCTGCACATCAACAATCATTCATGGTGATTTGCTCTTTCTTTGTGTGCTGCAGAATTATTAATTTCTCCTGGTATCGTCATTCTAATGCCTGGTAATCCATGACGTTAGAATGGCGCTGTTTTTGGTGCTGCCTCAGCCTTGTAAATCTGAGGCATTGTCAAAAAGCCATGGGTGTTGCGGTGGAACACCCACAGCAACACCCATTGCACGCCCCTTTTTCGCAGAGGACTTTGGCGGAAAGGGGCATATTTACAAGGTGGTGTTAAGCCACGTTATGTGGCTTAGCACCACCTTGTAAACATGGGAAATGGCGCTACGCCAGTGGATAGGGGCTTGCACATATGCCTACTAATCATTCAGTTCATCCAAAATAGGCGATATGGCCTCTCAATGTAAGGGTGAATGGGCCAATGTATGTGATCATGAATGGTCAGCCTCTAATGAACTTTAGAAATGCTCACTTACGCAGGCTATGGGAATGGCCTTGTGACGTCTGCCTAAGACCCTCACCCAAGGTTCACCACGAACACGTGTATTGGCAAACACTATCTTTATTGTAGTATATCCTGGTACACAGAGGTCCTCTATCCTGTCCATCTATGTCCAAACTGGGCTGTTTCTTTTATCCCCAGCCACTTCAGTCTTCCTTCCCTACGGGGGAGCATGAGTGTCCAGTGGGGCCAGATTACCCCTTGTGTTTGCTCAGTACCCGAGTCTTAGCCACGGCTCCACCGGTCTGTCTGCAAATGCAGGCAATCATTGACTAGACATGGGACCCACTGCATCCAGTTTTTGCTCAGAGGAGGAGCCTATGTTAAAGTTGGCGAGGTAATGTTGGGTGCTGTACGTCTCACCCACAACGCTTCTGATTCTGCTAAACTTTTTATGTGATGTCCAGAAATTTGAATTGCTGCTGCTTTCATTTTCTCTAGTTGATGTTTTCGACTATTTAAAAGCTGAGCAAAAAGTGTTTATTAAAAAAAAAATCACTTACCAGAGATTCTTGCAAGTGGAAGGTCAGTCTACTGAATAGCAATCCTGCCACGTAGGTAATCACTGAATGCTTCGTTTACCAAGGTCAGTTCGTCAGTGTAGACGCTCACGAAATGGTCAGTGAACCAATTTTCGTGCCCTGGGAAAGATTCAGTGGGGCTGCTACAAGGACACAGACCTCCAGCACACGAGGGTTAGCTGAATTCACTCACAAGTGTTTCAGGTACTTAGGAACAGGTTTTAATCTCAGTATAGGTGGCCTACAGTAAACACCGAAAGCTAGTGGACTGTCAACATGATTGGCTCCCAGAAACTCTATTTTACCCAATTAAAACAAGGGTTGTATATTTGTCCAAGCCTTTTTTCATTCCAAATACTCAATAAAACACACAGTCAAAAGCTCTTCCTCTTTCTAACGATGGTCTAGCCACACATACATTATAACAGGCATGTCCAGGGTAAGTCCTGATCCATGCCACATTTTCATATTATTCACATAAAGTAAATTCACTTATTATTAAACTAAATAGAACATATTTACATTGTAAGTGGTTTTCCTGAAAATCTGGCACCAATCCAGGCCTTCTGGAGCTATGATGGACATCCCTGCCTTGTAAGACTCGTTAAAAAAAGTATCTAATCTTCATAACATCTACTTCTCATTTTTGTAAACTACTGAAGTCCGAAGTCATCCAATCTTATGCTTTATCAATCTCGCCCTCTGTTCATTCATATAGAAAACTTCAGTTATCCATATTAATTCAAAAATCGAATAATGCATTTGCTCAAAAATGAGCGTTGGATTTACAGGTTTCAAGACTTTTCTGAGAGGGTTAAAGGCCCACCTGGGTAGATCACTAAATTAACACATCCTAGGGGATGAAGGTGATAGAGTGCGCAGGTCACCCGGGTCACAAGTTTACCAATTTTCCCCACGCACTGGGCCCTGACGTGAGTAAACGAGGACTGAATTTGCGTGAACCGGGTGATATCTTACACTCCACTATGAGTAATTCGGGGGGTGACACTTACACCACTTACTATTCATGTACCTGACTTACCACAGGCACATTACTCCTGACGGATCAGGAGCTAGCAGTGGACAGGTGACAGGTTTCCTAGGAAAGAATATACTCAATAAACCAAAAATACATTTGTCCACTTAAATATACTGTAAAATGACCACAGACACCTGATGAGTTTTCAAGGTTTTATCAAAAGATTTTAGAATGGATATGTCAATATAACAAGCCAAATACACAGTAACACATCTATCAGTAAAACCAAAGCCACAATATAACTATGGATTAGGGCAAGTACCATTAGAATAATTGGGAACACTATAGGATATGAGCATTTAGTGAACACGCTATTCAGCACAAGTTTAAAACTAAGGCGAGGGACATGAACAGGACCTAGAATGTATATTTAAAACTAGGCTACTTATGCTAATTTTATACTATTCACTGCAACCATGCTAAAGGAAAGGGGAAAAACTGGAACACACTAATAAAATGAGACAGTTTGATAATCTCCTACAGGTGGGGAGAGAAGTGGAACAATTCTAATAAACAATTGCATATAATTTGCATTTCAAGGAGATAGGGCAATATCACAGGCAAGAGTGCTTTATTAAGAAAAGAAGAGAAAGTGAGAGAAAGACGTAAACCCACAGAGTAATATTTACCTAATTTAGGAATGAGGACTAACCCTGGCCACGGGTCAGTTTGGAAGGACGGGGACAAGGACCCTCAAGAAAAGAATGCCAGAATGCGAGCAGGTACAGCTCACGGGCAGTCAGGACAGGATACCCCTCAGGTTTTGGGTCAGGACTGGGCTCACCAAGGTACGACCAACTCCCACAGCTTCAGAAGCAACGCCAGCGTTACCCCTCTCTGCAAGTAATCCACCAGTAACCCCGATTGGGTTTTTTTCTGAATTTCCCCAGCAAAGTGCTTCGCCAGCACTTGAGACTATTTCCACCCCTAGGAGTTTGTGGAAATTAAGGACAGAGTGCTCCGCAGCACTCTAGATTGAGCACCTATAGAGTTCGTAGGGTCAGTGACAGGTCTGCTACTCGGACAAGTCGGACAATTTTCCTAAGCTACACTAGGGCAATTATACTGTTTGGGGACCTTTAGACCACCCACCAATGTTGCAAGTGACAGCTTCGCACATTATGATTGGTCAGGAGAGGTGACTTGGTCATTGTCGCCTCCTAGAATTCAGTGTTCCCATCATTACTAGTAATTTATGCCTACCCGCCCCTTGGGTTCACGTTCCCATGCATAGGAATACAGCAAGACAATACAGTACATAGCAGGTAGCAACAGTGTTGCTTCGTCCAAGGTAAGATTCAGTCTCCTGGAGATGCTTCCCAGGCGCATTGGGCTTCTGGAGCCAGCTGGCTTGTTTTAGCTTCTGCGCAGTGAGGTTTCTCTCAGGTCACATGACAGTTCTCAGAGGAGCTTCATCATGGCGTAGCTCATGTGTTACCGGCCCCCCAGAGACGCGATACATGAAAAGTAAGCGAGAACAAATTAGAATCATACATAAAAATGATCACACTGTATACCGTGATAGATTTAAACACACCCCTTATTTTATAACAGCAATAGTATTAAAGTTTTAGTGCGAAAAGACAGATAGGCAAAAGCAGCGGTAGCAAGCAGAGAGCGTGGTGAGAGACAAGCGGCCATCTTTGCATCAGTGCGCATGAGCAACACAATCCCTCCAAAATGCGAGTGCGTCATATCACATGGGTATGACCGACGCATGCGCAGACTGGATTTCTGCGAAGCAGCCATTTCCTTAGTGCAAGCATTGTGAGGATGAAAAGACACACAGGCAAGCCTCTTGGGGACACCCGCGTGTGGGGAAAAAACTAAATAAATGACGGACGGTTGGATTAATATGATTATACGTTAGGCGAGGTTCCTGAATGAGAACAAGTCGCTTTACGTGCGAATCCTTGCTCCATCAATCCCCTCTTTGATGATATTTACTATCATCACTACAAAGGAAACAGATGCCAACTTTCATTCTTCCATATCATGCATCTCAATCTCGACAAATTTATTATTTAGTTTTCTTTCGGCTTCTCTATGAGAGTGGTGATTCTTTACCTTTTTGTATATTTGATTCCTTAGTTCTTCTAATTCTAACTCATCAATGTTTCTTTTCACCCCTCTCTTATTTACTGTGTACTTCTTTTTACATTTTTGGCATTTACAGCAGATGAATATGATCAGAACAAACACACCTATTCCGATTATTGGCATCAGTATTTTCCACAGAAGATTTCTACCTAAGTTAGAAAACCAACTACCTATTGAGGAGAGACCTCCAGTCAGTCTCGTCCAGGCACTGTCAACCTCTAATGGTTTGAGCTCTTTTTCCAAATTAGTTATATTTCTTACATATCTTTTAAGTTCGATACTTTTATCAGGTATGTAGGTGCAACAATGTTGCGCCTTCAGCATTCTACAGACTCCGCCCTCTTTTGCCAATAAGGTGTCAAGAGCAAGGCGATTCTGCAAAACCATTGATCTGATCGCAACCATTTCAGTATTGACCAGCAGGAATCCAGCAGCGGTGTCAGTAGATAACCGATCCACTACTGTAGACAATTTGCAGATTCGATGTGTGTTCAGAACTACCCCCATTCCAGGTATCAGTGCACTGAAAATATCACCTATGATTTCTCCTACACTCTCACGTTTACTACGCACTAAGCCATTAGTATCTTCATCATTGCTTCCAGCAGCATTATTCACATGGTATATTTTCGGGAAAACAATGCCAAAGTAGCAGCTTCCATACCAGTGATCCGGCAACTTAAAGTAAGCCTTGTTCCCACATATATAATATATTCCGGGAAACACAGGTTCTGACCCATTTTTGAAACCCCAACCTCCAATTACCTTATAATTATGTTCACACTCGCTGGAACCAATGAATACATTGTTATAATATTCTGTCCTTTCTCTATGGAGACAAAGTTTTCCTTTCCGTTCAAAATCCAGCAACAAAGCAGGATTAGCTTCGCCTTGTGAGGTGTTGTCCATGTGCTCGGCCCATCTAGGGACTCTATCTTTTTCATCATTTGCCTTTTTCTGAAACTTTTCCCTCCTTCTGTCAGCCATTTTTATAAACATCTTTTCCTGCTCTTGCAAAGAACAGGTCAGATTCTCTTGTCGTGCTTCATCTAAGTCTATGTCACCTATAGTCAGGAAATATTCTCCCATATAACGTGTTACCTCGCTTTTAACATGTACGAGGTTCAGGTGTCCTCTAATAGGAAGTTCAGAAAATATTACATCAGCATTTGAATAGTAGTACTGCAAAGTGCTTCTATAAAACAAACTAGCTAATATACTGCAGGAAATTCCGTAGGTTAGGGGTAAGTGGTGATATGTCACACCTTCAGCTACAGACGTGGGTAGCTTCATGCAGACATAGCAGTCTTCTATTTCCATAGCCTCTACATAATGCACTAGTAAGTTAGCAAATACATTTAGATGTGTCCGGTTTCTCATCTTGTGAAAGTGTAGTCCACCCTCATCTGATGCTTCTAAATTCGGTCGTGTGTGTCTCAGACTAACTGGGTTGTCACGTCGTTCTAAGCTTCGTGGTGTTTCTGCAGTCTGTACAACGTCTGTGTCTAATATTTCAGGTTCAGTAGGGGACAGGTTAGGATCTTTACTTATCATAAAAGGTATAAAGACTGTTAATCCTATCCACATCACTATTAGCATAGCTACACTACATAAGCATATTTTACAGCAAGTTTTACAACACCCAAATCTGGACCTTCCAGCTACGTTTGAATCAGACATTTTAGCTTACAGGTGGCTTTTGCAACCCCTCTTTGTTTCTTTTCACCAAAGCTTCGCTCTGTTTTGTCTCAAGGAGGGTTTTCGTCCGAACTCCGATCAGTGATGGACTCTTCGTCACTTTTGCCACTGCGATTGGGCTCATCAATTTCTTCCAGCACCAGGTATGTCCATTCGGGGCTCCGATACAGTCTATTCTGTTTCTTCACTCTGTCGCTCTTCCTCAGAGACTTGCCTCGGGCTGCTTTTCTTTCACTTTCAGCCCTCTTACGGTCTTTCAGTTTCTCCTCGACTGTTTTTATTCGGAGTCTTAGCCTTTTGACGTACCTGGGTGTACTTTTGCTTCTGTGACTTTCAGTGCACTCTTTTTATTTTTTCTTTGTGCTGGACAGAGTCTATTTCCCTGCCTGTCTGACTAGTTCCAGGTCTTTCATCTATTTCTTCTGCCTGGTCATCAAACTTGCCCTGTTCAAGTTCGCTTTGTAGGCTGTCTTTGCTTTCAGGTGAACTGGATTCTGATTCCTGAACACGTTCGTCTATTTCTATCTGCTCTGGTTCATGCACTTCGTTCTCTTCAATTTCTTCCGCATGAACTTCAGCTTTGACCACTATCTGTCCCTTTCCAGACTCCGGAGTTTCAGGTGGAGTGTCGACGTCTTGATCTGTCCCTACTTGGCCTATTTCCTGATCAGGTGTGATGTGAGTCTCGTTGACCTGACCTTCGTCCTCTAGTTCTGTCTCACCTGGACTATCCCACTCACTGTCTAGGTAGGAATATTTCCTGGTTCGTATTGGATCATGAACCGGGTCGTCGGCAGGGTACCAATCAACGTCTTGACTTGTGCTCGGCAGTTCGATGTCAGCGAGATCCGGACTCTCCTCAGGAGTCTCCTCAGCGGTGCTGCCTTTAGCTTCAGTCGCGTTTTCTCCGGTTACCCGCTTTGTGTGGCTGGCATGGATCCACTTCGGCACACCAGCACACTTTACAGCAGTAGTGGTGACAAGGATCACTTTTCTTGGCTTTCCCCACTTTGGTCCAAGGCAACTCTTCCGGGTGTGTTTCTTTAACACCACCCAATCACCTGGTTGTAGCTTATTCGCTGGAGTCTTGGGCCAGTCGTCAGCTGTCTCTCCAATCTGGTGGGAGATAGAACGCACTTGGTCACCCAGTTGCTTGCAGTATTCTAGCACTAAATCATCAGTAATGCTTAGCAGTTTGTGTCCAGGCACCCATGCTTGTCGCATCACTCTCCCCATTATTACCTCATGGGGGCTCAGGCCTGTTTTTCGATTTGGAATACTTCTCAGACTCATCAGCACAAGGGGCAAAGCTTCTGTCCAGTTCATTTTGGAGGAATCACACATCTTCGCCAACCTGGACTTTATCGTGCCATTTATCTGTTCAACCACCCCTGACGCCTCGGGATGGTAGGCACAGTGCAGTCTTTGCTTCATTTTAAAGGCCTTACAGAGCTCTTCTAGGACATCGTTGGCAAAATGCCCACCTTGGTCTGTTTCAATCGTCTCAGGAATGCCGAACCTAGGTATCAACTCCCTGAGCAATAATTTGGCTACAGTCAAGGCATCATTTTTCTTTGCTGGGTAAGCCTCCACCCACCGGGAAAATAGGCACACTATAACCAGGACATACCTATATCCCTTGCATTTGGGCATGGTTATAAAGTCCGCCTGCATCCTAACAAAGGGACCTACTGCCTTTCCGATGGTACTTTGCTCTACTACAGTCTTCTTTCCTGCATTGAATTGTTGCCACACTAGGCACCTCTGGCAAAACCTTTCCGCCTGGTTCCTGAACCTTGAATTGTAGAACACTTTGTCAAACACCCGACACATGGCGTCCCTTCCCATATGTGTAGGTTCATGTATCATCCTGACCATGGGATCTATCAGGCTGTCGGGCAACACAGGCACTCCAGTTGGGTTTATCACCACACCGTCATTTCTTACTTTACATCCATTCTCACTCCATCTAACTTTTTCTGCCCTGTCGGTTGATTGCTATAAGTCTTTTAATTCATCCCACGTTGACACATTATCAAACAACATCAGTTGGCAGCTGTGTCCACCCCATAACCCAATTTGGAGGGACATTTGGTGTCGGGCACAAAACTGTGCGATTTGGTCAGCGTACCTATTCCCGGCTGTCACATCATCATTTCCGGATCTGTGAGCCGCACACTTGACCACAGCCAATTCTTTGGGCAATTGGATAGCTTCCAGTAATTCTTGTACCACCTTTCCGTTTCTGATAGGGGTACCTGAGGAAGTCATGAATTCTCTTTGTAACCATCGCTGGCCGAAGTCATGAACAACCCCGTAACAGTACTGACTGTCAGTATAAACAGTTATTCTTTTGTTTTTTCCTCTCCTACAGGCTCTTGTCAATGCGATGAGCTCTGCTACTTGTGCAGATTTCACCTCGCATAGGTAAGAGGCTTCTATGGTGTTGGTCAGTGTGACTACAGCATAGGCAGCACATAGACCTCCACT
Organism: Lissotriton vulgaris; assembly: GCF_964263255.1. Lineage (NCBI taxonomy): Eukaryota > Metazoa > Chordata > Amphibia > Caudata > Salamandridae > Lissotriton > Lissotriton vulgaris. Next base: position 1,108,802 of record NW_028240613.1, on the reverse strand, counting down.
CTCATGTCTTAAACATGAACCGTCCACAAACATTGTAAGATCCCCATCAAGCAATGCTACTTCTCGGATGTCAGGACGGGGCTTAGTGCTGAATTCTGTCAGATCAATGCAGTTCTGTTCCATCTCATCCTCGTCGTCTACATCCAGAGGAACAGGTAATAGAGTTGCTGGGTTTAGGACATTGCACCGAGAAATGGTTACATTCTCAGCACCAATCAAAATTCTCTCATACTTAGTCAGCCGACAAGGTGTGAGATACTGGGTCTTGGTTCTTGTCAGTAGAATTACAACAGAATGTGGAACATACACAGTGACAGGATGTCCCATGACAATATTCTCACTCTGTTCTAGACTGACGCAAGTAGCAGCTACTGCTTTCAAGCATCCGGGCAATCCAGCAGCCACCGGATCTAGAGTGGCTGAGAAATAGGCTACAGGACGTCTGACCAGCCCATGCTCCTGGGTCAGGACCGAGAGCGCACAATTTTCTCTGGTGGCACAGAACAGTTCAAAACGCTTGGAGTAATCTGGCATACCTAATGCAGGAGCGGTACATAGACAATTTCTCAATGTTACCCACGCGGTCATGCTTTCACTGTCCCAACTGACTGGGTCTTCCACTCCTTTCTTGGTCATTTTTATCAAAGGCTTGGCTAAAGTTGCGAATCCCACAATCCATTGCCTGCAGTACCCCACAACTCCTAAAAACATTCTCACCTCTTTCTGAGTTCGGGGTAGGTCCATTGCTTTAATTATTTTGATCCTTTCTGTGGTGACTTTTCGGATCCCCTTCTCTATCTGGTGCCCCAGATACTTTACTGAGTTCTTGCAAAACTGTAATTTGTCAGGGGATACTTTATGTCCTCCCTTTCCTAGGTGATTCAGCAAGGCGATGGTGTCGGTGACACAGTCAGTTTGAGTTTTAGATGCCACTAAAAGGTCATCTATGTACTGCACCAAAACAGACTCTCTTGGCAGGACTAGAGATTCAAGGCATTTCTTTAGTATCTGGTTGAAAATCGATGGACTTTCAGTGTACCCCTGAGGGACGCGATTCCAGACATAGATATGACTGTCAAATTCAAAACTAAAAAGAAACTTGCTTTCCGGATGCAATGGGATGGAAAAGAATGCATGACACAAGTCAATGACAGTGAACCATTCCGCATTCCAAGGAATCTGATATAGGATCACTGCAGGGTTGGGCACAATGGGACAGCAAGGTACAACAATTTGGTTTACCTTGCGCAGGTCCTGCACTACTCGGTACTTTCCACTAGGCTTTTTAATCCCAATGATGGGTGAATTGCAGGGACTGCTCATTACTTCTTCTATGATTTCTGCTACAAGCAATCTGGTAATTTCAATTGCGACTCCTGCTTTTACTTCTGCACTCATTTTGTACTGTCTTGTTTTGGGATATACGGCATTTGTTTTTATTGCGATTTTAACTGGGTCTACATTTGCCATTAAGCCTACATCTTTTCCCGTGAAATCCCACACTTCTGGTACCACTCTTAACTGGAGCTCTTCAGGCAAGTCTTCAACTGACAAGGTTTTAATGTCAGCGTCAGGCCTTACTAACATCAGTTTGTACAAACCATCTTCATCGGGGGTCTGAATTTCGACGCCTTTTGGTGAGCAAAAGATGGTGCAATTCATTTTGCACAACAAATCGCGTCCTAACAGGTTCACAAGACTGTAATCACAGACCACAAATCTGTGCATTTCTTTAAAGTTCCCTATGGAAATTTCCATAGGCTCAGTTACTGGAGTGCTTATTATTTGATTGGAGACACCCACTACTTGGATTGCTTCTCCCGAGAGGGGTAGGTTAGGAACATCCACTGTTCTCACAGTGGACCGGGTAGCACCAGTGTCCAACAGAAAGGTGACGTCTTTTCCTTCAACCTTTCCTTCAATGTATGGTCCAGTCTGGTCTACCGGTAAGGAGGCGCCAAGTACGCACTCCTTGTCCTCCCCCCTCAGGCCCCGTCAATCTTGTTCATCACAGAGGAAAGAATCATTTAACAGGTACTGTGGAATCGCTGCATTGCTTCCATTCTCTCCCTCCCATATCTCCGCCCTTTCATTCTGCTGGCCCTGATTCTTATAATTCTGTCTAGGAGCGCGAGGTACTGGAGGTAGCTTTACCTGTTGCTGGTTCCTTCTTGTCCCCTCTTTCTGCACGTGTGGATTTAAACCATTTATTGGGGCATTACCGGCCTGCAGGTGTGGACACTCGTCTCTCCAATGCCCTAACTGGCCGCACCCGTGGCAGGGGAACTTCTTCATAGCCTCTTCCCGACTCATTTTTGCCCGGGGCTTCCCTCCTCCCCCAGCAGTGGCATTCTGAGCATTATTATTGGAATTCAATTTACTTAACTGTTTTTCTTGCTGTTCAGCCAATTTCACCATGGCCCACATAACCTTCTCCTTGAGGGCCTTCTTTTTATTCTCGATTTCATCTTCGCAGTATTTTGCGTATTTCAGGACATCATCTATGGGCTTTCCCTGCCAACTTATTTTATTATCTCGAATCCATTGTGATATTTCAGGCCTTAATCCTAGCACGAATCTGTAACTGAAATGGGTCATGTCTGTCATGTCTACATTATCGATACCACTGTAAGTTTTGAATACTTGCAGTAACCTTTCATAAAAGGAATGGACAGTTTCATCGCGTTCTTGGGTGGTTCTATCTATTCTGGTCCAATCTGTTTCTTTTGCGGGCACCTTTTTCTTGAGGTACTGTATGACTTGATCATACTTCCTCATTACTTCAGGCGAGGGAGCTCCTGTTTTCTCGTCTCTTGCATATTCCTCACTGGGCCAATCAATCTCTATTTTGCACTCGGTCCATAAGTCTACCGGCACCACAATGTCGAAAAACCCATCCAGGTCTTTCAGAAGACATTTCTGAACCTTTATAAAGCGTTCTACCTGCCTGTACCAATCAACGGGTTTTTCCCGCAATTTCGGGAAGTCATTAGTAAATGACACAATATCCTGTCGGGACCAAGGGACATGGACATATTTTCCCCCCGGGACCTCTCTCATGGGACACAATTTTTCTGTCGGAGTTACTTCTTTTAACATGTATTCTGAAGCCTGAGACTTAGCCCTGCTGTCTTCCTTTTTCTTTGCCCACCGTGTTCTCCATTTCCCTACATCTCCCCATTTCTGCAAGAGTTTCAGTAATTCCTTTATCTGGATCTGTTTTCCTACTACATTCAAGCTCTCTAAGTCTTTGTCTGAAAAATCTACTCTGTATGGTTTCTGAAGAATTTTGGAGCGACTGACATCGATTCCCATTTCTGTGGCTGTGTCCATTAACCTCTCATGGAGCAATCTAGCATTCCGGGTAAGGTTTTTACTGATGAACAATAACTCCTCTTCACTGAAGGAGTTCAAGCGGTCTAATCCTACATTTCCAGCCATCATTTCTTCTATTTCTATCCTTAATTTATAGATCTCCAATGGTTTGGATTGGGGAGTGGTCTCTTTCTCTAACTCTTTGGTCCATCTGTCTAATTCTTCTGGGGTTACTACTGTGGCACTCCTAACCCCAGCCGTACTCTCAATCAGAACTTCTTTTGGTCTACTCTGACTTCTTGCCCCCGTCATACTAGTCCTAGGTTCCCTAATGGGCAAATCCATCAGAACCACTGATTCACATTCACTCTCTTGATCGTCATCAATGAATACTTCCTTTCTCGGGGGTGGGATGCTAGGAGTAGGCATTATTGGGGAGATAACAGGAGGACGAGGACTAGCCAGGTTATCCCTATAAAGAGGAATAGCGGGCCCAATGGTTACTGGAATAGTCAGAGAATCTGGGTGGGGGTGTATCTGGGCTATGGTCCGTACTAAATTGTCTCGCTGTCTAGCCAGAGCTTCCTTCTCTTGTTCTCGCAAAGCCTTTTCTGCTGATTTGTCATGCAATACTTGGGGAACCAAGGGGGGTAAATACTTGGGGCAGTCGGAGTGACCAATCGAGGTGGGCCCTCTCCGAATGGCTGATAATTTGGGACCGTGGATTTGGGTCTGCAAAACCCATTCCCTTCACTGGTTTTACTGTCTGTACCTGTTCCATCTGTCTCGCTATCCCTCCGACACCTGGGATATCTGGCAAACGGGTTTGGTGAACTTAAAGGCTTGGACTCTGCAACATAGGGAGGTGGGTTTTTCATCAACAAATCTTCTAGGTGCTCATCTTCTGAGTCCCCTACAGGCATTAAGTGATGGGTTTTCTCTTTACTTTTTCCTTTCCCTTGTTCCAATACTCCCATCATAGGAAACAAACCCTCCACCATCATGCTTTGTCTCCAATGTTTCATTTTCTGCTCTTTGGTTTCTCTATGGACCCTCGGATACCATTTACTCACTCCCTTGTCCATCCGGGGTCTATCCCTCTCCAAAGCCTCAATTTCCCACTCTTCTAAGGCTTCGTACTGGGTTAATCTGGGTCTGGGATGTAATTCATTCATGCGGGTCCTAAAGTTAAACAGGATCCTACCATTAAACGTACCATCAATAGGAAATGCTAGGACTCCGTCATCTGCAGTATACTTGGCCCAATTCTTTAGCCATACACAGGTATGATACCCCTTTTCAAACATCATGAAGGAAGCAGGAGTATTCGGCGGAGGAATGATCACACCCTCCCTCGTTCTAATGGGCTTGTCTGTTTTGAAGAAATTCTTTACCTTGTCGGCAAATGACATTTTTCTCTTTATTCCATACATCATGTGCGGTCTACCTCGTATAATCTGTTCCTTATAGAAGCCTGAGTTTTGCGGATTAGGTAAGAACTCAGGATACCACATATGCCTTTCCAGGCTCGCTTCTAACTCGGCCTGATTAATTTTGTTTACTTTGGTACTTCCAATGCTAGCGCGACTCTTATTTTGTAGAAACCAATCAACTCAGTGAATACAAAAAATCCTTATCCAATGGGTACGCGGCCTTTCGTGAGACCAAGTCTCACGCTCCGGCACTCACCCCTCCCTTACAAATTCAGCTTCGCTACACACCCGCTGTCCTGACCAATACCAGCGCGGCACGGAGTGACGTCAGAGCAGCTTTCCGCCCGACTCCCTCCTTCACAAGGTAACGGAAACTTTTAACTTTTCCTAAAGTGCGAGTACAAAATTTAGTTACTAACACACGTCTGCCACTGTGTCTGAGTGTTCTAAATAGATAAAAAAACTTTCTCTCACTACAAGTAAATCACTTCTGTCTACTTTTCATTCACTCCGGATAGACTTCTTTGCCTAACCTCTCACACGAGTAATATAGAACCCGTTATTCTTCTGACTCATCCACTTCTGTCAGGGATATGTACTGAGCCAGGATTTCACCAGCGGACTATTTTACTTACCAGTCAAGCCTTAGAGACCCTATTACTCCTTCCACATGTGAGCCTTTCTAGGTGATATCACAAGGGAAGTTTTTAAACAAAGGACTCGTGACTATCAGTCATACAGATGCAAAAAGATCCTAATTAGTGCTTCCAGGTATTCCTAACCCTACACTAATGACTCTAAACAAGTGACTTTTCCAGCTAACCGGATTCTACTCACCGTTAGCTATATACTTCCCCGGGGATTCGGACTACACTGAACGCTTACAAACAGTTCTTTGTTAATACGACATGTAACACTTATAGCAGCAATGCAACAATCATATACATTTACCAAAAAAAAACTTTATAACAATGCAAAATATTTGAACCAATACAGTAGAAAATCAGCAGCACATTTTATTTTCACGGTTTGTTTATCCACTATCCTGTCTACCTATCTTAACTAGTCCTAACCATACTACTGCTACCAGAAAATTACTGATAGAGTGCGCAGGTCACCCGGGTCACAAGTTTACCAATTTTCCCCACGCACTGGGCCCTGACGTGAGTAAACGAGGACTGAATTTGCGTGAACCGGGTGATATCTTACACTCCACTATGAGTAATTCGGGGGGTGACACTTACACCACTTACTATTCATGTACCTGACTTACCACAGGCACATTACTCCTAATGGATCAGGAGCTAGCAGTGGACAGGTGACAGGTTTCCTAGGAAAGAATATACTCAATAAACCAAAAATACATTTGTCCACTTAAATATACTGTAAAATGACCACAGACACCTGATGAGTTTTCAAGGTTTTATCAAAAGATTTTAGAATGGATATGTCAATATAACAAGCCAAATACACAGTAACACATCTATCAGTAAAACCAAAGCCACAATATAACTATGGATTAGGGCAAGTACCATTAGAATAATTGGGAACACTATAGGATATGAGCATTTAGTGAACACGCTATTCAGCACAAGTTTAAAACTAAGGCGAGGGACATGAACAGGACCTAGAATGTATATTTAAAACTAGGCTACTTATGCTAATTTTATACTATTCACTGCAACCATGCTAAAGGAAAGGGGAAAAACTGGAACACACTAATAAAATGAGACAGTTTGATAATCTCCTACAGGTGGGGAGAGAAGTGGAACAATTCTAATAAACAATTGCATATAATTTGCATTTCAAGGAGATAGGGCAATATCACAGGCAAGAGTGCTTTATTAAGAAAAGAAGAGAAAGTGAGAGAAAGACGTAAACCCACAGAGTAATATTTACCTAATTTAGGAATGAGGACTAACCCTGGCCACGGGTCAGTTTGGAAGGACGGGGACAAGGCCCTCAAGAAAAGAATGCCAGAATGCGAGCAGGTACAGCTCACGGGCAGTCAGGACAGGATACCCCTCAGGTTTTGGGTCAGGACTGGGCTCACCAAGGTACGACCAACTCCCACAGCTTCAGAAGCAACGCCAGCGTTACCCCTCTCTGCAAGTAATCCGCCAGTAACCCCGATTGGGTTTTTTTCTGAATTTCCCCAGCAAAGTGCTTCACCAGCACTTGAGACTATTTCCACCCCTAGGAGTTTGTGGAAATTAAGGACAGAGTGCTCCGCAGCACTCTAGATTGAGCACCTATGAAGTTCGTAGGGTCAGTGACAGGTCTGCTACTCGGACAAGTCAGACAATTTTCCTAAGCTACACTAGGGCAATTATACTGTTTGGGGACCCTTAGACCACCCACCAATGTTGCAAGTGACAGCTTCGCACATTATGATTGGTCAGGAGAGGTGACTTGGTCATTGTCGCCTCCTAGAATTCAGTGTTCCCATCATTACTAGTTATTTATGCCTACCCGCCCCTTGGGTTCACGTTCCCATGCATAGGAATACAGCAAGACAATACAGTACATAGCAGGTAGCAACAGTGTTGCTTCGTCCAAGGTAAGATTCAGTCTCCTGGAGATGCTTCCCAGGCGCATTGGGCTTCTGGAGCCAGCTGGCTTGTTTTAGCTTCTGCGCAGTGAGGTTTCTCTCAGGTCACATGACAGTTCTCAGAGGAGCTTCATCATGGCGTAGCTCATGTGTTACCGGCCCCCCAGAGACGCGATACATGAAAAGTAAGCGAGAACAAATTAGAATCATACATAAAAATGATCACACTGTATACCGTGATAGATTTAAACACACCCCTTATTTTATAACAGCAATAGTATTAAAGTTTTAGTGCGAAAAGACAGATAGGCAAAAGCAGAGGTAGCAAGCAGAGAGCGTGGTGAGAGACAAGCGGCCATCTTTGCATCAGTGCGCATGAGCAACACAATCCCTCCAAAATGCGAGTGCGTCATATCACATGGGTATGACCGACGCATGCGCAGACTGGATTTCTGCGAAGCAGCCATTTCCTTAGTGCAAGCATTGTGAGGATGAAAAGACACACAGGCAAGCCTCTTGGGGACACCCGCGTGTGGGGAAAAACTAAATAAATGACGGACAGTTGGATTAATATGATTATACGTTAGGCGAGGTTCCTGAATGAGAACAAGTCGCTTTACGTGCGAATCCTTGCTCCATCAAAGGAACAGCCTGAAAATGATTAGCCCAAAGGAAAGGCCATGACTATAAGTAAGCAGCACTTTTCTGACCCGTACGCAAACCCTTATGTACACAGGATACAGAACTCGGAGTTGTACGGAGGTTACTGTGCCCAGTAATTGCGCCGTGTGATAAAGTCCTCCCCTTCATTACATTTTAGCAGGCCAAACCTACAGGAATTGAATGGGGCAAAAGATCTGGGGCCGTATTATACAGCTGCCATGGGGCGCAAAGAGCACATGCGCCTGCTTTGAGCGCCCCGGGGTAATACCAAAGTGGTTGCTGACGCTTATATAATATTGATAGCTCTGGCACACATAAAGCGCCAGCACTATCTTCAGAGGACATTCCCTCATTTGCATGGGGGCGTGTCCCATGCAAATGAGGGAATCCTTGTTTCTGCGCCCCGGCGTATAACAGACGAGGGCGCAGAGGTAAAGAAGCACTCAGGTGGTGCACTGTCAGTGTGTCCCCTGATGGCAGCCCTCTCAAGGGGGGAAAGGGGTCTCATTGTCCCCCCAGACATTCCCTTACAGGCGGGTGCTTTCACTCACTACACTCTTCAGCTTGGGGATCTCTATTCCCCCTTCAAAGTGCAGGCGGGTTGCTGCCTGGACTGTGAAAATATGGAGCGGCTTCAAAGCAGCAGCTACTTTTTTCACTGCACGAGTTTGCGGCTGCCCTGGGGCAGTGCATTCATCATAATACGTTGCATTATCCTCCATTGCGCTGGGCGCACCTTTTAAAAGGTGCACCCAGCACAATTAAGGAAAATGCACTGCATGTATAATACGGCCCCTGGTATTTACTGTGACATGAAGTTTTGATGTGGTTTATCCTCAAAAATTCGGAATGAGTGCTATTTTTCGCTCCTGACAAATACCAAGCCCAGGGAGTCGCATTTTATCAGGTGCATGCAGTATCTTGCACTTTCTCTCTGGATTACTCGTAATTAGGGGTGGGTGTAACTTTCATATTTCTGTGTAGCGTCATCACTTGGATTTACCCACAACTTTTGCGAGATTACACGTATTTACACAAGAAGAGTAATACTGCATTCAGAGCTATTTACTGAGCACACAAATACCCGCTGTCATCCAAAATGGACACAAGGATGCATTTTGTGCTACAAAATAGCGATGTATGCAATAGAATACAGCGGCGCATGCAGCTGCTCGCACGCGCTAAATGTGCTCTTCAGTTAGGAAATTCACACAACTTACTCTCAGCATTTAGCACTAGGTTCTTAGCCCAAATGCACCCTCACACCCAAAAGGAAAAGTCAGTTCCACGTTTCCTAGTTTACAAAACGCACTTGCAATTAGTGTTCAATATATTGTTATGTTGTTCTAGTAGTAATGAAAATTATTAGATAAATGCACAGGTATGTAACAGCAGAGACATGCCAAATAGTTGAATAACATGTAATCAGAAACAGCAAACACATTTTATGCTGGCTGCACATAAATGTGCAACAGAACACATTAGACAGAACTCACACGTCCTAACACCCATCCAACACAGTCAGATAGTCAAGTTAATGCCTATCAAGATTTACCAAACAGCACCCACTACCTCCAGATATCTCACTCACATAATTGTCAATGTACATATCAAATAACCTTTGGATTTCAGAAACTTGATTTGGCCAGACCTTCGGGCCACAACTATTACATGCCATTTACTCACAGACACATCCTTAAGACAAACGTTCCGGAAGAGGCGAAAGATAATCAAACACGTAACTCCTTATACATCTTCAAAAGTCAACTCAGACAATGGTCAGTATTTAAATCTAGAAAACCAAGGCTGGAAGGTGCTGAAACTCCATTTGCACATCCAGGCTGTGCCACTGCTACAATGTAAGCAATACAAATGACTCCTAACATCACATGAAAAGAAGGGTGTGTGGCCTTTTGTAAAACTTTGCCACCATCACTAGGTGGTGCTCTACAGCTGCTGCATTATCTCATCTTATGGAGGCGCCAGCACTGGCTAGGTAAAGGGGAGCAAGAGAAGCCGGGAGGAGCAAGAGACAGATCGGGGTAAACTTTAAGGCCAAGAGGGGTGAAGAGCGACAATGAAAGGAACCAGGAATCAGAGAGTTAGACTTTTTTTTATTGAATTGTTTATCAATTGTAACGAATAGAAAGCAACAGTACCCATGTGGTTCCCCTGGACTTGTACATCTTCTAACATTGGCATGCTGTGACAATCATCTGCAACATTGAATTTACAGTAGTCACTGCATTACTTGTGATGATGCAGACAAGCTGTTCTGAGGCGTCAAGGGCTCCTCTCGCCTGGTTTGAAGTGCCAGATATGTGCTGAAGGGGCTCCAGATGTTGCAGCGGTGGGAGCCAGCATGCTGCAACGCCTAGTCCCCCTCTAGTCATTCCTGGCAGTTAGCCACGTGCCTCTGCCAGCCCTTCAGTGTTGGGGCACTGCACCTCCCCCAGTGCATTGCCACTTTCAGTTTATCAAGTAACCGCATCATGGCTGTCAGGCGGCAGGTGCCAGCTGGGGTATCCTTGACATATCCCAGCAATGCCATGAGTGATGTCGTGAGTCGACAACTACCTAGTCTATGCAGTTAACAACTGCAAACCAGAATCCAGAAACCTGGGGCACTGCCAGGCAAGGTGCAAAAAGTCAGCATTCACAACTCCGCAACACGCGCATTGCATCCATAGATGTCGTTTGTACATGTTTCCCCCTATTTCATCCATAATATGCAGGAGGGTAAATCTGGGCGTATTAGGGACATCCCACCTCAGTACCTGTGACAAACAGGAAATTACACTGTGCCAAAATTTCGAGAGGGATGTACATGACCAGACAGTGTGGAGGAATGTACCGTCAACTGCATTGCAACTCAAGCAGCGTGGAGAGGCAATTAGTCCCGCAGGCCACAGTTGATAACCTGTGTAGTACAATCTGTGTAAGTATTTGAACTGTATGTATCTGAGTTGCGCTGCGATGGATGCACCACGTGGGGACTCTAGCGCCTCGGTCAATCTTCGTCATCCATTGGGTCCAGGTCAGCCTTCCAGGCCCCCCTCTTGCGGGAAAGTGTTGTGTGGCTATTGGTAACAATCTTACGATAGATTTTCGTTATCTTGAGTTCTCCCAGATCTCCCATGAAGACCTTGGCCTCAATGGGACTAAATTCAGGTCCAGACTCCTGAAATGCTAAACAAGGCGCTAGGGCATGGCAAAACTGCAAATATTTATAGAACTGCGATCTAGGCATCGCATACTCATGTTGCAGCTCCTCAAAGGACTTAAGTGTCTGCCCATAAAGGACATCTCCGACGGTATCAGATACCTATTCTATCCAATCCCAAAAAGCCAGGAAGACCGGCCAGTTGCGGCAGGAGACCATTACCCCAGAGGGGAGCTTCTTTCGTTACTCTGCCCCACCACCCAAGTTGCCGCAGGGTACGCCTCTAGAGACCAAAGACTGTGGCATTCGCCGGGGGCAACGCCATCTGGACAGCGCCTGCATACAAGATAGAGTGTAACGGTTGGGGGACCATAAGCCATCGCTCAACTGTATGGGCAGGCTCTGACCTATCTCCATACCACCAGTCATTTAAAATAAGTAGGTGTGAGGCCGTATAGTAGGCTTGGATATCAGGCATTGACAGTCGATTGAAAACAGGTCCTCAAGGCGACCCGGGCAGACCCACCCCCCAGTGAAAGTGGTGAAGAGTAGCATTGAGCTGTGTAAATCAGCTAGGTGGGATCAAATAGGGATGATTTTGAAGTTCATTTATTTATTTATTCAGGCAACGTATAAAGCGCACAAATACCCTTGGGTGTCTCGGCGCTGAGGACTAGTCAGAGGAGGCTGGCACAGATGGCTGTGGTTAAAGAGCCAGGTCTTTAGTTGTTTACGAAAAGTGAGAAGAGTCTGACTGGTCTTGATGTGAAGGCGGAGAGTGTTCCATAGTTTGGTGGTGGCGACCATAAATGTTCGTCACCCCAAGAGGCTTTTCTGGTTCTGGGGACAATCAGTAAGTTTGCTGCTGATGAACTCCGATCCGATGTCATGTACTGCCATGTAGGCTATGCATAGCCCCTTGAACTTGGCTCTGCTCCTGATGGGCAGCCAGTGGAGCTGTTGTACCACCGTAGATATTGGATACTGGCAGCTGCATTCTGCACTAATTGTAACTTGTTTAGGACTCTTTCTTGGGTATTGATGAGTAGGCTGTTGCAGTAAGTAAGTAAGCAGTAGTTGAGGTAGGGAGACCATCTTAAAGATGGCGGATCTACTGAGCAGGGAAAGAGGAAGATGTGACCAAACACAAGTTTGTTCTTTGATCTGAATCCCCAGAGGTGCAAGATTTCTTTCCCAGGATAAAGACTGCGAATCATCGAAGAAGACCCTAAGATATTTAAAGCCATTGGACACTACCGTGACCTCTGTGGACCAAGGGCCAAGCTGACCCGTACCACGTAGGGGCCATAAAAAGGATTTTCGGGGGTTCATATATAGGCCTGAGGTCTCAACAAAGACCTGCTTGATCCTGAGGAGTCGAGGTGCGGAGCGTTCCGGGTGTGTATGAAAAAATAATACGTCGTCTGCATACAACGCTATGCGATCTGGCGTCGGCCAGGCCACTCGAATCCCTAGTATTGAGCATCTATCCGCAACCATGCCGCAAGAGGCTCTATAGCGAACGTGAATAGGTACCAGGAGAGAGGCCAGCCCTGGTGGGTGCCACGTCCAATAGAAAAGGTACAAGAAACAGAGTCTGCGACTGGAACCGATGCGGTAACGTCAGTGTATAAGAGTTCAATATATCGTAGGAGGTGAGGGCCAAGTTTGAGGTGGTTCATCAGCGCAAATAGGTACATCCAACTTAAGGAATCGAACGCCCTGTCTATGTCCGCCAGCAGGAGAGCAGCCAGCTCGCCCAACCTATCCACCGATGCCACGGCATTGTGAGCACGTCAAATTTTATGTTGTGTAGCTCGACCTGGCATAAAGCCAGTCTGATCAGGGTGGACTAAGTCGAGTATATGTGGAACTATGCGATTAGCGAGCAATTTTGCTCCAACATTGAGGAGCGAGATCGGGCGATAGGAGAAATGGAGGTCAGGGGGTCTGCCCGGCTTCTGAAGGATAACAATCTCTGCATGTCTCCAAACAGCTGGAAGCACTAACAGTCAAACGCGGCCTGAACACCAGCAAGGTAGGGGGCCATAGGAAGGGACTGATATTTTTTATAAAATTCACAAGGAAGGCCGTTGGGGCACTGGGCCTTACCCGAGCACATTTCAGCTGGTGCCTCCTGGGCCTCCTCAATTGTGATTGGGACGTTGATTGGGCCCTAGTCTGGTCTGTGAGGGCATGGGGAGGTAAATCATTGATGAACTGCCGGACTAGTTATGGCGAGATAGTTTCGGGAGGGGCGTATAGCTCTGCATACTATGTCACAAAGCTGGCGGCCACCTGGGCCGGGTCTGTGAGCACAGTGCCTTGCACATCCTGCACCCATGGAATAGATATGGGGCGGAGCTCTCTTTGACAAAGGCGGTGGAGCAAGGCGCTCGTTTTGTCGCCCCACTGATAAATTCTACTCCGGGTAGCCAGCCAGGCAGCCCGGGCCTCACCCATCAACTCCCCGGCATAGAGCCGTTGGGTATACAATAATTGTCTACGCAAATTCGGTCTATTCACCTCCTGACACGTGTGCTCCGCGACCACCAGCTGGGCTTCTAACAGAGTCAGACGCTCTCGACGCAGCCTACGTTGCCCCGTGCAGTAAGCATTATCCATCCCTTGCAATGTAGGTTTCATTGTCTCCCACACAGTCAACCGGGAGTCTACAGATCCGAAATTACGTGAAAAATAGTCTGAGGGGGGCGTGGCCAAGATGGCGGGGTGAGCGGACGCTTCCTCCCGTAGCTCCTCCGGCCCAGCTCAGCCCGAGCCCCGATTCCTGCGCTTCTCTCCCCCCGCGGCTGCACTGCGGGAGAGAGAACTGTGCCGGAGTTCCTGGGGCACATTTTGATACCACTTTGATTTCTGTGGCCTCGAGGGAAGTCCCCGAAAAGTTTATTCGGAGATCGCTCCGAGGAGTGGAGCCCGGGTCATCCCGAGGAGAAGAGCCTGGAGGCGGAGCATACGGCGGCGCTGTCCGCGCGCCTCGGCCGGGCCGAGTGCTGAAAAGCTGAAAGCCGGAGATCCCGGGGAGGCGGAATAGACGGACTCCGCGGAGTGAGGAGGCTTCCTGGCCGGTGCCCTAGTGGCAAACACTATTGCTGGGTGACGAACCCCAGCCCTGAGCCGGCGACCTTCCCCCCACCTTGGGCTTCGAGGGGTGACGCCTTGCGAACTCCGCGCCCGGAGGCACTGGATGGCGGAGTTCGAGCAGTGCCCGAGTCGGGCAAATCAACTGGTGGTGAAGGGAGACATCGGTCCCGCACTTTCCGGACCCGTTGCTGTTTGAGGGTCGCCCACAGACTTGCTGGCCCGGGCTGCCTTCTTGGGCTCCACCCTCCCGCCATCTTGTCTTGGTGTAGCTGAGCCCAGTGACCCTTGCCTGCGCCCTCCTCACACGGGAGCCCCGGTTCGTCCTGGTACCGACTCATCTGCTACCCTCCCTGGGAGTACGGGGCTGGAGGCCTCCACTTTGGACGTTGCTGCCCGCCCTGCTGGCCCGGGGGTCTGCTTGCCCAGGCCCGGGCCGCCATTTTGTCGCCTGTGACGCACTACCCTTGTCCCCGATGAGGGCCTCGCACCTAATGCCCGCGAGCGGTGGCGCTCGCCTACAGCAACTGACCCTGGGCTTCATCGAGGGCCAAGATGACCGGGAGACGTGGTGCGGCACGGGGAGATCGCACTTTACCGGAAATGCTCGGCAGGTCCCAGCAACTACGCGACAGGACACAGCCGTCCCCGGGGGCCTCCCGGGCATCGACGGACGCAGCCGTGGGTGAGCCACCAGTCACGAGGTCCTTCATGGAGGACTTATTCAGCTCCCTCAAGGAGGAATTTCAAACTCTTAAGACCGAAGTGGCTGGAGAGGTCCGGGAAATGCGCAGGGAAGTCGAAGGCCTGGGCGAGCGGGTCGACGCTGTGGAGACGGCGGCCCAACGTCGCGATGAAGAGATAACTCATCTCCAGCAAGACGTCCTCCGCCTCCGGGAGCAATGTGTCGAGCTCCAGGCCCACTCGGAAGACCTCGAGAACAGGTCCAGGCGGAATAACATCCGGGTGCGAGGTGTTCCATCCGCGGATGAAGGTGCGGACCTAGTGGCCTATCTGCAGGACCTGTTCCGCGACATCTTGGAGGAAGAAGCGGACTTCCCGATCCGCATCGACAGAGCACACAGGGTGGGCCGCCAGCGCCAGTCAACGGCACCCCCGCCTGATATCCTGGCATTCCTGCCGGACTTCCCCCTAAAAGAGCGCATCATGACGGAGGCCCGCAAGAAGCAGCCGCTGACCTTCCGAGAAAGACCTGTGGCGCTCTATCAGGACCTGTCCGCCATCACACTGCAGAAGCGCAGGTCTTTCCGCATCGCTACGGACTTTCTGCGAGAGCATGAGACAGCCTATTCCTGGGGTCACCCCTTCCGTCTTATCTTTCGATGGAATGGGGTGCTGCATCAGCTGCGCTCTTTACAAGATGTCTGTGGAGTACTGGGCCTTACTGCTACGGAGGAGGAAGGGGCTACACCCGCATGGCGGCGCCCCGAGCGGCGGGGCCGACGGAGATCGAGGAGGCGCCAATCGTCAGCGATGGCGAGTCGTCCGGACTCGCCCACCATCAGAGCGGACATGGAGGAGGCCCTGAGGACTGCGGCCAGGAACTTGCCTGAAGCTACTGGTGTGGCCTTGACGGCCTAACTTTTCTCCGGGGGGAGAGACTCTTAGCTTTACCGATGCTGGGCTGGGGCGGGGGGCTGGGGGGGCGGGGGGGAGGTGTGTGGCTGGACGTCCACTTGACTGTTTTCTGCAGACTCGCCCACTTGGGCTAGACTGAGACTATGGGGTGTTATTTCCTGTTTTTTTTTGTTTTGGTTGGTTGCCATGGGTTGGTTCTGGGGGGGTTTAACTGTTGGTTTGGTGTGGGGGGGGTCCCGTCCGAAGCTGTCCGAACATGTGCGATGCTACCTCTGGCCTTCCCTGCGCCCCTGCCCCGCGCGCCCCCTCCACTGATCCCTTGCTCGCTGCATAGCGCGTTGGTTCCCTGGAGGCGATGCCGCCCCTGAAAGTAGTGACCCTTAATGTTAAGGGTCTGAATAACCCCGTGAAGCGTAGGGCGATCCTTTCCCTGTTGGAGGGGTCGCAGGCGGATATCTGCCTCCTGCAGGAAACCCATTTACTTTCCAAGGATTGCCATAGGTTGCGCTCTGCCAAGTTCCCTACGCAACTCTTTTCCTCTGCTGCGACTAAGACTGCTGGGGTGGCCATTCTTTTAGCCAGCTCCTTCAGGGGGGAGGTGTTGCATAAACATGCTGAGCAGAAGGGAAGGCTTCTAGTGTATCGCATGCGTTTGGGAGGTGTTGCCTTTACGGTTGGTTCGGTATACAGCCCAAATGACCACCAGGATCGTTTCCTGGAATCTGTGTTGGTGGACGTTACTGCCTCGCCCGATCGCCATATCATCTTGGGGGGAGACCTGAATATGGTCTTCGACTCCGCCCTGGATAGGTCTGCCCAGCGCTTTCCGCAGACAGGGGAGCTTTCTAGAGCGGTACGGGACCAGATTGCGGAGATGGACCTGCATGACCTCTGGCGCACCATGCACCCCACCGATAGGGACTACTCATATTTCTCCCACGCGCACCGCACTTATTCGAGGTTGGATTACCTCTTGGTGAGCGGACCGCTTTGTTCGGCCGCCACGGCGGCAGACATCGGGGTCTTGTCCCTGTCCGACCACGCACCGGTTTCCGGAATCTTTGCTTGGCCGGCGGCCCCCCCCTCTAGAGGGATGTGGCGGCTTCGGGACACGCTTCTCCATAAGAAATCGGTTGTGAAGCGAGTGGAGGAGGTAATCCAGGATTACCTGACCCACAATAACAACTCTGACACGTCCCTGGCAACGCAGTGGGCGGCTTTGAAAGCGGTCGTCAGGGGGGAGTTTATCTCCATTTCCTCGGCGGAAAACAGGGAACGCCAACGCAAGAGGGAGGAACTGACGGCGCAGGTTAGGGAGCTTGAGCAGGTTCACCGCCGGACAGGGGCCCCTCGTGTTTGGAAGCAGCTGAAGGCGGCACGGAAGCTCCTCTCTGCGTTGGACCTAGATCGGGCGGAGTATGCAGCGCTGCGTCTGAAGCATGCCTTTTACACCGGCGGAGACAGGTGCGGTAAGCTTCTGGCCCATAGGCTCAGGGCTGCGCAGCAACGCAATGTGGTGAAGGAGCTGGTAGGAGCGGATGGGATCCCGGTTTCCGGTGACGCGGAGGTGGCAGATTCCTTTCGCTCCTTTTATGAGGCGCTGTACGCTGCAGAGCCTTCCCCACCGGGAGAGGCTGAGGCCTACTTAGAATCCGTGACCCTCCCGGCCCTGGACCCCACCCAGGCGGACCACCTGGAGAGGGACATTCACGTAGAGGAGGTCATCACCGCGATCGCACGGCTAAAGCATGGTAAAGCCCCGGGCCCGGATGGCTATACGGCCTTGTTTTACAAGACCTTCTGTCCCACTGTCGCGCCTCTCCTGGCTCGCTTGTTCAACTCCTTCTCCGAACCGGGAGCCATTCCACCGGACCTTCTCTCAGCGACTGTGTCGGTTATCCCCAAGCCGGGGAAGGACCGGACCCTATGCGGCTCGTATCGGCCCATCTCGCTCCTAAATGTGGACCTCAAGCTTTACACGGGAATCTTGGCGGCCAGATTGGGTCTACACCTACCAGGTTTGGTGGAAGCGGACCAGGCCGGTTTTGTACCCGGTAGACAGACGGTCGACAACACGAAGAGGGTGACGCACGTGCTGGAAAAGGCCTCCCGCGTCCCGGGGGAGCGGATGCTGCTATCGGTTGACGCGGAGAAGGCCTTTGATAGGGTTCATTGGCCATATCTCGAGCTGGTTCTTGGGAAACTGGGGATCGGCGAGAAGTTCCGCACTATGGTCTTTAACTGCTATAGGAGACCGTCAGCGTCAGTGCGTGTCAATGGACACAGCTCTAGCAGCTTTGCCATTGAGCGCGGCACGAGACAAGGTTGCCCCCTCTCGCCACTCCTCTTTGCCCTTTATATGGAGCCATTTGCGCAGAGAATTCGCGATAACCCGGACGCTATTGGGGTGAAGATGGGGCAATACACGCATGTTGTCAGCCTATACGCAGACGATGTCTTGCTGACCCTGGATGACCCCAGGCGGTCGCTCCCTGCCTGCGTCCAGGAACTGAACGCTTTTGCCCGCGTGGCGGGCTTTAAAATGAATATGACTAAGTCGTCTGCACTGGATGTGTCACTCTCTGCCGACACCAGACGGGACCTTCAGAGTCTCTTTCCTCTGCAGTGGTCCTCCTCCACCGTGCCTTACCTGGGAATCTTGCTTGCTCCCTCCCTGCCTGCCATGGTCGCAGCTAACTATTCCTCTCTGGGCAAAAAGATCAAGGAGGAACTCGGCCGGTGGAACAAGGGCCTGCTCTCGTGGCTGGGCCGTATCGCAGCGGTGAAGATGACGATACTGCCTCAGATCCTGTATCTTTTTCGCGCCCTACCTCTACAGCCCCCTGTGGGTTGGATACGGCAGACGCAGGCAGACATCTCCCGCTTTGTGTGGCAGGGCCGTAAGCCTCGGATGAAGCGGGTCCTCTCCATGCTTGCCCCGGAGGCGGGGGGTCTCGGAGTCCCGGATCTCCGGAAGTACTTTCAGGCGGCGCAGCTCCGGTATTTGGTGGAGTGGAGCCGGTGGGAATCGGACAAACACTGGCTCTTTCAAGACCAGGCAGTTGCAGGCCGTACCCTCCAGGAGGTCCCGTTCCTGCGGCGCACTCACCGGCCGCCTAATCTCTACGCCTCCTTTATCACCCGGGTCCCGCTAAGAGTGTGGGACGCGGTGTGTGAGCTTCGTGAGCTCACCACCTTTCCATCGCCGTTCACTCCCATTGCTGGCAATCCAGACTTCACTGCGGGTATGGAGCCGGGAGCCTTTTCCCACTGGGTGAGCGCGGGTTGCAGGGCACTTTTCCAGATCTACGGGCCGGAGGGCGTGCTCCCCTTCCAGCAGCTCCGACAGGAGTTTGGCCTGACGGAAGGGGACAGACTGCGTTACATGCAAGTCCGCCACTGGGCTCTTCAACCCCCCGTGCGTGACGTCGCTGCCCGTTCGATTACGCCCTATGAGCGATGGTTGGTAACCCGGACCTCGGACGCCAAGCTGATCACTGATCTGTATAAGTTTCTCCAACCCCCGCCGTTTCATTACCATAACCCAGGGAGGGAACGCTGGCACAGGGAACTGGGCAGGACCCTGAGCCACAAGGAGTGGGACAGGATTGCATATCGGGCGATACACTCTGCATACCACACTGGGCTGACGGAAACCTTCACTAAAGTGTCCACCTATTGGTACTACACCCCGGAGCGGCTCTATGAGATGCGCAAAATCGGCGATAAAGGTTGCTGGCGCGGCTGCGGACAGGAGGGCACCCTCACGCACATTCTCTGGGAGTGCCCAGTGCTGTCGGCCTATTGGAAGGAAGTCTTAGATGAGGTGGATAAGCATTTCGAGATCGAGCTTCCGCGCTTCCCCGCGTATGTTTTGCTAGGCCTCCCCAATGACTTGATGTATCCGCTGAAATCTCGCAGGGGCAGGCAGATTGCGATTGCGCTAGGCTCCGCCGTTCAGAACATACTTGTACTCTGGCGCACCCCCACTGCCCCCTCTATCACTGGTTGGCTGCATAGGCTCTGGCAGGTATTGGGCATGGAGAAGATGTCGCTAACGGTGGCTGGGAATGTTGACCAGTTTGAGGAGCTCTGGCACCCCTTTTTGGCACTGCTGTCCACGGAATTTCACGAGCTCACGTGTCCACGGTACTTGCGCCTCCTTAGGCTGACACCGCCGGCGGCTGCGGCGGAGTGAGGGGGTGGATTGGGAGCCGGGGATTGGGGGTGGGAAGAGGGGCTATATCCTTCTAATGCTGACTTTCGGACGGGGATGTTGGGGTATTGTTTTTTTGCTTTTCCTCCTTTGCTTTCTTTCTTCTTCTTTTCTGGGGTCGGGGGGTTGGTGGAACGGTATGCTTCTCTCTTACTGTGTTGGGGAATACTATCCTGGCTCGGCCTTGCCTAGGGAGTGGGGGTCAACAGGGGGGTCGTTCACAATGCCTTATTGCCTATGTCTCTGCCTTGTTACCCTCTGGGGCTCCCTGCCTCCCTATTTTTCTTCTGACTCGCTGCAACGTTCCGCTTCTTGTACTGTATGTTTGCTTGACCTCCTGCTCCCCTCCCCGTGTTTTTGTGCCTTAATAAAAATACTTTAAACCAAAAAAAAAAAATAGTCTGAGGAGATGAGTGTATATGTGACTGATATTTATCATCCAACTTGAGCCACGGTGAAAGACGCCAGCGGAATGGGGGACGCGTAGAGTCCAGTCTCAACTCCACCAATAGCGAAGAGTGGTTAGACGGGCCCTGGGGCAGTATTTCGTCTGTCGCCAGGCTTGGTGTATGTGTGTCAGATAAAAAAATGTGGTCTATGCAGGAGAAGGAGCAGTGCACGCTAGAAAAGTAGGTATAACCCAGTGCCTTGGGTTGCAGCCGTCTCCAAGACTCCACCCAATCCAACCCCCGCAGCAGGGTCCCAAGCTTAGACTCTCGGTTCTCAGCCAGATTCCAAGTAGCCTGTCACCAATCTATGGAGGGACACAATTTATCGTTCCAGTCCCCCCCAACCAGGGTTAGTCCCTGAGGTATCTCCACTCAGAGCCATAGCAGGCAAACAGCTTACCATAAAGTGAGCCTGTGGTAATCACATATCGACCTTGCGAGTCGGTCCATTTTTTCTCGTGGATAAAGGGGACCCTACGGTGGATTAATATGGCAACCCCACGTGAACACCGAGTGAAGCCAGAGTGAAAAACTTGGACAAACCCAAGCACGTTAAACATTGAAACTTATTGCCAAGCAGGTGTGTCGCCTGTAGAAATACAACGTCAGCACCATACCGTTTAGCTTGGTGCAGAACGGCACCTCTTTTGACCTTGTCTAGTAATCCCCACACATTCCAACTGAGGATTCGGAATCGTCTCTCAGTTGTTCCATACATAACTAGGCTGAGAAGAGACTTCACTGAAGACACACGGGGTGCAGATGCTAACACATGAATTTTGCTACAGCTACAAAATGAGCACGGGTATGACACTTAAATATAAACAATGAAAAAAAGTAAAGCAACTTCCACCCCCCCCCCACCCCAATACCTCAAAAAGGTAGAAGCAGCTGTTGCGGCTTGAGGGGGCTCCAGGCACCATGGGGGAAAAGATAAACTCCTAGCCAATGGATCCCTAAATTGCAGCCCCTAGACACAACAAAATTACACAGTCCAGGAAGAGCAATTGGAGGTGTAGCCCATGTATAAATGCCATTGATAAACAAATCCAGTTCCCACATATGGTGGGCGAAGGAGTAGAGAAGCTTTACCCGTCAAGCAGCGCAGGTCATACATGTGCTTCATTCCGGGTTGGGGAGCGTTTCTTTGATAAGGAGCGTCAACGTTGGTCGCCCCTGACCTGAGACCGCTCCCGGCCCAGCCCGCTGGAAGAAGAATCAGACTCGAGTCTGGGTGAAGTGTGCTGCCGAGGCCTGATTTGTTCATCAGTCCATGCAAAGACCTCTGCAGGGGAGTCAAAGAAATACGTTTGTTCCTTGTATGACACTAGTTGTCTAGCTGGGAATAGCAATGAGTATTGGATCTTAAGATTCCTCAGTCTGGCCTTCGCCTTGGTGAAGGATTGCCTGCGTTGTTGTACCATTTTGGTGTAGTCCAGGAATATCATGATCTTTTGTGATGCAAACAACAAGGGTTCTTTGAGTCGGGCCTGCTGTATGGTAGTGTCCCTGTCTTTGAAGTTTAGAAAGCGTGCAATTACTGGTCTGGGCCTTGCTCCCGGCAGAGGTTTCTGCAGAAGGGCTCGATGTGCGCATTCGATGACATAACAGGGAGACAGAAGACTAGGAAGGAGCCAATCTGCCAGCCACCCGGCCAGAAAGACTGCCATATCTCTACCTTCACACCCCTCCGGGAAGCCAACAAAACGTAGATTATTGAGCGGGGGCGCCCCTCTGCATCTTCAACTCGCGTGGCCAGCCCCTTGGCTATGGAATCCAAGGCCAAGACCCTCTTCTGCAGTGTCGTGATCAAATCCTCTGCCCTGGATATCCTGGATTCGGCCTCACTGAACGGTGTTGCGGAGGTCCTGCCTGAGTAGCATCACATCAGAGCCTACGGCCCCAATTTTAGCCTCCAGCATGTCATGGAACTGTGTATTAGCGGCCAGGATGGCTGCGTTGTCTGGCATAGATGATTGTGCATCGCCTGATGCAGGGGGCTAAGCTGTTGTGCTGGCAAACTTGTCCAAGGTGCTCTGTCAACCAGAAGAGCCAGAGGTTTAGTCGTTAGACATGGTGAGGTATTGCTTCAGGAGACAGGCCACGCCAGTCCAATGGGCAACAGGTGAGCAAAGACAAGCGGGCAGGTGACCTCAAGACACGGAGAAAGGAAAGCCGCTGAAGCCAGCGCCCCAGAAAAGCAGCGTTTCCAGGTAAGTATCTCACCTCAATAGGGCCCAGATCTCAAACGTCCAGGGTTGTGCCGGTCTCAACACCTACAGCAATGACTCTTGCTGCAGGCCTCCACGCACACCCTAGTGTGCGGCCAGGGCAGACACACCCCAGCACAGACTGCCAAGTGGGCAAGGGCCGGGTCAGCACCAGCGGATCACGCCGACATGGACCGAAATGGCGTTGCAAGGATGGAGGCCCAATGCCCGGTCTCCAGGGGCTGAAGGCGGTGCGCCATGGCCTGCAATAGCTGCTGAGTCGTCCTCCACTGCAGGGCCACACCGCCAAGCAGTAGCATGCTGAGGCCTCTGGTGGCCAGCGGGGGGTCAAAGGTACGGACTGCGCCCCAAGAGGAGAGTGGAGGAGTCTGTATGGGCATTGGAGTGTGCCCAGCCGGCGTCAGCACTCCAGTGCGGGGTGGCAGGTCCCACCAGGCAGGCCGCTGACCCACCAACCATCTGTTCACAAACCGGGCTGCAGCCACCACCCACAGGGAGATCCTCAGGAGGAGCACTCACCCTGCTGTAGGGGCCCTGGCCCAGCGAAGCAGGCAGTATAGCTGGCCGGCAGCAGGGAGCATCACAACCCGACCTGGCCATCGAAGAAAGGCAGCGCCGCAGCCTCACAGATGGGGAGGAAACTCTGCACTCCTCAAATCACTCGTCGTCCCCACACTGCGCTCCCAGGGGGGGTGCTGGGCCACCACCACAGCTTGCCGAGTCACCGGGCAGCAGAGCAAGGAAGCGCCACCCTGCCGCTTCCACAGCACGGCATGGGAATCCGCTCTACAGCACCACGACGAGGATGTCCGGCTCTGCCCACACACAAGGTCGGGGATGGCTAGACCGTAGATCGCACCGGGCGCAGGAAGCCCCCGGTCCACAGAACGGATCGCAATCGAAGTGATGGGATCCACTCAGCTAGCGGATCTCTTGCCCACGCAGCGAGGCAGGTGAGAGCCAGGAAAAAGGCAGGATTTTGGACGGATTAAGAGGGCTACCTGGAGCCTGCCTGGAGCACATCCACCATGCTGAGCGGCTTGGCCACACCCCCCGCGGTGATGGAATTTAGCGTGTATGAGCCTCAATCTGTAGTTGGGGGAGAGAATACTAGTCTGGGAGCAGCAGTATTGCAGATTTGTCACCTCTCCTCTGTCAAGTCAGGTCCTATGTCCTCCTGCCACTCCACCAGTGCTTTTGGCTTATCCATGGGGCTTTGTCTTGCATATCGAGTAAAGTTGGGTGACAAGTTGGCAGAGAAAGGGAGCACCCAGTATACAGTCTGTGGAATGCAGAGTGGCTTGCTCGTGTGGGAAAGAGCTGTGTGCGGCCTGCATGGATTACTCTGTCAGAAAAAAAAGGATGTCTAGAGGATTGCTGGTGGCTTGGGCTTGCAAGTCTTGTAAGGGTAAGAATTTGCCCCACCTATACAGATCTCCCATTGTTGTTAGGCCCAGCCTGCGCATTTGGTGCTGCGCAAACTCATCCCAGGTCGGAGGCCGTACCGAGTTATTAGCAAGAGGGAGCCCAGCAGAGTAGAGGCAGTTTAAGAGTGCCCTTAGCAGAGACAATCCCAGACTCACACAGTGCACTTAATCGTGTCAACCTCCCCCCGCCAGGTGCTCGGGCGCTCTGGCGCAGTGCAGATCATGGTGGACAAAGATCATGTGGTCCTGTTATCAACCTCTATTGCCATGTGTAGTTGATGTTGAATGGGGTGTACCAGGAAGTGAGCGTAGTGTGCCTGTGTGCAGGAGTAGTACAGTTTGATGGCCGGTGCACATTGACCCCTCTGTTTGAAGGGCAGGGTCAGCACTTCCAGGTCAGTCATGGTTGCTTCCTCCCACACCAGCTGGATCAAAAGGGAACTGACACGTGTGAGGAATCCCTTAGTGAGTTAAATAGGACACTGGCGAAGAGGTAAGGAGTTTGGGTAATACTACCATTTTGGCAATGGCCAAACGCACATTAAGGGACAGTGGCAGTCTAATCCACCTAGGAATTTGCTTCTCCAGCCACTCCATCGCCAGGCCATAGTTATCACACCAAATTTGTGTGAGTTCCCTGCTAACCTTGACCCTGAGTTACCTGATACATTTGTCCACTCACTCATGAGGGTATTCAGTGGGGAAGCTCTCAGTGTGCAATGTGACGATCCCCTCAACGCTGCAAAATGCATTAACTTGCGCACTATGGGCTCTAAGTTGATGGCCAGGTTTCTGACCCATGTGGAGACAGCGACCCAGGGTCACTCCACCACACTGCCTCCAGCTCAGCAGTTCAAAGTCTACCATCAGCTGCTTAAGGGGGCGGCCTCAGTCAGCCGCAGCACATGGCCATAATGGGAGCATCATGTGGTTTTCATCCCTAGGGAAAGCAGCCCTCTCTCAGCTGTTCCGCAGTCCTCTAGTGGCCGCCAGACTCAGCCACACCCCCTCCAGAACCTTAGCGGGCAGAATCTGTTGTCGATGGGCCCGCATGGCAGCCCCAATTGTATGTTTCTGCTGGATTATGCAGCCTGGCCGGCAGCGCCTAGCACTATGGTGGCCATCTTGCTGCCCGGCTCTCTGGCGCCCCTGACAGTTAGACATCTTGCAGGCATATTGACAATCCCCTATCGCCCCCACAACATCACTTTCAATTACATTGTGATGGCGATATAGGCTCTGCCTTATTTACAAGTCAGCGTTAAGCCACTTAACATGGTTTAACGCTGCCTTGTAAATAAGGCCCCTTTTCACACTATGCTTTGCGTGAAAGGGGTGGGCAATGGGTGTTGTGATGGGCGTTCCAATGCAACACCCATTGATTCTGGAGCTGCCTCCTATTTACAAGAGAGGTGTAAAAAGGAGGCAACGCTAGAATTAAGACCATGGTAAGCCTGGTCTTACCATGGTACAACAAGGAGAAATGTTTCATTTCTCCTCGTTTTTGCTGTTTTTATGTGTGCTGCGTTGTGTAGCACACATGAAAACAGCAAAAGGCCAATGATTGTTTATGTACAGGAAGGTCCTCCTTCCTGCACATAAACAATAACTTTTTTTAAATACCGTTTTGCAACTTCTGTGTGTGTTGCAAGTAGCACACAGCACACATACAAGTTTTAAAGCAGCATTTAACGATTGTTTATCTGCAGGAAGGGGGACCTTTCTGTACATAAACAATCTTCCCCTGAACGCAGACACCCTTACACTATGGTGCAAGGGTGCCTGTGTTGGTGCCAGGCTGATAAACTTAGCGCTTGCGCAGGGGGAAACACAGGCCTTCTTGTAAATATGGTGCAGCCCTGCGTTTCAGAAGTGGTGGAGTCATGTTGTTAAGTCAAGGAGGCTAACAACGCGCTCTGACACTTCTTTGTAAATATGCCCCTCGATCCGCAGTTCAGTGGATGCGAGTGCAGGTCAGAGCGAGTCCCGACGGAGCAGCAGACCTCACTAGCCCCCTAACCACAGGAGCTATAGTCAAACTTCTTATACAGGCTCTTCCCATTAGATGGATTTTCCTGTGGGGTTCCAAAGGAAGAGGTAGAAGGAAAGGGACTCTTATTGGTCAAATGTGGCACATGAAAAGGAAAGAAGAAAACAAGTTTGCTCTAGTACCACTTTACAGGACAAATCTATTTTAGAGGGGATTTCCCCGCTCCAAAACAAATCGACAATTATGTATTTCTTAGTGGTGCTTTTGTAGCCCTACAGCGAATCCTTTCAAGCACTGAAGAAAGAAGGAGTATTGAACTTTGAAAGGCAGGCAGCGATTTCTTATCCCGTATTCGACTTTCGGTGCCTTTGGGTCCATTTAAACAAATCAAATTAAATTACTGATATATTTGTAAAAATAAAGGTGCCCTCTGCTGTTTTGGAATACTGCACAGCGGAAGGGGTTTGATTAAAAAGTAACCAGACTCCAGTGCTTTAATGAGCCCTGACGTGGGCTCTAGTTGAGCGGGTTGGGGGAAATACCGAAGCTTTGTTCACAGTATCAACACCAATCGCCCATTATCGGCTGAGACATGCCTGAGTCACAGACATAATGTACAAGAAACCCATTCCAGCCTGTCTGCCCTTTGTAATCTATATGATGTCATTAATAAGTGACCAGGCTCCACCTTCACGGCTGATTGCAGCTTAGTCAGGCCTTTCCAGGGAACTGATACAATGGTTGAGGGGCTGTTATTAAAACAATAAAGATGATGGTTAGAGAGACTGAGTGACACACTGGGAAAGAGAGCCCCCACTTGAAAAACTCCCCCTCTGTTTGCTCTCTTTCTTGTATTCTACTTTTACCCTCTTCCATCCCATCTCCGTTGCTTTCCCCAACCAGCTCCTCCTTTGCCCCTCCCATCCACTCCGCAGTGTTTTTGTTTTTGTTTAGGGCCAGGAACCAAATTGGTACGGGCCTTCCGCCTTAAAAAAGAACTTTTGCTCTACTTCTATATATATATATATATATATTTATTTTATTTTCCAATTCATCTCGAGTCAGTAAATAAAAAAAATTGCACCCATGTCATTTTTTAGGCATGCCCATGTCTAATGACTCAAGTGTGCATGCATGCACATGTGAACACAAATGTTCTTGAGTACAAAATGACGTTGTTGAAAAGGCAAGAACTATTGACTTTGTCAATGCTTGGCTTTTTACGTAAACACAAATATTGTCCCTTCTGTATAAGTGTGCATACAATCTGTAGGTCAGAAGTTTGAATCTATGTTTTGGTGACACAACCTTCCATGCTTTCAAGGTTAATAACATGAATATAGTTCAGTTGGGTAATATTAACCCACATTAATAATCATGGTGGTAAAATTGAAAATGTGGGCCTGTCGTGCCATCCAGTTATGGGGGCACCCACTGGTTTGCTCCTTTGTAACCCTGAAACTGCCCTTGCTACCCTGGGCTTAGAGGTCACAAGACAACAGCATTTTCTCTCATTAGCATTAGTCAGACATCCCTTTTCTCTTTCTATCACCGGCGGGTTGTCAGGGTGCAAAATATAAAACAGGCCTTCCCCTTAATCCTGACACACAGCACATTGGAGTTAATTGGACAACTACGACCACTCTATATTGACAAACACCAGTGCATGCAAGTCAATTACGGGTTGCTAACTTTAGAATTTCCTACCCATGGCTTCTTTGATACATCTGGCAATACCCTTCCTACCCCTAGTCTTGGGAGTCATGAAGATAATGGCAGTAACAGTTGAACAAGCGGTAAAAAAAGCTTTAAACATGATATTACCGTACTGCAATTTGAACTCCTGGCTCTTCCTCTACAGTGTGGCCGTTAACAGGAAGCTGCTGAGGGGTTAAATACCCATAATGGTCCAATACTGTGATGGGAAAGGGGAAAGCAGAGTGTACATGATGTCACTTCCGCTAGGCCTGACCTGGTTAGATGTTCTTCACCAGCCAGCTTCAAATCACGTTGGCCATCCATTAGTTTGCAGTGTTTATGGTACGCCTCCTTTGTTAAAGAAAAACTGTTTCCTAAACACCTGAAACACTTGTGTGATCTCTGCCAACCCTGCTGTGCCTGAGGGCTGTGTCCTAGGCTTTATGAAAGACCCAGTAGCAGAACCCATGTCTGTCATATTATTATTAAAAAATATCTATGCTGAAAAACATCTATGCACCGGTCAGATTCCGTGCACTAAAGCTGTAACATTTACAGAAATGTGTCTCTTTCAAAAAAGCCACATAGCATCATTTTTTTTTTATTGAACTGCCATTTCCGGTAGAGTGGCGTCAAGAGACAGAATAGCAAAACCAGTTAGGAAATGTCTCTTCTATGTTGAGCCTGGTTGAAAAATACCTATTGTGGGCTTACAAATAACTTACAGAGGGCTTACAGCCCATCCATTGCTTACCATTAATTGGTTTAATTGATACTCATTTGATTTCTCCTTATTCATTGACTTTCCTTGTCTATCTTGTATTTGTCCCTACCTTGGAGCATACCCCCTTTACCATTATTTGGCTTGGCTGACCTGTATCCTTCCTCTGCTCACTGTCAGGGAGCTACTTTTTAGGTCTCGCCTGTCGATGCGCATGCGCATCGAGCAAGCGAGACTATAGCGAGTTATCCACTCTTTATCCACACTGCAAGGAATCGTGGCGATTCCTTGCAGTGCACGATAAATTTAAGGTCAATGCGCATGCGCATTAAGCTTATGCGCATGCGCATTGACCTTAAAAGTCACATGCGCGTGCACGTCCGTCGTGTTTTACCCCCTCCGCCCCCTCCCGCCGTGTCGCATTTCTCCTCCCCCCTCCCCTCGCGCCATGTCGCATTTCTCCTCCCCCCTCCCCTCTCTTCCCTCCGTCTTGCTTGTTTCTGTTTGGGGGCTTGGCACCTCGAGCCGCCGTGGCGGCGCCACACTTCCTGGATGACCGCTCTGTAGATAACGGAAGTAGGGGCGTGTTGCTGATGGCCATCGCCTTGCTGCCAGGTGACACAGTTTGCTGCTGCTGCTTCCTCTTCTTCGGTAAAAGCAGATCTGGTCCACGCCGGTGCTGAGTGACATTCCCCGGAGAGGTGACCTCTGCTGCAATACCCGGCTGGAACCCCTGATGTGGTTTGGTAAAATGCCAAAAGTTGTACTTTATTCCTATACGACGAAAAACCATTTTTAATATAGAAAAGACCATCTTTTTTGATAGTGTACCATCGACTTTTTGACGTGCTCGCCAATTTTTTATCTGTGTTTTTATGGCCGTTTCTGCCGAAATAAAGATTCTTGATGGCTATATATGTTTTGGGCGCACCATTTTCTATTTTCGTTTGCCGCGTCTCGTACTTTGCATCCAAAATGCACCCTCCCCGCTTCACGGCTGGCCGCAGCGCTTTCATCGCAGTGGATCGGATCTACAAAAGCGGTGTGCATGTGCGTCACCAGCAGCAGCTCCCCCGTAACCTGGGATGGGCATGTCACCGCTGCGTGTGCAGAAGTTGCAGAGACTGCTACAGCGACGAGTATGGCATGGTAGTCACCGCTGCAACATGCAACTCTCGCTCCCTGGGCTATAGCTGCATCCCCTCCCTCCTGCTATTGGCTATCACTTTTAAATATGCTCCTTTCTCCCGTCCAATGCTAAATGGATGCTGCGCGAAGCAGGCACCATGTTAATTAAAAAAAAAATCTGCGCCATTCACACTTTCTCCTCCATCAATGCCCTTTGTGTGCCTTTTTGTTTTTTTTTTTTAACCGGGAGCGGGGTCGGTTTTACAGTTTTTGCTTTTTTTGTATTTTTTTGTATTTTCTTTTCTATATATTCGGGCAGCTCTCACCATGGGTTATTTTGTCCTCTGCAGCACACACAGCGCTACCTCAACTCTGGTTGCGGCCTTTACTCCTGCAGCTGCCTAACCCCCGTCTACGCCACTTCGCAGCCCACCCGTGGACGAGGGGGGAGGAGGAAGAGTAAGGATCAGTGAACCTCCCGGAGGCGCAGGTCAGAGATAACTATACTAAAACACACACACATGGAAGAGTAGAGATCAGGTACATTTATATTTTTTTTACACCGACTACACTCCGCAGTGCCCTTTTAACAGCATGACAAAAGTGTCATCAGCAATGTTTTATTAAAGAGTGATGTAGACAGGTTGCCATCGCCCACAAGAAAGCAACTGGCTCCTTACTATGCCAAAAAATATTTGGGTTCTCTTTAAGTTTGCATCCTAATTCGGTGTGCACCTGAAACCCTTTCAAATTCCAAAACACTTCTACATTTTCGACATTAGGGAAATGAGGCATAGGAGGAAAGTGAATTTTTCAAATTTGTACAGTTTTGCTTAAGTTGAGAAATCGGGGGGGAAACAATGCTCTCCTTTGTAGCAGCTTCTGCACAACGTTTTACATTATGAATTTCTGTAAGGTTTCACATTTGCCTTTGCTTTTAAAAAGACCTTTTGTGGGTTTCCTAAAAACGTATAGTGGGCTTTACAACCCGTCAACTGCTTACTATTGATGAACTTTGTCACTTTCATTTGTTTGCTTCTTACTTCATCCTTCTTCTAGTCCGACTCCTGAGCATAGCCTCTTTAACATCCGTTTTTTTTTAATTGGATAATTTGAATCCTTCTGCTAACTCACTTTCAACTCAAAATTTTCGATTGAAAAATAGCACCAGTTGTAGGGCCTGGAACCCATTAACCAGTGCCTCAATGGCAATTAATAAGATGCAATATTATGTTTACACTGAGGGCTATGTCTGTATTTTGTACTGAATTGTATTGTTCCCTAGAGAAGGCCAAAGTTAGAAGAGATAGACAGCAGCTATAATTAGATGGTCAAATTGCTCTCCATTGTGGCCCTGGTGCATTCAGGTTCGAAGTCCATCTTTTACAGCATAGTTGAGCTCTGTGTTAACACATAAAGGCCTGGAAACAATATATTCTGGGCTGTAGGCTGCAGTCGCCTTGTACTTTATTGTTGCAACTGGTTTACTTGATTTTATTTTTAGGGCTCGCCTGCTGATGCGCTTCTGCGCATCGCTGGCGAAGCTCTATTACGGCTTATCCAGTGTTGATCCACCACTGGCGATTCCAGTGGCAATTTCTTCAAGTGCATGTGCTTTTTAGGTCATTGCGCAAGCGCAAGCCCTAAAAAGCGCGTGCACAATGCCACCAGCCGCCTGCCTGCCTCGCATTACCAGATCAAAGGCAGCCCAGCCCCCCTCCCACAAGCTTCTCAGCGTGTGCTCTGCCTCAGGCCGGCATTTCTCCTCCCCTCGGGCAAACAGATAGCCACAATAACACCCTCCCTGCTCCGCTTTTTTTAGGTCTCGCCTGTCGATGCGCATGCGCATCGAGCAAGCGAGACTATAGGGGCTCATCGACTCTTTATCTAACTTGCAAGGAATCGTGGCGATTCCTTGCAGTGCCCGTGACTTTTAAGGTCAATGCGCATGCGCATTGAGCTTATGCGCATGCGCATTGACCTTAAAAGCGCGTGCGCGTGCACGTCCGTCTCCTAACAACACACACACACCCTCTCCCCCGCTCCGCCCCCTCCCGCCGTGTCGCATTTCTCTTTCTCCTCCCCCTCCCCTCTCTCCCCTCCGTCTCGTTTCACACACACCCTCTCCCCCCCCGCCAACACCGCCTCGCGAGCTCGTCATTCCAAACCCGCCCTCCCCCGCCTGACCCCGAGCCTAGTGGTCCCGCTTCACAGCGCATTTTTTAACCAGGTCTCTCTGTGGCCCAGTCCCTCTGTCCACAATGCCTCCCCAAAACTTGTTGCTGAGCTGCGGCAACTGTCCACCATACAGTTCCCAGTTTGTGGCTCTGTAGCGCGCCTGCGCCTCTGCCCGTGGCCCCATGCCAACACCCAAAATGGCGGGCAGTGCCAGTGCTTAAGCAGCCATCACGACTCCAACATCCAGTCTTTGTTGACTGGGTATGTTAGTCTGGCGAGGGAGAGGAGCGGCAGGTGGAGGGTGTTGCCACCCGCCAAAGGGTTTCCGACTAACTGGGAGGCGAGCCACCCGCCACCACAGCTCGGTGCGTGCAGTGGCTGTCTCGCGTCTCAGCATGGCTCTCCCCGGCCCCTTTACCTCTTTTGCCTCGCAACAGCGCCTCTTCCGCAACTGGACTCCAAAGGTTAGTTTTGTGTAGTGAATACCGGTGAGGTTCAGGTCAGCTCTGATGTCCCACAGCACGCGTCTCTCCACCTGCGGCAATCCGTTCCCCTCTGCACGCCATTCTGGTGCCGTGCACCATCTGTCAAGGCCTTATGCGCACAGATCGGCAGCAATCTGATTTCTCCTACTGTTTTTTTTTGCGTGTGGCACTTTCCAGCACTCTGCCCTCCAGAATATGGGCACTTGTAGCTCTCGATATATGTTGTGGAAGGCAGGATAATGCTGTTGATTTCTCCCAAACTGCAGGAGCCTATCTAGTATGCGCCCATCTTGCTAGCCCGCCTACTAGCGCCCCGGGTCCCCAGGCATTGACCTTTTACTGTGGGACTTTTTTGTGGGGTTGTTTTGCTTCTTCGATTTTCCCCTTCAATATCTGTCTGAGCCATGGGTTAGTCATCAGGCTATTGGTCACCCCACCATCACCCCCCTCACACCCCCTCATTCACCCTAACACACACTCACATTCTCACACACCCTCTCACACACCCCTCACACACCCCATCACTCACGCTCTCACACAACACCTCACACACTCCCTCACTCACACTCTCAAACACTCCCTCACTCACCCGCTCACACCCGCTCAGTCTCACCCTCACTCTCCCTTACACTCCCTTACCCCTCAACATCACTCACTATGCCTACCCTCCCATCACACTCACCCTCACCCTCTCACACTCAAATCCCTCATACTAACACCCCTCATACACAACACCCTTAACACTCACACCACTCACCCACACACTCTCACACACCCCCCTCACCCACCCTCAACATCTCACCCTCACTAAGACTCAAACACTCACCCTCACTCACCCTCAAACTCTCACCCTCACCCTCACTCATCCTCACACTTACTCACCATCACTCACCCTCACCCTCACTCACCCTAACTCACCCTCAACACATCACCCTCACTCACCCTCACCCTCACTCACCCTCAACACCTCACACGCAACTACTCACTCACCCTCACTCATCCTCACTCAACAACACTCAACTTCACTCACTCTCAACGCCTCACCCAACACCTCGCCTTCAATCACCATCGACATCTCACCCTCACTCACCCACAAAAAATCAGCCACAACACCTCACCCTCAATCACTCACCCTCAAACATTCACCCACACTCACCCTCCCTCACCCTCAATTCCTCACCCACACCCTCAACACTTCACCCTAAACACATCACTCATCCTCAACGCCTCCCCCTCCCCCTCACTCACACTCACCCTCACTCACACTCAACACCTCACCATCACTAACACTCAACACCTCACCCTCACTAACTCTCAATACCACAATCACACTTCCCCTCACTCACACTCAATACCTCACCCTCACTAACACTAAAACACTCAATCACCCTCACTCTTACTCTCACTCACACTCTACACCTCAGCCTCACGCTCAACAACACACCCTCAACACCTCACCCTCACACCCTCAACACCTCACCCCCTCAACTTCACTCGCCCTCACCCTCAAACACTCACCCTCAACACCTCACACCCTCACCCTCAAATCCTCACCCTCAACACCTGAACCTCACTCACTCTCCACACCTCACCCTCACTCACTCACCCTCAACACCTCACCCTCACTCACTCACACTCAATCACCCTCAACACCTCACCCTCAACACCTCACCCTCAACACCTCACCCTCAACACCTCACCCTCAACACCTCACCCTCAACACCTCACCCTCAACGCCTCACCCTCAACGCCTCACCCTCAACACCTCACCCTCACTCACTCTGACTCACCCTCACTCACCCTCACTCACAATCACTCACACTCAGTCACCCTCACTCACCCTCACTCACCCTCGACCCCTCACTCACCCTCACTCATCCTCACTCATCCTCAACACCTCACCCTCACCCTCATCCACCCTCATCCACCCTCAACCCCTCACCCTAACTCACAATAACACTCTCTCACCCTCACCCTCAACTCCTCACTCACCCCCACCCTCACTCACCCTCAACACCTCACCCTCACACAGTGCAATAGGTCTCGCAGGATTTTTAGTTAAAGCTTTTACATTTGCTTATTGCTTTTTTGATTTGTAATTCTTTTGCATTGCCTACAAAAAAATAAAATGCAAAAGATTTACAACAAAAAACCTATAAACAATTCTAAAAGCACTAACTCTAATGCTGCGAGACCTATTGCATTTCTAATGCTTGTTTCTTTTTGCTTAAGCACTCCATGAGGGAGAATGCATTTTCCAAACTCTTTCCCCCCAAATATCCGCCCCATTGAACTCCACGTGTTAGTCTCCCTTGAGTTGCAAGCTCTTTCTTGTGTTCTTCGCCCCACTTGAAAAACTTCCCCCCTGCTCCAAGATGCTTGCCACTTTTGTGCTTCTCCTGCCCCTATTTGCTCTCTCTCTTGTATTCTACTTTTGCCCTCTTCCATCGTATCCCCACTGCTTCCCCCAACCTGCTCCTCCGTTGCCCCTCACATTTTTTGAGTTTTTTTGTTTGGGCCAGGCACCAAATTGGCACTAGCCTGCTGTCTTTAAAAAAAATCCCTTTTGCTCCACTTCTGTATATATATCTTTTTATTTTCCAATTCATCTCAGTAAGAAAAGAAATGCATTAGTCTCATTTTGTAGGTATGCCCATGCCTTATGACTCAAGCATGCACACATGCACGTCAGCACACATGTGCATATGTACAAAATAACATAAAGCATCTATATTCCTGGTAACCAGGTCTAGAGTGGGCGCTAAACTTTCCGTAAGGGTAAAATCTTAATAGGTACACTTATCAATAAGTGGTACATCCAAAGGGTAGGAAAAGAGGTCGGCTAACAGACAACCCCACATGTACTCACGAAGTGAGCACCTAAACAATAATAATATACTCCTCCCAGAGCACTCTAATAGTAAATGTCACTGTAAGCTAAAATCGTTTCAAATAAATACAATGTTCTTAGATACATCAAAGTCCATAATATGATCATCCACTTTGGTTCTTCAATTAATAATCCAACTCCAAAGTCTAGAAGTCTGAAGAACATTTATTCCATTTCACAAAATCTCCAAAAGCAGCCAACACGTGTTTCGTCATGCACTAATCCGTGCCATATGACTTCCTCAGGGCTAATCGATCAAATCTCCAGATATCTCTGTATTTCAGTATGCTGAGAATCAAGATATAGAGTGGCGAGATATTAGAGTGCTGGGGGAGGAGTATATTATTATTGTACAAAATAACATCACTGCAAAGGCAAGAACTATTGATTTTGTCAATGCTTGTTATTTTTTTTAAGGTAAACACAAATATTGGCCATTCATATGCTCCTAAGGTTCCTCTGTTGATTAATTTATTGTCTGTATAAGTGTGCATATAATCGGTAGGTCAGAAGTTTGAATCTGTGATTTGGTGAAACAACCGTTCATGCTTTCAAGGTTAATAACATGAGTATCATTCAGTTGGGTAATATTGACACACATTAGTAATCGTACATAAAATAAGTAAGACTGACAATAAGACCAGCAAAATAAAAACATGACAAAATGCATTTTGATTGACAATTTTATTTAAAACGCTTTTATTAACTACATTTTTATTTAGTAACAGATTTAAGGCACTGAAGATGTAATTTTTATGGAACTTAGTCTCTGAAAAAATGTTCTGACTCAAAGCGTGTATTTCAGTGCATACAAAAGACTTATATTTATTTAAATCCATTGTGGTTTAAAATAGCAGCTAGATGTGACCTAACCACAATTCCACAGTTAACTATTATTAGCAGCTCTTATGTAAGTATCAAAGGGCCACTGTAGGTAGTGGATAAGTAAGGCTCATTACATCATATAAAATGCAGAGCCACAAGGCTGAAGATGTGCACGTCTGTGCCTACTGCAGAGAAAAGGACACTTGGGGGCAGATTTACAAGCCCAGTACGCCACTTTTGCGCCCCTGTTGCGCCACTTCTGTGACGCAACGACGGCATAAAGCCAGCAGCATGCTGCGGGGTACTTACAATGTGACGCATCTAAGGAGATGCGTCACGTTGTAATGCCCCGCGTTCACATGAAACCTGCATCAGGTTTCATGTGGGCGTTCCGGAGCAGTGGGGGGGTGGGGGGGGGTGGGGGGGGGGGGGGGAGGGTGTTCCGTTGCAGGAACACCTCGCAAAAGTAGCCGAGTGAAATCTACAAGATTTCACTCAGTCACTTTTCCGAACCCGCTGCATCAAAACTTTGCGCCTAAGGCTTGACGCAAAATGTTGGACATAGGCTGGTTTGTAACAGTGCTGGAGTTGCGTCGCACGCGCGACGCAACTCCAGCACTACGCCAACCTTACGCTGGCAGATGCCTCACGCATCTGTTTATCCTTGCGCCATGATGCGCCGCATTGTAAATGCGGAGCATCTGTGGTGGCGCAAGGGTAAACTTGTGTGACACATCTTTGCTGGCGCATCCCTGCTGATTTGCAGGGATGCGCCAGAAAATGTAAATCTGCCCCTGTGTATTTATCCAGCAGGGGTTTGTTCATTAGGGTGGGGGAGCGTCGCCCCCCGCCTGCTGCAAGCCACGCATAATGTGAAAAATAAAATGGCACTGAAATGATTTCATTGCCATTTTATTTTTTGCTATGGAGTGCCGCCAGCCTGCCCCTGAGCCAGGAAAAATCGGTTTGTGTCATCTGCTGACCAACTGGCAGCAGAGGGCTGTAACAGTAGGTGACTGGACGCTCCAAAGTGCGCATGCCAGTTTGGCTGGCAGTCTTGCGCTGGCCAAAGTGACATCGCAATTTGAAGCTTTCCTTTGGGAGACCAAGCACAGGCCTCCAGGGCCTGAAGGAGCCTCTAACCAGCCCGCTCCATCCAATCCTGTCGCTTCTCTCATGATGGTTAAGAGCATGAGAGCAGCGTCTAGATTGGTTAGGGGAGCTCCACAATGGACTGCAGTTTTAGAACACAGAGGAGGGCTTGCTGCAGTGGGTAAGTACCTTTTATTTGAACTTTTCTTGATTGTAAATACTAGTGTAGTTTTTTGGGGGGGTTTGGAAGGAGGGGTTGTTTAATTATGTGTTTTTGGAGGGAGGGAGGGCTATTTTATTTCGGGCTTTTGAAGAGAAGGGGTGCTTTACTTTGTTTTTTGGGAAGTGGTGGGGCACTTTGCTCACCTCACCTCTTTCTAAGGATACCAGACTCCCCTGTATTTATCCTGAACGCCACCTCCAGCAGAGGGACATACAATGTTGAAACGTGATCACCAATAGCATGTGCTTAACTCCTTCCGTGCTCATGTGCTCATGACGAGCAGAGCTCGTCAGCCGTGGAATGCTCGCACGCGGGGAAAATTCCCCTGCTGTGCTGAACGTTGCATGAAAACGGGTGTGGCCGTGATGAGCTCTGCTCGTCATGAGCACTCGAACACTGTGCCTCATGACGAGCTGAGCTGGTCATGAGCACCGGGGCGCTGTGCGCGCCCCCCAACCCCCACCCCATAGCACAGCGGGGGAATTACCCCCGCTGCAAAGGGGTTAATTTGAGCCAGTGGTTTACTGGCACTAAATCATCAACACCGGTGCTTTTCATGACCACCACTTAAGGACACATTCATTTTTGGTACGCACAGGGAGATTAAGTAATTTGCCGTAAATCACAGGATGTTGAGCCAACACGAGACTCAAACCTGGCTCCCCAGCTCCAGAAGTCTGCAGCTCTTGCCATTACGTCACATCCTCTCCCTACTTTCATGGTTAGTAGCTAGTTCTGCTTTAGGCACCGTTAAGCGGAGAAATGGGCTGGTGCAAGCTGCCTCCGGACGAGAGTCCCAGCACTTATTTACTGCCAATAGAAAGAGTGGAGGGGCAAAGTTAGCAACTGAATTCAGAGAGACCTCAGACAGATTAGCGAAAGAATCACACTGAAAGAACAAACGGAGCAGTGAAGATAAGGGCTCTATTAGCCATCGGCGGATGTTGCGTCAGCATAGCAGGAGGGTGTCACCTGCTTCACTGGTGAAGGAGTGCCTGCAAATGAGGCCCGTCACAGCAGAGCAATTTGCCGAGCTGGCACCATCTTTTTAAGAAACAAACTCCAAAGCAGGAATTTTTTTCTTGAAAACAAGTAAACGAATGGCTCCAGCTAACAGGGAGCATTCTCCCTGCGCTTTGGGCCATTATTAATTTTCCCTGCCTACGTCTGTCATAGATGATTGAATGATATGGGGGCATAGACAAGGAAAATGAGTGATTGTTGCTTGGTTTACTCTGGAGGAAGCTGTGTCCATTTAAAACGGGCACATCTGACTCTAAAGAGAACATGGAATCAGCGCATTTGGTGGGACGAGTGTATCTAAAGAGAGTACGGAAACCGCACATTTGGTAGTATGGGAGTATCTAAAGAGAGTACGGAAACTGAACATTTGGTGAGTCGGGAATATCTAAAGAGAGTACGGAAACCACACATTTGGTGGGCCAGGAGTATCCAAAAAGGCACGCAATCCACACATTTGGTGGGCCGGGAATACTGAAAAAGCACGGAAACCACACATTTTGTAGGACGGGAGTATCTAAAGAGAGAACAGAAATCACACATTTGGTGGAACAGGAGTATCTGAAGAGAGTACGGAAACCGAACATTTGGTGGGCCGGGAGTATCCAAAAAAGCATGGAATCCACACATTTGGTGGGACAGGAATACTAAAAAAGCACGGAAACCGCACATTTTGTAGGACGGGAGTATCTAAAGAGAGAACGGAAATCACACATTTGGTGGAACAGGAGTATCTGAAGAGAGTACGGAAACCGAACATTTGGTGGGCCGGGAGTATCCAAAAAAGCATGGAATCCACACATTTGGTGGGACAGGAATACTAAAAAAGCACGGAAACCGCACATTTTGTAGGACGGGAGTATCTAAAGAGAGAACGGAAACCACACATTTGGTGGAACAGGAGTATCTAAAGAGAGTACAGAAACCGCACATTTGGTGGGATGGGAGTGTCTGAAGAGAGTACGGAAACGCACATTTGGTGGAACAGGAGTATCTTTTATTTATTTATTCACAAAGTTTTGTATAGCGCTAGCCTGACCGGAGGGTATCTGAGCGCTTCACAGCAATTGCATAGCAAAACATGCGAGAGCACAACACATTACAATAAAGCGAGCAAAAGAGAGCAGAACAAATAGCAAAACAGTGAGACAGTCCGGGTGGGAGTCGTAGTAAAGAAGATGTTGAGTGGGTCTATTACAAGGACTTGTTATCCCACAGCCGAGAGGGGTAACATGTCATTTTCAGCACTCCGATTGATCCTATCTGATCGCTGGAGATCGATTGAGGAAGAGGATCTTGAGATGACTTTTGAATTTAGCGAAGGAGGGAATAGTTCTGATGTGGGGGGGAATAGAGTTCCATATTTTGGGCGCATTGCCGGCGAAGGATCTGGCCGCAGTTTTTTGTTTTCGAGGTTTTAGCGGGATAAGCAGTAAGGCATTGGAGCTTCTGAGGTTCCTGTTCTGACCTGCTTTTTTGAGTTTAGACGCCAGATATTGGGGTTTGCCTGTGGGGAGGGCTTTGTGGGTGAGGCAGGCCGTTCTGAAGTTCGCCCGCATTTCTATGGGTAGCCACTTGAGTTCTTTGAGGTCAGGAGAGATGTGGTCAATTTTTTTTAGTCCTGTTACCATTCTGGCAGCCGTATTGAGGGTTGAGGGTTGTTTTTAGCAGAACGAGGTGTGTTTTTGCTAATCCAGAGAGGACTGCGTTTCCATTGTCCAGTCTTGACAGCACCAATGCTTGAGTGGCTTGTTTAAGATCTTTGAGTGGAATGAAAGGTTTTATTTTGATTAGTAGCTTCAGATTAAGGAAGCCAAAATGTAATGTGTTTGGTCATGTCCAGTTTTGAGTCTAGCGTGATGCCTAATGATTTAACAGAATCGGCCAGGGAGAGGTTCCCGTTTAGCGCATCGATCTATTTTAGCCACTCAACCACTTCAGGGTTCTCTTCTTTGTTCGAGATGAGGAGTAGTTCGGTTTTGTCCGGGTTCAGTTTTAAATGGTTGCTTGATAGCCAACGTTGCGCATCTCTTAGTGTTTAATTGAGTCTTTGTATGTCTTTGGCAGAGGAGATTTCCAGGTAGCTTTGGGTGTCGTCAGCATATAGGTTAAAAATGGGATGTTAGCTTTTCTCAGTAAGGCGGCGAGGGGTTCCATGTAAATGTTAAAGAGTAGGGGGGAGAGCACTGATCCTTGGGGGACTCCCCTCAAGACTGGTTGCAGGTCGGATTTGAAGCATCTGATTTTGATTTTCTTGGAGCGGTTGAGTAGGAGATTCATTTAAGGACCACCTCGTTTAAACCAGCCCTTTCTTCGAGAGCTTTGAGGAGAAGTTTGTTGTCAACTGTATAGAATGCTGCCGATAGGTCTAGGAGAATAAGGAGGCAGCATTGGTCTGAGTCCAGTGATTTGTGAATATCATCAATTATGTTGAGGATTGCGGTTTCAGTGCTGCATCCTTTCCTGAAACCAGACTGATGGTAGTCGAAGAGGTTGGTATTGTCCAGGTGTTGAGTTAATTGTTGGAGCACGCATCTTTCCAGGATTTTGGAAAGATGAGGAAGGTTAGAGACAGGTCTGAAGTTGTTTAGGTCATTTATGTCCAGGCCTGGTTTTTTCAGCAGTGGGGTGACTTGACCCACTTTCAGACAATCTGGAACGATTCCAGTTTTTAGGGAGCTGTTTATAATCCTGCACCAGAGTGGAGCAAGGGAGAGTTTAAATTTTTTGGCGAGTTGAGCCGGGAGAGGGTTTAGGGTGTGAGATGAGGGTTTAGAGGTGGAGATAAGTTTGACAAGCTCTTCCTCTGGAATGGGTTGCAAGAGTGACCAGGATTTGGTGTTGGGAGTGGGAGGGCTGCTGAGCACCCCAGATGGGCTGCTAAGGTGAGGGTAAGTGTATACAAAAAGGTTTTGGGTCCAACAAACTGACCAGCCTAGACCTCAACAGTTGCGAAACAGAAAAAAGTGGTTAGCCAGGATACTCTAAATTCAAATTAGAACCCACACAGCCCATGTGTACTGCGTGACCAAGCCATTTGTTTAGCAAAACATTTATTTTAGTTCATAATCAAGTTTCAAAATTCATAAAAACATGTCATCAAAAGGAAAACACTGTCAAAAACAGTCAAGTCAAAGGCAAAAACAAACAATTGTGTGCAGAATGAATACAAAATATGCAAACATTAATACTAAATATTCAAACAATTACATGACACCAAAGTGCAACTTGAAATACAATACATACATTCCAAATCAATTGTGATCAAGAAACATTACATAAGACATGAACGGAAAAAACAGTCCTTTAACTAAAATACCAATGGACAGGCGGAATTGGGGGTGGAAAACAACTGCCTGCCTGTCTCACAAGACCTGTGACTAAATATTCAGTCTGATTGCACGCAAGGGCCCACGACAGTGGAGTAAGTTGATCCCTAGCTGCACCCTTCTTTCTTGTCACAGGCTGGGGGTCAACGCGTTTCGAACCAAAATAATTAAAGGTTCTCCTCAGGACAGGGACTGGGTACGATCTTCACTGCACCACGAGCAAAAGGGATTGCGGGAGTGGAGGTAGACTGTAAAGCAGGACAAATAATCTGAATAGAGTTGTGAAGGTGTCGAAACACAGGGCGCCCGCCAAGCGGTGCGCTGTTGGGAGGTAACAGGGTTCACATTCCTTGTATCAGCTGCACGCCGTATGCCAAGGGAACCGGCTGTGTTTGAGACAAAGTCGGAGAATCTTTATTAAGTTACTTTCGTCTCCAGCGGGAATAATTCTACCGCACAAAGCCGATGTGCACAGGAGATTCAATCCGGGCAACGGCCGAAGGCATTCAGGGAGTCCTTAGGTGAGGGTAGGAGCAGTTGATGTCTAGTGAGCGCTCAATCTTGGAAATCTTGTCATTAAAGAAGGTGGCGAAGTTGTCGCACCGTTCTTTGGAAGCTTGTCCCAGGGACGTATCAGGTTTGGAGGTTTGTTGTCTGATGATCTTGAAGGGCTCCTTGGGTCTGTTTTTTGCGCAATCCAGTGTAGAGCGGAAATATACCGATTTTTTTGTTCTTGATATGACTGTTATATTTCTTCCTGATAGATCTGAGTTGATCGTGGTGGGAGGTAGTGGGCATGTTCCCCCAGCGTCTTTCTGAGGCCCTTAGTTGCCCCCTTTCGTCGTTAATGTCAGAGTCGAACCAGGATCGGGACGGGATGGCTCGGTTTTTTTTAAGTTTCAGGGGTGCTAGTTGATCCAGCAGGGATACCATATTCATATTGTATAGCGAGGTGAGATAATTTGTGGAGAGATCGTTGCCGCTGGGTAGGAGCAATTTTAGCCTTTCTTCTATGATGTCCAGGGGGATCTGGGTGAGGTTTATGGACCATTTTGGGGGGGTCTTGAACAGGAGGCAGGAATAGAGCTTTTTTTTAATGTGGAATAAGATCATGTGGTGGTCCGACCAGTCCACTGGAAGAATGTTGTCAATTGTGATTCCGTCCAGATGGGCAATAATGGCATCCAAGGTCGCTCCTTTGTTGTAAGTTTCTTCCGAGCAGTGTTGGGACAGGTTATTACCGCCGAGGAGATTTTGAGAGATTGAATTAGTGTGTTGCTGGCTTCGTTCCAGTGAAGGTTGAAATCACCCAGGATTAGGCAGTTAGTGTCTTTGAGAGCGCAGTGGGCCATCAAGTTGGATACGTGTTCCCCAAATGTGTGGGTGTTACCTGGTGGGTGATAGAGCAGGTGACCAACTAATGGGCTGTTATCCTTCGTTTTGATGTTGACAGTAAGACATTCAAAGGAGCTATACTTGCAGGAGTCCATTACAGTGATGTCTATGTCCTTCTTATGGATGATGGCCCCGCCTCCACCTCGTTGGTCTTCTCTATCTTTGTTGATGATGGAGAAACCTGGGGGTAGTAGCATATCAAAACAAGGAGGGGAGATCTCGTTCAGCCACGTCTCCATGAATGCAATATCTAAATCTTGAGAGAGGATGGCTTCTGCTAATTCCGTTGCATGCTTGGGGGCTGATCTACAGTTGATGAGCATGCAGTATGGAGTATGAAAACTGCACATTTGGTGGGTTGGGAGTATCT
This sequence comes from Lissotriton vulgaris, assembly GCF_964263255.1. Taxonomy (NCBI): domain Eukaryota; kingdom Metazoa; phylum Chordata; class Amphibia; order Caudata; family Salamandridae; genus Lissotriton; species Lissotriton vulgaris. The sequence continues at coordinate 1,065,312 of NW_028240613.1, read as the reverse complement.
GAAGAGAGTGCGGAAACCGCACATTTGGTGGGCCGGGAGTATCTAAAGAGAGTACGGAAACCGCACATTTCGTGGAACAGGAGTATCTAAAGAGAGTACGGAAAACGCACATTTTGTAGGACGGGAGTATCTAAAGAGAGTACGGAAACCGCACATTTGGTGGGATGGGAGTATCTAAAGAGAGTACGGAAACCGCACATTTGGTGGAACAGGAGTGTCTAAAGAGAGTACGGAAACCGCACATTTGTTGGTATAGGAGTATCTAAAGAGAGTACGGAAAGCGCACATTTGGTGGGATGAGAGTATCTAAAGAGAAAACGGAAACCACACATTTGGTGGGATGGGAGTATCTGAAGAGAGTACGGAAACCGCACATTTGGTAGGACGGAGGTATCTAAAGAGAGTACGGAAACCGCACATTTGGTAGGACGGGAGTATCTAAAAAGAGTACGGAAACCGCACATTTGGTTGGACTGGAGTATCTGAAGAGAGTACGAAAACCGCACATTTGGTGGAACAAGAGTATCTGACGAGAGCACAGAAACCAAACATTTGGGTGAGATGGGAGCACCACCAATTTACGAGTTACTCCTTTTCTGCAGTGGCGGCTGCTAGCAAATAAAACTGGTGAGGCGAATATTTTACCTACTGATAAAAACCAGCAGTGCCCTTAGGCTCAACACAAAAGCTCTCAATCATGTTCTAATTTAAACAGTGTTTATAACGGGCCACAATTGAGAATTCCGAAGTATTGGTTGAAGGCCCTCTGAGTTTCTCACAGTGCCTGTAAGGGAATTAAATTAAGTTTAAATATAAAATATAAACGTTTAGATACCCAGTGCCTCAGAGCTTGGTGCTTCTATCAGTCTCGGCAGTCCGGTTCCAGAAGAGGCTCCCAGATCCTCAGCCAACTCCCCTCTACCAATCCAGACACTGTTCTCATGCTGCTTAAGCAGTATGAGAGAAGCACCAGGATTGGTTGTTGGTTGGAGCGCGCTGGCTTGATTTTCACTCAGGTACTGGGGACCTGTGCCTGCTCTCCACCCAGACAGCTTGAGTTGGAGAGGTTTAAAGTGTGCAGGGCACTTTGACTGTCACATCCTGTCCATTAGGCTAAGGGGCCACACTCCCCCCAACACCTTTTTCTCCTCACAAATAGTCTCTGTCAGGCTGAACTAAGGTCAGCCTGACAGACACTGTTCCTTTTCAGGTCAGGCTGCCAGGACCCAGACAGATATGCTCTAAATGTGCAGGCTCCTGGCTGCCTGAGCTGAAATTTGCTGGGCTGAGAAAGTCACAGATCCTGTGGGCATGACCTCCTCAGCACAGCAAAGGTCCCTAAGGCCCTCCCATCATAGACGAGGGGTAGTGTCACTGTTTACCTTGCACCTGGGCTCATCGGTTTTAAGCCCTGGAGTGCCCAGGGTCGAGTGTCAATCAGTGCCACTTCAGCACAGAGTGGGGTGGGGTCAGCAGTCTCACTGACCCCATCCCACTCTGTGATGGAAGGCAGCAGTCCCAATCGTCATGGTACCTCCAAAGCAGAGCTGCAGGTAAGTGTGTGTGTATTTTTAAATTAATGTTTGGTGCGTGCATGTTTGGTAATACGTGTTGTGAATTAATGTGGTTGTGTGTGTGTGCGTGCATGTGAATGCTTGGCTGTGAGTATGTATGTGTGCGTGTGTCCCGTCCACCCCATCCCTCCTAAAATTACCGGCCACCAGGGTCGGATTGGGATTGAAAATCGGCCCGGGCACACACAAAAAAATCGGCCCCCATTTACATAATGCCTTTCCTCAAATCACTGCTTCAGCATAATTGCATTAAAAAGAAGGAGTGGGGGGCTTAAAAAAATGCAAGCATCAGTTTACACTAGTGAAACACACCTGAAAACAAGTGAGGCCACTTCTACTGAGGCCCCCTGCCGCGCTCAGTATGTGCACACATTAATGGGCCGGCCAGCGAGACAAAGGGAGTGTGACACCTCTTTCTGTTGCTAAACCCAGGGTGGGGGACGGTGTTGGTGTGGGGTGGGTGATAATGAGCGCCCATCTGCCTGCAGAAAAGCCACTCAGCCACCCACTAGGCCGCTGGCTATATTCCGAAAATAGAGACACTGCCCAAATCGGCCCCAGACTGCTCAAAAAAGCAGCCCACGGCAGGAACTCAGACACCAGCCGCTCGGGCATTGCCCGAGTGCCCGCGTTACCAATCCGAGGCTGCCGGCCACCATTGGGCCGTAGTAATACACTATAAGCTGAAGTGCACTGCACACAGCTTTTCCCTTCTACCAATTAGCAGCAATGGCCCCTCCCTGAGACTCAGCTGCGGGTATGAAAAATAAAAAAAAATGTGTTACCATTTTACTTTTCATTTTTGCTACACTCACAGCAGAGGATCCGCGTCTGCTTTTCTGCCAAACTCTAAATTAAGCCCTGAGTAAAGTCTAGGTTGAAACAGCAGGGTGAAGAATTTGCAGATGTCATGAGCATAGAAGACCTTGTCAGGCTGTCAAAACCCTCCCTCAACCTCCCTCCGATGTGGAGTGCCCCAGGGCTCCTCATTAAGCCCCACACTTTTTAACGTATATATGGCCCCTCTGGAGGAGCTGGTCGCCCCTTTTGGAGTCACGATCGTCAGCTACGCTGACGACACTCAATTGGTGGTGACCCTCTCCCACCCCAAGCTACAGCCTTCCAACCTGCAAGACTGCCTGTCCACTGTTCATCAATGGATGGGCGACTCCGACCTAAAATTGAACGGGTCAAAGACAGAGATCTTGCTTCTTGGACACAAAACCCCGAGTCTCCCTCCGAACATCTGGCCCGCATGTATGGGTGACCCCCCCTCCCCTAAGACAGAGGTCAAGAGTCTGGGAGTGTGGCTAGAGACAGATCTTACTTTCCGGACACAGGCCAGGAAAACAGCCGGCATCTGCTATGGGCTCCTGAGATCATGTAGGAAAGTACTCCCCCTACTCCCATTCCAGTCCCGCCTGCTTCTAATTCAAGGCTTAGTGCTAGCAAGGTTGGATTACAGTAACGCAATCTACCTCGGGGCGCCGGAAGCCACCTTGCAAACACTACAAAAAACTCAAAATGCCGCAGCCCGCCTGCTTACAAACACCCCAGCAAGAACTTCGGCCAAACCCGCCTTGAAAAAACTTCATTGGCTCCCCGTAAGGGAAAGAGTCGCTTTCAAGGCCCTTTGTCTGGCACACAAGGTCCTGAACAATACAGGTCCCCCCATTCTGAGCACCTGGATCACTCCATACAGACCCTCGAGAGCGCTTCGGTCCGAACAAGGAAACCTTATTGTTGTCCCCAGGGTGAAGAAAACCCGCATAGGCGGCCGCAGATTCTCAGTGAACACGGCCAGAAAATGGAACGCTCTCCCCTCAAACCTCAGAGCTGAGCCAAACCTCCTTCGATTCAGAAAGTCCCTCAAAACCCTCCTTTTCCCCTGATTCTCTCCGAAATTTTTTCCTGTGCCCCCCGTTAGGAGTTTGAGGTTTCAGCGCTGGGATACTCAAGGGTGACTACGCGCTATACAAAAACCAAAAAATAAATAAAATAAAATAAATAAATAAAATGATTTATTTATATATCTTTATCTTCCCCTAAAATTAACCCTAGTATAAGAGCTGATGCTTGATTGATTTTATGACTGAGCCATTCATGCTGTGCTGGGACATCTGAGGTTGTACTTTACAATTGCATGCACTTGTTGCTTCATGCTCGGTCTTTGATGCTGTTTTAATCTCTTTAAGCTGCGCCTGGCTTAGTAAGCGGTGCCTAAGTATTAATATTTATGCTTATAGGTTGTGCCTGGGCGTTTGAGGCAATATATGGTCATATGATGGTGTTTCCTGGGCATTTGAGAAAGTGAGTGGGCATTGTGTCAGTAATCTATGTGAGCCTGTACTTGTACGTATTATGGGCCAGATTTACAAGTCCCTTGCGCCATTTTTGCGTCATTTTTCCCTTGTTAAAAATGACGCAAAAGTGGCGCAAGTTGCTTGTATATCTGCCCCTATGTCTTAACCTGGGCAAGGTGATGGACATGCCACAGGAATTTCATAGCCGCATCCTGAGACTATATTGATCTAGAAATGTATGAGTTATAAAACATAAATAGCTTTTTGCTATATTATATTTTGCTATATAATTTTTATTTTGTGCCTATTGTCGCGTTTTTGAACTTGAATAATACCACTCCTTCTAAGGTTGTCTGGGTCAAAGGTCATACAGTATCCTTTTTTCATCTTTATTTTATTTATACATTTTAAAGCCTATCTGAAGAAACCCCTCCATATCTTCGTGAGCACCACTTATCAGTGGACATTCAGATGGGAACATAATGCAGGTGGGAAAAATTGACCTACCCACACAGGAAAGGAGTGTACTTGCATGGTCTATGTTGCGTGCCTTAGCAAGGTAACATATACATATGTAAGAACAACTCACAATATAGTTCCACGGTGTGCAATAGCACAATTATACACAAACAACTACAAGGAGAGCTTTGAGTAATTGCAGGTCAATTTCCAGGAGTCATTCCTCAGCTGTCTATATTCACCTCTTGAAGCAATGACATTGAGCTGTTCAGCGCTCTCAGAAATACCTGGCTTCCCGCCATAGGCAACATGCAGCTTCGCTGGTTGCAGCCAGCTTGTTTTCATTCCATGGGCCACAAACCTCAGCTTGACTTGGTTGAATTCACTTCTTTTCCTCGCATACACTCTGTGGCCATATCCCAGAAAAAGACATTAATGTGGTCTTTGTACTGGAGATTCTCCCAGCTGGCCTGATTAGGACCTATACCTTCTCCATTAGAGCTTGGAGACTTAGCTACCTGGATTTTGTAGCATTCAACTTGTCCAACCCCAGCTCATCCTCAATCCAGTCAACGAAGAAAAGGGCAGAAACCTCACCTTGTGCACACACCGGAAGATCCAAAACCCTAATCTGATTATCTCAATTTGTATTTATCAGAGCGTCAGTTTGAAAGGCAAGAGCTCTGTTCCCGCTCATGATCGTCAGCATATTTTTGTCGAAGCTGCCAAGTTAAAACAAGTTTCTAGCCTGTTGTGTAGTGACCTTCAATGTGAAAATGTATTTTAATATATATTTTAGGGCCACCAAAGCAGCTCAAACTGAGTGTTGTGATGTTCTCTCCCTTTCTCCTTTAAGGCTCATGATTCTTTACCTGTGTTCTTAGATCTTGGAATGCACACTGATATGTATTCTGACTGGAGTCAGTTGCTGTTGGCTGTTTTAGGATGAGGTTTTAATAAACCCACCTTGCACATTTGAATGTTTTATTCTTCTTTTTATTGATATATTAACAATTTTACATTGGCGACGATCGGAAACCACCTCAACTAAACAACTCGGCAAAGTAATCTGACCTCGATTCTCCTCCAGCGGCTGCTCTTCGATTTATGAAGTGAAGCGTCGACTTCTCAGCGGCAGAAATTGAATCTGTTTCACGGGTGAGGAGAGCGGGAGGATTATTTCAAAAGAAAATGATTTTGGGACTTAAAATAACTTGATTTGAAGACTATTAAGGGATTTTAACCTTCGCGCGAAGTGAACGTTTTTTTTAATCTCCTCGCGCTGTATTCGGAGTCAGGCTGCTCGCGCTTACAACAACGTCACTTACGCTGTGTTTAAGTGAAGGGATTGACGTTACTCTCCAGAGAGCCTTGCGCTGCGTTCCAGGATTACGTCCCTCAATTTTCTAAACGTTGTACGTCAAAGAATCTTGCGCTGCGTTCCAGCATTACGTCCCTCCATTTTATAAACGCTGCGTGTCAATGAACTTTGCGCTGTGTTTCAACTTCAGCATAGCGTTCTCACTCACAGAACGAGTTCATTATTAAATTGTTCTACATTCTAAAAGAACGAGTTAATTATTATATCGTTCTACATTCTAAAAGAACGTTCATATAATTGGAATACCTACAACAAAGGACAATGCTGAGAAAATAAATCAAGAATGGTGGAGTGCATTTAATAAAGGACAATGCTAAATAAATAAGTCAAGAGTGTGTTTTAAAAAAAAAAGAAGGCTCTCCTTGTTATAAAGCAAAGGGAATTGAAGTATTCTTTCAATATTAAGGAAACTTACAATTGAACAAAACATATTTAATTAAATATTTTTTTTTATTAAAGTGAGAAACAATATCAACACCTTTAACAAGTGTTTGATAGTAGATATATATATATTATTTGTTATTATTCTTTCTATTTAAAGTGCAAAATGTAACTCAGCCAGCATTTTTCCTTACGAGTCCAGGTGAGCCAAAAGTGAAATGGAAAAAGTGGAAATTTGTTTTTGCAAATTACGCAAGAGTATGTGGAACAAACTTGAGTGCAGAAAGAAAGCATTCACTTCTTCTGCATTGTTTAGGAGGTGAAGGACAAGATGTTCTTGAGCATTTACCAGATCTTTCGGCTGCAGAACAAAGAAATCTGAATGAATATGAGATAGCGATTCTACAACTTGATAGACACTACTTACCTAGACTCAGTACAATTATGGAAAGATACCATTTTGGACTGAGAGAACAAAAGAAGGATGAGTCGGTAGAAGATTATGTATCTTCTTTAAGGAAACTCGCATTGTCATGTAACTTTGGTCAAACCCTTGATGAAAGAATTCGAGATCAATTTGTGTTAAGATGTGCACATGATGAAATTAGAAAAGAACTTTGGTTAAAAGATGAGCCACCTCTCGAAGAAGTTTTAGCAATTGCTAAACAAGTTGAGCATATGACAAGATGTGTTGGAGAACTTAAAAAAGAGAAAGAAAAACCTTCTACTTCTGAGTCGAATGAAGATATAAAAGTTGATGAGACTGTTTGTCAATTAAAAAAAACAGATGTTGTGAATTTTGAAGATAAACAGAATAGACAAACAAATTCATCAAATAACAGACTTTCATGTTTTAGATGTGGTCAGATTAATCATTTGGCTAATTCTCCAATTTGTCCTGCTTTGAAAGTAACCTGTAACTTATGTAATAAAAAAGGTCACTATGCTAAATTTTGCAGGACAAAAGCACAAAACAGTGATAATTCAAGGAGAAAATGGTCTCAACCTCAAGTAAGATCTATTTGTTTTGAGGTGAATGATGATAAATCTGATCATCCTTCTTTCATGGTTAAAGTAGAAAATTCTATGATAAACTTTAAATTTGATTCTTGCTCTAAGATAACAATTATTGATGAGAAAATGTTTAATGAATTATTTGCAAAAGATGTGAAAATGTTTAGGTGTGATATTTTGCCTTTAGGTTATAGTGAGAAGCCTATTTCAATGTTAGGATATTTCATGGCTGAAATAGAACTTGGATCTCGCTTTATTGTGGGAAAGGTCTATGTGTCAAAAAAAGGAGATGCGTTGTTGGGTTGGCTACATCAACGTCAATTAGGGGTTACTCTTGATCCCAATGCTTCTCCTCAAGTTCAAATTCATGAAATATCTGATACAGCATGTATTATGAGTGATGAAAACTTGTCTTTGAGTTTGGCAAAAAAAATTCCTAATGTTTTTAAAGAAGATTTGGGATGTTTGCGTGGCTACAAACATCACATTAAATTGAAAGACAATGCTCTCCCTGTTGTAGCAAAGGTTAGGAGAATTCCTCTCATGGAACAAGCAAAAGTACAGGATGAGTTAGATAAACTTGTTAAGAATAACATAATTGTACCGGTTGAAGCAACTGAATGGCTTGCTCCAGTTGTTATAGCAAAGAAACCTACTGGCGGGATTCGCCTTTGCATTGATTTGAGATCTTTAAACAAGGAAGTTGTGGTTGATAGGTTTCCTCTTCCCAACATAGAAGAGATGATTTGTACTTTGGAAGGGGCTAAATATTTTACCACTCTTGATTTAGCTTCCGCCTACCACCAGGTGGAACTAGATGATTCGTCTCAAGACTCGACTGCCTTCATTACACCTATGGGTACGTTTAAATTTAAGAGAATGCCTTTTGGCCTTGTTTCTGCAGCTTCCGCTTTCCAAAGGATCATGTCAAAAATCTTGAGGGGATTAATAGGTGTCAAGTGCTATCAGGATGATTTGTTAATTTATGGTAGCAACATTGTTGAGCATGATACACGTGTGTCCATGGTTTTGAAACGTTTGGATGGTGCAGGAATGACTTTAAAAAGGTCAAAATGCAAATTCAGGGTACAAGAGGTTAATTATTTGGGACACCGCATCACTGGTAATGGTGTCTTTCCTAAGAAAGAGTTAGTTGAGGCCATTGACAAAGTGAAAGAACCCACTTGTAAAGATGAACTTCTCTCATTTTTGGGTATGGTGGAATTTTATGGAAAATTCATTTTTAACTTTGCTGACAAAACACATAATTTAAGAAAGTTGACGGTTAAAAATGCTGTCTTTGACTGGACAACTGATTCCAAGTCTGAATTTTTAGGTATCAAAAAGGAATTGAACAAAGCACCTTCTCTCCATGCATTTGTTCCTGTTCTTCCCACTGTTATGTTTACTGACGCAAGTGATAAAGGTCTAGGTGCTGTCTTAATTCAGAAGAAGAATGGTAAAGATTTCTTGATCTGCTGTTCCTCTCGTTGTCTCAGAGGATCGGAGTTTAATTACTCTGTAATAGAAAAGGAATCTTTAGCAATCTTTTGGGCTTTAAGAAAGTTTAAAAACTTGATTTGGGGAACGAAAGTTTGCGTTTTGTCCGATCATAAACCTTTGAAAGAGGTGTTTTCAAAAAAAGGACTAGATGCCATATCCTCTAGGATTAGAAAATGGATTGTTTCTTTGCAAGAATTTGAGTTTGAGGTTGAGTATATTCCTGGGATAGCTAACAAGTCAGCAGATTGCTTATCTAGATTGGTTGACTGTGAGAACTCTGAGTTGGATGATTCTTGTGACCTAGAGGAATTTATGAATGTGTGTGAGGTGACTGATGGTGCCATTGTCGAATCTGAATGGAGATCTGAGTTGGAGAAGGATGAAGAAATTTCAAAAGTTATTCTTTCCTTGAAGAGTAATACTCGCTTGAATAAGCCTTGGTTATTGGTTTCTGATGAACTGTCTGTAAGTGATGGTCTTTTAACTCGAGGTACTAAACTTGTTCCTCCCACCATGTTAAGGAAACAATTGTTGTCTCATGATCATTGTGGACATTTAGGCATTGTCAAAACTAAAGAGTTTCTTCGCATGCAGTTTTGGTGGCCTGGGATGGACCTAGAAATTGAGAGGATGGTCAGAGAGTGCCCTGACTGCTGTTCTAGTGACAAGATTTTAAAAACAAAGCAAATGCCTATGGTAAAGAGGGTCTTACCTGGTCATCCTTGGGATGAGGTCGCAATTGACATCCTGGGTCCACTTTCTGGTGTTTCTGATACCCCTTACCTCATAGTGTTGATTGATATATACTCTAGATGGATCGAAGTTTGTGCTGTCAGGGAAATCACTTCTGATTCTATCATTAAGTTTTTAGAGCCCTTGTTTAATAAGGAAAGTTTTCCTAATAGTTTATTATCTGACAATGGTCCTCAATTCTGTTCCTCCTTGTTTGTTGATTTTCTGAGGAAATGTGGGATAGTTCATAAAAGGTGTTCACTTTACCATCCTGAAACCAATGGTGCAGTTGAGAGAGTTAATAAGACACTGAAGGAGTCTATACAACTTGCTCGCTCTTCCGGTTTAAATTGGAAGACCACCCTTCAGGACAGGATTAACATTTATCGTTTTGCCCCCCATTCCTCTACTGGTAGGTCCCCATTTGAGTTGTTCAAAGGGAGGGTTCCTAACACATTGATGTGTCCTGGGTGGATGTGCTTGAATAAAGGCCTTGTTAAGAATGATATTGGTGATTGGAGAACTAAGGAATTACTTAAACAGGATGCTCGCAAGGCATACTTTGACCAAAAGAAAAGTGTGTGTTCTCAGGAAGTCAAAGTGGGGGATTTTGTGAAAATAAAGACTCCTGTAGGACGCAAACCGTGGTCAAAGTACACTGACATTAGAGCTGTCATCAAGATTTTTAAAAATGCTGTAAAGACTGATGATGGAAGAATCTGGAATAAGAGTCGTGTAGTTGTTGTTGATCCTAATTTCTAACAATTCCTTTGGCAGGTCATCGTCTCCTTCTAAGAGAAGTCAAAGAACTCGTAGAGCCCCCTCTTATTTGAAAGACTATGTTTGAACTTGTTTTTCTTTTGTAAATGTTTAGTAATGTATTTTCGCATTCTCTTTTCTTATTCTTATGTATGAAAGGGAGATGTGTGATGTTCTCTCCCTTTCCCCTTTAAGGCTCATGATTCTTTACCTGTGTTCTTAGATCTTGGAATGCACACTGATATGTATTCTGACTGGAGTCAGTTGCTGTTGGCTGTTTTAGGATGAGGTTTTAATAAACCCACCTTGCACATTTGAATGTTTTATTCTTCTTTTTATTGATATATTAACAATTTTACAAGTGTCTGCTAGAAATCAGTCAGTATTTTTTGGTTTGGCAGAGCCCTTGGAGAGAAAGAAGTCAATCTCTCTGCTGGGGACACCGGTAACCAATCAGCATCATTGTTTGAAGACTGGCATCTGTTTTCTATTTTTGCCTAATCCCTTGAACGGAGAAATAATTCTAACTCTGGCCTCTTGACTTTGTTTTTGTGGTTAGATTACATCACCCCTCTCTCCTTTAGTGCACTCCCCAGCAAAGCGGACGTTACATTGTCCGCCTTGCTACCACGCACGGCATTACAACGCAAGTTTTTTCTACGTCTTGCAGAAGATGGTGCGCTGGATTTAGGAATAGTATAAATTACTATTCCTACTTCAGTTAGCACAACAGCAGGGAATGTGTTGGATTTAAAATCCAACACATTCCCTAGTGATGGGGTCCATCTAGTGCAAGCCGTAGAAACGACTTGCAATGTAATGCCATGTTTAGTAACAACGCGGACAATGTAACGTTCTCGTTGTTACCAAAGCGCGTGGTAGTCACAGCGTTGTAAACGCTGTCTCCCAGCTGGAACCTCAGGTCAAAGATCAGGATGCCAGACCTTAAGATGGCCGCTTGTTTTACTAGTCACCTTTACTTCTCCTCTTATCCTCAATGAAAACAGCTGGCCCAATCAGAAGGTCTTCCCTATCAATCCTCTTACTGGTGATAGGGTAGATCCAATGTCCATGCTCGACAAGTGCACCTGTGCTACATGCCTTGTCTCTTTGAAGATAGTTGCACTCTAGTGTTGCTTCCAATTACCTCACTCATGTGGCACCAACCAGTGGGATGTGATGGCTTGCCAATCGTTTACCACCTGCTCTTTGTTCATACGAGCTGGTGTAGCGCAGTGGCCAGGGCGGATGACTCCGGAGCTCAAGGTTTGTTCGCCGGCGTCAGCTCAGCCCAGCACCATGCGACTCTGGGCAATTGCTCGCTTAATCTTCCCGATGGCCCCCAGCACCTCGAGACCCACGGGAGTGATTAGTTTGCACTTTACAAATACCAGGTTTATTTGTTTATTCACCAGACCCCCTGGCCCCCGTCCCTCCCAGCCCCCCCGCATTTCCTACGATGCCGCCACCCTCCTAGCCCTTAACCCCGGTCGCGCACCCAACTGCGTCCAAGCCGCCCCTGGACAAACCCATGGACCTTTCTCCTGCTTCTCCTGCAAATTCAGCGGCACCGACAACATCTCCGCTACGAACACACCTCAGATTCCCGACCCCAACCACCTACAATGCATCCTTCTCAACACCCGATCAGTCCACAGGCACGCCATTGACCTATGGAATCTACTAGACACCATTTCTCCGGACATCGCCTTCCTTACGGAAACATGGATGAATGCTTCCTCCGCACCAGACATCACCATTGCCATCCCTGAAGACTATAAGATCGCTCGCAAAGACCGTACCAGCCACACAGGAGGAGGAATCGCTATCGTCCATAAGAAATCAATCCGCATCTCAACCAGCTCTGACGACAACCTCGCCAACTCCGAACACCTTCACTTCCAGATCCACATCGACCCCAAAACCACACTCAGAGGCACCCTCCTCTACAGACCACCAGGACCCCGCACAAAATTCAGTGAAGACATCACGGACTTCATCACCCCACATGCGCTCCCCTCCAAAGACTACATCCTTCTGGGAGACCTCAACTTTCACCTCGAAAAGATCAACGACCACAACACCGCCACCCTCGTGGACAACCTCGCCAACCTCGGACTTAAACAACTAGTCACTTCCCCCACCCACATCGCAGGTCACACACTCGACCCCATCTTCACATCCAGCAACCATGTCTCCTTCAGCCACACCACGGACCTCCTCTGGATTGACCACAGCTGCGTTCACTTCACCTACAACAAACCAAAACCCAGCATCCACCTCCAACCTACCCTACAAAGAAACTGGAACAAAATCACCACGGACCAAATCTCCGCATCGCTCCTTCAAAACACCCCAGCCCTCTCTTCTAACGCTAACGAAGCCGCCGCCAACCTCACCCTATGGTTATCCAACTCCGCTGACACCTTAGCACCACTGAAAAAACGTCAAAACAAACCTGGCAGCAAGAAGGCCTCATGGTTCAACGATGATCTCAAGAAGTCCAAGAAACTCTGCCGCTCCCTTGAAAAGGCCTGGAAAAAAGACCCAACCACCAGCACCAAGGACGCCTTCAAAAACGCCACCCGCACTCACCACCAACTAATCCGAAAAGCCAAGAAAACAGCATTCAAGGATCGACTTGACAACAACGCTCATAACAGCAAGGAACTTTTCAACATCGTCAAGGAATTTTCCAATCCCTCGGCCAACTCCAACGACATCACCCCCTCTCAAACCCTCTGCGACTCCCTAGCCTCATTTTTCCACAACAAGATTGCAGACATCCACAACAGCTTTGACAACCAACCCGGAAACCAACCCACCCTACCATTTGCTGATCATCTTCCCCCTGTGAACACCCTTAACGACTGGAACCCAATCTCCACTGAGGACACCATCCGCCTAATGAATTCCATCCACTCAGGATCCCCCACAGACCCATGTCCTCACCACATCTTCAACAAAGCAGACTCCGTCATAGCACCGCACCTCCGAGACGTCATCAACTGCTCCTTCAACTCCGCCACCTTCCCGGAAGACTGGAAACATGCTGAACTCACCGCCCTTCTGAAAAAACCCACAGCGGACCCCACCGAACTCAAAAATTACCGCCCCATCTCGCTTCTTCCATTCCCGGCCAAAGTCATCGAGAAAGCTGTTAACAACCAGCTCGCCGCCTTCCTCGAAGCCAACAAATCCCTCGACCCCTCACAATCTGGATTCCGAGCAAAACACAGCACTGAGACCGCCCTCATCGCAGCAACAGACGACATTCGAACTCTACTGGACAATGGAGACACAGTCGCCCTCATCCTCCTTGACCTCTCTGCAGCATTCGACACAGTCTGCCACAGCACCCTTTTACAACGCCTCAGTAACATCGGAATCCAAGGAAAAGCACTTGAATGGATCACCTCGTTCCTCACCGGAAGAACCCAGAGAGTCCGCCTTCCACCATTCAAGTCCGAGGCCTCTGAAGTCATCTGCGGCGTACCACAAGGATCCTCACTCAGTCCCACCCTATTCAACGTATACATGAGCCCCCTCGCGGCCATCGCACGCCAACACAACCTCAACATCATCTCATACGCGGATGACACTCAACTGATCCTTTCTCTCACCAATGACCCCAGCACCGCCAAAACTAACCTACACGAAGGAATGAAAGAAGTCGCCGAATGGATGAAACAAAGCCGTCTGAAACTGAACTCAGACAAAACAGAAGTCCTCATCCTAGGTACTTCCCCCTCTGCATGGGACGACTCCTGGTGGCCGGAAGCCCTCGGAAAAGCACCCATCCCGACAGACCACGCACGGAACCTAGGCGTCATCCTGGATTCTTCACTCTCAATGAACAGACAAGTCAGCGCCGTATCCTCTTCCTGCTTCAACATTCTTCGCATGCTCAGAAAAACATTTCGCTGGATCCCCTCCGAAACAAGGAAAACAGTCACCCACGCTCTGGTCACGAGCCGACTGGACTACGGAAACACCCTCTACGCAGGTACTACCGCAAAACTCCAGAAGAAACTCCAACGAATCCAAAACGCCTCAGCCAGACTCATATTAGACATCCCACGCAACGAACACATCTCTGGTCACCTTAAAGACCTCCACTGGCTACCCGTCAATAAGAGGATCACTTTCCGACTGCTTACCCACGCACACAAATCACTCTACGACATCGGTCCAGAATGCCTCAACTCACGACTGTCCTTCTACACCCCCTCCCACCAACTACGCTCTTCCAGCCAAGCCCTCGCCACTGTACCTCGCATCAACAAGACCACCATGGGAGGCAGATCCTTTTCATACCTGGCTGCTAAAACATGGAACTCACTCCCCCCCTACCTTCGCCTTACCCAGAACCACCTAGCATTCAGAAAGCAACTTAAAACGTGGATATTTGACAAGTAATCCTCCTCCCCTTCCTAAGCGCCTTGAAACCCTCTGGGTATGTAGTGCGCTATATAAATTCTATGACTTGACTTGACTTGACTAAACGGGTGGTATAGGGCTCTCAATATGGTAACAAAGCCCATCACACATAGAATACTTCAGCCAACCCAAGGTGGGAGTCTCTTCAAACCTCTCCAGTGCTCAGTCTCTGTCAGATCAGCCCCAAGTAGTGTAATTTTCATTATTTGCTGTCCCAGCTCACCATGCAAAGGTGACCTCTGCCCCATCTGTAATGTGGATCCTACTACAACCTCAAACTCCATGGACTATCACACTGCTCCAGAAAATTGATATGGATGCATTTTTATGGAGCTTTGTGAGCGTCCCCAAAGTTTCCCATGTTGCAATTTCATGTGTTTGATAGACAGTGGTGCTTTTTGATGGTACAACTAAGTGGTTGGAAAATTGTTACAAGTTAATCTTATTGGGCCCGATTCACAGAATGAACTTAAGACTCAATCCTAAACTTACTACTGTTTTGGTATTCACAGATTGCACTTACTACTTTTGGTATTCACAGAATGAATTTACTACTTTTGGCATTCACAGAATGCACTTACTACTTTTGGTATTCACAGAATGAACTTACTCATTTCGGTATTCACAGAAGTTAGGACCCCTAACTTTAGGACTCCTAAATGCCTTCTGTGAATACCGAAAGTCTTAAAATTAGGATTTTTCTCAATGTAGTAGTAGTAAAGTTAGGACTCCTAACTTTAGCACTCCTAAATGCCTTCTGTGAATACCGAAAGTCCTAAAATTACGATTTTTCTCAATTTAGTAGTAGTAAAGTTAGGACTACTAACTTTAGGATGCCTAAATGCCTTCTGTGAATACCGAAAGTCTTAAAATTAGGATTTTTCTCAATTTAGTAGTAGTAAAGTTAGGAGTCCTAACTTTAGGACTCCTAAATGCCTTCTGTGAATACCGAAAGTCCTAAAATTACGATTTTTCTCAATTTAGTAGTAGTAAAGTTAGGACTACTAACTTTACTACTACTAAATTGAGAAAAATCCTAATTTTAAGACTTTTGGTATTCACAGAAGGCATTTAGGAGTCCTAAAGTTAGTAGTCCTAACTTTACTACTACTAAATTGAGAAAAATCATAATTTTAGTACTTTCGGTATTCACAGAAGGCATTTAGGAGTGCTAAAGTTAGGAGTCCTAACTTCTGTGAATACCGAAATGAGTAAGTTAATTCTGTGAATACCAAAAGTAGTAAGTGCATTCTGTGAATGCCAAAAGTAGTAAGTTCATTCTGTGAATACCAAAAGTAGTAAGTACAATCTGTGAATACCAAAACAGTAGTAAGTTTAGGATTGAGTCTTAAGTTCATTCTGTGAATCGGGCCCATTCTGTAGGGATTTCATGTGGAATCTGATGTATCTCAAATTTCTTTAAGGCCATTTGATTTCAAAAAGGATTTCGGTTCCTTTTAATGCAATTACTAAAACAATCCATGACACTTTTTTTCTCCTTCGCCAGTAATGACAGGTGAAATACCTACAAGCACAAGCCTTCTCCCCTAGGTTAAAATGTAACATTTATTTGCTAAAGTGTACAAGGATTTTCTTTGTTAAATGTGTACTCTATTTTGATAGTGTGCAAAGTTTGACAATGTGCAATCTGATTTTTTTTAACGTTACAAAATTTGCAGATTGCATCTCTTACGAAAAGCATTTGTTATTAAAAATAAAAAGCAGTGGAGGGGAGCAGGCTGGCCTGTTCCCCACCTCTAATGCTTTGAAAAAGCCCATCCACCACAATTAAATCTTTTTGGAATAATATAATTCAGGAGAAGAATGGGTGCACAATATTGAATAATGGTAAAACTCAGGCTCTTGGGCAAACCAGTATTTATCCTCACAAAGAATATGAGGCACAAAAGGTCCACAAAAGGTTCTCCTATGTGAACCTGGACAGGTTTGTCCCCATTTTTCTGCAAATAAAAACTTGCTTAGATTAATTGCTGGCACAAGGCTCTCCTTCGGTCCCCCTATCGCCAAAGAGAGGCAGAAGGGCGGGTAAGAGCTCTTGCTCCAGCACAAAATTAAACGGTACCTTCCTGAATCAATCTTCAGTTCCATCATCATGGCCAAGACTCTGCCAACTAGACAGTGTCAGTGTCCTTCTAACGGCATCTCTGATTCAATACTGGCTGCACTGAAGGCCAGCTTCCTTACAGGCCCCCTTCCATCCAGAACTTGAGAAAGGAGTTGAAAAAATATATCTCACATGTCGATATAGAACCTTTCAGTAACCCGGACTCCTGCATCTGTTGGTAAAGCGATCATTCCTGTGATTCCACATTTCTTACGATTATACTATGTAAGGTGCCTGCCTGATCTCTTGGTAGGTTTGCTGTAGTTTCCAACTACACAAGTGCATTAAAGAAGACCAATCAAAGCATGCTTATGTGCACGCATACACCCTTAACTGCTCTCCACAGTGGTTAATCGGGAGAGGCTAGCCTTCTGTACTATGGTATCACTGCTAAATTATTGAGCCTCTGACATAGAGTAATGGTATGTCTATTTCACAGGAGGGCTACTCACATTGGACCACTGAATTATTGGAGCCACAGGCCTAGGGGAGATGAGCTCTATAGACTATACAGAATGGCTTAATTCTGCCTTCCATGAGACAGTCCCTGGCCTACTTCAAAGCGATAAGGTAATCGGAAAACGCCTTCCACGCCTTGGTTTGCAGAGTCTTTGAGGCTAGAAAAACAAAACTGTAGGAGACTAGAAAGACGCTGGAGAGCGCAATATGATGATCTGGAAAAAGAAAACTATAAATTAAATTGAAATATAAAACCTTGTTAATAAATAAGAAAGGAGCGTTCTATTAGAATCAAAAAGAAACCCCCCAAAATTCTTCTAAAAAACTGGTTCAGGTAGTTAATAAGCTTGCCACTTTTCCCAGTAAGACTATTAAAGCGAGCAGTCAAGATCTCTGCGACAATATCGCAAAGACTTTTAGGAATAAAGTTAACAACATATATACACAATTCGAGGCCACCTTATTGTAAGTGAGGAATCTTCTAGTATCAGCTTAGGACAAAATATGTTGTCATGCTTCAATCCCGTATCGAGCACTCAGATAGAAAAGCTAATTTTTGCAGCAAAATCAGGATCCCCATCGGACCCATGCCCCCATCAGTGCTGAGAACCATAGCTAGTAAAGTAGGTACCATTATAGCTGAAATATTTTATATTATGTTTAAATCTGGAGTTTTCCCTACTTTATGGAAGGATGCTTCCATCCTCCCATTGCTAAAAAAACCGAATTTGGAAGCCTCCAATCCTAGCAACTATCGTCCTATATCCAGGTTGCCTCTGCTAGCCAAATTAGGCTGGCAGAGGCAGCCCAATTTATTCACGACAATGACTTGCTTGACTCTTCTCAATTTGGATTTCGTCCTGAACATAGCACGGAGACTGCACTAAGGCCAACGAGGAGATTAGGGTAGTGATGGACAAAGGTGAGGCTGCTGCCCTAGTTTTCCTCGACTTGGCAGTGGCGTTCTATACTGTAGACCATAACCTGCTGAAATTGCGCCTAAAATAACTGGACATAAAGGATTCTCCACTCTCCCTGCTACCTTCTTTTCTAACGGACAGAACTCAATCAGTTGCACTTGACCATTTCAATCAGCGCCTTATGTGCTCCCTTGTGGGGTTCCGCAAGGTTCCTCTTGTAGTCCATCACTTTTTAACATCTATGTTTTGGAACTAACTCCCCTGATTCAACAATTTGAGTTTAGTTTAACATCTTACGCTGATGATACACAAATTATGGTCGTAGCCTTTGAAAATGAACCCTCTTCCTCATTTCGGTTTCAACGGTGCATGCTAGAAATTAACATCTGGATAGGCAAGCATTGTTTAAAGCTCAATTCTGATAAGACCGAGATATTGATCTTTGGCAACATTCAACCAACATAGGATGCCTCGTGGTGGCCAGTAGGACTAGGGGAATCACCTAAACCGGTTTCAAAAGCCAAAATTACAGGAGTTGTTCTCGATAATAAACTGTCTCTCGTTTCATATAAACACCACCGTATCTTCCTATTTTTTCTTAAGAAAATAAAGAAAATCCTTTCTTACCTGCCAACCAATTCCAGGAGGACGGTCGTGAATGCACTTGCATTATCTAAATTGGATTACTGCAACGGTTAGTATCAAAATATCCAAAGTCAACACCTAAAAAAGTTGCAGATGATACAAAATGCAGCCACAGCTGCAAGAGTCCCTTTGAATCTGCCCAATATCAATCGGTCTCCAAAGAAATTCAGAAGCTGCATTGGCGTCCGGTGGCAAGTCGCATTAGGTTTAAGACCTTGTGCTTAGCAGATAAAACACTGAATAACACAATACCCATTTTTTAAAGAAATCTTTTCAAGTGGTACAACCCTGGTAGACTAATTCTGTCTACTGAAGCTAGGTTCATGACTGTACCCAGGGTCCGTACTTCCGACTGGAGTGGTCGAAACCTTAGTTACGGAAATGCAAAACTTTGGAACTCTCACATATTGCACATTAGATCTGCAAACTCTTTATCATCTTTTAGAAAGACTCTTTAAAGCAGGCCTTTCCAGAGTTAGGCCATGATGTAGTTGTGTTTACTTTTAGCTTTAGTGCCAAGACACTCCAGGGTATTTGCATGCTTAATAAGTCTTAATAACATAACATAACATAGATTGTTCTGGACACATATGAAGACAAGAGGAAGGGACATCTGGAAAAGACTGCTGCAGTACATCATCGAAGAATCCATGTCTCTCACTAGGATGCTTGACACTTGATAGTCCAGGGATGGATACTCTTTTCATAGGTTTAATTTGGTTGTTTCTTGATGGAACTGAGAGTGGTCCATTGTGGCCATATCTGATTAAAAACATAGGTGAGTAGAAAATTGCATAAGCCAGATATGGCGCTATCCTATGAAAATGCTAAGTTGTAGCCAAATTGCTTTGTCTTTTGGGGTACGAAGCATCCCTTTGCAAGATAAAACTCTTTTCCTTGGGAAGTCATATTCAAGACTATGAAGATCTAGAGTCGGTATGTCTATTCCTTTTCGTTAGTTTGCATCAGGCAGGCGTCACATGGCGTTACATGGATGGAGCATAGGCTTTCCTGTGCATCCACTCATGTATTTTGAACCAAACCCATATTTACAAAGACTTGTAAACCAAAATGGTGAGCCTACCCGACAGTCTTGTAATAAGGAGAAATATTTGTATTTCTCCTCGTTACTGCCTCTTTCCCTGTGTAATGCATCACATCCTGCAGAACAATCATGTCCGTAATGCAGGCACTTTTGCAGCATGGTGCAAGGGTGCCTGCGTTGGTGCTATTCCCTTTTTTTGCACCACAGTGTGTTCACTTGATTACCAATACCTTTCTGCACCATACATTGCATTGTTGTTTTCTAATGTTTTGGCAGCCTACTGATAGGCAAGAAACCATGCCTGTGTCTGGGGATTTAGGTATCAGCTTACTAAGGAAGGCAGGCACCACAGTACTTGAGTAAACTGATTGAGGTTCAGGTTACATGAGGGATCGCTATTCTTGGTGTTGCATAAGTGAGAGGAGGCAATATATGTGTGCCTGGAAACTTTTTCGGCATATGGACTCACATGGAGGAGTATGGGATGGGTATTAGTTGGCTGGAAATTTGTTTTGAGCAAATGGAGGAAGGGCTATATACAGCGGTAATAACATGGACTTCTATTCGTCTTTGTAAAAGTCTGTATGGATGAAGTATACAAGCGATTGTAATGGTTTTTAAACCATAAAAGAAACCGGATATTGGAAGTAGCCGTCACTTACATATTAAAACTTGTGGCCACGTTAGGTAAATGATGGGATAAAAAGGACAAACCCGGATGAAGTGAAATGCAAATTGAATGCCAGCATTGTAGAATTCAACTGGTCGTTTGATAATTTTCATTAAGTTGGAGAATAATGCCACTTCTTATTGACAGGACTTCATTTCCCATCACCCATCAGCACATGAAGTGACATCGCTGGATCTCCCATCATAAATCTGGACAGGAAGTGTCATTATTGATTTTCCTGCCAACCCCATCTTTAAAAGAATAAGCCATGCAGAGGGACTTAATTTCCTTTCACCCATCAGCAAAGGAAGTGACATTATTGGATCTCCCGTCATCTACTTACACAGGAAATGACATTACTCGTTTTCCCACCAAAACCATGTTTAAAAGAAGAAGTCAAGCAATCAGGCTTCATTTCCCATCACCCATCAGCACAGGAAGTGACATCACTGAATTTCCCATCATACACCTGAACAGGTAGTGACATTACTGGTTTTCCAGCCAAAACTGTCTTTAAAAGAAGAAGCCAAGCAAGAGGACTTCATTTCCCATCACCCATCACCCATCAGCACAGTAAATGGCATCACAGCACTCTGCACTCCTCCTCCCTCCCCGGACCTAGTTAATGGAAGTTTCAATACGGATGCTCAGCAGACATGTGCAGCAGCCAAGCCGTTGGGGCGCCAAAGGCAAGCCTCACTGCACCCTTCCATGCCTGGACTGCACCCAGCGCCAGGAACCCTGGTCCGATCCCCACCCTGCGGTACTCCACAGCACTCCTTTGGTCGCTAGACCCTGGACACCGTTCCCCCACTGCTACCATGCTGTGCCTCACACCACGTTAGGAGCTTTCACCTGCACCCACTGGCTGTTCTCTAATAGCCACCCCGCTATACCCCCCACACAAATATTAATAATGCCCTCAGCACCCCCTCCCAACACACATTCCACACAAGCACCAACAATGCCTACACCCCCCACCTTCAACCGCATGCCACAGCAAACCTGCATATCAAGAACCACTTGCATGCATGCTTCTCAACACACGATCATGCAGAAAACATACAACGAAAATATTGGACGTGCCTACTAGCGAGACACCTGACATCCTCTTTATCACAGTGACCTGGCCCAACCCCTCATCGGCTCCCTACATTGCCACAGCAGTCCCAACGGGCTACAAGATCGCTTTACAGGACCGACTTTACAAGCCAGGTCGAGAACTTGCTATCATCTATAAGGAATCCATCAAATGCCCAACTTCCAAAGAGAACGCCACCCCAATCATGAAACATATGCACTTCAAGCTGCAATGCTCAGAAAACTTCACCCTGAACTGAATCCTAGCCTACCGACAATCCGGACCACAAGCCACCTTTACCAACCTCATCACCAACTTAGTCTCACTGTTCACCATCGACTCCAGAGCCTACATTCTCCTCAGTGACCTTAACTTTCAACTGGAGGACCAACAAGACCCCTGCTCCACAGCATTCCTTGGACGCTTAAGCAACATCGGACTCACCCAGCTCATCCCAGAACCAACACACACCACATGACACACACTGGACCCTAGCTTCACCACAAGCA
This sequence comes from Lissotriton vulgaris, assembly GCF_964263255.1. Taxonomy (NCBI): domain Eukaryota; kingdom Metazoa; phylum Chordata; class Amphibia; order Caudata; family Salamandridae; genus Lissotriton; species Lissotriton vulgaris. The sequence continues at coordinate 1,043,312 of NW_028240613.1, read as the reverse complement.
ACAGCCTCAAATACAACTCCATCACACTACTAATATGGACCAACCACTCCATCGGTCACTTCAAAATCAACACCCCTCAAGTCAACACCCCTACCACGTTCAGCTTTCCAAGTCGCAGCTGGGGCAAAATGACAGAAGCAGCACGGATCAACATAGACCCACAGACAACCTCAACAAGGACATCAACAACTGGATCAAGAACTGTGTGGACTTCCTCGCACCAATCAAACCTGACAAGAATAGTAGAGTAAACAAGCAGGCCAGCTGGTACACAGAAGATCTCTGAGACACCAAACGACACTCTAAAAACCTAGAAAGGAAATGGAAAGCCAGACACAACACTACTGCTAGAACTACCTACAAGGCTGCACTCAGATGCTATAACCAGCAAATAAGAGACACCAAGGAAAAAGCACTACTGGACCGCATCGAAGGAAGATCCAAAAGCTGCAAGAAGATCTCAATTGTTAAGGATTTCACCTCGCCTTCAGCCACAGTCACCAACATCGCTGCCTCTCAGCTACTCTTTGAAAACCTATCCAACTTGTTCCACAGCCAAATTGCAAATATCTGCATCAGCTTCACGCACCAACCAAACCCCAGAGAACGCGTTGCTAAACTACCCATCACCAACCATGATGGCAACCTGATCGAATGGATGGCCCTCACCAGAAACAACATGGCGGCAATGATGGGGACCATCCACTCAGAGGCCCCAACTGAACCAAGTCCCCACCACATCCACAACCTGGGAACATCACCAATCAGCACAACCCTGAGCCATACCATAAGCACCTCCATCATGTTTGCCACTATCCCAGTTGAATGGAAATTTGCAGAAATCAGCCCACAAGTCGATCCAAATCAACTTAGCAAATGCAGACCTTTCTCCCTGCTTCCCTATCCAGCCAAAGTGATTGAGAAACCCAACACAAAACCCACCTCCAACTTCACCATCTTCTAGACAACACTAAATCAGGATTCATAAAGAACCACAGCACAATATCAACACTCATCACGGCCACCAATGACATTCGAATCATCCTGGACCGAGGAGTAATAGCGGCCCTCATCCTGCTTGACCTCTCTGCAGCCTTCGACACTGTCTCACATAACTCCCATATCAGAAGACTCCATAAGATTGACATTCAAGGATCTGATCTCAAATAGATCTGTTACTTCCTCAGGGGAAGAACCCAAAGGGTCAGGCTGCCACCCTTCACATTAGAGTTGAAGAAATTGATATACAGAGTCAACATGGATCGGCCCGCAGCCCTACCCCTTCAAAACATGTGCATGACCCTGTCTTCAGGTAGGCCGCTCCCCTTGCCGCACAGCACCACCTGTGTGCCCATGCCCCAAGCCCCGCTGCTGCCGCTGCTGGTAGTTCGAGACCCGTGAGCTCTCTGCGCTTGCTTCTGCCTGACTGTATTTTGCCTCTGCCCCGGTTTGTATGTAATTGTATTTTGCCTTCTGCTCTCTTTTTCTGGTTTGCACTGTGATTTTTTTGCTTTTTGTCCCAATGCCTTCTGTATCCCGCTCTTCCCTCCGTTCCTGCCGTTGCGTCCCCTGCGGCCTAGCCCCCCTGCTTGCCCATTTGCCACCCGCTCCCACCTCCCAACTGCTCCTCCCACCCACCTCCCCTTATATGGCGGCCTCTGCGCAGTGAGGAGAGCGATCCATGACCCTGTCTTCAGGTAGGCCGCTCCCCAAGCTGCACAGCACCACCTCTGTGTCCGTGCCCAAAGCCCCGCTGCTGCCGCTGCTGGTTGTTCGAGACCCGTGAGTTCTCTACGCTTGCTTCTGCCTGACTGTATTTAGCCTCTGCCCCGGTTTGTATGTAATTGTATTTCACCTTCTGCTCTGTTTTTCTGGCTTGCATTGTGATTTTTTTTGCTTTTTGTCCCCTTTGCCTTCTGTATCCCGCTCCGCCCCCCTGCTTTCCCATTCGCCGCCCGCTCCCGCCTCCTAGCTGCTCCTTCCTCCCACCTCCCCTTTATATGGTGGCCACTGCACAGCAGCGCAGCGGACGCTTCCAGTGGGTGCACCGCTGCTGCGCCGAAGGTGCGCCTAAGGCAAGCCCATCTGCGCCTGGACTGCGCCCAGCGCCAGACCCTCTGGCCCCCGCAAACGCCACAACGCCTGTCACTGCTACGATGACAGCACCCTCCATGCACTCAACACCGGATACCTTGCTTCCTGGCCGCCCGAAGCGCAACCAAGGACCCTTCTCCGGCCGGAACTGCAGCTTCACCAGCATCCAATCCGCCCACAGAGAAAGGACACAACCTCCTCAGATGCATTTTACTCAACACCCGCTCTGCCCACAAACACACTGTGGAACACTGGGACCTACTCTACTCCACCTCCCCATACATCGCCTTCCTGGCGGAGACCTGGATGAACCCCTCCTCGGCACCCAACATCGCCATAGCCATCCCTGACGGCTACAAGATCATCCGCAGGGACTGCACCAATGGAACAGGAGGAGGAATTGCCATCGTCCACAGGAACACTCTCAGAGTCTCGACCAGCAACGGCGACACCCTCAGCACCACTGAACACTTGCACTTCCAGATCCACACCGACCCCAACACCACCCTCAGGGGAACCCTAGTCTACAGACCCTCCAGACCCTGGCCACAGTTCAGCAACTCCATCGCCGACCTCGTCAGTACTCACGCCCTCGCCTCCACAGACTACATCCTCCTCGGGACCCTGAGCTTCCACCACGAGAACCACAACAACACCATCTCCACCACCTTGATCAACAACCTCGCCAACATCGGACTCAGACAGCTCATCACAACACCCACCCACTCTGCCAGCCACATGCTTGACCCAAACTTCTCCGCAAGCTCCCATGTCTCCTTCAGCCACACCAGCGAATTCCATTGGACGGACCATCGCTGCATCCACTTCACCTTCTGGAAACCCATCGCGCACCACCGCACCCAACAGATCCCTCGCCGCTGCTGGAGCAAAGTCACCGAAGACCAGTTAAACACCACCCTCGCCCGAAGCCCACCCTTCGACCCCAACGACCCCGATACCGCCGCCCGCAACCTCAGACAGTGGATCAACGACTGCGCCAACACTCTCGCCCCGATCAAGAAACCCTCCAACAGACACAACAACAAGAAAGCCAGCTGGTTCACCGAGGACCTTCAGGCCTCTAAGCACACCTGCCAAAAACTAGAGAAGAAATGGCACAACGAACAGACACCGGACAGCAACGCAGCCCACAAGAACGCTACCCACAGACACCATCACCTCATCAGATCCGCCAAAAGGGCCTCCTTCAAAGATCACCTAGACCACAACGCACATAACAGCAAAGAGCTCTTCAACATTGTGAAGGAACTCTCCAACACCAACGACATCCCACCCTCACAAGACCTGTGCAACTCCCTTGCCACCTTCTTCTATCTTAAGATCGCAGATATCCACGACAGCTTTAACACCACGACCGCCCCGACAGCCACCGAGATCTTCGACCCCACGGCCACCATCCTCACTGATCCCCTTCTCATCTGGACCAACATAAACAACAACGACACCATCAAAATCATGAACACCATCCACTCCGGCTCTCTGTCAGACCCATCCGTCACAAACCATCTCGGTTGGCATTAAAACTGTATCAGAATACTCAATGTATTAGAACACCGAGCACCAAATTTGTTCACAACCTTCTGTATACACGGTGATCAATACTTTCATGTTTTACCTAACAATGAACCATTTACGCTATCCCTTTTATATATATTCTTTGCATAAAATTAGTTGTGTCAGATAATATGATGATGACTAGAAATGCTAAGGTCCTGTTTTTTTCTATATATAGGCCCCTGACGAAGGGTCACCTCTTTGTTCTGACCCGAAATGCATTGGGCAATATGATAAAAGAGAAGATTGTTGAATGAAGTACTTCTCATGAAGAAAAATCACAAGAATTATGATTAAAATAAAACAGTGATTTACAACTGAACGCCAGTCTCATGGATGTAATAATGTGATTGAAAATTTGTTTACATAAGAGGAAAAGCCTTAGAGTTTTATGTGAAAGAAGAGCGCAGGCCTTCCGAGAAGAGGTTGTTCCCCTTCCCATATAGTACTGCATTTGATAAGGCACGGCAGGCACCGTGCAACAGACCTAGCGCCTGACTTGAAAAGGATACATTTTTGAATTAATCAAAACAATTTTGAGTGCAACAGGACAACATACTTTACTAGACCCATGCCCACACCACATCTTCAACAAAGCCAGCGCCACCATTGCACCCCATCTCCGCAAGGCCATCAACATCTCCTTCGAGACAGTGACCGTCCCAGAGAGCTGGAAGCATGCCGAGATTAACGCCTTACTTAAAAAACCCAAAGCTGATCCAAAGGACCTCAAGAACTTCCCACCCATCTCCCGGCTCCCGTTCCCGGCGAAGGTCATCGAGAAGACCGCCAACAGACAACTGACCCGTTACCTCGAGGAGAACCGCATCCTGGACCCATCCCAGTCTGGGTTCGGCAGCAACCACAGCACCGAAACTGCCCTCATTGCCGCCACCTCAGGGCCCTACTGGACAATGGCGAAACCACGGCCCTCATCCTCCTGGACCGGTCAGCTGCCTTCAACACCGTCTGCCACCGCACCCTACTCACACGACTCCACGACGCTGGGATCCGACACGAGGCTCTGGAATGGACCACTGTAAAGATGAGGCGGAGGCAGGAGGTTGAGGTTCAGGATTTATTCAGGAGAAGAGAGCCGTCCAGCTTGAGGGGAAGACACAGCAGCAGCAACTGCCAAGAAGGGAACACAGGGGAGGAATGCTCGGTACAGGACAATCTAAAGGGAGACATCACAGGGTGAGGGGATGACAGCAATGGCAATACAGATCACCACACACCTCCCCCCTTTTTTAAAAAAACAAACAATTTAAGGAACACAGTAAAACAATAAGAAAAAGCAAATCAGATATAATCACAGTATTTGTTGGGCCTAACAATAGCCCTCGAACTTTTTCTTAAACGATTGTCAACACAAACATTAGAATCTTCATTTAAGCTATTGCCAACATTGATATTCGATGAGGGAGCAGTTGCACGGGAAGGATCTTTGGCAACCCGAGAAGTGCTCCACCAATTGCCATTAGACAGTTTGACAGCATTCTTGCGAACATCAACAACCTGTTGGGATTCAAGAAATTTCGAAAGGCCTTTCTTAACTATGACAGGATTCTTGATTCTAACCCAGTCACCAGGATGAATGTTATGGGAAGACTCTTTTCTAGGTTCAGTAGAACAAGGTAGAGAACTGGAAGATTTTTTGTTGGCACACTCCCACACTGCTTCCAAATCACAGCCCCGGTGGAGACTCTTGACCATCCAAAAAGGAAAAGCTTGGGAGCAAGCTTTTCTTCCTCTCATTAGCTCGAAAGGAGAAAAACCTGTGGCAATATGGGGAGAAATGCGATAAGACCATATAAGATCTTTTACAGCTTGAAAGATACAATTATTTGACCTGAAAGCAGCTTGCACGCATTCGACAATAACTCTGTTAAATCTCTCGGTTTTGCCGTTGCTTTGGGGATGGTACAACGGAGTTCTGGTATGTCTAATACAGCAATTGTTAAGGAAGACACCCATCTCTTTGGAAATGAATTGGACCCCGTTGTCGGTGAGGATTTCTTCTGGACACCCTTCCCTGAGGAAGATTCTGCTTAAACAATCAATAACACTCTTGGAGTTAGGAACATTGATAGGTTCGACTTCGACCCACCTGGAAAGATGATCAACAAGGACCAGGAAGTATTTGGAGGTATTGGGAAGGACATGGAACGGACCTAAGAAGTCCAGACCAATTTTTTGCCAGGCCCTAGCGGGAGGGGGAACAACAGAATTAGAAACACCTTCTAAAATGAGAACCTTGTCACTGGTGTTGCAACGTGAACAGAGTTTGATGGCTTCAATAATCTGGTTGTCCATTCTTGGCCACCAAAAATTCGATCTGACGTTTCTCTTGGTGATGGTGGCACCAAGATGACCGGAATGTGCATCAGTAATAATTTTCTCTCTGTAAACAGAAGGGGGAATAAATTTATCACCCCTAACAATTTTACCATTCTCCAAAGAAAGTTCAGAGTTAATTTTCCAATAAATTTGAAGCTCAGGAGAAAGAGTTTTTTCTTTAGGCCAACCTTTTTGTATGAAGGAGATGACATCTCTGAGGATGACATCATCCTCGACAGCCTTGATCCAGTCACACTCAGCGAAAGAAAGAAACAGACGTTTGGGAGATATTAGCAACAAAACATTCCTCAATGTCAGTTTCGTCATTCTCATCAGGTTCTTGTAGAGGTAGCCTTGACAAGCAGTCTGCCCGTCTATTTTTGCCGCCAGGGATGTAAACAGCCTTGAAATTGAATTCCAAAAGTTTAGTGGAAAGTCTAGCCAATCGAGCAGTGGTGCGATTGACGTTTCTGCCTGATAAGATATCAACAAGGGGACGATGATCGGTTTGAAGAATGAACGGTCTACCCCATAGATAAGACTTGAATTTCTCAACACTCCAAGCACAAGCAAGCAGTTCCTTCTCTATGACTGAGTATTTCCTTTCGACAGGACGGAGAGTCCTGGAGGCAAATCCGACGGTAAATTCTTTACCGTAGGCCATTTGAGAAAGAACAGCTCCTAAGCCATATTCGCAAGCATCAACAGTGACAATGGTTTCCCTGTTGCCATTGAAAGGTTGAAGAGCAGGAGCATTGGTAATGTGCTTTTTGATAAGCTGAAAACCTTTTTCACACTCATCAGACCAGCTGAAAGTGGCACCTTTTTTAAGTAAAAGTCTAAAACACTCGGTGGTCTTGGCATAGTCTCTCATGAATTTTGAGTAAAACTCACAAAGACCCAGAAAGGACAAAAGCTGTTCCTTGTTGGAAGGGGCGGGAGCTTCAATGATGCTTTTGACAAGACCAGATCTTGGCCTGATGCCATTTTCAGAGATGATATGACCAAGATATTCCACCTCTCTGGTTTTGAAAACACATTTACTCTTTTGTACGGTCACGCCTCTATGTTCCAAAATGTGAAAGACCCGGTCAATGACTTTGTCATGTTCATTCTCAGATTGAGTGAAAATAAGAATATCATCTTGAAAGACGACTACATTGGAAAGTTCCTCAAACATTTCTGACATGATGCGCTGGAAAACAGCGGCAGCAGAAGCCAACCCAAAGGGAAGGCGACGAAATTGGAATACACCATCAGGTGTAACAAAGGCAGTGAGATGACGTGAAAGAGGATGCAACTCAATCTGGTGGTAGGCCGCCTTTAAGTCAAATTTTGAAAACCAAGTGGATGAACCTACTTTTGCTATTAAATCCTCAATACGAGGGAGGGGAAAGCCAACAACCCAGATAGCCTGATTGAGACTGCGTAAATCCACAAACATCCTAAGGTCACCAGACCTTTTCCTAGCAAGAACGATGGGAGAAAGCCATAATGTCGATTCAACCTTTTCAATAATTTCATGTTCGCACAGGGATTTTAGATGTTTGGACAAATCCTCTCTGATACTGAGTGGGACATTTCTAAGTTTGTGTTTGACTGGAGTAATGCCATCTTTGACTTTGATGAAATGTTGAAAATTGGTGATTTTACCAAGGCGATCTTCAAAAACTTTTTTATATTTGTGCTCCCACAATTTATCGTTCAAAATGTTACATACAGGAGCAGGGGATGAAGACATAGAATGAGAAATATTGCACTCTTCAATAAATACAGGATTGGGTACACCAGGTTTAATGGTGATACCAAATTCTGCCTGATGGATGAGACCCAGTACGTTGATGCCCCGTTTAGCAACATAAACCTTTCCTTTGATAAATTTGCCAAAAATGGAAATCTCAGCCCAGAAATAACCTAAAAGGTTAATTCTACTTCCCTCAAAGGCTACAGAAAGAACATCAGGAGGAAGTAAACACTTGTCATGCCAGAAGTGAGAATACTTTTCGTAAGAAACAATAGTGATGCGAGCACCGGTGTCTACAAGTAGTTGAATATGACATTTGTCAATAGTAGCATCAACTTCGGGATCAGGAACAAGAAAAGTATGACTAACAATATCATTGTCTTTCACAACAACCACATACTCCTGACTGGTAACATCATATTCAGAATATTCAGTTGAATGCTCAAGAGAATTTAAATCAGGGGAAGGATCGTTCTCATTCATAACACAACGTACATCACCTCTTTTACCTCTCATACAGACCTTTGAAAAATGACAATTTTTGCCACATTGACTGCATTGTTGGTTGGCAGCAGGACAATTTTTGAAATTAGAAAAATGGTAAGAAGAACCACATCTAAAACAAAAAGTGTTTCGGTTAAATTGTCTATTTGGCATGAAGGGTCTTCTGGTGCTAGTATTTCCCATTCTCCTAAAATAACCACGTGAATCACGAGGAACAAAATTAGAAGTCTTGATAGGAGCGGGCATTTTAGTGGAAACAGCACCAGAAATAGAAGTATTGGAAAGAGAAACTTCTAGTTGTTTGGAATCTTCCAAGGAAGTCTCAATACTCTTGGCTATGTCAATAGCTTTATCAAGAGAAGGATCCTTGCATGATAACAATTTTCCTTGGATTTGTTTACAAGAACAACGAGCAACAAGTTGATCTCTAATAAGTTGAGAGGTGAAATTGTCAAATTCGCATTTAGAAGCAAGAATTTTCAAAGCGGTAACAAAAGTGTCAATGCTTTCTTCAGGTTTTTGAGCCCTGGTGAAAAATTTGTAACGATGAACAACCATGTTTTTGGTTTTGACAAAGTATTTGTCTAACTTGGCTATGGCTATGTCGAATTCATCAGGAGCTTCACCAGGAGGAGGAACATAAGGTGGGAGATGGTCAAAGACATTCTGGCCTTCGACACCAAGATGATAGTACATTAAACTCTTTTTCCTTTCAGTACGATATCTAAGACCATCTATTGCACCCAAGTAGGCCATAAAGGATCTTAACCATAGTCTCCATTCGAGAGGAGGATCACCAGGAGTCTGAAGAAATGGAGCTGGAGGAGAAACGCTTTGCATTGTGGTATCTTCTATTTTTTCTTGGAGTGAAGAATTTAAATTAAAAGAAATGAGCTAGTAAAACAAAAGAAGAAAAGAAAAAAAAAATAACAATGACAGTACGAATGGAAAGGGGCAACCACTCGGTCCCCCCGAACGTATGGTGGAGTACCCCGATCCCCCCGGGAAGCCATCTTGGGCGGGAGGCGAGTCTCGGCTGGTATGCCCGAAGCGGCGTAGCCGGGGCGCGCTTTTTCCCGCCCTAGAGTGGGTTGTCCTAGACACTAAAGCCGCCAGCCACGCCCCCGGTGGCGGGCGGAGGCGGGTTTACGCCCGCCCGAAGAAGGATAAAAGGAGCAACAAGCCAAGGAAGCATCCTCTTGTTCCTGTGCTCTGAAGCTGCACCTCCCCGCTGCACGTGAGCTCGAGACGGAACGAAGAGCCAATTTTGAGCGTTGTAATTTTGTCCTTGTTCTTTCAGATATCTTCGTTGGAGAATGCCGAGCAAGAAGGTCGGAAAGCGGGTCGGTACCGATCAGATGCTCCGCATGCTCGTAAAGGATATGGCCGAGATGAAGAAGCAGATGGCGGCAATGAACGGGGCAGGAGGCCCAAAGCGCATCATCGGGCCAGCATTGCCGGGTGTAGTCCCCAGCGGTAGAGGCAAGAGGTCCAAGAGGGGGGCATCTGGGGGAGAGGCCCCGGTTCCCGATACACCGATTGAGGAGCCAATCTCGGTTCCGAAGGGGGGGCAACCGATCCCCGTCGTAGTCACCCCTGTGAACGAGGGGGATATGCCTCCCGAGTTGGCTGCACAACTGGCAGCGTGGTTGGGGAAAGATAGTGAGGGCACCACGGCAGATGACGCCAGGGCAGTAATGAAGCAACTGCGAGAATCTAGAGAGGCTGCGAAGGCATCATCTTCTGTTCCCCCACAGGCTCCGGTGGGTGAAACCGCAGCGGGCACGAGTTCGGCAGCGACTACAGCTTCTAATTTAGGTAAGCGGCTACTGCCGATTGCGGGGGAGGGGTCTGTACCCTCACGGAGAGAAAGTGGCCCAGCATATTCCAATTGAAGTCAAGGAAAAGATTTGGGCTGATAAGTATGTAAACATGTTTTCTTTGCTTACCGATCACTACGAGATCGAACATGTGAAGGGTCAAAAAGAGTTTCTGCATCCGAGTGTTTGGCGCGCAAAGATGGCCGCCTTTAAGGTCGATGAGAACATAGGTACCTGGGGCAGAGCGTTTGGCATATTCACTTCAATTATGGGGGAACGAAGGCCTGAGTTGTTGGCTGAGTTGCCCATATATCAGACACGTATCATGGAGTATTCTAAATCATATGAGGGCAATCAGTGGTTTTGCTATGATAATGTTTTTCGGAAGGCCAAGGAGCACGACCCAGCTTTGACCTGGGATTGTTACGACTCCATTTCTTGGCAAAAGATGGAGAATTCAGGCATGTTAAAGACGCCATTGTCGGGGGGTAGCGGGGGTGAGTTCTCCCGCCATTCGTCTGGGACGCCCTTTCGGGCGGGGGTAGGTAACGAGCATCACTCGAAGCCGAGTGGCAACGCAGGTAAAAAAGGGATCTGTTGGAATTTTAATAGGGGAAAATGTACAAGGCCCCAGGGGTCATGCAAGTTTAGGCACGATTGTGGGGGGTGTGGACAGTCCTCGCATCCTGAGACCATGTGCAGAGCCAAAACAGGTGATAACGGTGGTAGGGGAAGCGCCAAACAGGTCTGAAATAGTCCGAGGGGCGCCTTTACCTACCCCGGTTGATACCATGGCAATGATTCCTTGGCTCAATGAATACCCGGATCATGTCTCCGCTGGGGTGTTACGAGACGGGTTTTCGTATGGTTTCCGCATTCCAGTGGGGAATTTTCAGGGTAAGGCACGTTGTAAGAACCAACTGTCAGTCCTCCAAAATACGGCGGTGGTACAGGTAAAGATTGGGAAAGAGGTGACTCGAGGGCGGGTTGCCGGACCGTTCGATATACCACCAGTTGCTAACTTTGTTTGTTCCCCCTTAGGAGTGGTCCCAAAGAAGGACCCGGGTGAGTTTAGACTAATACATAATTTGTCAGCCCCACGAGGTCTTTCCGTGAATGATGCGATAGACCCGGAAGTGTGTTCGGTGCGGTACGCATCTTTCGATGAGGCCGTCGCCATGTTGAATCGCCTGGGGCGCGGAGCGCTGATGGCAAAATCAGACATCGAGTCAGCGTTCCGGTTGCTCCCGGTACACCCAGACGATCAGCGTCTCCTTGGTTTCATGTTTCAGGGTCGCTATTACATGGATAAATGTATGCCAATGGGATGCTCCATATCTTGTGCGTATTTTGAAAAATTCAGTTGTTTTCTGCAATGGGTATTCACGAGAAAGACGGGTTTCCAGCATGTTATGCATTATCTTGATGATTTTCTGTTCCTGGGGGCAGCCGGGGATCCAGAATGTGCACAGGCTTTAGAAGAATTTTGTGGCCTGATGAGTCATTTTGGTGTGCCATTGGCACCAGGTAAGACTGTGGGGCCATCAACTTCGCTCGAGTTTCTTGGGATAGAGCTCGATTCAGAAGAGGGCTGCTTTCGGCTACCCAAGGAAAAAGTGGGGAAATTCAGGGCCTCCCTTGAAACATGTATTCGGGAAACTAAGGTGAACTTGCATCAATTGCAGCAAACTGTGGGTCAGTTGAATTTTGCCCTTAGAGTAATGCCAATGGCCCGCCCCTTTTCCCGCTCGATTGCACAAGCCATGGTCGGTCTTAAAGAGGGACACCACCGCACGAGGCTCTCGGCAGAGATTCGCCAGGACATGCGCATTTGGTTGGCATTCCTGGCGGATTTCAATGGTCGAATTGTCTGGAACAAGCCGGCGGTGTCCTCCGAGGAGCTGGGGCTGTGGACAGATTCGGCGGGGAGTATAGGTTTTGCCGCCATATTCGGTAATCAATGGTCGGCTCAAAAATGGCCGTCATGGTGGCACGAGTGCGGGCTGACGAGTAACATTGCTTTTCTCGAACTTTTCCCTATTTTGGTGGCCCTGAAAACATGGCCTGAGGGGTTCCGGGATCACTCTGTGGTGTTCTGGTCTGATAACATGACCGTGGTTGAGTGTATCAATAGTCAGGCAGCACGATGCAAATGGATTCTGAGATTGCTCAAAGAAATTGTGTTATTGTGTATGCAATTGAATGTGCTCTTTAGGGCAAGACATGTGCCGGGGGTACTGAACCAAGCGGCTGATGCGCTTTCTCGTTTCCGTATGCAGGCCTTCTGGGGTTTTCTGCCCACAGCGGACCCGGTGGCGGCACCCTTTCCCGAAGCTCTCTGGTCTCTCGGTGCCCCGAACTACAAAACCTCGTGGGAGAGAGTTTAGCACCCAGGACAAGGAAGGCATATGAAGGGGCGTTCCGTTCCTATTGGTCCTTTTTGGGTGCTGCTAGGGGGGAGCTTTGGGGCCAGGAAGAGTTTGTCGTAAAATTTTTGCTGTCTTTACATCAGGCAGGCAAATCAGTAGCTACGGCCCAGAGGCATCGGGCCGCCATTTCCTTTATGGCAAGGGCTCATGGGATCCAGGACCCGACAGCGTCTTTCGTTGTGCAGAAAGCGCTACGTGGGTGGCAACGCCTTGAGGGTCGCAGAGCAGATGAGAGGCACCCGATAGGTCTGGATAGGTTGGCCCTGTTATTATCCGTACTCCCTGCGACATGTTCATCCCAGTATGAAACAGTGTTATTCCGGGCCACTTTTGCGTTAGCATTCCATGGGGCGATGCGGGTAAGCGAACTGGTGGCGAAGAACAAGCGGGATACGGTGGGAGGACTGTGCCGAGAGCACATTCAGGTTAAGGGGGAGACGGTGATTGTCTCGTTTGTCAAGTCCAAGGCCGATCAGGGTGCGATTGGGGATTGCGTAGTCATACATCGGATTCCCGGATCTCCCATGTGCCCTGTTGTTTGCGTAGAGGAATATTTAGCGCAGAGGGCGGCATCATGGGGGGGGACCTTGTTGAGACACGCTGATGCCACCCCACTGACGAGGTTTCAGTTCCAGCGGGTGCTTACAATGGCAATTTCGGCCGCGGGCTTGAACCCCGGCTAGTTTGGGACCCATTCCTTTCGGATAGGGGCTGCTACTGAGGCTACAGCCAGGGGTCTGAGTGTGGAAAAAGTGAAACGATTGGGGCGTTGGTCCTCGAATTGTTATAAAAGGTATGTGCGGTTGCACATGTTGTGAAGCTGCTATCAAGTACTCACGCTTCTTGTTTTTGTTTGGTTTACAGTTTCGCAAGCTTACGAGGCGGGGCGGACTGTGCAGTCGACCCGACACCTGGGAACCAGCGGTTAAACATCACCGGCTGCGGAAAAAGTGGTGTGGGTCGTGGGCCACTCATACGTGAGGCGTGCCGCGGACGTATTCAAAGCAGGTGACATGATTCACATGGCTGGGGAATACGGGTACAGGGTGACCTTCTACGGAAGGGGCGGGCTCTGTATTGACCATTTTCAATCCTTTTTCGAGGGTTTGTTAGGGCGGACAAGGTCACCGCCATCTATAATCATAGTCCATCTTGGGGGCAACGATTTGGTGACCACTGGTAGACGACTTCTTCTCGAGGCGATACTTTCCACAGTAAGTTGGTTGGCGAGAAGGGTTCCAGGGTGCACAATTGCATGGTCCCATATGATTCCACGTAAGGTGTGGCGGGGGGCGAATTCGGTGTCTGCTGTAAATCATTCGGTGAAGAAAGTCAATAACAAATTGGGTAGATTGTTTCGTTCAAATGCATTGCATTCTATTCCTCATGGTTGTATCAAGGGGGACAGTATGTATTTGGAGGATGGGGTTCATTTGTCCCGGGTGGGGAATGCGTTACTCATAGGAGACCTCATAGCTTGGTTAAAGAGTTTACAGCATGACCTTTAGGCAGGAGTTTTGTGGGGGGTCCGGATAGCCGGTCAACTATCCGGCCTGTGGCGGTAAGGTCATGATCGGTGAGCAGTAATTGGAAGATCCCTATGGTGGGGGCGTCACCCATTACGGATGGGAGCGCCCGGGGGGAGGTGGCCATTGGCCCCTCAACGGGGAGGCGGTCCCTTCTAAGGATGGGACGCCGAAAGGAAAGGGAAGGCGGTCAAGGCCCCTCCCTGGATAGGAGGGGCTACGGGCCCCTCCTGGGAATTTCCCGGGGCCAGGACATCTGCGACGGCAGATGTGGTAAGTTGTGTGGGGTGGGGAGGGGGGTTTACGCTACCTTCTAGACACCTCACACGAGTCCTCGGACGACCATAAAATGGCGTTGAGTTCATTGGGGCCCCCGTCAAGTCAAGGGAAATTGGTATGTGCACATGAGGTACAGCCCTCTGTGCGGTCGCCCCTCGCAAGTGAGGGGGTAATTCTGGTTTAGGGATCTGACACCGGTTACGACCTTGCCGTTGGCCCTTAACGTTAGGATGTACAATTTCAAGTTAAAATGTATTTGTTGGATGTTAGTTTCGGCTAGGAGAACCTTTGTATTAGAAATATGTTAAGGTTAGCCAAAACATCGTAATGTGGAAATGAAATTGTACATAATATGAAACTGTTATTTTAATGTTTTGATTTTGTTTCATATTTTAATAAATACGGCCGGGAGGGTCACTCCCTCCCGCCTTCCAAAAGTTCAGAACTGTTTCCGGTTTCCCATCCTTGGGGATTGTGTTGAGAGGGGGTGGCGGGTATCTCAGCCATATGGAAAGGGGCGACCACTCGGTCCCCCCGAACGTATGGTGGAGTACCCCGATCCCCCCGGGAAGCCATCTTGGGCGGGAGGCGAGTCTCGGCTGGTATGCCCGAAGCGGCGTAGCCGGGGCGCGCTTTTTCCCGCCCTAGAGTGGGTTGTCCTAGACACTAAAGCCGCCAGCCACGCCCCCGGTGGCGGGCGGAGGCGGGTTTACGCCCGCCCGAAGAAGGATAAAAGGAGCAACAAGCCAAGGAAGCATCCTCTTGTTCCTATGCTCTGAAGCTGCACCTCCCCGCTGCACGTGAGCTCGAGACGGAACGAAGAGCCAATTTTGACCCACCCACCAGCTCCTGGAGACAGCAAGTGGTTTTGAAATAAAGTTTGGATGTGGTAACTCTATTTTTTACAGGTTGTTGTGATTAAAGTGTGGTTTTAGTATGCAATAAAGTGAATGATTCCTTACAGTATGTTTTTCGAATAAAGTATTTTGCACCAGTGTTGATCAATGATGTTTCAATAGTCATACGTAAAGCGGTTATTTTTTTGTTTTTAATTTAGTATTGCTAGTTAATGTCGTATTTATTTTGGTCGGGCGGTAAGGTCATGATCGGTGAGCAGTAATTGGAAGATCCCTATGGTGGGGGCGTCACCCATTACGGATGGGAGCGCCCGGGGGGAGGTGGCCATTGGCCCCTCAACGGGGAGGCGGTCCCTTCTAAGGATGGGACGCCGAAAGGAAAGGGAAGGCGGTCAAGGCCCCTCCCTGGATAGGAGGGGCTACGGGCCCCTCCTGGGAATTTCCCGGGGCCAGGACATCTGCGACGGCAGATGTGGTAAGTTGTGTGGGGTGGGTAGGGGGGTTTACGCTACCTTCTAGACACCTCACACGAGTCCTCGGACGACCATAAAATGGCGTCGAGTTCATTGGGGCCCCCGTCAAGTCAAGGGAAATTGGTATGTGCACATGAGGTACAGCCCTCTGTGCGGTCGCCCCTCGCAAGTGAGGGGGTAATTCTGGTTTAGGGATCTGACACCGGTTACGACCTTGCCGTTGGCCCTTAACGTTAGTGTTAGACCTGACATCATTGGCTTGAGTCTCTCCTCCATTTTTCTGTTTGCCTCTACTGTTTTACGATGTTTTGCTGGTATATGCTTTGGGGGCCGTGTCACTGCTGATCAGTGCCATAGCGCAAGTGCTCCCTCTGTTAAAATGATGTATCTATTGTATCCATGTTTGGCTTATTTGGTTTACTGTCAGTCCCTAGTCTAGTGCACCAGGAGTGCCGGGGCTTGTAAATACAAATGCCGCTCGTGGGCTTGCAGCACGTGTTGTGCCACCCACAGGAGCGGCCTTGTAAAAGAATGTCTACGGGTCGGTCATTGCGAGACCCACGTGCAGTCTTGCACTGTCACGTCGGCTGCGCAGGTATACCTACTTGCCAGCCCCTCCAACCTTCCCTTAAACTTCATGTTAGTCACCCCTATGGTAGGCCCATGGGCAGGGTGCATTGTAAGTGTAAGGTAGGACAAGCCTGACCAAGTTGGCATGTCCTGATAGTGAAGTGCCGCCATCTTAGTGCTTCACTATTGCGAGGTAGCCTACTCTCCGTTGGATAGAATGGGCCGCCGGGATTATTAATGCTATGATCCTAGCTGGCTCGGAGAGTACGGTGCAATGTCGAGTTTGGTATCCCTGAGCTCGGGGTTTAATAACGCATCCGTTGGTGTGGATGGTTTTTGGACTCTGGGTTCGAAAGTAGTACTTTTAGAAAGTGTCTATTTTCTTGTCTAACCATATCTGGTCTCTGCTGGTCTTGCGTGTGTGTGACAGGAGCTGGGTGGCTCCAAGAGGTCTGGATGAGTCAGTGTGGGATGAGTGGGACATTTACGTTGAGAGTAGGGGGAGAGTAGTTGTTGATAGCCTGCCTTGCCTGATACAATGCTGGCTCCACCTCCTGCCAAGCGACTGATGGCTCTGTGCCTGCCATGGACGATCCTAGCCCCACCTCCTGCCAGGAGGGCGATAGCTCTGCTCCTGCCAGTATCAATGCTGGCTCCACCTCCTGCGGGGCGTCTGAGGACCCGGCCCGGCTCAATGAATAGGCCAGGTGCGACTGCCTAGCTCCACCCACCGCAGACCCAGGATGTTGGGAAACCCCCGGCATAGACAAAGGGATCAAAGACGAAAAGGGGTATAAGAGAAGGACCCCTGAACTAGGAAATCAGATCACTTCTGACAAGGAACCCTGTAACCAAGGACAAGAAGCCTGCTGATCTAAAGGACTGCTTACCCCTTCTGCCAGTGTGCTGTTGTTGGGGGAATCCTGCAGTGCTTCTTTATTTTTGCCAAGGAACCAGGAGAGAGGAACTGTGTGTGTACTCTCACGCTTGCTAAGAAAATCTCCAAGGACTGGAAGAGTGCCAGTCTCCTGCCGAAGTCACAGGGCTAAAGGACTTCACCTGCTAAAAAGTGCTATTCGCTGGAAGTGTGAATCCAGCACCTCTGAAAGAACCAGCAATCACGACGATCGGACGCTGGGCCCGACCGACGCCAGCAGCAACGCCAGTGTCAGGATTGGTCAAAAGCGCCTACCTAATACCCGAACTACAACTCCCAGAATTCCTTGAGAGGGGGCGGGGTACTATATAAGCAGTGTGGGCCCTTCCCACACTGTTCGTGATTTTGTAATCAGCAGTACTGTTGAGGTTCATCGATTGTGTGCTGTGCTGGTCTTTCCCTGCATGAGGCAGAGAGAGTTTTGTTTCCCGTTTTTACCAACGAGTCCTGCGCGAGTAAAGCAGGAAACGCGCCTTGGATTTGGATTACTCGTGTCTTTAACGAGTAGCGCGAGGGTCGCGCATCTTTGTTAGCCCTGGTGTTCCTGTGATCTGTTTTCTCTCTGGTAACGGCGGATGGAGAGGAACCCTACGAGGACGAACGGAGACAGTAGCAGAGGCACCGTACTGTGAGTTATATTGCAGCGCGTGTTTGTTTAACGCGTTGCAGGGAACTGAATGACAGCTTTTTCCAAAGTGTTTTTTTTTATACGGCGTGACAATACCTGCGCTGTGGGATACGGCCGGAATATACAAGTGAGAGCGGAGTGTGGCGGGGAATATTATCCTGCGCTCTACCGTTACGAAAAAAGGCACTAGTGTCGGTCAAGGAAATTGCCAAAGCGGAAGGTAGTGGGTTAAGCCTACACCTTGCCGTGTTTGGAGCTTTACATTGTGTGAACTTGGTGCTTGTGGACTAGAGAGCGGAGGTCAGTAGTGGGAGGCTACGACTTACCGTTTCCATTTGAGGATATTAGTTGTTCATTCCTGAAAGAAAGGATTGGTCTTTCATACACAGACTATTTATTATTTGGATACACTTTTTGAAGGATACACGTTTACTTTAGAGCACAGATATACACAAGGCGGGGTAGGTGCTAGATCAATAGAGAGAAATTTAACACATGACCTTGTAGGCATCTGGGAGTAACTGGTGTTTTTTGTTTCATAGGGAATGTCGTGGCAGTTTAACATATCTGATTAACAGGGAGGAAGTGGAGCGCACTTCTTCAGGAAAGGTGAAAACTCATTATTCCACTTAGCGAGAAATACATGAGAGTAGGATTTACCTGTGTACATTAATAACCTGTATGCATATTGCTTTTGTCTTACAGCCATCCCTTCCCTGCTGCCCCCTTCCGTCCCCTCCTTGTTTTGTTTCCTCTTTATTCCCTCGCTCTATCGCTCGAACTCGCTGTATTATTAATATCGGCGTGTTGGTGAGATAGGGAGGTGGAGTTATATGTACAACAACCGGATCCTGCAGCGTGGAGTCTGACAGAATCACGAACCCACGAATTGCATTCTGCCTGGTCCGGTTGGGGTACATATGGCCACCTTGGATGATGTGTTGAGGGCTCTGGTTGTGGTCCAACAAGAATTGGCTGCGTCCAAGGCGGAGGCTGTGCTTCTTAAGGATAGGGTAGAACAGCTATCCAAGAACCCTTTTTCTACCGGCCCTTCACAGATTCAGGTTACAGTTCCTCCTCCTATTCCATTAGCCACTCCGGAACGGTATGGGGGGGATCCACGCAAAACGCAAGCCTTTATGACTCAAATCTTACTTCATTTCTCCTGTAAACCCGCCTCCTTTCCTACTAACCATTCTAGGGTGGCGTTTGCTATCTCCTATCTGGTGGGAGACGCCGCCAATTGGGCAGTGCCTTTGGTGAAAAGAGATGATGCTATGTTGTCTAACTGGACTGCGTTCAGGGACGAGTTTGAGAAAGTCTTTGACAGGAGGGCCACCAACTTCAGCGCAGATAAGGAGCTATTATCTTTGCGTCAGGGTAGGAGTGACTTGATAACTTACCTAACTACGTTTAATAGGCTGATAGCTGAAACAGATTGGCCAGAGAGTAAAAGGATGTCTTTATTTTATCAGGGACTGAGGGAGGAATTGAAGAACACGGTGGCCTACATAGATCCTCAACCCACCACTTGTGTAGATATGGTGAACTTGGTCCTGAGATTGGATGGTAGGCTGACTGAGCTGAGTGGGGATAGAAGAAAGTGGGACAGGGGTTACAATAGTTTAGTGAGTTCCCCTCCTAGAGCTCTAGAGGCCTCGGCAGACGGGACAGAACCTATGGAAATAGGAGCTATTAGATCCCCTCTGTCCAATGAGGAGAAAGAAAGCAGAAGAGTACACGGTCTTTGTATGTACTATGGCAAAAAAGGGCATTACGTGCGTGAATGCCCTTCTAAGCCCCAAAACCCCTCTAGTTGGAACAAGAATAAAAGACTAGCGGTTTCCACTGTGGGAAGGGAGACAGACAACTTGTTAGCACCTTCATCCCGAGAGAAAGTGATACCCGATTGGAGACTCACTTCCCTTTCTTCACCTGGTATAGGAGTGAATGAATCTCACTTGGTTCTTAACATGTCCTTAGAGTATGAGCAAAAAACCCATCAAGTTAGGGTGATGCTGGACACAGGAGCCACAGGTAATTTTATCGATAATGGGTTAGTGTCTCGTTTAGCTCTACCTAGAGTACCTAGAGATATACCAGAGGAGGTTTTGGCAGTAGATGGACAACCTATAATATCAGGTCTAATAGTTGAGAAGACAGCTGAGGTAACGTTGTCAATAGATGTGTCAGAAGGGAGACATGTGGAAAAGATAACTTTGAATATCATTGAAGCTCCCCAATACGAGATCATATTGGGGATGCCGTGGTTTACGTACCACAACCCTTCCATAGACTGGAGAACTCGAACAGTACATTTTCTGTCTGGGTATTGTCAGGAACATCTGGTGTCTTATGCATCCTCACCTTTAGCGGTAGTTGCATGTCAGTTCAGGGTGGCCACATTAGCACAGAAAGAGGCGGTCGCTGTTCGCACTGGGTTGAGTAGTCAGAAGACAGAAACATTAACCCGACAGATACTGCCAATCAAGGAGGGAGTGGACGATAAACAGTCTATCATTCCTACAGGGAAGGTTAATTGCATGATGAGGGCGGAGAGGTCTAGTAAGAATGTGTGGTATAGCCCCCCTGGATGGTTTCCCTTCCTAGCTAATTCCGGAATTGACGCCAACACTTTGCCGGTTGGTATTCCTTTTGATCTCCAGTTCCAGCCATCAGTTGAGGAAAAGAAATTGATATTGCAGATGGCTCGCAACGGGGAGCAGGGATGTTTGAACAAGGTTAAAGAGGAGTTCATGCAAGGGGTGGGTTGTTCTGAGGTGCCTGCTTCTGGGAAGGTGCTGTCTTTTCGTCAGAGGTTTCCTGCTAAACCTGGTCCTAGAAGGCGCTAGGGACGGGGACATACTGTCAGGATTGGTCAAAAGCGCCTACCTAATACCCGAACTACAACTCCCAGAATTCCTTGAGAGGGGGCGGGGTACTATATAAGCAGTGTGGGCCCTTCCCACACTGTTCGTGATTTTGTAATCAGCAGTACTGTTGAGGTTCATCGATTGTGTGCTGTGCTGGTCTTTCCCTGCATGAGGCAGAGAGAGTTTTGTTTCCCGTTTTTACCAATGAGTCCTGCGCGAGTAAAGCAGGAAACGCGCCTTGGATTTGGATTACTCGTGTCTTTAACGAGTAGCGCGAGGGTCGCGCATCTTTGTTAGCCCTGGTGTTCCTGTGATCTGTTTTCTCTCTGGTAACGGCGGATGGAGAGGAACCCTACGAGGACGAACGGAGACAGTAGCAGAGGCACCGTACTGTGAGTTATATTGCAGCGCGTGTTTGTTTAACGCGTTGCAGGGAACTGAATGACAGCTTTTTCCAAAGTGGTTTTTTTTATACGGCGTGACAATACCTGCGCTGTGGGATACGGCCGGAATATACAAGTGAGAGCGGAGTGTGGCGGGGAATATTATCCTGCGCTCTACCGTTACGAAAAAAGGCACTAGTGTCGGTCAAGGAAATTGCCAAAGCGGAAGGTAGTGGGTTAAGCCTACACCTTGCCGTGTTTGGAGCTTTACATTGTGTGAACTTGGTGCTTGTGGACTAGAGAGCGGAGGTCAGTAGTGGGAGGCTACGACTTACCGTTTCCATTTGAGGATATTAGTTGTTCATTCCTGAAAGAAAGGATTGGTCTTTCATACACAGACTATTTATTATTTGGATACACTTTTTGAAGGATACACGTTTACTTTAGAGCACAGATATACACAAGGCGGGGTAGGTGCTAGATCAATAGAGAGAAATTTAACACATGACCTTGTAGGCATCTGGGAGTAACTGGTGTTTTTTGTTTCATAGGGAATGTCGTGGCAGTTTAACATATCTGATTAACAGGGAGGAAGTGGAGCGCACTTCTTCAGGAAAGGTGAAAACTCATTATTCCACTTAGCGAGAAATACATGAGAGTAGGATTTACCTGTGTACATTAATAACCTGTATGCATATTGCTTTTGTCTTACAGCCATCCCTTCCCTGCTGCCCCCTTCCGTCCCCTCCTTGTTTTGTTTCCTCTTTATTCCCTCGCTCTATCGCTCGAACTCGCTGTATTATTAATATCGGCGTGTTGGTGAGATAGGGAGGTGGAGTTATATGTACAACAACCGGATCCTGCAGCGTGGAGTCTGACAGCCAGTGAGTAGGAGTACGGCTCTAACTCCAGAGGACCTCGTGTCTGCCCCGCTGCTGATCGCATCAACCATGTGCCCTTCGACGCCGTGAGCGCTGCTCACTCTGTGCAACTGCATCATCGACAACGCCTGCTGTGGCCTGAACGACATCGAGGACGCGACGCCGGATTGCTCGACGCCGCTGATCATCGTGTGCTTCATTTTCCTAAGGTACTGTGTTGTTGGGGGTCCGTGTGACTCCAGGCCCGACGCAGCGCTCCTCGCGGTCGACGCCGAACCTGTGGATTATCTTTGCCCCAGCGTTGTGTAGCTCCCGTGTGAGTTACCCTGTTGCTAAGAACTTTGTTTCCAAGAAGAAGATTTGCTTGATATAAAAGACTCTTGTGCTAAAGAAGAAACTACCTGTGAACTATCCTTTTTCCTTCCCGAACGTATTTATTCCGATTGTGTCCAGTTTTGCCGTTATTTGGTCTTGTGCTAAGTCTTATATAAAGATACTTATTTTTTATAATACTACTGTGTCGTGTCCATTTGTAGTGTATTCACTGTATTACTGTATGTGGTCATAATTGCTTAACACACAGCCTCTGAGATAAGCCTGTTCTGCTCTGCCAAGCTACCAAGGGGGTGAGCAGGGGTTATCGAAGGGTGTGATCCCCTTGCCCTGACTAGAAAAGGAGTGTCCCTATTTGTCAGAAGTGCATACCTCTGCCAACTAGAGACAGCCGGTTCTAACATTGGTGGCAGCGGTGGGATTTGGACCTTGCATTTATGACCCATGTACAGTGATTAGTGTGCGCTACGTAGTGAAAGCAGACCATAACGCAGTCGCAATCTGATTCGGAAGGATCCTATTTTTGTTCTCCGCTTTCCTGAAACTTGATTTTCTGAACACTGCCAGTTTTAACCATGAGTGACAACGGAGTCACTGCCCCTGCTATCGTTGTTGTTGAAGAGTTCGAGAGGAGTAAGCTAAAAAGATACAAGAAAGATGAGCTGAAACACTTTTGCAACCAGTTTGAAGTTCCTACCACCGGCCTCTCGAGAAAAGATGATTTTTATAAAGCATTACAGGCCTGGTGGGAATCCAGAAATCCCTCTGATGTGGTGGTGGTACCCACAGAGGAAGGGGATGAGGAGGTGCCAGTGAATGGACCTGTGCCCTCTCCCGGAAGCAGTGTTTCCTCCAAAGGTCTTTCCCCTGAAGAAAGAGAAGAAAGGGCGAAAGAGCGAGCTTACAACATGGAGATGGCAAGGCTAAAGATAAATGGGCAGTTGGAGTTAGAAAATGCAAGAGGTAGAAGGGAAGCTGATTTAGAGATCAAAAAGTTGGAGTTTGAACGAGAGAAGTTAGCTTTGGAGCGTGAAGCCAGGTTGAGGGAACTGGATATCCAAGCTAAAAAGTTAGAGTTGAATCCCTCTGGTGGCAGCATTCCATCCGAGCCTGCAGAAAGTAAGTTTTACTTCCCGAAAGATGTGATCAAAGATTACAATAAGAATGAAGATATTGGTCAATGGTTTAAAGCATATGAGTTAGCATTGTTGGCCCACCAGGTCCCTGAGAAGAATTGGGGAGCGGGGTTGTGGGGTCGCTTTGTGAATGAGGGAAGAGATACCCTGTTAGACATGCCTGTTGCGGATAAGATGTCGTATGCTCATATGAAAGATGCTTTAATGTTGCGATATGGTTTAACCCCCGAGCAGTACAGACAAGCTTTTAGAGAATGTAAGAAGTTGCCTGGTACGACGTGGGTTGAATATGTGTCTTATTTTTGCAGAGCCATGGATGGTTGGGTAAAGGGCAGCAAAGTGGAAAGTTATGAAGCTCTCTATGATTTGTTTGCGTGGGAGCACTTGTCTAATAACTGTTTTCCAGAGCTGCGCCAGCACCTGATTGATAGCAAGATATCTAACCCTAGAAAACATGCTGAGGAGGCGGACCGCTGGGTCAGTACCAGGGTCCACAAGGGTCCAGTGGGAGACTCAGCCAAAGGTGGGCAGGGTCCCCAGCAGAAGAGTGGGGGGGACAAGGGTAAACAGAAGGAGTCTCAGAAAGGGCCCCAAAGTAATCCCCAAGGGAACCAAGGGAAAGGTTCCCAGCCTCCCCCTGAGAAGAAGCCAGGGGCCCCGATGGGTAAACCTGTTCATAGGGGCCCCCTAACCTGCTACGGTTGTGGGCAGGTGGGACACCGGTTTTATGACCCCCAGTGTCCCAAAAAGGATTCGAATGCACCGCCGCGTGCACCCCCTCGTCAGTTGGCAAGTGTAGCCTTGGGAGGGGAGGAGATGGTTGTCCATGGTGGGAGGGGTCCCGCAGAAATGTCCCTGGTCTCGCTAGGAGACATGCAAATGGTCCCTCCACCCCCTCTGCCTAGTAACACTAGTAAATATAGGCAATGGGTGACCATTAATGGCCATAGAGTGGAAGCTCTCAGAGACACCGGAGCGAGTGTGACAGCTGTCAAGTGTCACTTGGTGTCCAGAGAGCAGGTGGTTCCCCACGCATTCTACCCCGTGATAGCTGCCGATAACTCCCAGAAAGAGTGTGAGGTGGCTCAGGTTTCCTTTGAATGGGGGGGAGTTTCAGGTACTCTTCAGGTTGCTGTGAGGCCCGCCATGCCTGTCGACTGTCTCCTGGGCAATGATTTGGAAGACTCCCCTTGGGCTAAGGTGGAGCGAGCGGCGCACTTGAAAATGTTGGGTGTACCAGAGTGGGTGTGTGCAACCACTCGATCCATGACAGCGAGTAAGGGTGTTGATGGGGTCCCGGAGCCTGAAAGTACGGCCCAGGACCCAGCTGTGAAGAGAAGAGGCAGGAGGCGCGGGAAACCGGCCCCCGTTGTTCCCGTGGTCCAGAAGGAGGTAGACCCTGAGGGGGATGCCCTGGAGCCCACAGGGGAACAAATTGCCGAACTGGGAGATCTGCCCGAGCTGACCCACTGGCAGCAGGATGGTGGTCCCTCCAGGGAGGAATTCTGTGCGGAACAGAAGGTGTGCCCTTCTCTTGTGGGCATGAGGCAGCAGGCCTCAGCCCAATCCTCAGGTGATCAGTCAGGGTCACATTTTGTGTACTGGGAGAACGACCTCCTGTATAGCGAGCCTAAGGCTGCTGAGCCTGGGTCAGCCCGTGTGCTGGTGGTACCCCAGCGCTTCAGAGCCTTCCTACTGGGTTTGGCTCATGACGTACCGTTAGCTGGACATCTGGGGCAGGACAAGACCTATGACAGGCTTGTCACCCATTTTTATTGGCCTCAGATGCGTAGGGATGTGGACATCCATTGCAAGACTTGTCGCACTTGCCAGGCAAGTGGGAAAAGCGGAAGGAAGCAGAAGGCTCCCCTCCAACCTTTTCCGGTGGTCAGCACCCCCTTTGACCGGGTGGGTATTGACATTGTTGGGCCCCTGGACCCCAAGACAGCCCTGGGCAACAGGTTCATCCTGGTCTTGGTGGACCATGCCACAAGGTACCCGGAAGCCATCCCTCTCAGGACAGTGACGGCCCCCGTGGTGGGACGGGCACTGATGGGTGTTTTCTCCTGGATGGGGTTCCCCAGAGAGGTGGTGTCCGACCGAGGCACCAACTTCATTTCGAACTATATGAAGTCTCTGTGGAAGGAGTGTGGGGTAACCTACAAGTTCACCACTCCTTACCACCCTCAAGGAAATGGGCTGGTTGAGAGATTCAACCGGACCCTGAAAGGCATGATTATGGGTCTTGAAGAACCAATGAGGCGGAAATGGGACGTCCTCTTGCCATGCCTGTTGTTTGCTTACCGTGAGGTACCGCAGAAGGCTCTAGGGTTCAGCCCCTTTGAGCTCTTATACGGTCACCCGGTAAGAGGGCCTGTGAGTCTGGTCAAGGAAGGCTGGGAGCAATCTCCCAGGAAACCTCCCCAGGATGTATACAGCTACATGCTGGCCTTTCGGAACCAGACTCGGCGCTTCAGAGAACTTGCTCAGGCAAATCTGGAGGCCAGCCAGGAGGAGATGAAGCGATGGTACGACCGGAATGCCACTCTGGTAGAGCTTCAGCCTGGTCAGGAAGTGTGGGTCATGTCCCCTGTGGAACCTTGTGCGCTCAAGGACAGGTGGACTGGACCGTTTAAGGTTGTGGAGAAGAAGAGCGATGTCACCTACTTGGTGGACTTGAAATCTCCCAGGAACCCCTTGCGGGTCCTGCATGTCAACCGTTTGAAGCCCCACTTAGAAAGGTCCGAAGTGGGCATGCTCTTAGCTACGGATGATGGAACGGAGGTGGAGAGCGAGCCCCTTCCTGACCTCCTGTATGCTAAAGAGCAAGACGGGTCAGTGGATGGTGTGGTCCTCTCTGACACACTGACCCTTGAGCAGAAACAGGATTGTCGCCACCTGTTGGGACAATTCCCGGATCTGTTTTCCTTGGTTCCGGGTGTCACGCATTGGTGTGTCCATGACGTTGACACCGGAGACAGCCCTCCTGTGAAGCACAAGGCTTACAGGGTGACTGACAAGGTCAGAGCGTACATTAAGGAGGAGGTCTCCAAAATGTTCGCGTTAGGGGTGATTGAGTCCTCTAGCAGTCCTTGGGCCAGCCCAGTGGTCTTGGTCCCGAAGGCTGCAGCGCCTGGTGCTTCACCAGAACTCCGGTTCTGCGTGGATTACCGAGGACTCAATTCGGTCACGAAGACTGACGCGCACCCCATCCCCAGAGCTGATGAGCTCATCGATCGGTTGGGGGCTGCCCGGTACCTTAGTACGTTTGACTTAACGTCTGGGTACTGGCAGATCGCCTTGACTGATGGGGCAAAAGAGAGGTCAGCGTTTTCCACACCAGATGGGCTATACCAGTTCCGGGTGATGCCCTTTGGGATGAAGAATGCCCCTGCCACCTTCCAGAGGTTGGTCAACCAGGTCTTGGCTGGACTGGAGGAATTCAGCGCCGCCTACCTGGACGACATCGCAGTGTTCAGCGCCAGCTGGGAGGAACACTTGCGCCACCTCCAGGAAGTGTTGTTGGCCCTGCACGGAGCAGGCCTCACAATCAAGGCCAGTAAGTGCCAGATTGGGCAGGGTTCTGTGGTGTACTTGGGGCACCAAGTAGGGAGTGGTAAGGTGGCCCCCCTACAACCCAAGATTGATACCATCCTGGCGTGGGCACCGCCCAAAACCCAAACACAGGTGAGAGCCTTCTTAGGACTCACGGGTTATTACAGGAGGTTTGTCAAGGATTACGGTAACATTGTGCACCCCTTGACTTCGCTGACTTCCAGGAAGCAGCCACGAAACGTGATCTGGACTGATGCCTGTCAAACGGCCTTTGACACCCTGAAAACTGCAATGTGCACAGCACCTATACTCCAAGCACCCGACTTTTCGAAAGAATTCATTGTTCAGACGGACGCTTCAGAGCATGGCGTGGGGGCTGTTCTAGCTCAGGTGAATGAAGAGGGCCGAGACTTGCCTGTAGCCTTCATCAGTAGCAGGTTACTTCCCAGGGAAACGAGGTGGAGTGCGATAGAGAGAGAAGCATTTGCTGTGGTCTGGGCGCTGAAGAAGCTAAGACCCTACCTGTTTGGGACTCACTTCCGGGTTCAGACAGACCACAGGCCCCTCAGATGGTTGATGCAAATGAGGGGTGAGAATCCAAAACTGTTGAGGTGGTCCATTGCTCTACAGGGGATGGACTTTACGGTGGAACACCGCCCTGGTACAGATCACGCCAATGCTGATGGTCTGTCCAGATTTTTCCGCCTTAGTGATGAGGACTCCCTAGGTTAAGGGTAGTTCTCCCCACATTTCAGCTGGAGGGGACACGTGTTAGACCTGACATCATTGGCTTGAGTCTCTCCTCCATTTTTCTGTTTGCCTCTACTGTTTTACGATGTTTTGCTGGTATATGCTTTGGGCGCCGTGTCACTGCTGATCAGTGCCATAGCGCAAGTGCTCCCTCTGTTAAAATGATGTATCTATTGTATCCATGTTTGGCTTATTTGGTTTACTGTCAGTCCCTAGTCTAGTGCACCAGGAGTGCCGGGGCTTGTAAATACAAATGCCGCTCGTGGGCTTGCAGCACGTGTTGTGCCACCCACAGGAGCGGCCTTGTAAAAGAATGTCTACGGGTCGGTCATTGCGAGACCCACGTGCAGTCTTGCACTGTCACGTCGGCTGCGCAGGTATACCTACTTGCCAGCCCCTCCAACCTTCCCTTAAACTTCATGTTAGTCACCCCTATGGTAGGCCCATGGGCAGGGTGCATTGTAAGTGTAAGGTAGGACAAGCCTGACCAAGTTGGCATGTCCTGATAGTGAAGTGCCGC
Source organism: Lissotriton vulgaris (assembly GCF_964263255.1). Lineage (NCBI taxonomy): Eukaryota > Metazoa > Chordata > Amphibia > Caudata > Salamandridae > Lissotriton > Lissotriton vulgaris. The sequence goes on along the minus strand of NW_028240613.1, from coordinate 1,015,105 downwards.
CATCTTAGTGCTTCACTATTGCGAGGTAGCCTACTCTCCGTTGGATAGAATGGGCCGCCGGGATTATTAATGCTATGATCCTAGCTGGCTCGGAGAGTACGGTGCAATGTCGAGTTTGGTATCCCTGAGCTCGGGGTTTAATAACGCATCCGTTGGTGTGGATGGTTTTTGGACTCTGGGTTCGAAAGTAGTACTTTTAGAAAGTGTCTATTTTCTTGTCTAACCATATCTGGTCTCTGCTGGTCTTGCGTGTGTGTGACAGGAGCTGGGTGGCTCCAAGAGGTCTGGATGAGTCAGTGTGGGATGAGTGGGACATTTACGTTGAGAGTAGGGGGAGAGTAGTTGTTGATAGCCTGCCTTGCCTGATACAATGCTGGCTCCACCTCCTGCCAAGCGACTGATGGCTCTGTGCCTGCCATGGACGATCCTAGCCCCACCTCCTGCCAGGAGGGCGATAGCTCTGCTCCTGCCAGTATCAATGCTGGCTCCACCTCCTGCGGGGCGTCTGAGGACCCGGCCCGGCTCAATGAATAGGCCAGGTGCGACTGCCTAGCTCCACCCACCGCAGACCCAGGATGTTGGGAAACCCCCGGCATAGACAAAGGGATCAAAGACGAAAAGGGGTATAAGAGAAGGACCCCTGAACTAGGAAATCAGATCACTTCTGACAAGGAACCCTGTAACCAAGGACAAGAAGCCTGCTGATCTAAAGGACTGCTTACCCCTTCTGCCAGTGTGCTGTTGTTGGGGGAATCCTGCAGTGCTTCTTTATTTTTGCCAAGGAACCAGGAGAGAGGAACTGTGTGTGTACTCTCACGCTTGCTAAGAAAATCTCCAAGGACTGGAAGAGTGCCAGTCTCCTGCCGAAGTCACAGGGCTAAAGGACTTCACCTGCTAAAAAGTGCTATTCGCTGGAAGTGTGAATCCAGCACCTCTGAAAGAACCAGCAATCACGACGATCGGACGCTGGGGCCGACCGACGCCAGCAGCAACGCCAGTGAGTAGGAGTACGGCTCTAACTCCAGAGGACCTCGTGTCTGCCCCGCTGCTGATCGCATCAACCGTGTGCCCTTCGACGCCGTGAGCGCTGCTCACTCTGTGCAACTGCATCATCGACAACGCCTGCTGTGGCCTGAACGACATCGAGGACGCGACGCCGGATTGCTCGACGCCGCTGATCATCGTGTGCTTCATTTTCCTAAGGTACTGTGTTGTTGGGGGTCCGTGTGACTCCAGGCCCGACGCAGCGCTCCTCGCGGTCCACGCCGAACCTGTGGATTATCTTTGCCCCAGCGTTGTGTAGCTCCCGTGTGAGTTACCCTGTTGCTAAGAACTTTGTTTCCAAGAAGAAGATTTGCTTGATATAAAAGACTCTTGTGCTAAAGAAGAAACTACCTGTGAACTATCCTTTTTCCTTCCCGAACGTATTTATTCCGATTGTGTCCAGTTTTGCCGTTATTTGGTCTTGTGCTAAGTCTTATATAAAGATACTTATTTTTTATAATACTACTGTGTCGTGTCCATTTGTAGTGTATTCACTGTATTACTGTATGTGGTCATAATTGCTTAACACACAGCCTCTGAGATAAGCCTGTTCTGCTCTGCCAAGCTACCAAGGGGGTGAGCAGGGGTTATCGAAGGGTGTGATCCCCTTGCCCTGACTAGAAAAGGAGTGTCCCTATTTGTCAGAAGTGCATACCTCTGCCAACTAGAGACAGCCGGTTCTAACAGTTAGGATGTACAATTTCAAGTTAAAATGTATTTGTAGGATGTTAGTTTCGGCTAGGAGAACCTTTGTATTAGAAATATGTTAAGGTTAGCCAAAACATCGTAATGTGGAAATGAAATTGTACATAATATGAAACTGTTATTTTAATGTTTTGATTTTGTTTCATATTTTAATAAATACGGCCGGGAGGGTCACTCCCTCCCGCCTTCCAAAAGTTCAGAACTGTTTCCGGTTTCCCATCCTTGGGGATTGTGTTGAGAGGGGGTGGCGGGTATCTCAGCCATATAAAGTACACAATAGCTTGTAAGAACTGTGCACATCAGTGTGCAAATGCTGTGCACATCAGCGTATAAGTTGTACACAATAGCGTGTAAAAACTGTGCACGTCAGTGTGCAAATGCTGTGCACATCAGCGTGTAAACGAAGATAATGTAGACATCAGCGTGTAGAACATAAGTGTAGAAGTATTGATGAAAAACGTGAAAGCTGTGCGCATCAGCGCGAAGTTGAAGTTGAAGTCTTTTTTAAAACATGTAAAATGCTTGATCAGCTGTGAGTGGTATAATCTGCCAAGCGCAGGAGCTGTGCGCGTCAGCGTGATGAATACAGAAGATTGCAGCGGAGTGAAGCCTTTGTGACGTTACAAAGTTCGATGACTGGGCAGCCGAGTACAGCGAGGAGAAGCCTTTGTGACGTTACGGAACCAAGCGGTGACTGGAAGCAGGAAAAGCGTCAGAGTTGCTATGGTAACCGGCGTGCGTAGTACGTGAAGACGCTTGATGCGTTGAGACGCTGGGTTGCTTGACGGAGCCTGGACGTGAGAGTTCTACGACGTCATCACTCTGAGGCACAGCCCGAGGGGAGAAGAACAACGGAGGAAAATGCGCGCAGTGCTGAGAGCGCGAGGGAAAAGGTAGGAAAGTCTAGAAATGTCTTGAAAAGTCTAGCGAAAGTCAGCTGATGGAAGCGGAGCGGGCTGGCACAGAGAGTAAGGCAAATAGCACACAGCTGGGTGACGCGCAGTAAAGGACGTGCAGATGAGTTTAATTTGCAGAATAGTAGCAGGGCCAAATGTGATGAAAAGAGTTCTGTAGCTGCGACGGCTCTCAGTGAGTAGAGCGAAGAAAGTAATCTGTAAATGTACTCACATAATGATGAAGGTCGTGGGAAGAATAATAAAAAGTCCTGAATTTCAAAACGCTTCTGTGATGAAGTTGTTCTGTAAATTTTAACAGCAGCTGAAGAACTGCTGACCATCCTCTGTCGCCAATGTAAAGATGAGGCGGAGGCAGGAGGTTGAGGTTCAGGATTTATTCAGGAGAAGAGAGCCGTCCAGCTTGAGAGGAAGACACAGCAGCAGCAACTGCCAAGAAGGGAACACAGGGGAGGAATGCTCAGTACAGGACAATCTAAAGGGTGACATCACAGGGTGAGGGGATGACAGCAATGGCAATACAGATCACCACAACCACCTCCTTCCTCTCCAGCAGAACCCAGAGCGTCCTCCTCCCCCTTTCTGTTCCGAAGCCACCAAGATTATCTGCGGCGTACCCAAGGGCTCATCCCTCAGCCCGACACTGTTCAACATCTACATGGCCCACGTCGTCCGACTGCATGAGCTCAACATCATCTCCTACGCCGACGACACCCAGCTGATCCTCTCCCTCACCAAGGACCCCCTCACCGCCAAAACCAACCTCCACGAAGGAATGAAAGCAGTCGCCGAGTGGATGAAGAACAGCTGTCTGAAGCTAAACTCGGACAAGATAGAGGTCCTCATCCTCGGCTCAACCCCCTCGGCCAGGGACAACTGGAACAGACTGTTTCTGAAAGTAAGACCTGCAACCATTGCATTTACATTTAAAGAACGAGCATTCAAAGCTAATTCAATTTAAAAGACATTCTATGATTTGGTTTCTATCAAATGGTAAATGCCATTCATTCTGAAAATTTCCATTAAAAGTTTAGATGAAGTGGTTTCTCAGTAACGGTATTCCTTGAAATAGTTTTTCTATGAAATCACATACAACCGTGATAATTGATAATGAACAGATTTATAGGGAAACGGGATGACTATCATTGGCCAAGACAGTCCTTGTGCATTATGAATGAAGTGATGGTGATAAAGAATGAAGATGGTTGCTGAAGAACTACTGCCATATGTAACAGACTGATTGATAGACATAAAAATGTATATACATATTTTAGGTAGAGATGGACTCTTTACAGAAAGAGTTCATTGCAAAAGTAAAACAAAGGGTCCTCGTCTTCAATTCATAAGTTGTATACTTTTTTCCAAATTCATGATGTGTTCTAAATATACATAAATCGAGTAGCCAATATGTTTAGTCCCATAATATTTTCAGGGCATATGTATCCTTGTTCAAACACCTCTCCAAGTAACATCAAGGTTTCTATTGAAATGTATTTATTGTCCTAAAAATCTAGTATTTTTTGTTGTATTATTTATGATGGTTTTATTATGAATAATACCCTGTGTGGTACCAGCAAGATGCCCGTGTGAGCCTCAAACAGAATGGACGCACATAACTATGGGGTTGATGTAGATGGATTGTTATGATGTACCCTAATGGATAATGAATGACCAGATCGAGACTAAAAATGCTTGGTCAGGGTGTGCCCTAAAGGAGATTGCCAAAGGTAAAAAAAATAATATGGTAAGTCAAAAATGCGCCCTCATAGAAAACCAATGTTATAACAGAGATAAAACATGATGATGGTCAATCAATATGTGGCTGAATAATGAAGATGGTTTTCGATGCCTACTGTTGCATATAAAAAATACGCTGGAGTAAAGCATTGTGCATATGGATAACAAATAGAGCAGCAGTGAAAAAGAATGCACATTGTTTGTCAGAACCTTCCCTTAAAGAAAGTGAACCAAATTATGGAGATAAAGCCTGAAGATGGTTGGGCTAGACGTGCCCTTTTGGATAATGGATTGAGTGTTGGAGATAAAGGATGGAAGGAGATTGTCTTGACCTATCCCCATAAATTACTAAATGTATGAATATATTTAGTTATGTTTTGTAAAACAGTGGGCATCTTCTTGTGATAAGTTGAGAGCATCTTTGTTTACTGAGGAAAATAAACAAAGCTACTGCCTTCCACTTGCATAATATCTTCAATAGAATCTAGAGTGTTTATCTCACATAGTTCCGGATTGCCAAATAGGAAAGTAGGCACTATGGGCCACTTCTTATAGGGGCCTGCAACAACGGATCAAAATAATATTGATTTGATCTTGAAAAAAAAATTACAATCAAGCTTTCCTAAATAGTGTTTCCAAAAGATAGAAAAAAATGAATCAACACCAAAAGAAACAAAAACTTTACATTAAAGACTCTATAGAGAAAATACTGTATTAACGTAATGTGCCCATTAACAACTTAAAGTACATAAACCAGAGACATCAGATTCACATATCAGTTTGACTCTTAAAAGCTCATCTTCTGGCAGCTGGCAGTTTGTAAAAGAATCTGCTGCATTGGGTAATAGGAGATCATTTGCAGGTGAGGGGCTGCGTGGTGCCTGCCATGTCGTGCATGCAAATGCAGGGGGGTACCATAGGTATATAATGAGCAAATCTCATTATAATGCCAAGGGATGGCAAATCGCAGTATAGAAACAGCATTATATTTGCTACCGTATTTTTACGATGTGACAAGTCCAGGGAAATATGGCACCGTTCTCCATACATATATTATTACAATGGGAAAAAGCGACTAAAATGCTCCACCCAAGCGATATTACCACAAAATCAAATTATACTAAAATCAGCCACCAACATTATATTGCAACAGCAAAGTAACCCCCAGTCTGCCCACAACATGGCATGACCGCAGGAAAAAAACACTGTTCACTAAGTGTCTCCCTGTGATAATATCATATGGCTAACACACACAATTATAGCAACATACAGAAGCATTGCAGAGAAACCCCCAAAATAATCGGGCGACTAAATGAATACATTGCACTCTTAAAATTACATGATATTAGTTCGAGAGAAACAAATCATAGTCTGGGATTACTAGGGGAAAACATGATGTACTTTGTGAGCGGTATGGCATTGGCATCAGCATTACCAGGACACGCCTACTTCTTTGACGTAGTGTTACTAATGTACACATTTCACAATCTTTTGACGTGCTCGTCCCTCACAACACTCTTATCACTTGAGTTGGAGGGCTTTATAGCGCCTGCTTCTTAAGGAACTGGCGTAACCCAGGTGAATGAACAACGTCGGTTTATGATATATTGACAAGGTACTTTGTTGCACAAGGGCACATGACGTACTGTCAAATAATGTATTCTAAGTTCTGGGTTTCATACAACATCCTAGTCCTTTCCATGCACACACAATCAATATACACAAATAAGTGACAGAAATCCAAGGGAAGGACTTGGAAATCAAGGAGGACAGGGTAATCCTTACAGGATGCAAAAACAGAAGGAAGACCAGAGCCCAGAGGGACAGAAAATGGCAAACAACCTGACAGTAGAACCTGGCGATAGAATACGCATCCAATGATCAAACTATTCCACTAAGTAATCTTTCTTCTGCATAATACATGGACATTTCTCTCTCTCTAGCACTGGTGGGCAATGCTTTAATGATATTTCACCAACCCTTCTTTACCCAAAGACTTGGTATCTATCAACTCACATTTTTTTTGTGTAGCAATTATTTTTATTGGTATAAATTAAGTACTGAAAAATAACAGCATATACAGCGACATGCAAGCCCAGTATGAACCCGTATTCAGATACAAATGTTGATTGCGATACATGCACCAATAACAAACAATCCTTATATATAGAAAGGGAGAAAAGAAAGAGAGGGGAGAGAAAATAAGCTAAAAAAAAAAGGAAAGTAAACAAACGAAGGGAAGAAGGGCAGAAAGAAAAGAAGAGAGGGAAGACAAAACTACAAAGCATGGAAGAGAAGGCTGGTCAGGCGTTGTTCAAGTATAGCAATGCAGGGGAAAAAAAGAGGTTGGGTAGGGCGGGGTGCAATAATAGTGAAGAGGAAGAATCAAGATTCACTGCACATTGGGGGGGAGGGGAATCCTGCAGAAAGGGGGACCATGCAAGAAGAAAAAATTCTGCTTTCTCCATTAAATTGTAAATTACATTTTCATGGGATGCCTTTTTGTACTTCTCCGTGAGCCATTCTTTATGCAACTGCAACTGTGATGAAAGCCTGTATCATAGAATCCAGATGTTGACAGCTGTAATGGCAGTAACGAGCAAGCAATGGGCATGGCGAGTCAGTTCAGAAAGATCTGATAAGTCATGGTGCAGAATTAGGGGGTGCAATAGTGGCGAGAGCAAATCCATACATTCCCGGAGGGTAGACCCACTGCTGTCCAGAAGGGCGAATGGCAGAACAATCCAGTAAGATATGAACAATATCACAGGGCGCGTGATCGAATCGCCAGCAGGCAAAGTGAGGGGGCAACTCTGCAACCTGAAGCCATGCCGGTGTCCAGTGCCAACCCTGAAGGATCTTAAAAAGACTGAACTTCATCTGTGCCTGTGGACTCCCCGTTCTAGGGCTTTCAAAAGTTCTGCGCAACTTCCTCATCATATTCCACCTACAGATGAGCCTGCCAGGTCATTCGGAGGCTAGCCAATTGTGGCTGGGAGTAGAGGTGGCGAATCAGGAGATGACAGAATCCGGATATCACGCCTTTAAACTGACCCCAAGTATTAAGGAAAGGGAGCATTAGGGTACAAGGGATTATCCAGAGTTGGGGACCCAGTTTGCTCAACACTCAATGAGTGTAGTTGTGTATAGTGCCACTGTTGAGTATGCAACAGGCCAAATTCGTCTCATAGCATTTCAAAGGACTTGAGTTTACCACCAGAGACCAGGTGTGTAAGAGTCAGGATTCCAGCTCTGTGCCACGGGGCTTTGTCATGGAGATGCGCGTCCACCGAAAAGAGTTTTTCAGCTCGCATTCAGGCAGCAGGCATGGCTTTCAGTGTAGGGTTGGAGGACCTGGCGGTGGAGGGGACAGGAAAATAAACGGCCTGTAGTCCCATGGGGCCTCCTGGAGTCAGAGTTCGATCAGCGACACATAATGGGGTTCTGGGACCCGGAGGTGCATGTACTCCATCTGTGCCAAATGTAGGGCTAAACAGCAATGCTCCATAGACAGAAGGCCCAGACCTCCTGCTAATCTATGAGCGATAGCCTTCTTAATTACCAGGCGAGGTCTTGCTGAACCCCAGATGAAGGCCTTAATGGTCTTATCTATCTGATAGAGTAACCATTTCACAACTTGAGTCCACTCCCAGATTGAGAGATCCAGATGCTGCAGTATTTCCACCACATGGTATTACCACAGAAACACATGCTGTGGTATTTCAACCGCATGGTATTACCACAGGAAGAACATGCTGTGGTATTTCAACCACATGGTATTACCACAGGAAGAACATGCTGTGGTATTTCAACCACATGGTATTACCACAGGAAGAACATGCTACGGTATTTCAACCACATGGTATTACCACAGGAAGAACATGTTGCGGTATTTCAACCACATAGTTTAACTACAGGAAAAACATGCTGCATTATCCCAACCACGTGGTATTTCCACAGGAAAAACATGCTGCAGTAATTCAACCAAATTGTATTACCTCAGGAAAAACATGTTGCAGTATTTCAACCGCATAGTAGTATCACAGGAAAAAACTGCAGCAGCTCCTCTTCTAAGGCAGAGGAGAGTTGCCCCATTGATTGTAAAAGGAAAAAAATATATATATTAAAGGAACTTTGATAACATTACGTTATTATCATTTTTTTTCTGTATGGAGCCCGAGCCAGTTTTGGGCAGTGCAGAGCTGCGTCACAGGGAGAGGGAGGATGAGTTGTATTATGGGCACCATAAGTGTGCATGACCCTTTGGGGGGCTGGCCAAACCATCATGCACACTTAGCATTTCTCCAGCCGGCTGTATTGCAAGGATGAGTGGAGAACATGCACAGGCTTCCACTCCATGTCTGAGCGCCGAACCAGGCCCCCAGACCAACCACGAAGCTGCTGTCATGCTGGTGACAGCAGCTTTGTGATTGGTTTAGAGGGGCCTGTGTGTTGTCAGGGAGAGAAGAGTACGGAGGAGAGGCGGCGGCTCTTCACAGGTAAGTGAACTTTAATTTTTGTTTTTTTGTTTTTTAAACAAGCCACTCTCCTCCCTTGCCCTACCACTACTTATCTAAAGCAGCCACCCCTGGGGAAAACATGCTGCAGTATTTCAACCACATGGGATTACTACAGGAAACACATTCTATAGGGGCGTTAACACACACACAGGAAAACACGCTACAGTCTTCCAAGCACATAGTATTATCACAGGATAAATGTACAATCTTTTGCCACGCCATGGTTTTAGTGCATGAACACCATGTTATTTGCCACTTGGCTATCCGCAGGGGCATAGGTATCAATAGTGCAGCAGGTGCAGAGACACCAAGGCCCAATGGCATGAGAAACCCACTGCACCCAAATTATTACTGTCTTTCACGGTCAAAGCACGGGATTGGCTTCATTTTACTTTTATTTATTTATTTATAACGTTTTATATAGCGCGAATATGATCCCGAAAGATATCAGAGCACTTTACAATTGGTGGAAAGGTAATAAATGCAGTACCAGCATCATATAAGAATGCCAAACAAAACAGTTACATACAAAAGGGGGTCAACAGAGAACATACATACTTGCCCTTCGACCCCTGGGACCCTGGCGTAGCCACTGGCTATCAGAAAATGTCACTGTTTTGTTCTGACGTCGCTGGGGCTCATTGAACAAATGAGGAGGAAACTGTGCTAACCATTAACTGGGGAAAGCACACAATATTCGAAGGAAACTCGGAGGTTTCTCAAGCCTGCTGATTGTAAACAGGTGCTGTCTCACTGTGACTCACTGCGTGTGGGACTCTCAGCCGAACGTCCAGTTCCTACTGGAGCAGAGGGTCCAGAAGGGCGGTCATTCGGTTTCAACACAGGTAATGTTCCGGCAGACGAGGACGGGCGCGCGCAGGAGATTTCGCCAAAGTCCGAGTTTGAGTAATACGTGGGCCCCAGTCAGGCGTGGGGTACTTTGGTGGGTATGTGCGGGGTCTCAGTGATGGAGCAGTAAGATGACTCCAGTCAGGCGCGGGGTCTCAGTGATGGAGCAGTAAGAGGACTCCAGTCAGGAGTGAGGAGCGTGGATAGAGGCGTGCAGGGGGCTCCTTGCGAGTAATGAGTGTTTGGGTCAGGAGTGAGGTGACTCGGAAGGGATGTGCGAGGTTCTCAGTGAAGGAGTAACAACGAGGGCTCATGTCTGGAGTGAGGTGCATTGGCAGGGAATTCAGTGTTACTATAGGAATGATGGCTCCATTCAGGATTAAGGCACATTCACAGGGGGAAATTACGCCTTAGTATCTACATCTACTCCAGAATATCATGAATGAAATGTTGACTCCAAAATAATGACAAGATAACTATATAGTTAGGTATGGGTTGTCTTTACTTAACTCCACTTATAAGCACATGATATATATATATATATATATACATATATATACTCTCTCTCTCTCTCTCTCTCTCTCTCTCTCTCTCTCTCTCTCACACATAAGAATAGTAAATCTATACTTCCCTGTATGCACTTACCAACTCAAAATGTTGGTCATGATATGTTGGTAGCACAGCGTTTCTGTAGCTGATATTTTGAGATAAAGCAGCAGGGGTGTGTAAGAGACTAAATAGGGAAAAGCAGGCAGAGGTGTGCGAAGACCCCAGTACTGGCACAGCAAGCGGTGTCACAGTCCACGTCTGAGATGCCCTGGCAGAGACGTTGTGACCCGCAGTGGGCACACAGGGAAGAGCTGTGTGAACCAGGCACAGTATGTAAACAGGAGGGCACACTGCAGTTAGGTGCTGAGGAGTAGCTGTGAGTTACACTCTAACACTTGCTGTGCCCCCGGGCAGGGTGGATTTGCAATGACACATCTGCATGCCAGTCCCAGTACAGCAGAACCCTGTCTGCAGATGATCATGATGGAAGGGCATCGGCAGTGCTTTGTAGCAGGTCCTCCGGTGTAACATCACCGGGTAATGTAGGCAAGCCTTTAAGTGAGATGTGGAGAAGTGTGGCTCACTGGTCAGAGGAGGCAGACCCTGAAGCAGAGGTCAGACCCAGGACCAGGGTTCAATTCCCAACGCGGCAGGGTTTTGAGCTCAAAATGTCCACAGACTTGATCATTCTCGCCTCGGTGCCTACTCGAATCATGGGTTCACACTCTGCAACTCTGGGCAATAGCTTGCTTAATCTCCACTACGGCCCCCCGTGATGGGATGCCTGGTCTTCACCTTGGGGATGCCCAGTAGGGGTTATCTCGCAGGGAAAGCCAGGACGGGTTCCCAAAGCAAGCGCTAAGAGACCTGTTGGTGATTTGGCACTATATAAATCAAAATTAACATAACAGATGGAAATAGAGGGAGTCTCTAAAAGGGGCTTGGCAAATATAATTGAAGGAGTGGTGTAAACATGTAAACTACATTTTTGCTGTTCCCATAATGTAAAATCAGACTTTTATTTTGGTTTCTATCTGAGCTTTCTGTTATTTCATCTTGATATATAACACAACAGCTAACATTCACCTAAAACCAGCCAGGACTGTTGGCTATAACAATGCTTGTTAGCTGTTTAACAACACTGATTTTGTTGTAATAATTAATATTGGAAATATTTCAATTCTCAAATTAAACATTACTGAGGACAGTTTTAAGACAATATTGATCCAGCACACAAGTCTCTTTTTCGTAAAATATATACAATAGTAACCACAATTTGTAGATCTCAATGGAAAAACATTCAGTAGCAGAATCAAAGATGTTTTTTTTAAGTTCAATCTTTATTTATTCTTCACAACGCACTGTAGCCTACAGTACGAAAAAGAGACTTTTGTGCTGGATCAATATTGCCTTAAAATTGCAAGTTGGAACAATCAGTTGTTCTTGGAGATTTAGGGGATATAGAATCTCTGATCCGTGGCACCAAAAAAGAAAGAATAAGGCAGCACTTAGGATAGGTGCAATTGTGCTTAAAACCCCTTCCCCATTCTATTGTTTTCAATTACTGAGGACGGTAGTTCTTTCTGTACGCCCTTCTTCTCTTCATATCTCGGACATTTGCATATCTTACACCTCATCTCTTTCCTCTTCAGTACCCTCTCTTTTCTCTCTCCCGAAAGCACATCTCGCATATTCTTCACTTGCCACCCACAAACACAAAATACACCCACTCACCGTTGAGCACTGCATTTCATTTTACTTTAGCTTTGTCAATATTTTGACAACTGTATACATTCTTCATGCACATTTGCACAGGTCAACATTTCAACTGGAATACTTGATGTTTGCTCTATGCACTCTGCAGAGAGGTCAAGGTTTGAAGGACCATGAATTCAGAACTCCTTTTCGACCCAATGACAAGCACAGTGAGAAACTCGCACTGCCTTCAGCCACGACTCCAGAGTTCAATGATGCCGCGTTGTCAACACCTGTAGGCCACTCAGCTTAAATTAAGCCCTGTAATGCAGTATTATGCTGCACAAAAAACACTGAAGCACATCATCATGGAAATAGCTCACACTCTTAGGTAATGCATGATTAAGTAAATCACGTGAAACATAAACAGGAAGTAAATCACTGACGTGGATGACTTTATTCATTGTTCACAGGACACGACTTTAGGGCCCCTTTTCAATGTCTGTTTTTAACTACTACTGCTTCTGAGGCCCCGAGGGACCCGGCCCATTTAAAGCCCAGAATGCATACCTGCAGAGTCACACGGTGCCACTATGTGACACGGATACAAGATATCAGATCCCATCACACGGTCTCCCAGTGAGGAATCCCTATCCTACAGTGGCTGGGAAGTAGTGGTTTTCTAGCTCCTTTTACGAGGCTTTGAACTGCGATGCAAAAAACACAGTGAGCTGGGTATACTCAGACGTGAGTCCCAGGCTGTCCACACCTCTGGAGTCAAGCTATCCAGGCTGAAGAAGGCTGATAGCTAGAAACCGGTCCTTGGATGCTTGATTCCGGTCTGGGAAAGACATGGCTTGGTAGTTCGGACTGGACTGTTCCCATGAGGCACAGGGTCAGAGCTGATTTGCATATAGCCAGTGTCTAACCCAGGGTGGTGTGGAGTGCAAAAAAACGATGGATATAGGCCCAGATCCTTGTACTGGGGTGAACGTATGACATTGTTCTACATTCTGTCCATCAACTGTGTTTTTTGCAATTTTCACCCCGAGTGTGCTGGGTATACTCGCGCAAGAAATCATTGTCCACACCTCTTTAGGAGCAAGAAAGGCCACTTTATTTTAGGACAGGTGCATCATAAATTTCATGAACACATTCATTATTTATTTATTTACATAATTCAACTCTACAGAGAGCCTACGAAACCTAAATCCCAAAACCCCGAACAAACTCCTGCCTACTACCCCTAGACCTACCCAACGAGCTACCCTTCAGGATGGCCAACCCGCTCCAGGCTGCCCACCCCCACTAGCAAAAACCCGCCTCCAAAAAGAACAAAGGCACCCGTCCTAACAGTGGCAAACCTACAAAACGAAGCAGCGCCTAGAGCACCGCAAAATAAAAAACCCACAAAAATAAATAAAAAAGAGGGAGGGTGGGCGGGGCAAAACAAACCTCCCTTCTAGCCTCCCGCCACGCAGTTCCCAACCGCCAGCCTGTCTCCCTTATATCCCCTCCGCTAATCAGTCCCCACCTGATTCCTGATTCTCGCGCGAACATACCCAGGAAGAGACCGGCTCGCGCCTGGCTCTCCCTGGGTCCCCCCTCGCGCAAGAAATCATTGTCCACACCTCTTTAGGAGCAAGAAAGGCCACTTTATTTTAGGACAGGTGCATCATAAATTTCATGAACACATTCATTATTTATTTATTTACATAATTCAACTCTACAGAGAGCCTACGAAACCTAAATCCCAAAACCCCGAACAAACTCCTGCCTACTACCCCTAGACCTACCCAACGAGCTACCCTTCAGGATGGCCAACCCGCTCCAGGCTGCCCACCCCCACTAGCAAAAACCCGCCACCCAGGAAAACCTTTAGCGTTTTCCTGCCCCACCCAAAATTGGAAAGGAAGGAGCACACCACAACTGCACCTGAAGAACTTTGCTAATCAAATCCCTGAGTTTCAGAAGGTAAAAAGAGATGCCCAAAGCAGATAGATGCACACCGTCCTCACAAAATAAATGATGTTCAGAGACTTTTAAATGGTAATGATCCAAACTGTATATACCCAAATGGTGACAAAACAGTCGCATTGTTCTATTAACTTTCCTTCGAGCCTTTTCCAGGGCGGAATGGTTCCTCGCCCCACGCCATTGCAAACGAGGCACAAACTCAGTCCATATCAACATGGTGCTCACCCATGTGGTTTTGATGATTTCCAGATCTTGTTTCATCAATTTTAACAAGGTCAAACCAGAGAGAGAAACTAAGTCATTCTCGCCCAAATGCAGTACCAGGAGATCCGGAGGTCCCCCCAAACACTGTGAAACCAAAGCAGCCAAGGCGGGAAAAAGCCCACCCCAGCGCATGCCCCCTGTGCCATGCCAGGAGACTTCGTGTGTCATGCTGTTTAGACCAAGTGATCTCCCACAAAGCTGACTGGCCGCGGCCAAAGCTGCCCGTTTAACAAAAGAGTGCCCCAGTATCCACACCCTCCGTTTGGATCCGGCGACTGATGGCCAAGGACCTAGGAGAAAAAAAAATGTTAGACAAGCAAAAATGTACTATTTTCTCACATATTTTTCACAGCACTTGGAACGCCAACGACCAATGCGACGAATTTGGGACCAGTCCCACCCCAACCGAGCGGCCTCCGTCGCCGCACCAATTCTGAATGAATGGGTACCAAATTGAACTGGATCTTTCCCCAGGCGCAACAAAACCTTGCGTAATACAGCCAACAATTGAGATGCAACTATGGGACTACCATCAGCATGACAAAAAATGGGCCCCTGGAGAAAATGTTGGGAGGACACAAACACTTCCCATTCCCCAACCGGGCAACATGCAGAGACACCACTCCTGCCCAGGAACACCCACTTACCCCTCCCCATCTGGTCAGTTTTGGACGCCCGCAGCCACAGTCTCACTCTGTCACTTTCCAACACCACCTCACTACTGGTCATACCTACCCTGCCCCGCAACCCCAGCAACTCTGAAGCCCGAAATGCCCCAAAAAACAACCAGACAAAACACAAACGAAATTTGGCACACTCAAAAGCATCATGGCAACACACCTCCAATTCCGGCAACAGCAACTGGAGCAACTCAAAAGTCACTGGCTGCCGGAGCTGCTGACCACCAGCCCGAAGCCTAGCCAAACCTTTCAACACTTTTCGAACCAACACCCCCCCAACAGGATCCCTCCCCCACCAAAGCTGCCCATAAAAAGAAACCCCAGCCAACTTGCCAGAAATGGTAGTGGGCGATAGGCCCTTGTCCGCCAAATGTAAAACAAACTGCAAGATGCATTGTTCATCTGACAAAACGGCCCTGATCGGCCCCGTCAAATCCTTACCAAACTGCAGAAACTCATTCCAGGCCTTCACATAACCCCGCATTGTGGAGTCAGCCACTGAATTTTCGACCAATTGGTGTACCCTCAATCCCCCAGGTCCCATACGTACTATGGGATCGCTGTTGGTTCCAGGTCCGCCCCAGGAGCTAACTTGCGGAATTCGGACCACTGAAAGCGAGACAAAGAGTCAGCGATGCAATTAGAAGTACCAGGAACATGCCGTGCTTTAAAGACAATATTTAATTGCAGACACCGCAGCATGAATGCGCGCAGGAGCCGCAAAACACGCAAGTCACGAGCCTTTTGGTGATTGACAAGGTGTACTACTGCCAAATTGTCCACATGGAACAAGACGGAGCGATTCTGAAACTCCTCCCCCCATAGACACAAAGCAACCAGCAGCGGGAAGAGCTCCAGAAACGCTATGCTGCGACCCTGTTCCTTCCAGTGCGCCGGCCAGCCGGCCGCGCACCATCGACCTTCCCAAAATACGCCGAAGCCGTGAGCCCCCGACGCATCCGTGAACAACTGGACTTGCCACACCATGTCCTCATCCGCAAAAAACAAGGACACGCCATTGAACTCCTGCAGGAAACGAAGCCAGACAGTCAAATCGGCACGCACAGCGGTGGTAATACGCACCCGATGATGGGGAAGGCTGGCGCCGGACATGGAAAGACCCAGACGTCTACAGAACGTCCTGCCCGCCCGAACAACCCGGCAAGCAAAATTGAGGTACCCCAAAAGCTTCTGGACGGTCCTCAAAACAACTTTCCGCTCCCCCAACACCAGATGTATGAAGGCAGACATTTCCCTCACTTTAGCCTCAGGCAATCTCGCCAACATGGACAAAGTGTCGATTTCAATCCCCAAGAAAGTCAGGGACGTACAGGGACCTTCTGTCTTATCCGGCGCCAATGGAACGCCTAATTCCTCCGCCATAGCCTGAAAGATGGTCAAAGCTGACTGACACTGCCCAGAGTGACCCTCCCCAATGAAAAGAAAATCATCAAGGTAATGACAGACCAGGACGTGGCCACTAACCGAAGTGAAGCGCCACTGCAGAAATGTACTGAATGTCTCAAAAAGGGAGCATGACACTGAACAGCCCATGGGCAACACCCTATCCACGTAGAAACTACCATCAAAATGCATCCCCAACAGACTGAAATCCCAAGGATGGATGGGCAATAGCCGGAAAGCCGACTGAATGTCGCTCTTCGCCAGCAAAGCCCCAACACCAGCCGTGCGCACGAGCCGTAAGGCATCGTCCACTGAAGCATAATTGACAGTTGAGTCAGCTGGATCAATAAAATCATTAATGGATGCACCTTCGGGCCAGGACAGGTGATGGATAAGACGAAACTCCCCTTCCGCCTTCTTGGGTACCACACCCAGGGGTGATACAATCAAGTCAGGCAGAGGACAAGTCAAAAAAGGACCAGCAATCCTACCCGCTGCAAGCTGGGCATCCAACTTTTTCCGCACAACATGTGGACTCTCTTTCGCAGACTTCAAATTGTCCGACCACCTACCCACCCTGGGTCCCTGATACCCAATCCGAAACCCAATTCTGAAACCCCAAGACAAAATCTTAGCAGCCTCAAAATCAGGATACTCCACCAGCCAGAGATCGAGAACATCTTGCCTAATAGGAGTAGGAGCCCTTGTAAACAGACTGCTGTAGCTGTCCCCTACCCCCTGAACCCCGTCCTTGATCACCCCACCGCTGTCCAGGAAAACACTGGGTGAGCGCATGCTTCCCCCCACAGTGCGAACACTCATGCTTGTACCTGCAAGCTGGTCTGTTACAAGAACCCCTGTTAAAATGCCAGCATGTGCCAGAGGCGGTCGATTGACCTCTGCCCCAAACCCCCGCCCCAGACTGAGCGGGGCGAGCTGAAAAGGGCCGATAATACACCGGCTGCCCGCTAGCCATGTGGGTCGTAGCAGGCGGATTCGCCGATGCCATCCATTGCAGCCATAATTCAGAATCAACCTCACCCCACGAACGCTCAGGAAAAGCGCTCATGCGCGCCCTGAACTCGTCATCATAAGACAACCAGGCAAAGCCGCCAAAGTAACTGTGAGCCTTGCGTATGACATCTGCATATTTAAACATGTCTATTGCCTTCTCTGGGTGACTTTGGCAATAAACGCTGGCATAAATAAGAAAGGCCGAAGTCCAATTCTCTATTGACTTCGGAACACGAGGCCTCCGAGCCAATTCTAATTCCTCCTCTTTTGACCCTTCTTTAGCCTGGACATCCCTATGTAGAAGCCGAAAAACATCCACAAATGCACCAGACCATATGAGATTCTTTGTTTTTTCAGACAAATGGGACCCCAAAGGCATCCCCACCCCAGAATAAGGCAATACTATCCTCCGTGACCCGTGTGGCAGCCACCCCGCCATCCCCCGCTGTAGAAACCTCCTTTGCAACTTGCACAGTAGAAACATTCGAAATTACAGGCCGCTCAAGCCTCGGTGCCAGAGCGACTCGCTCAACCACAACCCCATCCCCCGTACCCACAGATCTTGTACTCTTAACAGGGAGACTCTCCCTAGGTTGCCACACAGACCACCACCCATCCTTACCTCTCGGCAACTGCTCCGACTGTTGTTGAACAGCCCCACGATCCCTTTGAGAAGGTCCAGACCTCACTGCCCCTCGTACAGCTGCATGGTCCGCTCGAGACTCCTGCAAAACACGAGAAACAGTGGGTTGCCCCAACCCGCCCCCTTGGGCCCGTGCTGCCAAAAGCCCAACATCTTTGTCTCTCAATTCCCCTTCTTCCAAATCATCATCATGAAAACTCCCACAGAAAGCTTCATCAGAAAATGCAACTTGATCACTGCCACTGGGCATAGCCCCATCACCAATACCCCCATCATAAAACTGCCAGTCAATGTTCTGAAAGCTGTGTGCACTGAAAGCTGTAGAAGAGCTATCCGCTCCAGACAGCCCCCCTGTAAGCCCACCACTGGAAACAGCCATGTGGACAGTTCCCGGGCCCGTAGAAACAGCCAACAGCCGCCCAGCCGAAGGCGCAGATTGAAAACTGCGGCCGCTCGAGCCAGACAAGGAAGAGGTCCCAAAAACATTCTCCCCTAAAGCGGAACCGCAATCACCCCCCAATGGACGACCCACCGACGCCAGACCATGGACACCCCCCGACCCAGTCTCAGGACCACCCAGAAGGCCACCTGGCCGACCCCTAGGGACCGGGAACAGAGCCTGACCATTGGCCGGGGGCGCCCCCCTGTGTAACAAACCCTTCCCACCAGGAGCCATGGACGTGGAGGGGGCAGGCCGGGGGCCAGGCGCACCGGTGGCCGCAGACTTGGTGGCCGTGGGGGGCAGCATGTTAGGTGTAGCACCCGCAGAAACAACAACAGGAGCAGGGGGCGGGGCCTCAGAGGAGGGGCATGCCGGCAGCGCGGCAGTAAGAGACCTGACATCAGCACCACCCAGAGGTGGGGGGCCAAAAGTGTGGGGTGGAGCAGTAACAGGCCCCGGCGTGGCGGGGGAGAGCAGGAAACATTGCCCATTCAGCCACAGGTATGGGGAGACCCCATCCGGCAAAGGCGGCACTGTGGGGAAAGGGTCGAAAGGCACCGCAGCAGGGGGAGGGGTTTGCAAGTGCCCATGCAAATCCAGGCTCCGCCCCCGCTTGGGTTTGGGGCCCGCCTGTGGCTTCCCCGATTTCCCCTGTGCCATCCCGCCTGAGCGCGGAGCCTGCCGGCCCACGGAACGCCCCCGCCTCCCCCCGGGCGCCCCACGTGAACCAGCACTGAAAAACGGTAAATCACATACCTGCTGGAGGGCGCCCGGGTCACCCGGCGGGGGTTCCACATCTGCGGCGGGCAAAACAAGCACAGGCCCGTCCGCCGGCATGGCCGCCTCGCCGTCTTCCTCCTCCTCCAGGCCCGGCGACAAACACGCCTCCACTGCCCTGGAGACGCCCTCCGAAGCCTTGCGAGGGGGGCGGGCCATGCCGACCCACGCCTCCGCCGGAACACCCGGCCGTAGCAGGTCTTCACGCCCCGCCTCACAAAGTATCTGCACAGCCCTCCGGACCTCCGCCGCTTCCTCCATGAGACCAGGGACAAAAGGTAAACCACGAGCGCCGCAAAACAAACCTCCCTTCTAGCCTCCCGCCACGCAGTTCCCAACCGCCAGCCTGTCTCCCTTATATCCCCTCCGCTAATCAGTCCCCACCTGATTCCTGATTCTCGCGCAAACATACCCAGGAAGAGACCGGCTCGCGCCTGGCTCTCCCTGGGTCCCCCCTCAGACGTGAATCCCAGGCTCTCCACATCCCTGGAGTCAAGCTATCCAGGCTGAAGAAGGCTGATAGCCAGAAACCGGTTCTTGGATGCTTGATTCCGGTCTGGGAAAGACATGGCTTGGTAGTTCGGACTTGGCTGTTCCCATGGGGCACAGGGTCTGAGCTGATTTGCATATAGCCAGTGTCTAACCCAGGGTGATGTGGAGTGCAAACCAGATCCTTGTACTGCGGTGAATGTATGACATTGTTCTACATTCTGTCCATCAACTGTGTTTTTTGCAATTTGAACTGCGATGCCCATAAGGATTGCGAAAACACCCCAGGAAGTTGTCATCCCTTTTTTATGTTCATTTGGGAGGATGGAGCGTGGGGTCGGGTGGAGTTCAAAAGTGCCTTGTAGGTACTTCTGTACATGAGGCCCCGCCTCCTTCTAGACCCCACCCCTTCCTCACACTTGGAGATTGTTCTTCAATTTGCCAGGTATATGAATGTAGGTCAGAAATGAAGGTGCAAACGCAAAGCTGTTTATCAGTCCTCCTACCATGTGCCTGGTGCCGATCGGTAATGAGGGGCGCTGCGACAGCCGGGTGCTCTACGGCGCAGGTGGCGCTGCTGGTCAGGACCGAGGTGTATTGATTGATGCATTTATGGGGTGATCTGAAGTCGATTGCTCGCAGCTACAGCGACTACGGCACCTGCAGCTCCTCGTATCAGCTAACTTCACAAAATGCTTTTAAAAACCTGCATCTTGCTTCATCTGGGCAGCGCTGTTGCATCATGTTGGTAACTCAGCCCCAGTGCATTCGCGCTTGAATAATAAGGTGACGTCACCCAATGGCCATGCGCGCGGTGGGTAGCAATACGATTTACAATGTATAGCGCCTTCCGACTCCTGAGTCATCCGTTATCGCTTAGATTGCAGGTGGTCTTAAAGAGCCAGGCCCGGGCATTCATTTCATCGATTTAGAAAGAGTGAAAACCGAGTTGGCGTCGTTGGGATTTCAACCCAGAATCTGCAAGTTTTACACAGCGGCTCGGCTTGAGCCGGCGGTTTATCCCAGTCATATGAGAATTCACGACGAGAGAATTTGAAAGTGGGGCCAGCATCAGTACATATTTTCTCTTTTTTTCAGAACAATAGTTTATTTTCTAGTTTTCTTAAAGTCAAGTCTTTCAGAGACCTCGTATGGCCTGCGTGGTTAGAATAGCTCCAAGTCCAACAGTCCTTTGTCCAAAACGCTCAACTCTGCATCCGTCACTGCTTTTAAGGTAACTTCAAGGAGACTAATTTTTTAGTTTTATAGACCCAAACTTGGAGCAAACACGAGCACCTGGTACATTACACTAGGACATATTTATGTTGTGAAGAGAGGCTCGACCCTGCTTTCTCAGCTCTAAAGTTGGCAGCTCTAGCTGTACGCCACAACCAAGGAAGCAAATGAAGCCATAGTTATTTCTTATTTATCTTATGCAATTTACAACCATTGACCAAAGCCAGTAAGTCTGGCTTGTTGTAGGTGTAATGTTACTTGCTGTTTTATTACATAGCTGGATGAATGGA
Source organism: Lissotriton vulgaris (assembly GCF_964263255.1). Taxonomy (NCBI): domain Eukaryota; kingdom Metazoa; phylum Chordata; class Amphibia; order Caudata; family Salamandridae; genus Lissotriton; species Lissotriton vulgaris. Next base: position 993,876 of record NW_028240613.1, on the reverse strand, counting down.
CAGACGCAACACAATACCAGAGGGGCAGCGCACTAGAAGTGTAGATTTTTAGCTTATGTTTTTTATGCCACACCCTTAATTGAATCGACCACGCCCCTATGAGAGACACCCCCCCAAGTTGTTTCATCCCACTTAAAGCCCTGAGTACGGGCGAGTTACTTACACTGGCGTGTGACATTTCTAAATATCTTGGACTACAAGCTCCACAATGCACTTCGCCCGCCTAGGTACAGACAGTCTCAAGGGAAGCTTTCGTTTATCCCACCTGTAAAACAGAGTATGCCTTTTCTTATTGCCAACATTACTTTGCATCTTAAGCCCAGAAGGCGAAGGCCTCGGACAATTCTAACTTGCTGTTCAAACTCCAGGTATTACCCGAGACCGCGGATGGCCATGGTCATGTCACTGTGATCCCGTCCAAGGCACTCGATGTGACATTATGAACGGTGGCTTGTCTGCTTATTAGACTGTGACCAGCCACCGTCGTTGGATAGAGCCCAAATGTACGTAATTCAGAAGGAAAAAACACAAAACCCTTCCAAAGAGCATGCAATATCCTTAAAATAGTACACCTGAGACCACGAGCAGCCAACAGGAAATCGCCTAGAGGTGATCACTCGGAATGAGGCTCTACAACTGCCGAGTCGAAAGAGGCGCACGCGCAAACAAGTCGAGTATAATTAGAGTGGAATGTGCTTCACATAACTATCCCAACCACCATTTCCCTAGAATACATAACAAACTGCATTCACTTGGCACATTAATCATAGGGTTTACTAGTGACCAACTCGTAGTCATTCTTTGCATCGCCCTTCCAAGGATGAACAGCTAAGACGATCAGCTTCGGGCCCAATAGACAACTCTCAACAGCAGCAGATGCACGAATCCACGGGGGTGGGTTCCTGGCTGCGGGACCCGTGACGTACAAGTACTGTGACGTCCAGCTACCTTCCAACGTGGGCAAGAGCATTGGGGCGAATGTGCTCTTATTTAAGCTACGTGCACGTGCCGCTCCCCTGGAATGCGGGCGGGGCTCGAGAGCAGGAAGGGTGAGTGACTGCAGGAGTGCCACGCCCCTCAGAAGTCACGGCTGTGTAGAGGAGGCGGGGCGGGGCGCGCGACTCACCTGGAAGGCTATAAGAGCACCTGTGGCCGGCAGTAGCAAAGATTTGTTGCTCATCTGAGCGGGCAGGGCTGGGAGACTGAGGACCAAGGGACCATTCCTGGGGTACGCGCAAAGGACACGAGAGCGTGGCAGGTGCAGGCTCTGCATGTGATACTACAAGCATACCAACCTCGGACAGGTAGGTGCACATTCTCACCACTTCTATGTTACTACAGTTCTATGGGCTGTTTGCACAGAGAGGGACAGAATGCATTGTGGGATATGTAGTCTTGCTGGGCTTTGGGTGGGCCTGATCCCTTCTGCACACATGCCAATATATTAGTCCTGTAAAGGGCTTGATCTTGAAAGCAAAATTGTGAGAATGTTTTGCCCATTGACTTCTGTTGAGGGAGAGGCAATTTTAAGCACGAGATAGCTAACATAAAGAAGTTTGTTGAAAAAGTCAGTCTACCTCCTGAATTGGGTTTGGTGGCATGTATGCTGTTGGTCTCAGACCTTATGGTGATAAAAATGATCATTAAAAAGGGTCTCTGTTAGACCTTATATTCATGTCCTTTCCTGGCAAAAACAGTCAACGTTTTACTGAAGAATAGATGTAAAAAATATTAATCCAAGTCAGAGATTTGGTTCCTGTTTTTTTTTTTTTTTTTACATGTTTATATTGTACCCGGAGAGTGTTGGATCTATTCAGGATGTCGCGTTTCTGTATATATTTCTTTTTAAACGTTACGCTGGTGTTTTTAAGGGCCACGATTGAGCGCTCAAGTGTTGAGGATGAGAACCGTGCGAGTTTTTCAGTGCTTGTCAGCGGGCCAAAGGGGGGCTCACAATACATGATCTGGTTCTTGGCCTCTCTGGAGAGAGAACCGAGCACTAGTAACAGATTGCAGTTTCAAGTGTGATCATGAGCAAATTTGTGTGATGGAGGTACAGTTGATAAAATGCTGACCAGGGCAAATATAACGAAAGTGTAGTGTGTACAGATGAGTGGGTGCATTGTTTGGTGGGAGTAGGAGGGAGGGGGGGGGGGTTGGAGAAGGAAGTCCACTCTGGAGACTGTCCACTCTGGAGACAGTGAAAAGTAGGTGCTAAAGAGCAGAGAGTTGAGAAGTAAGATGTGCAGATAGACAAGATCTGGAGTGCAAGAAGGCATAGATGTCTTATGCAGAGTGCACGTAACATAAGTGATTGAGGCACTCTGAAGACCGCTGGCCATCCACAGCCCTCACTAATGTTTAATTCAGTCTCTCAATTTCAGAATTGAAACCTTTTCAGTATTCACTGTTTACAGCATCATTGCTGTTATTCATTCATCTTAAACGGCTAACCACCATTGATGGCGCCAGTAGTCCTGTCTGGTTTTAAGTGTGTCAGTTGAGACACATAAAGAGCTATATGGATGCAATAACCAAGCTCTGAGGGGAACCAAAATATCGTCGGTGGCACACTATGGGGCTACAGGCTTTTAGTTTTAAATGTTTAAACCGCACCCTTAGATATACAGGCCACACCCCTTTTAGAGAACCTCCACTTAACCTCAGGAAGTCCTGCGGTTGATGCTTTGTCCCATGTGAAGTGTGTAGGAGCTGAATGTGAAGTGTGTGGGAGCTGACCCAGCATGTTTTTATTTTGGGGGTTTTTTCCCTTCAATTTGCTTTTTGGTATTGTCTTGCAAGGGTAATTTAAAAAGTTAAACAATCTGAGCCTGTTCGAGCCAGCTTGGCACCTCTGCCCCCGCCAAGACTGGTGTTTTGCCAACATGCAGCCCCTGAGATGCCTTTGGGGCTTGTTTACTTGAGCGAGGCACTGTTTTTGCCCGAGAGTTACCCCTTTCCTGCAGAAGTGCCTGGGCTCAGTGCAGCCAAGCATAGGTTGTTGTGTAAAAATGCAAATGTGCTGCCTCATGATACTCTGTAGTATTGGTGTGATATCATCGCGAATTTAAGGTGCTTGTTGCAGAGATGTGTTAATTTAATAACGCATAGGTCTGTAATGCCGATGCAGCCTTTCGTCCTTACCAGGTCGCTAAATGGAGTCCTATTGAGGCTTGTAGTAAGCTATTGGTCTACAGCAACAAAGTCCGTGTTTTCTTTGTCGAAAGTGAAGTTCCATTGAAAGTGCAGCTGATCCAATGAGAAGTGCTGGTACTGGTTCGTTGAACGTATAAATCCCATTTTAAGTGGAGGCACGGTCCTGTTGAAAGCGTAGCATGGCCTTTATAAGAGGAGATAATATTAAGGCATAGCATGGCCATCTTTGTAAGTGCTGGTAAATCAATTGAACAGGGAAGTGACTTGCTGAGACATGCTGGTGGTACTGTTCCATTGAAGTGCTGGGTCTGTTCCATTGAAAGTGCAGCAGCGTTTGTAAGTGCAGGTGCTGTGCTCTGAACAGCAGAACCCTAGCTGGAAAGTGCTGATACTATCCTATTAACTCTCTGGCAGCTTTGCTGAGAAGTGCTGGAACGTTTCAATTGAAATCCTGCAGTCCCGGTACGTGGTTGTGCTGGAACGCCCTGTTCTAATTAAAGGCACTGCTCTAATAATAGACGCTTTGCAGACATGAGTTAATTTGGTCGTTCTCGTTTCTGGCAATTGAGAAATGCTTGCACTTTTCCCTTCAAATATACCCGTCTATTAAGTGCCTTTACTGTCCTTCCCAACGCGCCTGCCACTGGTTGATTGAAACTGAACTCTTCAGTGCAAGGCCTGCTCAGCTGGTGCAGTTGCAGTTCGCAGCAGCTTGGATGAAAAGTACAGGAGCTTTCCTATGGGAAATCTAGTACACCTAGCGATGCTCACAAATGCTTCGACTGTCCTATAGGAAACAGTGCAGCTGATACTTCCACCGTCCTTGCACATGTACAGCTGCACTGTCCCATTAGAAGCACAGGAGTTATAATATATTCTTGCCTTGCCGCATGTACAGCTGCCCTGCTGAGGGGTGCGGACACTGCCCATTAGAAGCAGAATGGTGATAATAATTGCTTGCACTGTCCTAGCAGTTTTATGGCTGTCCTGCTGATATGGGGAGGTCCAATCAGAGCTCCTCTAACTAATGTATACATCATTTATCACATGTTAAACTGTCCTGCTCAGACATGCGCACTGCCCCATTAGAAGTTCAAGAGCAGTAATACATCTGTACGGTCCTCTGCCATGTACAGCTTCCCTGCTGGGGGCTCGTACTGTCCCATTAGACGTTGGTACTGTCCCATTAGACGTACAAGAGTTCTAACAAAATGTTTGCACTTTCCTAGCATGGACAGCTGCCCTGCTGAGGTGCTGCCTGCCACTGTCCCTCTGACAGGACAACTGTACTAAATGCTTGCACTGTCCTAGCACGCTCACAAGGCATGCTTACTGTCCCATCAGACAGAAGACTGCCACAAAGTGCATGCACTGTCCTTGTACGCACAGCTGTCCTGTCTAGGAAGTGCTGGGACTAGATTTTGTACAGTGTCCGAACGGGAGCACGACATCATCTGACCCCTTTCAATCACCAAAAAATGCAGCTGTTCATTGAGCGCGGCCCGTTTGTATGAACACCCAATAATCCGCCTTGCTATTAAAACGGTGCGGGCGTGCCTATGCATTCATAACACTATTCGTGTTATTAATAGTGTTAGTAATATGATTTATTTTCGGATTTATTTGAATCCAAACATTGATCGGTCCGTGGCGCGACTCTAAATGGGGACCGGCGGGCAGTAGCGGATCTCCGCAGCAGGTTCATTAACCCAACTGAGGTAACTTTGGTTATTTTGAAGGCTTTGGTGCCAGCGTGTCCATGCGTAGATTTCTGATTGCGGTGCCAATGTTGGTCTTTGTCTTTAGGGTGATCACATGGCGATCAGTAGCATGACGGGCAAGGATCATGCATTGAAATGTTTTGGGCATTGCCACATCGCATACTAAAATTTTACAGCAAAACGTATTGCATGTGCAAATGGTACCAAGGTAATTGGCTACCTCGTATGTTCCCTGTGCCGCAGTGGCGTCGGAGGTTGAGGGGGGGAGGGGGTTGCACATAGCCCGTGCCCCATCTTTGCCTTAATCCCCCTCCCTCCTGCCCCAACAAACGCCACTACAGCTGCCCATCAGAAGGCGACGCAGGGAAAAACGGATATGCACCTCGGCAGTGGCGGCTGGTGACATTTGAAAGTGGTGGGGCGGAAACTGATAATCAAACTGCACCGTAGCGAGCGAGCGTAGTGTGCGAGCCCGAACCCCCTAGGGAGGGTTTTTTTTCCAAAATTTTGAAAAAATAGTGGAAAAATTGTGCATTTTCAAGCAAATTTGAGAAAGCAGGAAGGTTAATAAAGCAATTGTGAAAGTGCAGGTATTACATTAATAAAGAGCTGTCATATAACCTAGGTAGCCGCTTATTCAGTATAACCACAGAGCTTCATAACAGACTTCATCAGGTACATGTTCTTTGCAGCAGGCACATTAACCTTCTGTGCTACATTTCCATGAGTCAAAACTTCCATTAGACAAAACTCTGATCTCTCTCTAGGAAAAACATTAACAATATCCTTGGTGCCTTCTCCCTCCGCCCCTTCAGACCTTACGTGTACGTGTACCACAGGATAAAAGGTCCCTTCACAGGGTGAGGAGTAGGAGCTATTATCACACAGTGAGTGTGCAAACAAGTTCTCAAAGCTTCCAGGTGCTATCCTGAGGTCACCATGTGTCTAATAAAACGACAGCCCAGGAATGCCAAGGGCCGGGCAGGGGATCAAAGAGCAAGTTAGGGATGAGTAGCTGCTGTCTCCCGTGGCGATACGAATGGCGTGCTTTTATTGTACATGTTCTCTATTATTGATGCAATTTTATAAAGCGCCTGCACTGCACGAAAGCGTTAGAGAGCTTTACAAAGGAAGCAGCGAGTCACATACATGGAAGTCATGAAACCCAACAGAAGCACCACGTCAGCCTGTCTGCGCACAGGAAGATTATGAACGTATACCGAGGGAGCCCTGGCATGGGAATGTTATAAACCCTTCTTGAGGGAGCTCTGGCATGGGAATATTATAAACATATCCTCGGGGACCCAGGCATGGGAATATTGCAAACCCCTCTCGAGGGTGCCTTGGCGTGGGAATGTTTTGAAGGTGTCCTGATGGAGACCTGGCATGGGAGTATTATAAAAAATGTCCTGCGGGAGCACTGGCTTAGGAATGTTACAAACCCTTCCCGAGGGAACCCTGGCGCAGGATTATAACCACAGCCTGAGGAGTCCCCGACACACATGATGGTCTACTGACATGAGTTGACTTTTCACCACTACAAAACTTCGCATTTACTGTAAGGAGGACTAGTGTCAATATTGGATGTAAATGAAAAAGTGGCGAAAACAGGTATTGTTGAGGAAGCAGTGGCAGTTTACAGAACAGGTTATTTCTTGGCCTTAGTGCAGCACTAATCCATCCTTCGCCCCCATGTGCCCTTTACAATAATCACTGCAAGCACTGACCCCAAAATGTCCCACTGTCACAGCCATGTTGGAAATGGCGCTTTCCCAGCCCGACCAGCCTTTCAGGGGCTGTCCGAGCTCTGGATGCTTTTCAAAGGCAATAACCTGAAAATAAATCGCCCAGAATATATTGGGTCTGCCGTAAGCGAGGAGCCGTCAGGTCGGAGTAGCCCTGCTCTATCCAGCCCACACAGCCAAAGGTCAGATGGCCCAAAACAGGAAATACGACATACTCCACGCGAAGACAGTGTTAGCTGTGTGTGTACAGTATAATAGCCTCTGAGCTCGGCATCCTGATATGAAATACAACAAGTAATATATAAAAAAATACATAAGAACGGTTACTTACATTAATTTGCAAATGCAAGATGATAATAAAGTGACGCTCTCATCAATGATGAGGGTGAGTGCGTGCGAGACAGCACAGACAGACTCAGAGCATAGGAAATTGCAATGCTGACGTGACGTTCAACACATTCACAGTGGGTGGAAATAATTCACTTTGAAGGGGGGCGCGCAATGCCAATGCTGCACTAGTATATTATTACAGCAGTGTCGGATTGGTCAACACTTACGCAGTAACTTGTATGTCAGTCCAGCAAAAGAAGCAGATCCAAGCAGGCGGTCCTAGGCTGCACATACAACACGATTCAAACACTGGTCACAACGAGGTCGGAGAAGATGAGTAGGCACCAGTGTCACGCGCACTGTGACTGGTGGTTCTAGCTAACAGCTGTGCACTGTGAGCACTGTGGGTATGTAGGCTTGGCAAAGCGCCTAGTCGAGAGCCAGCATTTGGATCTCAATCCATTAACGAACGTCAGTGATGTCCATTTGAGAGTCCAAATGGCTAAATCCCAGACTGTGGCTTCCAACCCAAGCACGATGTCATTGAGATATCATCAATACTGTGTCTGTGAGTTCATGAGCAGCGCCGGGGCATGAATTATGTTGTGGTCAGCTTACCATAACTAGGGATTGCCAGCGAGTTTTAGACTTTACATTGTAGCTATAACTAAGACACTGAAAGTGTAGTTTTTAAAAGTAATATAGAGGAATTCGTAGGAAAACATTTGAGATTATAAATTAACGTTGATGGGAGGTTAATAGTACACAGAACACAAATCAACAAATGACAGGAAATGCACCAATTAAAAGTAGTATGTTCACCGTTAAGTTCCGCCAAAGCCATACCATCTTTATAACATCATCCATTATTTTTAACATACAATATTGCGTTGTCTCAACGGCACCATCAGCAAAATTATGATAGTTTTATAAATAGACTCAAACCTCGAACATGAAACGCCAAACTGAACTCTTGCAGTGTTATTATATAGTGCTAAATATTGTGCTTCTGCTGTTTCTAAGTGCTGCTATACATAACAGATGATAGTCACTGCCGGGCAATTCATGCTGCGCAGTTTTCCCACCTCAGAATGATGTCGACTCGAGTCTGCCTTGTTGGGATCAGATTCATGAGGGGTGTTAAGAACATCAATGTTCTACCTTAAGACTGACTCTCTCTCTACTCTCCCACACACTAGAACTCAATCTCGGCTCGGACCTCGACTTCACTATACTTCTAGAAAGTTCGTTCTACTTTCAGTTTCACACTTACTACTCAGTCTCTTGGTGTTGACGGTGGCACTGGCAGCACTGGTGTGCTACGTGCGTGCTGTGACGTCCTGACTGTCCAAGAGCGTAGGGAAATGGCCAATCACCGACTACATGGCTGGATATAGCCATATGTGATTGGCCATTACTGTGCGAGCAGCCAACACCCAATCACGGCACCATCCTGCTGCAGCAGCCAATCCTGGCGCAGCGTGAACAGTGCCACTGCGCCAGGATTGGCCCACGAGCAGGCCCCTATCTGCCCTAGATGTGACCGGGGCCCCGGGTCCCTGTCTATGTATCGGAGTGCTAGGGGGGAGGGGGGAGGGAAGGTCTACACTTATAAGCATGCGCGAGCCAGTCAAAAAATGTAGTACTCCGGGATTTAGCAAGCGCAGTCAGCACCCCGCTGCCTGTCTGTGTGCGCTGCCTGCCTGCCACTCTGCCGCAGCCCCGCCCCCCACCGCCCACTTCATTATAGATGCCCGACTCGGTCGGGTTTTCCTGGGACAGGTAGCGCGCAGTGCGCTCGGGTCAGATTAAATTTCTTTAAATCACACATTTATTTTTTAAAAGTCATTCTTCATTGCCACTGCCAGTGCGGTCGTCCAAGGCTAGTGGGGCAACGCCCCAACGCCCCCAATGGACGCACCGCCACTGCTCGGCATACTGATGTGTCCGAACACATTTCTCTGCAAAGCGGTATTTGCTTTAAACGTTTACAGCTGGCTTTGTAAATATGTGACGGTCTAAAAATACATACGTGTATATATTCAGACATGCATACAAAGTTATTTCATCCGGTTAAGCAATCTTGTGTGTAAGTGTATATGCGTATATAAATCTATAGCTTCTTTGCAGGTGGCCCCTCTAGTTTTATCTGGAGCCCAATATATGCCCCCCTTCCATACATTTCCCTTCCAGAGCCGCCACTGTTGCCGCATAGGTCTGAATTTCTTGGAGGTACAGAGTGCACAGTGGGCACAGCACGGTGCCTGCTTTAAGCCCGGCTCCGGCGCTGCTGTTGTTCGTGAAGACACGCATCCCACACTGTGATTACTTTTAAGGAGTAGGCATTTTCTGAAAGCAGAACTTTTATGGTCACATGTTCTCTTTTGGTGCAGGCGGTTAGGCCACTTGTATATAGGGCACCTCCCTTGGGTGGTGACGTCACGTGTGGTCCTTGGCTCCCTGAGTAAATATCAAAGCACTTATGTAGACACTTTGAAATCCGATTATCCCTCTGGGGGGGCGCTTTTTGCAATGTCTGGGCTCTCCTGGCAGGACTGAGTATAAGATGTGGTATCTCCAGGAATGACTTCTTGCACTGCACCACATAGGGAGTCCACCCAAACCAGGTGTTTGTGGGCCCAGTTTGCCATGCACCTGACCTTGGCCCCAGCCTACCGGCCTTGTAGAGGCTCTGCCCGGTCTGTTGGCCAGACTACATATCAATCAGAAAGAATTTTCAGCCTTTTAACAGCTGCGGTGGGAGTGGGGCCGGTGGGACCGTAATCTTTGGTACCGCACCTCCCGGAGCCAACGCCTTCAGCGCCTCCCTAATCTCGGACAATACTGAACCCACTGGGTCTAATGGCGCGTGCACCACCACCTGTGGCACATCCAGAATGGGGATGGAAGGGTTGACCGGCTCTGCCGCTAAAGGAGGCCACATCAATGCTGCTCCATTACAGCTCACCTGTGCAGGTGTAAGCAGAGACCTGGGCACTTCCTTTTCAGACTAAAATAACCCAACAACCAGGAAATTCCCGAGTAGAAATTCACCTCCTGTGATTTCCTGGAAATAAATACCTGCCTCTGCTAGTAAGCATGACACTGCATCCAGAGGGATACCAATGGCCCTTGGGTAAGCGGAAACCTGCTGGAGAATAGGTGTCTCGCACGCTAGTAGCGTGGTATGAGTAATCATCATATTGTAATCTGGTGATCACATGCACCTGTATAGAAGTGGTTCATGTGGCCTCACACAGTACCAAACACTTCTCTGTGGCTCGTTTACAGTTTCTTGGCAGCATACACCGTGTATCAGTCAGCCAATGTCAGTCTTGCATAAAAATAAATTACAAAATAGTATTAAATAAGTTATACAACCGCATCAGCTAGTACAGCAGGAAAAAATAGTGGTGAAGAGAACATAAAGGGAAACTAAGGCATTACAAAATGAGGCAAAACACCTAAATAAAGCTCTAAGTCTGTTCTAAAGTGTAATTGAAAAGGTGTGAAGAGGAGCGAAAGGGTTATAGAACTGGAAAATTTGAGTTGAACATGAGACTTTCTGCACTTTGAGGGTATTCACCCTTAATGTGGCTCTACTCCTTGGAATGTGCGCAGCTCCAGCCTTCACCATTATAGAATCAGACAGGACAGCTACCTTCAAGGCTCACACCAGGCTGCCCAGCATGAAGTGTAGTGAGGCCTGGGACATGGTAGTGGTTGAGGTGGAAAGGCTGTGCGCACGAGGGGAGACAACCAAGGGGCCAAGATCGGAGCTCTGGTCATATTCCAGCGGAAAACTGAGCCACAGAGCCAAGGATGTAATTGGCAGTGGATCTGTGAGCCCCAGCTCCTGATCGGATCACAATTATCATGGTGTTCCTAATTAATGTGTCCCTAATTAATTCAATACACAAACTAGTCTACTCAAAAGTTCTATGGGTGTCATTGACCACCTCCAGTGAAGAGCTGATACCAATCCTGAAAGACAAAAATGGCCATTTATTAGTTTCGACCTTTTTTAAATGTAAAAGGTTCGAACGCTAAAGCCCTCCGATATTCATTTAATATTAGTCTTGTATGATAGGCATACCAAGTCTACCCCTTGTTGCTTGGGGTTCCACCTACCCTGCGCTGGGGCACAACTTCAGCGTGCTGACTCGTAGCTCTCAGGAGAGGCCGATGCCCCTGCTAGGGCCGCCATCTTCTCTGGGAACAGGCCGGCTCGAGTGCATCGGCCCGGGAGTTCATGGGCCTGGCCTACCAATGCCGGATTTTTGATGTCGGTTTGGCTAATTAATAAAACGCATTCCAGCGAGACTCCAAAGAGTCCTAAAACCGGTTCTGCAGCTCGCTGTGTGCAGAGGCGACAAACTGATGCGGACGCGCTTCATTAATATTGGTGTACGTGTCTCGAGCTGTGCGCGCTCGGCGCGAGACGAGGGTGTGCTCGGGCACCGGCTCCTAGGAGTGTTTGACTACGTGCCGTCGGCTGCACGCGCTCGTTCATTACTCAGACCTAGGCTGTTACCTCCGCCTGACTGATAATTATTGGGCATCGGTGCCATACCCCCCCCCCCCCCCTCTAACCGTCCATCTACATTAACATTGATGGCAATGTCTGAAACTGCCTAATCGCCATGAAATGACTGCATTTTCTAAAATTTCGCCGTTCTCTGGAATTCGGGGTCTGATACTTATGAGTGCGGTTGTTTGAAGACACCGAGGTAACTTCATTAGGGTTCTAGCTTCACAGAACGAAGGATCCACTCAATGGTCTGGGTGCCTCCTATATATTTTGCTTACTGCACAAGGGCATTGTGGGAAAAATTGTAAAAAAAAAGAAAAATGCAAACAAGGCAAGATGTGCCCCATGACTGAAATAGTTTGGGATGATCCAATTGATTCAGACTTCAGGGTGTTAACGTACTCCAGTCTTCCTCCACAGGTTTGCAAATTGACCCAATCCAGTCTGTCTATCCAGCTTGCGTAATGCTGGATTGTTGTCTACTGGCCCATAATCCTCAAAATATAGGAAAACTATGATCTAATCAGTGACCCATTGCCAATCAGCTTTTGTATAGTGTCTTAGTGGCCAATTCCTTGGTCTTTTGGGGTGCAATGTAAAGGCAGTCATTGAGAAGTTGTGGGTTTTTGCAACAGAGGGGGCTCTCTGGGGGCTTTTCCTAATCGTTGATTATCAGATTCTGGTTAGTTAGGATTGTTCTCTCAGCTTCTAATATCTGTCCTTTATCTTTTCAGAAGAGACATGGATACTTCAATGAGTGTGTGGCACACGCAGGCGCTGGACGTGCTGCAGCTTCCAGCTGAGGATGTGGAGCGTGGAGAGTCCATGCTAGAGTGCTCGATATGCTTCGGCTCCTACGACAACATCTTCAAGACACCCAAGACCCTGCAGTGTTCTCATACAGTCTGCCTGGAGTGTGTGGCACGACTGGTAGCCTCGCAGGCTGCGGACAAGTCTGCTTCTCAGGTGCCGTGTCCCTTCTGCCGGCAGCCAACGCCTATCCCAGAGCAGGGGGCCCCAGCCTTGCGGACCAGCCAGGAGACCCTGTCTATCCTGCCTGCCCATCTGCAGCACGAGGAGCCGGTTTGGATCGAAGGCACAAAACTCTGCTATAAGCAGCCATCAAACTCTGATTCCGACAGCCCAGACACATGCATCTGTGTGGACATTGGTATGACCAAGGTGGTCTCGGCAGTGCCTCCGGCTGAACCCCGCACTGGGGTGCGGGCCTGCTGCCGCTGTAGTGACTGGAAACGCATACTCCCAATTGCCCTAATGCTGCTGATCCTCTTCTGTATTCTGCTTTGGCCAGTCCAATGTGTACTGAAGACTGGGAACTTGCGCTGTGCGGCAACGGTGGCACCCACCTCTAATCCACTCAATTCCATGTATGTGTCTTACACCAATGGCCATTAAGGGTTCATCTGAGCGATTCTGGATCCCGAATCACCATTGTGGCCAACCGCTACTGCTGTGCAACTGTCCACAACACTACAGCACTAACTGGGCGAACAAGAAGGCTACTGGATCATGACATTCTGTAGGTGCCAAGAGTGGATCTGAAAATGACACATCACAGCAATCAACAGCCTGCAGAGATCCTAAATTGTGGTGGCCCACAACCAGAAGCTGTGCAAATGGGGATTTTTGAAAGACTTGGCGAGAATAAATGGCCCTACACTATGCAATGTCAATTTTCTGAGAATGTACGAAAAAAGGGCCAATGACCTTGCAAAAAGGCAATGCATCAAATCCAGACACCCTGCATCCACTGTGAATTCAGAATCTGCTTCATTCTGCCAACCAACTTAATGCACAACTTTGTGAGAAGTAAACCACCCTATAGTATGAAATCTGTGGACTCGCAAAGTCTTCAAAAGTACTCCCAACCACCAAAGTAGAGCTGTCATGCCTTTGTAGCACTTTACTGCTACTTAATTTAAAACTGCAGTATTCCTGCTGCCCATTACATAGCTATTGGGCAGAACATTTGACTTAACAGCAAGGCATGCCAAAAAGAGCCTTGAATTTAGCAGTTCTACGTCAAAATGGACAAGTAAGGTTTGTTCCCTGGAACTTTGAGTTGTTTTAAGGGTCTGTTCCACTACCTGTCACTAAAAGACTAGTTCGAATGTGAGAAGGTCCCACAAAGGATATATTGCTACAATATGGTATCCCTTCTCTGGTACTTTGGACTCTTTGTCCATGTGAACTTTAGCCCAGCCCAACGCTGCCAGACTCTGCCATTTGTTGGCAAACTTGGAGCATTGGTAAGGGCTGGGATTCGAGGTTCGGAGCAGCTTCATTTACCATCTTGGGAGTAGTAAACCAGAGCGCAGGTCTTGGGTGCCATCTGAGTACGAACAAATAAGTTGGATTAAAGATTTGGAATAGTGATGGCTTGAAAGAGGCTTCTACCTACCGGTGCCATTTTGTGTACAGTCCAATTTCCTGCACACGCTGCACTAAAAATCCTATATCTATCCAATTTAAAAATGGAGCTTGCATAACCACACATGGGCACCAGTTGAGTGGGACAGGGAGATGTACTCCCAGTATGAGCCCCCTTATCAGGTTGGGGTTTGATGGGGAGGAATTGTGACTCCAGTGAAGTGGATTACACAAGTCACTTGTGGTAGCACAGACACTCGATTGATGTTTGTGATGCAAGTGATCGGACGGAGTGTTTATGGTACAGTAGGCTTGTGGTGGGCATGGTTCCTACTGAGACATCAGTGATAAAAGTGTGTTCATCGGTGAAATGGTGATGAAGTGAAGAATCCCCTAGCCGTTTCTAATTAATTGTAGTAAAGGTTCCGCTGTCCGTGGTTGTTTAGAAGAGGCAAAACCTAGTTTACATACGGGTGCTTCACCTCCTACCTAAGGATCTCTGTAAATATGTTCAAAGGTCCCATGGTCAAGCCCCATAAAGGGTAGGCCTTGAAGGGTATTTCCTCCTAAAATGGAGGTATAATGTCCATACATAAACAGTATGGCAGAGCCTAGCTATTGGCAAGCGATCTGGGCAACTATTGCACTTTATTTTAAAGGGGACCCGGTTTCCCAATAGGTTTTTTATAAATGCGAATGTTTGAAAAAGCACTGTCCTTTCCTCGTCTTCCTTTGGAGGTTTTGAAGAGCGGGCGTAAGCTTGCATCAACACTTCCCCCTTCCAAAAGGGGCAACTGAAACGCACAAAAGGATTGAATATGCTTGTTAAGCTTCAAATCCATTCTACCTCAATTTTTTTTTTAAATCCTGCATCGTATTTTTAAATTGTATTAGCAAATAAAAATCCACGTAATACTTTGTTTATGATTTATAATGAAGTATTTCAAATATTTTAATCTGATGCGAATATTATGGAAGGATACACATTGCATACTTCTGTTTTCCTAGATCCTTTACTTTTTAGCCTTGGCTGCACGTTGTGCACCAACCCAAAGAACTTCCCTTTTCCCGCCTTCAGTTATGTTTTTTTGGAAAGAGTACTAGAAACCGAAGTCTTATCTAGCATAGGTCTGCTCTTCAGCGGTGAACCTTTCATGAAAACGTTTAACTGCACTGAACATGGGAGTGTACAATGGGACATGGGTAAGCTGACACACATTCATGACCTACTGCTAAAAGCAATAGGGAACGTTTTTGCACTTATGTTTTGTTTTTTTTACTTTCGTGAGCAGGGTTTTACGTTTATGGTTATACTGACCAATTTTAAATTGAAGTGAAATTTATCCCCCACTAGTGAAATTGAAGATTATTGGGAGCTAGTCAAACAAGCGTGTAAGTCCAAGAGTTGGAACTGGGGAAATTTTAATTTGCCCAAATGAAAGATTTGGTAGCTTAATATTTTAATGGGTCAATGAAAAATAGGAGTTCTAAATGTTTTGCCAGCCACGGTGGGTCAAGCAATCTGGAAACCCTTTCTATCTAGACCCAAAGAAAGCAATAGGTGCACGTTCCTAGAAAACAATGTCGGCTGCCCTGTCTCCTGATGCTGCATGAGTGGGGGGCGGGCAGGGTCCTTGTGGGAGATGGGAAGATACTGATCAACGAGCAAGACACTCAAGCTGGACAACAAAGACAAATCTGTATTATTATTATGTATAAATTGTGTTAAATATAAATATTTTTATACTTTTTAAACTGTACACCTTGGTTTGTGTCGTTTGTTTTGGTTTCTTGAGTGGTGCTTTATGCTGCTTAAAGCTGCATCGACGTTCTGAAGACTGATGTTGGAAAGGGGCCTGGAGAGATGGAAAAGTTGGGTACCAGATGGAATTGGGAAGACTTTGAATGGGCTACTGTCCACCAAAAATCTTCAATCTCACTGGATGGAGCAATCCTGTGTGGTGCAGTCTACCACGTGTGTCTGGTGGCCCAGCCAATAGATGGATGGGTGGATAAATTGTGATGTGAAAGTATAGGAGCAAGGTATGGAAGGACTTACAAATGACGAGTGAAGATATCTGTGCATTTGGGCGTGATGGGTAGAGATTATATTGTCCAATGCATGATCGGAACCCTGAATCCAGGGAGTCTACTGCCGCTCTCCTCATACTTGCTGTCAGAACCTGCCTCACTCCCATACTTAATCAATAGATGGGCTACTGTCCACCAAAAATCTTCAATCTCACTGGATGGAGCAATATGGCAAGGTATTGCAGAGTCTGCGCCCCTAAACACCCTCATTCCCATAATCCTCAGACTATTGTCCCGGCACACCTCCTTCCCCAAGGCACAGATCACACACAACTACCATTGGATATTATTTTCAATATCCGTGGATGGCTGACCATAACAGAGTCTCTAATACATAGCAATTCCTAATCCTAAACTAATAAAATACATTGTCTCTGCAGAGCCTGCAGTGAGCCTACGTGTAAGTTCGTGACTGGTCCAACTACATGCGGGTGCCCCCTCCCCTCTTCCCGGAGTGACCTTGCGCAAGAGGCCTGCCTGTCAATAAGGGTAAATACCTCTGGCACCCCCCCTTACACCCTCAAATACCACCCCCTAGGGGCTGATCTGCTATCCTAGCTTGGCACCAGTGTGGGGATTGGCAACAAGGGCCTGCTGGAAGCGTGCACTGGGGATCTCTACTGTTGAGGAATCTTTATTATCTGGGGTGGGGAGCGAGACGGGTGCAATAACAAAACCTCTTCCCCCCCATCCCCCTCCCCTCCTATCAATGACCCTGATACCCATTGAGCGGATATATGTTGTCATCGACATTACTGGAGGCACTAAAACAGGGAAGGAAATCCGGAGGGATAGCTGAGTGGAAGTGGCTAAAAAGGCACATGGGTGTATACAACATCAATATGTTCGTGTTTCCCCAGCCAAATCCAACTCCCTCCACCAAAACAGGTAAAGAAAACATCCAGGCCCTATTGTGTAGACCCCCTTCCCAATAGCAAACCGACTAGGAATAATAAGGGTAGTCCCCATACTCGGAACGGTCCACACACCAATGCGCAGCAGCAGTTTTCTCAGCCCCCAACTTTTAACACAATCATTGAAAAATTAGATTCCTTAACTGAGGCTTTTTCAAATTCTCGACCCGCATGTGAAAAATACAATGGGGACAATTCAATCCAGACTAACGAAAGTTAAAGTAAGAACCAATTCCTGTCTGGAACTCTTGATGTTTCCCACAGGTCAAAGGCAGAAGGTCCCTTCTAACCGACTCCCTCACAGCATCCAAAGTACCAGCTGAACCCTCAATTGAACGTGCATTGGATAACACCGCAGCAATAGGATTTACCACACCTTGCTCTAGCTACAAAGGCACAAAAAATATAAGCGGGCAGGAAGGAGGGGGATCAGTCCAGGTCAGGAGACTGGGACAGGAATAGCAGCGAGACTAGAATTGCTGCAGCAACCCCAGCTGTTAGCAACCATGTGGAAGAGCAACCATAGTAGATCCGATCGTTTGGACCTTCCCCAGCTGCTGCTCCTATATGGTAGTCTTGACCAATGTCCCTTCCCTCCATACTAATGGCAAGGAGAATTGGATCTCGTTGAGGAATAAGTCCTTAAATTGATTAGGCGTTGGAGCAGGTTTAACCGACCATCTATTTAACCTCATGGGTGCTGCTGACGAGCTCAGCTCGTCATGAGGCACAGTTGAGCTGTACTCATGACGAGCTGAGCTCGTCACGGCCGTTGGAACGTTTGCACACGGGGATAATTTCCCAGCTGTGCTGAACGTTCCGAAAACGGGTGTGGCCGTGACGCGCTCAGCTCGTCATGAGGGCAGCTCCACTGTGCCTCATGACTAGCTAAGCTCGTCACCAGCATGGCGGTGCTGCGCATCGCCACCCTCCTCCCCGCACTGCCGGGGGAAACACCCCACAGCAAAGGGGTTAATGACTTTAAGATGGTAAGGAGAGTCAAGTGGGTTCGGAGAGGAAATAAAACCTTGAGTGGTGACTGTGTGGTATTGACTTTTAGATCTCCCCAGCTGGTGGACGCCGTCCTGAATAGAACTGGGGCCTCTGGCACTGACAAACAGTATTATCTCTCGTCCTCTGGGTTACTTATATCACCCTATATACCCAAGGAATAACTGGTACCCACGCTGCGACTCTGTGGTCAATAGTCTCAAAAACTTCCTCATCGACCTAGACCTCACGCAAATTTGCAACAGCCCCACCCACGATAAAGGCTCCATCTTATCTCCAAAGCTGACTATCCAACTTGAGTCAATCCAACCCTGTTACTGGTCTGACCACTTCATTATTACATTGCTTCATCGAAACAATGAAGCTCATTCCGGCTCCACCCACCAGATCTAAGGTCTGGAAGAGAGATCTGAAGAAACTCAATCCCAACACATTACCCCCCTCCCCCCCCCCACCACAATCTTCTCCTACACCCCATTGGCGCTGTTGGCATACAGGTTCTTACTGACCACTACCTCAACTCTATGACCTCAATTATCAACGCAGCTACCCCATTTCAAGTCAAGAATGTTTCTTCTAAAATTTCTAAACCATTGTATGACTCGATTCTTAATGATGATAGACGAGCGATGAGACTGGCGGAACGTAACCGGAAATCTGTCCTGTCAGCTTTGCACCTCAACTTAAGAAAAAAAGAAACGCTTACTTCAGAAAAACCAAGTGTTTAAACTGCTTTCTTTAGCCTCCAGCTTGATCAAGCAAAAAAACGACCAAAAAAACTGTTCGACTTAATCAAAACACAATCCAGAGATGGCCCTCCAACTCTCTGACACCTCTAATGCACTACCGTCCTGTGATGAATTCTCTACCTTCTTTAACTTAAAGACCGACAACATCAGGAATGATCTCCTTACTGATCTAAGTCTTTACTCTAACCCTCACAGTAAAATGCCCATTGAGTTGAAAAACAATGCTTAATGGTCATCCTTTGAAATGTATTTGGAAGAAAAAATTGCCAAGATTCTTAGCACTCTGAAGCCTTCCAATCACCTCACTGACCCTCTACCCGCAAACGCCGTAAAGGACTTTATCCCATTACTTCTCCCCTTATGGACCAAAATCATTAATAGCTCACTTCAACAAGGATGCATCCTGGACTCCCTCAAGTGGGACAGGTCTCTCCCATATTAAAGAAACCCACAGTGGACCCCTCAGAGATTAACTATCGCCCTATCACTAATATCCCTAACCTGGCCAAACTCTTAGAAAAATGCGTACACCTTCAACTGACTAAACACATCGAGCACTTTCACCTCCTCAATCCATACCAATCAGGTTTCCAAGCAGGCCACAGTACTGAATCAGCCATGACACACTTTATTGATGATGCACTTCAAATTCTTGATCAGAATGGTTCTTGCCTCCTCGTACTACTCTATCTCTCTTCAGTCTTTGATACGGTCAAACATGAGAACTTACTTGAACTGTTGAATCTCAGAATGGGTATTTCAGGTACAGTTCTCAAGTGGTTCATCTCCTTTCTGCACAACAGGACCCAAAAATTCAGGATCAATAATACTATGTCCACTCCAGTTCCTGTAACACTTGGTGTCCCTCAAGGATCCTCCCTCTCCCCTACTCTGTTTAATCTAGTCATGGAACCACTTACCGCACTACTCCAAATATCTAATGTTCAATTCCACATGTACGCAGATGACACCCAGCTCTACCTCAAAATACACACCCTCGATGACATCAAAATACTAAACACCATGCTTAGGAACACACATACCTGGCTAGCAGAGAATCACCTCAAACTTAACGCGCTAAAAACAGAATTCCACCTAATAGCACTTCCCACCCAAGTCCCCATCACTGGCTTAATCATCTCACTGCTCTTAACATTCAACCTACTATTGTGGACTCAGCGAAATCTTTAGGCATAACCATCGACTGCAATCTCAACATGCATCATCACATCAGCAATGCAACGAAGGGAGCTAATTTCCATATCAACACACTGCGTAAGTTGAAACCTTTCCTTCCTCCCAAGGATTTTAAAACTGCAATCCAAGCCTTAGTCATCCCTCGAGTGGAATATTGAAGTGTTGCCCTCTGTGGTCTCCCCTTATTGACAATAGCACCATTAAAAGCCTCTATTAATGCTGCAGCCAGGCTTATCACAGGCTCGAAAAAACGCTTAAACATCACTCCTGATCTAAAAGCTTTGAACGGACTGCCCTACGAAGCCAAAATACATCTGAAAATATCCTGTATGACCCACAAAGCTTTACACCACAATTCCCCCAGATATCTCGCTCAGAAACTGACAATCTCTGGTGGCTCAAGAGTGACAAGAAGCGCAGACCATCTTCTTTTGAGATTTCACAAGAAAAAAAACGTATAAACGCTCCTTCTCAAGTATGGCGCCCAGGATATGGAATGCCCTCCCATCAGAAATCAGACTTATCTCATCCATGACATTCTTCAAAAAAAGTAAAAGCTCTCCTCTTAGCCAAATTTACCTGAACTTGGGCCTATTGTAATTTCGTATCTCAGTACTCTTCCTTCTGAGACTTTTATATTATATTTTGGATGTATATTGACCTCCTATGCACCGATTCTACCTTACCTTTTTTTTCTTTTATTTTGTAACCATTTACACTTCTTTCCTCAAATGTTTTGTTTGAATTATTACTCATTTGCCTTTTTATCCCACTCTGTAAAGCGCTCTGATATCCGTAAGGATCTTGTTCGTGCTCTAAAAAACTTTCTAAATAAATAAATATTGTCAACTCTTGGCAGGGCAGAGGGGGGTGGTCTGTGTACTTACATAGCAAACACACTAACATTTATTAAGAGTGATGTGCCAGCCTAGTAGTAATTCACTTTTATAACCATGCCACTGAGTCATAACTGAGGTCACACAGGAAATAAACCATGAATTAGAGCATATGGCTGTTGGTAATAAAAGGTATATCACAATTTTAGGTTCGGGGAGGTTTGTTAACAAACGTCACTGTAGTTTTCAGTTGGAAAATGTGTGGAATGACAAACACAGAGGACACTGACCAGCCACTTTTTATACATGGTACATATGGCAACAAGCTAAACCAACCAATAGTCAAATTTGACTTGTCATTCGCAAATCTCAATACCATATGCGCATTGAAAGAACTTTTAATGGGTCAACTAATAATAGCATTATTCGATCATATGTTGTCAAACCACTGCGCTGGTTCAACTTATATTTTTTGAACACATTCAGTTGCATTAAGTGACCACTACTGTTAAGCCTTTAATTATCGATTGCACCCTTTTTTAAACAAAGATACGATAATGTCATACCACAGGTGATCAAATTGGCACTGCACAATGGATATAATCTGTGCTGGGCACAGATTAACGCAAAAGATCTCAAACACTTAATCACCAATAATAAAGGTGACTTTGATTTATGCTTAAACGAGAACACCCCTCCCAAATGAATAGTATACAAACAGGCAGTAAAGAAGAGGAAATCCTACTTAAGAGAGACTGCCTAGGAGTCCCTACAGAAGGCTGGTGTAAGCAATGATGAGGGAACATTCTGGAAGTTAATTAACTCCTCACTGTGGAGCACTGAGGTGCCCCCAAAAATTGAGACTGCTATCCAGGAAAAGGAATGTATTTACCACTTTGTTGATATTTATGATGCACTCGCTATAATAAATTTACAAGAGCAGGGACTGTCAATAAGAATGTAATTGTCTCCCAAACCACCTCCATTCTCTCCTTTTCTCTGGAGGAGGTTAATAATGCGATCCAAGCTAGCAAAAATAGCAAAGCACCTGTGCCGGATGCAATTCCAGTTGACCTATATATGGACAGTACTAATTTATGGTGTCCCCTGTTGACCCAAATATTGAGGGATAGTTGTATAGTATGTTACCCACTTATTTAAAAAAAAAGAGATCGCCTAAACCCAGTGTGTCCCAGGCCAATCTCCCTAGTAAAAATAGCACAATGTATAATCCTGTAAAGATTACAGCAGTGGGCTGAAATCTACAGTAAATTGTCAGACCTGCAATACGGCTTCCGACCCGGGATTGGGACAATAGAGCAGGGTCTCAACCTAAATATGCTCATTGGTAAATATGTCTGGATTAAAAAGGGGAAAATCTACTTAGCCTTCGTTGATCTTTCATCGGCGTTTGACTGCGTAATACATGCTAAACTATGGCCAAAATTAAAATACATGTGGGTGGAGTGTCCAATCATTAGCTTCTTAAAAGACATATATACAGAGCGCAGAACCAAGGTATTTGATGGTGCTGGTGGAGAATGTACTGGAGCCTTTGACGTGGAGAGAGGGGTGAGACAGGGGTGTGTCTTGGCCCCCCCTTCCTGTTTACTTTATATATAAACAGTGTGGGGGAGGAGCATGCGGCAGCATCTTAAGACCTTCGGCAAATAGTTACGTGCCCTGTCCTGGCCCTACTCTATGCCAACGACGCAGTTCTTTTGGCCCGTACCCCATTGGCCCTGCAGTCGCTGCTTACTCATTTTGTCGAATACATGAAGAAATTGGGTCTCCTAGTTAATCAATCTAAAACCTTCATTATGAAGTGCGGGAAGAATAGTAAGAAATATAACAAATGGAATAAAGATCAGTCCCAACCGACACTTTTTATCTTGGAGTCCTATTTGACAAAGATGGGCTATGGAACAAGGCGACTGAGAACAGAAAAATCTTCTTTAGCAAGGCCAGTTGGGTCCTTAGAGGCTTTGCAAGAAGACTGGGCACCAATCCCCCAGATATGATGATTATCTATAAAGCGAAATGCCCTAGCATAGCACTTTATGGGGCGGGTATATGGGGATACAGGAAATGCATAGAGATGCAAGTAATAGAAAATTATTTTTTTTAGATCCCTTTTAGCAATCCCCAAAACTACGTCAGTATATGTACTCCGAGCCAAACTTGGTGCCCCTGTTCTTACAAACTTAATTAAGCTAGAAACAATTCTGTTATGGCAAAAAATTTGGACTTCACAATACAAAGATCTCAATAGAGTAATAACAACTCACTGTCTTAAATTATTTGCGTATAGGTTTATTCCTTGGTTAGCGTATGTCCAGTGTTTCTTTGGTGGTATTGAGCATCCTCAATATTTTAAGAAACCTGACATTTTAGTCCCTATTCGCAGAAAAGTACATGAAAAGGGAGTCGATTGTTCCCCTGGAAAAACTGAACTTGATAACCGAATTTCCAAAACACACAATCAACTGATATTAACCATTTTTAATATGCAGCCTTCTCTTATAACTGTTTAAATTCACGGCACGGGTTTGTTCTTACACACTTAAGACTGGACATATTCCATAGATTATGCACCTTCCCTATTATGAATGATTGGTCAACAGATTTGATAAACTGTCCCTGTGACGACCGGATGTCCCAAAATACTATGCGTTTGGTTATCTTGTGGAAATTTTACTCCCAATGTAGGAATCGGTCCATTTTAACAATAATAAGACAGTCACATTTTACACAATGTTGTCCTGCATATTTGTACCTGAAATTATTGCCAACGCTAAAAAATTGTGTTGTAATATTTTATTAAAACTTTTGCATAAGATTACACCATAAAACAGTGACTTCAATCACATTTAACAAATAAGCTAATACATTAATAAAAGAAGATGCGACTAAAGTCTCTTAATGGTCGATAAAGACATATAAATATATAAGTACGTAAATAGGTACTACTAAGCCCAAAGGAAGGAAGGAAGGGAGGAGAAAAGGGAAGAAAGACCACGTCCAATAGTTAATAAATATTTATATATCTCAATAACATCAGGACTGACCTACAGTAAAGAGTTAAACAGTGATTTATAATTGGGAAACATATCTAATGAAAATATCTCCAATAAAACACTGAAATATTAAAAACGTTAGACTAAATATGAATAATGAAATAGGGACTAAATATGCTTTGAATGTTAACATTTCACAAGAAGTTGAAACTGTGCATATTTTAATGCTATTTATAGAGCAAATACAGAAACTAACAATTCTGGGTGTATTCTTACCATTCAGTAGAAATTATAAGTTAGTCTAAAGGAAAACAAGGAAGGGAAAAGACAAGATCTCATGGGAAAGAAAAGTGAAGCATAGTAAAACTCTTCCTATGATATTAATGCCTATTTTCCAAAAAAGGTATAAGATAGTAAAAATACTAAATATTATGGTTGCATTGGTATAATTGTTATGTTGCGGAATCGGGGGTCGGGGTGGGAAGGGTATTGAGAAAGAATAATAGTTAAAGGACACTGATATAGATAAAAATATATATAGAAAGAATAAGAGATGAATCAAAACACTAAAAGTCCAACCATATGATAGTAGGAAAGGACAAAAGGTGGCTTTATATATACATACCAATATACCTGTAAGCACCCCTAAATACATATATATACACACGTGCATAAAGACATAATATGAAAGCATGAAAATAATCTCTGAAATGATAATATTTATTAGATATGTAATGTTAGATAGCAACCACTAGTGTTCAACATTATCACTGATTGATTTGGGTTATTAACTACAAAATTAATCATTATCTTTTCCTGGGCCTAGGACAGGGAGCCATACTTGAAGAAATAAATCCGTCTGGTTCTGGAGATTATATATGACACGTTCATAAGAAGCTGTGTGAATCATAGGTACCATCCATGCTTCCTGCGATGGTGAAATAGGCGAATTCCAGAAATTCGGGGACAAACAATCTGGTAGTTAACACGAAAAAAATGGCATAATAATAATGCACTTTTACTACTTTGGGATCATATTTGCATAAATGTTTAATGGAAGTTCTGGCAACTAGATGCCTTTTAGTAATCTGTGCCCACATTTCTAATAATGTACTTGATTGTAGCCAAGTAGAAGATTTTTAACCTTTCTGAGCTTATGAATTTTCTGCCTTTTATCATATTTTGATCGTGTTTTTCTCTTTAGATGCAATGAAATGAAACTGATGTATGTTGTCTTTTACCTGTTAAACAACATATGGATGTGGATGTTTAGTTAGGAATCCGAATAAAGCTATATCTATACTACTATTATAAAGAGAGAACTGTGTCCTTTGAGCCAGGTAAACTCGAAAAGTACACCACCAATCCAAACACCCAAGACATCTTTGAAAACCTCAGGGCAAGCAGGAGGACATAGGCTATATAAAAAAAATATATACATTCTTTAAAAAATTTAGGAATAAAAAAAAAGTAGTCCCTTGCAAGTAGCGCCGGCTGCGACGTGCGTGATGACATTGGGTGTGCGGCGTTCAGGAGCAAGAGGAAGAGTGGTGGACATGAGCGCGGGGAGGAGCTGTGGACAGGTGGGGAGGAGTGGTGAGCGGTGGACAATTGGGGAGGAGCGGGGAGGAGCAGTGGAGCGTAAACTTAGCAGCGCGGGGAGGAGCAGCGGCTGAGGTAAGTGAAGCAGCCGCAGGTGCTCACCGAGGGACAGGCGGAGGGACGGGCGGGGGCCATGAGTGCTCGCAAGCCTTTTACTCAAAGTCGGGATGTCTGGGGAAACTGCGCACAAGAGCCGCGGGTGCGCACCAAGAGACGGGCGGAGGGATGGGCGGGGGTCATGAGTGCTCGGAAGCCTTTTCCTCAAAGTTGGGACGTCGGGGGAAACAGCGGACACGAGCGTGGGCAGAAGCGGCCAGGACCAACAAAACCGGAGCAAGGAAACACTGTAAGTATGGTCTGCTGCTCCCGGCCACTCTGCTGCGCCTCTCCTGCTGCGATGCTGCCCCCAGCCCCCTTCTGCACCGGGCAACGCCGGGGCGGGCTGCTGGTATATATAAAATATGATTGTGGGCATCTCCTCGCCAACCACCCTATCTCTCAAACACGCCCCTCCTGCCCCGATGTACCAAATCCTTGCTCCCCAGGTGCATTACTAGGACTCCAGGAGGGGTATTCCTCTTAACCAAAAAGGATTCCATCATGCTCCTTAACTGTCCCAGCCGTAGCCCCCCTTGCTCATGAAAAGAGATGTTGAAACTCACCCTGCAGGCCCGTTCCGTATACTTTCCTGAGCAATAAACATGCTTCAACCTTTAAATAAGAATGGCCTATAACCAATACTTCAGTTTCACCCGGCCCCCATGTGGGCACCTGGGTTGCACAGGAAGCCCTCGACCTGCGCACATTAGCAAGCATTCTTCCTGTGTCACAAGACATGAAAACTGTAAAAAAAACAAAAAAAAGATAGTTATCAGAAAAACACCAGAGCCTAAAGCATGTGCAGCCAAACCTAGCGCTTGTAGCAATCCGAGGACCACCTGCCAATCTGCTTATCTGCTTACCCCTAAAGACCCATAGCCGGGCTGCCCCCATTTTAAGGGAATGGGAACCTAATTCAGATGGGTCCATCCCTGCCGCCCGGAGGGCTAGCCCAAGAACCCTGATGAACTGAAACTTGGTGAGAGTGGTGCCAGCCTTGTGGATTAGGAGATGACCCCCTGCTCCGAGGTCTATGATCCAGTAATGTCTTGAGGTTGCTCATGGGACAGCACGAGTTCCCTTGCGCCCTGTGCAATAAGATGTGGTTCCCCCTGTTCCTTTTTTTTACTGTGGGATCAATCGGGATACTTAAATCCCCTGCACATGTGCCAGCTGAAGCCCTCCGTGCCAGTGCTTATTGCTTGCCACCAGTTCCCCCCCACCCTTAAAGCGCCATAAAAGGCTAGCGTGAAGGCCGCCCTAAAAAGATTAACCTCTCCGCTGGACCTGCAAATGCTCTCCAGTGACCCCAATACTGCTGCAAGTGTACTTATGCCAATAGGGTGCCGAGCATCTGCCTGTGACCCCTAAAAGCATTGCCACCCCTTCAAAGCCCTCTGCACTATGAAAGTGCTGGTTGGATCCCAGTAGCCCCGCATTTTTGCGTAGAAGGAAATCGCCACTGTATGGCTCCGCATGCATGCTGTGGAACACCCCAGTCCCTTAGAGTTCTCAAGAATAATAGGATAGAGGAGGATTCATGCCAGACCCCTTCCCAACTTTCGTCAAGGGAAGAAAAATAGGCGCTAAAAGCCCCCTCATAAACCCACCTCATCCTGGGTGCTAGGCTGACTGCTACGAGATCCAATAGGTATGGGCACCAATGTTTCCATATATGGTCTGGAAAGGGCATTGGGAATTCCGCTGCTTCCAGGTGGTGTGACCTGAACCTACATCTTGAAACGAGACAGAGCTTCAGCTGCGTTATTCATCACCCCGGGACATGCTTGGCCCTAAACACATTGAGTTTCATGCATTGTAGCACTAGCTCCTTCAACAGCCACAGTATCATTTTACATTTAGCTGACTGTTGGTTAATGCACTCCACCACTGTCATATTGTCGGACTTAAAAACATGACTGATTGGTTGCGAAGCTGATCTGGCCAAATGGTCAATACCAGGATGGGGAAAATTTCCAAGAAACCTATGTTGGTAGTCCAACCTGATTCTACCGAAAATGGGGGCCAACACTATGAAGACCATGCTGGGCCCAGGATGGCACCGAACCCTTAGCTTCATGCGGTCAGTTGCCCAGCTCCTCCCTGGACTGGGGGAGACTAGGCCACACCACAGTGCCATTGAAATCCTGTGAGAATGCCATTCAAATATGTATGTACTGGGGAACCTCGCAGAACAACCGGTGTGGTGGTGCTTCTCCCTTAGGCCTGACATTGCCTGCGGGATAGAACGTGAAAATGGGCAGGCCATGGGGATGATTATCAGCGCAAAATTGAGCTGCCCTACAGGTTTTTGTAGCTTGTGCAAGGAGGCCCTATCCACACTCAAGCACTCCTGCCGCAAAAGGGAGAAAGCAGCAACCTTCCCCTGTGGGAGCCGGGGCATCCTAGTTACGATACCCGGGTCCTTCTTCGGCACCATCCCCAGCGGTGAGCAAACAAAATCCTCCAATGGAACTGAATCAAATGGGCCAGCCAGCCGCCTTCCCTAATCTCACATCCATCTCAATCTTTGCTACTGCCACTGCTCTGTTAGATCCTAAAGACTGCTGATTCCTGCAGTGGGGAAACACCCAGGTAACCAGGTGCCTGTATCCAAAAACCCTCCTTAAAACCATTAAATAATTTGGGCTGTGGTTCGACTAACATATCTATTAAGCCATAGTGTCAGTCCCGGTAAATTCACAGGAGAGGGAGCCTTGAGGAGTAGTAGGTCATCATTCTTGCTTCCCCCCCACCCTTTATCCTTTAATTTCTTGAAACATTTTGATTTGGGATGCGCAGGGAGGGCGCAAAATGAACAGGCATACTTGAGCGTACGTGCACGGGTGACCTGGTGCAGGTTAGTTTATTATGGGATATATTTACAAAAGGAGACATAGAGGGAAAAAGAGAACACAGGTCGCCCTCCACTCACAAAATCAATACTTACAACAAGACCTGGTTTCAAAGGTGCATGTTTTCTAATTATGTATTTTCTGAACGTGTGCGATGTGCTATAATTCATAGCATTCAAAAAACTACTCTTTCTACTCAACTATGAGGTAGTCGCAAGACGTTTCCCACCTTTACTTAAACCAACTTTTATAAAAGACAGTCGCCAGAACAGTGAAGGGTTAAGTTCTCTTTTTAACTAAACCCAAAGTATGTTCACATGCTCAGTAATACAAAAAATGTGAGAATGGCAAAATGACCCCTCACGTGTGCACCACCAACGAGTTCACTGGTTGGTACTCACCAGTTGTAGTTTTTTTAATGCTATAAATTATAGCACATCGCACACATTCAGAAAATACATAATTAGAAAATATGCACCTTTGAAACCAGGTCTTGTTGTAAGGATCGTTTATTATAGCCCCAACGTGTCCCCTTTTTTCTACCCCCGCACACCCGAGGGGCCTGCTTAAATGGACTGCCCAGGGGGGGTGTCCTGGCACACTTGCTTCATGTTGTGTAACCAAATGAGATTGATCTGGTCCCACGTTAAGTCATTTGCCTTCATCCTCCTAAACTCCTTTTCATATTCATTCCACCCCACAGCCTCATATTCATCATGCGCACAAGCAATCTGTCCTGGTAACATGCCAGTTGGGCGCCCAATCCAGTGAATCATTCTGCCATGCTTGGCAGAACAAAGCAAAGCAAAGAAATGATGGTTGGTTATAAGCTTGCGCTCAGTTGTGATAAGTATCTTACAAACAAATCTGGCTGCTCCCAGGGATAAGGATGGAGCCCATCTAACCGCCACCATTTGATGTGGAAAACATCCACATCAGCAAAATTCTAAGCGATGTATCCCGAGCGTAGAATAGAATTATGAATTACTACAAATTATAGTCCAAAAAGGGTTCAAGTCTACACGTATACTTTTTCTTCTTCTTTTATTTTTCACAGCAACATCCTTGTGAGTTCTAGCCAACACGTGTTTCGTCTTATAAGCGGTATACGCAAAAGACTTCCTCAGGGCAATTCCAATTATTTATTATTCTCATGCCACCAGCAAACTCCAGTAATATAATAAACAATCCTGTATCAGTAGAAAAGTCATCCAAAAAAGTGAGTCAACATCAGGTATGACACTCCAGCATGTACGATTATAGTACCCCACGTCAGGGGGAATTATCACGGTCCATGAAAAAAGTGGGCGTCTGTCAGCACGAGAAAACTGCGTCTGCCATGCTTGGTAATTGGAGAAACCTTTTCTCAAATTGACCAAAGTCTCCTCTATTTTCTTTTTGTACAGCCAGTGGTCACATTCCCTAGAGTATGCACACTCCTTGCACCTTTTCACCGCCTCTCTTTCCGGCTTATCAAGTGTACCTGTTGATCCGTTTTGCATATAAAAGGGGACAATGGCGCGACTGCGCAGACCCAATACTCCTGAGGCTTGAGCCGGGAGCTTCCTTCACTTGGCTGCTATTCGCTTTTTATCCAATTTTTAATTTGTTTAAACATTTCTTTGCTGCTAACCTGATTTTTACACTGATTTGCCTGACGCTGCAGCGTTTTTTTAACATAGCTTTTTGTAGTTTAAATTGTGTTATTAACTTGTTTGGCACTGACCTGCTTCCTTTTGTACTGGCATTGCCTGGGGAGCGAGGGACATCGAGGGGGTGATTCTTGGCGGGCAAACTTTTCTGGCCTCTCCCAAGACTCGTGTGAAGTCGGGGCGCCATCTTGAGGGAAATTTCGGTCAGCAGACTATAAAAGGGGACAATGGCGCAACCGCGCAGCGGACGCGCTGAAGGTGCGCCAAAGGCAAGCCCGTCTGCGCCCGTCCGTGCTCCATTCGCGCACAGCGCCAGCACCCCTGCCCATTGTAACACAGAAGGTTCGGTCCTCCAGGGATATACGAGGGCCCAACTCATGAAACTAAGACCAGTCAGTAAGAGACTAGGCTGTTTGTGTCTCACTCATAACTTAAGTCCTAGGGTTGGATTGATCACATGCCCCAATTGTAACATCACACTCCCCAGGCTCACCTACATGCCAATTAGATCTACTAAAGCTGGAGTGGTGAAAACTAAATCTACTGACAATATTTCAGTGTTTAAATGTCTTCTACTGAATGCTAGGTCATTGGTGAAGCACAGCGTTGAATGTGCCTCGCTAATAGAAGAGAAGAATATTCAACTTGCCTTCATATCAGAAACAGGGACAGATATTAGTTCTGGTCCTGACATTGTAAAAGTCACTTCTCCAGGCTACCTTTGTCACCTCCTTAATAGGCCTCATAAAAAAGGAGGGGGCCTGGCTATAATATATCTTTCTCAATTAAAGCCACCTTCCATATAGCCTCTAACTCGGACTGTGAGGCACTGGCCTTTAGTTTCCAATTAACAAACCATCATATGTTCAAGGGTATCCTGGTATATAGACCTCCAGGACCCAGGCGCTCTGCCACATCCTCTTTTGAGAATCTACTGGAAGAGGGGATGAGCTCAGACTCCTTCACTATCCTAGGGGATTTCAATTACCACCTAGAGGTATTGGAGGACTCTGACACAGTAGCCCTCACAGATTTGATGAGGAGTGCTGACCTGATCCAACAGGTGTCGAGCACTACACACTTGGCAGGACACACTTTAGATGGTATTTTCTCAAACCATCCCAATCTACAGTTTACGGGCATACTGCCTTTGACCTGGTCAGATCACATGGGAGTTCAATTTGAAATTCTCCTTGACGTCTGTCCTATGGTAGAGAAAGGCCCTAAGATCCAGATTCTAAGCAGGTCCTGGGACACCATTGATAGCTTAGATCTACAGGCAGTACTTATGGCCTCTATGGTTCAGTTATCTGCAGATGCGGAAGAAGCAGTCACTCACTACACAGCTTGAGTAGACTCGGCATGTAATAAGCTAGCCGCAGCTAGAATGATACGCCCAAGAAGAACAAATCCTACAGCCCCCTGGTATTCAGAAGACCCGAGGAGACCAAAGCTGTCCTGTAAGCTCTTTGAGCGAATCTGGAGAAAACACTATTTGGAAGGGGACAAACAGAAATATAGACTCAGCCTATCTATCTACAAACATCTTATATTTGAAGCAAAGAAAAACTTCTACACTAAACAAATTAATTTGGCAAATAACTCTACAAAAGAGCTTTTTAAAACAGTTTCTAGTCTGGTCTTCCCTGCTATGACAAAAGTTGAAGCAAGTCAGAAACTCTGCGACGACATAGCCAAGTTCTTTCTGAATGAAGTAGAAGCTATCTTTTTAAATTTTAGTCACCCTAATCCTGAGGAAATAAGTACACGGACAGAGGGAAGGCTACTAACTACTGACTCCCCGATGATTTTTAACAAATTTGAGGATCTGTCTACAATAGACACTGAAAAGCTTCTTCTCTCCGCCCGATCAGGTTCCCCCTATGGTCCCTGCCCAGTCTCAATAATTAAACAGGCACATGTGCCTGTAGCGCTAGTCCTCAACCCATTGTTTAATGCAATGTTGGTCGAAATCTTCCCTAGCCCCTGGAAATCGGCTTTGATACTGCCACTACTGAAAAAACCCAACCTTGACCCAAATAATTTACGACCCATATCCCATCTTCCGTTACCAGCAAAATTGGTTGAGAAAAATATGAATTTACAACTTAGTACTTTTCTAATAGGGAAAAACGCTCTGGATACAACTCAGTTTGGGTTTAGAAAAGGGCATAGTACTGAATCTGCATTGATAACATCTACGGAGGGGATCAGGGAAGCTGTGGACAAGGGAGGCAAAGCTGCCTTGATTTTGCTGGACCTGTCCGCAGCCTTTGATACGGTCCATCATGATGTTCTGATGGACCGTCTGGCTGAATGTGGTATCCAAGGTAAAGCCCATGACCTCCTTGGATCTTTTTTATCAAACAGATCTCAGACGGTGGCATTGGGTAATTTTAGTTCTAAACCCTTTTCACAGCTGTGTGGAGTACCCCAAGGGTCCTCCCTTAGTCCTACTCTTTTTAATATTTATGTTATTTCACTAGCTATCCTGATCAGATCATTTGGCTTTAATTTGACTTCATACGCAGATGACACACAAATAGTGGTGGCTCTGCGGCCTAGTCAGACTTCATGAATTGAAGACCGGTTCCACGATTGCATGGCAGCAATTGGAAAATGAATGTCACAGAACTGTCTAAAATTAAATTCTGAGAATGAGGTCATCTTGTTTGGTAATGACCCTAACTTTTGGACCTCAATATGGTGGCCTAAAGATATGGGATCACCTCCTGTTCCTGTAAGGAAAGTGAAGAATTTAGGAGTCATTATCAAAGAGAAACTTAGTTTTGGGGACCAAATCAATGCTATGGCTTCTTCCATCCATTTTTTAATCAAAATGATTAGGAAAATACTACCCTTTTTGCCTACATCTTGTCAGCGAACGGTAGTCACAGCCCTTGTCTTGTCCAGACTTGACTACTGTAATGGCTTATATTTAAATATTCAGTAACACTTTGCAAACAAACTTCAGATGCTACAGAACGCAGCCGCAAGGCCGATCACAGGCACGCCCAAATTCGCATCTATTTCTAATGATTTAAAGAAACTTCATTGGTTGCCAGTCAAGCATCGAGTACGTTTTAAATCTCTGAGTATGGTGTTTAAGGCACTACATGGGACAGGACCTGATTTACTAAAAAGGAAATTACAATGGTATACACCGGGCAGAACCCTGCGCTCCGGAGGAGCCAAGCTGGTGACTGTGCCATGTATTAAACAAGCATTTGCAATGCAATAGGTCTCGCATTAGGAATGTTTGAGCTATTGGTATTGTAAATGACAAATTTTGTATTTATGTGTTGGTTTTGAAAATAGCTAAATTAATAGCTTTGTCATTTACAATGCCAATAGTTTTAACTTTCGCAAATGTGACACCTATAGCATTTGTAATGCAATGTGTGTTGTATTTACGTGACTTAGATGTATTGATGTTACAAATAACAATGGCTTTTAATTTTTTAAATAATTAATACTTAACTAAAAGGTATTGTAATGTATAATGGCAATAGCTTAAACGTTTGTAAATAACTTTTGGGAAGATTATGTTCAGTGTATTTTATTGTGACGAAAATCCAAGAACAGAAGCGAAAACATTTAACATCTTTTTATGACATTTGTAATAAAGCTTGAAACATTGACAGAACATATTTGAACCAGTTGTTGTTGAATGGTTGCACAGATTGATGCTGTGGTGGCGATGAGTGATGTTGTTTTGGCGACAAGTGATGCGGTGGCGTTCAGTGATGCTGTTGTAGCGCATAGTGATGTTGTGATGCCCCTGAGTGATGCTGTGGTGGTGCTGAGTGATGCTATGGTGATGCAATAGATAGAGTGAGTGAGATAGATAGATAGAGGGAGGGAGGGCGATAGAGGGAGGGAGGGCGATAGAGGGAGGGAGGGCGATAGAGTGAGGGAGGGCGATAGAGTGAGGGAGGGCGGTAGAGTGAGTGAGGGCGCTAGAGTGAGTGAGGGCGGTAGAGTGAGTGAGGGCGGTAGAGTGAGGGTGGTAGAGTGGTAGAGTGAGGGTGGTAGAGTGGTAGGGTGAGGGTGGTAGAGTGAGGGCGGTAGAGTGAAGGCGGTAGAGTGGTAGGGTGAGGGTGGTAGAGTGAGGGCAGTAGAGTGAGGGCGGCAGAGTGGTAGAGCGAGGGCGGTAGAGTGGTAGAGTGAGGGCGGTAGAGTGAAGGTGTGAGGGCGGTAGAGTGGTAGAGTGAGGGCAGTAGAGTGGTATAGAGAGTGCGGTAGAGTGAGGGCGTGAGGGCGGAAGTGTGGTAAAGTGAGGGCGGTAGAGTGAGGGCGGTAGATTGGTAAAGTGAGGGCGGTAGAGTGAGGGCGGTAGAGTGGTAGAGGTAGAGTGGTAGAGTGAGGGAGGTAGAGTGAGGTCGGTAGAGTGAGGTCGGTAGAGTGAGGGCGGTAGAGTGAGGGCGGTAGAGTGAGGGCGGTAGAGTGGTAGAGTGAGGGAGGTAGAGTGAGGGCGGTAGAGTGGTAGGGTGAGGGCTGTAGAGTGGTAGAGTGAGGGCGGTAGAGTGGTAGAGGAAGGGTGGTAGAGTGGTAGAGTGAGGGCGGTAGAGTGAGGGCGGTAGAGTCCGGTCAAGGAAAACTAATAAAGGAAGCTAAGCATGCATGCAGAGAGGCGAGTGAGAGACTAGCGCTGCCTGCTCCGTAAGCATTAGAAAGAAAAGTGTGTGGCAGAAGTACAGGCTACCTGACTCTTCACACGCACCCATTCAAATGTTGGCCTCTCAGCGGAGTCTGCCAACTAGACAAAAACGTGGAGGTGGGGCGGTTAACTAATGAGGCAGTAAAAAAAAAAACAGTGCTCTCTGAATTAGTGAGACCGTGGCAGAAGTGCATGCTACCCGACTCTGAACTATCCCCCAAAGTGGGTCATCACACTGCCCTCCAAAGTCCGGCCAAGGAAAACTAACAAAGGGAGCTAAGCATGCATGCAGAGAGGCGAGTGAGAGACTAGCGCTGCCTGCTCCGTCAGCATTAGAAACAAAAGTGCGTGGCAGAAGTACAGGCTACCTGACTCTTCGCACGCACCCATTCAGTTGTTGGCCTCTCAGCTGAGTCTCCCAACTAGACAAAATTGGAGGTGGGGCGATTAACTTAACGAGGAAGTTAAAAAAAAAGCATTAAAAATGCAATAGGTCTCGTCTTTGATTAATTTAAAGCCATTTGCTATGCTATACAATACCATTAGCAAAGCAAATGGCTTTAACTTAATCAAAGGCGAGACCTATTGCAATTTCAATACTTTTTTAGCTGTCTCCCACAAGTGCTTACCACCCCACTCGTGTTGCTTTCTCTCATCCTATCCGCTTTTTCTTCTTGCGCGCTATTATCTCCTTTTTTTGTTGTTTTGGTTTTGGTCTAAAAAATAATTTTCTTCTGCCATCCTAGATCAGTACACCATGGTACCCATGTCATTCTGCTGGTGCACACTGCCCTAGAGATGTAGGTTTCCTGTGCAATCTGATCACACTCTTTTCGCACCATCATAGGATTTCACAAATATTGCATAGGTGACACTTGAATCCTGTTCACCGACACGCCACAGGCAGTCAGGTTTTTGAACATTTTAACATTTGTGCCCCATCTCGATGATGATAAAACTTCGCCACGTTTTAAGATGATGGTGATCTGGGCGCCTATGTGCACCTGACTCCTTCCTGGATGGTATACTTCAGTACTGGTTTCCTTATGCAGCCTCCCCTATCTGCAACATTCAAAATAAACCCGGAAGTGAACAGCTGGGACCACCCAGGCGGAACGGAGATTATGAAGGAAGGTAGATGCAGAACCTGGGAAAATACAGAGCAAGCATCATTACAGACCATGGCGGGGAAATCTAAAGAGCACCAGCTGTGACCCTGCCCTGCTGTGTACCTAGTGAGGGCTGCCTGTGCCTGTTCTTTGCTGTCTCAAGGGGACCACGCCTGCTGTGCCCCTCCTCCTGTAATGTCCATAGGTCAGCAGTAGTTGTCTCTAGTATCGAGCAGGGGTGTAGCTACCAATGTTGCAACAGGTGCAGTGGTCCCAGTGCTCTCTTCAGGTCTTGTGTCTCCGTAGTTTAATAAGTGTGTTTCTTGGGTCTGACCGGGTTCCTAGGTGCGCGCGCTTCCTTGCCCTGGCACAGCCATTTTTTAGGTTTTGCCTAGCCAATGCGTACGAAGTACGCATGTGCTAGGAAAAAGCTAATGAGTATAGTATATGTGGCTTGGAATACGCTCCTGGGATGAGATACGGTCCCGGTTTCCAAACCGTACGATTGCTACTTCAATCGTTCTTAATCGAGTCAAAGCGTGATTCGGTCAGCCGGTATGAGTTACACATGCTGACTAGGGTGTCCAAAACGGATGTTCAACAGATTGGTGCATTGACCGAGTGTTCTATACCCTGATGAATCTGCCGAAATTTACGGGGCAGTGAAACATGTCGGTATCAGGTACTGGTAGGCGATATTAATCTACCAACCTCATTTTTAATTCTTCAGCTCACACTGATACGAAGAATAAAGTAATTGAGTGGGTGTGGCTGTTGATTTTAAGTCACTCTGTCTGTTATGAGTTAATGTTGTTGGACTCTTTATGTTGCACCTTTACACGCATTTCAGTTTGTGTGTTGTAATTGTTTCTGTTTTCTGTTCGGATTGGAAGGCACCCGATGATGAGAAAGGGGCATTGAGTTGGTAACATCTGCCAACATCCCCGAGGGTGTTCGCCCGTGAGGTGCCTTCCTCTCCACCACACATTTTTTCCTCTTAAGGAGTGTACACAAGTGGTGAAGTGTGGATAGATGCACTGTTAGTCTATACGGCAGACATCTATGGGACATCACGCTGGACATTTTTTGAATTGAGACCGCAGTATTTAATTTTTTTGGAACCATAGAATGAGTGGGGACAACTAGACATTAGAGGAGCAATACCATACTGCTATATAAAGCAGGGGTTTAACTCGATATGCAAAAGATGAATGCAACCTGAGTGATGTGTACTCATGTCTTTGCTAAGTTATTAGCGCCCCAGGTATAGGGATCTTGTTGTTGTTTTACTGGTTAGAGTGGAGGGCGATCTCCTATACCGTTCCATATCCCTCTTGACTCCTTTTTGCTATTGCTTGGAATACGCCCCCGTCTTTCATTGGCTAGCTCCATAAATGGAGGCTAGCCATTGGAAGACACGTTTGTCCGTCAATGCAGGACCAGATTCGGGGGCGTTCCCGAGAATTTTTGGCGACGTCAGCCGAAAGCCAGTTCTCGGGAACGCCCCCGAGTCTGTTCCGGCATTGACGGCATACGCCCTCAATACAGTTGCCCGATAGCGCTCTGTTTACCGTCTTCCTAGGTTCCCCTGTAATGGGGGCGGTGGAGTAGATGGCTTCCGTGTCCCTGACTGGTGAGTAAGCTTCTTTCTGCAGTCGCCGCCCGGCCCGCGACCAGGAAGCCAGGCAGGCCGGGGGCGGAACTGCGGGACACCCCCGTGACGTCATTCCCGGGCCGCTCTGTGATTGGCTGCCGGCCCGGGACCTGACGGGGAAGACGAGCTGCCCGCGTCTCCTCCTTCGTTCGGCAAATAAGCCTTTTCTTGGAAGAGCAGTCTGAGTCTGCGCACGCAAGAGGAGAAAATGAGAGAGAAGTGTTGGATGGAAAGTAGGGTTTTAAACTGCTCCTTTGGTGTTTTTCTGTGCTCCCCCTCGGCTTCTCACTTCGCCACATAGGTGCACGTGGTGAGAAGGAATACCCGGACGGCCGTAATTAGACCCGTGGGCAAAGTACAGTGCTGCTTTCAAGTCCTTGTGCTGTAACTCCGCAGAGCTACAAAGCTTTGTCTTAACATTGTCAGTGATTTGTAGCGCGCCAGCTTTAAGAAAATTTCAGATGAAAATGTGAGTAAAGTTGTTGGGTTTAGCATATGTGGCCTTATTTTAAACCTTGTTTTTTTTTTAGCACATGACACCGCCCCTCCCCTTCCTTGCACACACCGAAGCCGATATTAGTCGTAGTTAGCATAACAGTCTTTCTACTGGCTGCATGGCGGACTGTATGTCGTCCCGCCGCTGTGCCCCCGCTCCCCTCCTCCCCGAGTGTGCTGAATGCCGAAAGTGTATTTGCTTTCCTCCGAAGGTTGCTAGCTGACCTGCAGGTCCGCAGCGGGGGAGGCAAGAAGGAAGACCAGGACGGCTGTAATTAAACCCATGGGCAAAGTATAGTGTTGCTTTCAAGTCCTCGCGCTGTAATTCCGCAGAGCTACAAAGCTTTGGCTTAACACTTTCAGTGATTTGTAGCGTGCCAGCTTTAAGAAAATTTTAGATGAAAATGTGAGTAAAGTTGTTTGGTTTAGCATATCTCTGCGCTCTTTCCATTTTTAACCACACAGGGATAGCTTGCCATCTTTGGTTCATGCAGTTAAAAAACAACTCGCACTATTTAATAATGCCTAAATAAACATACACCATGTCGGACAAACTGGTACATGTAATTGTACATGTACAGTAATGTCACCGTACGTCACGTGGCTACGTGACGTACCACGTTAGCGCGCTCACTACAGTACATCATCACAGAAAAACGAAGCAAAGCAAGCCATACCCAGACTAGCGTCCTAACACCGCTCAGAGTGTATCGTACGCTACAAGTGCCGTAAAGAAGAACAACCAATCGTCGGAGTATTGTGTGTGTGTGAGTGACAGTGTATGCTTCTTAACCGCAATCTTTGAAGTTTGATTTTACACCTATATTTTTATAAATTATTTTTTTAATGATTTCTGACAGAATCTAAATCGACTCGCTGCTACTCAGTAGGGTCAGGTGACCAGAATTTGAAAGCCCAAGACCGGCACATTTCTCAAACAGAGAAGAAGGACTACAATTTTAATTCAACCCAGCGTACAGAATGACAGCGCTCCTCAGCAGAGAATTACAGAAGAGGCAGTAAGAACATTCATAAAAAGCCATTTATAAACCCAGCAGCTTGCCTGTTAATTAAATTGCTTTCTTCTAAAAGCTGCTAACTATCCCTGCTGTGCAAAACATAAAAAAGATACCTCGCACTGTTTTTTCAGCCGACCTTCTCTGAAAAACTGGGACATGACCTTAATTTCCTGAAATCTGCCGGGAAGGCTGGAGAAAAACCGGCGCTGTCCGGGCAAATCCGGGACGCCTGGTCACCCTATGCTATTGGACGAGGCTATTCTTTATACATTGCATAAACTTGAGCTTTCTATTTCAGTGCGTGCGTTTACGCCACATGGGTATCAGTAAGTGCCACTGGGGAGACACGGTGCATAGCTGCCTGTCAGACCCCTCCGTGTGCGCTTGTCAGTTTTTGATTCGAATAGTGTGTTCTGGGTGTGCATTAAGTGCACTTGTACATTTTTGCTGGTCCCCAATCTGTGCGTGCGCTCCTTATGCGCACGTGTCTCAGTATACCTTATTTGTGAGTGCGCATTTAGCATTTACGTAAGCACTTGTTTGTGACTGACGCTCGTAAATCCTCTAGCCCTGGAAGTGCCCCTGCATAAGCGGTGTCAACACACGCCCTTCCTGAATCCGTCTGTTTCTGTGTTTTTATTATCTCCTGCGTGTGCGACTAGGCCCCGGTGGCTGTGTGTACTTCAGGCTACCTGCGCCCTGGCACATCTGAGGTGTGCAAGTACAAGGTCTTGATTGAATTTAGGGCAACCCTTCATGAGCTTCACACCAATGACGGATCCATCAAAAAGAGCAGACAATTTTATCGCAGTTGCGTGTATTCTGTTTTGCGGTTGGTCATCGTTTCTGCGTTTGTTAGGGTTTCACAATGCGTATTGTGTGCCAGCTGCAGTGCCGAGATGACACGTTACAGCACGTGTGCAACCTCTTCTCTGTAAAGCGCAAATTGCAAACTCACACGGCTTTCTGGTGCAAAGGCGAAATGAAGTGAATTGTAAGTGTGTGTGTGTGTGGTGGGGGGGGGGTTCATTCTTCAGATGGGTATGTAAAATGCCAAGGAAGGGAAGACTTTGGGCTCTGTACCCAGCCAATCAGCAGCAGCCAGGTCGGGGCGCAGCGAGAAGGTCAGTGGCAGGGGTGCACGATCCAGCAGCGATCACAGCGAGGGGTGAAGTTTATTGCTGGAGGGCACAGCATCTTCCAGAGGAGACCGCCGACACTGCTTGTCAATTTTAAAAATCGTGGTCCAGCAAAGATCCCTGGTCACCTATTCATTGTCACGTATCACCGAACCGGCGTATTGAAGATTTGGAACAATGCTGT
Source organism: Lissotriton vulgaris (assembly GCF_964263255.1). Taxonomy (NCBI): domain Eukaryota; kingdom Metazoa; phylum Chordata; class Amphibia; order Caudata; family Salamandridae; genus Lissotriton; species Lissotriton vulgaris. The sequence continues at coordinate 953,719 of NW_028240613.1, read as the reverse complement.
TGGGCTTTCCTGGGGGTACCCCCAGGCGCTTCTTTCCACCAAGTCTCATGCCAATCTGCTTATTCCTCCATCCACAGAGTATTCTTGCGCACTTAAAAATAAAGTGCAGCAGCCGTACCTGTAGCAGTAGTGTGAAGTGAAGTAGTGTGGCTCACTGGTTAGAGGCGGCAGACTCGAGAGCAGAGGACGGCCCGGGACCAGGGTTCGATTCCCGGCGCGGCAGGTTTCTGGACCAGGGTCAGCGGACTCGATAATTCTCTCGCCTCGGTGCCCACTCTGATCAGCGATCACACTCGGCAACTCTGGGCATTAGCTTGCCTCATCTTCACTAACGGCCCCACCAGACCGCCGGGGATGCCTGGTCTCACCCTGGAGATACCCATTAAGGGACCATCTCTCAGGGAAGCCAGGAAGGGTTTCGCAGCGGTCGAAGCGCCTTGGGACCCTATGGGTAAGTAGTGCGCTATATAAATGCCTATACATTACATTACATTACATTAGCAGCAGCCCAGGACGTACACTGTCTGCTCCTCGCCGTTCGGATCCACCTGCTCCAGGGACATCCCTGATTCAAGCCCCACTAGAATCCTGTCGGGGGAAAGTCCCCCACCACCCTACACCGAGAATCAAGTCCTGCGGATTTTGCCTTCGGTTGCCATAGTGGGGAAATTGGACTGGTGCATGACGCTGCTCGAACTCCGCATGAGTTTTCCGGAGATATCTCATGCCCAGGGGCGGTGGGTGACATTTGAAAGTGGTGGGGCGCAAAGTGATTTGCATACTGCACCGTAGCGAGCGAGCGTAGCGAGCGAGCCCGAACACCAAAAGGTGGGTTTGGGGGGATAACCCCCTCAAGAAAATTTTGAAAAAAAGGAAGAAAAATCGTGCATTTTCAAGCAAATTTGAGAAAGCAGGAAGGTTAATAAAGCAATTGTGAAAGTGCAGTTATTACATTAATAGATGGCATAACATAGGTAGCTGCTTATTCAGTATAACCACAGAGCTTCATACATTCCGTCCTATTACGCTCAGGTGCTGAATTCAGACTATAAGACTTTCATGAAAATCTCAGCTCTAAGAGTAGAAGAATTTGTTGTGGGTGATGACACAAGGAAAGATCAAATCATTGCAATTGGTGGCACTGACAGAGTGAAGTTATTCTAAGATGGACTCAGCAACCATGGATAAGGCAGCATGATGGAAGGATGGCAGCCATATCAAGATCCTGCCCTACAACATTGGTACTGACTGTTACCCCATTACCAATAAACAGTTTTTGATGTGGAGTAAATAGATTCCTTGTGTTTTCACAGCTTTAAATCAGAATATTTAGCAACTAGAATGGGATGTCAATGACCCATGACTGATGCCAAGCAAGCAACAATGGTACATGCAGAGGAGTAAAATGTATTGAACCGTTCTCAGACCATCCCCAAGGATCGCTTATAGACTAGCATCTGTCCCACCTATTAGTCATGAAAATGCACATGAGCTACCCAATTATAAAACTTTGCCCCAACCACAACAGGAGGTGCCACTGATGTGAGTAGTAAAGGCTAAATTTAAGGTGAGCATTACATAACAGAGACACATTTCAGACTCAGATACTGCTGGAAGGGGATCCAGTTGTCTTTTGGCTGGGAAGTCACTGGGGAAGCAATGAGGGAATAAACCTCGGGGCACATGAACAACATTTAAAAGTAAGACAGGCCTGGGCTGGTCACGTGTCCCCAGATGCAAAAAGCTGAATTAAAGAATCCATATAATAACAGCGTTTTGAAGCCACGTGCAAAAAGGCGGACTAGAACATACAACCTTTCAAATGCCCCTGCGGGAATGTATATCATAATGGCAATCATATAGGCATATCATGCACAGATCAATGGTTGTCTATACCACAGGCATGTCATGCACTGGTGATTATTTCAATACGACATTCCATAAATCAAAGTAAATTAAATTCATATGTGGTCAAAAAAGTTACACAGGCCCGATTGCCCACGTGAACAGGTGAAATTAAAGAGAGTTGTGAGACTCTAAATTAGAATGAATTGCATACAAAAGAGATCATGGCTCCAATTCCAGAATGTATACATACCAGAAATCTATCTAAAGCAGTGAATGTTGTGTTGATTAACTTGCTTTGAATGCACTGTTAAGAACTAACCTTGAAATGAGATCCCACAAAAACAAAACACAAGCTCCTCACCCGTGTGTATTATGTGGGTCAGCTACGGTTGTGCGGATGTGTCGGATCAGTAAATCTGTGCATACCTTAATTTAACCTTATACCCCTGTGTATCAGTGCGTATAATTCGTGCTGATATCCTTATTCCGTACTAAAAATCCTACCTGTGTTTGTCAACAAGAAAAAAGAAGATCTGTGGGTCGGGCAGGTAAAATGGTAAGGAAAAGCGATGAGAAAACAAAAAGAAATGTTCGTTCAGTACTCTGAACAACTTGCATGCTCTTTTTGTCCCAAGTAGGACTGTCTAAAACGGTCCTTGCATTTTAGCAATTATCGTACATACTGGGTGAACCAGCGACCTCGGCGTGCATGTTGATTAACATAACACTCAGAAATTATAAGAGTGAATGAAAGAGGACTCACAGTAAAGTCTGTGTGCTATTCAAAAAATCGAGGCACTTTATACACGAAATGAAACTTTCTGTGAGGTAGTCTGCTGGTCTGTGCAGGAAATGTATATTTAGTGCTCATTAGAACCCAAACATTTGAAAAGAGGTCATGCACGTGTTATCTGCTGAACAGATGTATGCCTCCCTATGAAAACATACTAGCCCGTCACCATGCAAGGTATGTGGTTCTTTTTATTTTAAATTGGGCAATTAATATTGAAACCATCACCTGCAGGAACAGCAAAAGAAGTGCTGGTGCTGGGCACCTGAAAGCACCTGCTCAAATTGAGCACTGGTGATAAAGGTATTCACACAACAGGCACATTCAGTCCTTGGCCTCTCTGCGAGCTTCTTGAAAATGGTAGTGTGCCAATTGTGAGCTCGCATATAAAGGGGGTCACACTACTGTCAAATATGTACTCAAAGAAAGGAAACGAGGATGCAGTGCTCACGGGTGAGTGGAGGGGCATGTTCTGTGCGCATGGGACATGGAAAGGTGGAGGAGATGAAAGGAAGTATGCACAAAAAGGAGAGAATGGAAACTGTTGGAGAGGAGAACGACTGCTTGAGAGGCATGCAGGTGCAAGATTCCAGGAATACATGGGGAGGAACATGGGAGCATGTTTCAAAGAGAGAAAGAGTGCAGAGGAAAATGGTGTGAAAAAGAAAGCGAGAGAGAGTGAGACACACTGAAGACCTTACCACATACACAGAGCTTAGTTATTTAATTCAAAGTGCTTCACTCCTTTCAGAGAACCCCACAGCTTTAACACCAATAAAAGTCACTTTCATTTTCAGTTGGTTGTTGCTTAGCGTGAATTAATTTGACAAGAAATGTGGTCATTTTTTTTGTTTTCTAATAAAGGTGCCAGGAAGCCCCTCTGTGCTCCATGTAACGATACATAAATGTAATAAAACAATTGTGTTTAATAATATTGATAATAAACCTTATCACAAAATTCGAATAAATACCCTGTTGTCGGTCAGTTTAAAATCATTTAATCCATCTTAATCAAAGGCCCATTGAGAAAAAAACTTGCCTTTGAAACAATTAAGTGAATCAGAGCTATTGCGGACCCACAATCTGCCGAACTAAACAACTGAATTTCCAGCATCTTTTAGAGAGGGACAGACAGAGGGACGAATATAGGGTGGCAACAAACATTACCCGGGGCTTCACTGGTACCCAGTAAACAAAGGGGTCAAAGGTTTACATACTTTAGTACAACACACGCACTGCAGTAAAAAACGAAAGGATGTTTAAACATTTATGGGGTACAATTAAAAAGACCTTTGAATATAGCTGCAGTGACACCTTTCACTTTCAAAACGTGCAGTTCACAATTGATATTGTAACAAGTCACCGCAGCATATGCTGTTCCCCTGCACTGAGGCGTGAATGAGCTTCTGGAGTTCAGTGCCCCTCTGCCTGACAAAAGCCTGCCCCTTACTCTATCCAGCTCAGAGCCGAAGATGAAATAAAACCCACACACCACATGCACACACACACACACACACACAACACCTGCCCTCTCGTCACCAATTACATGAGCTTTAGACTCAAAATGTACTGTGGCTACCTTCCTTTGGTTGGAGGAAGCCAAAAGGGTGCACACTCTCCTACTGCCCCAGGCAGAATGGTCTCACTGCTCCTACTGCCACATGCTGGCGGCAACAGGGGGATGCCAATGATCAAGAAGAGTCAATGCTGCTAATGTGTCCATGATGCCTCCCTGCTCTGGCTCTTATCAGGTTTTGACATCCTGCAGATGCTAGGCGATGGGCAGCGAGGAGTCCATTACCTTTAGTATCAAGCATAGCCAATGGGGCATCTAATCATGGCATCGCTCCAGCATCCTCACGACAGTGGCATGTAACAAATGTGACTCTCTTTGGGGAATTAGTGCATATTATTATATATAGTATGAGAGACCTACAGAAAATAATTGTCTTCAGCTAACGATTAAAACCAGAGGACAAACCTGACAGCAAAGTCCCTACAAAGAACTGAAGAAGCGTTTTCTCTGCAATCATATGGACTGGTACTGGCTTCCATCCAGTGGGAAACATCCGGATATGAACGGTGTCACAATTTTTGTGTTTTATAGGCGACAAAGGCAGAAGCTTTGTTTGAAGAGAGAAACAGCAACAAATTGCAAATGTTTGTGAATGCCCAAAAAGTAAAACATGTGTCGATGAGGACCAAATTCTTACTGGTGGCTAATCGATTGACATGTTCTCCAGGAGCAGCCAAGCTCTCAACCAGAACCATACATTTACGACAGAATAAAGTTTATAATACTTGAAAGGTTTCTGCTGACAAAATAGTATTTAGAGTCTAATAGTCTAATATCTGCTGCTAAATAAAGAAATCATTCTGTAAATCATATATTTCTATTGTCTCACTGACACATTAATGTTTGTTTAGCAGAGCTGTTAAACTTGAAGGTAGTATATCAACCTGAATGTATAAATAGGATTAAAAATACCGTTCGCTATACCTTTACCAATATTGTGTACCTATGCAATGCCAAGTAATGATTTTCACAGCAATATTGAAAACATGGACACCAACATCAAAACAAATATAGCTTAATTTCTATTGGCCATCATTTCATTGTCTTGTATGAGAATATATAATCATTTCACAAAATAATAAAAATTGCCAGATGGAAATTGCGTTTGTCCACTGTTAACTAAAGTTTAATTTATCAAAACGATATCTATACCATTGATAAATTGTAGAATTCATCATCTCTTCTGGCATCTGATAGATTTGGGTTAGGCCAATCGCAGGCTGTCCACGCCCCTAATATATGACCATAGTTAATGAATAAAGTGCTGCTGCAATGGTCGTGTGAGCTGTAGGATTTTGATTTAAGTAAACAAGGTTCATTTTGAGAAGGCATGTTTAATTCATCTATCACTCTTCTCTAGATCTAAGCTAAAAAACGTTATCGCCTGGCGTTCCAGCTGGACTGTCGAACCTCCTAAACATATACGGGATAATGTACACCCAACTGTGCATAATGATACTGCAAGTCACTGAGGAGTTACATGACCACATAGATGCACATGGCTGAAGTTAGGGTACCGTTGTAGATAGATGCAGGGGTACACAGAGGTGACTTGCTCCATTCCTATCATGTAGGCCTAGCTGGGGGTACGTTCTTCAATATAATTAGTGGGGACAAGCACATTTATATTACATCAAAGCATATATTTCTGGAAAGTACGTCATGATGTGATTCAAGTGCATGCCTGCCATAGTCAACTGGCCAAATGTGGAACCAAGCATGCTGCAATTTGACCAGTGACGTTATTTGTTTGGTAGAGATGTCAGAACGTTCCTGTAATAAGAAAACAATTTAGGTCACGTAATCAGCCTACAACACTTTCTCTCTGATTGTAAAGAAACCCAAAGGTGTCCTGAGTTTTGTTTCAATGAGTCTGATTCACACAAAAAATATACATCTACCTCATGGGTGCTTAGGAAGAGGAGTGGTGCCGCGGCTAGGGCGACTGACTCCGGAATTTGGGGATCACGGTTCGATCCCCGGCACCGGTGGCAGATTAGCCCAGCACCATGTGACTCTGGGCAATAGCTTGCTTAATCTTCCAGACGGCCCCCAGCGCCTAGATTCCCTTACGGGTGATTGTTTGAGCTTTACAAATGTGGATTATTAGGTTAAGTGGAGGGGTACACTTTTTGGGGGAATTCACAAGTATTCCAGAAGTACTGCTTGAAACTTGGGACAGTCACAGTTTTCCAGCGTTCCTTCATGGAAGTACATGGAGTACGTTAACCCTAGTGTAAATGCTTTGCCAAAGTTTGTATGCACTTGATAACTTTAAATACACACCTCCAAGGGAAAAATAACTACCCTCACACTTCCACCAATTTGGGGGTTATTCCATCCCTGGCCAGGGATTACTCCTGGTCTTTATAAAAAGTAAATATTTGACCAAATTGGGGTCTGCATTGGTCCTTGGAATCATTTGAAATGTACAACTTTGTCGGTGTTTGTCTAGTTTCCATGACACCACCATCCAGGAATGCCCATTCCTCGGCGCTGGGAAAAGATAACTCCACGTAATAATATCCCCATCTCATGTAATATGGGCTTGAAGATAAACGTGCAGCTATACATCATGCCAGTTGGCACCTGCTTTATTTATTTTTATTTTTTTATTTTTTTTATTTCATCATCAGAAAAACAAAGTGTAAACAATTGATTATTTTAACATATATATCAGTTATAACAGAAGTCATTCAATTAGTGCTTTGTCACTTAAAGAATCAAACGAATTGTACAACATATTCTTAAAAGGCAAAGTTTAAACGAAAGCGAAAACAAAAAAAACAACAAAAAAAAAGAGAAAAAAATGAAAAATTACAAAGAGGGCTAAGTAGTTTTTGACCCCACCGACTATAATCTTGTAAGAATAAGCATGAGTCGTTGGCACCTGCTTTAAATGTGGCTGCACACATTGGTCTTATGAATCGCCAGGCAACTTTGATCGGGTAAAAAACACGAGGGTATTATTTTCGGTTTAAAATGGCACTTTAAATCAGTAAGTCGGGGTGCAGCTAATTAAAACAGCAGGGGTCAAGACCAAACTATAGCTGTAATTTAAATCCTAGCAGGTCGTCAGAGGGCGCGAAACACCCACCATGTGCTACTGGTCAACTGGGCTTCCCACTAGAACTTTCAAATAAAAGCTAAACCCACTTAAAGAAACACACATTTTGTTTTGAAAGCAGTGGCTCCTGCACAAATATGATATTTAAGAAAGTAAAGGATATTTGATTTGGACCAAATTTATTTTCTCAAAGTCATGTAAACGTGCATACGCCCTTGGAGTGATTAGTAATGCTTTACAATTTAATTTTCCAAAATTCGCACCCAGCATGGGGCCCACAAAAACAAATGCTGCCTTTCAGCCATTTAGTAAAACGTTTAGCACAGCTGTAATTCCGATTGTTAAACAAACAGGCTCACTTCTTAGATCCTTGCTTTCGCCGTTTTGTTTGTGGAAAATGTAAGTATTTGCAAAGTATGAGGAGGCTTCTCATTACCAGGACCGCAGCGCGCGCTGTCAAGTCTGTGCAGGGCCCGGGGTGAGTTGGGAAATGCGAACAGATTGCTGGGGGTGTTCTGCGCTGTAAGCCCTTCTCAAATAAGTGCTTATTGGTGGAGGCCGAGAGCGCTGCCAGGAATGTCACGGCGGCATGTATTGTCAGACTTACCCTGTGCCTTAACTTCTTGTTTTCAGAGTGGGAGATGGCCCTGGGCCCAGATTCCAGACACATGTGCCATTAGACTGTAGACGGAAAGGTGCTGATTATTTCTCGGCTGCGCGTTTTCTGAGCGGAATGTTGCACGGGGTTCTCGTCCTGTTAGCTCCTCAGCTTGCGGCTGCCACGTCACAAAACCAGCCAATTGCAAATACCCCCACGCGCGGCATCCAATGATGGAAGCTGCGGGGCTGACAAGCCAATCCTGGGGCTGCATGCAGCACCAGGATTGGCTAGGGGGGCTTATTTGCTGCTCGCCCTGTCGCCCTTTGTGAACCCGGGCTGTGGCAGGCGAACAGCACCCCTGGGTCCCGCTGGGGACCTTACAGTGCTCAAGCTTGAGGAAGTACCCAACTTTCCCAAGCATGCGCACTGTAAATTCCCCATCGGGATTGCGCAACTATCGGGATTGCGCAACCGCCGCAGGCCACCTGGCGGCTGATTGTTGCAATGAATGTATTGCATGTATTTATTTTATTTAGAGAAGGATTGCGGCCGGCGGCAGCGATGCGGGTCCATGTGGTGGCTGGTGGGGCTACGCCCCTACGCCCCAATGGACGCACCGCTGCTGCTCATGCCCGATCGTCAGCGAGGTTATACGTTCCAAAATAAGATAGACGATACCTGTCTGCCAGTAATATTTCCGGTCGCCATTTTGTCTTGGGATCTTTTGGCTCGCTGTCTCCGTGGTGCAAGGACTTTCAGGTAAGCGATTTTCGTGTCGGGTCTCCTTCACTGTCCCTTTTGAATGCTCGGAATTTTGGACTTCATTTATTTCTCTTTCGTTTCAGGTATTTGACGGCAGGGTGGTGTAACTATTTCCGGTCGCCATTTTGTCTTGGCATCTTTGGCACCCTTTCATCCATCCACCCATCATTCATCCCACCACCTTTTCACACATCCATACATTCCGCTTCATCCATGCAACCTTTTATCCATCCATACATCCACCTTTTCTTCCATCCGTCCTTCATCCGTCCACCCTTTCATCCTTCCACGCATCCTTTCATCCATTCATCCACACTTTCAACAATCCATCCAGCATCCATCCACCCTTTCATCCTTCCATCCATACATCCATCCTTTAGCCATCCACCTTTCTATCCATCCACCCATCATTCATCAACCCACCTTTTCACACATCCATCATTTATCCATGCAACCTTTTATACATCAATCTTTAGATTCTTCAGAAGTTATGGGGTTTTTCAATCTAGTAAAATCACTGTGCAAGATTGTGCCTATGCATGGTTCTGTGTGTCATCCTCATGTGCCTTATTGATGTTTTACAACAATACGTGCACTCGCATTCTAGGACCTTGACCTCACTGTGTATGTTGTTTAAAGAAGTTTCTAAGCAGCTGCCTGCGTCCATCTAACAGTGGCTTGTATAAGATATATTGTCCACCATTGTATAGTTGGGAACAAATATATTCTTTATAATAAACAGTTGCTGAATAACTCTCTCCAAAGCTTTATAGAACTCTAAGGGCCTAGTGTACATTGCCAGACAAGGGGAGGGCTCTCTATGTGTGGGCGGGGGCTCTGTGTGTGGGCGGGGGGCTCTTTGTGTGGGGGGGGCTTTCAGTGTGTGGGGGAGGGGCTTTCAGTGTGTGGGGGAGGCTCTCGGTGTGTGCGGGCTCTCTGTGTGGGGGGTGGCTCGCAGTGTGTGGGGGAGGCTCGCAGTGTGTGGAGGGAGCTCACACTGTGTGTGGGGGGCTCTGTGTGGGTGTGTGTTGGGGGCTCTCTGTAGGTGTTTGTGGGTGTCATTTGCGAAAGATAAAGCTAGTGGCATTGCAAATAACAATGCCATTTATTTATGTTAAAAAAAAAATTGTCAAGAGCATTGCCAATAGCTCAAACTTTAACAAAGGCAAAACCATTGCATTGTAAATGCTTGTTTCTATAAGCCAGCCTGCCGGTCTGTCCGGTCTAAAAATTTCTCTAGACGTTCATACTGCACGTGCTGATACTGTAGGTGTGAAACTCTCCCTTGTTAGCCGTACGTCAGTGACCCTAGAGGACATACAGAGCGCTGTGCGAAAAATATAGTGTGTTATCCCATTTGGCACGATTTCCAACCGTTCAACCCAACGACAAATAACCCCAAGTGGGGGGCAACATTAACATCACATGCCCAAAAATCTTAATGCTTTAAAAAACACAATCATTTAAACACAGTGCGGTAGTTTAGCGCTTGTACTTTTGACATTCACAAATCAAGGTACTGTAAGGTAAATAACACACCCTGCACGCTTCAAGTTAAAGTAACTAAACAACAAGGTGTTTTAATAAAAACATGTGAAAACGCAAACAGACAATAAGCAAATTAACAGCAGACACCCACATAAAGAAATAAAATGCAACTCATTGAGATCTTTATGCTAAAACAAAGCACTGAACGTTGTTGGTAAGATGCATAACGTGGATCACGTCTATTCTACTAAAATTATTGTTTAGGAATGGCTAGCTAGAAATAGCACTATGTACATATCTACCTACTAAATTGGAACTTTCTGATTTGTTGAATTAATAACAGGATAAAGTTGTGAATTCAAGGTGAAAGTGTGTTTCAGAATTTATACGCTAATGACAAATGGCTGAACGTCCAAATATATTTAAAGCAGATTTTAGAGTGAAATCGTGTTGGAAGCCCAATTACTAAATTTTCGTGCTGAGGTGCTGCAGGTGGGATTGGCATGGGGGAGGCATTCGAAATTAGCAAAGCCATTTTCACATTACTGCTGACATCACTGCCTGATGCACCCAAGGTGAAGTGATCACTGCTGGTAATCTTTCATACGGTGGGCACATGTGATCTTGTCGGATGTGGTCACTATTAGAACACCAATATTAGTAGTGCACAATGATTTTAATTAAACATAAGTAGCTCTTAGAACACAATGGGCTGGTGGTCCCAGTGTATACCCTCAAATAGGTCCTGAAAGCGTAAGCACAGCAGCTGATTGCACGACACAAATGCGATAGCACGATGTAGTGGAGTATACACTCATTCGGAAAAAACACGTTTTAGAGAAACATTTGCATGTTATGGATTTTAAGGTATAGCACTCAAGTTAAAGGCAGTAATGAGGACAAACGTAAACATTCGGAATTTGGGAGCATGCGATACTTAAATAAGAACCATTTTTAAAACTATACAGATTCGAACTCGTAAACAATAGGTCAATGTGCGGCGCGGGAGCGTATGTGCAATACTATCGGACAAATGACAGTTAATCAATGGCACTTTTACACAGGAACACGACATACCCGAGAAGAATTGCACTATCTCTTCTTTATCACACCCGAACGGGAGACCGCGAAGACGAGCAAAACCATCGTTCGCCGTGTCTGGGCTGTTAGGGCCTATGTGTTTTAAAACCCAATCCACGTTATTCGACCTAAACACTGAAACAATGAGGGGGAAACGGGTTATGAGAACATGGTTGTCGAGGAATACAGGATTATGAACTTTGATGTGACACTCCAAACCAACCTTCAACGTATCGGTGGCCCATTATTTCACGGTCCTTTTTCAGTGCCATTTTCACGTCTTCTTCGTCTTCCAGTTCAACAAAAGCATCTCCACTAGGCCTCCCCTCGCGGGTGTAAATAAAACGAATACCTACAGCTCCATTCAATATTTTGCACTCTTGGGGGGGGAAAGTAAATGAATTGTTCAATTGAACACTCAGCCAGAAGCCAACTTCCAAAGCGTCTCAGACTAAGATGAGAAGCGACCTAAAGCATAGTTAAACAAGACGTGGGCGTGCACGCTCCCGAACTTCCGGTTTCGGGAACACTCCCGAACTTCCGGTTTCGGGATGTGAACACTCACGGCTGTCGTGAGGCGGGACTTAAGTCTTTCGGAGAAGCCCGCGCCCACGAAGTGGATGGCCCAGGGGACTGGTGCCAGCAGAAGGAGTGGCGGCTGAGGCCACTGATGCGGTAAGTGGGGCTTGGCACGTGTGTGTGTGTGTGTGCGTGTGTGTGTGCCTGCGTGTGTGTGCGCGCGACTGAGAGAGAGGCATGGCTGACTGACTGAGATGTGCACGGCTCCGGGGGGCGGGGCATGCGCATCAACGCTGTGAAATCGCCGCGCGTGCCCCTGTCTATGTCCCTTGAGAGCCGACTTAATAACCATAGGTCTCGAGCGAGACCTAAAAATCTACATGGGGAGAGAAAAGTTTCATTTTCTGTGCAGCCAAAGCCTGGAACGAGCTTCCCCCATTTTTAGATCGAGGACTCTGTCGCACTGCTGTAAGCAGTGTGGGCAGAGCCCGAAGATTTAATGTTTCTTAGAGGGGGCTTCTCCATTGGCTGGCCTAGTAAATGCTGGCCAGCCATTGGAGGAGAGGGGCGCCACTCGGTTCAAGCCCCTTCTTTTTCTGATTCGGGGGCGTTTTTTAGGCTTCTTTCTTGTTTTCTTTCTCTCCTCTTCCCATTGGCTGGATTTTTACCTTCCAGCAACTGGAAGAGGAGAGAAAGAGAGAAAGAAAACCACGCCCCCGAATGAGAAAATGACCGTGCTTTCTCCGAGGCATATCTGCTTTGCCTCGGAGAAACGTGGTCTTGTGGAGCACTCCTCTCTTGCCGTCTATTTCCAGCTCTCCTGTACATCCTTTCCTTCTCACCCCGCCCGCTCCCTTTTCCTTACTCTTACCCTCCTTCTGCCCTCCTTTACTGCCCCGTCCCGCCGCCTGGTCCCCAGAAACAATAAGCAGTTTTCGGGCACCCTCACCCTCACGAGCCTCCGCAGTGTGAGCTGCCAATCTGTGGGGGACAGACACTCCAGTAGCTCCAAGAGTCTAGGAAAGCGAGCAGCGCCCACCTGCTGGGGGCTCACCGCTCGCACACGACGCAGTTCCGGCCAGCCAGGAGCACTCGCAGGCCGCTCCCCTGAATCTGGGCTCGTAAATGTGAGAGCTGCCGCAGCTCCAATCAGGGCTGCTCATACGCCACAGGACCTCCCGCATCCACCAGTCAGGGGATCCCCAACAATCAGGCTGCTGCACCGTTGAAGTGTGTGGAAAGGGTAAAACACGTTTATAACACAAACTTTTTTTCCACAACTTTTTTTCCACATACATTCACTCCGCATACCATTACAACTACACTACCATTACTCCGCAATACTTTTATAACGCATACCATTATATCTTTTATGCTTTTACCACGCATGCTTTTACAACGAAATTAGTTGTAAAAGCATGAATGGTAAAAGTATATGTTTTTAATGTTTAAGTTTAAGGTAAGTATATGGTTTTATTTTGGGGGTGTTGGGGTATATGTTTTAGGGGTTTCGGGGTATTTTAAGGGTGTGTTTGGATTATTGATAGATAGCTAGATAGCTAGATAGAAGATAGCTAGCTAGATTGATAGATATCTAGATAGCTAGATTGATTTATAGCTAGAGAGCTAGATTGATAGATAGCTAGATATCTATGGGGTGCACAGAGTATTTTTAGAGTATGGTATTTTTTAATTATAGGCTTGGTTTTGGGGTACAGGGATATTTTTAGGGTTCAGGGCTAGGTTTGGGTTTTGGAGTACAGGGGTATTTTTAGGGTTTATGGCTAGGTTTGGTTTTTGGGTTGCAGGGGTATTTTTAGCGTTCAGGGCTAGGTATGGGTTTTGGGGTACAGGGCTATTTTTAGGGTTCAGGGCTAGTTTGGGTTTTTGGGGTACAGGGGTATTTTTAGGGTTCAGGGCTGGGTATGGGTGTTGGGGTACAGGGGTATTTTAGGGTTCAGGGCTTGGTATGGGTTTTGGGGTACAGGGGTATTTTTAGGGTTCAGGGCTTGGTATGGGTTTTGGGGTACAGGGGCATTTTTTAGGGTTCAGGGCTTGGCATGGGTTTTAGGGTACAGTGGTATTAGAATTCAAGGAAAGGTTTGGGTTTTGTGGTACAGGTGTATTTTTAGGATTCAGGGCTAGGTTTTGGGGTACAGGGGTATTTTTTGGGTTCAGGGCTATGTTTGGGTTTTGGGGTACAGGGCTATTTTTAGGGTTCAGGGCTAGGTTTGGGTTTTGGGGTACAGGGGTATTTTTAGGGTTCAGTGCTATGTTTGGGTTTTGGGGTACAGGGGTATTTTTAGGGTTCAGGGCTGGTTTTGGGGTACAGGGGTATTTTTAGGGTTCAGGGCTAGGTATGGGTTTTGGGGTACAGGGGTATTTTTAGGGTTCAGGGCTAGGTTTGGGTTTTGTGGTACATGGGTATTTTTAGGGTTCAGGGCTAGGTATGGGTTTTGGGGTACAGGGGTATTTTTAGGGTTCAGGGCTAGGTATGGGTTTTTGGGGTACAGGGGTATTTTTAGGGTTCAGGGCTTGGTATGTGTTTTGGGGTACAGGGGGATTTTTAGGGTTCAGGGCTTGGTATGGGTTTTGGAGTACAGGGGGATGTTTAGGGTTCAAGGCTTGGTATGGGCTTTGGGGTACAGTGGTATTTTTAGGGTTCAAGGAAAGGTTTGGGTTTTGGGGTACAGGTGTATTTTTAGGATTCAGGGCTAGGTTTGGGTTTTGGGTTACAGGGGTATTTTTAGGGTTCAGGGCTATGTTTGGGTTTTGGGGTATTTTTAGAGTTCAGGGCTAGGTTTGGGTTTTGGGGTACAGTGGTATTTTTAGGGTTCAGGTCTATGTTTGGGTTTTGGGGTACAGGGGTATTTTTAGGGTTCAGGGCTAGGTTTGGGTTTTGGGGTACAGGGGTATTTTTAGGGTTCAATGAAAGGGTTGGGTTTTGGGGTACAGGGGTACTTTAGGGTTATTATTATTATTATTATTTAATTTTATAGAGCGCGTAGTCACCCGTAAGTATCCCAGCGCTAAGGTTCAGGGCTAGGTTTGGGTTTTGGTGTACAGGGGTATTTTTAGGGTTCAGGGCTAGGTTTGGGTTTTGGGGTACAGGGGTATTTTTAGGGTTCAAGGCTAGTTAGGGTTTTGGGGTACAGGGGTATTTTAGGGAACAGGGCTAGGTTTGGGTATTGGGGTACAAGGGTACCGCAAGCAGAGGTCTGGCCCAGGACCAGGGTTCAATTCCCGCCGCAGCAGGGTCTTGGGCTCAATTTCCTCTGACCCGATAATTCTCTCCTCTGTGCCTACTGTAATCATGGGTCCCACGCTGCAACTCTGGGCAATAGCTTGCTTAATCTCCACACCAGCCCCAACAACGCTAGGATGCCTGGCTTCACCTGGGGGTGCCCAGGAATGGGCACCTCACAGGAACAAGCCAGGAAGGGTTCCGCAGCTGTATTCATACAGCGCTTAGAGACCCCTGGGTGATAATGCGCTTTACAAATGCAAATACCATTACCATTACCATTAATAGGGAACAGGGGTAGGTTTGGGTTTTGGGGTACAGGGGTATTTTTAGGGTCAGGGTGCGTTAGTGTTTAAGGGTGCTGGGGTATTTAAAGGGTCTAGGGTGGATTAGTTTTTAGGGTGTAAAGGGTAATTAATAAATTTAAAAAAAATGTATATGAATATATATATATATGTAATATTAATATAGATATACATATAATACAAGCTAAAAGAAATAATGTTCCATTTTAAATATATATATAAAATATACATATATTTTTTAATAAAGTACTTTTACAAAGTATATGACTTCACCACACATGCATTTGCGTTGCAATTGCATGCGTAATAAAGTCATATGCGTTGTAAAAGTTTGAGGAATTATGGCTTGCGGAGTAATGGTACTTTCGTAGTCACAAAATGCGGAGTGATGGTATGCGGTACTTGCGGAGTAATGGTACTTTCGTAGTAAAACATGTGGAGTGATGGTCTGGGGTATGAAAGAATGCGGGATATCATCATATATTCGTGTGTGTGGAAAAGACATATCTTGGGCAGGATAACCTTACAAGGCCGGGTATGAATATCGGCAGGGCTGGACGATGAAAGACAGATTAAAACATTTTTATAATTGTAATATAAAACTGTCCCGAATGCCTCCCATCACACCGCGCGGAAGAGGTGTCGCCACCGCTTTGAGGGTTATTTCCAACTTGAGAAAGGCCGGTAATGAGTCACCTACCCCCGACTTCGGTATGGGCGCCCTTGAAGGCAGTCTTTGAGTGAGAGCCGCTTACGTTGTGATAACCTGAAAGGGAACAATTGCCATGAGATGAATGGCCTTGGAACAGAGAAAGATTAATCCACGGGAGTCAGACACTTATCAAGGCACCGCGGGGGCGCTGAGAGGGAAGACCCCTTCGAAGATTAGACACAATGACTTTCAGCTACCCCCCCCCCCCCCCCCACACACTTCCTGTGGGGCTCGGAGGGGGTGCAGTCTGTAAATACTGAAGAGGCCGAAGGTGGAAGCACTGTGACCAGTCGCACCCGACGCTGCCCTCAGTCGCGAGGGTCTTGGTACATGCATTTCACCTCGAGCGGCAGAGCGCTCAGATTACTGGCGGGCCCGGACAGTCCTTAACTAGAGACCCCATCCTAGCGAGGAGACCGCGCGGGCCGTCCGTTTCTGAGGCAGGACCGCCGGGCAAAGCCCCCTCTCCACGGTGAGTTATCTCCCGGATAGCCCTTCTCTGACAACTCCTCGGGGTGGGGAGTGAGGGAGGTAGGTGGGTGCTGTGGTCGTAGAGCGTTTTAGAAACACCGTTGAAATGTTTTGTCTACACTTCCCATATTCCAGTGGTTCTCAGGAGGCCCCGAGGTCAAAGCGCCACCTTGACAGCTGAATTGTTGAAATGCTCTTACACCCAGGGAGAACTCACACAGTCACTCGTCGAACATTGGGTTTCTATCAAGTCCTGATGCATTTTGCTGCTGGTAGTTTCTCCTTATGAAGGGGCGACATCCAAACTACAGGTGCCAGAATGCAAAGCGAAAAGGGACGAGGGGATCCACTCCTGCGGCAATCATTTAAATAAAAAAGCGACTATTCGTTTTCGGAGAATACTAGTACTCACCAGACCTCCATAAAGGGATAGCAGCGTCGCGTTTCCCTTACATTAGACCATGTTTGCCAATATCGGTTTTCTCAAGCAGATTCTATAGGCTTTCCTTGTACATCGACATCCCAGGGAAACATCTGAGACTGTCAGAAGAGGGTCCCCAGAGGGCGACGACAGGTTTCCAAGAGACGCAGGGAGTCTCCCAGTTTGCTAACAATGGTGGGGGCTGGAGACACTTTAAGGCCCAGGCGCTCGAGTGGGGTAGCCCGAGGAGGCTATCCAACCTAGGTTGTCCCCTGCCTGAGAGCTGGGCTTGCGGTGGGTCTTTTGCCCCAGTGGTTGCCCTGCCTCTTTCTCATGAGGCGAAAGGGGGCGAAGCATTTTCTTTCTCTTAGGGTGGACGTTAGTGAGTGCTCGTGCGCTTTAAACTGTTGGTGGTGTGAGTTTGTGCTAATCCTTGCCTTCATGGGCGTTGAAGAGTGTTTTCTTCTCTCTGTCGGGCTCTGCGTGTCTGTTTTCGCCGGGGGTCATTTGGTAAGTGGTTTACTGTCTCTCGGTGTGAAGGTGAGTGAGGGGCTCTCTGCCCGTGATTCCTCTTTCTCTAGGTGGGCTATCTCTACTTTCCGAACCCTCTTCCAGTGGATGGATATTCTCCTTTTGATGGATAAAAGACCCCCACGCACCTAGAACGTTCCTCGCCCCTGTAAGGCGGCGCACAACAGCCATTGGGCTGGCGTGACTATGCCCCCGTCCCCCCCGTCAGGGTCATTCATCCGGACGGAGTATGCGGCCTAGCCCTTGCCCTACAAGCACGCCTGCGTGTGAGACTTCCTTTTCTTCGGCAGCGTCTCCTGCTGGGGCCTCTTCCTGTATTAGTAGGGTGTCTGCAGGTGTGAAGTCAGCACCCCCCCCCCCACCCCCCCAGATAAACAGGGGGTAGTTCCGTGACGGTCTCCACCAAGAATCCTTCCATCCTGGGAGTTAGGTCAATCCTCGCCTCGAGTAAATCTCTGACCATTTTCAGGGAACAAAGGAGTCGGATCGCAATTTCAGTGTCAATCTTTCTGGACATTAGCCGATTAGCCGAAGCCTCAAGTGAAACTGCACCTTGGAAAACCAACTTCCCAGCCTTTGAGTGAGACATATTACTGGCGATTTTTCATGCTGGACAAATCCGCAATAGTAAATGCGTTTACACCTGACAGGAATTTGTGAGTTGCTGGTTGGCATCATTTTAAACAAGGTTTAAGTGTGACATGTGTCCGTTCTTGCTGCCTCCCTTTGAATTCCTCAAATTATTAGCCCAGTTCTCTCTTATTTAGAGCGGCTTAAGGTCCGATTTACTCCACATCCTGCCTTGCATGGCTTCCCCGAAGTGACCCCCCCGCCGGGCTTGAGCCCTGAATCTGGTTCTTTCTGGGTTCTCTGCTCTCCGCCAAGTCAAGTCAAGTCAAGTCATAAAATTTATATAGCGCACTACATACCCAGAGGGTTTCAAGGCGCTTAGGGAGGGGAGGAGGATTATTTGTCAAATATCCACGTTTTAAGTTGCTTTCTGAACGCTAGGTGATTCTGGGTGAGGCGAAGGTAAGCGGGGAGTGAGTTCCATGTTTTGGCAGCCAGGTATGAGAAGGATCTGCCTCCCATGGTGGTTTTGTTGATGCGAGGGACAGTGGCGAATGCTTGGCTGGAAGAGCGAAGTTGGCGGGAGGGGGTGTAGAAGGACAGTCGAGAGTTGAGGCAATCTGGTCCGATGTCGTAGAGTGATTTGTGTGCGTGGGTAAGCAGTCGGAAAGTAATCCTTTTATTGACGGGTAGCCAGTGGAGGTCTTTAAGGTGACCAGAGATGTGTTCGTTGCGTGGGATGTCTAATATGAGCCTGGCTGAGGCGTTTTGGATTCGTTGTAGTTTCTTCTGGAGTTTAGCGGTGGTACCTGCGTAGAGGGTGTTTCCGTAGTCCAGTCGGCTCGTGACTAGAGCGTGGGTGACTGTTTTCCTTGTTTCGGAGGGGATCCAGCGAAATGTTTTTCTGAGCATGCGAAGGATGTTAAAGCAGGAAGAGGATACAGCGCTGACTTGTCTGTTCATTGAGAGTGAAGAATCCAGGATGACGCCAAGGTTCCGTGCGTGGTCTGTCGGGATGGGTGCATTTCCGAGGGCTTCCGGCCACCAGGAGTCGTCCCATGCAGAGGGGGATTTACCTAAGATGAGGACTTCTGTTTTGTCTGAGTTCAGTTTCAGACGGCTTTGTTTCATCCATTCGGCGACTTCTTTCATTCCTTCGTGTAGGTTAGTTTTGGCGGTGCTGGGGTCCTTGGTGAGAGATAGGATCAGTTGAGTGTCATCCGCGTAAGAGATGATGTTGAGGTTGTGTTGGCGGGCGATGGCCGCGAGGGGGCTCATGTATACGTTGAAGAGGGTGGGGCTGAGTGAGGATCCTTGTGGTACGCCGCAGATGATTTCAGAGGCTTCGGACTTGAATGGTGGGAGGCGGACTCTCTGGGTTCTTCCGGAGAGGAACGAGGTGATCCATTCCAGTGCCTTTCCTTGGATACCGATGTTTCTGAGGCGTTGTAAAAGGGTGCTGTGGCAGACTGTGTCGAAGGCTGCAGAGAGGTCGAGGAGGATGAGGGCGACTGTGTCTCCATTGTCCAGTAGAGTTCGAATGTCGTCTGTTGCTGCGATGAGGGCGGTCTCAGTGCTGTGTTTTGCTCGGAAGCCGGACTGTGAGGAGTCGAGGGATTTGTTGGCTTCGAGGAAGGCGGCGAGCTGGTTGTTGACAGCTTTCTCGATGACTTTGGCCGGGAATGGAAGAAGCGAGATGGGGCGGTAGTTTTTGAGTTCGGTGGGGTCTGCTGTTGGTTTTTTCAGAAGGGCGGTGAGTTCAGCGTGTTTCCAGTCTTCTGGGAAGGTAGCGGAGGTGAAGGAGCAGTTGATGACGTCTCGGAGGTGCGGAGCTATGACCCAAGCCTTTGCCCTCTCAATAGAGCCAATGCCCCGCCGGGCGTTTCTAATGAAAACCCTCCCTGGTCCTGCAGCCCTTGCTGGGTTACCTGTCGGGTCCTCCTTGTTGAGGGCAGTGCATTAGTGGCTCTTGCTGGGTGGGGAGCGGGGTCGTCATTTAGTGCAGAGTTAAGTTACATCTGCATCTCCAATGTTCCCAGACTGCTCTGGTAGGTCACAGAGATATTACTTAGAATCGCCTTGCCTTCGGCCACAACTAACAGAATGCAGCGCCGCGGAATACCAGCGTCGTAACAGAAAAGGCCATCTAAGAAACAAATCTGTTAATGCCAGTTGCCTCGGTGGAAGACGTGCGGCCGTACTAGGCGCCATGACCTGAGCAGTGTGGGGCTCCGTGAAGGGACAGTGCGATTCGTTCATGCTCCGTCCTTATGCGTTTTTAGGTCGAGCGACCTATCTCAATGCGCATGCGCATTGAGCGGAAGCTCGATATATAGCGGCTTAAACAGAGCTTACCAAGATCAGGCGATTTCTTGCAGTGCATGTGAAAGCGCGTGCACAATGCCACCAGCCGCTTGCCTGCATTACCACATCAAAGGCGGCCGCGTCTCAGGCCCCTGCTGCTTCACACCCTCATGCCGCTCTCCCCGCTCCGCCCCCTCCCCTGCCCGCCTTGTCGCATTTCTCCTCCCCCCTCCCCACAGCAATGCCCTCCGTCTTGTTTCCCTTTGCTGTTTTATCTAGCATAAACTCGATACAGAGGTGGGCGCTTTACATAAGCATCAGTTACATTACAGGAAGGCACATTCAGCCACATATAAGCTTGGCATGCATTCCTTACATTCTACAGAGGTAGAGTTTGGAAAGTGAGTGTAGGTATGTTATGCAAGTATGTCTCATGTAGTTGCACGGTCCATACATTACAACGGGAGCATGAACTTGTGGTCAGGTATAAATTGCATGCATAGTCTTGTATTTTTTTTGTTTATTTACATAGACATTATTAGTCTGTTCAGATCCCTGCATCTGCAGGGCTTGCTTTGCAACCACGCCGCCACCGAGGAATGCTGGTTTCTTCTACTAGTTTGTTTGACTCGAATGTTTCTTAAAACCGGGCATGATGTAGCGCCATCTGGTGGTCAAGTTGATGCTCCGTGTTTTACTCGAACATGTTTCCTACAAGATTTTTGCTCGTCATAAATCCGATTTGCTTTTTCTACAATCAAATTCACCCGATTACTTTGGTAGCGTGTAGTTTAATAACGTATGCGCCCATTGCCATATTAGAAATAATTGCACTGGTGCAAAATATAGAGTAACGCCATTATTTTTGTCTTTGTAATATGATAGAAAACTGCACATACTCAAGACCATAGTACAATAATATATTTTGTACCAGGTCAAAGGGAAGGCTATTGACAGAGTAGGTAGCCACCACATCCACCACCAACAAGTCCACGACAACCACCACTGTGTCCACCACCACCACATCCACCACCACTACGTCCACCACATCCACCGCATCCACCACCACCACGTCCACCACCACTACGTCCACCACCACTACGTCCACCACATCCACTGCATCCACCACCACCACCACCACATCCACATCCACCACATCCACATCCACCACCACATCCACCGCCACATCCACCACACCCACCACCACTACATCCACCACCCCATCCACCACCACCACCCCCTCCACCACCGCATCCACCACCACCACCGCATCCACCATCACCACATCCACCGCATCCACCACCACTACGTCCACCACCACTACGTCCACCACATCCACCGCATCCACCACCACCACCACATCCACCACCTCCACATCCACCATCACCTCCACATCCACCACCACATCCACCATTACATCCACCATCACATCCACCGCCACATCCACCGCCACATCCACCACCACATCCACCACACCCACCACCACATCCACCACACCCACCACCACTACATCCACCACCCCATCCACCACCACCACCACCACCCCATCCACCACCGCATCCACCATCACCACATCCACCTCCACCACCACATCCACCACCACATCCACCTTCACCTCCACATCCACCATGACATCCACCGCCACATCCACCACAACATCCACCACCACCACATCCACCACCACCACATCCACGCATCCACCACCACCACACCCACCACATCCACCACCACATCCACCACCACATCCATCACCTCCAGATCCGCCATGACATCCACATCCACCATGACATCCACCGCCACATCCACCACCACATCCACCACATGCACCACCACCGCATCCACCACCGCATCCACCACCACACCCACCACCACCACATCCACCGCATCCACCACCACACCCACCACCACCACATCCACCGCATCCACCACCACCACATCCACCACCACACCCACCACCACATCCAACACTTCCACCACCACCGCATGCATCCACCACATCCACCACCACCACTGCATCCACCACCACCACCGCATCCACCACCACCACATCCACCACCACCCCCACATCCACCACCACATCCACCACATCCACCATCACTTCCACCACCACATCCACCACCGTTTTCACCACATCCACCCCCACCACATCCACCACCTCCACCACCACATCCACCACCACGACATCCACCCCCACATCCACCACCATCACCACCACATCCACCATCACCACCACCACCACATCCACCACCACCATATCCCCCAGATCCACCACCACCACATCTATATGTGTGTGGCTCTGTGTGTGTTTAGGTGCAAATGCAATGTTCTTGAATTTTCGTCACAATAAAATACACTGAACATAATCTTCACAAAAGTTATTTACAAACGTTTAAGCTATTGCCATTATAAATTACAATACATTTTATTTGAGTATTAATTATTTACAAAATTAAAAGCCATTGTTATTTGTAATATCAATACATCTGAGTCACGTAAATACAACACACATTGCATTACAAATGCTATAGGTGTCACATTTGCGAAAGTAAAAAATTATTGACATTGTAACTGACAAAGATATTAATTTTGCTATTTTCAAAACCAACACATAAATAAAAAAAGTGTCATTTACAATACCAATCGCTCAAACTTTCCTAATGCGAGACCTATTGCATTTCCAATGCTTGTTGGTGAGGGAATGGTGAGAGTCGCGAAAATACTTTTAAAATGTAGCCTGCGGAAGGGGTAGGGGTGGGTGACTGTGCCTGGGCACACATCCTAATCAGATTCCAAACTTTCCCTTCTATTAAAGCCTCCCCTCCCCCACGTTTGTCAGTCTGAGACACCTGTAATGCCTGCTGCTTCTCATTGTAGTGTTTGTGTGGGAAGTCACCCCAGTGATTGCCCCAATGCCTCGGGTATCTGCTCTGGAGGTACCCCTGGCTGGTTTTAGGTGTATGTTAGTTGTTGACATATAGAGCTACATGGATGCGATAACAAAGCTCAGAGGGGAAGCACAATCTCGTCAGGTGGCACACTGTGGGGCTATGGACATTTAGTTTATATATTTAAATCACTCCTTTATTTACACAGGCCACAGCCCTTTTAGAGAACCTCCAGTTTTTCAATCTCACTAAACACCAGGAAGTCCTGCTGTTCATGTTTTGTCCCATGTGAAGTGTGTGTGAGCTGACACAGCATGTGTGGGGGTTTTCCCTTTCATTTGTTTTTTGGTATTTATTGTCCTGCACAGGTAATTTAAAAAAGTAAACTACTCTGAACCTGTTCAAGCCATCTTGGCACCTCTGCCCCCGCCAAGACTGGTGCTGTGTCAACATGCAGCCCCTGAGATGCCTTTCGGGCTTGTTTACTTGAGCGAGGCACTGTTTTTGCCCGAGAGTTACCCCTTTCCTGCAGAAGTGCCTGGGTTCAGTGCAGCCAAGCATGCGGTTGTTGTGTAAAAATGCAAATGTGCTGCCTCATGATACTCTGTATTATTGGTGTGATATCATGGCGAATTTAAGGTGCTTGTTGCAGAGATGTGTTCATTTAATAAAACATAGGTTTGCAATACCGATGCAGCCTTTCGTCCTTACCAGGTCGCTAAGTGTAGGATTATTGAGGCGTGTCGTAAAATCGTAAGCTATTGGTCTACAGCAACAAAGTTCGTATTTTCTTTATGGGGGAAACTAAAGAGTTGCAGGCACTGTACAGCGCTGGTTCCGTTCCATTGAAAGTGCAGCTGGCCTACTGAGAAGTGCTAATACTGTTCAATTGAAAGTGCAGCAGGCCTACTGAGAAGGGCTAATACTGTTCGATTGAAAGTGCAGATGGTCTACTGAGAAGGAAGTGCTGATACTATTCCATTGAGAGTGCGCCTGTCCTACTGAGAAGTACTGATACTGTTCCATTGAAAGTGTAGCTGGCCCACTGAAGTGCTGGTACTGTTCCATTAGGTGTAGCTGGTCCACTGAAGTGTTGGTGCTGCTACGTTGAACATATAAACCCCCTTTTAAGTGGAGAAACTGTTCTGTTGAAAGCATAGAACGACCTTTATAAGCAGAGATAATATTCATGGAAAGTGTAGAGCAACCTTTGTAAGTACTGGTACTATTCAATTGAACAGGCAAGTGACTTGCTGAGAGGTGCTGGTACGGTTCCATTGAAAGTGCAACTGATCAACTGAAGTGCTGGGTCTGTTCCATTGAAAGTGCAACAATGCTTTTAAGTGCAGGTGCTGTGCTCTGAACAGCAAAAGCCATGGTAGAAGGGCTGATACTGTTGTTCACTTTCTGGCAGCTCTGCTGAGGAGTGCTGGTACTTTTCCATTGAAATCCTGCAGTCCCAATATGTGGCTGTGCTGGGTCACCCTGTTCTAACAGGTGAGGGACCATCACAAGACTGGTTTGTTGAAGAAGGAAGACCAAAAGTGCCCTCCCCATACCAGAACAACATTACAGCTACACCCATCATATGAAACCACAACAGACAACCAGATTTGCGTTTTGAGAATGTACCCAGCCGTATTCATTACACCCCATAAACACGACACTAAAATTCAACAGTTGTCTTCGTATTGCATAACATTTCAATATATTTACAAAAAACATACAGTTTTTAATACAGCAAACTTTTTACTAGTACATCTGATCTCCTGCTCGCATATTCTCACCCTCCCTTAGGAGTCATGGATCGCCACCTCTCAGTTCCTAATGGCATCATTTATAAGGCGAACTCTCCACTCCCTCAAGATAGAGGGAGCTAGGGCCAGCAAGGCAGCTGGCCCCCCAAAAAGAATCATGCCAGAGCAACCCAGTAAAGGGAAACCCCCTGGCATCCAATATGGGGACTGGGCAACCGGACCATACCTTGGTCCCCTAGAGCAGCCATCTCTCTCTTCTCCCCCCCCCCCCCCCCCCACCCCCCACCACTGGGCCACTGGGCATATCCCAGGGTACCCCAGAGGACCAGGGATGACTGGGGTAGCGGATCCCCCCCAGCCCTTCACCAATGACCATGTCACCCCTGCCTGGGGTATTCAAAAACATCTTGAATCCACCTGCACTTAGATCTGTGATGCCCCCACATTGGCAACCCGTTTTGTGCTCAAAACATGATTCCTTTTTTTTTTAACATAAAAATTTCTTTTAAAAACACAGTCAAGAAATCAGTCACAAGGATAAGAATACAGTTACACCAGGTTACATAGCAGCCATGTTAATATATTTAACTTGCATTTCGTGAGGTGGGTCTACCCCGGGTCATCGCCAGCTCGACTGTTGAAGAGTCACATAGTTCACCCTGAAAAGTATTCCAATGTCCCCATTTCTTGTCCCACTTCTTGGGGCAGCCTCTGATTTTGTAAATTGTTTTTTCAGCAAGCATGCATCGGTCCATCTCTGCCACCCATCCCACCACTAATGGTCTCTCGGAGGAACCCCACTTCATAGCAATTGAGCGTTTATCCAGTTTAAAGGCCAGTGCTGCCCACTGCAGTTCCAGCTCGTTCAGATTCGTGGCCCCCCATATGTTGAGGACATTTTCTTTTGATGATAGCGGAATCGGTTTTCCCAGAGAGGCCCACATTTTACGTAGCGCCCCATTCCAGAATTGTTGCACTCTCGGGCAGTCACAGAAAACGTGATAGAATGTGCCCGGCTGGCCACACCCTCTGAGGCACAGTATGTCAGGGCGCCTACCAATCTTAGCTAGTGTATGAGCTGACATGTATGTACGGTGTAGGACCTTCAGTTGGATTAAACTAAACCTATGGTTGATTGCGGACTCCCTAGGAGACATTATCGCAGCTCGCCATTCTTCCTCATCTCGTGGATCCAGGTCGACCTCCCACTTGGCCCTCAGGGATTGAAAGATGTCGGGGAGGTTGTTACAGAGCTTACGATAAGTAAGGGATATGGCCTTTCTCAGGGAGAGGTTCCGACAACAGCCTATCTTCAAGGGGAAGCTTTCAGGGATGGAAGTGAGGTCTGGGATGGCGATGAGAAGGGCATGTTTAATTTGAAGATATCGAAAGTGTTCTGTCGGAGCTAGGGAGTATGTAGCTTGAAGGTCAGTGAAATGCCCCTGTGTACTAAGTCACCCACCGTGGAGAGCCCAATCGCGTCCCATTTGTCGAAGCCCTGAAGAAAACACAGAGAGCCCAACTGCTGCGCCGAACACAGCGGAGTCGCTTCAGTAATCTTTTGCGACCAACCCAAACTCTTGTTGGCTTTATGCCATATGTCAATCGTGCGCCATGTGACCAACATATTGTTTTCTGGTCGGTTTACTGTAGAGAGCCCCCTAATATACGTCCCGCCCTGTCTGACTCCTGTCAAGGAGGAAGGCTGGATTTAGGGGGGAGCCATAAATCCAGTGATTAATGGCCACTAACTGTGACGACCAGTAATAGAGGCGTAGGTTAGGTACCAGCCTTGGGTGAGTTTATGGAGGGCTATACGGGCCGCACCTCCATCCCATAGTAGTTGACGTATGTCACCTTCCACTGCGCTAAAGTAGGAGTCAGGAATTCGAAAGGGACAGTTTTGCAGGTCGTACAGGAAACACGGCAGTGCTAGCATCTTGAATAGGGCGGCCCTGCCAAGCAGCGAGAGGGAAAGAGAACACCAGTGTGTCACGCCCTTATGTAGCCTCCGCAGGGGGCCCATCGGGTTCCGGTCATAGAACACCGCTGAGTCAGGGGTGATGAATATACCCAAATATTTAAAACCATCAGGGTCACCGCAATGGTAAATCCTTGTGGCAAATTGGGCGGGGGGCCATGTAACATATACAGTGACGATTTGGTCCAGTTGATCGAATAGCCCGAATATTTCCCAAAGTTGGTGAGGATGTGGAATAGACTGTTAATCGAAGAACGGGGGGAAGCAACGTAAATCAGGATATCATCGGCATATAATGATATCTTGTCAGTTATCTCGTCGTTCCATTGGAGGCCTCTGATAGACACATCCGTACGAATCCAGTGAGCCAGGGGTTCCAGGGTGAGGGCAAACAATAGTGGCGATAGGGGGCAGCCCTGACTGGTCCCCCTGCCAAGGCGGAATTGCCGAGATGTGTGGTTGTTGACCCGTATCGGACCCAGTAAATCTGTATATAGGAGCTGCACCCATTGAATGAATTTGGGTCCAAAGCCGTACCTGCAAAGGACCTCAAAAAGATAGGACCACTAGATCGAGTCAAACGCCATCGTGGCGTCAAGGGATAAGATGGCGGCATCCTGGTGTAGGATCGATTTTCGGCTCAGAACGTTATTGACTCATCGCAGGTTGAGAGCTGTGTTGCGTCCCAGAAGAAAGCCCGATTGATCGTCGTGGATTAAGGAGGGGAGCACAAGAAGGAGACGGGTGGCCAGTAATTTAGCCAGGACCTTGGCCTCTACACTAATTAGAGAGATCGGTCTCTATGACCCGCATTCAGAGGCTGGTTTGTTCGGTTTAAGGATAACCGCTATGGAGGCCAGCCTTTGGTCAGGAGGCAGGGTACCTCTCTCCCTACTTTCTTCGAACATGTTCTTCAAGTGGGGGATAACAGTAGGAGCCATGGCCTTCAGGAATTCAATGGGGACGCCATTCGGGCCCATGGCCTTGCCAGATTTAACGCTAAAGACTGCTGCAGTAAGTTTGTCTAAGGTTATATCTGCGTCTAATGTTTCTGTGTCGGACTCTGAGAGGGTGGGTAGGCGCATCTCCTCCAGCAATTGTCTGGAGTCCTCCGAGGAGTAGTGCGCTCTTGCAGTGTAGACGGACTCTAGGTGGTCAGCAACGGTCTCTGCTATGGCCTGCAGGTCTGTGATTGTGGTCCTGTCCGGTGACACTATGGACGAGACCCATCTGGATCCCCGCTCTCGCTGTTCCAGCCACGCCAGCATCTTTCCTGTACTATCCCCTAGTTCGTATATTCGATGCCGAGTATGGAGTAGGCGCGCCTGCGCCCTCTCCTGGGCCAAGGATTTATAGACTATTTGTTGGGTTTTGAGGCGGCCTGCAGTCTCGATCGAAGGGGCCATGTTATGTAATGTTGCAAGACGGAGGAGGTCCGATTCAGCCTGATGTATCTGTTCGGTGTGTTTTCGTACATAGCTCATTTTCAGTGCCAATGCCTCGCCCTTAATGACCGCCAGTATTGGGGAGTGGTCCGAAATACCCCGGGGGAGGCCCCTAGTTCGTATCAAGAAGTCTAAATCTGTCGTGGGACAGAAAAAGTAGTCGAGTCAGGACATACTTCTGTGAGCATTAGAGTAGTGCGTATAATATGGTATGTCAGGGTAATGTTGCCGCCATATATCCTCCAGTCCCATTGCCTGCACAAAGTCCGCTAGGCTAGAGCTGTGTCTGTGTGAGGTGCGCCTAGGGCAACAGTCCAACTCATCATTGAAGTCTCCTCCTAGGAGAAGTGTGCCTGCAGGCAGACTCAGCAGTCGGGCACCTAGCTCTCGGAGGAAATCTCTGCCTAGGCTCAGTGGAAGATAGATGGAGACAATGTTTAGGGGGCGCCCTTCCCAGGTACCCTCCACCAAAGCAAAGCGGCCCAGTGGGTCAGCCCAAGTCCCCGTGTATGTTAGGGCTAAACTTTTTTTTACAAGAATCGCTGTGACACGGGAACCAGAAGTGAATCCAGCGTGGACTATTAGTTTATATCCTACCCGTTGGAGTGCCGGACAAGCGTTTGCCACCAGGTGAGTCTCTTGCAGCATTACTATGTCAGGGGAATGTCGCCGTAGGAACTGAAGGACTATACCTCTCTTTAACTTGTGCCCTAAACCATTTACATTCCATGACAGGATCGTGAGAGATCTAGTATTGGTGTGTGCCATATTGGTGGTCGACATGGGGCTAATGTGTCAGGTCATGGGAATGGCCGCAGTTTCTGTCTAGTGTCAGTGGTAGTAGAAGTGCAAGGTCAGGGGGCACCTGGATGTGTCGGGGAGTAGGCAACATTCGAAGAAGCTGATATGTCATTTATAGACCCTGTGAGAGAAATAACTTGTGACATGGGGTGACTCTGTTGTAGACGTCAGTGAAACCCAAACTGACACTAACTAAACGTATAACTTCCCCTCCCTCCCTCTCCCCAACCCCCATCCCTGCTTCGCTGCCCGCGGATTTACAACCATCCACACCCCAACTAGGCAGAGTGCCTGTCGCCCTCCCAACCATTGTAAGGGTACCTGGTGAGCCATTAAAGCCTCTCGCCTGACACAGGATCATTATATCTAATACAGTGAAAGTAGAAAACAGTCTTCAGTGCACATCCAAACATATCAAACGGTGTCGTTCGGTCCTCTAATCGAGCCCGGTCCAGCCTGGTGAAAGAGTCAGTCGAACAAAGGAACTTTTTAGCAGGCCACATCCCGTCGTTCTCAGCAACATTGTCACAAGGGATGTCAACTAGACTGAACATTTTCAGAGGTATAGTGCATGGTAAGTCACGGGTGATAGGTATTCATTCCTCATCTTCGTTGACGCTAGTAAACAGATCCTGACTTTCCGGCCGGTCGTCGTCTCCCAGGCGGTCTACAGGGGTGTTGCGCTTCTTCGTCGATCTCCCGACTCGTCGCCAGCCCTACAGCCAGTCCCACACTTCGTCCGGTGCTAGGAAGAACCAAGCTTTACCGTCCATTTCAACTCGCAGCTTCGCAGGAAAGAGCATAGAATACTTTATGCTTTTGTCTCTGAGGGCTTTCTTAACTTCTAGGAAGCTGCGCCTCTGTGCCTGCACCTTCATTGTAAAGTCCGGGAACAGCGTGATACGGGCGTTCTCTAGCAGCAGTGGCGGACCCGAGCGAGCCGTTTGGAGGATGGTATCCCGATCTCTAAAGTTGAAAACCCTCGCGATGATGGGGTGAGGTGGGGCCCCAGGTTTCGGTCTGCTCCTGGGACTCTGTGTGCAAAACATGATTCCTTAACCACCGCCCCAACCATATGTAGAACCTAAATGGCTGGGAGGGTGGGTAAACTGTCTCTCTGGCGGTGGGGGCAGCGTGCACCGGGAATCCTCAGGGGCAGGCAGCCAGCAAGGTGCTCCTCAGGCTGATCAAAAGCCTTTTAAGCTGTCCTGCGCCCCTGCAAGCCGCCCAGGCAGCCCGCTGCCCCCCCTCCCAGGCAACCAATCGCTGCCACCTGCGGGAAACCTGCCTGCACCATTTTGAACCTGTGGCCACTGTTGGGCCGCCGCCATCAACCTGTCCATACCGGCCCGCACCTGACTCCGGGGCCTGCGAGGGTGGCTGCGGCCCCTTTGTCCATTGCAGGCACTGTTCTAATAATAGAGATGCTGTGCAGAGATGAGTTAATATGGTCACTCTTGTTTCTGGCAATTGAGAAATGCTGGCACTGTTCTGCTGATATATACGAGGAAGAGGTGTGGCACCGCGGCCAGGGCGACTGACTCCGGAATCTGGGGATCACAGTTCGTTCCATGGCGCTGGCAGCAGATTAGCCTAGCACCATGTGACTCTGGGCAATAGCTTGCTTAACCGCATCGCTGCGGCGGTTATTTTCGCGCTACGCGGCTTTTTTCTAAAAGCCTCGTTAGATGACGAGCTCAGCTCGTCATCAGCACACGCCCCTCCGTGGCTGATGACGAGCTGAGCTCGTCATCAGCATCGAATGGGTTAATCTTCCCGATGGCCCCCAGTGCCTAGAGACCCTAACGGGTGATTGTTCGCGCTTTACAAATGTGGATAGTAGTATTTTATTATTACTAGTCTATATTAAGTGCCTTTGCTGTTCGATCCAACGCGCCTGGCATTGTTTGATTGAAACTAAACTCTTAAGTACAAGGCCCGCTCAGCTGGTACTGTTGCAGTTAATTATGCAGCAGCTTGGATGGAAAGTAGAGGTGCTTTCCCATTAGAAATCCAGTGACCCGAATACATGCTTGCACTGTCCTAGTCCATGTACAACTAACGAGCTCACAAATGCTTCGACTGTCCTATAGGAAACAGTGCAGCTGATACTTCCACCGTCCTTGCACATGTACAGCTGCACTGTCCCATTAGAAGCACAGGAGTTACAATAAATGCTTGACCTGCCCTGTCGCATGTACAGCTGCCCTGTTGAGGGGTGCGGGCACTGCCCATTAGAAGCAGAATGGTGATAATAATTGCTTGCACTGTCCTAGTAGTGTTATGGCTGCCCTGCTGATATGGGGAGGTCCAATCAGAGCTCCTCTAATAAATGTGTACACCATTTATCACATGTTAAACTGTCCTGCTCAGACATTTACACTGCCCCATTAGAAGTTCAAGAGCAGTAATAAATCTGCACGGTCCTCTCCCATGTACAGCTTCCCTGCTGGGGGATGTTACTGTCCCATTAGAAGTACAAGAGTTCTAAGAAATGCTTACACTTTCCTAGCACGGACAGCTAACCTCCTGTGAGGTGCTGCCTGCCACTGTCCCTCTAGCTAGCAGGACAAGAACTGTACTAAATGCTTGCACTATCCTAGCACGCGCACAGCTCCCCTGCTGAGGCGTGCTTACACTGTCAGTCTCCCATCCGAAACAGAAGACTGTTACTAAATACCCGCACCCTTCTAGCCCCTGCTGAGGCGTGCTTACACTGTCAGTCTCCCATCCGAAACGGAAGACTGTTACTAAATACCCGCACCCTTCTAGCCCCTGCTGAGGCGTGCTTACACTGTCAGTCTCCCATCCGAAACAGAAGACTGTTACTAAATACCCGCACCCTTCTAGCCCCTGCTGAGGCGTGCTTACACTGTCCCATCAGAAACAGAAGACTGCTACTGAATGCTCCGCCAGGGGAGAAGTGCCGTGGTCAGGAACAAGAGAATCTTCCCAGAGGTCCAAAGTTGCGGGCGCATCCCAGATGCGTCGGCGGTCGTCAGGGGCAGCCGGGCGGAAAACCGGGTTCCTATCTGGCTGGCCCTCCCGCTTGCCAGGCGCCTCCATCCTCCTCGCCAGTCAATGGCTGGTGCTGAGGGATGCACTCGAAAATGTGAGCCTACGCGTTGGCCGCCGCCCTAAGCCGGTCCGATCCGGCCCGCACCTGTCTTCGGTAGGTAGTCTTCGGGGACTCCCATACCCGACGGCCGGCGCGGCGTTGCCACTAGTCCCGTCTCTCGATAGTAGGATGGTGTCCATGCACGCGTAACACTTTTAGTTTTTATTATTATTATTGTTGGTAATATGATTTTTTATGGGATTTCAAACATTGATCGGTCGGTGGTGAGTTTCTAAATGGAGACCGGAAAACAATGGCAGATCTCGGCAGCAGGTTCATTACCCAACTGAGGTAACTTTCGTTATTTGGAAGACTTCTGTTCTGTGCCAGCGTGTGCATGCATATATTTCTGATGATTGCGGTGCATGATGGGCAAAGATCATGCAATGAAAGGTTTTGGGTATTGGTACACCGCATACTAAAGTTTTACAACAAAACGGACATGCACCTCGGCGTGCTAATGTGTCCGACCGCATTTCGTTGCGAATCAGTCTTTGCTGGAAAACGTTCAAAGCTGACTTTGTCAGTATGTGTGACTGTCTAAAATACATACACGTGTGTGCGTGTGTGTGTAAATATATATATACTCCTTAAAAGTAAATCACAGTGTGTGTTGCGTGTCTTCACGAACAGCAGCAGTGCCGGAGCCGGGCTTAAAGCAGGCAGCGTGCTGTGCCCACTGTGCGCCGGTACAGCACTCTGTACCTCCAAGAAATTCAGACCTATGCGGGAACAGTGGCGTCTCTGGAAGGGAAATGTAAGGAGGGGGCACACATATTGGGCTCCAGATAAAACTAGAGGGGGCACCAACAAAGGATGGATATACACATACATGTGCTTAGCCGGATGAAATATAACTGTGTGTGTGTGTATGTGTGTATATATATATATATATATATATATATATATATATATATATATATATATATATATATATATATATATATATATTACCTACTGGCGGTCGCCAGTAGGTATATATAGTTAGGATTTTTTCTCTATGGGATTTTTGAAAATTCTATGTCTAATAACTTTGGCGTTTGTGGACGGAATTGGCTGAAATTTTCAGGAAAATGGAACATTTTGTTTCTGAGCAGCCCCTGACAATTTGGGGGGGTTTCGTCAAGGGGGGGCCGAGAAAAAAGGGGGGTCCCAAAACGCGTTTTCCCATGTTACTTTCCATAGGGCGGTTGGCCTCACTTTTAGCTCGAACGGCTGAATGGATTTGCACGAAACTTGGCAAAATTGTAGGGACTGTTAGCCTGATGTGCCTTTGCTAGGTCTCAATATATGTGCTCCAGTGGATTTTGAGTAATTTAGGTTCAAAAAAAGATATATATCTGGGCGGAGCCTAACCACACATCTGATCTGATTGGCTGTCAGCACTTCATCCAAGAAGTGTTGGCAGCCATCTTGGGACCAATATACATGATAGCACCTCATTAAAAAGCATTGTAGTTAATAGAGGGTTTTAGGACTTTAGTTACATTATAAATCATTTGTTGATGGTACCATACTCGTTTTGGGAATTGTGGTGGGTTCTAAGGTGATTTTACCATGTGAAAAAACCTTCTGCTGTGATATCATGAATATTGTTTGAAAGAAAACTAATATCTCATGATTTTCCCACAGTGGTTTGGAAGGGGATCTATAAGCTAAACTGAAAGCATATTTTCTGTAAATTCACATTATCTTTCTCAGTCATGTGAAAATGAAGTCTGACATTCTCAGTAAAACATGTACATCCAACAAGGACAGAGACTGTCAGTTGATTCCTTTGTGTTCTACTGCAGCCTCCTAGAGTGTTCTAAAGAACAACTAGAGCGCTAACAGTCCTACTTATTACAAAGGTATGGCACACCTGAAGCCATCTTGATTGGAATAAAGTGGTAACTCTTAAAACATTTAATTTAAAAAGAAACAACATGATGGGGTATATTTTGCCATAGAAAGTATGATTAGTGCTGCAGAATGAAAAATTAGGGCACATTTTGAGTGACTTCTCAAATCCTTTTCTATTTCATTAAAACATTCTGACATGCAGTCTCCCAAAATGGCCACCAGAGACAAAAGAGCCCAAATGTAGCCCAAATATCACCCAGATGTAGCCCAAGTATAGCCCAACGACAGAATGTCCCAGAGTGTTCTAAAGAACAACTAGAGCGCTAACAGTCCTAC
Source organism: Lissotriton vulgaris (assembly GCF_964263255.1). NCBI lineage: Eukaryota > Metazoa > Chordata > Amphibia > Caudata > Salamandridae > Lissotriton > Lissotriton vulgaris. Next base: position 919,265 of record NW_028240613.1, on the reverse strand, counting down.
TTATTACAAAGGTATAGCACACCTGGAGCCATCGTGATGGGAATAAAGTGGTAACTCTTAAAACATTTAATTTAAAAAGGAACAAAATGAGGGGGTATATTATGCAATAGAAGGTATTATTAGTGCTGCAGAAAGAAAAATTAGGGCACATTTTGAGTGACTTTTCAAATCCTCTTCTATTTCATTAAAAAATTCTGACATGCAGTCTCCCAAAATGGCCACCAGAGACAAAAGAGCCCAAATGTAGCCCAAATATCACCCAGATGTAGCCCAAGTATAGCCCAATGACAGAATGTCCCAGAGTGTTCTAAAGAACAACTAGAGCGCTAACAGTCCTACTTATTACAAAGGTATGGCACACCTGAAGCCATCTTGATTGGAATAAAGTGGTAACTCTTAAAACATTTAATTTAAAAAGGAACAGAATGAGGGGGTATATTTTGACATATGAATTATGATTAGTGCTGCAGAAAGAAAAATTAGGGCACATTTTGAGTGACTTCTCAAACCCTCTTCAATTTCATTAAAAAATTCTGACATACAGTCTCCCAAGATGGCCACCAGAGACAAAAGAGCCTAAATGTAGCCCAAATATCACCCAGATGTACCCCAAGTATAGCCCAATGACAGAATGTCCCAGAGTGTTCTAAAGAACAACTAGAGCGCTAACAGTCTTACTTATGACAAAAGTATGGCACACCAGAAGCCATCTTGATTGGAATGAAGTGGTAAGTCTGAAAACACTCAATTTAAAAAGGAACAACATGAGGGGGTTAATTTTGCCATAGAAAGTATGATTAGTGCTTCAGAAAGAAAAATTAGGGATCATTTTGAGTGACTTCTCAAATCCTCTTCTATTTCATTAAAAAAATTCTGACATGCAGACTGAAACATGCACTTTGAATACCAGCAGCAGACGTCCCTGGTGAGCAGTAGCTTTACTACAGTGATCTAATGTGCAACTAGAGTGCTAACATTCAGAATTTATGGCAAATGTGTGACACATCTGAATGCCTTCTTGATGGAACCAAAGTAAACAAGCATTGAAAATGCAATAGATCTCGCCCTCGTTTAAGTTAAAGCCATTCTGTTTGTAATGAGGTGGCTTTTTAGCTTTGCTTTTATTAGTGTTTTTTCAACTTTCATGTAAATAACATGCATCTGTATGCATATAAGTATATGTATGCATGCATTTATGTTTGTATTTATATAGATATACAGATGATATATGTTTATATATGTATGTATATATATATATATTCACTGAAAAAACCATAGGCTATAGACCATATATAGTTAGGAATTAGCATTTAAAAAACTTTGAAAATTCACTGAAAAAACCATAGGTTATAGACCATATATAGTTAGGAATTAGCATTTACAAAACCTTGAAAATTCACTGAAAAAACCATAGGTTATAGACCATATATAGTTAGGAATTCGCATTTACAAAACCTTATTTTACTCACACAAAACCATTGAAATTCCATATATAGTTAGTTGCACTAACTATATATCGCGCACCCGCAATCCACTGCTGATGATGTCACATATTACATCATTCATGACATGGTCAGTGACATCACTGATGACATCACTGATGACATCTCAAATGACATCACTGATGACATCTCAAATGACATCACTGATGACATCACTGATGACATCTCATTTGACATTACTGATCACATCACTGATGATATCATTCATGTGATAATACGATGAACCTCTTCAGACTCTAATATAACCTTAGATACAATCAGTGTAAACAGACACTCACAGACTGTCACTCATCCATGGAGTTACTCACACACCTAGTCAGTCATGCAAAGAATCAATCACACCTCCATTTCCTCAACTATACAGTTATACCATTTTTACTTATTCAAACATATACTAACACATATTTACTCTCTTATACAATCCCTGATACAAGTTCACAATGATCCATACAGCCACTCACACATTCACTGGCTCTTATGCACAGTTATTTATATATGTCAACTCTCACATGTACTGTGTTTTACATATGTACTTACTTTGACATGTAGCACTGAGATATCCATTCACTCACCAATACACTCATGCACACAGTCAACCGCCCATACAGCTGTTTCCACATGCACTTTTGAAACCATACATCTAGTGAATCAACTGCTCACACATCTATGCACAGACTCATACACCTCCCAGCCACCCACACACACACTCAGTCTCCCATACAAATACTTGGGCAACCAATCAATAACCCATATAGTTACTCATATAGCTACTTATCAACACATGCAACAGTTTACAGAACAACAGACATAATGATGCACAAATTAAGACAGTTTAGTCACTAACCCATGCACTCAGTGAGACACATTTAATCACTCACTCATACAGTCAGTCATGCACCTACTAAATCCTTCATCCAGACACTTATACATCCACTCATTCTTCAATATGTAAGACATATTTTAACTTTACAGAAACATACAGTCACTGGATGTTGTCATCAGTGATGTCATCAGTGATGTCATTTGAGATGTCATCAGTGATGTCATCAGTGATGTCACTGACCATGTCATGAATGATGTAATATGTGACATCATCAGCAGTGGATTGCGGGTGCGCGATATATAGTTAGTGCAACTAACTATATATGGAATTTCAATGGTTTTGTGTGAGTAAAATAAGGTTTTGTAAATGCGAATTCCTAACTATATATGGTCTATAACCTATGGTTTTTTCAGTGAATATATATATATATATATATATATGTATATATATATATATATATATATATATATATATATATATACAGTTTTATCTGGAGCCCAATATGTGCGCATCCTCCTTACATTTCCCTTCAGAGACGCCACTGTCTGAATTTCTTGGAGGTACAGAGTGCTGTACCGACGCACAGTGGGCACCCTGCCTCCTTTAAGCCCGGCTCCGGCACTGCTGCTGTTCGTGAAGACACGCAGCACACACTGTGATTACTTTTAAGGAGTAGGCATTTTCTGAAAGCAGTATTTTTATAGTGAGTGTTGACTTTTGGTGCATGCTGTTAGGCCACTTGTATAGGGCATCCGCTTTGGGTGGTGACGTCACGTGCAGTCCTTGGCTCCCTGAGCAAATATCAAAGCACTTATTATGTAAACACTTTGAAATCCTATTATCCCTCTGGTGCACTGCTTTAAATGGGCCGGTACTCACAGGTACGGAGTACCGGCACTTCTTAATTTTATCGATCCGAGTACCGGCACTTCTTTGCTCCCCAAGAGAGTACTGGTACTCATAAACGGCAGGTACATTGGCTGCTAGTGCTGGTGACTTGTCTCCGACAGCCAAGGCACTTGTATAGCAGTGACTGGTGAGCTGAGCCCCCGCTGAACGATACAGCGGGGGCTCATTTGCATCTGGTGTTCCCCCATCCTGCTGTGTTGCAAACACAGGAATCCAGGCACCCCGTGATGCCGCAATTAAGAAAGCCAAAGAAGGAAACGAGGTTAAAATGGATTTTATCTAACCAGATTATTTTGCCGGAGTGTTTCTGCTTAGGTTTGTCTGTGCGCCTGTGGGCGTTTTATGTAAGGAAAAAAGTGAGAGAAGGGTGTGGGGGAGCGGGAATCGAGACACTCTTGGGAGGTATATCAGGGAAATGTGTGGAACGCTTTTTGGGCACGTCTGCTTGTTTCTTTCTCTGTGTCTGTACGCTCGAGAATATATACTATTGTGCCAAGCAACAGCATATAAAAGTATGGAAACTGTAAATATCATAAAACAAAGAAATGTTAAAACATCACGGCGTTTAGCTTTCCTTTTGTGAAACGAGTTAACCCGTTTTTTTTTTTTTATAGAAACGCATTTCTCATCAGTGTTGGTATGTGCTGCCACTAGTACTGAAGTGAATAAGTATAATCATGTCTTGCTCTTAGCCCCGCCCATTCGACGCATTTAAATGAGTACCAGTACTATTTTAATCCCATTTAAAGCACTGCTCTGGTGGGTCACTTTTTGCAATGTCTGGGCTCTCTTTGTGGCGCTTTTAGCAACGTCTGGGCTCTCTTGGCAGGACTGAGTATGAGATGTAGTGTCTTCAGGAATGACTTCTTGCACTGCACCACATAGGGAGCCCCCCCCCCCCCCCGTACATGGCGTTTTTGTGGCCAGAGTGTGGGTCCAGTTTGCCATGCAACTGACCATGGCCCCAGCCCACAGGCCTTCTAGAGAGGCACCACCCTGTCTGTTGGCCAGACTGCACAGTGATCAGAATTTGCGGCCTTTTTTAATGAAATGTTTATAATTTTATAATTTCCCTTCACGTTCCCCACCACTTGCCGCTTTGACAAGTCTACACTTCAATGAGGCCGCATCAGCGCTGCTCCATTACAGCTCACCCGTGCAGGTGTAAGCGGAGACCTGGGCACTTCCTTTTCAAACTGAAATAACCCAACAACCAGGAAATTCCCGAGTAGAAATTCACCTCCTGTGATTTCCTGGAGATAAATACCTGCCTCTATTACTCAGCATGACACTGCATCCAGAGGGATACCAATGGCTCCCAGGTAAGCCGTAGCGGAAACCCGCTGGTGAATAGGATTCACGCACGCTAGTAGCGTGGTACGAGTAATCACAATGGTAAATTGTAATCTGGTGATCACATGCACCTGTATAGAAGTGGTTCATGTGGCCTCACACAGTACCAAACACTTCTCTATGGCTCATTTACAGTTTCTTGGCAGCATACACCGCGTATCAGTCAGCCAATGTCCAGCATAAAGATTACAAAATGGTATTAAATAGGTTATACAACAGCATCAGCAGCAAAAATTACTAAAGTTGGAGTAAACACAAAGGGAAAATAAGGCACCATAAAATGAGGTAAAACACCTAAATAAAGCCCTTTAAGTCTGTTGTAAAGTGAAATAAAAAAAAATAGTGAAGAGGAGCTAAAGGGTTATATAAGTGGAACATTTGAGTTGAACATGAAAACTTTCCGTGCTTTGGGTATATTCACGCCGAATGTGGCGCTACTCCTCGGAATGTGCGCAACCCCAGTGTTCACCATTGTAGTATCAGACAAGACCGCTACCTTCAAGTATCCATACTAAAGTAAGCCAAGCTGCCCAGCATGAAGTGTTGAGGCCTGGGACCTGGCAGTGGTTGAGGTGGCAGGGCCGCGCACAACATGTCAACCAAGGGACTAAAACCTTAGCTCTGGTTACATCCTCCAGCAGAAAACTGGCCCACTGAGCCAAGGATGTAATATTCGGCAGTGGATTTGTGATCCCCAACTCCTGAGGGGGGGTCACAACAATGTACATGGTTATGTTGGACAGTGACATAAGTGTCCTCCATGCCTTTGCTGTGGAAAGTTGTGACGCTAACTCACTCAATACACAAATCTGCTCAACTCAAAAGTGATATGGGTGTCAATAGGAACCTCCGCTGAAGAGCTGAGGCCAATCCTGAAAGCGAAAATTGTCCATTTATTAATTCTGAACTCATTAAATGTAAATAGTTTGAACACTAAAGCCCTCGATACTCGTTTAATAATCATCTAATAAGATGTAGTGTACCAAGTCGAGCCCCTGCTGCTTAGGGTTCCGCCTATCATGCTCTGGGGCACCACTGCTAACTCGAAGCTCACAGGAGAGGCCGACGCCCCTGATAGGACCGCCATCTTCTCTGGAAACACAGGTCGGCCTGAATGCATCAGCCCTGAGGGTTCCTAAGCCGGACCTGGCCAACCAATACCGGATTTTTACTGTCGGTTTGGCTAATTTAAAAAAACATTCCAGCGAGTCTCCAAAGAGACCTGAAACAGGTTCTGCAGCTCGCTGTGTGTTGAGGAGACAAACGGATGCGGACGCTCTTCATTAATATTGGTGTGTGTGTCTCGAGCGGTGCGCGCGTGACGGGGGTGCTCTGCTCAGGCACCGGCTCCTAGGAACATTTGACTATGTGCCGTCGGCTGCAGGCGCACGATTTCCTTTCTCCAACCCGGGACATGCATGCCAACGTTTGAGAAGCGGAAAGCGGCAGATTTACAAAAAAGAATCGGAAAACTGTATTTCTCCCATCGATTTATGTTGAGGTAGGAATCGGGTATTTTGTCAGGTATGGGAGGGACTAAAAGTGCTGCTGCATGATCGGATATTAGAAATGAAGATGCATTTTTCCCCCCTTGCCTGCCAGGAGCACGGTTAAATGCTACGGCTGGCAGCGTGTGGTTACAAGGTTTCTTACTGGCAGTGCAGACTCGTCACACTAGACAAGTCCCAGTCGCCAGAAGCCTGCAGAGTAATTAGGTTTTTGGGATATAGGAATCGAAGGCGGGAGACTAGCCTTTGACTCGGCACTCTCCCGCCTGAATCGGGACGGTTGGCTGGCATGCATGCCAGATTGATAATTATTTCAAAGCACTGGTATCGGTGCAATACCCAATCTCTCCAATCGTCCATACACAATCACATTTGTGACAAAATTACCTAATCGCAATGAAATTAAATGACTGCATTTTCACAAATTTGGCGGTCAGTGAATTTCGGGGTCTTTTACTTTTGAGTAAAGTATCTTGAAGGTGCTGAGGTCACTCAGAGCGCTGTGTTCCTCTTCTCCCATATTTTGCTTACGGCACAACTGAATTGTGGAAACCTTTGTAAAAACTGCAACCAGAGCTCTCTATTACCCCATGACTGAAATAGTTTGGAATGATTCAACTGACTTCTCAGACTTCAGGGTGTTTCCCTGCTCCAGTCTTCCTCCACAGGCAAACTGACCCAATCCAGTCTGTCGATCCAACTTGCATATTGCGGATAGTTGTGGCTACTGGCCCATAATCCTCAAAACATAGAAAACCTAAGGATCTAATCAGTGACTCATTGCCATTCAGGTTTTGTATAATGTCCCAGTGTAATGCAATATAAAGGCAGTCATTGATAAGTTATGTTGGTTTTTACAATAGAGGGGGCTCTCTGGGGGCTTTTCCTAATCTTTGATTATTAGAATACGGTTGGCTAAGAATATTCTCTCAGCTTCTAATATCAGTCCTTCTTTATCTTTTCAGACTACAGAAATGGATTCCTCAGTGAGTGTGTGGCACACGCAGGTGGTGGACGTGCCGCAGCTTCCAGCTGAGGATGTGGAGCGTGGAGAGTCCATGCTAGAGTGCTCGATATGCTTCGGCTCCTACGACAACATCTTCAAGACTCCCAAGAGCCTGCAGTGTTCTCATACAGTCTGCCTGGAGTGTGTGGCGCGACTGGTGGCCTCCCAGGCTGCGGACAAGTCTGCTTCTCAGGTGCCATGTCCCTACTGCCGGCAGACAACGCCTATCCCAGAGAAGGGCGCCCCAGCCTTGCACACCAGCCAGGAAACCCTGTCCATCCTGCCTGCCCATCTGCAGCACGAGGAGCCGGTCTGGATCGAAGGCACAAAACTCTGCTATAAGCAGCCATCAAACTCTGATTCCGACAGCCCAGACACATGCATCTGTGTGGACATTGGCATGACCAAGGCGGTCTCAGCAGTGCCTCCTGCTGAACGCCGCACTGGGATGCGGGACTTATGCCTTGACTGGAAACGCATCCTCATAATAGTCCTGTTGCTGCTAATCCTCTTCTGTATTCTGCTTTTGCCAGTCCATGGCATACTGAAGACTGGGAGCTTGAGCTGTTCGTCAACTGTGGCACCCACCTCTAATCCACTCAACTCCACGTATGTGTCTTACACCAAAGGTCACTAATGGCTCATCTAAGAGATTCTGGATCATGAAACTCCACCGTGGCCTACAGTTTCTGCTGTGCAACTGTCCACAACACTACAGAACGACTGAGCAAATAAGGGGGCTACTGGATCATGACATTCTGTAAGTGCCAAGTGTGGATCTGAAAATTCCACACCACAGCAACCAATAGCCTCCAGAGATCCTTAAATTGTGATGGCCCACAACTAGAAGCTGTATAAACGGGGATTTTGCTATCACTTGGTGAGAGTAATAGGCCCTACACTATGCAATTTGTCAATTTTCTAAGAATGTACGAGAATAAAGGGCCACTGACCTTGCATAAAGGCAATGAAGCAAATCCAGGCACCTTGCATCCACAGTGAACACAGAACTTGCTACATTGTGCCAACCACCTTACTGCACAACTTTATGAGAAGTATACCACCCTATAATATGAAATCCATGTACTCACAAAGTCTTCAAAAGTACCCCCAAAAACCAAAGTAAAGCTGTCATTCCTTTGTAGTACCTTACTGCTACCAGCTTCAAAACTGCTTCCTGCTACCCTTGCAGAGCTAATGGGCAGAACACTTGCGTTATCCATGGCAAGGCATGCCAACTAGAGCCTGGAATTTGGCAGTTCTATGTCAAAATGGACAAGTACGATTTGTTTCCTGGTGCTGTGGGCTGCTTTAATGGTCTGTTTCACTACCTGCCTCTTTAAGACTAGTGCACACATGAGAAGGTCCCACGTAGGATTTCTTGTCACAATATGGTATTCCTTCTCTGGTACTTTGGACTCTTTGTCCGTGTGAATTGAAGGCCAGCCCAACGCTGCCAGACTCTGCCATTTGTTGGCTAACTTGGAGCATTGGGAGGGTCATGGATTCGAGGGTCAGAGCAGGTTCCTTTACCATCTTGGGACTGGTAAACAATAACACAGGTCTCGAGTGCCATCTGAGTAGGATAAAATAAGGTGGGTTAGCGATTTGCAGTAGTGATGGATTGAAAGAAGCATCAACCCACCGGTGCCATTTTGTGTACAGTCAGATTTCCTGCATATGCTGCACTAAAAATCCTATATCTATCCAATTTAAAAATGGAGCTTGCAAGACAACAACTAGGCGAAAGTTGGGTGGGAGAGGAAGATATACTCCCAGTATGAGCCCCCTTATGGGGTTGAGGGTTGATATGAGGAATTGTGGGGCTCCAGTGAAGTGTTTTTCATAAGTCACTTGTGGTAGGACAGACACTCCATCGATGTTTGCGATGCAAGTGATCGGGGTTCAGCGAAGTGCTTATTGTGGAGGAGGTCTGTGACAGGCATACTTCCAACCACGACCTCCGTGATAAAAGTATGCTTATTGTTGAAATGGTGATGAATGAAGTGCTAAATCTTCTCTGTTTCCCCCAGACCATCTTGAAGTAGAGCCTCCCCTCAATGTTAATTGTGGTAAAGGTTCAGCTGTTAGTGGGGGTTTAGAAGAGGCAAACCCTAATTTACATACGGATGCTTCTACTTAAGGAACTCTGTAATTATGTTTAAAGGTCCCAGGCTCATGCCCTATAAAGGGTAGGCATAGAAGGGTATTACATCCTAAGATGGAGGTATAATGTCAAGACATAAAAGGCATGGCAGAGCCAAGCTATAATCAAACCCCACCAATACAAATTTAAAATAAGACAGGGGCAACTATTGCACTTTATTTTAAAGGGAACTCCATTCCCCAATATGTTTTTATAAAAGCCAATGTTTGAAAAAGCACAGTCCTTTCGTCGTCTTCCTTTGGAGGCTTTGAAGAGCAGGCGTAAGGGCGCATGAACGCTTCCCTCTTACAAAAGGGGCAACTGAAATGCACAAAAGTACTGAATCTGCAAGTTGAGCTTCAAATCCATTCTACCTCCCCAAAATGTTTTTAATCCTGCATCTTGTTTAACCCCATGCATGCATGCTCATGACGGAGCCGCTCCGTCATGAGTCGCGGTTGCGCTGTGCTCATGACAGAGCGGTTCCGTTATGGCCTGCGCTGCGCGTTCTATTGAGCGGGCGTGGCCATGACGGAACCGCTCCGTCATGAGCACAGCGCAACCGCGGCTCGTGACGGAGTGGCTCCGTCACGAGCATGCGAGCGCCACTCGGCCCCCCCCTCCTCCCCCCTAGCGCTGCAGCGGAATTGCCGCCGCAGCGAAGGGGTTAAAAGTGTATTAATAAATACAAATCTACTTAATGCTTTGTTTATGCTTTATAATGAAGTATTTCAAATATTTTAATCTGATCCTACCATAAAATGGAAGGATACACTTCGCATACTTCTTTTTCCCTATCTCCTTCACTTTCTAGCCTTGGACGCAATTTGTGCACCACCCCAAAGAACTTCCTTTTTCCTGCCTTTAATTATGTGTCTTTTTTGGAAATGGAACAAGAAACCAAAGTCTAATCTAGCATGGGTACGCTCTCCAGCGGTGAACTTTTCATGGAAACGTTTAACTGCTCTGAACATGGGACTGTACAATGGGACATGGGTAAGCTGAGAAACATTCATGACCCACATCAAAAATCAATAGAGTGAACACTTATGCACTTTTATGTGTTTTAAAAAAAACTTTCTTGAGCAGGGTTTACATTTTTGGTTACACTGACCAATTTAAAATTAAATTTAAGCGCAATTTACCCATCCCCACTCGTGAAATTGAAGATGATTGGGACCCTGTCAAACAATTGTGTAAGACCATGAGTTGAAACTGGGGGAATCTGAATTAATATTGTGTATACATCATTTTATTTCTTAAATATAAATGTTTTTATACTTTTTAAACTGTACACCTTGGTTTCTGTGTCGTTTGTTGTCTTGGTTTCTTGGGTGGTGCTTGATGCTGCTTAACGCTGAGTCAAAGTTCCGAAGACTGATGTTGGAAAGGGGACTGGAGAGATGGAAAAGTTGGTTACCAGATGGAATTGGGAAGACTTTGAATGGGCTACTGTCCACCAAAAATCTTCAATCTCACTGGATGGAGCAATCCTGCGTGGTGCAGTCTACCATGAGTGTCTGGAGGCCCAGCCAATAGATGGATGAATGAATTCTGATGTGAAAGTATAGGAGCAAGGGATGGAAGGACTTACAAATGAAGTGTGAAGATATCTGTTCATTTGGGCGATGGGTAGAAATCATATTGTCCAATGCATGATCGGAAGCCTGAATCCAGGGAGTCTACTGCCGCTCTCCTCATACTTGCTGTCAGAACCTGCCTCACTCCCTTACTTAATAGATTTCATTGCAGGGCCCAGAGATCAAAGATTGGAACTGTTGAACAACATTTCTAGTCCTCCTTTCCTCTAAGAACAGAGTTAGAGACACTTTAATTTGCATTTGCTATAAGTGGATAATCCTGGCCGTACCCAAGTCATGGAGCTAAACTAAGAGAAGAGTCGAAACAGCTGAGTAACAAGCAAGAAAATCCTAGAATGACCGGATTAATTGTGGGAATAAGGAAGACTTGGAATGGGCTATTGGTCACCAAAAAGCTTCCATCTTACTGGATGGAGTAATTGTGCATTGTGTAGTCTACCTTAAGTGTCCAGGCCTCCCTTGGATGGATGGCTGCTGTTCCCAGAGACTACATACCTGAAAGAATTTGTTTGCTGGCAAATAGTGATCAGGCAAAGTTAGACTGCTGGTGACATCTCTATGGCTGTAGTTGATGATCATCTGTTTGCTTTTCTGTGTAGTCTGTTAACTTGTTAACGGAATTCCAAACAGTTTATTAGTTAACGCAATTATGTTTTAAAATATTGTGTTGACATCAATATGCCTTTTAGACGAGGTGGTTTATAATGGGTAAAAGTACTCTTAAATGTTTTTCACATTTCTCATTTTTTCGTATATTTTGGTGAAGTACAGATTTGGGGTAGTGCCTCTGAATATCAGAATAAAAAAAAAAAACCTGTTCACAAACTTTAGATCCTTTTGACGAAGAGCTGCTTTACTGTTGCCAGTTCATGGAGGCATTGGGTTCTAGAAGTAAATCTATATTATAGAGGAATGCTCCATTGACTTTCAAAGGGCTGGCACTGACCTAGTCAAGGATGGCCGGGACTAGGCTTCCAGGGATCAAAAGCCTTCCTGTATTTGTTTAGGTGGCTGGTTTGCTAATGTCCCTGTGATTTATTTATTTATTTATTTTGAGATTGGCCAATAAGTCCATGAATTCTCGTTTTGGGCACTGTTAGAAATGGGATCTCTGGTTGGCTAAGGCTTGCGACAAAGCCATGCAGAGACCATCACTCTAGTCAGGGCAAGGGAGTTACACGCCAAAGATAACCCCTGCTCACCCCATTGGTAGCTTGTCACAAGCAGTCAGGCTTATCCGGAGGCCATGTGTAAACCATTTGCGCACGCACACAGCAACAACATCCCATGCACACTGCAAAAGGAACTCCACACAAGGTTATATCAAAAATAGCCTTTGTATTCTCATAACACATTAGAATAGTAAATACATAATATACATGGTGCCACCTGGCACTGGACACAAGCACGTGTTTCTTGACTGCAAGATTCACTGTCACATAAGCACTCAAAACTATATTTTCAAACTTTTTTCAAATAAAGGTGTTCACATGTTTTTTATGTTTTCTTTCTTTTAATTTTCATAGGAATGTCGTTATTCAATATCATAACTTTCAAAGTTCATTGCATTTTTTCATTCCTTAAATGCCCATTTCTTAAATGCCCGATGCATTTCAAGCATGACTGCTCTTACTCAGGGGAATTTTTTCATGTGCGATTCAAAACAACCGCTACAAAGTCCTCTCACTCAATAGATTACGGCGTGCGTCGCTCTATCTCCATTAGTCTCCCATTCTGGGACTCCCCAAACAGAAATCTGCCCCCTCTGAGCCTCACTCACCGGGGCTCTCTGTAGCGGCTCCCTGGTTCCTCCACTTGCTGCTGGGACAGGGACCGGCACCGACCATGTGACACATAACTAATGTGTTGTGTGACAGTCTGCCAGGCGCACATCTCACGACCTCGTGTCCAATGGATAGTGCGTGCAGATCCCCCAAGACAAAAATGGTGTCACCATGGCCAATCATTGGTGACACAGCCCTTCTGGCTGGCCTCTGACACACTGGTTCTTCCACTGGCGACTCTTTCCCCCTCTCACCCCTCCATCTGGACTTCTGCACCCTCCCAACTGGAGCGGTACCGCCAGACACCAGAACTGCTGGAGCTCTGCTTACAGAGGCTCCATGTTCTCTAGACACTGGGAGATCGTCCTCAAATGGGCTGCAAGTACAGCCTAGGCCCCGACCTGATGTTCCCTTAAAGAAGCATTCAGGCTTTTATTTATTTTTAATACTTAATACTTAAATTTTAATGGGAGAGAACCAGCGCTTCTCAGCATGGGTGTAATACTTTTAATGGGAGTGTACCTGCGCTTCTAAGCTTGGGTGCAACACTTTTAATGGGAGAGAACCAGCGCTTCTCAGCAGGGGTGCAATACATTTAATGGGAGTGTACCTGCGCTTCTAAGCTTGGGTGCAACACTTTTAATGGGAGAGAACCAGCGCTTCTCAGCATGGGTGTAATACTTTTAATGGGAGTGTACCTGCGCTTCTCAGCAGGGGTGCAATACTTTTAATGGGAGTGTACCTGCGCTTCTAATCTTGGGTGCAACACTTTTAATGGGAGAGAACCAGCGCTTCTCAGCATGGGTGCAATACTTTTAATGGGAGTGTACCTGCGCTTCTAAGCTTGGGTGCAACACTTTTAATGGGAGAGAACCAGCGCTTCTCAGCATGGGTGTAATACTTTTAATGGGAGTGTACCTGCGCTTCTAAGCTTGGGTGCAACACTTTTAATGGGAGAGAACCAGCGCTTCTCAGCAGGGGTGCAATACATTTAATGGGAGTGTACCTGCGCTTCTAAGCTTGGGTGCAACACTTTTAATGGGAGAGAACCAGCGCTTCTCAGCATGGGTGTAATACTTTTAATGGGAGTGTACCTGCGCTTCTCAGCAGGGGTGCAATACTTTTAATGGGAGTGTACCTGCGCTTCTAATCTTGGGTGCAACACTTTTAATGGGAGAGAACCAGCGCTTCTCAGCATGGGTGCAATACTTTTAATGGGAGTGTACCTGCGCTTCTAAGCTTGGGTGCAACACTTTTAATGGGAGAGAACCAGCGCTTCTCAGCATGGGTGCAATACTTTTAATGGGAGTGTACCTGCGCTTCTAAGCTTGAGTGCAACACTTTTAATGGGAGTGTACCTGCGCTTCTAAGCTTGGTTGCAACACTTTTAATGGGAGAGAACCAGCGCTTCTCAGCATGGGTGTAATACTTTTAATGGGAGTGTACCTGCGCTTCTCAGCAGGGGTGCAATACTTTTAATGGGAGTGTACCTGCGCTTCTAAGCTTGGGTGCAACACTTTTAATGGGAGAGAACCAGCGCTTCTCAGCATGGGTGTAATACTTCTAATGGGAGTGTACCTGCGCTTCTAAGCTTGGGTGCAACACTTTTAATGGGAGAGAACCAGCGCTTCTCAGCATGGGTGCAATACTTTTAATGGGAGTGTACCTGCGCTTCTAAGCTTGGGTGCAACACTTTTAATGGGAGTGTACCTGCGCTTCTAAGCTTGGGTGCAACACTTTTAATGGGAGAGAACCAGCGCTTCTCAGCATAGGTGCAATACTTTTAATGGGAGTGTACCTGCGCTTCTAAGCTTGGGTGCAACACTTTTAATGGGAGAGAACCAGCGCTTCTCAGCATGGGTGTAATACTTTTAATGGGAGTGTACCAGCGCTTCTCAGCAGGGGTGCAATACTTTTAATGGGAGTGTACCAGCGCTTCTCAGCAGGGGTGCAACGCTTTTAATGGGAGAGTACAACAGCACAAGTGCAATACTTTTAATGGGATGTTTCTAAACCTTCCAATTGCTGGTGCAATACATGTATCAGCACTTCTCAGTACTAGTGCAATATGTGTACTAGCGGTTCCCAGTACTGGAATAACACTTTTAATGGGAGTGTGGCAGCACTTCAAAGTACTGGTACAATGCAAGTACCCAAGTTTTTGAATACTAGTGGAATACGTTTAATGGGAGAGAACCAGCACTTCTCAGTATTTGTACAATACTTTTAATGGGTGAAGAGCTACGGAAGTTAGACACCCCGAGAGACAAGGACAGCCTGCTACGGAAGTCAGACACCCCGAGAGACGAGGACAGCCTGGAGCTACGGAAAACGTCAAACACCCCTAGAGATGAAAACAGCCAGGAGCTACAGAAGCCAGACACCCCAAGAGATGAGGACAGCCTGGAGCTACGGAAGTCAGACACCCTGAGAACCAAGGACAGCCTGGAGTTACGGAAGTCAGACACCCTGAGAGACTAAGACAGCCTAAAGCTACAGCAGTCACACACCCTGAGGGACGGGGACAGTCTAGAGCTTCAGAAGTCAGACACCTCGAGGGACGAGGACAGCCTGGAGCTACGGAAGCTAGACACCCCGAGGGACGAGGACTGCTCTGCGCAAGTGTGGGAACAGGAGGCGCTGCTGTGGAGGCGGCCCGGAGTGACTTCGTGTCGGAAGTTAAAAAAATATATATATATTGTGAAGGAAGAGGCCGGTGCAGCAGGATATCCCTTTCCATAGTCCGCGACCATTGGAATGTGCCAGAAATGTGGAGAAAGATAGAATGAGAAAGAGAGAGAAGAAGGGTGAAAGAGAGAGATAAAGCGAGAAGTAAAGAGAAAAATAGCGCAGAAGAGAGTGAAAGAGAGTGAGTGAGAGGGAAAGAGAAAGAGAGAAATGGGTACGAGTATGAGAGAGGAAGATAGAACGAGAAGCATGGAGAAAGAGATAGTGATAACAAGAGAGACAAGCAATGGTAAGCAATGGGCTGACCACAATAGTTCTACGTCAACAGGCAGCTAAAAGCTGTCCGTAGGCAAAATTTAAGAAGAATGGATGTAATGCAGCTCATAGTAAGTACCAGTGGCTGATTAATTTGAGCGTTCAAACCCTCGCTGTATGCACTACCAGAATGTGCCACATAATGCAGACTCTTTTGCTCGCACTAAATTCCCTCCGTACACATACATTCCCGTAGACATCCGTCACTGTACAACTCCCACTGCTCAACTGAGAGATTTCACAAGCTATGGAGTCCATGGTCTGCGGCATACCTATTCTACTGAACATAATGGTAACCTAAAACCTATATTGCGGTGCATTTTATATAAAGGTTTTTTTCTGTCTTAAACCACATGTGAGTGTCTACATCACTGCAAGCTCCAGTTCCACTCAGATCTGGAATGGAAGGATTATGTAGGTGAACGAGGTTAATGTCCGTGTTCTATTCACATGGCCACAGACTACAGTAAAAAACGAGCTATCGGGGGGGGGGGGCGAACCTGCGTTTAATACCCCCTGAATATACTGCCCCTTGTACACACCGTGAGGGCGGAACAGGCTGCGCCAGGCAGGCGACAACGGGGGCTCATACATTCACAAACGAGCCAGCGCTGAGGGGTGCTCCGCCAATGGCGTGCTAGCAGGGCGGAGTCCCGGAGGCGGCCGAAGGGCAGGGGCTACGAATCCTGCGCAGCCGCCGTCCTGCCCGCCCGTGCACCGCAGCCGCCGTTCCCGCAGCACAACTCCGGTCCCGCCGGAGCAGCAGAAAGTTAGCAGGCTGGAAATTGTCAGCCTGTCCCTGCTCGGGAGCCCCTGGCCGCGTAGCCCCCATCCGCCTATCCACCGGGAGCCGAGGACCCGGCGCTCCATGAATGATTGTCCCCAACAGCAGCGGTAAGGAGCGGTTGTGCGCCTGCGCGCGTGTGTGTGTGTGTGCATGCATGCGTGAGTGTGGCTGTTGCATGCTTGTGTGTGTGTGTATGCATAAGTGTGGCTGTGTTGTGTATGTGTTATTCACTGAGAATGTGGGATAGGAGATGTGCACGGCGCCGGGCTAGGCGTGCGCGCCCACGAGGTGAAATAGTTGACGGCTTGCGCGTGCACATCCCCTGTCTCCGATTCCCAGAAAGTGGCCAAAAATAGATACTTCGCTGGACGCATTGCTTCACATTGCTACACCAGCTCGACCTAAAAAGTGTTTAATTGGTGTCCATCTGTGAGTCTGCACGGTAGCGTTCAGTTCCTAATAAGTTTCCCATGAAGGTGGGAGTGCATAAGGCATTCTGAGCAGGGCGGGTATCTCATTGGCAATTCCGGTGGCTTCAAACTATTTGTATTATACCATCTCCCCGGTAGCACATTCCAGAGTAGATGATAGGTGGCCAAGTAGAACAGCATTTTGCACCGGAAATCAGGTCGGAGTCCGGACGCAGTATATTCCTGTCTGTACCTTTTCTGCAAGGAGCCAATTTTCCCCTAAATTGGCACCTTTCCGGTCCTCTCCCCCTTATGAGTAACAAGGTTTTAGCGCTGGGATACCCTCGTGGTGACTACGGGCTCTACAAAACTTTAAAATAAATAAATAAATTAAGCGGAAAACACAGGAAGAAGTTAAGCTATCCAAAACGCACTTTGCTGGGAATTGAGGTGTTTCTTTAAAGCATTCCAAATTTGGATGGAGTGGGGTACAGAAGGAAGCAGAGGCGCAAGTGATTTATCCTGTCTGTGCCAAATCATTTTATGGATTGTGGCAGCCGCAATAAGAAAGTGGGTATGCAGCCTCCACTTAAAGTTTATCCTGTCCTCATGGTCTTGTAGGGTGATTGCAGTTGTAATAGCACTCAACTGCCCTTCACGAGGCATCAAAGGGGGGATGGTTGAATTTTGACAGTTCCCTCCACTGTTTTGGACTTCATGCCCTCGCTTACTTGCAAGTTGCCAGTCAGTCATCGGGCCCAGAAAAGAAAATTGAACCATCAAGAGGTATATATCTGATGAGGCCTACCATGCTACACGTTCTCCGCTTGTAATGTCTATGCCTAGTGTTGCCAAAAATAGTGCGCCTCCCAGGACACTGCTTGTTTGCTTTGAGGCATCCAGTTCTCGTGGGAATGGTTTATGGGTATTTGTTTCTGTTAAGCCCAGGGTTGAGCTATTGTAGGGAGTTACTGCATCTGGGGCAGTCAATGCGAACGGATACAATAAGGAATGGCAGTTAGTTGTATAATTTCGATCCCCCAGCATTTCTGCAGTGTCCAAAAAAGTTGCTGAATTTTATCACGAATGACAAGGTAGCAGGGGATGTCAGGGCGGCCTGCCAAGAAACATTGTATTGCACAGGCTTGCATTCTTGTAATTGAATAAATTAAAAAAATCAACTGAATAATTTGGGCTGGCGCATGTGTGTGGGATTGGAATTACATCTGCCCTCAAGGTATGCTAATGTTCACTGTTAGATTGCACAATGCCGGCAAGTTATGCCACAACCCACTGGTAAAGTCATAAGCTATTTCGGAGCTGCTCGACAAATGTCAACGGTACAAAGTATCGCCCTATACACCACAGTTGCGTATTTATTTCCCGTACCCCCAGGAATGAGTACCCCTACATGCTACTTGGGTGATGCATGGGGGGTTTGTACCAAGACGAGTTGCGCCCAAGATACTTTGCACGTTATCTATTACGCAAGCGGGAGGGAAGGATCTTGAGGTTTTTTGATGCTTATGAAGGTTCCTCCAAGTGGCAGACAAAAAAGTACTAAGGCAGGTCTAAAGAAGTCAGGGTCATATCACTTGTTACAGGTTTCAGAACAAGGGGGAATGAATAAGGGTTATGCATGCAAGTCAGTGCTCAAGGCCTTAGATGCAATATTTACATTTGTCACATTTTAGACTGTTCTGAACTTCTTCTGGATTGCTAAAGCAACGCTTAGGCCTGTATTACAAGTACTTTAAGTAACACGGTAGGAAGCTGTGTTAAGGGTATCTGCATGTAATGTTGAGAAATCAAAGTATGCAGTGATCGGCACCGTGTAGTATGGGTCAGTTTGGTTTCTTGGGGGTCAGCCGGAACATTCCTACTGGGCCTTTTGGGCACTTTACCGCTATTGCAGGGCTAATAATAAACATGCCCTCTGTGGGAAATGGGACGGTTACCAAGTTTCCTATGGTTGACGTATCTGATTTACTGGTAAATCTCTTGGAAATACACGGGTGTGTGCCATGGCCTGTACGCCAAATGCTACTAGTGCGCTGGCACCCCAGTTGTGCCACCCGCAGGGGTCAGTCCTGTAACTGTATGATCAGACCTATCATTGTAGGGTAACTGTATGATCAGACCTATCATTGTAGGGTCTGCGCACGCAGGGGAAAAAATTGCCATGTGGGCTCATACCTTCTTTTCTTTACATTAAGTTACCTCTAGGGCAGGCTACATGATTGCACATGAAGTGACATTATTTACTGAGGGTGTTATGCTTAGCATATGCAGCAAGTGATTTACATGGTTTTGAGGTCAGGCCTGCTTGGCACTGGCCTCAGTGAGGGTCACTCAAATATACTTTCACCGCTTAGAACGTCAAGACAGTACATCCCAGGGCTTGTGGTAGCACCTTCCAGGGTATCCCTGCACGCAGTGGGGTGATAGATAGGAATTAGGAGTCGGTGTCAAAAGTCCTAGACACCATTTGCAGCTACACATAAGCATTAGGAGTGCGTTATGTCACGCAGTGACTCTGTACCAGTCCGCTTATACAGGTATGCATTGTATGCAGGGGTTTGCACACGGGATCTATACACCCTCGTGTCCATACACGTATTCACAATAATGTATTGTCGCACACTACCGCAACACCCATGTGCCTGGGCACTCGTACCTTGGATGTCCGCGTGGCAACACAGAGTACCGGTGCACCCCTGTGCGTGTACATTGTGCCATTATATCCCTAGGCTTTGTCACGCGGTATCTTTGCACTCTTGTGCCTGTGCACTTACGCAGTGAGATGTCCAAGTGGGGTCACACATTACTGACGTCCTGCGGCCTGTAATATTAAGCAGGCTATTCCTGTGTTGTCACACCGGACCAACTCCCCCTGGGGCGGGTGCACATTTGAGGAATTTGGATGCCTATGTTAGATACTGTTCGCACCCAATGGTTCACAGGTATTGGCTAAGCACCCTAAGCTGGGGATATGTGAAGAAAAGGAGGGTACATTCTCACGAAGTAGCACTGACTTGCGAATTGTGTTTAGTCATCTAAATGCAAAAGGCACTAATCATTGATGTTTGATTATCATTTTTGTATGACTGTATCCACGCCTGATGCCTGGGAAGTGATCCACACCAGTATGACTACAAGATGTGGACAACCAAGGGGTCCGGTAGACCCGAAACGTGAGTGGCAAGCTACGGCATCGCATGTGATGGGCGGTGCCAGCAGGAGACAGTGCGGCCTATGCGCTATAGTTGAATTGTATAAGTGTTTCAATCATTGGTGGTTGCCATTTGTCGTAAGTTAGCAGTACGCTATCTTATAGGTGTATACCTTGCTAGCTTGACCAGAACACAGGTATTAAGGGCGGATGCGACACAGCAACACCCTGTCGAGGAACGGTTATCTGCCATTACAGCGCCTGTGCTCGCGGGCACCTTTCGAAGCAGACATTACAGCGGTGAGAGGCTCCGTATTAGGAGGATAGGCTAGCACTGAGCTTATCCAAGGAATATAATAGTCAGGGGCAGATAGACACGGTGCACATGATAGGCTTATGGGAGAGCTCAGTGACTCCAGTGCAAGCACTACCCCTAACAACAACCGTTACCAACGTCGCCCAAATTGGAACCGAGGTTACCATCAAGGACCCATGTTTCATGGACCCCCCCAAATGCTGCCCCCTTGGCAATACCCCTTCTACCCGCAGGGACCCCCTCAATTCTACCCCCAGAACCCCACTTTTCACGACAGAGGTTGGGGCAGAGGAAAAGGGCGCGAGCGGAGCGGCACAAGAGGGGTACAGTGGCAAGATCAGCCATCGACATCCGCCCCGATGGAAACCAGGAGTGCAGCAAGGGGTAGAAGAGCCTAGTAGTCAACCTCTCCAATAGAGTACTCACCCCCATTGAAATGGCTACCCTTGAAAAGGGTTTAGGTTTTGTTCCTACTCCCACCCCGGACAACTTCACAGAAATGTGCGAGATAAAACAGCTTTTTCGTAAAGTACGCCTTCGTAAAGTAGCCAGCCACTGAAAAGACTGATACAGGGCTACGCAATCCCTCCACTTTTACCCCCACGGATGGGATGGTCCCTCCAGAGGTGCTGACATTTGAGATGGCTGTACTAAAGTCCTTGGAGACTAAACCAAATACCAGTAGTTTCAATAACCTGAGCAGAGCTGAAAGACAGGCAGTCTTATCCCTGGGTAATGACGCTTCCATCGTCATTAAACAAGCTGATAAAGGGGGAGCAACTGTCATACAAGACGCCACCGATTATGACACATAGTGTAAGCGCCAACTAGCCAACACCACCCACTATAGACCCCTTCCAGCTGATCCAACCAACAGGCTAATCACAGACATTTCCAGTCTTATCATTGAAGGCGAGGCTAACGGCTGGATTTCGAAACATGAGGCAGAGTTCCTTCTGACGACGGACCCAGTGGTCCCCTATTTCTATACTCTGCCCAAAATTCATAAAGGTACCAGCCCAGTCCCAGGGAGACCTATCGTCTCGGGAATCAGCTCATTATTGGAGCCACTGTCCAAGTTCTGTGACGTATTCCTCACCCATTGTAAAGAAAATACCTTCCTTCCTGCAGGACACGAGAGATGTCCTGCGTCTCATAGAGTCCATCGAAGGTAGAGAAGAAGTGGACCTACTCCTAACGTTTGATGTGGAAGCCTTATACACTAAAATTCCCCAAGCAGCCACACTAGAAGCCGTAGAGTCTGCTCTTATGCAGCAGGAATGGTCCTCACCTACCCCAATATCATTCATCATGGCCTGTGCGAGTATTGCCCTAACGGAAAACTTCTTCCAATACGGATCACAGATGTACCATCAAATCAGGGGTACCTCGATGGGTTCTACCTTCGCTCCTAGCATTGCCTGTATTTATATGGCGGCCTTTGAGAACCAGTTTATCTATCCCGACTCCAACCCCTTCAGACAACATCTAACACTATGGCGTCGTTACATCGACGATATTCTGATACTATGGAAGGGTGACCGCGATAGCTGCACCCAGTTCTGCACCTGGATCAACCAACAGAACCCCTATTTGAAATTTACAGGCTCCATGTCAGAGACAGCCCTTCCCTTTCTTGACCTCACGATACGGCTGGGACCAGCCGGTCTGAGCACCACCTTGTTACGTAAGGAGACGGACAGAAACAGCCTTCTTCTGTTCAACAGTCATCACCCCAGAGCACTACGCGAAAATCTTCCCTTTGGCCAATTCTTGAGGGTCCGTAGAAATTGCTCCTCTAGGGATGACTACAGACAAGAAGCCAATACCCTACAACATAAACTACATGATAGAGGGTACCCCACCAAACTGATACGTGACTCTAGTAAGAGAGCCCTTAACAAACATAGGGAGGCCCTCCTTGAAGTACATCAAAAAGAACGTGATGACCTAATAACGTGCGTCACAAGTTTCACCAGAAACTCTAACTTCATTAAAAAAACAGTGAACAAGCACTGGGACATTCTCAACTCAAGGGGCACTGATTTACCTAAGCCTAGGTTCGCTTTTAAACGCACGGCTAACCTAAAAGACTCCCTGATACATAGACGTCCTAAAAAACAACCCGGTGCTGGACAACGGACACTGTGGGACCTCCCACCTGTTGTTGGACACTACCCATGTGGGAGCTGTGCGGTCTGTCCTCAGTCTAAACAATGCAAAGAAATCAAGCTTACTGATTCTTTCTCATGGAAACTTAACAGACACACAAATTGCCACAGCTCTAAATGTATTTACCTTCTTATTTGTCCCTGCGACAAATTTTACGTAGGGATGACCATGAGACAGGTGAAGCTCAGAATAACGGAGCACAAAAGCAACATACGATGCTCCAAGACCCACACGAGATTGTATGAACACTACCAACTACACAATCACTCTGCTGACAGCATTCAATGGTTAGTGCTTGAGTCCCAACCAGCCATGACCAAACAAGCACTGTTCAGGCTTGAACAGAGATGGGGTCACCGTCTCCAGCTTGATATAATAGGGATCAATGATGCTATTCCCTGGGCTACCGTCTCAAGATAATATCCCCAAGCCAGCCCCCCGCCCCCCTACCTAGATAATATAACACACACAGGCATAAGTCTTCCCATGAAAGAGGGCTCTTGGCATGTCATATGGCTTCACGATTACATTCCTTTGGCATCGTATAAATCATAGGGCTTTCCGATGGCATTCCCGGGGTTAACACCTCAAGCTAACATCCTCTGGCCAGCGCTTTAGGTAACCTAACCACCCATTCCAGCCCCTTATTCTTAGTCTGATATAACTATTTCCCCCAACAGAGGATCATTAAACTACATTTCCGTTGATTCATCAGTAATATGATGTCCTTACCTCGGGGCCCCACAAACATCTGATCGACTCCTGCGATCTCCCAGAAGAGCCATACAATCCGGCCAAATAGAGGGGCCTCCCATGACACTGACGAAGGCTCCAAATCGCACGATGGCACACCGCCCTGCCTATATCCTAATTTTAAATTTCTCCGCCTCATATGCATTCCCCCGCTACCTGGTCTGTCGCTATCCCAGCAGACCCCACCCTTGGCATTAGCGCTTCCTCCAAGATGGCCGCCACACCGTGCCATCTGAATTCAGATGCAGGTCTAAGCTACCGCATTGGTTCTGCGCATGCGCATGACACGCGACATGCGCGCCACTACCGATGCTGCCCCGATGTCTAGGGAAAACTACCTACATATAGGCGGTCACCGGAGGGATTCCTCACCAGCTGCTCCGCACCCTGACCAGGTGCCGTGGGCGTGAGGGGTAGGTGTCCCGCCGATCCAGCGCCTGACTAAAGGTAAGCTCCTCCTCAAATCCCAGAGGCTCGTGCTTTTGCCTAAAGCCCAGTTCCACGGATAGCACCCGGAACTGCTCCCAGCTATCTCACTAGAATCGCTGCGAGTTTCCGCAGTTCTAATACCACCTCACTCTGTCCCGCAAGTCAGTGGGCACTGGTAGAAGTGTACATTACGCCCAACCCTACCATTACCGCTTTCCGCTCCCACGCAGCACGGCTTAGAATCGAATGGAGTACGG
Source organism: Lissotriton vulgaris (assembly GCF_964263255.1). Classification (NCBI taxonomy): domain Eukaryota; kingdom Metazoa; phylum Chordata; class Amphibia; order Caudata; family Salamandridae; genus Lissotriton; species Lissotriton vulgaris. The sequence goes on along the minus strand of NW_028240613.1, from coordinate 895,334 downwards.
GCAGTACCCTGGGGTGTTTCCTCCTCCCCTCTTCGTTGGTTCCTCTTCTTCCCCCATGCCTCCGGGTTAACTCTATTTTTTGAAGGCTAAATTTGGCGCGGGTCACTCTATTAACACAGCGCGAGTGACAGTAAAGCGGTAGGCATGAGTTGAACTGACTCCCACTCACTTCTATGTTCACTCGGTAGGCTGGGATCAGCGCGTTGAAGTCCTTCATCATAGCGCCGGTTTCAGCAATACGCTGGATACTGGAGTATGCTGTGTTATCTTAGATTCATACTCCAGACAACCCTGGGGTTGATAGAGTGGGCATCCCTCCTCCATGCTTTTGAATTTATTTTGGCATTTGTATTTAACGCTATCAAGTGCTTTCACCATGGAGGTCACTTTCCCAACCAGCCTCCACAACCACACACTTCCTCAACCCTACCCTGTTGGACTATACGCCAATCTATACCTCCCTTACATACCCTACATGTTCATCTAACCTAACAGCGCTGGCCTCACGGGAGTATGCTGCGAGGCCCTAATCACTTCCCTTAGGGTAAGAACATGCTTGCTTTTTTCCTAGGAATGGGTGTCCTCTTGAAAGTTTTGGCATCACACCTCAGTTTAGTGTTTGAAAAGCACTCTGGGAAACCTCCATTGTGAGACATTAATCGTGCCATTAATAGACCGATTTTGAAGGGAATTTCCACCCAATGTCTGGTATGATTGGTTTCCCTTCACACACACCCCCCCTCACCCCTCACAGTGTGGAGATTATTCACTGAAGTCACGTTATATCTTCTGAGTAAAAAGTCACTTAAGTGAGATTTGACTTGACTTGTTCTTTTTTAACCAATTTTTCCCCTACCTCTAGGTCACCTAAATAGAGCAGGACCCCGTGGCCCTCTTTACCTCCGACCCAGAGAGGTTGTATCTGCCTTCTTCATAGTGAATGAGCATCCAATTCATATGTGTTTTTGTGCAGTACTTTGTTGAGGTCCTGACGAATCGCCGGTTGGCGAGAAACATGTTGACCACACCAGGGGGTTGAGTTAGTTTTCTGTACACCTATACGGTCTCTAGCTCCCCTCTCACCCCTTTTAACCAGGGAATCAGCCACGTTAATAAAAGTCAGTGTGGATTGATCACCCTTTTTAACTTTCACTCACGTTTGCACTGACTACACTTTCTTCCATCCTCACTCACACCCACCATCGGCAAGGAACAAAAGAACCCCGCCAAAAGACTGCCTTTGGGTACTCCGTCAGACATTGCAGCGCCGGTCTGTCGAGGGGCAGTGAGTCGATGATGACACTGGACACCCTCTAGTCAGGGTGTGTTTCACACCTAATACTCTGGGTGTGTGAGGCTCTCTAAGTTCCGACAAGGGAACCCTTCTAGTCACATTACTTGTGATACTAACTCTTTTCTCCACTCTGTAACACTTTCCCTAGGGAACTTTGTATTCTGCTGTTTGCGCTAGAGCTCAGGAGGTGCCAGCACTATATGGGTTGGGTATGGGTACGTCACCAACTGGTGGTCCCAGCCGTAGTAATGTAGCAGTACGCTGCATCACAGGAGTGTGCCTTGCCAGCTTGGCCAAACCCAGGAGTAATGGGCCTATGAAACACCTCATCACCCCTTCTCGGGAGGCAGTACTCTGCCTTTACAGCGCCTGTGCTCCCAGCTGCCATCGTAGCAGACACTGCGTGGTGGGGATATCCCATAGTAAAGAGGTAGGCATACACTGAGCATTTCCCAGAGCATAGTGGTCAGGTGTAGGTGGTTCATAAACTTTATGATATGCTCGTAGGAGATCTTGGGGCCTGTGGTTCCCTGGGCAGCCTTCCAATTGCACCAACAATGAGTGTCAGCATCTGGGGTGCCGTGGCTTTTCGGGCACAGCGTGATGCCATCAATTGAGCCCATCTAGTGGCCCCATGGTGACAGGTCTACTTTCCCTGAGTCAGACGGCCCTAGCATATCTATCCTGCACTTGAGAGGGGGTGAGGAAGGACTGGGTGCACCTGGGTAGAAGGGTGGGTCGACATGTCTGAGCCCAGGGTACACGCTGGCGCAGACATTTCAGAGCTTCTATTAAGGAGGAAGCAAGTCTGTGAGTCCATTGGGCCACGGGAAACAAATACCTAGTAACAAACTGAGGAGGCTAGCTAGGGCCTGACACTTACAGACTATAGCCCAGGGGTGCATTTGGGGAGAGTCATGCTTCTTAACCCCTTCCATGCTCATGACGAGCTCAGCTCGTCATGAAGCACACTGGAGCTGTGCTTATGACAAGGTGAGCTCGTCATGAAATAATGCCTTTCGAGCTTTTCAAGCACAGGACGGGAAAAGCCATAGCATGGAAGGTGTTAAAAGACGGCGTCCATTTGTCCACACCAGGGCTGAAACCGTCGCAGAGAATATTTTGCCTAGTTAGTGGTGTATAGGGACAGGGCATGACCTTGGAGTGAGTTGGTAGGGGGGCCTGATAGTCGGACTACAAAAAATATAATGGCTAGGTGTGAGAATTTTACGGACAGGGCATGACCTTCCAGTGTAGGAGGGTGGGGGGGCCAGATAGTCGGTCAACTACGCTGGCCTGTGGCGGTAAGGTCATGATTGGTGAGTAGTACATTTAAGGTCCTTAGAAGGCGGCGTCATTCTTGAATGGGGTTGCCCAAGGGGAGGGACAAGTGGTCTTTCCTAGAACTCTGGGGGCAGTTACAGCCTGTTGGCTACATGGGTGCGGGGCAGGGGGGAGGCACGCTTTCTCTAGGCTGGTTGGCCACCCCGCAAGTGCACAATGACACTAGTAAACGGCGCAGAGATGCAAGGGCCCCCTTTAATGGAGTTAATAGAGCGTACGGGGGTAACCGGGGAGAGGGCTGAAGTACCCTCACGGTAAACGGGCCCTCTGCCCATGCGCACTTCGACGGAAGGGCGTGGTTAATAGAGCGTACGGGGGGTAACCGGTGGGGAAGTACCCTCATGGTAAACGGGCCCTCTGCGCATGCGCATTCCGACAGGAGGGCGTGGTTTAAGTGATAAGGATCTGACACCAGTTAGTGACCTTGCCGTGGAACCAAATAGGATATGCAAAAAAGTTATTAATGTGTGATAATGATTCAAATATTAGTTTTGGATAGGAAATACTTTGTATTAGAAGTATGTTAAGGTCAGCCATTTGATACCTATCTACATGAATTGTAATCTGATGTCAAGTACGTTTTCTGCATAAATAATTGTGTAAATATTGTTTATTTCAATTTTTATTTGCTTTTAGGTTTTAATAAATACGACCGGGGGGTTGTATGACCCCCCGCCTCCAAAGAAAATCCTCTCTCATGTCCAAGTTAATAATTGATGGTGAAACACAAGGCGGGGGAGGGGGTTGGTTGGTAGTCCCTGGCCATAACAGCTCTACCCTTCCTACCACCAGCTGAACTATTCTGTGACCTAAAATCACTACTGACGTCTTTGATCTGGGTTAATACCAGAGTCAGGGTTGGCTCAGCAAAGTTATATGCTCCAATTACAGATGGCAGCTTGGGGTCCCCTATCTATGAGGGCCGCACAGTTATAATGGCCAATGAGGTGGCTATCGTGACACAATATTGCCAACCTTGGAGGCTGGGAATCTAAATTACGCCAAACTAAGATTCTAAAGTGGCTAAATGACTCTGACACAATGGTCCAGAAGAAGTCAGGAAATATACTAATGTCCATGGATCCTAGCTGTTGGACCAGCTATCTACGGACAAAGCACCACCCCCACCCTATGCTCCCGGCTTACCACTTGGGATATTCCCGACTCTAGTACACAAAAGAACGCAACTGGAACTGACAGACTGGAATGTAAATGTAAATGTGGCGTATTTGTATAGCGCGAACAGTGACCCGGAGGCATCCCGGCGCTTGTACTCCTACCACAAGGGAACCCCTCCTGGCTTTTCCTTGTGGGGTGTCCACTCCTGGGCATCCCATGGTGAAACCAGGCATCCCTTGTGTATCAGGGGGCCTTTGTGGAGACTAAGCAAGCTATTGCCCAGAGTTGCAGCGTGGGACCCATGCTTAGAATCGGCACTGAGGCGAGAATATCCGGTCAGAGGAATTTAAGCCCGAAACCCGCCGAGGCGGGAATCGAACCCTGGTCCCTGGCCAGCGTTCTGCATCAAGGTCTGCCGCTCTAAGCATTGAGCCACACTTCTCCACTGGAAGTGGACTGGACTGATGACATGGGGAGATCTGTTTGTCGATTCAAATCTTAGCAAATTTGAAACTCTGGTAGATGACTATGGCATTCCCCCAGGTTTATTGCGATTCCCCCCGGTTTATTCTTATTATACACATTGCTAACACAAACAATGTTTAAGACATGGGGTAAAATGCACTGAACCCACAACCTCCAATCCACTTCAAACATTATTAATATACGGAACACGCAGGAAGGCAATCATCGTGATATATAATTTGTTGGGGTCAAACACTACACCCCTACTAGTACCACTCAGGAAATACTGGGATACAGCACTGTCAACGTCAATTCCTGATAGACAATGGGTACAATGCATAGGATTCCAGAAAATAATATCCACAAACACCAGCATTAAATATACCCAATTCAATTATCTTCACCACACAAATCCCACACAGAAAAGACTGGGATGACTGACGCAAATTCACCCGACATATGCACACGATGTCATAATCCTGATGCTACATTTATATAAATTTTATGGACATGCCCAAAACTGGAAACATACCAGGACAAGGTAGCCACTACACTCTCAAAGCCATGGACACAACAATTACGGCAAGCACCTTCATTGCTTGCTGGGCATAATCAAGCGAAACGCGTGTTGCAAAACTATCAATAATTTCATGGATTTGGCACTAGGACTAGCCAAACAAAAACTGTCCATGTCCTGAAAGTCAAGCACAACACCATCCATACACGTATGGCTCGTGGACCTCCGTGGGGCACTGGTGGCTTACCAGGCGCTGATACGGGGCACCATTATTAACCATCCCCCTGCTAAAGACCCCCCAGAATGGCAAAAGTACTTAACGTTCATAGAAACGAAATTGACCCATGCTCCCTCTAATCCGGCAATACTCACCGGCAACAGCTCTTCTGAGTTGATCACATTCACGCTATCGTCAGACTTCCCTCCTCAACTTCCCCGTCCACCCAAGATACATACATAATCCAACAGCGCCCAAAAACACACAAAAATAATTTGATCACTAACCCTCCCCCTTGTGCGCAAAAAAGCTTGACTTGACAACTAACAACCTCAAACTACCACAATGCTATATTACAAATATAGTACTATGGTAATCTCCATCTGAGCAACTAGGCGCTCTCTCTGCGGCATGACAGACCCTCAATATGTTATAAGTTATGTTAATAGAGTTATGTAAAACTGCTGGGGGCAGATGTATCAAAATACCTATTTGCGATTCTCAAATAGCGATTTTTAGGGAATCGCTATTTGAGAATTGCAAAATGGTATGTATATAAAAAAAATCGCAATTTTTTAGCGATTTCTTAAAATTCCTTAATTGCGATTAGCAAATTGCTAATCGCAATTAAGGAATAATTTCCCATTCATTTCTATGGGCCAGGAGGCCCATAGGAATGAATGTGAAGTTATTCTCAATTTGCGATTCGCAATTTGAGAATCGCAAATTGAGAATAATTTCAAGGGTGCAAGGGTGTCATAAGGACACCCTGATGCACCCCTGAAATTTACATGTGTGCGCATATGGCGCACACACATGCCCTAAGGGCATGTATGTGCACCATATGGCACCTTCACAAATACCAAAAGGTGCATTTGTTTTTTTATTTTTTAATTTTTTTATTAACCTCATATATCACAGATGGAACTCTTGATGGGACACTGGCTCCTCCATGCACCAATGGACTTTCTGTACCGACCCTCGCTGGTTTCGGCCTGATGCAAGTTGGTTTACCCGTACCCTCAAGTAGCCACTACCTTCCCCTCCAAACTCCTTTTTTTCGCCGATCTTTGAGCGCCCCATGCTACTTAGGAGAACGGGGAACCAGCAGGGCTCCAGACAAATCATTGGAATACCAATCATCGAGATTGCCATGCCACCAAGGCCGCCCAAACATTCGTCTCACTACTGGGATCACATGCCACATCTGATTTGCTGGTTAACATAATCTGCCTCAGGCAATTAGCAAAAGTGGGCGGAATTGGATCTTTCCACGCCCTGCAAATCTCGCGCCTTGCTAACAGGATAACGTAAAATACAAATTTCGTGGGAAGATCATTCACCTGGTAGTTCATGACAAGCCCAGACATTACTGTAAACCTTGGAACTGATATTGACATTAAGAGGACTTCTTCCAGAAATTCCCTTATCTTACTCCAATAGTCCACCAATTCAGGGCAATCCATGAACATATGTACATCATCTGCCCTCAAGAGGCCGCACCTTGGGCACTTATAGTATATATTTGAAAATTTGGCCAGTTTTTTCGGAGTTATATAAACCCTGTACATGGTGTATATGTGATTTCTTTTCAGCGCAGCCGGCTTGATTACAGCGTTTAACACCCTGAAAGAGTCATGCCAGAAATCCATAAAGGACCCATTGGCCGGGGTAAAAGCGTTGCACCACAATTTGCTGATTTCGGCCTCCGTAACATCCTCCCCCTCTAACATTGCCGAATACCAAAAAGATATTTGATTCTTCCACTTACCCCTTCTAGCTACTGCATCAAATTTGGGATTAGGGGGGGTTATTATCTTCGGGTGTCACAGGTCTCGTTTTCCACCAACCTGACAATTGGTAATATTTAAACCGCGTCAGAGATCCCTTAGTTAAATTCAACAATATATCCCAGCTTAAGAGTTGGCCATCTCCCTGCAGGTCTCCCCACCTCTCAAGCCCTGCCTGCTTCAAAGGTAATGATAATTGATCGTTTAGACAGGCTGGAAGGCCTGGTGAGTCCCATATGGGTGCCTGCGGCGCATAATAAGAAATGTTTAGTTTGTTCCTTACAAATACCCAATTTTTCAGAGCTGACCTCAAAATCTTCAACCTCACTTTTTTAAAGAATTTTGGGTCCCCGAACTTATAAAGGAAGAAACTTGATCCCTGAGGAACCTCCTTTAACAAAGCAGAAAATAGCAAACCCATTGATGATTGGTCCATACGGCCCGCCATGATTCTAAAATGCTTAAAATGAAAAGCGTGGCAATACAACAGTAGGTCCGGGAAGGCTAGCCCTCCTGTCTTGAGACCTCTTCTTAATTTTTTCCACGCTATTCGAGGGCCTTTGGCATTCCAAATAAATGAACCCAATTTTCCTTGGAGTTTTTTGATTAAAGGTACTGGAAAAGATAATGGAATGGCATTAAATAAAAAAGTTATCTTGGGGAGCAATATCATCTTCAGGAGGTTCACTCTCCCATAAATATTTAAAGGTAGAGAGGACCAGCGTTGTAATAAAAAAATTGTATCTTTCATGACCCTCTCTAAATTGATTTTGGGGATTTCTTCTATCTTGTTGACCAGATGGATTCCCAGATACCTCATTTTGTTCTTTTTCCCCATCGAGCAGGTCTGCTGATTCCATTCCATTATTTCAGTCTTTTCAGCATTAATTGAATGCCCAGAAATATTACCAAACCCCTTTGCAAGATCTAATAGTCTGGGAATCGCTACATCCGGATTTATTGTATACATTAACAAATCATCGGCATACAATGCCAGCTTCATCTCCATATCCGCGAACTTAAAGGGTTTAATTATTGGATCTGCTCTTAATAAACAAACAAAAGGCTCAATATACAAATCAAACAAAAGGGGGGATAAGGGATATCCCTGTCGCGTACCTCGGGAAATAAAAAACTGCTCAGTCAGTGAACCATTTACTAGAACCTTCGCTGTCGGAGCTGAGTATAGGAGCATAATAGCTGTTATGTAGCTCATTGGAAAGCCACATTTTTCCATCGCCATCCAAAGGTAGTCCCAGTCTACCTGGTCAAATGCCTTCGCGGCTGCTTCTTTTCTTGAGCAACATCTATCGCTGCCACCACTTGGAAGGTCAACTCGTTGAGCTGCCTGTCCGGAATGAAGCCCCTTTGGTCACAATGTACTACCGATTTTACTACCTTTGCTAATCTCGTTGCCAGTACCCCCGAGAATATTTTATAGTGCATTTGTGAACGAAATCGCAAATTACCACCAACTTGAAGTTGGTGGTAATTTGCATTTTCTTAAGCAGAAACCACAATAATTGAATGCTTGATGCATAGCATTTAAGGAATCGCAATGTGCGATTCCTTAAATGCTTACTCAAAATTAAGGAATCGCAAATTTTGCGATTCCTTAATTTTGCTATGCAATTTCCTTCATACATACCGTTTAGCGAATTTTTAGTCGCAAACGTGCTTTTTTGCGAAACTCATCGTTTGCAACAAAAAATTGCTTTGATACATCTCCCCCTAGGAGACTATTATGACATTGTTACTAATCCTAGGGCTGTCACAATTACATTAGCTGTTATATTGTATTATGTTGTCTTCTAATATTTTGTATAACTCCCACTGCTCCTGGGATTGTGTGTATTAAACAGAAAACTAATAAACACTATTCAACAAAAAAAGTGGCTTTTTGAGGTCGTCACATTGGGCTCTCATACAATACAAAGTTCTAATACAAGTAATGGATGTGGTAGAAATGCTTACAGTTTGGTAGAAGCACTGGAACACTACAGCAAGATGAAAAAATGCAGTCACATAGGGTAACTGACAAGACAATTATGTTGTAGTTGGTGGGTGTTACCAGGGTTCACACACAATTGGTCAGGACCCAATTTGGATTGTAAGTAAGTAAATAAGTAAACTTTATTGTACAGTTAGTTAAAACTCACAATTTTTAAAATTCACAATTTAAAGGAAGTAGATATCATTTGGATTGTGGCACAAACCAAAACGGTGGTTTAACCCAGACACCACTTGTTCCAAAGTATTAGTGTTAGTGACTGGTTCTGTGCTTTGTTTCTTGTTCCTGTAATTTATAAGGTGAATAAATACCCCAATCTTGTATTGGACGTCATAAGAACAACAAAGGATTGAATCTTTGTTTGCAGTAGTGACCTAACCATTCTTACTTTCATTTCATTTCTATTCTAATTCTTCTCCTCACACACAATATGTTCTTTTGGATTTCACTTTTAAATATAAATCCCTCCTCCTATCTTTCTCTACCCACTTCTTGCTACATAATTCTCTCTACTATTTCTCTAGCTTTACTCTCTCCTCATTCTTTTCCTCTCTTTGCCTTTTCTCTCTTACCTGTGTAGGAATCACCATTCCGATGTCGTTCTCTCTGTTCCATATATATATGCTGATGTCTCATATATTCATATTTGCATCACCTTACTCCCACATTTCTTTCGCCCCGCCATCAACTACGGATGACGTACTTATTGATTTATACCTTTGACTCCGACTACTCTGTATGATTGCTCTGTTGTCTAAAATCAGCCTTGAAAAAGCCCCGGCCTGCTGGCCTCTGGGCGAAACACGTGTCGGCTGTTCCCTTGTTTTCTACAATTGTCTTTAAATAAAAAGACTACTGCAAACAAAGATTAAATCAGGATCCACAGACGATCCATGTCCCCTGGCTGCCCTTAAACTTATCCCTGACATCATAGGCTCCAATTCAGCCAAAATATTTAACTCAATGTTCAAAACAGGCATATACCTCTCTATTTGGAAAAAGGTGGTCTTCAAGCCCCTTATTAAAAAGATGAACCTCGACCCCACTGGCACCACAAGTTTCAGACCTATCGCATGTCTGCCTCTACCTGCAAAAATCGCTGAGAAAGTTATTAACACTCAACTTGCACACTACATAGATGAAAACTACCTATTTGATGACACCCTGTTTGGCTTCAGAAATGGACATAGCACGGAAACCGCCCTCATTAAAGCATCTGATGTAATCAGAAAGATTCTTGATGTAGGAGGGGCTGTGGTTCTCATCCTGCTGGATCTCTCCGCGGCGTTCGACACGGTCGACCATGCTACTTTGATCGACCGTGTCGCTGCCTTGGGCATTTCTCACATGGCCAGGGCCCTCCTCGCATCCTTCCTAGCTAACCGATCACAATCAGTCACGCTTGGCAACTTCAACTCCCCCCCCCCCTCCACTCCCCTTGTGGTGTGCCACAGGGATCCTTGCTAAGCCCAACCCTATTTAATATCTATGTGTCGGACCTAGCGAGGGTCATCAAATCCTATAACCTGGGCCTAATGTCGTACGCCGACGATACCCAACTGCTAAGGTGGCAGCCAACTTCCACCAGGGAATGCTTGCCATCAGCACATGGGTGGCAAACAATTGCCTCAAATTAACTTCCAACAAGACGGAGGTGATGATATTTGGCAATCTTTCCCCCGCCTGGTCCCCTCTCTGGTGGCCAGCAGACTTAGGATCACCTCTGTCATCAGTCTCAAAGGTGAGAAATCTCGGCGTCATCTTTGACAACAAGCTGTCATTTATGCACCACGCAAACGCATCAGTTTCCGCATCCTTCTACACCATCAAAATGATAAAGAAACTTCTCCCATTTCTTCCAACTATTGCCGCTAATCAGAACACTAGTCACGTCCAAAGTAGACTATTGTAATGGCCTATTCATTAATGCTCAAGAAAGAGTTCTTAACAAACTCCAACTGTTGCAAAATGCAGCTGCCAGGCTTCTGACAGGTACTCCCAAATGTAAACCTATCTCTAACGTGGTTCGTCAACTGCACTAGCTGCCCATCAGAAGCAGATCTAAGTTCAAGTATCTATGCATCGCCTACAAAGCTGTTCTTGCCAGTGGACCAGACTACCTCAAACAATCCCTCTGCCCATACAACCCCCCAGACGACTACATTCCTCTACAGCTAATCCTCTCATCGTACCCCGTACAAAAAAAGCATCTTGGGGCGACAGATCCTTCCTGTTCGCGACCACCAAACTCTGGAACAGTCTCCCTTCCACATCAAGACTACCCCTTCCTTGCTCACCTTCAGGAAGCAACTAAAGACCTGGCTCTTTAATTAATAATCAGTCGTGTCATCCCCCTTGGTCCAGTCCACAGTGCCGAGACACCCATGGGTATTTGCGCGCTTTATAAATTGCATGAAATAAAATAAAATTTGTAGTTCATATGACATGCAATACAAGATTGGGGGATTCATTCACCCTATAAATTACAGCAACAGGAAACAAAGTACAGAACCAATCACTAACACTAAGACAATTATGTAATGTCGGTGGGGTGATCCAAAATGTGTATTACATGACAAAGTAATAGCTCAACGGGAAGACCCACCACTTCATTTGACGTCTGCTGTGTGAATTACACTTCTAGTGAGCAATGGCAGAAGGAGGGTCTAACCCAAAGCTTTTCTGTTGGAAAATGATTGGGAAAGGGCTGGGTTGGACTGGGACAGAAAACAGGCTTGGGAGTTAAAATAAGTGGCCCCACTAGAGAATATAGGCAGTTTTGAGGATGAGGAGACATGCTATAAGATTTTGCAACGTATAGGCGACTGCATGCATTTGTGTTTGTGGCAGGCGATGTTTGTGGCAAAATCAGAGCAAACGGCCCACCAAACCATAAACAAACCAGGGACACAAACAGCTACAAAAGCCACCCACACACACTAACCTCACAGTCCGACCCTGTTGGGGGGAGGTGGGGTATCAACTGGGTGTTATTGGTCTTTAGGGCCCCAAAACTAAGCATGACACTGCTATAACACTTGTTCCTCAGGTGGCTAGGAAGAATGGACCAACGCTTAGTTGGGGAAGTGTTGTGAGATATTCAGAAATCAAACAAAAGCACCCAGTGGCACAACAGTACAAATGCACACTTTACAACTTCTTCACTGCCTCATCAGTCAACAATGCCTATTTCGAGCTGTTTTTGGGGGTGCCTTTGCACATATGCTTGTACCACATATTTTGCAGAATTAACAAATACCTCTCAGATTCAAACAAGGATTTTGACAAAACGCTAAACTTCACATAACTAGAAAAGGACATTATCTTCCCTGAACTTCGTACTGATTATCTTCCCTTAAATCGAGAAAAGTGCCAGGACCTGATGGATTTACTGCTGGATTTTTCTTACATTTTTCCTAATGATTCCTTCCTAAACTATCCCTTCTTATCACTACTTTCCTTCAATCAGGTAAATCATCGGGATCTTTCTCAGACGCCCATAACTGTCTCATCCCAAATGAAGGTAAAGATTTACATCAATGTAAAAATTATAGGCCAATTTCTCTTGTCAACATTGATTATAAAATATTTTCTAAAACTTTAGCTCTTTGTCTTTAATCCCTTTTACTCAATTTAATTGGAAAAGAACAATATGGGTTTGTTAAGAGACAGTATATATCTGACAACACTCGTTTATTTTTTTATGCCCTACCCAAATCTCAACAATCACATTACCCTTTAGCAGCTATTACCCTAGACACTGAGAAAGCCTTTGAACCTGTTAACTGGTCTTTTATTTTCCATACTTTAAAATGTTTTAGGTTTCAACCAAAACTTATTTCCTTTCTCTTGTCATACCCCTAGCAGCCATTTTTGATAATGGGCAAACTTCCTCATGTTTCCCTTAAAGCAGAGGTGTTCGCCAAGGCTGTCCTCTTTCTCCTTTTCTCTTTAACCTAGCTCTTGAGCCCTTCCTTTCCAGAATTAGACACAATCCCTTTTACAAAGTTTCTCCTGGAACACTCCACAAATTAAAACAGCAGTACATACAGGTAATATTCTTTTATATATATCCGTACCCCATGCCCCACTTCCTGCCTTCCTTAAAGTCTCCTACTCTCTCGTCTCAGACTATAAACTAAATTGCGATAAATGCAAAATTTTGCCCTTAAACAATTCACATTCAGACATCACTTTTCAGATACAGATTACTCCCAGGCCACTTCCAAACTCAAATACTTACGGTTATATTTAACACACTCAGTTCAATCCTCAATCTCCTTGAGCATGGAGGAGTGTCAGTGTAAGATTACTACCCCAGTCAATTGCTGGCACCCTTTAATCTTTCTTGGTGGGCTCGTTTATGCAGCCCAAGGACCCCCTGACTCCTGGAGAACTGTGACAATAGTCTCCATCTTTAATAATAGGGCTGACAATATCTTTGATTGACTGCACCTGTAAGATCATGGGCAGAGTAATCCTAGAAATATTGGAGACCTGGGAAACAGAGAATGGTAAGCTCTCTGACATTCAATATGGATTTAGGAGAGGCCTGGGGACGGTTGAACAGTGCCTTAATCTGCACCTGGTCTTAGGCAAATATACCTTAGCTAAGCTGGGTTCCCTTTACTTAGGGTTCATGGACCTGAAATCTGCCTTTGACTGGGTGCAGAGAGGAATACTCTGGGAGAAGATGTTGGAGATGGGCATAGAACCACCAATTGTGCATTTTATAGCTTCTATGCATTGGGAGGTCACTGGGAGGGTCCGGTATGGATTAGGCGGGGAGCACACTGCTCCAATTAAAATGAGTTGTGGAGTCCGCCAGGGCTGTGTGCTTGCCCATTTTTATTTTGTTTGTATATAAATGATCTGGAAACCTCTATTATAAATGGGCACGTGGACGCACCCAAGATAGGCCGTAGGTTATTACCAGCTTTATTATATGCGGATGACTGTGTTTTAATGTCTCGAACCGGGATGGGCCTGCAACGGTGTTTAATTGGTTTTAACAATTTTATGAGTGACCTTGGTCTCAAGACTAATGTTGAAAAATCTCAGATTATGGTGCTGGGTAAACATCCTACCATTGTAAAGACATTTTTTATAGGCAGTGAGAAATTGATTCAGGTGCCCATTTTTTCCTACTTAGGAGTAATTTTTTACTCAAAAAGCGCATGGGTGCAGTTAATGGAGACAAGAGTTAGGGGTTTTAATCAAAGCCTGAAAGCTATTTTTAGATTCAGTAAAAAGTTAGGCTCACGTCCTGTAAACGCAATAATAAAAATCTATAAAGCTCACGCATGCGCTGCCGCTTTATATGGCGCAGGAGTTTGGGGCCCCTGCAATACTTCAGGTCTTCAGCGAGCGGAAAACTCATTTTTGAAACGCCTACTGACCCTTCCATGGAGCACCCCTGCCACCATGTGCCATAGCGAACTAGGTGTGATCCCCCTATCCTTTCTTAAGCAAATAGCACCTCTCTTTCTGTGGCACAATATTTGGGCAAAAGAAGAAACAGTTCGGAATTGTGCTATTATTGTAGATTGCTTAAAACTAGAGTGGGCAAGCAAAATCCCTTGGCTCTCCTATGTCAAAGCCCAACTGAGGAACCTGGGTTTGTCAGACTGTTTCGACTATCCAGCAAATACTGCTAAAATCCCAAGGGCCAAGTTAAAGAAAGAATACATGGCGTATCTGTACTTGGAAAGAGATATGCAGGAGATGGGTAAAAGAAGGGTTCTTGACCACTCACTTTTGATTTGCTCAATGGGGACTGAGCCCTACACTTATTTTTACTTTAGTCATGTCAAATTATATTACCTTATAAGGTTTAGGTTTGAAAGCTCACCTCTGTTGGTTTCATATCCACGAAACGCTTACACAGATGCTGGGCTGGATTTCTGCCCATGTGATTCTAAATCGAAGCAGAGCATGCTGCACTTTATGTTCTTTTGCAATCTTTATGTTACTCCAAGGCGCACTTTTTTAATACCACTTTTAAAACATTTTTAAATAAGAAGGTGTCAGGCAGCTTTGCACTTTCACCAGCTTTTAAAGGATGAATCCATCTGTCTGATGGTTTATAGATATATCTCTTGTTCAGTCCGACTTAGAAATATTGTTGGGAAATTACCTTATATTGCACTTTATCATTGCACTATATATATATACTGTTGTCTTAAAAATTTTGCCATATGGCACTAGGAATGTAGATTATTTTCTGTCTCAGTATAATTATTGTTGAGTCTAGGGCTGTGATATGAAATGTCTCTTTTTTTATTTTCAAGAAATATTGTTTATACTGTTTATTTTTCTAAATTATAAATCTTTGTTTTTATAATGTATTCTTTTATGGCTTGGAATATAGCCGAATAAAGATTTCCAAATGAATGAATGAGACACCATAAAAATTATGATGATCCTTATCGTTCTCTATACTATTTCTAACATCCCCCTTTCTATTTTGAAGACATTTTTTTAAACATATCAGGCCCGATTCAAAGTACTAACTTAAGACAAAATCCTAAACTTACTACCATTTTGGTATTCACAGAAGGCACTTTCTCATTTTGGTATTCATAGAAGGTACTTACTCATTGCGGTATTCACAGAAGTTAACAGGCACATGCATCAAGCGATTTAGAAGTCACAAAAATAGCGAATCGCAAAAAAAGAACAATTGCGATCGCTATTTATAGTGATGCAATGTATCAACCTTATTTTTGCGACAATGTGTAACTTTTCGCAAAAATAAGGAATCGCTAAATTATTCTGAGAAAACCATTGCGATTTCTCATTTGCGATTCTCAAAATAGGAATCCCAATTGAAATGCATGAAAAATCGCTAATTGCGATTTTCATAGAAATCGCAAAATTGCAATCGCAATTTAAGAAGGGACACAACCAGGTGGTAAAAATTAGTGCAAATCTGAAACAGCTGAAGAGCAACAGAAACTGATTTAAATACATCCACAATGAGGTCCCAGAATCCAAAATGGCTGGGCTGTACCTGATGGCGAGGAGGATGAGGCTGCAAGCTGCTCGACAGAGAGGGAGGCAAATCAATGAGCGCATCTTCAGAGTCCGCATAACTTTGCTAGGACAGGAGGAGGACGAAATATATGATAAGTATAGGCTGAATGGCCAAATGATACATGATCTAATCAATGAATTGGACCCCATCCTGCAACGACAGACTCAAAGGACCAATGCAATTCCAATGCATGTCCAGATTTTATGTTGCCTACATCTACTGACGTCAGGCACTTTTCAGGGAGTAATTGCAGTAGAAGGAGGTGTGTCGCAAAGTGCATTGTCACGAATATTCGATGCCATGATGGTCCGGATACACCCACACATACGTTTTGCTACCACAGCCCATGAAATTGCAAAGACCAAGCAGGAGTTTTACCAAATTGCTGGCTTCCCCCAAGTACTGGGTTGTATTGATTGCACCCATGTGGCAATATGTCCCCCTGCAGCTCAGGAATATTTGTATAGGAATAGGAAATGTTATCACTCCCTCAATATTCAGGTTGTGTGTAATGCCAAAAACATCATTACGGACAATGTGTCACAATTTCCTGGCAGTGCACATGATTCATATATCTTCAGGCAAAGTGGCATTTAGACCCGTCTAGCAAGGGGAGAGTTTGGAGAGGGACATTTGCTACGTAAATATGTGCAATACATCATTCCATTTCTTGTACAAATGTTAATGTCACACAACTACTGACAGCCTTTCATACCTCACATGTAGGTGACAGCGCATACCCCTTTCGAAATTACCTGATGACACCTTATCTCAATCCTGCCACTGCCGCACAAAGGAGATACAATGCAGCACATATCTTAACAAGGAACGTGATAGAGCGAACATTTGGGCTGCTGAAGAGCCGATTTAGACGCCTTCATAAGACCGGAGGAGCAATGAAATACAATCCCGTAAAATGCTGCAAGATAATGGCAGCATGTGCCATGCTGCACAACATATGGACAAAGGGAGGTTTGGAAATGGAGCTGTCTGACAGTGCAAAACAGCATCAATGTATGCTTGTGAGGTTATGTCACAGTTCACAATTAATAAATTTCATGTTTTTTTGAACATCTGCTACACTATTTAAAACCGTTTTTGGCATGTGTGTGTGTGTCATTGTAACTACTTGGACTGACTACAACTCACATGATGCACTTCCCTTAGTAATGGATTTGTAGTACATGCTTTACAGTGTGCGCTTGCGCTGTGCTGAGCTGACATCCCGACTTCAGTAATTGGGACAAAATAAACATGCATTCCTCTTACCTTCAGACGTGTGTGCAGCTCCTGAGGTGTCCAGCTGCGTGACACCAACAACAGCTTCTGGCTGGATTGTTGACTCCACCAATTCCTCCATGGGAGTGTTTCCAGTGTCTGGTGGTGTGCCCCCTCCTGTCTTATTTGCCTCCTTCAAACGGTCTGCAATGCGCGCCTTGGCACGACTGCGCAGGTCGTACCATCTCTTTTTCAGTTCCTCTGTGGTACGGTGAGTCACCCCAATGGCATTGACTCGGTTCTGAATCCTGATCCATATCTTCCTTTTTTCCTGCTCAGGTACCTTCTGTGAAGGTTTTCCAAACAGCTTGTCATTGCTGTGCACTACACCCTCAATTAGAGTTTCTATTTCTTTCTCTGAGAATTTAACTTTTCTTTTCCTAGCATCTTCGCTGTCTTCTACTGGATTTTCAGGCTCCATTTTTAAGTTCTTTTCAGGTGTACTCAGCCTCTCTCCCTCTCACTCTCCTCTGCTCCCAGAGCCAGCTCCCTCCTCCCCCTGAGCCTCCGCACTGAAAAAGAGGCTTGGACAGCACACTTCCTGGTTCTGATGTCATCAACATGCATCAATGTGCGACCCCGGAAATTGCGAAATCGCAATTTGCGAGTTTGCAAAAACAAGAAATCGCTATAAATTCTGCGAATTTTACCGATTCCTTATGTTTTTCGCCATTTTCATGAAGCATCTCGTTTTGCGATTCCTTATTTGCGATTCCTTAAAAATCACAATTGAGGAATCGCAAACTCATTTAATGATGCATGTACCTGTAAGAGTCCTAACTTTAGAACTCCTAAATGCCTTCTGTGAATACCGAAAGTCTTAAGTTAGGATTTTTCTCAATTTAGTAGTAGTAAAGTTAGGACTCCTAACTTTAGGACTCCTAAATGCCTTCTGTGAATACCGAAAGTCTTAAAGTTAGGATTTTTCTCAGTTTAGGAGTAGTAAAGTTAGGACTCCTAAACTGAGAAATATACTAACTTTAAGACTTTCGGTATTCACAGAAGGCATTTAGGAGTCCTAAAGTTAGGACTTCTAACTTCTGTGAATACCAAAATGAGGAAGTGCCTTCTGTGAATACCAAAATGGTAGTAAGTTTAGGATTTTGTTTTAAGTTAGTTCTGTGAATCGGGCTCTATAATTCCATACTTTCTTCTGGAATAAGAAAAAATCTTGCCTCTCTATAATGAGATTAAAATGCCCTAAATCAGATGGTGGTGTTAATTTCCCTGATTTCAGGAATTATCATTCAGCCTTCATATTAAAACAATGCTATCCACTGGATTCATGAGTCCAATAAATATTCCCCTTTGTGGGTGCAATTGGAAAAATATTTTCTCTCTCCTTTTTCTTTTCTTTTCGCGAATATCTGGATTTCTCTAAAAAAAACTCAAAATGTTTACTCACCTATTTTTAAACACCTTTTTTATCTATTAAAACCTGTGCAGCTGTACTCTCCTATTGATGTTCCCTCTATTTATTTATTTATTACGGAGTTTTATATAGCGCTGGCCTGACCCAAGGGTATCCGAGCGCTTCACAACAGTTATTGAGCAAGAGTCATACAAATGAGCAGTATTCTACATATAGGTTCGGAAGTCCAAGTGTACTGAGCAGCATTGAGATAGTCCATGAGTCCTGAGATAATCTCATAGAGTGCAAGTTGTTTTGGGTTGAACCACTTAGACGGGGGGAGGAGCAGTTAGGGGTCAAATAGCAGGGAGGAGGTAAGTCTTAGAGCAACAATGTCTGGGAGAGAAGGCAAGCAAGAATTTGCGTTTAGATGGCGGCTATCGAATCGGGAGAGAGCGGTTGAGGAAGAGTACTTTTAGGTGTTTTTTCGTGAAGGACGAGATAGTCCTGATACCGACTGAGATGGCGTTCCAGATTTTGGGCGCGTTTCCGGTGAAGGACACTGCAGCAGTTTTTTGTTTGCGTGTTTTCAAAGGGATGAGTAGTAAGGTGTTGGAGCTCCTGAGGTTCCTTGTCTGACCAGCCCTCTTGAGTTTAGCAGCCAAATACTCTGGTTTTCATGTGTGCAGGGTTTTGTGCGTGAGGCATGCAGTTCTGAAACTGGCAGGCAATTCGACTGGGAGACATTTTAGATCTCTGAGTGCTGGTGAAATGTGATTGTATTTCCTGATTCCAGTGACCATTCTAGCTTCTGCGTTGAGAGTAGTTTTGTGGGGAGCTAGGTGGGATTTTGTTGCACCAGTGAGGATGGCATTCTCGTAGTCGAGTCTGGATAGCACCAGTGATTGGGTGGCTTGTTTGAGGTCTTTGGTTGGAATGAATGGTTTTATTTTGTTTAGTAGCTTCAGGCTGACATGATTTTACGGAGTGGTTCAGAATGTGATTGCCGTTAAGAGCATCCAAAGCTTTTAGCCGTTCTGAAATATGAGGGTTCCCTTTGTTGGAGATGAGGAGATGAGGAGGATCTCGGTTTTGTCTTGGTTGAGTTTTAAGTGGTTAAGCGACAGCCAATGTTGGATTTCTTTTAGAGTGACATTTAGTTTGTGAATGTCATCTATGAGGAGGTTTCTAGATAGATCTGGGTGTCATCTGCATACAGGTGGAAAGGTATGTTGACATTTTTGAATAGGGTGTTGAGGGGTTCCATATATATGTTGAACAGTTGAGGCACTGAACCTTGGGGGACGCCCCTGTTGATGGGGTGTAGGTCGGAGGTAACGTTTTTGTTTTTCCTTTGTGAGCGGCTGTGTGTGAAGGAGGAAAACTAGTGTAGGACCACCTCAACAGCACCAAACCTTTCTTGAAAAGCCTTGATGAGAAGTTGGTGAACAACTGTGGCAAAGGCTGCCAAAAGGTCTAAGAGAATGAGAAGGCAACATTGGACGGTATCGAGGGATTTGTGGATGTTGTCTGTAATGTTAAGGATCGTGGTGTCGGTGCTATAACCTTTTCTGATACCCGACTTGTGGGGGTCAAGAAGGTTGATCCTATTTCCTTAACTCTCCCATTTGGTACCACACCTCCATACGAAACATTAACCAACCCATTTATTGGAAAACGTGGAGGAAATAGGGACTAATATGGGTCATTCATCTCTTCATTATTGATACTTTTCTTTCTTTTTCTCAGGCTCGATCTCTTTTTCATTTTCCCTCTTTCCTGAATAAATGTCACCTTTTGCAATCCATCATATTAGACCCACTTTCTAAATTTACCTCCATCCCAATACAGCTTCCCACATCTTCTTCTTTACTGCTAGGCAATCTTCTACAAAATAATCTTAAAGCTTCTGCCATATATCATGTTTTATGCCAACCTTCCACTGTTAGACCAAAAAAAATTAATGAGCTAGCATGGGAGAATGATTTGGACTGTTTTCTTTTAGAGACAAATCTAGACAAAAATACAGTCTACCTCCTGAGCCGCCAACACCATTCAGACAATATTCTATATTTACAATAAGCTTCTCTTTTCTCCTGTATCTCTGCATCATATTTACCCAGATCACCCTGACAGTTGCTGGTCATATCAATCACAACAATCGGATCTAAAACACATGCTTTTCAATTGCAAGTTTGTGAACTCGTTCTGGACACAAGTATGGAATCAAAGTAATCTCATCTTCAATACCTCTGTAACCCTGTCATTTATTAACATCTTCCTAGGTAGTTTATCTACTGATTGTGAACATGTTTCAGCTCATAAAAAAATTATTTACCTTCTATTGGCTGTAGCATATTATCAACTCACTAAAAATTGGGGAGATTTAGCTAAATTGTCTTTCCAAGCCTGGTGATCTGTGGTTTATTATAATCACAGACTTGCTAAAGCATGTAATCACTCTATTTCACTTACCATTAAACGTTCTATTTTATTAAGCCCCTTTGCAAGTTTTATTGCTAGTCATACTAAATCCTCTGTTACCGTCACCCCATTAGACATGAGGTTTCTAAACCCCCTTGATGTTCAATTTTTATTTTTGCAGCTAACTGTAACAATTTTCATAATCTTACAAGGTTTTAATTATGGGCTTGAATTTTACTAATGTTATACTTCTTTTTCAAATTGGATTTTTTATATTTTTATGATACTGTAAATGTATTCCTTTTCCTTCTCTTCTTCCCTTCACTTTTAACCTCTGTATTAACTTTGATGCATTATTCTATTTGTATTTACTTCAACCTAGTAAACATTTTTCAAACGGAAAAAACCCATCAAAGGCCTGATTACAAGTTTGGTGTTGTGGCACCGGGTCTGCCCTGCCTAACCCATGGCCGGGCCAGCTGCCAGATTACGAGTGCTTCTCGTGTCTGGGGGCTTTTTTCTTTTTACATTCCCATGGTGGTGCCTCAGAAAATGGGCACCTCAATGGAAATGCCCAAAAATGATCCTGCACGGCATGGACTGCAAAGTCCATGCTGTGCAGAAACTGGGGTGCATGCACAAAGAGGGGCACATGTTGTGCCCCCTGCATGCACCCCAAGGCCCAGAGGGAACTGGGGTCCTGTTCGGCACCCTTTGCTTCCTGTCTGCCACAGTTTTCATGTAGGAGAAACCGCCATGAAAATCGTGGTGAGGAAGAAACTTGTTGTATGTTTGACAGGACTGCTGTGGTCCCACCGAGCATATTGCTGCCTCTACACCGCTGCACCACCGCCAAGAAATGGCAGTTCCCTGGCGGCTGCGGTGGGGCAATGGCTGCCCGACCGCCCTAATTGCAATAGAGCGGATGGAAGACAGCCGACGCCGCACTCATGCAAGTCTGGCGGTCTGTGGACTGCCAGACTTGTTATCAAGTACCGACGGGCAGATTTATGTTAACTGGCGCATCCCCAGGGATGCACCAGTTAACATGCGCCACAGTGCGCCACTGCTGCGCCACTGCTACGCCACCCATGGTGCGCCGCATTTATGATGCGGCGCACCATGATGCAAGTAAGTGAAGATGCGTGACGCATCTCTCGGCGTACGGGCGGCGCATTGCAGGAGTCATGTCGCAAGTGCGACATGACTCCTGCAATGCACAGGAGCCGCCTCTTCAATGCATGGTGCGTCACCCTTACGCCTGCTTCAAGCAGGCGTAAGGAATTGACATAGAAAGTGACTGAGTGAAATCTCATAGATTTCACTCAGCCACTTTCAGGAGGCGTTCCTGCGCAGGAACCCCCCCCCCCTTGCGCAGGAACGCCTCCTTATGGCGCAGTGCTTTACAACGTGACGCATCTCCTAGATGCGTCACGTTGTAAATAGGGCGCATTGTTTGTGCCGCAGTTGCGTCAAATAAAGTGACGCAATTGCGGCGCAAAGAGGCGCAACGGCCTCATAAATCTGCCCCCTAGTGTTTTGTTACAGGTGGTCATTCACCTCCTACAAGGGTCAGCACTGGAAAACAGCAGTTCTGCCTCTCGCTGTTTCTGTATTTAGCCTGTTTGGTGAAAGGGAGAACTTTGTGTTGAGCCTTGCTCTTGTTTACTCTTATCAATGCATACTCAGTTACTGCACTGTGTCCCTGATCTTCTTCCTTTACTAAGGGACTTGAAGGGCAGCATGAAAATATGCATACCCCTTCCCACCTGCAGTGCAGAGGCAGCACTGACGTTGCCTCCACTCTCTGCATAATATGAGCCTGGCCCCTCCATTACCAGGAGAGTTAAATCTAAGAAACAATTCTTAAGCATATTCTCTCTTCTCAGGTCCTTTGCTCTGACACAGCTCCCTTTTGCCACTGTCTGCCCTGCTTTATATCAGTTGGAGTTCATCTATCCGAATTGGATACACATCCTTTTTTTAGCAACCAAACTTATAACAAGCAGGGGATTTATTAATGCATATTCAATACTATTTGTGGTGTTCTTGAAACCTGTGTATAATATAGTTGAATGCTAGTCCATCCACCCTCCATATTCTCTACTTGGTAATCGCTTCGTGAATTGGTGTTCTTGTATTTTTTCACCCTCCTATCCTCACATACTCTCAAATCACCAACTTCATCTTCCAAAGAAATGCATCGAGTTTCTACCGATAAGCAGTATTGCTCCTGGTCATACTATTCCTCATCAGCCCTTAAGGATGATGTGGATCCCAACTCTTAGGCAACCACACCAAGTGTTAGTTTCTTTCTTCAGGTGCTAGCCTTGCCCACTCAAGATGGATACCACAAAGGGGCTGTCATTCCCAGGATCCTCATATTAGTGACCAACCCTCCACTGGGCTGAAGCTCCAACAGTGTACCCAGTAGAGAGGTTTATAAGTGTGAAGAGAAACAGTAGGTGAAGTGGCTTGAGGCAAACCAACGTAGAGGTAAAGAAATGTGAAGAGAAGGAGTAGATGATATGGCATGAGGCAAATCAATGCAGAGTAAGGACAAGGAACAGGCCAATCCTAGAAAAAAGCCACATTGACCACAACGATTGATGCAAACCAAATAAACATTTGCCACACAAAAAGATGGGTTAAAAAGTGTCTGAAGGATGTGAGTCTGGAAACTGGTGACCCATGAGTCCTTAATCTAATATTGTAGAAATGTATGAACTGGTACATGTAGCTCCAGGGGGAAGCCTGTGTACCTCTGCCCAAGAAGCTACAATCACAGTGGTAAACAAACTTTGAATTCAAGATTGGAAGGGATGCTCTGCCAAGACAATGGGTAGATCTAATACACCAGTCAAAGAAAATGCCACTAAATAGCATTGTTCTCGGCACTTGTATAAGATTTCATAAAATACATAACATCACATCGTAATGTGCAGAAAAGAAAAATATCAAACAATTTAAACCTGTGGCTGTTTTGCTTGTTTCATTTTTTATTATAGCCTTATAGCCTGCCGTAGAGGGCTATACCAGCTATTAAAGGCCCTCTACAGCGTTAAAGGCCCCGAGCCGAAGGCTAGGGTCTTTAACAAGGGAGAGGGACTTTACTAGCGGTATAGCCCATCTACGAAGGGCTATAAGGCTATTAGAACATTCTGTCACTAGAGGACAGAATGTTCTAACAAAAAAAACAAAGCCTTTTGGAAGCGTGAGGGGATTGGAATCCCCTCAGGCTCCCTGAAGCCTTTGTTCACAGCCAGAGCAAGGTCTTCCTTTCCTCCTATCTAGAAGAGCCCGCTCCAGATTATGCTAATGCAGGTTTTCCTCCTCCTCCTGGCAATAATCCTTTTCTCCCTCTGACCGCATCACAGGACCAGCATGAACAACTGCTTCCGCCACCGACAGTGATAGACGATTTAGGACAAGGGGCAGTGGGAGGGGGGCCCACCACAAACTTACCGCAAACACCGCCACCATCACGAGCATTGCAAGAACTAGCATTACAACGAACGCCGCAAAGGACAGCATCACCCCATAAGCATAATGTAACAATTGCACACTGTATATATGATCCAGTACCAGGTGTGGGCCCAATGCTCATATCCTCACTACGGCTAAGACGCGTTGCAGAATATTTGATCACATTACCAGGCATGAAAGACAATTTAGACAGAATATACCATTTCATTAGAACGGGGGAGGGACCCGAGAGTATACATGAGGCTATGGCAAAAGGTGGAGGTTCAGGCTTATACCAGCCATTATAAGCCCGGAGCACTCCATTGTTTTCACTGGAGCTCCCAACATTCCAATGTTCTAATACTCTTTGAGAATTGACAATTATTACGACTCTTAGATTTACTTTCAGAGAAAAATCTTCGTTGAATCATTTTGTTTGTTGCTAGTGGCTCTTCACAGTGGCCGGTGTTGCTGAAGAGGCAATTCATTCCCTTGATTCCTAGTAGTGGCGAGCATCATGCCATGAGGGGCTGTGGGAATACAGTTTCCCATAATGTATGCTTCCTCCTGTTTCCTTTCCACTAGTGGTTCTAAGTTTCGTTTCTTTTCTTTCAGGCAGCCTGGGTGCAAAAATAGGATATAATTGTGTTTTCAGGTAAATGTCCTCTTTACATTCTTAATATTGCTTTCAGAAATCTGACTGATGGTTCTTTCCCACCTATGTTCTGATTTGTAAACATGCATTGGTAGTGGTAATTGGGGCTTTGTAAAACAGGGCATGGTTCTTTCTTGGCCTTGAAGATCAATATTTGCTGTCTGAATTCTTATAGTGTATACAGAGTCTCTAGTGTTGGACCCTCCTAGAGGCAATGCCACATTTCCACTTGCTTTAGTCAATAATAATTCGGATTGGGACTGGTAATTGTTTTCCTTTCTAGGTGATCTAGCTGTGAATCGAGAGGTCTGTATGTGGTGCCATGTCGCTCTTTCCTGGTGGCTGGGGGTAATGTAGCCCCTTTCACAGTTTTTCAGGTTTTTTTTTTACAATTGTCTATCCTAGCTTAGTCATGGGCTTCCATCTTTGATGTTCTTTGGGCATGTTTTTGCCTGCGGACCTTTTTTCTTTTTTGTGGCCTCTGTCTCTCAAGGTCACTTTATGTAGGCATCATAACAGTTGTTTTCCCGTGTGTGTTCTTCAACCTTTCAATTCTTATGTTAAGGTAGAATTAGACATCTGATTTTAGTGATCATCGATGGCCACTCCACTTTGGCAGCTATTTCAAGGGTCATTATGTTTTAACTGTTTAACGTTACCTTATTATCAAAGTATAGATGCGTAAGTTAATTTTAAACCAAATTTACTTAATCTATATGGTAAAATTCGCTTTTTATAATAAAATGTAAAGTCATTAATGTTTAAAGTAGTTTGAAAGAAAAAAAGGAATATTAATTTTAACTATGATTTATTTTTAATATTTACAAATCTGGAGATTAATATTTAGGTATAAGGGTTTTGTGTTTTAATGTTTAGGGATGAGTTTTTTTTCAAAAGATAAGGTATGTGAGTTTGTGGGGGGTACATGATTGGGTTTTTGGGGGTAGTAAAAGGTTTTCAGGGATAGGTGTTTAGGGCTAGTAAGGGGTTTCTAGTATTCAGTGTTTTGCGACTCACTAAAAGGAAGGGGAATTCCCTTCCCAATAGCGACCCCAAAACCCATGTAAAATTGTTTTGCGACAGCAATTGCAGTTGCAAAACACTTTCAGTGATCAAGAGGGTGGTAAAGCACTCGTAAAAGGTAAGGGGTCCCCAGGGGACCTCTTCCCCTTTGCAAATGTTGGGAAACATTTTTTTGAGGGGCAGGCAATGGTCCAGGGGACACCTACCTACCCTTGTTGTGAGGATGTAGTGTACTTACAAGTTCTCAATGTGATATGGGAGACGGGTAGTTAGGCTTGATAGGTAAGGCACTTGATAACATCTTGCCTGGTAGGTGCTTGCTGAAGTTGCAGAGAAGCAGCGTTCTGGCCCTGGGCCCTTCCTATCCCTAAGAGGCCCAAGCAGGTAATAATGTCTGTGTTTTACCATTTTCCATTGATGAATGGCCACACCAAGCTCTCCCTTATTCGATTTTACAGCTCCTTGCAGGAAGACTCTTTCTAAGATGCTAGATTTTAAAATGGTGCAAAGCCCTGTAATGTAACAGGCCTCATAAAACAGCCTCACTGGAAGAGGCCAAGAACCCCACAATTCTGCTGAACAGTGGAAAGGAAATTGTATGCCAAAACAGACCAAACCTCAACTTCTCCTAAATAATTCTCAGGTTTGGATGGGAAACTGAAGAGCATCCTGCAGAGTACCTACCAATAAACCTAAGAGCTCAATCTTTTAAAAAGGAGCAATCGCTAATGTCACAAATACCAAATTATGTAGCAGGCATTGCCGGGAAAACATACATGGAAAACATAGAGGTCTCTACCTAGTGTTATGAAAGTGATTGGAACATGTCATCGAGTTTTTTCCCCCTGAAAAAAACAGGCGTTGGTTATCAATGAGGTGAGGTGTAATAATTCTATTAAAAATATCCCGAAAAGTAAGTGCTCCTCGCTGCACACGCCGCATCACCTTCCCCAGCCTCTCCGTAATCTGCAGCACGTTATTAATGACACCCTAATCTAAAGTCTGCACGAGAGCAGGCTGGACCGCCGTGGCAGATATCAGGTGTAATCCAGAGAGCAGAGATTCTATTGCTGGGTGAAAAATTACGAACTGGAATGCAGATCCGAATGATCACCAGTGGCTGACATTCATTCGGGTATTCCATCCATCTCCTTGTTGTCACCAAGGACCCCCATACCGCCAAAACCAACCTTCGCGAAGGAATGAAGGCCGTCGCTGAATGAATGAGGAACAGCCGACAGAAGCTGAACTCGGACAAGACGGAGGTCCTCATCCTCTGATCCACCTCTTCGGCCTGGGACGACTCCTGGTGGCTGACCGCACTGAGAACCGCTCCAACACCCACCGACCACGCACGTAACCTAGGGGTCATCCTCGACTCCTCCCTCTCCATGTCTAAGCAGGTCAACGCCGTCTCCTCCTCCTGCTTCAACACCCTCCGCATGCTCTGTAGGATCTACAAGTGGATCCCCACTGAAATGAGAAGAACGGTCACCAAGGTCCTCGTCAGCAGCAGGTTGGACTACGGAAACAGCCTCTATGCAGGAGCCTTGGCCAAACTCCTGAGACGGCTCCAATGCATCCAGAATGCCTCTGCACGCCTGATCCTCGACATCCCTCGCTGCAGCCACATCACACCCCACCTCCCCTGCTCAGTCCCCTGCTTCTGAAGAGCAACCTCTGGTGGCAGATCGTTCTCCCACCTTGCCGCCAAGACCTGGAGGTGAACACCCATTACAACGATGAGCGCACATCGCGGTTGCATAACAACGCAAATTTAACATCGCGGAAACGTTACATAGTATGTCTCCAAAACGCATGCTTTTACATCGCAGGGTTTCCCACATCGCATGCTATTACAACGCGAATATGGGCAAGTAGTCCCAGGTTTGCAAAATACAGAATACAAAATAGTAAAATGCAAACTATGATGTATGCTAACGTCATTCAGACTAAGAAGACATGTGTGGGATTGTCATTATCACTTTGTAAACTATGACGTATGCTGACGTCACTCCGACATGAGAAGACATTTAGTACTTTTTTATGCGTAATCTGTGTAGAATGCATTTACATTGCATTTTATGTGTGGGATTGTCATTATTACTTTGTATGCTAAGGTCACTCAGACTGAGAAGCTGCCCGGACAACTACGTTAAGGTAAGACACTTAGTACTGAGAAGCTGCCCGGACAACTACATTAAGCTAAGACCCTTATAGGCAGATTTACAAGCCCCTTGCGCCACTTTTGCGTCACTTTTACCATGTTAAAGGTGACGCAAAAGTGGCGCAAGGGTCTTGTAAATCTGCCCCTTAGTGCTTTTTTTATGCGGGGTCTCTGTATAATACATATATGGGAGTTTGCATTTTTGATTTGTACACCCAACTATGATGTATGCTGACGTCATTCAAACTGCGATTGAATTTCATGTGTGGGGTTGTCATTATTACTTTGTATGCTGACGTCACTCAGACTGAAAAGCTGCCCGGACAACTACGTTAAGGTAAGACATTTAGTACGTTTTTTTAAGCGGGGTCTCTGTATAATGCATATATGGGAGTTTGCATTTTCGATTCACTGTCACTGTCGAGAAAACAAATGCCACTCGGGGGAGCACGAGCTGCGCAGAGTGATCTCCAAGTTCATGCTCGATTCAATCAGTCATGGGGTTTGTCTTTGAGGGCGAACACCCATGATATCATGCCCATTCGATGTTTGGCCTCTGCAGAGCACACATACTAATTGCCACATGTGCGCGGCGGAAAACTTTTTGTGGGGGGTGGATGGGGTGGGGGCTGGAGACACAAAAACACCTGGTTTCCCTGCAGCCTCATATAGAGACAAAAAAAACGCGTTATAATGGTAACGCGATGTATTCCAATACGTAGGAATGTTGTCTTCCATAGGGGGAAACACATTGCAGTTGAAATGGTATGCAGTGAATAAACACGCGATGTAACAGCAATTGCGATGTAGAAACGGTGTGGTAAAAGCACGCGTTGTAACTGTTTGCGATGTAGGATCATACATCCGACCTAGAACACCCTCCTCATCCACCTACGGCAGACCCAAGACCTGCTGACCTTCAGAAAACTCCTCAAGACCTGGCTTTTCGAGCAGTAGCGATTCAGAAAAGGGGGTGGTGATGAACAGAGTGTCTGAATTAAGCAGACCACTCTTACCCAGTCCAAAGATCAGGGCTTGATCCATCACCGTTATTTAGCTCACTGCACCATCCCAGCTCAGAACCTGGCTATATGCAAATCAGTCTGTCCCTGGCCCAGTGCATCATGGGAGCAGGGCAGACTAAACTACCAAGCCAATTCTTCACCAGAAAGGAGACAAGCTTCCGGGGACCGGTTTCTGGCATTTCAGCCGTCGTCGGCCCGGCTTGCTTGAATCCTGATGGTGCAGTGAGCAAGGGACTCATGTCTGAGTATACCCTGCCACACCTATAGTGGCCAAAAACGATTCAGAAAAGGGGGTGGTGATGAACAGGGTGTCTGAATTAAGCAGACCACTCTTACCCAGTCCAAATATCAGGGCTTGATCCATCACCGTTATTTAGCTCACTGCACCATCCCAGCTCAGAACCTGGCTATATGCAAATCAGTCTGTCCCTGGCCCAGTGCATCATGGGAACAGGGCAGACTAAACTACCAAGCCAATTCTTCACCATAAAGGAGACAAGCTTCCGGGGACCGGTTTCTGGCATTTCAGCCGTCGTCGGCCCGGCTTGCTTGAATACTGATGGTGCAGTGAGCACCCCTTGTTGTTAAATATTTTGTCCACCCTAAGCGTGGAAGGGTATACTCAGATGTGAGTCCCTTGCTCATTGCACCATCAGGATTCAAGCAAGCCGGGCCGACGACGGCTGAAATGCCAGAAACTGGTCCCCGGAAGCTTGTTTCCTTCCCAGTGTAAGAATTGGCTTGGTAGTTTGGTTTGCCCTGTTCCCATCATGCACTGGGACAGGAACAGACTAATTTGCATATAGCCAGGTTCTGAGCTGGGATGGTGCAGTGAGCTAAAGAACGGTGTTGGATCTAGCCCTGATCTCTTGACTGGGTGAGAGTATTCTGCTTAATTCAGAAACTCTGTCCATCACCACCCCTTGTTGTTAAATGTTTTGTCCACCCTAAGCGTGGAAGGGTATACTCAGATGTGAGTCCCTTGCTCATTGCACCATCAGGATTCAAGCAAGCCGGGCCGACGACGGCTGAAATGCCAGAAACCGGTCCCCGGAAGCTTGTTTCCTTCCCAGTGTAAGAATTGGCTTGGTAGTTTGGTTTGCCCTGTTCCCATCATGCACTGGGACAGGAACAAACTAATTTGCATATAGCTAGGTTCTGAGCTGGGATGGTGCAGTGAGCTAAAGAACGGTGTTGGATCTAGCCCTGATCTCTTGACTGGGTGAGAGTATTCTGCTTAATTCAGAAACTCTGTCCATCACCACCCCTTGTTGTTAAATATTTTGTCCACCCTAAGCGTGGAAGGGTATACTCAGATGTGAGTCCCTTGCTCATTGCACTATCAGGATTCAAGCAAGCCGGGCCGACGACGGCTGAAATGCCAGAAACCGGTCCCCGCAAGCTTGTTTCCTTCCCAGTGTAAGAATTGGCTTGGTACTTTGGTTTGCCCTGTTCCCATCATGCACTGGGACAGGAACAGACTAATTTGCATATAGCCAGGTTCTGAGCTGAGATGGTGCAGTGAGCTAAAGAACGGTGTTGGATCTAGCCATGATCTGTTGACTGGGTGAGAGTATTCTGCCTAATTCAGAAACTCTGTCCATCACCACCCCTTGTTGTTAAATTTTTCTAGCAGTAGCAGCATTCCCCACCCCAGCACCTTGAGACCCTCACGGGTGAGTAGTGCGCTGTACAAATGATATGATTGATTGATTGTTGTTTGATGTAGTTGATGCTTAAGCATTACAGGTATGCCCAGACTTGAGCCCCATGCTTACTGTGCCACAGGACTCAAGCTACAACCTACTGACGAGACTCAAATAGGCTGAAACCAGTCTGGCGTTGCTTCTGTTCCCCTTTTAAAGGGGATCTTGCATGGCGGTTTGGGATGGACTGTTGCCATCAGGAGCAGATTAGTATTGATTTCTATAAGGTGGGCCTCTGTCTAGATTGAACTGGTGGCAAAAAAACATGTGGTCTGAAATGCGGCCCCTAGGATCGCCATTTATCACCATTTTTGATGCTTTGGACATCATAAGTGTGAAAAGAATGCCCAATTTTGGGCTCTGTTGATGAGGCCCAAATAATCTGAAACCAGTCTGGGTTTGCTTGCATTTCCATGTTGGAATGGACTGTTCCCATGAGGAGCAGGGACAGTACTGATCTGCATGAGGTGGTCCTCTAGCTAGAGTGGCATGATGGATGAAAAATGCTGGACTGGAATGTGACCCGAGTGATCACCTGTGACTGAGATTAACTCAAGCATTCCATTCATCACCTTTCTGTTTGTTGTAGCCAAATGAAACGCGGCATAAATAATGTACAAATGCTCATACTGTGGTTTCCCCAAGTGTAATCAGACCCTCCAGGATATCGCGATTTCGCGATTTGCCACGAAATCGGCACTTTTTAAAAAAATGCCGCGATTTTTACAAAAATGCCCACGAAATCGGCATTTT
Organism: Lissotriton vulgaris; assembly: GCF_964263255.1. NCBI lineage: Eukaryota > Metazoa > Chordata > Amphibia > Caudata > Salamandridae > Lissotriton > Lissotriton vulgaris. The sequence continues at coordinate 863,694 of NW_028240613.1, read as the reverse complement.
TGTAGAAATCGCGGCATTTTTCGCTATATCCTGGGGGGTCTGCTTTATGTGGCTATCGCCTGTGCCTCTGTCTCCGATGCTGCACCAAAGCTCCTCAGATACTCAGCAGCATTGAAGCGTCACAGCGGGATGGCAAACCTCACACCTCCAGCCCTTGATGACCTGTTAAGAGGTGCTTCGAAGGTGACTGAGAGGGAGGGGCTGCAGGTTCAGGAGCTGCGACATCTATTCACATGCAAACAGCCCTGAATGTGTCATGTCTCTGCTATTTAAAGGGGGGCTCACACATTCCATTTCTACCCAGGGCCCCAAACATCCGAGACTCGGCCAGATTACACCCCTGATTACACCGAGGCAGCACGTGGTTCTCTTCACAGAGCGTAATTACTGTCACTAAATTGTAAGCAAACCTCGGTTCTTCAAACATGCAGTCTATAATTTAAGAAAATACAGAAATGGCACAATCGCACCCACACTGATTAACAGAGTATGGAGGACAATCAGTTCAATCAGTTCTCTTAGAGTATCTCCTGTAAGTACTGTACATCACAGTGGGGGATGGCATTTTGGACAGAGAGCCTGTCTTCTCGTTGTCTTGTGCAGGAGGGGGCGAGGAGCCCAAGATGATACTAGAATACTGCATGCCCACCCCTGTGCCCACCCTGGTGGATCCTGTTCCCTCTCCTGTGATGGCTCCTGCCCTCCCCTCAGTGATGGCTCCTGTCCCCCCATGTGGTGGCTCCAGTCCACCCCCGCCTTTGATGGCTCCTGTCCCCCCATGTTGTGGCTCCAGTCCACCTACACCTGTGATGGCTCTTGTCCCCCCCTGTGGTGGATCCTGTCTCCGCCCTGGGTGGCTTCTGTCCCAGTCCGGGAACGGCCCCTGCAGCGAGGGTGAAGTTCTTGATGGGCCTCTTCTCAAAAGGGCTCAGCTCAAAATTAATATGGAAAGGTCGGCGAGTAAGTAAGTGAAGGGATGGGTGAATGGCTGGATGAATTAGTGAAAGGGTGAATGGATGAATGAAAGATTGAATAAATGGATAATGAGAGAGGATGGATGGATTGATGAGAGGGGAAGGATGGAGAGAAAATGTAAATAGCTGAATGTATGGGTGGAAGGGTAGCTGGATGATGGATGAGGGGAAAGATGGATGAGGGGAAGGATGATGGATGAGGAGATGGATGGATGGATGGAGGGGAAGGATGGATGGATGAGGGGAAGGATGGATGGATGGAGGGGAAGGATGGATGGATGAGGAGAAGGATGGATGGATGGATGGATGGGTGAGGGGAAGGATGGATGATGGATGAAAGGAAGGATGGATGTTGGGAACGATGGATGGATGAGGGGAACGATGGATGAGAGGAAGGATGGATGGATGAGGGGATGGATAGAGGGGAAGGATGGATGGATGGGTGGGTGAAAGGATGGATGGATGATGAGGGAATGGATGGATGGATGGTTGATGAGGGGGTGGGTGAAAGGATGGATGATGAGGGGAAGGGTGGATGGATGGATGATGAGGGAATGGATGGATGATGAGGGGGCGGGTGAAAGGATGGATGGATGATGAGGGGAAGGATGGATGGATGATGAGGGGAAGGATGGATGGATGGGTGGGTGAAAGGATGGATGGATGGATGGTTGATGAGGGGGTGGGTGAAAGGATGGATGATGAGGAGAAGGGTGGATGGATGGATGATGAGGGAATGGATGGATGATGAGGGGGTGGGTGAAAAGATGGATGGATGATGAGGGGAAGGGTGGATGGATGGATGATGAGGGAATGGATGGATGATGAGGGGCGGGTGAAAGGATGGATGGATGATGAGGGGAAGGATGGATGGATGATGAGGGGAAGGATGGATGGATGAAGAGTGGGTGGGTAGATGGATGGATGGATGATAAGGGAAAAGGATGGATGGATGGATGATGAGGGAAAAGGATGGATGGGTGATGAGGGGAAGGATGGATGATGAGGGGAAGGACAGATGGATGGATGGATGAATGGTTGATGGGTGGGTGAAAGGATGGATGGAAGGAAGGATGGCTAAGTGAAAGGGTCAATGGAGAGAGAAAGGGAGGATGGATGATGACTAAAATAGTGGATGAGTGGAAGGATTAGTAAGTGAAAGGATGGCTGGATTGGTGAAAGTGTAAATGGCTGAATGGATGAGTGAATGGATGGATGGGATGAAGAGTGGATGGATAAGGGTACAGATGGATAGGGTGAAAGGGTCGATGGATAATGGAGATGAGTGAAAGTATGGATGAGGGGATGGATGAAGGGATGGATGAGTGAAATGATAGATGGAAGGATACATGATGGATAGGTTTGCAAACGGTTGAATATGTTTGGAAATGGCTGGGCTTACTTATATACTATTGCGCGACCTCTGATGTGTCTGTAAAACGTACCTATTGTCCTGAAGTTTTGTCCTGAATTTTGAGCTCCTGTCCTGAATTTGCGTCCTAAATTTTGACCCTTTGTCCTGAATTTTTACACTCACCGTCCTGAATTTGCCCCAATGCCAGTTGGTCACCCTATTAGCTGGCTTGGAGACGGAGCGCCGTGAAGAGATGTCTGTCCCTCAAGATAAACAGACAGAACCACTCAGCCGAGAGAGCTGAGGCGCACACGGGACGGGGTATCTGCAGAGGAGCGCTGGACAAGGGATGAAGTCAGAGGGTTGAGCTCACCTATTGTAGACCATTTCCCCCTGGGAGTGAGCCATGGGAAAAATCCTAGAGGCGAGAAATTTAACACGGGCGTCAAGTGGCCCCATGTCATGGGTGTCAACTTCAACCAGTCCCTGCTTTTAAATCGGAGACGATTTGCAGGCTGACATTTTGCAACCAAACTACAAGTACCAACATGCAGTTCGCTACTGTTTAACAAGTGACCACTTGGCGGTTTTGACTGCTCTTTCTCTAGTGGTTAGGTCTGTCGAACGGGCATCCGGTGGGATATCAGCTCGTGTTCAAAATACACTGTACTATTTAACGTGCTTACTAATAAAAGGGGCGATAGGTATAGCCATCATTAGTGCAGCAGGTACAGTGGCACCAAGCTCTAAGGCTATTGCAAGACACAAACTGACCTGCAATGGTACGCCTCTTCTGGCGCAGGGCTTTGCAACGTGACGCATCTGGGAGATGCGTCACGTAGTAAATACCCCGCACCATGGTGCATCTTTTGCGCCGCCGCTGCGTCACAAAAGTGACGCAACGGTGGCGTAAAAGCAGCGCAAGGGGCTTGTAAATCTGCCACAAAGTGTCTACATTGTAAAGAAACCAAATATACATGGCTTCATGTTGTTAAATAACTAACAAGCACTGGCGTTGCCAATAGGTCTCGCATTAGGAAAGTTGGAGCTATTGGTTTTGTAAATGACAAAGCCCTTTATGTTTTAAAAATGATAAAAAAATAAAAGGCATTGTTATTTGCAATAGTAATGGCTCCAACTTTCCTACTGCGATACCTAGGCGTTGCGTGGGTGAGTGGCGTTGCGTGGTTGAGTGGCGTTGCATGTGGGAGTGGCGTTGTGTTGTTGAGTGGCGTTGCATGTGTGAGTGGCTTTGCATGTGTGAGTGGCGTTGCATGTGTGAGTGGCGTTGCATGTGTGAGTGTTGTTGCATGTGTGAGTGGCGTTGCGTGGTTGAGTGGCGTTGCGCTGTTGAGTGGCGTTGCGTGGTTGAGTGGCGTTGCGTGGTTGAGTGGCGTTGGGTTGTTGAGTGGCGTTGTGTGGTTGAGTGGCGTTGCATTGTTGAGTGGCGTTGCATGGTTGAGTGGCGTTGCATGGTTGAGTGGCGTTGCATTGTTGAGTGGCGTTGAATGGTTGAGTGGCGTTGCATGTGTGAGTGGCGTTGCATGTGTGAGTGGCGTTGCATGTGTGAGTGGCGTTGCATGTGTGAGTGGCGTTGCATGTGTGAGTGGCGTTCCATGTGTGAGTGGCGTTGGATGTGTGAGTGGCGTTGGATGTGTGAGTGGCGTTGCATGTGTGAGTGGCGTTGCATGTGTGAGTGGCGTTGCATGTGTGAGTGGCGTTGCATGTGTGAGTGGCTTTGCATGTGTGAGTGGCGTTGCATGTGTGAGTGGCATTGCATGTGTGAGTGTTGTTGCATGTGTGAGTGGCGTTGCGTGGTTGAGTGGCGTTGCATATGTGATTTGCGTTGTGTTGTTGAGTGGCGTTGCGTGTTAGAGTGGCGTTGCGTGTTAGAGTGGCGTTGCGTGTTAGAGTGTTGTTGAGTGTTAGAGTGGTGTTGCGTGTTAGAGTGGAGTTGCGTGGTTGAGTGGCGTTGCGTGGTTGAGTGGTGTTGCGTGTTTGAGTGGCGTTGTGTTGTTGAGTGGTGTTGGGTTGTTGAGTTGCGTTGTGTTGTTGAGTGGCGTTGCATGGTTGAGTGGCGTTGCATGGTGGAGTGGCGTTGCATGTGTGAGTGGCGTTGCATGTGGGAGTGGCGTTGCATGTGTGACTGGCGTTACATGTGCGAGTGGCGTTGCATGTGTGTGTGGCGTTGCGTTGTTGAGTGGTGTTGCGTTGTTGAGTGGCATTGCGTGGTTGAGTGGCGTTACGTGGTTGAGTGGCGTTGGGTTGTTGAGTGGCGTTGTGTGCTTGAGTGGCGTTGCATGGTTGAGTGGCGTTGCATGGTTGAGTGGCGTTGCATGGTTGAGTGGCGTTGCATTGTTGAGTGGCGTTGCATGGTTGAGTGGTGTTGCATGTGTGAGTGGCGTTGCATGTGTGAGTGGCGTTGCATGTGTGGGTGGCGTTGCATGTGTGAGTGGCGTTGAATGTGTGAGTGGCGTTCCATGTGTGAGTGGCGTTGGATGTGTGAGTGGCGTTGGATGTGTGAGTGGCGTTGCATGTGTGAGTGGCGTTGCATGTGTGAGTGGCGTTGCATGTGTGAGTGGCGTTGCATGTATGAGTGTTGTTGCATGTGTGAGTGGCGTTGCGTTGTTGAGTGGCGCTGCATGTGTGATTTGCGTTGCGTGGTTGAGTGGCATTGTGTGTTAGAGTGGCGTTGCGTGTTAGAGTGGCGTTGCGTGTTAGAGTGTTGTTGCGTGTTAGAGTGGCGTTGCGTGGTTGAGTGGCGTTGCGTGGTTGAGTGGTGTTGCGTGTCTGAGTGGCGTTGTGTTGTTGAGTGGCGTTGGGTTGTTGAGTTGCGTTGTGTTGTTGAGTGGCGCTGCATGGTTGAGTGGCGTTGCATGGTGGAGTGGCGTTGCATGTGTGAGTGGCGTTGCATGTGGGAGTGGCGTTGCGTTGTTGAGTGGCGTTGCATGTGTGAGTGGCTTTGCATGTGTGAGTGGCGTTGCATGTGTGAGTGGCGTTGCATGTGTGAGTGTTGTTGCATGTGTGAGTGGCGTTGCGTGGTTGAGTGGCGTTGCATGTGTGATTTGCGTTGCGTGGTTGAGTGTCTTTGCGTGTTAGAGTGGCGTTGCGTGTTAGAGTGGCGTTGCGTGTTAGAGTGTTGTTGCGTGTTAGAGTGGCGTTGCGTGTTAGAGTGGTGTTGCGTGTTAGAGTGGCATTGCGTGGTTGAGTGGCGTTGCGTTGTTGAGTGGTGTTGCGTGGTTGAGTGGCGTTGTGTGGTTGAGTGGCGTTGGGTTGTTGAGTTGCATTGGGTTGTTGAGTGGCGTTGCATGGTTGAGTGGCGTTGCATGGTGGAGTGGGGTTGCATGTGTGAGTGGCGTTGCATGTGTGAGTGGCATTGCATGTGTGACTGGCGTTACATGTGCGAGTGGCGTTGCATGTGTGTGTGGCGTTGCGTTGTTGAGTGGCGTTGCGTTGTTGAGTGGCGTTGCGTGGTTGAGTGGCGTTGCGTGGTTGAGTGGCGTTGGGTTGTTGAGTGGCGTTGTGTGGTTGAGTGGCGTTGCATGGTTGAGTGGCGTTGCATGGTTGAGTGGCGTTGCATGGTTGAGTGGCGTTGCATTGTTGAGTGGCGTTGCATGGTTGAGTGGTGTTGCATGTGTGAGTGGCGTTGCATGTGTGAGTGGCGTTGCATGTGTGAGTGGCGTTGCATGTGTGAGTGGCGTTGCATGTGTGAGTGGCGTTCCATGTGTGAGTGGCGTTCCATGTGTGAGTGGCGTTGGATGTGTGAGTGGCGTTGCATGTGTGAGTGGCGTTGCATGTGTGAGTGGCGTTGCATGTGTGAGTGGCGTTGCATGTGTGTGTGGCGTTGCATGTGTGTGTGGCGTTGCATGTGTGAGTGGCGTTGCATGTGTGACTGGTGTTGTGTTAATTTATATTTTTAATGTAATGTGTGTGTGTATTTGTGTATTTCTATTGGGATTATAAGTGTTGAGTGAATTTTTTTAAACTGTGTTTTATTTTTATTATGTAAAAATGTCGTACGCTATGTTTTCCCTTTACGTGTGTTACGTAAGGGATATTAGCGTTCTCGTTTTTTTTTTATTTTGCTGTCATGTTTAGTGTGACGTAATTTCTAGCCAATCGCAGCGCTACGTTTTGTGACGTAGCGTTGCGTTTGACGTGCGTCAACGTGGAATGTTCCAGATTGGTGTGAATGTTCGTGCGGGAAAGGCGTGTTCTTCTTCCGTTCTTGTTGCTGCGTCGTTTGACAGGTAAGATTAAATTTTAATAACCTTTAGTACATGAAGCTGAATGTATTATTACTTGTGTTTATATATTTAATAAAGTAATTAATTAATCTGATGTATTATTGATGTTTTCGTATTGCGACTTGTGTATTTTCTACCGTCTGTACTTAGAATAGAGTGTTGTAGTGTTCTAAACGATAGATGTTCTTTTAATTGTAATGTTTCTAAATGTTATATATAGCAATGTATATTTTTGTATGTGTTATGTTTTTTAAATTTAGAACGTTGTTATATTTTTTGTATGTACTTGCTTATTATGTTTGGAAATACTAGAAGTTCTTGAATGGCAAAGTTTGATTATGTATTTATGTAGTATATGGTTATGTTATTTCCTTTTATTCTGTATTTTTGTGTGATGTATTGTTATTCCTCCCTTAGCGTATGTGCGAGTTGGTGCAATATACTGTTATGATTTTCAAAAATGCATTTTTTTAAAGATGTTCAATGTATTGTGTTTTACTTTGTATTTTCCTTTATATTAGTTATTTTAATTATTATAAATGTTTCATGAATTTATAAATTTTTTAATTACTCGAAAGTGCTTATTCTAATATTTTTCTTCGAATATTTGAATGTAATACGTTGTTTTTGTGGGACGTTTTTGACGTTAACGTCAGTTACGTATATCTTCCGTGTTTGTTGTGCAGGTAAGACCAATGATTTTTTTTTGACGTAATGTGTTATGTGTTAATTTTTATTGTTCTATATATATATGCAATTATTTATTGTATCGAAAGTGTTGTCCCGCGTTTACTATGTAGCCAATAGCAGCGCTAAGTTTGGTGACGCAGCGTTGTGTTTTCCGTGCGTCAACTGAAATTTCCAGATCGGTGTGAATGTTCGTGCGGGAAAGGCGTTTGTTATTCCGTTTTTGTTTTTGCGTAGTTTGACAGGTAAGATAAATGTTTTCTAACATTTAGTCCATGAAGCTGAATGTATTATTGCTTATTGTGTTTCTATTGTTATTAAATGTATTAATTATTAGGATGTATTATTGATGTTTTTGTATTGCGATTTGTTTATTTTTGAGCGTATGTACTTGGAATCTATATTCCTACTGTTCTAAACTATAGATGTTGTAATACTTGTAATCGTTAGAAATGTAATATATAGCAATGTATACTTTTGTATGTGTTCTGTTTTATAAATTTTGATCGTTGTTATATTAGTAGTATGTACTTGCTTTTTATCTCTTGAAATACTAGAAGTTTGTGAATTGCTAAATTAGTATTATCGATTTATGTAGTATATGGTTATGTAAATTCCTTTTATTATGTATTAGTGTTATGTATTGGTATTCTTTCCCTTAGCGTATGTGCGAGATGGTGCAACATACTGGTAATTCTTTATAAAATCCATTTCAATTTACATGTTGAATGTATTGTGTTTTACTGTTTTTTTCCTTTTAATCAGTATGTTTAATTATGTAAAATGTTTTAGGAATTTCTTAATTCTTATATTTGTCGAAAGTGCTAATCCTAATTGTTATTGTTGAATATTTGAATGTAATACGTTATGCTTGTGTGATGTCTTGGACGTAAACGTCAGTTACGTATATCTTCCGTGCTTTTTTACAGGTAAGACCAAGTTTTGTCTGTTGATGTAATCTCCAATGTATTGTTTTTTGCATATATTTAATTTAATATACGAAAGTGTTGTTTCGCGTTTACTATGTTGAATTCTTAATCTGAATAGGAGCGTGCGGGGGGATTTTTTTGTTACGTAAAGGTCAGATGTCGAGTTATTTTGCCAATTGATGCATGTAAGAACATTTTTTATGTGAATGTAATATAATGTATTTTGTTTAGGATGTAATTTTTTAGTGGTATTCATTCGATGAAGTTAGCTTCTTTGTGTTCTCTTTTGACATTTTGGTATTGTACGACACTTGTCCGTCTTTGCTGCTGCGACGTTAATTCCCGTTATGTTTCGCCAATTTTTCCGGTAAGAGTAACTTTTGTCAGTTAATGTAATGTGTTTTTAGGATCTTTGTCAATCAGATACCTGTTTTATGTTTTTTTTTTTAGCTGTTCATTTTTCGAGTCCTTTTTTGCTCCTGATTATGACATGTAGGTAAGTGTTAAAGTCTTGTTGTTGTGTGATAATGCGTTTCTGTGTAATGGAAGAATCTTTTATTTAAGCGGTATTTTTAATCTTTGTAAAATTTGTAAGTATGTAATGTATTTGTTTTGCTTGTGGGTTTTGTACACTTTAATGTCGGAGTTGCAGCGAGATACAGGTACTAAAAATGTTTGTTATGTTGTCACCATTTAGTTATATTCTGTATTATGTATTGCGTTGCCTTATAGCTGTAATTGCATTAGATATAATTTTATTTGTGATTTGTATGCTTTATATATGTACCGAAAGTGGATTTCATAATTGGAAAAGGAGGAGTATTTTATTGTAATACGTCACGGGTGTGGCAGGTGTTTTACGTAAATGTCAGTTACCGATATCTTAGTTGAAGTTCTCGCGGTAATGCCAAATGTTGTCTGTTGGTATAATGTTTCCTTTATTTTTCCGATACGTTAATATCATTTTTTGTTGTTGTTTATTTTAAACTTTTGGGTGTACCGTTCCTGTTTGAGTCCGTGAAATTCTACCGGTAAGGTAACATTATGTTTTTTTAAATAAATGTAATAATGTTTGTGTTTGCGAAGTAGTTGTAATATTTTGTAAATGTGTTATATTTTTTATGTTTGTGTACTTATTGTGATATTTCTCGACTTCAATGGGCGACTTGCTGCAACATAGCGGTAAATGTTTTATTTAAATAAATGTTGATCTTGATTTTGCATGTATTGTGTATTAATTTTTTTTCCCTTTTTATCAGTTATTTTATTTATGAAAAATGTTATTTTAATTGTTAACTGTATTTAGGTGTCGAACGTGCTATTCCTAATATTTTTAGGTGATTATCTGATTGTAATACGTAACTGTTGGTTGATTTTTTTGACCTAAATGTTAGTGACGTATATATTTTGTGAAGTTCTGCATGTAATAACAACTTTTGTCTGTTAATGTAATGTATTGTAGGGGTTTTTGTACATGTTTTGATGTATTTTTTTTGTATTTACAGCTATTGACTTTTAGGGTCCTTTCCGTCTACCGCTGGTGACATTTGTATATTTCACAGACTTATTTCAAGCGACATACAGGTAAATAATGTTATTTTTGTTTGATATTTTCTGATGCAGATTATTTTCTTCTTCAACTTTATTGTATCTTTTTAATTTTTCTGAATGTTGTTTTAATAATGTACATGCCTACTCTTAGCCTTTTCACCAATGTGTCCTTAATTAATTGCGATGTTTGTGTTTGTGTATGTTTTCCTATTTTTATTCTAAATGTTATTATGTTCTTTTCCGTATCGTCCCTCCACTTCAATGACTGTGCAGCTACGATCGACAGGTAATTGCTTTTTTGGATAATATATTTAAAGAGTGCCTTTGTGAAGTTTTACACTAAATTGTATACATTTCCTTTTTGTGAATGTAATGTAATGATGTACTAGTGTTTTTCTTGGCCTCCCACTTGGCTTGTGTCCGGGTTGTCTCTGATTAGTGTCCTTTTTTATGCTATCACTGGCTCGCTATGCATTGGCTAATGTTTGCTAGTGTCGTCCTTGTATGCGGGTCCTGTAGTACAGTTTCGCCTGAGGTCGCACCCTGTTTTTTTTATTTTATCTCGCACCTTTGTCGTCTTTCGCTTGTGTTTGCCCCGTATGTGGCTTGTTAATGCTATCACTGGCTCGTGTTTAGGTCGTCTCTTCGCCATGCATTGACTATGTTTGCGCGTGTCGTTCTGGTATGCGGGTCCTGTAGTGTAGTTTGGCCTGAGCTTGCACCCTGTTTTTTTTTTATTTCGCAACTGCCTTGTGTTTGGCTCGTGTCTGTCTCGTATCTGTCTATTTTTGGCGCTTTGCATTGTGCTATTTTTGGATGCTGTTGTACTTTTTTTGTTCAACGTATTATGTATGCACTGTCTGTTTGTGTGTGGTTTGCTTATCTCTATACTTCAGTGACTGAGCTGCTACGATCGACAGGTAATTGCCTTTTTGAATAAATATATTTAAAGAGTGCCTTTGTTATTTGTTACTCAAAATTGTATACGTTTTCATTGCTGTGAATGTAATGTAATTATGGAGTTTGCATATTTTTCGGTCGCACTTGCCTTGTGTCTGTGTCGTTTCTTCTTATGTATGCTATCACTGGCTCGTATTGAAGTTGTCTGTTCGCCATGCATTGCCTCATGTTTGCTAGTGTCGTCCTGGTATGCTGTTCCTGTAGTTTCGTTTCGCCTGAGCTTGCACTCTTTTTTTTATTATATCTGCACTTGGCTTGCCTTTGGGTGGTGTTTGACCCGTATGTGGCTTGTTTTGCCGCTATGCTTTTGGCTTTTTTTTGTTGCTGTTTTTATTGTTTTAGTTAAACGTCTTATGTATGCACTGGTTATGTTCTCTTTGTGTGTTGTATTTTTTATCTGTACATTTCACTGAATGACCTGCTACGATCGACAGGTAAATACTATTTTTTTTTAATATCATGAGAGTGCCTTTGTGAGTTTTTACACTTTTGTCTATGATTTTTATTTTAGTGATGTGAATGTAATTCTTGTTATGTGTCTTTGTTTGCTCGCACTTGGCTATTGTCCGGCTCCTTTATTGTGAGTGTGCTTTTTGATGCTATCAATGGGTGCTATTTAGTTTGTCTCTTCGCCATGCATTGAGTTATGTTTGCGCGTGGCGTTCTGGTATGCGGGTCCTGTAGTCTACTTCCGTATGAGCTCGCATCCTGTATTTTTTTTTTTATGTCGCTGTTGGCTCGTTTTCTCTTGTGTTTCGCCGTACGTGTTTTGTCTCGCCGCTCTGCATTCTCCTTTGTTTTCTCACATTAATTTATTTATTTATTTATCTTATTAATCCACACTACAGCAGTATTTAACTGGAAAATAGCATGCTTTTATAGCTGGAATTGTGTAAGCTATGTTAAAATCTGTGGTGAAAGTGTGCACTAATGCTGTCTGTGTGTGTGTATGCCTGGTGAAAGCATGCACCGATGGCTGTTGTTGTGTGTGTATGCCTTGTGACACCGTGCATTGATAGCTGTTGGTGTGTGTGCCTGGTGAAAGCGTACATGTTCTGTTTGTGTGACGTTTGTCTGCTGAATAATGGTGTTGTGGTGATGAGTGGTGCTGTGTCGTTGTAGAGTGATAGTTTGTTGTTGCTGAATGATGCTGTTGTGGTGGTGTAGAGTGATGCTGGTGTGTTGCCGAGTGATGTTAGTGTGGTGCTGAGTAATGCAGTTGTGATGATGAGTGGTGCTGCGCTGTTGATGAGTGGTGCTGTGTTGGTGTTAACTTATTACCACCACAGCATAACTCAGCACCACAACAGTAGCACTTCTGACAACAACTGCATCACTGAGCACCACCAATGCAACACGCAGCAACACCACATTATCACTCTGCACCCCCACGGTAGCATTGAGCAACAACACAGCATCACTCTGCACCACCACAGTTGTATTTAGCACACCAACAGTTTCATTCATACATACAGCAGTAGTGAACTGCAAAATAGCAGGCTTTCATACCTGTAATTGTGTCTGCTATGTTAGAATCTGTGTTGAAAGCGTGCACTTACGGCCGGTGGTGTGTGTGACTGTTGAAAGCGTGGACTGATGGCTGTTAGTGTGGGTGTATGCCTATTGAAAGCGTGCATTGATAGCTGTTGGTGTGTGTGCCTGGTGAAAGCGTACATGTTCTGTTTGTGTGACATTTGTCTGCTGAGTAATGTTGTTGTAGTTATGAGTTGTGCTGTGGTGGTGAAAACATGTATTGTTTGTGTGACGTTTGTCTGCTGAGTAATGCTCCAACAACTGCATCACTGAGCTCCACCAATGCAACACGCAGCAACACCACATGATCACTCTGCACCCCCACAGTACCATTGAGCACCAACACAGCATGACTCTGCCCCACCACAGACGTATTTATCACACCAACAGTCTTATTAATCCACACTACAGCAGTATTTAACTGGAAAATAGCAGTGTTGTGATCTGTGCGTGCATTAGGAGGGAGCAGCAGAATTGGCTCAATATACTGTGTGGATAAAAGGTAGTGACGAAGGGTGTGCTATTTAAGAACACGTACAGCTGTAGTTAGTATATAGTATTGAAGACGCATGTTAGAAATTTTTTTTCATTTGTCGGCAAATGCGTCACTTAAATGTTTGAAACTGTTGTGAGTTCTATGTAAAAAGAAAGGATGGAAGAGCGTAGTAGGAAGGATGGGCTATGGAGTCTTTGGACAAATGTGTCTAAAATCCCCTGTAATATTTTGTGTTAATTTTCACTATAAACAATTTTCAAGATGTGGCGAAGTGGTGTGATCTGCCCGTAGAAAGTGAGTGATCTGCAGTGTTGGTTTTCGAGTGTGTGCATTTATGTGACGAATGTGTGTTGTGAATGAGACTGAAGTTAAGACAGGGGGGGATAAGGTAAGGCAGGCTGGGTATGCTTGCAAGATGCACGTCTAAAAGTTGTCAACGTGTGAGTGTTTCCGTGGATGAATGGAAAAGAGATGGAGTCTGAGTGCTGTTTGTGACTGTTGTGCGTGTGGACGGGCCTGATTGGGATAGGATATGCAAGAGCCACGACCAGAAAGCTGATTTTGGTGGACTGTTTGTGCATGTTGCCTTGCGTGGTGAATGAAACAGAGAGATGATTTGGTGTAATTGTTTCAGCAATTGAAAGACAGGGTGTTATGCTTAAAAGGAAAATAAAAGTGCACGTCTGAATAGGAAAGGCAGAAACGTGTAGATGAATGAATGAGACAGAAGGCAGGGGGGGTTTGCTTGCAAGATGCACGTCTAAATGTGGTCAACGTGTGCGTATTTCCGTGCGTCAATGGAAAAGAGAGAAAGTCTGTGAGCTGGTTGTGCGGGTTGGCGGGCGTGATTGGGATAGGATAACCAAGAGACACGAACAGAGACGTTTTTTCGTGTATGTGTCCCAGCAATTGAAAGACAGTGAAATTATTTGATTTTATGGATTTCTGAGGCCGGTTCCACTGCACCTGCTGCCCGAACGGAAAGCGTGTCTCTGAAAGAGTGTGTGCAAGGGAGAGTGAAGACGCATGGTGAGCTGTGCTTAGTGCGTTGTAGGTGACAGCACAAGTCACCACAAAAAACAATAGTGTTTTTTGTAATCCTACTAAATTTTTCTAGGCTCATACTGAATGTTTTACTTTGTCTGCACACGTAAAATGTCTTCTCATGATCGTCGTTTTGATGTGGGTGAATGGCCTAAGCATGCCCTTAGGGATGTTGTAATGCATGTTTTGTGTGTAACTTTGCACTATGAAACGTAACTATAAATCAACAACAATAAGACCATTGTACGTACATGTAATCGAATGTGTAAAAGAACGTGCCGCTTGACACGTTGTTTCTAAAGTTGCTTCCCTTGCTTTATGGTTTGCAGGGAAAAAAGGCGCCTTTCGGTCTCTTTACTTAACATTTGCATTTCCCCGCGGATGGCCGACAACAGATTACAATCTTTACGACTGTGATGAAAGCAATTCAGTCTCCTGGGGTGGTTAGGCCCCAGACGTTTGGCTCTGTCCCCCTCCCCACCTTACAGAGGTGAAAATAAAGAAGAAAAAAAAAGTTGTCGTGCATGAATGTGAAAGAATCTAGAGTGTTTGTTCTTTTAGTGCGTATTTGCGCGAGTAAAAGGCATAAAGGTGCAGATGAATGAATGAGACTGAAGTTAAGACAGGGGGGATAAGCTAAGGCAGGGTGGGTATGCTTGCAAGATGCACGTGTAAATGTTGTAAACGTGTGCGTGTTTCCGTGGATGAATGGAAAAGAGATAGAGTCTGAGGGCTGTGTGTTACTGTCGTGCGTGTGGACGGGCCTGATTGGGATAGAATAAGCAAGAGCCACGACCAGAAAGCTGATTTTGGTGGCCTGTTTGTGCATGTTGCCTTGCGTGCTGAATGGAACAGAGAGATGATTAGGTGTAATAGTTTCAGCAATTGAAAGACAGGGTGTTATGCTTAAAAGGACAAAAAAAAGTGCACGTCTGAATAGGAAAGGCAGAAACGTGTAGATGAATGAATGAGACACAAGGCAGGGGGGGGTTTGCTTGCAAGATGCACGTCTAAATGTGGTCAACGTGTTTCCGTGTGTGAATGGAAAAGAGAAAGTCTGTGGTCTGTTTGTGCGTGTTGGCGGGCGTGATTGGGATAGGATAACAAAGAGACACGAACAGAGATGTTTTTTTTCGTGTATGTGTCCCAGCAAGTGAAATACTGTGAAATTATTGGATAGTATGGATTCCTGAGTCTGGTGTCACTGCACCTGCTGCACGAACGGAAAGCGTGTCTCTGAAAGAGTGTGTGGAAGGGAGAGGGGAGACACATGGTGAGCTGTGCTTAGTGTTTACTCTGAAGGACCCTGTAGGGCGTTGTAGGTGACAGCCCAAGTCACCCCAAACTATATATTTTAAAAAAATTGCGCGGACACCATTATTTACTGTTAAAACAAAGACAAAGCTGTGTGTGAAACGTGCTCGAGGGAGAGGTGGGGGTAGGAAGAGACAGTAGCAGAGGGAGTTTGCTTGCAAGATGCACGTCTAAATGTGGTCAACGTGTGCGTTTTTCCGTGCGTCAATGAAACTTGCTCAAGGAAGAGGTGGGGGTAGGAAGTGACAGTAGCCAGGGGAGAGGGTACACCGAGCAGGAGGAAGGGAAGGCAAAGAAAGCAAGCTGGGTCAAGGAAGGGGGAGAAAAGAGCGCTGGGACGTGGAAAGACACGGAGTGGGGTATGGCAGAGATGTAAAAAAACAAACAAGATGCGCGGCCGCCATTATTTACTGGGAGGTGCTGGTGTGGGAGGAGTGCTGATACGGCAAGGCTGTCTTTGCGGGGAGAGAGAGGGAAGGTGCTGGTGTGGGAGGGGGGAGGTGCTGGTGTGGGAGGGGGGAGTTGCTGGTGTGGGAGGAGTGCTGATGCGGCAAGGCTGTGTTGGCGGGGAGAGAGGGGAGGTGCTGGTGTGGGAGGTGCTGGTGTGGGAGGAGTGCTGATACGGCAAGGCTGTGTTGGCGGGGAAAGAGAGGGGAGGTGCTGGTGTGGGAGGGGGGAGTTGCTGGTGTGGGAGGAGTGCTGCTAGGGGAGGAGAAGCCCTGGCCGTGAATGCTCGTGCATGTTTGTTCACGTGATTCACGTGAACTGCAGGAAAACCGCGGCTGAAAGCCCTTAGTTGGAAGAGAAAATAGCCGACTTGAATTCTCCCCATTTCCTATTCCTGCGGAATGGTAAAGGCGAGACCTAAAAAACTAAGATATCTGTGTTTATTGTAGGAAAAATGGCCACATAAAATGCCGCAAAATTGCCACTAAATTTCCATATTTGTGCCGCTAAATTTCCATTTTTGTGCCGCTAAATTTGCTAATCCATGCCGCTATATCCTGGGGGGTCTGTGTAATACATCATTGTGTATTACACATATCATGCTATTTTACTTTGTGCAGTTGCCTGGATGAAGATACTTGTTCTTAATTGTAGCCTTAAGTAAAAAAAAAAGTCATGCAAATGATTTTGCTTGCGTGCTGTTTCACAATGGTAAATTCCATTTACTGCATATACTAAGGGTCACTGAAATTATGCAAATCTGCAACCGCAGCAGTTTCCACAGAATTATGGATTTGCTTCATTTGCTACATAATTCATCATCTGCTGCATAATCTGCAGATTTTCCCAAAAATGTGTTTCTAGCTCAAACGGATCAAAAGTTACTAAAACTTAATTAAATGGTGGTGACATGTGGTGCCGTGCAGTGGAAGGCCCTATGAAAAGGTTGACTGGTCATCTATCAGTTGCATATTACTGTATTTGGATGTTCAACTGTTACTAATGAGGTAAAGCCTTTGCTCAGACAGTGATAACGTGATCAAATATCAAAATTATGACGTAATATTACTATAAAATGTGCCGCATTACACTGCATAATTTGCCTTTTCGTACTGCATAATTTAGTCAACTCTGCCGTATAATTTGTCCCTCCCCAACCGCAGAAATTCAGTAGCCCTGCATGTACACCAATGATGACCTTATTGACGTCTGACGCTTCATAAATACGGTACTGAACTATTTATTTTATCATTTGCACCAATGCAATGCTACTAATGTTTCTGCCATGTTGCACTGTGTAGTTCTTAGTAAAGGAATCTCTAACTTCATATTTCCTCTCATTTGACTATGTGGGTGTCCTGGGGAGGCGCTAAGGCTAAGGTATCATATGAACGGATAAAAGAGACAAAGGCAGGGTGTCTTTCCTAAAGGTGAGGGCTGACAGAAAAGGTTGTTTTCAGAAGCAGGTGGAGTGCATTTTTCAGGCGGGAACCAGCTATTCGTTCTGCTCAATGCACATTTTCCTTGCTTGAACACTGCTGTTCTATTGTTTCAAACAAACTCAGAGCCAAGGTGTCTTTTAAATGTCAAGATGCATATTTATATAACGACAAAAGACAACCGCCATGAGGCAGGGAGCATGTTAAATCCTGCCCTGGCCAGTTTTTTTGCTAACAGCAATCAATTTGATCTAATTCACAAAGCCAAACAATGAACCGCCGTAGATTTGCTCCCGTGTGATTACTCGTCCTTCTGGAGAAAATTTAAGACTTTCAGAGGCTTTGCCAACTATTTTCAGACTGAGTGAGGCGCACTTTATGAGATCTTCCAGATTTCTTCCATATAGAAAATCCAAGCAGGTAGAGCATTCACCTGATTTCAAGAATCTGCACCTTTAAATCTGGCACAACTCTGCCGAGCCCTTTGAACTTGTTTTTGTTTCTCCCTGCTGAAAATATTTTTAGCTCTGGAGAAATATCCCTCCATGGCCCTCATTTCAAATGGTGGTATTCCTCCAAGAGTGATAATGCTGTATTGAATTCCACCACTCACTATCATACGTGGCCTGGTGTCTCCGAGCCTGGAATTACCAGGTCTGTTGATTCTAGGCTCTGTAATCCTCGATTGCAAATCTAGACCAGATAGTTCCAGGGCTGGAGTCAACAAATGTGGGTTCACCACCACTACCCCTCGCCAAGCAGACCCTCACCCTAAACTGGTGGTCCCCGATCACCCGCCACTAGAGGCTTGGTATGTCGTGGTCCGCAAATAGGGCGCAGTGGAGGAGGATGCCCTTCGTTACGAAGAGATACACAGGCAGCGCAAAACCCAATTTCTTCGCAATGGGCCACTCTACCCTCAGAATTTCTACACCACACACAAAATTATGACCTTTTTTCCATGAAGCCACCCAAGATATTACTTCGCACATCCTCCTTTTATCTCTTTCTTCTCCACACTTGGGGGCATATTACCAACAAGTAGCGATATTTATCGCTAAATAGACTTAGCGACAATTTTTTTATCGCTGCCTATCGCTGGAAATGTTAGCAGAGAAAACTTGCTGTTAGCAACTTTTTCTCCATTGTGCTAAAATATCCAGCGATAGCGGCTAAATGCGTGAATATCGCTGAGAATACAGCGATATTCATGCATTAACGATGAAATGCTCTTAGCCATCTTATCCACCTCCAATTGGATAACATGGCTAAGAACTGGTCTGGGCAGGTGTTAGTATTTGGAGATTTTCGCGCTTAGCGCGAATATTTCCAAAGCTACGCCTGCCTTGCTAATAGGCGATAGCGACGTTAGCGACTGCTTTCAGTCGCTAACTAGTTGGATACGCCCACTGTGCATGTCATTAGCGATAAACATCGCTGACATGCAAAGCGGGCCCCAAACCGCTCGCTATCGCCTAAAAGCTGTCGCTAACATCAGTTAGCGACAACTTGCTAATAAGGCAATAGAATTATCGCCGCTTAGCGGTCGAAAACGGCAGCTAAATCGGCGATAATAGCCTATCGCCCCCTTGGTAATATGCCCCTTGATCCTCACTGCTTAAATGGCATGTTCCTTGCTGAGCATATCACGTACACACTCCTTCCATCTCCCCTCTTTCCTGAATAATTACGGTGGATTGAATCTCGCTGCGCTGCCCCCAAATATACCACCATTACCATCCCCATTGCTGATTCCCACCAGTTTCATCCATTGTTCGGTGACTGATGCCTACAACTATCTTGATGAAGGTACAGCTTCTATATTTGATTACTTGCACTCTACACACGCCCTGGATATACATACTCTACCTAAATATCATCCCTCGCTTTAATGGTGCTTTATCTTGACTTACCAAATGATGATATATGTGCGACTTACCACACTGTCGCTTGTACCTTTCCTTTAAAAATGTACAAAACAGATTTGAAAAAAAATGTGGGTCCGTTCACAAAGCACGAGTTCGTACTCTGTGAAATCACTCTAGGAGCAAGGACCGGGGCTCACACCAAGGTGAGAGCATAAAGTGCTCTCACCAGCACGGCTCAGGCCATCCCATCCCATCGGCTCCTATCCCTCTACCCCCAAAAAGCAAGACCAGCTGTGACTACACAACTGGACATAGTTACTGTCCCTCACCAGAGGCTGGGGCATATCAGCACCCCAACCGTTTTCACTGCCCCCATTGTGACAAATAATGTTAAAATTAATCAATTAAAATCAATTAAGTATCAACAACAAAGAAGCAAAATTGAAAGGTTTTTATATATTTGAATATTAAATACAATATTTCAATATTTGAAGACTTGTTTGCTGTATACTTGTTTTTGTATTTTTGCATATTGTTTTGTCATTCAGATCACAGAAATTGCTTAGGCCAGTGTTTCTGGGTTCCAATAAAGACTCATTTGGGTTTACAGATTCCAATAATGATTCAGTGGGGGTCCGCAGAAATAAAAAAAATTAAGAAACGCTGAACTACAGGATACCACAAGAGTAGCATCCTTTTCATCTGTATCGGGATAACTGAACCCCATATAACTCAGCTTTCTGTCAATCATAACATTCTCGTTTTCCTGACTTCGCTGCTGCTATCTAACTACAGTCTGTCAGTGCGATCATAAATGCACTGTCCCTTTTCCTGTCTGTCTTCCCTTCTTGCCTCCTCTTTGAAGGACAGCTCATGCCAGTGACTGAGCCGAGGGCTGTGCTGAAGTGCTGTGTGAACTTACCAAGAGCAGAACAATGTGCAGTGCGGGGACCGGACAACCCTCCTCGCGGCCTTACCACCCCTGTCCCGACGAGCCAGCACTCCACTGCACTGCAGAAATTCCAGCTCCCCAGCACCCCTCACCAAAATCTTCAATGCTTGTAATGGGAGCCTCGGAGACCATAACTCTATTCTCTGACATTTATTCTTCATTTCGTTTTTCCCGCCCTCCTGTTACCTCATCAGCAAATAAAAGACTGTGTGTGAATCTCTGGCGGTATACAACCTTTACAACGAAACTTTTACCACGCACTACCATTACAACGCAGTCAATACAACGCAAACCATTACAACGCATTGCGCTGGGGGGCGCTCTAGGATAGGGAATACGTTTAATTTACTATCCAACACTTTCCCTAGTGTCCACGGGGACTGGAGTTGGAATAGTAAATTAAACTTTTCACTATCCAGCACCCCAAAGCGCTATGCGTTGTAAAGGCATGCGTTGTAAAAACCTCGTTGTAAAGGTATGCGTGGTAAAAGTATGCGTTGTAACGTCATACATCCATCTCTGGCATCATCAGATGGGCAATAGGTGTCCAACTTAATTTCTGCTTCCTATGCCATTTTGTTGGATTGACAACCTAGGGCTAGATTTACGAAGAAGTCAGGCAACACAGTGCAGCACCTGAATCTACTGCGTTGCGAGACAAAGGCAGAGCAGGAGTGTGCTACATTTACAGAGATATGCCACTCTCCGCCCCTTATGAAGTGCCCGTCTCAACCGGATTTAGAACAAAGACAGATACACAGGTATGGACGAGACATTACAAGGTAGCAAAGAAAGGAGAGACTTGCGGTATTTTTTCAAAAGTGCTCATGGCATCATATATTAAAAATAATTTTTCACAGGTCATCCAGGACAGTCATAACAGCACTGTTAGCATGAAATGCAAAGGCAACCCAAGGGGGCTTTGTGCGTGGTGCTCATGAATCAAAGAGTGACGACACGAGTGACAAGTGGAAGCACAGCGAGGGACGCAAGGTGACAAAGTGGAAAATAATTATGTACAAAACAATGGTACCTCTTCAAAAATTGGGAGACATATGGCTATTCATGTACCACAGTTGAGGCTGCACTGTAAGATTCACTGTATGATCGGTCTACGGCGTTTCGATCCTCTCAAGTTAGGATCATCATCAGGACTGGGTTGCCTTATTTAAACGGGAAGAGGGGGAGGCCGGGTAGTGGAGTCAGGCAGAGGAAGGTGAAGTGCTGTACAGGGCGGGGGCTGGCGTGAAGCGGTCAGCAACCGTGGTGAAAAGCAGGGTCGAGGATGTGGGAGAACAGGCGCAGGGTCGGATCCCTGATTCACTGTGTAGCTCCCGGTCGGTGAATCTGGGAGGCTTGGGGGAGGCTGGCAAGGTCGGAGCCCTGATCCGTTGACAGGGTCCCGGGACGGGTACCTCTGGGAGATGCGGGGCAAACTCCGGAGTTAATCAAGAAGCCGCTGGAACACTGCTGTGTAGTCCTGGTAGCCGCAGGGTGTTGCGGACTGGCCCGGTGAGTGGTTGGTCCCGGGACCCTGTCAACGGATCGGGGCTCCGACCGTGCCAGCCTCCCCCAAGTCTCCCAGATTCACCAACCGGGAGCTACACAGTGGATCAGGGATCCGACCCTGCGCCTGCTCTCCCACATCCTCGACCCTGATTTTCACCACGGTTGCTGACCGCTTCACGCCAGCCTCCGCCCTGCACAGCACTTCACCTTCCTCTGCCTGACTCCACTACCCGGCCTCCCCCTCTTCCCGTTTAAATAAAGCAACCCAGTCCTGATGATGATCCTAACTTGAGAGGATCGAAACGCCGTCGACCGATCATACAGCAAATCTTACGGCGCAGCCTCAACTTTGGTTCATGAATAGCCATATGTCTCCCAATGTTTGAAGAAGAACCATTGTTTTATACATAATTATTTTCCACTTTGTCACCTTGCGTCCCTCGCTGTGTTTCCACTTGTCACTCGCGCCGTCACTCTTTGATTCACGAGCACCACGTACATAAAGCCACCTTGGGTTGCCTTCGCATTTCATGCTAACAGTGCTGTTATAACTGTCCTGGATGACCTGTGAGAAATTATTTTTAATATATGATGCCATGAGCACTTTTGAAAAAATACCGGAAGTCTCTCCTTTCTTTGCTACCTTGTAATATCTCGTACATACCTGTGTATCTGTCTTTGTACTAAATCCGGTAGAGACATTGTTGCTTATAACGTATACTTACTCAGATCTCAATCGGGTCTACGGGTCAAACTCCTGTCGCCTTTTACTACCTTATGAAGTACCATCACAAAATCAGGCTGCCGAGCGCCACGCACACACACACTTTTGCATCTTGGTGCAAGGGTGTTTGCATGAATCTAGCATGAGCAAAGATGCTGGCACCAATTGATAGGGCTGGAGCCTCGTTCATCAAATGAAGCCTGCATCAGTGAAAAGGGCTGGAGCCAGTCTATTCAAGGAAGCCAACACCGATGAAAAGGGCCAGAGCCTAGTCCATGCAAGGAACCCAATACCAGTAAGAAGGGCCGGAGCCCAGTGCATGCAAGGAAGCTAACACCAATGAGAAGGGCCGGAGCCTAGTCTATCCATGGAAGCAGACACCAATGAGAAGGGCTGGAGCCTAGTCTATCTATGGAAGCAGACACCAATGAGAAGGGCTGGAGACAGTCTATACAAGGAAGCAGACACCAATGAGAAGGGCTGGAGCCTAGTCTATCCATGGAAGCAGACACCAATGAGAAGGGCTGGAGACAGTCTATACAAGGAAGCAGACACCAATGAGAAGGGCTGGAGCCTAGTCTATCCATGGAAGCAGACACCAATGAGAAGGGCTGGAGACAGTCTATACAAGGAAGCAGACACCAATGAGAAGGGCCGGAGCCTAGTCTATCCATGGAAGCAGACACCAATGAGAAGGGCTGGAGACAGTCTATACAAGGAAGCCGGCACCAATGAAAAGGGAGGGAGGCCACTAGTTCCAAGGACACTGACACCAATGAAAAGGGCTGAAACCCAGTCTATCCAAGGAAGCCAACACCAATGAAAAAGGAGAGAGCCCAGTCTATCCAAGTAAGCAGAAACTACTGAGAAGGGCTGGAGACAGTCTATCCAAGGAAGCCAACACCAATGAAAAGGGCTGGAACCCAGTCTATCCAAGGAAGCAGACACCAATGAAAAAGGAGGGAGCCCAGTCTATCCAAGTAAGCAAACACCCATGAGAAGGGCTGGAGTCTGTCTAGCCATCGAAGCCGACACCAATGAGAAGGGCTGGTGCCGACTCGATCCAAGGAAGCCGACACCAATGAGAAGGGCTGGAGCCCATCTATCCATGGAAGCTGACACCAATTAGAAAGGCTGGAGCCAGTCTATCCAAGGAAGCCGACACAAATGAAAAGGGCTGGAGCCCCAGTACATTCAATGGTGCCGGCAGTAAAGAAATGACTGTACACAATTTATTCAAGGATATGCAACCAGTGGGGAGTGCTGATGGTCAGCCCATCCCAGAATGCTAGCACCAGCGAGAACTGCTGGAGCACAACTCATCCGCTGATGCCATCAGCAGTAAAAAGGACTAAATGCTGACACCTGTGAAAAGTCTTGGAGCCAAATGTAACCAAAGAAGGCGAAATCAGGGAGAAGGTGGAGTCTAGTCTTTCTAGTGACAGCAACGCTAATGAACCAGGCTGCGTCCCAGTCCGTCTAAGGATTCTGGACCCCAGCAGAAGTCCTGGATTCCGGTCCATACAAGCTCTTCTGGCTGAAACCAGGTCTATCCAAGATGCCAGCATCAGTGAGAAGACCATGGTACCAGGCTTTCCTATGATGCCAGAGCCAATGAGGAGGTTTGAAGCAGTTGAATTGGAAGATGCTGCCACCCTTGAGGGTCCTCTGGATCCTTGTTACTGTAACATTGTAAAGAAGTACTGGCTGAGGCATAGCTTCGAAGGGGGTGGGGGAGGGGGTTGGTATTTACACCACCCTAATAAATGTATTACTTAGTAAATAGTTGGGTACAGGAGCTTTCAGTCGGGTAGCGTAAGATGTTTGTCCGATTTCACCTGGGATTTCTAAATACTCACTCAGACATAAACACAAACACAATCTTCTGTTTTGAAGGTCTTAACACATTGGTATTTTACAAAATACCATGCATTATGTACCCCTCACAATCTGTCCTCCTTTCTCTTTCCAATGGCCCCAAGACCCTCGTGCAACACTTTTCATATAATAATTAACAATATATGCGAGCGTAATTGTCGTGAAATCTGAAGCTCACACCTCACTCAGTTTTACTGACCAAGCTTCGCCACTGAGGACTAGAGCCCTTCTATCCATGGAAACTAGCACCAGTGAAAAGGACTGAACCCCGCCAGTTCATGCATGGATTGTAGTAGGGGCAGGGGCAGCCTTAGGCATGTGCAAGCTGTGCACCTGCACAGGGCCACCAAACCCCAGGGGCCACCACACCAATATATATCCTTAATATAATAATCCTCTGAGGATGGATACATATTTGCGTGGCGGCCCCTGGCAGGGATTTGGCGGCCTCCGGCTCTATTCCACTTCCAAACACCCTGGCCCACCTCCTCTTCACTGGCCTCCGCGCTCCGTCCCGCCCGGACCCCCTCTTCCGGGGCCCCCTACCTACGCTCCCTGCCCAGGGCCACCATGAGCCTAGAGCCGCCCCTGGTAGGGAAGAGAAAGGCTAGGTGTACTCCATCCAAGAAGGCCAGCCCCACTCAGAAGTGATGAGCTGCAACCCCACAGACGACGAGTGTGCATGGTGCGCCCCATCATCCGGGGGAGGCTACTCTCCTTGCCACAGGCCATTCCAAAGCCCCCCCATCTTTGAAGGCTGAGTGTGGCCGTCTGCGATTAGGACTCCTGGGCTGCCGCCACCTACCTATAATTGTCGACAGTGACTGAAGTATCAAAACTATTGCTCGTAATTAAACTTTCCAAAAGCACCAGTGTCGCTGTGGAAAAAAAGCACGCGCGTTTATTTTTGGATAAGCAGTGCTCGGGTGCACGCGCACTCGCACAGTCACACAGAGCAATGCAGCCTTTCCCACATGTCCAAACGGTCCATGACGAAAGCAAACAGCGTAGAGGCTGCGGAATCCGGGTACTTGGCGGAATGACTGCGCAAAGCCGGAACCGGCTGCAATACTCAGGTGTCAGCAGTCCATCATGCCCAGCCTGTCGAGGTCTGGGCGCACCCCTTCCCAGTGCTTGGTTTTCCATAGCGTGAAGCAGGTGTGCGCGCTGCTGGAAGTAGGAACATTTGCCTGATTATATACGCGGGTTGTCAGAGATGGACTGGCTTGTGGGTAAATGGGTAGAAAGTAAACCAGTAGCTTTGAGACGATGGTTGCCACTGGAGGCCACCGGCACAGACATTTCCCAAGAGCAATGCAGGGAAAAACACACAAAGGGGGAAGAAAGAGGTAGAGAAAGACGAAAACATTGTTATAAAGGAAGAAAGAAGGAGCCTGCAAGAGTGAGAACAAGAGGCTTGCAGTGGATTCAAGACTAACAGGGGCAGATTTACAAGCCCCACGCGCCGCCATTGCGTCCCTTTTTGTGACGCAATGGCGGCGCAAACAATGCGCCCTACTTACAACGTGACGCATCTAGGAAGATGCGTCACGTTGTAAAGCCCTGCGTCACATTATTCCTGCGTCGGGTATAATGTATGCAGGTGGGCGCTCCTATGCAGGAAAGCCTCGTAAAAGTGATGCAGTGAAATCTACAAGATTTCACTGCACCACATTTAGGACGCCAGTGCGTCAAAACTTTACGCCTGCTTGAAGCCGGCATTAGCAGTGACGCAGTGTAGTGGGAATCGACCACAAAATGAGTTGAGTCGTGCTTGCGACACAACGCCAGCAATGCGTGACTTTTGCCCCAACAAATGCGTCAGATTTTCTGACGCATCTGTCAATCCTTCCGCCATGGTGCGCCGTATTGTAAATACGGTGCATCCATTGTGGCGCAAGCATTTTTTACGTTGGCGCAAGGAAAGTGACGCATCTCTATAGATGCATCACTTTCTTGTAAATCTGCCCCTCAGCCTTGATATTCTGCACGCCGACATTGACACAGTGCTCCATTCTGTGAATGATTCTAAATCTAGGCCCTGGCCTCTTTTCTCTCCCAACCTCCCATTTTGCTATCGATAATCCCTTTTTATGGGGGATCTTATGTTTATGGGAGAAAATTCCAGTCAATCAGAAGGTTTATTATGTCCTACCAGTGAAAACTTACTGAAAAAGTTTGTATTAAAAACTATTAGAGAGATATGCAGTGGTGAGTACCTTTATGAGAGTAGAAAAGCCCCTGTCTCTTTCTAGCCACAATACAGCAGTCTTGAAGCATTTCAATAGGGATCTAGGAGGTACAAAATCCCAGCATTGGGCCCTTCGCGCTCGGATTCACCTCCAGAAAGCAAACAGACCTCTGTGAGACCCTGTTGATACGCCCTACCCTCCTGAGAGTGAAGGACAGATCCCCACTGCCAAACTCTGAAGGAAAGGAAAACTCCAACCAGTGGATGTCAAGGTCACTGATACAGCACTCGCCCCACCACCAAGCAGCCTGTCACTGTGAGGTCACCAACACTACCTGCCCTGGGAAACTAATGTTGCCTTAGCCCTCAACCTCTCTTTATAACCACGTAAATCCTCTCAATGTACAGCAGGACCTACATATGGCTTAATAGGAACTGCAGGTCTGGAGCATCTGAGCCAAGAGCCTTCACTTGTGTTCTCCGAAGTGCACCTCCCCCAGGGAGCTACCTGAACTCACCAGAACTCATCACAGCATATTGTAGTTCTCCTTCTCAACCTATGTGGGAGCAAAACACTGTACCCCAAAATCTGGACGCCCCGAAATTTATCTCAAACAGTGTTCCCACATTTCACTAGATGAGAGACGGTGTTAAACCTCATTTTAATGCGCCAATGTACCCCCTCATTAAGTCCCCTCCCAAGCGTAAAGAAGATCAGAAAATACAATTCATTCATTAATTGGGTTGAGAATGAATGGGACCACTTAATAACTGAGTTCTAGACCAATAGACAAGTTAAAGGATTATATTACAAAATTAAAAAATGAAACTGTACCGAGTCAATGTCATGAAGTCTCTCCACGCAGAGCTCTATAGATTATGCAAAAATCTGAATTTATTCTAAATCCCAAGTGAGCACCAAATCAAAAGCGAAATGGACAGCATCCCTGACAGCATTCAGGAATTCTCTGGCTCACCCCCCAAAATCAATGTTTTTTTGCACATTTTGATTCTTGCAACTGAAATCGAAATTCCTGCACATTCATTGTGGTCTGAGCAAATGTATAATTAATTCAGCAAATTAGGGAACATGAAAAAACAATATATTGCCTTAAGACCTAAGCATTAATATGAATGATAATTCAGCACCCTCTAAGCTAATGTAATCCGGAGATGCTCGAATGGAACAAGATATATTAACAATTACGTGTTATGTGAATGAATACACCTCAGTGAACAAGTGGAAAGCCTTATAAAAGGTAGCAAGTTACAGATGAACTGGGGTAGGTTCATCAAGTGCAGCTCAAGAACAATATGTGGAAATAACCCAAAACATTTAAGCTTTACTGTGTGCTGCAGAGTTTGTGGGGAGAGGATGTGTGCAGATGGGGAGAGGCACAGGATGACAGAGATGGCTTCCGTCTTGGACAAGATGGCGTTTTATATTGAAATGTAGGCTAGTTAACATACATTTAAAAAACGCACTACTACACAGCATAGGGAATGTGTTTCAAAAGCAATTGCATTATGTCCGCCTGTACATATTACATCGCGTGTGAAAAAATATACTGTACTTTGATGCACACAAATACAAACTCATACAAATCTATAACACCTACACATGATACGAGGGCTGTGAAAGGATCAGTAAATATGGGGTGGGCATCCTAAACCCAGGCTACAAGGCCTGCTCAGATGGCTTTTGTTAAATGATATTTTTTGAGCCAGGGCCATGAGGGCTATCTTTTTTGAATTTTCAGATAACCCCTAAGCTGGAGGCCAAATAAGGCCCCTCTTATCCTGCCTGCAGTCAGGCATAATGAATCTGTGAGAGCAACACTTTTCTTGTTTTGGAAAGTCTCAGAATGCCGAGCTGGTTCGGGCCAGCTGCAGGCAGGGACGGAAGTGAACATGCCAGACTGCACCACAAGTGAGAAAGAAGCTGTGTGTGTGTGTGCCCACCCTCTCAATACAGCCCTGCTAGTCTGCAGCTGGGCGAAAAAGAAGTCCAGGTGTGCTTTGGTAACATGACTTGGGTGAAATTGTGTCTCACTTCCTGTCCCGGGACAAGGACCTCTGAGATAAGGAAACAAGCAATTCTTACAGGTGTGAAATGGACTCCTCCAATACATGTTTTTTCCGTTTCAAACCTTTAAACCCTGCTAGTAGTTGGTTAATCAGCTTTATTTACGTCCGATGAACCATAAAAGTGCACAGTGCAAAAGCTTTATTAATACATAAAAACATGATAAATACGAATCACAGATCATGACAGTGCAAGTATATAAAACAATTACAATCATAATACATCGATTGTCAATATGCTACCACAATACTAAGGCAAAAACCAGGGGAACAAAAACCTCATAAGAGTCCTTCAAAGTGGGCTCATTAAAGGGTCCGCTATGTCACACAAATTATAGGGATTATTCCCTAGAAAGGGGCAGGTCAAACATACTCGATAAGGTAAGTGAGGTACAAAATACGCACTGCAATGGTTAGGAGAATAACACTTTGAAAACAATAACAAAATAAATGGATGTCATTATACAGATGTGTTTCTCCCAACAGTTCTTGCCCTAACATGCCATATCGAGCGTAAATAGTTGCAAATCGAGTATACTATGCAGCTCCTATCACCTGATTTACATAATCTTAGGGCATTTTGCCGGTCTGCAAGCGAAAGAAGACAGCAAAGGGGGGCTATCCAGCGTGCACGCTGCTTTGGGTACCCACAACAAAAGAATAACTGCCCCTCACTTTCAACTATATCGCAGCCAATGGGGTCGAGATTGGAAGATTTGTCTTTTTTGTTCCAGGAATATGTAAAAGAGGCTATTGGTAAAACACAAAGCCTAAACTTAATTAACAAAAGTTCTTGCCAACATAATCCATGAACTCTTCAACATGTGGACCGCATTTAAAAGACAGATATGCATCTGTAAGGCTGCCCATGGGGACTGCTGAATTTCTTGTGTTAGTTACAACTTCCCAATAGCATACTTTGGCCATTTCTCTAGCATTTGTTGGAATTGCAGCAGCATGCAGCTAATCTTCAGACAGCCGATTTAGAAAGACCAGGTGCCTCATTAATGAGGGCCCTAGCGCATCTGGAACGTCACTTTTTGTGACGTTCCCTGGCTCAGAAGCCTGCATGATATTTATCAGGCAGCACTAAGCCACTTTTTTTGTCTTACTGCTGCCTGTTAATATCGGGCCCTTTAACACAGTTTTCTGCGTCAAAGGGGCATGCAATGGGTGTTGCTGGGGGCGTCCCAGCAACATCCATGGCTTTTTGACACTGACTCGGATTTACGAGAAATCGTAAATCTAAGGCAGCGCCAAAAGGGGGAGGCGTAACGGAGGCACAACGAGGAGAAATATCTTTATTTCTCCTCGTTTTTCCTTTTTCTATGTGTCCTGCATTCTGAAACACATAGAAAGAGGAAAAAGCCTCTTGTGATTATTTTTGTATAGGAAGGTGTCCTTTCCGGTACAAAAATAATCATCCCCGCAACGCAGGCCCCCTTGCACCATGTTGCAAAGTGCCTGCGTTGGCACATGGCAGCCCAATGTGGGGCGGCACAAGGGAAAAGGACAGGAATGCGCTGCATCTGATAGATATGTCGCATTCCTGCCCTTTTCTTTTGCTGTAGGGCAGCGTAGCAGGAAGGTCTTCTGCGCTGCCCTACAGCAAAACCTCATAAATGAGCCACAGGTTTTTACATGGTGCACCAAAGGGATTGTTAGTGCCCGTTGGTTTGTCAATATCTTATTGAGACAATCTCTATATGGGGCCAGGTCCTCTGTTATCCAAAGCTTAATCCAATAAAGGATTGGTTTTAAGCAAGCTAAATCTGAAATTTGTCTTAGGTTTAAGTCAAACCTTAACAGGAATAGCCGGGCACTTATCAGAAGTCTCAATATGGCTTTTGTTAGAAATGGGATTTCTGATTGGCTAAGGTTTGCACCAAAGCCAGGCATAAACCACCACTCTAGTTAGGATAAGGGAGGTACACTCTAAAATAAGCCCTGCTCACCCCCTTGGTAGCTTGGCACTAGCAGTCAGGTTGGCCAGAGTTACACTTTGTGGGCTGTTTGCGCGGGTGGCACAATCCAGTGCTGCAGTCCACCAACAGCATGTGTTTTATAAGCCCTGGCACTGACAGTGCACTTTACTAGGGACTGCCACATAAATCAAATAGGCCAATCATGGAAACACCAATCCATAACACATTTTACACAGAGAGCATATGCACTTTAGCACGGATTAGCAGTGGGAAAAGTGCCCAGAGTCCTAAAACCAACACACAGGTCAGGAAAAAATGGGAGGAAAAAGCACAAAGTTGAGGGATAACCCTGCAAAAAGGGCCATTTCCAACAGCTTTGATAAAGACATTTTCACTTCTCACTAACAGGCCACGACTTGAATGTCCCCACAGGTCAGCACCTTATAGTGCTGCCCCAGATGATTGGGCCTTGTATATTGTTAATGCTGGAGAAATAGATTACGACCAGGCCATACTAACAAATCTAACTATAGACCCAGCTCTGTGCTTTAGAATCATTGTACTTCTCCCAATCTGGACAGGCCACTTATGAGAGTCATTCAATCTCACCCCTAAGTAATTAAATTCAACATCCTGGTCTAAGCTGACCCCATCTAGAACCACCTTCCCCTTGACCATTTTTTAGTGGCTATAACTATATATTTCCATTTGTTGGTATTTATTTCAAGGTCATGGTCCTTGCAGTAAACACTACATGCCCCCAAGAGGGTATTTAAGCCTCTTACAGTTTTAGAAAGGAGAAGTGTGGGGCATATTACCAAGCAATAGCGATAATTATCGCTATTGCTTGGTTACAAAAATTTACCGCTGAGCTGCGGCGATTTTTATCGCAGATAAACCTTGGTATTACCAAGGTTTATCGCAAATGCGATAAAAAACGGCAGCAATGCATGAATATCGCTGAAAAGTCAGCGATATTCATGCATTACCGAGCTAATGCTCTTAGCCATGTTATCCACCTCCCATTGGATAACATGGCTAAGAACTGCTCAGGGCAGGTGTTAGCTTTTGGAGATATTCACGCTTAGCGCGAATATCTCCAAAAGTTGGTAATAGGAGATAGCGATGTTAGCGACTGTTTCCAGTCGCTAACATCATGGCACGCCCACTTTGCATGTCATTAGTGATAAATATCACTGAAATGCAAAGCGGGCCCAAGATGGTCGCTATCTCCTACTGGCTGTCGCTAACTGGTGTTAGCGACAGCTAGGTAATAGGGAGATAATTTTATTTCCGCTTTCTTGGCTTTTAAAGCCAAAAAAGCGGAGATAAACCCCCTTGATAATATGCCCCTGTGTTGTTGGCAAAAAGTCCCAGTCATTTTCATTGTCCAAAAGGTAAGTGATACACCCATCAATAAATATAAGTAAAAGTGTTGGTTCTAGGACGCAACCCTGGCAGACACCTTGCCGAATCGAGATATCTCTTTAGTGGCCCCACCTGACTCTGGCGAAGTTTCCTGTGTACAATTGTAGGATCAGTACCTATAAACCGCTAGGTGCTCCTGCTTTACTAAGAACTTCCCAAAGTTTTGCACTGGGAACATGATCAAATTCAGCCCGTAAATCAACAAATGTGGCAAATAGTGACCCCTTCCCATTGTCAACGGACTTCTGTATTATAGTCAGGAATCGTAGGAACTGGTCAACCATACTTAAGTTGGGTTTGAAACCGGTCTAGAAGTGTAATAGCACAATTTCAAGCCATATCCAGTCCCACAATTTGGTCAGGAATTGCTTGATATATGCCTTTTGAATATTGCTGATAGGACTGATTGGATGGTAGTTATCCAGATCTTGTTTAGAACCCTTTTTGTTGATGGGGATTATTCCAGCCCCTTTTTACGAATGGGGTATGGGGTCATCCAATGCTATTGTATTGAATAAGGAATTGCTATAAGATCAAAGGTTCAGAACGAAAGAGGTCTGAAGGAATTTTATCAAGGCCTGGGGCTTTCCAACTTTCTGTGCATAGAGCCCAGTGTGTCATCTAGCATAAAGGCTACTTGGTTGTCTCCGAGAGCTGGTGTGATGGGGGGATACCCAGCATTTTGGATAGTTTTTGCTGACATTGGCTCTGCAGAGAGAGTTGTAAAGTGCTTAATCCTCTCACCTTCAGAAACATGACATTCTGGGTGATCATGAGTTCTACTTCAATTGTGGGTGACCAGATTCCAGAATAGTCTGCAGTTCTTTCCCTTTGCTGCATTTACCAGATCCTCCCACACTTTAGGTTCCCACTGCTCCATGCTAGTCTTGATTACCCAAGATTAGTTCTGTTAGCAGAGGTGATGGCAGAACTACTCTTGCTTTTCAGAGCCTTCATCAAGTCAGTTTTGGCCTCTCTACAGTAATGGTTGAACCATTCATGGGTTTTTGGGAGTACTTTGACTGGCCTGAGCCCTTTAACAAAGAATGTTTTTAAAGTTTGGGGGGGGGGGGGCGCTAGAGAGCCCGTAGCAAGATGGCCGCACTGTAGTGCAGCTCTGCAGGTCAAGAATACCATCCGCCTAATATCCATTACATCTGGCGCCATCCATGGCTGAATACTATATGCAATCGCTCCTGAGACAGGAATGCTTTGCTGCTTGCAAACTGGATATTTTCCACCCCTAACGGCCTAATCTCCGCTAAACCCCCAGGACACAAAATGGCGGCCCCAGTGAGCTCTGGTTGCTGATCTCCGCTTCCCAGTGCTGGGACTGCTTTGCGGGGAGCCTGCCCGGCGATACTGACCTCATTACAAGATACCCAGCCTTCGGCGAGTGGCGGAACGGCTCTGAGCTGTGCGCCACTGTCCCTGCGGAGCGCTGGGCTGATGCCATTTTGCGACCCGGGCTGCTGAGGTGAGCGTTCACTGTGCGGGCCTTACCTGTCGCTGTTGCTGAGGTACTGGGATCTGCGCTCGCTCTCTGGGGGAGGCGGTCCGGTGTGTGCTACACTTCTGTGACGTATGCAGGTTGCTGTCCCACGGGGGCCCGTATTGCATCTCCGCGCCACCTGTGACTCCCGGACATTTGTGTGCAGCAGCTCCCATGCTGAGGCGCAGACACCGGCGGCTGCCACATTCCTGCTCCACGGTGCGGTCTCCCTGGCGTGACGACTGCGGTTCTAACTGCCTGAAGCCCACAGTTTAATTGCTACTCGGCGGACCTCTTCACTGTAAAGTACTCACAACGCACTGGCTGATATCATGGTTGGGTTAGTGCTGCTGCTACACTGGCTAATCATCGTGATGGCCTTCAGCGCCAATTGAACGCCTTCCTGCTTCTACACAACGTGTTGTGAACCCGCATACAGAGATCGTTGTAGGCCTGAGGGTGCCGCTGGTTGGACTTTCATAGCTGCAAGTACTGGTGCCTGCATTAGGACTTTGGAGGCGGTGTGAGTAATTAAAACCTCCTCATGAGCGGACAAAGGATTTTCTCTGATGACATTACTATCTATCTGCCCCCAACACAAGCATACCTAGTTCGCTGCTAGCTCTTGCGGCCCAAATCTTGCTTCTCCACTGACGCAGGCTGTGTGAATAGTGCTAGGTTGGGGCTATATGTGCTATCATTGACCTGCCTGACCTCCACTTAACACTATAGTCAACTACTACTGGCAGTTACAGGAATCTCATCATAGGGAGGACAGACAAGCAGCAGAGCAAGTTGCACTTTGAAGCCAAGAAGCATACAAAATCGCAAACTCCAAACGCTTTGGACACTGAACCTGATCCCGAATCTGGTACGACTACAAAACTTGAACGTATGATGTTAACCATGCAACAAAGTTTGCAGTTCATCGACACCAAAATCGATCATCTCAACTTACATATGGACAGCATGGCAACTAAGATTGGCAAGCATGGCTCGCAGATCATGGAGGCGGAGCAGCGCATCTAGACTGCTGAGGATCGCTTGGAAGGCATCAGTACGTCGTGTACCAATATGGAGAATCTGTTGGAGGTAATCAGGGCTAAGAATGAGGATATCGAAGCTCGCTCCCGACGGAACAACAATTTCCTTATAACGGGTATTTCGGAAACTACAAACACCGGGCCCATGGAGACTTATGTCGAAACATTGTTCACTACCCTGCTGGGAGCAGAACACTTCTCAAAGGTGCTCATAGTTGAACGGGCTCACCGCTCCTTAGCTGCTCATCCGATCCCTGGTGCCCCACCTCGTCCCATAACTGCCAGACTCATGAACTATCGGGACCGGGACACAGCAATTCGTCTGGCTAAAGAAAAGGGCAAGCTTGACTACCAAGGAATGAAGGTGGAACTTTTTCCTGACTTCACTGTCGCAGTACAACAGGCTCGCCGTGAATTTCAAGCAGTCAAAAAGAAATTGCAAGCTTTACACATTCAATATGCCATGCTATATCCTGCCCGTCTGCGGATTTAACATGCTGGGAAAGCACGTATCTTTACGACACCTAAGGAAGCGCTTCAATATACCCGGCGATTCGAGCGACAGGAGACACTACGAGAGAGGGGTGTGGACTCCAACTCTGAAGGATGAGCACATGAGTCTTTACTGATCATTGTAACTGGGGTAATGTTCCTCCTATCCTGAATGAGATGAGGCTCCTGAACTAGGATAGACTTTTGTAAAATGTTCCAATTTGATAAGACACTTGTCCTTTTTCTCTCCTTTGCAGAACATTTATGTATAACGTATGCTCCTGGCTAGGCAGACAATATGGTTGATTGATATTGACATAATGAGTACTATTTGTTTTGATCCTTTGCCAGCTATTAGAAGGCCGTGGACTGGTTAGCCTAGCTCTACCTTTCTTGACTCACCCTGTTATACGGGGGCGTGGGCTACTAGTGACTCACAGTATGGGAATTCCCCAACATTTTATGTTACTTGGTTGGGCCCTGTTTGATGCTCCTACAAGGCTCTTGTTTCCCTTTTTTCCTTTCATGATAAGCGACTCATGGATGCTACTGATCACTTATTGTTTTGTTCTATGGGGGTGTATTTAAGGCATGATTCTAATGCTGTAGTGGGTGCGGGGATTAGTTGGGGGACATCTTTTTATTGTGATAGCTTTGGTAATGGTATGCGGACAGGTACTGAACTATACGACTCAGTTTTCCTAAAAAGTGACGCAGTTTGTATCATCCAACTCTACAGACATGGCTGACTCAAAACATCCCATCATATCCTGGATAAGTTGGAACGTAAGGGGGCTTAGTAATGATAAAACAGTACGACAGGTGATTTCTGATTTGGAGCGGCACCATGTTCAAATTGCCTTGTTGCTGGAGATACATCTTACCAAATGGGCAGTCTCACACATAGCCACTAGATGGGCGGGAGTACGGTTAGCCGCTTCCTACTCCTCATATGCGCGTGGGGTTATGATTCGTGTGAAGAAAGGTATCCCCTTTGTTCCACTGTGTGTCGATGAGGATGAGGAAGGGTGCTATATTATAGTACCGGGAAAACTTTATAACACACAGATAGTAATTGTGAACCTATATGGACCCAAGTAGACGACCCTGCTTTTTTTGACACATTATGGATTAAGCTCTGCAAATTATCCTCCTCAGCTCTTATTTGTGGGGGCGATTTTAATGTGGTCTTAGATCCCAAAATAGTTTGGCCGACTATGGCAGATCCCCCTCCCCGTAAAGCATCTCTGTCAGTGCGTGATGGAATGTGGACGTTAGGCCTCACAGATATCTGGAGATTGCGACACCCAATCAGTAGAGAGGGTGCATGCCACAAATATGCACTACAATCCTGGTCACGTATGGACTACTGGCTGGGCACTCAGGATGCTTGCACACGGACTACACAGGTCAAACACTTACCTCGAACACTATCGGATCATTCTCCAGTGGTTCTTAGTATGGCTCTGCCCTCTCATATTCCTCCTCCTTTTCAATGGCGATTACAATCATCCTTGCTACTGGATCAGGTCTTTAGAGAAGGGATTCAAGAGGCCATATCTGATTACTTTTCACTTAATACAGGGTCTGTCCAAACGATAGAGACACTTTGGGAGGCTTTCAAAGTTACGATTCGAGGGGCATATATGGGTCTCCAAGCCAGGGTTCTGAAATCTCTGCGTCGCACCATGGCATCGCTTGAGCTCGAGTTAGGTGACCTGGAAAGCAAATATGGCGAACAGGCAGAACCACAATTCTCTGGCGCTTATCAAAGAGAAAATCGTAGAATACAACTAAGTAGCTGATCAAGAGGTCAACCATATATTGTGTCGGTACAAAGCGCGTTATTATGGTGAGGGGGGCTGGCCAGGGAAAACATTAGCTAACCGTATCTTGGAACCTCACACTCAGGCACCTATGGTTCAGGCGATCACTACTGATGAGGGTACGCACTACGACACACCTGTTACACTGAAAACATTTTGGGATTATTACGCTGGGATGTACGCTCATCAGCCAACTGCTAATGCAGAGGAACTCGAGCAGAATCTGGATCATATTGGTTTAGTGTGGTTATCACACGGACAACAAGAGTTCTTGATGCATCTGCTCACGCTGGGTGAGGTGTGGGACACAATTATCTCTTTGCCTAACGGGAAATCTGCGGGCACTGATGGGTTGCCAGCAGAATTTTATAAAGAATACATTGACCAATTGGCCCCTTCAATTATATGAAGAAGCATATGAGTCTCAATGTCTACCGCCAACCTTACGAGAAGCACTAGTTGTCATGCTCTTGAAACCTGAGAAACCACCTGACAGGTGCGATTCTTATTGTCCCCTATCCCTAATTAACACAGATATAAAAATATTAGCGAAGGTATTAGCCATCAGGCTGAAACTGCTTCTGCCTGTTATGGTGCTCCCAGACCAATTGGGGTTCATCCGCACCCGTTCTACATCACATAATTTGCGTACGCTTTTTGCGACAATGCATGTGTTGGAGCCCACTCTGCCGGTGGTAGCGGTGCTTCTTGACGCCGCAAAAGCTTTTGATTAGATTTCCTGGTCCTATATGTTTACCATTTTACATCACATGGGTGTCCCATTCGTTTTTACTAATTGGATAAAATTATTATATACCAATTCTGTAGCACAGGTTAGAGTTAACAGGCAGATATCGGAGAAAATTCATATACACCTTGGCACACAACAAGGGTGTCCATTGTCACCTTTGTTGTTCACTCTCATTCTCGAACCCTTAGCTTGTATTTTAAGACAGCGCCATGCCCAGACCGTGTTATGATTTTTACAACGTCCTCTTGCAGACTCCATGTGCGCAGACGACATGGTGCTGTATGTTCACGAACCGGTGAACTATCTTGCACAACTTATACAGGAGTGTGTCCGAATCAAACGTTTTTCAGGGCTGGGCATAAACTGTTCTAAATCAGTTGTATTGACCCTCACAGATTGTACACAGCAATTTGACAGGGAGTACCCCTAACATGGTGCATAGAGACTGTAAAATACTTGGGCATATGGCTCCACAGGGATCCGCTAGCTCATGGGTACTCACAAACTTTCTCTAAGGGGCCACATTTACAGTGTAGTTTGTGGCCGAGGGCTGCACCGGTGGGGGCGTGGTCAGTGAGAGAGGGGGCGGGGCTAGAGACAAAAAAAAACCTGTGACCATGAGGTTGAACACAGGCCCTGGCAGCGGATGTCTTTGTCCACTGAGCCACCAGACCGAGCATACACACATATCTCTCTCTCTGTCTCCCTCCCTCTCTCTCTTTCTCTTCCTCCCTCCCTCTCTCTATTTCTCTACCTCCCTCTCTCTCTCTCTCTCCATCCCTCCCTCTCTCGTCTCCCTCACTCCCTCTGTCTCCCTCACTCTCTCTGTCTCCCTCACTCTCTCTGTCTCCCTCCCTCCCTCCCTGTCTCCCTCCCTCTCTCTGTCTCCCTCCCTCTGTCTCCCTCCTTCTCTCTGTCTCCCCCCTTCTCTGTCTCCTTCCCTCTCTCTGTCTTCCTCCCTCTCTCTGTCTCCCTCCCTCCCTCTCTGTCTCCCTCCCTCTGTCTCCCTCCCTCCCTATCTCTGTCTCCCTCCCTCCCTCTCTTCCTCCCTCTCTCTTTCTCTACCTCCCCTCTCTGTCTCCATCCCTCTTTCTCTCCATCCCTCTCTTTTTCTCCCTCCCTCTCTTTTTCTCTCCCTCTCTCTGTCTCCCTCACTCCCTCCCACTTCCTCCCTCCCTCTCTCCCTCCATCTCCCTCCCTCTCTCTGTCTCCCTCTCTCTCTCCCTCTCACCCTCTTTCTCCCTCCCTCCATTTGTCTCCCTCCCTCCTTATGCCTCTGCCTCCCTCCCCTCCCCTGACTCTCTCTCTCTCTCCCTCCCCGACTCTTTCCCTCCCTTGCCTTCCCCTGACTCACCCTCTCTCCCTCGCCCTCACCTGACTCTCTCTCTCTCCCTCGCCCTCACCTGACTCTCTCTCTCTCCCTCCCTCTCCCTCCCATGACTCTCTTCCTCCCTCCCCTCACACTCCTTCCCTCCCCTCACACTCCCTCCCTCTGTCTCTCCCTCCCTCGCCCTCCCCTCACACTCCCTCCCTCTGTCTCTCCCTCCCTCGCCCTCCCCTCACTCTCCCTCCCTCTGTCTCTCCCTCCCTCGCCCTCCCCTGACTCTCACTCTCCCTCTCCCTCACCCTGCCCTGGCTCTCCCTCCCTCCCTCTCCCCTGACTCTCCCTCTCTCTCCCTCCCCTGACTCTCCCTCTCTCTACCTCCCTCCCCTCACTCTCCCTCCCTCCCCTCACACTCCCTCCCTCTGTCTCTCCCTCCCTCGCCCTCCCCTCACTCTCCCTCCCTCTGTCTCTCCTTCCCTCGCCCTCCCCTCACTCTCCCTCCCTCTGTCTCTCCCTCCCTCGCCCTCCTCTGACTCTCACTCTCACTCTCCCTCTCCCTCACCCTGCCCTGGCTCTCCCTCCCTCCCTCTCCCCTGACTCTCCCTCTCTCTCCCTCCCCTGACTCTCCCTCTCTCTACCTCCCTCACCCCCCTGGCTCTCCATCTGTCTCCCTTCCCTGACTCTCCCTCTCTCGCCCTCACTCTCCCTTCCTCAACCTCCCCTGTCTCTCCCTCCCTCTGTCTCACCCTCCCCTGACTCTCCTCCTCCCTCTCTCACTCCCTCCCTCGCCCTCCCCTGACTCTCTCACTCCCTCAACCTCCCCTGACTCTCCCTCCCTCTGTCTCTCCCTCGCCCTCTCTCTCCATCTCTGTCTCCCTATCTCTGTCTTGGCAAGGTGTATTAATTCTATTAGAAATATCACGAAAAGCAAGAGCTATTTGCTGCACACATCGAACCACCTTCCCCAACCTTCCCAAAATCTGCAGCACATTATTAGTGACTCCCTAATGTAGAGGGTGCACGAGAGCTGGCTGGACCACTGCAGCAGAGATCAGGTATAATCCGGAGGGCAGAGATTTCAAATAAGGCTGGGCTGATTCAGACTTTCATCCATTCAGTGTTGATAAAACAAATGCTACTCGAGGCTGCGCATAGTGATCTCCAAGTGGCTCGGTTCAATCAGTCACGGGGTTTGTCCTGATCACTGTAATTGTCCAACAATCCCGCCCCC
Source organism: Lissotriton vulgaris (assembly GCF_964263255.1). Taxonomy (NCBI): domain Eukaryota; kingdom Metazoa; phylum Chordata; class Amphibia; order Caudata; family Salamandridae; genus Lissotriton; species Lissotriton vulgaris. The sequence goes on along the minus strand of NW_028240613.1, from coordinate 824,000 downwards.
CCCCCCCCCCCCTCCTCTGTGGCAGCCCGGGATGAGTCAGCTTGCCTGACGCACACAGCCGGAGTTCTTCACAGGTCTTTAAAAGACCATTAAATCGTTAATGAGGCTTTGTTCTGTTTCACCTCTTCTGAGGCCCCTGCAGCTCCACTCTATGGCTGGAATTTCCCGGCCCCCCTAGAGCAGAGCCTCTCCGAGCCAGGCTGCATCAACCAGCAGTGTTTACTAAAACTCTTGATTTTTTTTTTTTTTAACTGGTACATGTCTACAAGGTCCGGCGGGCCGCCAAGGAAGGCTTGCCGGGCCGCCACCGGCCCGCGGGCCGTACTATGAGTACCCCTGCCATAATTGGACTGTACAACAGCTAGCGGCTCGCTGTTGTACAGTCCAATTATGGCACCGCCATGACGCGGCTTGAGGGACAAGTAAGCCGCTGGATCAAGCTGCCCCTCTCATTTGTGAATCGAATAGCGTTGATGAAAATGGTAATCCTTCCGCGCTTCCTTTACCTTTTAATAAAACATTCCTGTACACTTAACGTGGCACTTTTTTTATAGGCTTCGCTCCCTTCTTGTCACACTAGCCTGGAGAGGTAAAAAACCCCTGCTCAAATAGGAGGTTATCACCCTTCCTTACGATCAGGGAGGGTTTGCAGCGCCTGACTTCCATCTTTATTATCTTTGCGCGCAGGCGCATTACGCCTACTACTGGCAGCGCGACCCAGAATACATACCGCATGTGGAGGTGGAGGCGGGTGCTGTGCACCCCATACCGCTTAAAGTCATGATCGTCAACAGGCACACAGTATTTGAAAAGAGTGAGTTCGACACTGTGCAAACTACATCTAGGGCCTGGCACGAACTAGGCAAACGTGCGCAAAAATTGCCACTATAAGCGTCTGGCATGCCACTATTGCATCACTCTGAGCTTTCGGTCACTAGGGAGATTGGCACACTGCGGGCGCTCAAAGATATGGAGATGCCAACAATGGAGGATATATTTACTGGAGGTCAGTTCATAACTTCTGATAACAAACACCCGGGGTACTGTCACCGCCAAGCACCTCTTTGTCTCTACTAGGCTGCGCTGTGCTATGTGCTCCCTTTATCTGCAATTTCCTACGGAACCACAGACACTTGAAGCACTACAACTGATATACACCACCACTTCCAAAGCCAAGTTAGTCACTAGGCTTTACCAGGCATCATAGAGGGATGTAACTGCTGGGGGTGCATCAGCGTTGGCTAAGTGGAATGCCATGCTGCCTGATCCGCTGTCTGAAGATGAGTGGTTTAATAGTTGCCACTTAGCAGGTCAGCTGACGGCGAATGGCAAGTTACCATTAGTGCATTTTAAATATCTGCATCAGATGTACTACACCCCAGCTCAGCTTCATAAATATGGGTTGCGGGAAGCTGACAATCGTAAACGCTGTGGCGCACCTGGTGCCAACTTCTATCATTTAGCTTGGGAGTGCCCAAAATGCATGAATATTGGAGGCGAGTAACACACATTTTATGCCTGATGGTTGAGGAATCTGTTGATGCAGCCCACAAGTGTGCCTGCTGGGTGTCATCTCTAAAATTAAGGCGTCCAATAAGAAGTTTGTAGACATAGCACTATTGTTGGCTAAGCACAGGGTCTCCATATGCTGGGGGGGGGGGGGGGGGGGGGGCAGGCTTCCTCCTACCACTAAACTATGGTTGCAAGATCTGTCGAGATCAGCTTACATGCTACGCAGAGGAACTACCTACTACATCCAAACCACGGGACATCTGGGGTCACTCCCGTCTTACCTCCTATCGATATCTGACATCTGATGCCCATTATGTTTTGTAACAATGCAACACTGGACACTGCTGTAAACTGCATTTTTAATCAATGTCCTGTCTGTATGACCCTGCGCCATTGAGTTGTGTAATACTGTGATCTGTTAAATGTGATATTCTGATCTGTCCATGCTGTACCAATGCTTTGATCTGGATCCCTGTCTTTTATTCATTACTTTTGAAAATGCATAAATAAAATTAAAAAAATTAAAAATGCTTTTAAAGTTTGAAACAGTTCTTTAGTGCTACCGTTATTTGGGATGACGTGGGGTCTAAGTCTTCAAATGTTGTAATTGCTGCACTAACTTTCCCACAGATCTCTCTCAAGGTTCTCCTGGTATTGTATATATCAACCCATTTGACATTGTGTCTGTAATTACTCAGGGCCGTACAGTAAGCTGTTCTAGGGTCAGGGCATGACGGCCATTTAAATGCAGACCCCTTCAGTTTAAGTGTTAGAGGAAAGTGGTTGCTGTGAAGGCGATCAACAATCTCCATGTCTGCCATCTCATGCCAAATCCTGACATCTAGAAGTACATAGTCTATATTGCTATTATAATCACCCTCCTAAAGGTCTGGTTCGGGAGTGTGAATTGGAGCGGCCACTGCACCCTCTTAGACCAAAATATACTACTATATCTACAATCTGATGGGCAGCTGAACTCAATCTAACGTTTTTCCTAGGGCAGGACACTGAGGGGATTCCCCAACATTCGTCTTCTGCTTGGGTCAGTTTGGACATTGGAGGATAAGGTTCGAATGAGGCGTTAACATTGCCTGCAATAATCACATGCTACCCTGCCCCAAAGGTTTCTACCAATGAATGGTATGGTAAAGTTTGTTAAAAGGGGACTACCTACTGCAGATGTCAACTAAGAAGTATGGGGTCCCTAACTTTGGAATCATTTTGAGAGCAAGAAGGTCTAAGGAGTCGTTGTCAATAACTTTCATCTTGCAGTCAAGAGAAGTTTTGGTCCAAATAGTAAGACCTGAGGGTCTGCTTTTTTGGAGAGGATTGTTTCAATGCTCGATATGGTGAAACCCTACCTATAGTCCTTATTTACTGCCAAGATCTCTTGAAAAACACAAATGTGAAAATCATCAATGAAGCTTCCCCAGTCTGGGTCTGCCTGTTTGAAATTAATTCCAGCTATATTCAAGCTTACTAAGTGGATAATGTTTGTCTGGTGCTATAGGGCATGATTTGGGCTTGGAAATGAATCCACCGGGGCTATCATGAGTTTTGGAATCATATCATAGGAACCAGATGTGGTAAAATTGAAGACAGACCCCTCCCTATCAACGCTAGGCATTTCCTTGCTGCCCCTTTGAAAGAGCTGTATATTTCAAACAAGGCCTGCAGGGATTTTATCGACCACTGGGGGGGGGGTGGGGGTTTCAATGGGGGCATGGGGAACCGTGTTGGTTAGTCAGTCCACCATAACCAGACTACTTTCAGCAGAGTCACCTCCTGCTGTTTGGGGTAGTGGCGCTCTGGCTATTGGGCAACAACCATTCCCTGCTCCAGGGCTAACAGAACCATTTGTGCCCGTATCCTGACCATCGTCTGGGGCACTCGATTAAAATTTGTTTTTAGACTCTCCAGGTGGGGTGGTGCGTTGGTCTAGAGAATGGAGGCCCTCAAGCAGTTCTGGTGTTTTAAGTTTTATCTCAATCACATCCTCCCATCCAGGTAAACACCTCACATAAGTAATTTCAGAATAAACAATTGAGTAACACTGCCTAACATTTCTGATCGAGTGCAAGAACTTGTTAGGTCTCACCTATTATAACCCGCAGGGATAAAAAGGCGAGATTATAGTAAGCGGGAAAAAAAGTCTATCTAGCCTGCAGATCGCGTACAATTCATGTGAGCTATGCACGTGTACAGAGCCAGCCACATCACACACCACCATTTGTCTGTGCCTGGGCATCAGACTTCAAAGGCTGCCGCTCCCCCGCCCCCCCGCGTGCACATCGCACACTACCATTTGTCTGAGCCTTGGCATCAAACTTCAAAGGAATGCGCTCCCGCTCCCCTGCCCCCCGCCACAGCAATGCAGAGAGCTTGTTTTTAAGAGAGTCTCTACCTTCAATAGTACCAGTAGCTATTTTGGGGACCTTCATTATAAACACAGTATAGCCCACTTCGGATTGCAGTGTAGAAAAGTCCTTTGTGTGCAACACAGCTTGGCGGGGCATCAAACAGTTGGAATCTGAGTTTGTTGGGAACGAGCTAGTTATGGGTGATAGATGTGCTGGCCAGGTAGTTACACCAGTGGCGTAGCAAGGGAGGGGGTGGGGGATATCAGCCCCGGGCGGCATGAGTTTTGGGTTGGCAGCCTCCTCCTGAACTTACCTGCAGTCTCGGGGGCGGCAGTCGCCCCCTCCTTCTATATTGCAGTAGTCGCAGGCGGCAATTGCTGCCGAATCTTGGCAGCACCCCCCTCCTCAATGCAGCTGCCGCGGGGCGGCAAACAAACGCAGGTACAGCCACGGGCAACCACAGGGCTAGCTATGCCACTGAGTTACACAGTCTATTCCCTGTGAGGGATTGCAACCTTGGGTGCATACGCAACTGGGTGATTAAAAAGATGGTGCAACAGAAGTAATCGTCCATCAATGCAGTTGATATATGGAGGGCACAAGGAGTCAGATTTATTGTGGCCCATTTGGTGACCGTCTGAAGATGTCCATGTGAATTTATGGGAAACAACACTTAAAACGCAACTTTTACAACGCACTACCTTTACAACGAAACTTTTACAACGCAACATGCATTACAACGCATGCCATTACAATGCAACCATTACAATGCATGTCACTACAACGCATACCACTACAACGCATGTCATTACAATGCAGTCATTACAATGCATACCATTACAACGCATACCTACACTATCCAACACTTACCCTACTGTTGCACCCCCTGGAGTTAGAATAGTAATTTTTACCCCTACACTATCCAATACTTACCCTACTGCTGCACCCCCTGGAGTTAGAATAGTAATTTTTACCCCTACACTATCCAACACTTACCCTACTGTTGCACCCCCCTGGAGTTAGAATAGTAATTTTTACCCCTACACTATCCAATACTTACCATACATGCAATGTAGTGGTATGCTTTGTAATGGTATGCATTGTAAATGTAGTATGCATTGTAGTGGAATGCGTTGTAAAGGTAGTTTCAAAGAATTTGTTGTAATGGCATGCGTTGTAATGGAATGCGTTGTAATGGATGTTGCGGTGGAACTGGAATTGTGTTGGACATTGGGGCCACATTATTCGGTAGGCAAAAATGAGTGGAGTCCTCCCTAGTTAGTTTGGCAAGGTTGGACACTACGCCCAGCAATACTTGCTTTAGATCATTGATCTCAGTCTTGAAAGCTTGAATGGTCCTAACTGCCTCCTCCATAGTTAGGGGGCCACACAAGGGACAGCAGTAGCAACGGGAGGAGTTGGGGCAGCATTATGGATGTCAGAAAGATGGTCTGGTTGAAGAATCTCGTATCTATTCGAACACTCGATGTTTGGACTTGCTAGGGGGAATCCACAGTTTACAATTGGGTTTTCCTCCTGGCCAGACGAGCTTTATTACCCCTTGTTTTGTAAAGAGGCCTTGCCAATAAGGTCTTTTTGTGTCCTTGTCTTTTTTAGAAATATTCCCTCCTTTAGGTACATTGGCTTTGCTACGGGCTTTAGTTTGTGGGTCGAGCATGGGCCGCGCATGCGCGGCTCTGCAAACTATGCTATATTGGAATATAGAATAGAAGCCCCGCTCACTCTCTGCCCGTTTTGTGTCATTGGCTTGTGTCATTGTCTTTCATAAATGCTGGCTTCTGATTCATTAATAAGCTTGTCAGTCCCTTCTTAGTACCGCCTTGTCTTCATTTGTAACTACCCATGAGGACTGGCCCTACTTCGGTTGTTATACGTTAAGTCCTTTTTAGTCCGTGAGCACAATTTTTTTTAAATAGTTTCTCCTACTGCAGGCACAACATGTTTTCCTGCAACATTCAGCATGTGCGCTTTCACTTTCTAAGCAGCCCAGGACAATGGTGGCCGCTTATTTGAATAGGTCTAGCACTTATAAGAGTTTGAGCTATTGGCATTGTACCTGACAATGCCTTTTATTTGTGTGCTAATTATCAAAACATATAACTAAAAGGCAAGGCATAGTCATGGACAATGCCAATAGCTTAAACTCTCAAATGTGAGACCTATTGCATTGCAAATGCTTGTTAATATAGTTTCCACCTCATCAATTAAAGTGATAATGTCCTTAGAGACACAATGATGGCTGCATGTTAAGGTTGCTTAGGGGGATTGTTTTATATAGGGGATTGATGGATGCTCGAATATGAATTTACCTTGAGAAAACAAAAGACAAGAGGCATTTGGCAGAACAGGAACAGATGTTTTAATTAAACACTTCGGCCAGGAACACACTTAGAGAAGCGGGTCTGAGCACTGTCTCTAATAACAATCAATCTGAACGGGTCTTTTTTTTTTTACAGTTTTTGGGTGTCAAAGTACTTCTGATGAACTTTGTTTGGTAAAGGATTACTGGTCTTGTCTGTGGAGTTGTAAATTAGGCCCCTGACCACAAATGCAGATGGGCCTCGACCAGTGGGTAATGTGTCCAGATGCCCGCATGAGGGGCGTGTGATCACTGCGTGTACTGTGTGTGCTGTGTCCTGATTGGCTGTGCATTCCTCACTTCATGTGGCATCTGACTTTATGGTGTTTTGGGAACTCGTACTCCACTCAGGCCATTTGAGCTTTATTGAGCCTAATTTCCCAGGACCATTGTGTTGTCACTGTGCTTATCTGGGGGAATCCTGTTTGCGCATTTGTCTGAAGGCTTCGTGCCACCCCGCCTATGACCTGTCAATCTGTACCCTCAGGGCTGGGTCACACAGCGTGCTTGACCATCTATTTCTGAGTCAGGCTTGATGAAGAGCTCATGATGGGAGAGTTTGATAATAGTGATGCGATTTCGCTCATATATGCAAGTGTATCATTATGAATATTAGCATCGATTTTATCAATATTAACATTCCCCACTGTAGTTGAACTTTCAACTACATTATCTAACCCATACTTCATAACAGTCACATTATTGAGGATTTGTTGATCTTCAGATTTGACTATTACTATTTTCCTAGTTACTTGCATTCTACCTAATTTGTGTACTGCATTTTTACAGCAGGAAACCCCCAATTGCAGGAAATAACATAAGAACAATGAAAATATGAAAACAGGCAACAGTGACGTGCACAGTCCGGTCAGCCCCCAGAGGAGCCATAAAAAGCAGTTCCTGTACCATTCCTGCTCAGGGGCCGCTCCCACATGTCTCTTTGTAAATGTTGCAATGCTTGGGTGTCAAGAGTTAAAGTCCTTTTGTCTTGGTCATTGCCTGGGATAAACGTGCTGCAGGATGCTCCGATCTTGTCCCACACCCTTCTCTCCATTGCATTCATTAAGTCTAACACATACCAATGCTGCATCACCATGAATGATGCGGATGGCTCTTAGTTCTTCCTTGATTACATTAAGGCCAAGCTCAGTGTTGTTCATTATCTTCACATTTCCATTCTCAGTGTTGTTCATCATCTTCACATTTCGATTCTGATTATTTGTAACCCGTGGGCGTTACCTTTCATATGGATGGTGAAGAAGGGTATGAACCTTCCTGTGTTTCCTTGTGTGCCAGAAAACAGTCTGAATTCTTCCGGAATGTCCTTGCACTGAGCCCAGCCAAAATACTCTGCAGTTCTTTTTTTTCTGGCCCGATGCAACAGAGTCGTCTTCTTCTTTAGCGGATGTTGGTACAACTCTGACAGATCTTCTCTGGGAATGACCAGGGTCTGGGTGTGTATTGTGATGAGGGAGTAAAGGCCACACCATCCAGGGATGAGCTGATTGTAGGCAAACTTGCTGCATTGCCAGTAGGTATCCATCAGCATGGAGTTGTTCCAGTGCATATCCGGAATGTGCAATATTGTGTCACAATTTTCATTCATTCCCAGTGGAATGGATCCGTTACCGCTGAAACACAAGAAATACAGTGTACGTTTCTGTACAATTGTGGGTTGCCCCTTCCCTTCTAACCACGCATTTCTATTCACCTAAATATCCCAGATTTCCTGACATGGGTACCTATGATGTTATTCAACCCTCCCCTACAAGACTCGTTTCCCCTGGCATCATCAAGGTGTATGGCCTAACATTTTAACTCCATGGCTGGGATCCATTTGTTATTAAAGAAGACAGGCCAAGGTATGCTGAGGGCCACCCTGGGACCACAGATGAAAGCAGAGCGGACATGTTCGTACATTGGTGCAGTGGTTTTGTTACATCCAAGAATCTCTTCCCCGGAAAGTCTTGGGGCCAAACAAAATCCTCCCCTCTTGTGACCCTCCGGTGCATCCTATCTAGCTCAATATGAATGTCACTATGCTCAGTGAAAAAGGACAATGCTTTGGGATTGGTCTTGTAAGGTTAGATTCACTATTACTCTATGGGGTTCTACTATGCTAGGTTGCATCTTGGCCCTAATCCTACATAGGTATAGGTGCAGAAGGCATTTTGCTCTTCCGGGGTCTACCTCTTGGGACAAGTAAATTCTGTCTGCCCCTACTGCATGAGGTATCAGTGAACAGACGTAGCAAGACCTGGCTGTTGTCATGGAGCCCACGGCGGTCATGTGCCGATACCATATGTTGTGTAAGAGGACGCTGTGTAGTGTGTGTGTGTGTGTGTAATGCAAGTGTTGGGTTTGTTGTAATTATAAGTGATATGTGAGAGGTCCGTACGCAAGCATGGTGATAGCTTCAGATGGACTCCACCTGACTAGACAGTACTTTGATGAAGAATGGATTTGAAAACATCCATAGTAAACAGAGGGTACATAGAAGTGCGGTAACACAAAACTTATTGAACATTGCAGATCTTTGCGATGATTCCTGGGGAGATGTCTTGTAGTCCTCTGTTGATTGAGGGTTTTTTACTTGAAAGTTCGAAAGAAAAAGTTGAAGATAAAATTTTGTAGTTCTTAATTCGCACACTGTAGATCTCATTGGGGTGTTGATGTGGCCTCTGAAAAGGTGGTGCACTTGGATGTTCGATTGCCAGCCTGTTGAATAAGAGCTACGTTCATTAGTTAGTTTAGAAAACAATGTGCTGTCATTTTCCTTTGTGGTTCATGTGCCTTCTTTTTAAAGGTGTGGGCTACACACTATATTCATTCAATTTTTAGTGAGGTACTGGAAGGTGGCCCCAGTTGGGGTATCTATTTTTGAAAATGCGTTATTGTTCATGGGAAGCATTCATTTTTATGGGTTGTTGGGCCACCACCCTCTCCGTCACTGGCTAGAAGTTTAGGCGGGTGCAAGGGGGTAACCTTATGAACATGGGATGGTATTCATTTTAGTTAGGGTTCTCTGGGCATCGCCAGCCCCTCTCTCCAATGTGTGCATGTGGTGTGCTATCTGTGCAGGTGGTGTCTCTTCACATGCATGGGCGGTGTAAAAAGAGGGGGTAAGTCACAATTAAATGTGTTTGGCATTCGCAATGTGTCCTGAGGTCACGTGTATACCCCTATAGTCCTGGCATGCAGTGTGTAACATGACCCTTCCTAGTGGCGCCAGGTATCTTAACTTTGCCCTTTTTCTACAACCTTTTGGGCTTCTTTTTGCATGTCTTTTGTGTGCTTTGCCTAGGTCTCAAGTTATCTGCTATTCTCATTTTATCAGGAAAAATGGAGGTGGTTGGAAAGCTGTCCCATGGGGTCTGTGTGCTTCTGATGAAATTAAATGAAATAAAATTTGATTTGTAAAGCGCATGGCTGCCCTGGAGCGTCCCAGCGCTACCTGACTGATAACAGAAAAACTCTGAGAATCTGGAATTTTAAGGGGTTTTAGGAAAAAGAAAAGTTTTAAGTGATTTTCTAAATTTAAGATAAGAAGGTTCATTCTGGATGCCCCTGGGAAGAGCGTTCCAGTTTTTTGCTGCATTTATAGAGAAGCGGCGGCCTCCTGTACGAGCCTTCCTCACTCTCGAGACTATGGCAAGATTGTCCCCATCAGATCGGAGGGCCCGAGCCGGCTTATAGGGACAAATCAAGTTTCTCATGGCCGGAGGGCCTTTGCCTTGCAGTGTCTTATGGGTGATACAAGATGATTTAAAAGTGATTCGTTCATGGACTGGAAGCCAGTGGAGGGCTCTCAGCAGTGGTTTGGCCGAGGTTCTTCTTGGAGCCCCCATAAGTAGCCTGGCCGCTGCATTCTGCATCCGCTGCAGGATATTATTCGTGGATTTTGGTGCTGCCAGGAAAAGAGCATTGCTATAATTCAGTAATGATAGTGTGGTGTCTGAGATTGGGCTTACTATTCCCTTAAAATGGTGTATGTAAGGCTTGGTGTATTTGGCTGATTGCTTGGCCTAATATGTGGCTTAGTGCTAGGCCTTATATGAGTGTGAGCTCATTCTTGTGTTTTAATCTCAAACGGAGCTGAGAAGGAACTGTTGAAGTCCTTTTTCCTGGCACCCCATCTTTGTCGGATCATGTCTTTCCCTGAGCATTTGGACCTGCGGTCCCTGACTGTGACTAAGGACTTTTAACTGGTGGCACACTTCTGTTGTTATTCAGGAGGGCACGACCCGGCGAACAGGCATTGGAAACTTGGAAAACTTTGAGGGAGAAGGAACATTGCTGCATAGAGGATCTGGAGTTTTAAGGTCAAGAACTCGTCGAAATATGCCTAATGAAGGTGATGGACCAGGATAGTTGGTTATCTGGGAGGACCTCCCCTCCTGACTGACTCGTTGTAGTACGGCATTTCACAACCTGTTGAATCTTGTGCACTGGAGGTTATGGGGTCTTCACTATCCCGAATGCATTGGAAACCTGGATCCCAACACTGGAGGACATCTTTGTTTTGGAACTAACAGGGGGCCTCCATTGGCTGGAGGCTGCTAGCTTTTGAGGGCACTGCTGGTACCACGAGCCATACAGAAATCTTGGTCCCAGGCTGAGTGCCCAAGAATGGGGTCCGTTGGATTTGGTAATCGGAACCTGTCCCAATTTGGACTTTGGTGTGGAGCCCTGGGTGCCTGCTTTTTAAGGACTTGGACATGGGAGTCACCCTGCCCCCCATATCAGACTGCCCTCCCCTGGGGTCTGATCAGCCAGTAGGTTCATCAGCAGAGTGGGGCCTAGGCTCCCACAGGCACCCTGAAATTGCAGACTCTAGTGAGAATACCCGATCGACAAATCGCAGCCAGCAGCCCTGAATTCCTAAACGCAAGTAAAAGCTTGAATTCCTAATGTTGTCTTATTGGTTTTTCTTTTGTGTTTTGGTACAGTGAATTGTGAGGTGCGCATGAAATGAATGCTTCGCATTGGGTATTTTGAGTTACTACATATTTAAGTTCTGTGTTCGCGCAAAGGCATTGCCTCCACAGACAGTTACCCCTCCTTGCCGCAGTTGAGGGTAGCTGTTGGGCTGGGTTTCTTGTCTGTTGTTCCTGTTGCCGCGCATTTGTCTTACTACCTGATCCCTGTTGAGGTGGAGCAGTAGCTGACTGACTTCCCTGAGGCTGTGTGTAAGATGCATTCGGTTCTCCTTGGGTCTGGCTTTATGGATGGAGGTGTTGCTGGGACTGGCCCAGGTTTATTTACCTCTGTTCATGACAGACTTTTAGTCGGCGTCAGTGGGCCATGTGGCCAATAATGTGGCAATAGTAACTTTCTCTGAGATCTGGCTGCTGCCATCCTCCCTGACTTCTGCTGTTATGGTTAGTCTCAATTCTTTTGGGTTTGTGTTGGATCTCCTTTCAAGACTGGCGCTATTTGCACGCTTGCGGACAAAATGATCCCCTCAAGGGTGGTCTTTTTCAACTTTTGTTGGAGCAACTTAGAGGTGTCTCTCTGGGTTCGCTCCTGTTTCTCCCTGTCCTTTTCCTGTTGCTTCCAGCAATAGTGCAGTATGTGGGCCTGAATCTCCCACCAGGGTTTGGTATCTAACCCTACTATGCAGTCCAAGCCACTCTGTATCTCAGTGGGCAACCTCTTTTTGAGGATGTTATAAAAGAGCACGACTTGCTGGCTCATATCAGTCAATGGATGTCCTGTCTTTTGTTCCCATTGTTCCCTTATTCTATCCAAAAACTCAGTTATGGTCTCCCCAGGTTTCATAGTTTCCGCCATTAACCCTCCTATGTCAGGGTGGTCAGAGAAAATTTCCCTCAGGGTGATCCATATTTAGTGTCTGTACAAAATGAAAGTGGCCTGTCATGCTCGGTGTTTGTCACTGTGACTGCTAGGATGAGATCTAGGGCAAAGACCTCCTCAGCAAGCAGACTATTGACATCGCTTGACGCTAGATTTACTCCCACTGTGTTCTTCTCAACACATGAGGTCCATTTCCCCACTCTAACCAGCAAGGGTGGAAATTTGCTCCATAGCCCTTCTTTATCCATCTGAGCCCATGGTACATGGATGGTCCCCGATGTGCCCTTCTGCAGCAGCGGTTACATTTTAGCTTGCTGTAGCTCCACTGGTCTCTCCCTAACATAGACTTAGCAAACCCTGTGGGTTCCACCTTGTTGTCAGATCTTGGAGGTCTGGGACCCCTCTCCTCACCCCGCTAGTTGTATCATTGACCAGAACATCTATGAATCTCCCAGAGTCACTCAAGTATGTGCACCTGACCTAGTGGGAGTGTGTGTTCTTCGCACTGCTGTGGTTTGATGGTCTGAACATGGCAGACAGGAGGGGGGTGAATTTCACGTAACTTTCACACTGGACTGGGATGCTGCTGGGATTGCCAGGGCCTGCTGGCCTGTTAGATTCTCATGCCTGGACCTAACAGTTTTCTGTTCGGTAATGGACCCTCTGGCTCCCCCAACTGGTGGGTTGGTGTATCCTAAAGCAGGAATAGCCAGCATCAGGGACAGCACCTCCATACCTGCATATGGCGAGGGGAGGTGTAGACATTTCGCTTAATGTCTGTGGGATAGGATGGTCAGTCTGGGCCTCCTAGAAGATGGCTCAAAGCTCTAATAGTTCCTCCTTCCCGTCCTTCTTCGGTACTGTGTTCTTGGCCCGTATGTGTGTCCTCATGTGTCGATTGTGTGAGTGTCATAGGTTCCCTCCTTTTGCCAGGGGAATGTTTGTACCTTAGTGTGTGCATGACACTCTTGGCAATACTTGTTAAGTGTTTTTGCCTTTTTGGAGAACCTGATTTGCATGTGTTTCAGTGGCGACTCCATCCATCGTGGGAAGAAAAAATATATATATATTTATTTCATTTATTTAGAGTTTTATAGAGTGCGAACCAGACCTGTGAGGGTATCAGAACGCTTTACAGGATAGATAGGAGGTAAACAAAGGACTTTGGGGGGGGGGGGGATACAGTAGAATAAAAACAGGGAGATACATTGTACAAAGAGGCAGGCAGTTTCAATCCCAGGATACCTGTGGGGATAAAAAACAAGAGGAAACATTTATAACAACAGTCTCAGTTGGTGAGTATCATCCAGGAAGACCATGGATAATGCTGAGATAGTGGGTGGAACAGGGACACTGAGGTGCATGTAATGCCAGCGTTAGGGCAGGAATTTGCCCTTTAGGAATATGTAATATATATATAATGTGATCAAGGGCTCTTGAAGCCCGAAACGCATCGTTGCAGGCTAAAGAAACGCAAATAAAATCTATATCTTGCCTGACTTGCTGTGGTGGTCTGAGTTCCTTCCTCGCCGCACGCCGGAAGTGGTGGGAATTGTTTGGTGCATATATATATATATATATATATATATATATATATATATATATATATATATATATATATATATATATTAATACCACACCAAACTTCACCATCCAAGAAGGCGCTGACTCCGTGTATCTTAGTTCAAGGGTGTTTATTTCATATCAACTTCTGCTCAGACGCGTTTCGGCGGCAACCTCCGCCTTGCTCACTAACATCTGACTAAACAAAATGACGCTTTTATACATGTTTTAAACTATCACATGAGTCATATTGGTCATTCCTGATTGGCATTAATTAGTTACCATAGTAATCGTGTGTTACACCCAAACAATTATTCCAGCTCATTTGTTTCTCTGGCGATTTCTAATACATTTCTTTGTTCCTTACTTTGTTTTCAGTAGGCACACATTAAGTATATATTTGTAATCATAAATGATACATTTTAAACATTCTGTCATTTATACATGTAAATGATTGGTGTTTAATAACACTGGCGGGAGAAAGCCTCTGTGTTACGTGATACCTTGCATGTTTTCGGTGTCATGGTAACTCTGGCCTATCAGAAAGGAGGTGTGTTCCCCTACGGATCATGATTGGTTACCTTGACCTCGGTTTATCACAAATGGGCTCTGCTGTTTTAGACATCGGTTTGTTCGTCTAATGGCAGGGGCAGAACAAGTTTGCAGATGTCAGAACGCGCTCGTGTAATTAGTGAGTAACATCCTGTTTGTTTCGTGCAAGTCTGCCATAATTTTAATCGCTTAAGGAGAAATGCTGTGTTGCGCTGATGCGCGTTTGTTCCCCGTGCTTATGACTGATATCTCTCAAGTGTAGAGATCACAGCGTCCTGATTCTCATGCAAGTCTATTGTATTTTTACCGCTTCGGAGGCATGCCGTGTTGCGCTAGTGCGCGTTTGTACTCCCGCTTTTGGATAATATCTCTTAGGTATAGATATCCATGCGTGCCATACGTGCCATTTTGGGGGTGTTTGCCAACTGATAAGGGTTCAGTATGACTGAGTGATAAAATAAGTGATTGGTTTCACATTATCGCGTATGCTGTTGTACAATGTTATAGGGTACTTGGGAAAGAGAAAAGGGACGCTGCTCTAGATATGTACATTTAAGGCTTCATCTGCATTAAGCCCTATGGGAATTTTGGAATTCAGTAAGATTATGTATCTGGATTCCAGACGACGCAATGCAAGTTTGCGATTGCCTCCCCTCACATTTTTTGGGACATTGTCTAGTACGCAGTAAGTTAAGCCTTTTGCATCTCCACCATGTACTTCGTGGATATGTCTCGCTACAGGGTATGCTGGGTCCTTATTAGTTATTGCCCTGAGGTGTTGCAACACTCTGACATGTACTGGGTGAATGGTTGACCCTACATACATTTTGCCACATATGCATGTTAACAAATATACAGCATGGTCGGTTTTGCATGTATAGTGATCCCTCAGAGTGTAGGAATTAAAATGACGATTGTGAGAAATAGCAACACCTTCATAAAGTATATTGAGACATCGACAAAACAAAATACTCAAGACAAAAATACAGTTGCATTAATCCACCAACACCACATCATCAGACAGCATTAAATGTGTCTTGCATAAATGTCAATACCACAATAAAAAACCTAACAGAACAAAAAAGATGACTTTGTCAAACATCCAGCCCGCTCCTAGCGCATGCTATCCCGTGACTAGCGGAAGCTCTGTGCCACACACGGGACTACGTGAGCCTGATAGTCTCTCAATATTGTCTCTGGGAAAAAGAATATGAAAGCGGAAAATAGGAACAACTTGACAACCACTGGCCTTTCTTGGCCAAACACCTAATTCTCCCAGATCCAAATCTTTTCCCTAACTTCCGAATAGTACCCTGTTTGACACCAAGGGGCGTTGCGTACCATATGTGTCACGTCCCGTGGTCCAAGCAAACAACATCTCTCACTTCTTTCAGATACCAACAGTGTTAAGAAACAAAGCACTGAGAAAACCCCTTTAGACAAAAAAATAAGATTATGGGGCCAACCCTATATCACACCCAGGAGCCTATGCGTACCATCTGTATTACGCCCAGTGGTCCAAGCAGTGAGGGCTCAAACTTGTATCAAACCCATCTATGTCTCTCCCAGGGGTCCAAGTGACAACCAATAATCACCCTTCCTAGCATGCCGACTATTGAAACAAAGTAACGGAGAATGCCTCCGAGGCTGCCTTGCTACCACTGAGCTTGGACAAATAAAATAGGTAACATGCCAGATTTCTGTCAGTGGCAGTGGCAGTGGCAGGGCACTCAGGTTAACTTTTCTCCGCTTTTTCCTAGTTTGAAAAATGACAAATGCTGGGGACTAAGGATCAGATGTGATCTCTTAACCTCGGACGGCGGCTTCAGGATGGACCTCCGCCCTGCCTGCAGATTCAGTAGAATATACAATCAATTGCAGTGTCTGCTCTACTTTTTGTGCAGATGTGAATACATCCAGGCGGGGTCCTTTTCTTTCAGCTCCAGTCAGTTCTGAGGTACCAATCTCTCCTATCTGGCTCGGCAAAATGTTGCTCAAATACGAATTTACCTTTAAAAACACAAAAGACAAGAGGCAGTTGGCAAAACAAGAACAGTTGGTTTAATTAAACACTTAAGCCAGGATCACAGTTACAGAAAAAGTACAATCAATCTGAACAAGACTTTATATAGTTTTTGGGTGTCATAAAGTACTTCTGACAAACCTTTTTTGGTAAAAGAATGTGGACGTTGTCTGTGGAATTGTAAATTAGGTCTCGTATAACAAATGCAGGTGTGCCCTGACCTTGTGTGGAAACAATGGGGGCCAGTGGGTAACGTGTCGAGATGTCCGGCATGAAGGGCACGTGATCACTGCATGTACTGTGTGTGCTGTGTCCTCATTGGCTGTGTGTTCCCAACTTCATGTGGCATCTGACTTTAAAGTGTTTTAGGAATGCACGCACCTCTTCTGGCCGTATGTGTTTATTGGGGCCAATTTCCCTGGACCATTGTGGTGTTGCTGCGCTTATCTGGGGATTGACCTGAGTTTCCTGTTCACATGTTTGTCTGCCGGCTACATGCTACCCCACCTGTGACCTACTAATCTGTAACCTCAGGCCTAGGTCCCACCCAGAGCCTGCCTGACCATGTATTTCTGAGTTGGGGTTGATTGAGAGTTCATGGCTTGAGAGTTTAATAGTGATGTGATTTCACTCATATTTGCTAGCTTATCCTTATGAACATTGGCATCAATTTTAGCAATGTGAACAAGCCCTCAGTATGTCTAGCATCATATCAGCAGCAAATTTCTAAATAAAAGAAAATCCAAAAGGGGTGGCTCAGCCCTGCCTTATCCTGGCTTTGACAGGTGTGGATGGGCCCACCCTTGGCCCAGGCCTTGCCTTGGTGAAGGCTGCGCACGTCTCCCGCAGCAGGACATCCACTTTTGAGCAATATAGCTGGAGACCCTGCCCCCTGGAGGCTGCAGCCGGCACCCCTCCTCCTGGTGCATTGGTGAGTGGGGCATTGAATCCCATGTTGCTGTTAGAGTCCAAGGGTGTAGAGTAGCCCAGAAGTTTCAATAACAACGGTGGCCCTTAAAAAGAACTGTAGGAACATATAGATAAAACATAGCCTTCAATGAGTCCTATATTCATTGGTTTCCAGCCGGACACAAATGTAATGAGTTAGGTAAATGCAACAAAGAATCAAAAAACAAACAAACAATACAGTGGGACACAATCCTGCATCCGATTCACAAGAAAATCACACAACAGGAAAAATTGTTTAGAGCAAACAAAGTTTTTCAGGCAAGAAGTGGGCGGGAGCTTAGGTCAATGGTAATACATAAACAAGCTATCCCCGATAGTTAACACACTGGTAGGACAGATTGGTTGACTGTGTGAAACTATACAAGTGGTCGACGGCGTTTCGATCCCTTACAGCGTATAATGGATCATCATCAGGACTGTTGTAATCACATGCCTGAATTTAATTTCTGCCTGTTGGGAAAAGAAAGGGTAGAAAAGGCAGACATAAGTGTGAAGGCAGGATGAGAGTACAGCTTGTCAAGACCATATCCATACTAATATAATAAAGAGAGAGCCCAAACCTTTGAGGTGGGTAATCTCAGGAACCACAGCAGCAATCACAACACCCAATACAGCGTTGGAAAGGGCAGTTGCATCAGAAGCACATAGGCTATGCAGACGCCCACCATATACATTTAAAAGGTAAAAGAACCGTGCCAGCAAAGTAGTCCTTTGTGGGCGTGTCTGCGTTGTGCTGTGGGCGTGTGCTGGGGGCGTGACAAACGCTGGTGTGTGGTACGTTCCGCCCTTCATGCCATGTCTCATATTGTGTGCTAATCCCACCCTGCTCCCTTTAAATACCCCTGCACTCCATAATCATAACCCACCCTTACTCCTTAAAATACCCCAACACCCTTAAACACTAACCCATCTTAAACCTATAAATATACCCTGTACCCCAAAACCCAAACCTATCCCTAAACCCTAGAAATACCCCTGTACCCCAAAACCCAAACCTAGCCCTGAACCCTATAAATACCCCTGTACCTCAAAACCCAAACCTACCCCTGAACCCTAAAATACCCCTGTACCCCAAAACCCAAACCTAGCCCTGAACCCTAAAAATACCACTGTACCCCAAAACCCAAACCTACCCCTGAACCCTACAATACCCCTGTACCCCAAAACCCAAACCTAGCCCTGAACCCTTAAAATACCCCTGTACCCCAAAACCCAAACCTACCCCTGAACCCTAAAAATACCCCTGTACCCTAAAACCCAAACCTAGCCCTAAACCCTAAAAATAGCCCTGTACCCCAAAACCCAAACCTAGCCCTGAACCCTTAAATACCCCTGTACCCCAAAACCCAAACGTACCCCTGAACCCTAAAAATACCCCTATACCCCAAAACTCAAACCTAGCCCTGAACCCTAAAAATATCCCTGTACCCCAAAACCCATACCTATCCCTAAACCCTAACACTACCCCTGTACCCCATAACACAAAACTATATCTGAACCCTTAAAATACCCAAACACCCCAAAACATATACCTCAGTAACCCAAAACATATACCCCTATACCCATGCTTACCTTATCCAAACATTAAAAAAAGCATGCTTTTACCATTCATGCATTTACAACTAATTTTGTTGTAAATGTATGCGTGGTAAAAGCATATCAAATGGAATGCCATGCGTTATAATAGCATTGCGGAGTCATGGTACTTTCGTAATGAAAGTATGCGGAGTGATGGTATGCGAAAAGAAAGTTGCGGAATAATGGGTGTTTTCCCTCCCCCGGTAAGTACATTGGTGGCACGGCGGCCCACATCTCCAGCAACATACTCATATTTTTTCACCACCGATTTGAAAAATGCACATGTCTCTCTCATTGATGGCCAGCACCGACATACACTTTTAGACACACCTCCCGCCACAAGTTCTAGAATTGCAAAATTTAGAGCTGGGGAGCTACGTTCGAATCTCGGCATCAGCTCAACATCCTGTGATTCCAGGCAAATCGCGTTGTCTCCCCGTGCCTACCACAAATGAATGTGTTCTTCTGTAATGTAAATTGTGCTCATGCCATGTTGTCGAGTTCGCGCTATATAATATTGCAAGGAAAAATAAAGTAGGCAAACTCGAGTTCACACACTACTGAACGCGCACTCTTAAGTGCATCAGCAGTGCACTGTGAATCGGAGAGTTTCACCTGCCTGTCACAGATAAAAAATGCTATCAAAACAAAATCCTACAAAACAATATACTACTGGCCGGCAGCAATTCATACCCGGACAACGTCGGGACGGGCTGCTAGTATATATATATATATGGCTTAAGGAGCCATGCACTTATTAGTTAAGAACCATGCATGAGTGCATAGCTAGAAGGGGCGTGGTTTCGGCGCTGATGGGGTCGGCGGCGTGAGCCGGGAGCTCCGTGCCCGAAACCACCACTTATTCGCATACTTATACTGCCCGCAGCTCACGACACTGGTGGACGTGTGGGAACACCGGGGGAACACCCCCGGCTACTTGTGACCTCGGCGGAGGGCTCTGCTGGACCACCGGAATCGAGCAAAGTGCCGGGGATGACTATGACGATCAGCAAGATGGCGGGTGGTAGCGGAGAGAAGGGACTGCATAGCCCCTTAGCCAATTGCACAGCCTGATGCCGCTTTTTTAGCGTGCATATTTGTCCAAAAACCTTTGTCCTTTGTTTCAGTATTCCAACTTTTAATCCTATTTTTAACGCATATTTTCAACAATGTTTCATTCCTTTTAATCCAAACATCCAACAACCGGGATATGGTGCCCATTTTCAAGTTTCTTGCATTCCAACTGTGCCAATCCAGGCTTCTTGAAAGAATACGAGTAGTGCAAGGAGTCCATCACAAGCAGTTTTATTTCACGTCTAAAAACCCAATGCATTTCGGGCCGCCTTGTGCCCTTCTTCGGGGGTCACTACAAATTAATCACAACATGAATTCATTATTAACATTTTTTCTCTTAAATAGATGTATAACATTGCAACATAATTTCATTATTACACTTCATATTTAACAGCTAACAGTGCGATGAAAGGAAAAATGTGAATAATTTAGTATAGCACGGTTTCTGAAGTTCACAGACTTAACTCAACTGGGAGGCTCACAGAGTAATTACGGAAACGCAAAGTACGAAGGATACAGCTTTTCTTGTTGAGAAAATAGACGCACGGGAGGGGATGAGTAAGTTTTGGAGTTAACAGCGCGATAAAAGTAAATATGTGAATGATTAAGTACAGCTCGGCTTTTGAAGTTCACAGACTAAACTTAACTGGGAGGCATGTAGAGTAATTACGGAAATGTGAAGTGAACAGAGGTTTTGGTGATGATTGCCATGGAAGTGAGGGGAGAATATCAGGATTACTTTAATGCTAGTCATAGGGAGTGGAAAGATGGGAGCAGAGAGTTTATACACAAAGGATTGGCTTTTGAGGATTTGATTACGAAGTGGGAGACGTAGTGAGACTTTGTACCTCAGGGAGTGTAAGAAAAATATGAAGTGTAATAATGAAATTATGTTGCAATGTTATACATCTATTTAAGAGAAAAAATGTTAATAATGAATTCATGTTGTGATTAATTTGTAGTGACCCCCGAAGAAGGGCACAAGGCGGCCCGAAATGCATTGGGTTTTTAGACGTGAAATAAAACTGCTTGTGATGGACTCCTTGCACTACTCGTATTCTTTCAAGAAGCCTGGATTGGCACAGTTGGAATGCAAGAAACTTGAAAATGGGCACCATATCCCGGTTGTTGGATGTTTGGATTAAAAGGAATGAAACATTGTTGAAAATATGCGTTAAAAATAGGATTAAAAGTTGGAATACTGAAACAAAGGACAAAGGTTTTTGGACAAATATGCACGCTAAAAAAGCGGCATCAGGCTGTGCAATTGGCTAAGGGGCTATGCAGTCCCTTCTCATCACTAAAGTTTCTTAACTCGTGGCAGTGGGGCATGCCTATCAGCTTTTCTGCACGCTAACTTGCAAAGGAAATGATGAATATGAGGAATGAAAAAAGATGGTTATAAATTTGGTGTGCATCCCTCTACAAAGAAAAACGGTGGTAGCGGAGGACAGTGGTGACCCGGGGCCGGAGAACCAGCTGCCGAGGACCCGGCCCGAGACACGAGGGGCGCTAGCCATCCGAAACGCCAAGTAACCGGAAGCCTGGCTGCCGAAACGGGTGGCCTGCCTCGGCTGACTATGGGGGGCCGGAGTTTGCCAGAGAGCGGACGGCTTGAGAGGGACCTCGAGATGGCAGCCAGCTGCGGGATCGGCTTGGAGGTACGGCCTTGAGCTCGTGTCCTGGAGGGCTCTGCGGCTGTAGGAGGCTGGGCGCTGCTGCCTCTGTGCATGACGTGGCGTTGGTGCGGCGCCTGCCCTGGCGTAGGTGGAGAGTTGGAATACTGCCCAGGGGGTCGAGGATATCACCGCGGGCTACCCGCTTGATCAGCTCTTGCGCCCGGTGGCACCCTGGAGTGGACGACTGTACTCTGGGCCGTGCCGATTAGTACTGGAAGCTCCTGGGTCCCGGTAAATGAGTGCACAGAGACCTGCACTTGGAACACTACCGGCGGGGGCTGAGACGGGAGTACGGTGCTGTATGCACAGCGAGGGCGACTTCAAGGTCAACACTGGTGTGCCATATCTTTTGATCCACGGGCCGATGCTGGAAGGGTGACCTATGATGTGACAACCAGGAGGATGCCCAAGGACCGGTAGTTAACTCTCTGTTGCCCTGCAGCGCTCGTGTGGACGGTGCCCCCTGCACATTGTATTTATGCGGCTGATGGCGGACGGTGCGGTGGGACCCACACAATAGCGTAACCACTGTGGTGGGGCCGATTTTGGATCTGATAGTGATCTCTGCTCTGAGCACCCTGTGGTCCCGCTGGGCCCGTTTAAATTGTGAGCCACCCTGCGCACGAGCCCCTGTGGCAGAGGACAGCAGAGAAGTGACGAGAGGCGAAGATGACCACTGCTGAACGGAAAGAACGCGGGGTGTCTGCCGGGACCTGAGCGCATTGTCAATGGAGTGGGCACGGCCGGGGGATACCGGAAGATATCTTGCCCGTATACCTGTGCCAGGGCGAGATAACTGTGGGCCCCGGAGGCTGCAGATACAGCTGACCTGAAGTAGGTCGCTGGGGGGCACGGGACTGTGCGCACTGGCGGAAACTGAAAGTTGCTGCAGACTGTGTAAGCCCAGACGATCGCCGGGTGCTCCTAGGAACGTGGACAGCTCTTCCCTGAAGAGTGAACGGACTTTCAAGACCATAATGAAACCGACGGTTGGAGCGGGAGGTACTGGCGCTCAGGATGGCGCACAAGCCGGCAGAGGAAGCGATGAAGGCTCAGGAGGAGGGGAAAGTCGGCTGAATGCACGGCTGGATAAAATTCTGGAGGCGATCACGGCGTCCAAGGAGTCATTACATAATGACATATCACAGGTTGCAACGGGGCTGGGACTCCTGAGAGCCGACCACTCGAAGTTGGTGGACAGGGTGAAAGAGACGGAGTTGGTAATTCAAGCCCTGAAGCTAGACGGCATAAGGTCCTTGCTTACTTATTGCGAAGGGGGGTGCACATTGCTCTGTTGCAGGAGACCCATCTTACCAAGGTGGAGAGCTTAGCATTGCAAGGGAGATGGAGAGGCCAGGTCTTTAGTACAGTTTACTCTGCGTTTGCTAGGGGGGGTACTCATATGGATACGAGCAGGGGTCCCTTTCCAGGTCGCTAAACAGGTATTAGATCAGGACGGCCGCTTTGTGGCTGTAGAGGGTAGGTTGCATGGAAGAGATGTTGTATTGTGTAGTATATATGCCCCGAACACTGAGCAGGCCCGTTTCCTGGATACACTCTCTGGAACGCTGGCGTCCATGCTGGCTGGCCCGGCCATTGTGGGAGGGGACTTCAATGCTATCTCGAATGTAGACATGGATAGGTCGCACCCTCCTTTATCGACTGCTCCGGCTCGGGCATTAGCTAAAGCTAGATCCGATTGGCAGGACCATTGGGGATTTATTGATGTGTGGCGAGCTCAGCACCCTCATGATAGGGACTATTCGTTCTTCTCGTCTGTGCATGAGCTACATGTGCGGATTGATGCTATTCTATGCTGTTAGCTCATTTGGCAGTACGCACCGAGTACCTTGCTCGACCTATATCGGACCACAACCCGCTCCTGATGTCACTGGATTGGCAAAGGGTGAGAACAGCGATCCCGACATGGCGACTACGCCCTGAGACTCTGGAAGACCTGGTGTTACTGACGGAAGTGGGTGAGGGTATTAGCAACTACTTTCAGGAGAATTGGGGCACAGCAAGCTCAAGGGCAGTGGAATGGGATGCTTTTAAAGTGATATTCAGGGGGCTGTGCATTAGTAAGTATTCGGGAGCCAGGAAATCGGTGG
The DNA here is from genome assembly GCF_964263255.1 of Lissotriton vulgaris. Classification (NCBI taxonomy): domain Eukaryota; kingdom Metazoa; phylum Chordata; class Amphibia; order Caudata; family Salamandridae; genus Lissotriton; species Lissotriton vulgaris. Next base: position 800,382 of record NW_028240613.1, on the reverse strand, counting down.
CAGATGCTATAACAAGGGCGGACGACGAAGCCCTGAGGGAATTGGAGCGGACGAGGCCCAAGTTGCCATCCCTACAGGAGCAACTACTAGAGGCCAAAGAGAAAGTGGCTGCTGAAATGGAACGGTTGCGATTTTTCGACCAGAGAGAGTACCTAGCGAGAGTGCATGCGGAGGGGGATAAGGTAGGCGCGCTGTTGGCTAAATTGGCCAACCCGGTGCAGCGAAATGGTCCAGTCATGCAGATAACACTGGAAGATGGTACCCTGACCCACTCCCAAGAGGTGGTGCTGTCTCGCTTTGCCATGAAACTTTATATAGCCGCAAGAGGGGGGAGGCAATCGCGGACATTGAGGAATATCTAGAAGAACTCCGCCTGCCGCGCTTAGGGGAAGATGACGCCAGTGGGCTGGGTAAAGACATTACACTGACTGAAATACGGGTGGCAATTAAGCAAATGGCCAGGAACAAGACATCAGGGCCTAATGGGCTGCCTGTCAAATTCTATGCTCAATATGTTGATGTACTGGCCCCCGCCCTGCTGGAGGTTTATCAAGAGGCAATGACAGATGGTCACTTGCCGGGATCGATACGTGAAGCCCTGATAGTCCCACTACTGAAGCCCGGACGGCCGGAAGCGGATGTGGCCTCATATCCTCCTCTATACATGCTGTCGGTGGATTACAAAATCATGAGCCGTATACTGGCGTCCTGGTTATTACCACACATGGGGGTGCTGGTCCACATGGACCAAGCAGGCTTTATCCCCAAGAGAAGCACGGCATCGAACATTCGCCGTCTTCTCCGAGTCATGGCTGATAACCAGACCGATGAGAGCTTGGCGGCGGTGCTCTCGGTGGACATAGAAAAGGCGTTTGACAGCTTGGAGTGGGCCTTTCTTTGTAAAGTCTTGGATAGATTCGGACTGGGCGACGGATTTGTAAACTGGACAAAGGTGTTGTACACCTCAGCCACAGCTAGGGTGAGACTGGGCGAGGTGATCTCGGACCAATACTCGATTCAAAGAGGCACCAGACTGGGATGCTCGCTGTCGCCCCTACTGTTCGCATTAGCGATCGAGCCCCAGGCGGCACGGGCAAGGATGGGGCGATCCTATAATGGACTGCTGCATCGGGGGGAACTGCACTGTATCTCGTTGTATGCCTATGATCTGCTTTTGTTTCTTCGGGAACCCGAGGAGGACTTACATGGAGCGACCTATATGTTATCCAGCTTTGGGAGGGTCTCTGGTCTTAAGGTGAACTGGTCCAAGACATGCCTCTTCCCGGTGCGACTGAGCCTCTCCCCGTCAGCTGAACTGGGTAGCATTAAATGGGAACCTGCATGCATCACGTACTTGGGGGTCCGAATCTATCACGTAGACCAAGATATACTGGAGGGTAATGTAACCCGGGGTATTAGAGCTCTGAAGAACTGCATGGAATTCTGGGCGACGCTTCCTCTGTTGGTTATGGGCAGAATTGCACTGCTTAAGATGGTGGCGCTCCCCAGACTCCTGTACTATTTTCGTACACTGCCGATCTGGATCGCAACGAGAATCTTCAGAGAACTGAGATCGCTGATGGGGGGTTTCATCTGGGGCAGCGGTAGGCGGCGCATAGCTCTGGCAACACTGATGCGGCCCAGATAGGAAGGGGGCCTGGCGGTACCATACTTTGAACTCTACTATCTGGCGGCCCAATTGCAGGTTTTAACGCAAAATGTGGCGAGGGAATACCGAGGCCCGGAGAGTGGATGGGGAAAGGGAATCCCTCGTCATGTGCAAGCCTACATAGTTCTGCAGCAAAAGCTGGATCTGAGGGATTTGACGGGAGAAGAACGGACCCTCAGACTCTGCTGGAATAGGATACAAAAAAGAGCAGGGACTCCCCACCAATACGCACTGGAGATACCGTTGGGCATGCTGACAGCACTGCCGCATGGTGGAGACTGGACTCCGTTAGCGGACTGGGAACAGATGGGGGTCCAGATGGTGGGAGACCTATATGTGAACCAGGAATTGGTGCCTTTCTCGGTGCTGCAGGAAACATTTGGACTGCCTGAGGGGGACTTCTTGCTTCATGCTGCAGTCACAACTGCGATTCAAAAACACTGGAAATCTGGGAAAATGGAACCAGTGGAATCCCTTGCTTGCCAATATGTGGTGATGGCGACGGGCATGGTTAAGGCAGTGACTTGCTTCCAATCCCGGTTGCTCCGGGAAGGCATACATCCTTTGGATGCCCTTAAAGCGAAATGGGAAACAAATATGGATCGACAGATACCGGATACCGCTTGGGCCCAAATCCTTCAACGGGCATAGAAATGCACGAGGAACGCGAGTTTCCAGCTAATTCAGTATTGTATATTGCATAGGGCCTACCTAACGCCAGGGAAAGTCCGGAAATACTTCCTGATATGGGATGCAGCATGCCCGCGATGTCAAGAGGAGGGTGTTGAGCTGGAACATATGCTGTGGCTTTGCCCACGCATGGGGGGCTACTGGGAAGAAGTAGGGGGGCTTCTGTGCATGATCACGGATAGACACAGAGTATGACATGGCCACCTGCTTGCTGCACTGGTTCCCGCACACGGCTAAGACCAAGGTAACCAGCAAATTTATTGACTTGGGGCTTTTGCTGGCGAAACGCGAAATTACTTGGCATTGGAAGGCGAAAGAGGGCCCGTCATTTGAGAGATGGAGATGGGAGTTCTGCAGGTGGGCTAGCTGCAAGGTTGTAGTGCGGCTCCGGCAGGCTACCCGCTCAGGTCACGAGAAAGCGTTGGAGATCGCACGGTCTTGGGAGGCCATGGTCCAAACCTTGAAAGACAGCCTGCTGCCAGAGGAGGAGGTGTAGGTCTCACATCTGTGTGATGGTTATCACTATAGCGTAGTTTCTGCTGACCCAGTGATGAATCAGCTGAGTTCTATCAAGTGGATTGGTAAGCGCCCACACCACCACTCATGTTTGGGGGGAGGGAACCGGGATGGAAGGAATGCTGAAAGGGGTAACTAAGTAGAACTGTTAGTGATAGCTCTAGGGGTAGTTTTAGCTTGTTTGTTGGGAATTTAGAGGGGGAGAAAAGAAAAGCAGACGCAGTCCTCCGCCTGTTAACCAGACTTGATTCTGTTATTGTGATGCGTACGCATGCGTTAAGACTTTGAAAATTGCCGCCCGACCCCCGGGTTGTGGGCTAATTCTATGTCAGGACAGGAGGCTCAGATTATGCTTTCTCATTTCTTTAATGAAATGCTCAGCAGCCAATAAAAACAACCAAAAAACTACATTTCCCATGAACACCAGGGAGTAACCATAGATGGTAGTGTATAAAAGGTCCCAACATTAGTCTGTCTTCCTCTTTCTTTGCTGCTCCGCAGCCAGTTAAGTGCATATTTTCTCTTCTAAGCATATTGTTACTCTGTTGACTTTGTTGCTTTTCTTGCCTGTTGTGCTTTGCGCATTTAAGGTTCACGTGTTTGGGGCTTTGTCTCCGTGTTACTTACGTGGTTTTTCTCAGCTGTTGTTCAGCTTTTTCCTTCTGTTTGGAGCGTGTGGCCACCTCCGTTGTTCCGTGCGCTATCTCGCGCTCGTGTACTCTTGTGGAGTGGGAGCAGGGGTTTCCGTTTTCCTTAGGGGAGCGCGAGCGCTCTCGAGACGGTGTTTGGTGACAGGTGACAGTCGCGCGTGCGCACTGTCCTATTTCCGGTTTCAGGGTTTCTCCTCAGAACTGGTTGAGTGACGACGTCTTTGGCATTCTGCCCACGACCTGTCTACAAACTTTAACCCCGTCAGACACCGTGGTTTCTTGAGGACTGCGGTTGCAACATTGTGGCATAGGCTCTGCCTAGAGTGTTGGTGCTGTGCAGGCTTTGGCTCCCTTCACGCTTGAATAATTTTCTTGAAGTCCGGACCCGGTTCCTGCTTCATTCAAAGCCTGCTTTGGGGTTTACGCACTCCCCCATGACTGGTGTTTTGACACTCTGAAATTTAGTCGTCTTGTGGGCATTTACTTTTCTACCTAGTAGAATGGCTGAATATTATGACGCTGACGACGACTACTACTACGATGGCGAGGAGGAAGACTCCTTGGAGCAGAATTTGGTGGAGCAGTTGGATAAGGGGGTCCAACAGTCAGTTAATAAGGCACTGGTGTGTGCAATTAACCCCCTGAAGCGTCACCTGAATCTTTACGCCCAACAGCAGGGTTGGTTGCCTGCTGCCAAGAAATCGGCCAAATCGCCGGTGAATCCTCATAAGGCGGACTTTCAACGTCTTGCGAAGAGTTTGGCGGCAACTCCTTCCGCTTCTTCAGCTCCTCAGGAGTCGGAGTCGGATAATGCCCACTCTTCCGCGTCTTCAGATCATGCTTCACCTCCCCCTCGGAAGAGTGTCTGTAAGGAACACTTTGTAGACGCCCCTGAACGTCCTTCAGTCCTTAATTTCGAGCCGGCGGACATTGTCCACCCGAACTCTTCATCGTGGACGCCTTCACCTGCAGTGGCGGCTTATATCGAGTCTCATATTCGCCAACCTTTTGAGGCCTCGGTTCGGGCACGGTTGCGCTCCGAGTGCCCGAGACCGGATTTGGCGGACCATCTAGCCGACACCCCGGAGGTTGACCCCATGATGGTCACGTACTTGAAAAAGTACGCGAAAGACCCTAAAAAAGGTTTGGACAGGTCTTGGCGGTCCTGTCAAGACAAGATGCTCGACTTGCTGGCTCCTCTCACCAAACTCTTAGACCTCGGTTATAGGGCTGACGAGGCTTCTGCTCTTGTGAATCCCAAAGAACTGATTGAATGGGCCCAGCGGGCGATTTGTTACCTGGGCAATGCAAATTGCGCAATGTCGACTGAACGTCGCAGGTCCATACTCTTAAAGTTGGATCCGAAGCTTTCGGAATTAGCAACTTCCGAATCTGGCCCTGAAGCTCAAGGACTGTTGTTCGGTCAGCCGTTCCTGAAGGAACTCACTCGTTTTGTTTCAACGTTTAGCGGAATTGACAAAGCGCAGGCCTCTTTGAGGCGGGCCATGCGCCCGGTTTTTGCTAAGGCCGGACGTGGAAGGGGACGCTCGTTCGGCCGAGGCTCTGCGAACCAGTCCCAGAGGGGAAATTCCTCTCAGCAGAGAGGTTCCTATGATTCCGGCTACTCCACCCGAGCCAACTTCTATCCTTCAAGAAAAGGAAAAGGCCAGTATGGAAAAGGCCGTTCTGGTGGTCAACAAGGACAATACCATGATGCCTCCTCTACAGGTGAGCCTAATTCATGCATGCGATGTGATGTTGGGGGGTCGCATTCAATATTTCCTGCACAATTGGCGCATGATCTCAAGCGATGCATGGGTTCTGCAAACTGTTCAAGGGTTCAGAATAGAGTTTTATCATCCAGTGCATCAAACTCGTCCTCCCCCTTGTTTGCATTTTCCTCTGAAAGACCAGGCGTGTCTCTCAGAGGAAATAGCCACCCTCCTCAAGAAAGGGGCGATTGTTCCCACGACTCGTCATCCCTTGGGGTTTGCCAGTTCAGTCTTTCTGGTCGAGAAAAAAGGAGGCGGCTCTCGCCTTGTTCTCAATCTGAAAGACTTCAACGGGGTGGTAGTCTACCGTCATTTCAAGATGGAGGGCATCCATCTATTGAGAGACCTCTTACGAGAGGGGGACTGGATGGTCCGTCTGGATCTCAAGGATGCGTACCTCTCGATTCCAATTTTCCAGCCTCATCGCCGTTTTCTTCAGTTTCTATGGCAAGGGGTTTGGTACGAGTATCAGGTTCTCCCCTTCGGTCTGTCGTCGGCACCATGGTGCTTCACGAAACTATTGAGACCAGTTGTGGAACATCTTCGTTCTCGGGGTGTGCGGTTGATAATTTATCTGGACGATATTCTCCTTATGGCGGATTGTCCTCTTCAACTTCTGCGTCATCTGGAATGGTCCATCGATCTGTTACAATCTCTAGGCTTTCTGATCAATGTTCAGAAGTCGGTTTTGGTTCCTTCCCAGTCTATAGACTTCCTGGGCTTCCAGATAGATTCAGTGGCTTGTCAACTTCTCTTACCCAAGCAAAAGATGCGTTACATCAAGAGAGAGTTGACATCTGTTATTTCCAGACCGACTGTGTCGTTGAGGTCGTTGGCGCGAGTAGTGGGTCTACTGGCGTCGTCCATTCAAGCGATATTTCCGGGTCCCCTACATTACAGGGCAATGCAACGCCTGAAAATTCTGCATCTCCGGAAAGGTCTCGGCTACTCGGACCAGATCCCTCTTACGGAGGAGGTCCGTTGGGAAATGCAGTGGTGGTTGGACCACATGGAGGCCTGGAATGGTCGAGCCCTCTTCGGGACATCCCCGGATCTAGTGATAGAGTCCGATGCCAGCCGGTGGGGTTGGGGAGCCCGTTGCGGGTCTGTCTCGACCGGGGGTCGTTGGTCGCCTCAGGAGTTGACCCTGCATATCAACTGTTTGGAACTCCTGGCGGGTTCCTTTGCGATCAAGTGCTTCTCTCCCCTCCAACCGAGTTGTTGTGTCCTTCTTCAGATGGACAACGTGTCGGCAGTCCGATACGTGAACAAACTGGGCGGGACCAGGCCCAAAGTTTTGGCGGAGATCGCCAAGGATTTCTGGCACTTTTGTCTGCAGAAGAAGATCACTGTTATTGCGGAGTATCTTCCGGGATGCCACAATCAAATAGCGGACTGGCACTCCAGACATCTCCGGGATTACAGCGATTGGAGGCTTCATCCTCGAGTCTTCCGTGCTCTCCAACGGCATTGGGGTCCTTGTCAGCTGGATCTGTTTGCCTCTCGCCTCAATGCGCAACTCCCGCGCTTTTACAGTTGGAGACCGGACCCTCAGGCTCTGGCCACGGATGCTTTTCTCCAGCAGTGGCCGTCGACCCTTTGTTATGCCTTTCCTCCGTTTCTAATGATTCCCAGGGTCTTGGCTTACTCCAAACGGTTTCAGACGGATCTGATTCTGATTGCCCCTCTCTGGAGGGCTCAAGCTTGGTTTCCGGTGCTTCTGGAAATGTGCTCCGCTCCGCCGTTTCTCCTTCCCCCGTTGTGGAATCTCTTGTTGGATCCTCTCGGAGGTCCTCATCCCCTGATCACCTCGGGCTCCCTACACCTGCTCGCGTGGAAGATCTCGGGGATCGTTGGGCGATCCCAGGCATTTCGAGCGACGCTTCCAAGTACCTTCGTGAAGCATGGGCTCCCAATACTCACAAACGATACAAGGGGTCTTGGAAGCGATGGTGCGATTGGTGTGATCAACAACAAGTTCATCCCGTTTCGGCAGATGTCAGTGTGATTGTTAACTTCTTGGCTTCTTTAGCCACCTCGGGGCTGGCTTACTCGACTATCAATGGCTTCCGCTCGGCTATTTCGGCAGGTCATGCTCACATAGATGGGAAACCTGCGGGTGAACATCCTTTTGTTTCCGGGGTCCTTAAGGGGATTCGTTTTGCGAAACCTCCCAATCCAAAGTATGTTACATTATGGGATGTTTCGATTGTTCTCCGTTTTTTGGAGGCTTGGCCTTCGAATTCCTTGCTTTCCCGCAAGCAGTTATCTGCGAAATTAACTATGTTACTGTGTTTGGTTTCCTGTAAGCGTGTTTCAGATGTCCACGCTTTGGATCTTGCTGGTCGTAGTTTTACTCCTGAGGGGGTTTCTTTTCGTCTTTCCAGGCGTACAAAATCTAATACGCCTTCTATATTTTACCCTTCTTTTCCTTCTCATCCCAACCTTTGCGTTGTGCAGTGCCTAAAGGATTACGAGGTGAGTACCGCTTCTTTGCGATCTGACATTGTTATGGCCGGATTTTCTGAGTAGGTGGGATCAGCCCCTAGGGGCCCCTCCAACCCAGCCAGAACGTAATCACATCCCTCCTCAGGACCAACTATCCAGGCACCTGTACCTACCTGAGGATGGGGAACTCGCAATATACAAGCTCATATTATTAAAAACACCACTAAATCTATAGGGATACTTATATTCACATCAGTTGGTCTCGCGGCCACCCAGACCCAGACCGGTCTACCCTAGGGCAGATATGACACACAATCCGGTGCGTCTACACATGGGCCTGCAGAACCCAATACTCCCTTTTCCAAACTGTTTGCAATCCTGCAAAACTACACGCTAGTTCAACCTCCTAGCGCTCTCACTTATTCAAGCCACAATCCTGTGGGTATCGGCACTGGTAATCCTCCCCAGTGTTCTCACTAACGCCGTATATCAACAAAGACCACAATCCTATGAACACCTATATATATATATATATTGGGAAGTCTCTTCACTAAGGGTCTGCTACTACAATATTAGGAGTTAGCCTATTAATATTGTGTGTCTCCTATTCTTGGCATCATAGGTCCACTCACTCCCTATTTATGTGATCACCACTTACCTGATTGGGATTACTCATCCATTCATGTACCTAGTAACTACCTAGGAGCTTCATTTACCTGGATTGAGCAAAAGTAGGAGATACACGCCAGTTTGTTACAAACTGGGGGGTTATTTTATTACAACAATATAAACATTTACACAGATCTGTGACTGACAAAGACTATAGGTAGAACACACCGCTGAAAGAGAAAAGATTAAACATAACAGGAACACTCCACTGAAAGAGAAAAGATTTAAACATACAATAGCAGTAGCGGTCGGCAGTAGGTGTTTCTGTAGGGCGGTGACGTGGGCAGGAGGAGGGGCAGGGTGGGGGGAAATAATGTATGGATTACGGAGTTTTACAGGTAAGTAAACATTTAAATACATAAAACGAATTTCGTTGCGCGCACTGCATCACATTTGGTGATGCAGTGTGCGCAACGAAATTCGTTTTATGTATTTAAATGTTTACTTACCTGTAAAACTCCGTAATCCATACATTATTTCCCCCCACCCTGCCCCTCCTCCTGCCCACGTCACCGCCCTATAGAAACACCTACTGCCGACCGCTACTGTACAATAGCCTAGGGAATAAGGACAAGATTAAGATGCAAGTGTAAAGTAAACTAATGTGATGAAAACAATATCACCTGATTAGTGTGAAGTCTTGTTCTAGCTGTCATCTGGGTTCCTCTCTCGTCTGTGCCTTGGCTCATCTCAGACTCCCTCTCTCTCCTGCACTCTTGGGTACACCTCTGCGCTGCCTCTCCCCCACGAACTGTCTCCACCTTCCAGCTTCAATCTTAATGGTTCCTGCCGCTCTGCACCGTTCATTCCACTAGCTTATTCACTCTGTCTCTGCGCCACTGTCCAATTAACTCCATCTGCTCCCATAGGTTAGTCCACGATCTCTCCTCCGTCTCTTCTAAAAGGCATTACTTCAGACTCCAGCTATTCACACCTCCTCCTGATAAGCAACTGCTTCTGACTGCTTCCTTCAGTTCCAGCTCACTATTCAACTCAGCTCTTCTCCAGCTTGAACCCTCTCTCTCTCTGCCAACTCCACTCCACTGCTTTCCACTCCTCCACCTTAACACGACCCTCTGGCTTCGCCACCTTCACTCGACTGCCACTCTGCTCGACTCCCTCTCTGCTTGACTGACTGACTCCGCCTCTGCACTTCACTGATATAGAATGCTGTTTCCTCATGGAAAGTTCCAGCCATCAGCCTGCCGCCCACCAGATCTCTGCACCACTTCGCATCAAGGACACACACCCAGCTGGCCAGCCTTTTGTGGTGTCTTCAACACAGAGAATAATACAGCCTACCGATAAGGGCTGGCCCAGACCGGTTCTCTCCAAGTGAAAAACAGCCTTAACTATAAACTTTGCCTTTGCCCTGAAAAGCCTCTCAGCTTCATCAAGATGGAGTCCCTCTAGCTCTAGGCCTGTAGGCCTGAAAGGGGTGAAATGCTCCTTAGCTCTGTCAGAATACCTACATAAACCATACCAATGTGTCTAATATGTCAAAGCCAATAGGCAATAGACAGGTTAAAGTCAAGAATAAAGGCATATTAAGCAGCTATCCTCTTCTAGGTCTGGAAAAAGGGCTTAAAAGGGCCAACACAGGCTAAGAATACCTATACTAGATGCGAGCAAGATTAATGATCTATATCACTGCTAAATAAAGCCAAAAACTCTGCCATTACACTCCACCCTTAGATCCTTATCTTGCGAGCATCAATAAACAACAACAACCATCTAAACAAACATCAACATAATCTATCCACAAATCAAAACCTAAAAAACTCCCTAAAAACAATGACAACTCAAGGAAATTCCACCTGAAACTCAATTGTAGGGAATAGAAACCTAACAACCAACTGAAAACAAATCAAAGCACCCTTGACTTGAATGCTGAAACATATCTGAGATTGGATCTGATAACAACAGAAACTAACCAAAGCATCCTCAAACTAAATGTGCCTCAACTTCTAATGATAACTGGTGAAATCTAGTGATGTAGGGACTTATGTGTTGAATGAAAACAGCAAGGGGCCTAAATGGGGCCTACCTCGGACAACTTAAGCCTAAATGAGGCCTACCTACTATTGTCAACTTAAGAACTAAATGTGTTTCAACTCCTAATGAGAAAACGAGAAAGGGCCTAAATGAGCCCTACCTAATATTGGCAACTTAAGCTAATGATGACTCATGAAATCTATTGGTGTAGGGGCATGTTTGTGGGATGAAAATAACAATGGGCCTAAATGAGGCCTACCTACTTTAGTTAACTTAAGCTAACATTTTGGTGAAATCTGAGAAGTAGACATGACAAACTGTTTCAAGGTCTGGGCAAACATTAATACATAATCATACTAAAAGACACACCACCCAGAACAATCCAAAGTCTAAGGTAACCACCCTTTGATCAATCAAGGTGAAAATGTAAGAACAATAAAAAACAACCCCATTTCTACAAGATAGCTGGTGTAACACCAAGCCTAAAACCGCCATTTTACATCATACTGTGGAACACATGTGTGCACCACCATTCAAAAAAAAAAAAAAAAGTCCTTCATTGGCAACAACTGTTTTGAAGAAAACAGGAAAACTATAATAGGTGACATGTTTTTTGCTTTAAAAGTGGGGCCTGCTTGTCCAAGGGATTATGCAGCCAAATCCCTGTATTATTCTGTCACAAATAAAACATGTTTGTGTTTTTTTTTTTTTTAAAAGTGGGGCCTGCTCGTAGTGATGTCAACAACAAAAAAAAAATTGCAGGCCAAGGAATTATGTAACCGAGTCCAAAAAAAAAGTCAATTCAAATTTTTCAGTGTAGGCCACCACCCTGCATCTTCGGTATCCGGACACTTCCTCCGATGCAGCCATCCATCACCCTTCCGGTCTGGTCTGGTCTGGTCTGGTCTTGTCTGATTCCATCATCCAAAAATAATAAACTAAAATAAAAACATGAAAGTAAAAAACTAAAACAAGAAAGGAAGTGGAAGGGGGAGGGACCCACGCACAACCACAACCCAGCAATCCTAGGGACAAGAAAACAAGTATCATTATTCTTGCAAAATAAAATTTTTATTTAAAAAGCACCCCGGGTGCCTTTCATTATTGAAAAGAAAATATCCTAATTAATTAAAAACATTCAAAATTTAACTTTTAATGACATTTAGCAGGGCCTAACATACCCTAATCCTCTCTAAGCCAGCCCCTCCCTTCAGAGCAGGAGCCAGGCTACAGTATGAGGTAATTTGAAATACCGCCAAGTGATGAGCTCACAGCAGGAGCAGGGCACTGCAAGCCTCCCATTTCCCTGGTCAGAGAAGCCCGCCCAGGTCCACTGTAACTAACTAACTCCAAGGGCAAGAGTCTGCAAGAGTCCCTTATCAGCAGGCAATGAAGCCGCCTGCGTCAACAGCCAGGAAGAGCGAGGTCCCCCGCCCTTAAATAAACAAGCCATCCGCGGAAGAAAATTGGATTGTAGCCAATCATAACGAACAGGGACGTGATCGGAACCTGCAGCGGGAAGGAAAAAAAAACTCGTCTGCACAAACCAGCTGGTCTGCCAAGGTCGACAAACAAATTCCTTGCCTGTTCCCAGGCCTGATTGTGCTAACCAACGAAAGCTAGCATTTTTAAAACAAACAATTCTGTTACAGTGTACTGCTAATTAAAAGCTCCAGTTTCTAAAAAGACTTTTGTCTAACTAATTCAGCTAAAGGCAAGACATTTAAAATATGGGCATTTATTTAGAAAGTGGCAACTAAGTTTTGCACACAAGATTATACATTCTGAATTTGAAAAAAAAAACGAATTAACATGGTCCATTGTCAGCTGCTGAAAGAGAAATAATTTTAAAACAACATAATTGTACATTACAATGTAATTTAACATGCAAGCCATCCAAGCCAACCTAATAAAAGGGCCACATTCATACACTATTAAACAGCCCATTATTTTCTAACTGAGTTGGTTAACTTACCAAAAAAGGTTTTGCTGACACATTTATAAAAGAATACATTTTAATTTACATTTGGGAAAATAATAATGTTACATTTAACATTTTTTCAAAGGCACACGGTTGCCTTCCACTAATTAAAAGCACATGTTACCATGCACTGTCGGGCAAGATTGATTATTCTCAACCTGTGATCATTGCAACCAGCACATTCCTATCTAGATGGAAACCCCTCAAAGAAATAATTAATGAAAACAGCCCGTAGCATGCATTCTAACGGGCCATCTTTTTAACATTTCACTCATTTTCTCTCTCCGTGCAAACCCTTTATCTCAATCCGACTGGGTGATTTATAACTTACAGTTCCAAGGCAAACCCACACAAATTCGTAGACGCATTTCAAAAAGAATGTGAAATGAACAAAACCCTTTGCAAAGCACAAGATGTTACCTTCCCGTCAAGAAGTTGACAAAGCACATAGGCAGACCAAGGAACCAAAAAAAAAGTCAAAATCAAACCATCAAATAATCCACTGACTTTTATAGTCAGGTCAGATAACCATGCATGTTGACAGCATGTTAAAAATAAAGACTGCCATCTCAACTCAAGATATTAACCCTTTGGCAGCTCAAGCACAATCATTTCCCAACGACTGCAGATACATGGGAAAATCATGAGCACATTTCTTCACGTTTACAGATAACACGTACACATATTTTCAAAAACGTTATCCCCAAGCACCCGAGAGAGATCCAGCTCTCTCCTGCCAAACGTAATGATAACATGCCCTGTCCAAGCCATGACCACATGGCGCTATTCACAAGCCATATTTACAAGACAAACTTTTCACAAACAATATTTCCAAGGCGCAATGCACAAGGAACACAGCAGATCAACATAAGAACATGCACCTCACAAGCCACATTAATATGGCGCTATTCACAAGTCATATTTACAAGGAGCTATATTCAAAGAACTCCACAAATCATATAACAATGAACACATTTCACATTGCACAGCATAAGCAGATGCAGCAAGCAATTTAATGGGCAATTTAAAAGCATTTTTACACACATTTATACAATTGGACCATCACAAAGATGTAACTGGCTTCCTCATGTGATGCCATCCTTCAACTCTGACAGTTTAAACACCAAGATGAAAACCATTCCTTCCACACTGAATAAGCCAAATGCCATGATATAATGCAATCTCCTCACGCTGCAACTGTTCAAGCCCATAGGTCTAACAGGCTACATAAACTGCAACATTACGCCAGATGGAACCAGCGTTCAGGGCACTCCCTCAGAACACATGGGAAACTCTCTAAGCACATGGCAAGGTCACACAGGTTTCGTATCCTGTTCGTGACGCCAGATGTTATGGCCGGATTTTCTGAGTAGGTGGGATCAGCCCCTAGGGGCCCCTCCAACCCAGCCAGAACGTAATCACATCCCTCCTCAGGACCAACTATCCAGGCACCTGTACCTACCTGAGGATGGGGAACTCGCAATATACAAGCTCATATTATTAAAAACACCACTAAATCTATAGGGATACTTATATTCACATCAGTTGGTCTCGCGGCCACCCAGACCCAGACCGGTCTACCCTAGGGCAGATATGACACACAATCCGGTGCGTCTACACATGGGCCTGCAGAACCCAATGCTCCCTTTTTCAAACTGTTTGCAATCCTGCAAAACTACACGCTAGTTCAACCTCCTAGCGCTCTCACTTATTCAAGCCACAATCCTGTGGGTATCGGCACTGGTAATCCTCCCCAGTGTTCTCACTAACGCCGTATATCAACGACGACCACATTCCTATGAACACCTATATATATATATATATTGGGAAGTCTCTTCACTAAGGGTCTGCTACTACAATATTAGGAGTTAGCCTATTAATATTGTGTGTCTCCTATTCTTGGCATCATAGGTCCACTCACTCCCTATTTATGTGATCACCACTTACCTGATTGGGATTACTCATCCATTCATGTACCTAGTAACTACCTAGGAGCTTCATTTACCTGGATTGAGCAAAAGTAGGAGATACACGCCAGTTTGTTACAAACTGGGGGGTTATTTTATTACAACAATATAAACATTTACACAGATCTGTGACTGACAAAAACTATAGGTAGAACACACCGCTGAAAGAGAAAAGATTAAACATAACAGGAACACTCCACTGAAAGAGAAAAGATTTAAACATACAATAGCCTAGGGAATAAGGACAAGATTAAGATGCAAGTGTAAAGTAAACTAATGTGATGAAAACAATATCACCTGATTAGTGTGAAGTCTTGTTCTAGCTGTCATCTGGGTTCCTCTCTCGTCTGTGCCTTGGCTCATCTCAGACTCCCTCTCTCTCCTGCACTTTTGGGTACACCTCTGCGCTGCCTCTCCCCCACGAACTGTCTCCACCTTCCAGCTTCAATCTTAATGGTTCCTGCCGCTCTGCACCGTTCATTCCACTAGCTTATTCACTCTGTCTCTGCGCCACTGTCCAATTAACTCCATCTGCTCCCATAGGTTAGTCCACGATCTCTCCTCCGTCTCTTCTAAAAGGCATTACTTCAGACTCCAGCTATTCACACCTCCTCCTGATAAGCAACTGCTTCTGACTGCTTCCTTCAGTTCCAGCTCACTATTCAACTCAGCTCTTCTCCAGCTTGAACCCTCTCTCTCTCTGCCAACTCCACTCCACTGCTTTCCACTCCTCCACCTTAACACGACCCTCTGGCTTCGCCACCTTCACTCGACTGCCACTCTGCTCGACTCCCTCTCTGCTTGACTGACTGACTCCGCCTCTGCACTTCACTGATATAGAATGCTGTTTCCTCATGGAAAGTTCCAGCCATCAGCCTGCCGCCCACCAGATCTCTGCACCACTTCGCATCAAGGACACACACCCAGCTGGCCAGCCTTTTGTGGTGTCTTCAACACAGAGAATAATACAGCCTACCGATAAGGGCTGGCCCAGACCGGTTCTCTCCAAGTGAAAAACAGCCTTAACTATAAACTTTGCCTTTGCCCTGAAAAGCCTCTCAGCTTCATCAAGATGGAGTCCCTCTAGCTCTAGGCCTGTAGGCCTGAAAGGGGTGAAATGCTCCTTAGCTCTGTCAGAATACCTACATAAACCATACCAATGTGTCTAATATGTCAAAGCCAATAGGCAATAGACAGGTTAAAGTCAAGAATAAAGGCATATTAAGCAGCTATCCTCTTCTAGGTCTGGAAAAAGGGCTTAAAAGGGCCAACACAGGCTAAGAATACCTATACTAGATGCGAGCAAGATTAATGATCTATATCACTGCTAAATAAAGCCAAAAACTCTGCCATTACAGACATGCAGGGTCAATTGCTGATTGCTTTGCAAAAGCCTTTTCGCCCCGTCACTCCAGCTACTTTGGCGCGCTGGGTGCGGGGGCTTATGTCTGAAGCAGGTATTGATGTTTCTGTGTTTGGCGCACATTCTGCACGTGGGGCTATGGCGTCCAAAGCCTTCTCCATGGGTGTTACTTTGTTTGACATAATGAAAGCTGCAGATTGGTCATCTGATTCTGTATTTAAAACGTTTTATTACAAACCAATTGATTGTGTTGCTTCTGTAGTGGTGGATCAGCTTTAAAAAAGCATAATCTGAGCCTCCTGTCCTGACATAGAATTCAAAATTTGCAAACATTCGTGACAAGAATTTTCAATTCTATTAAGGACAAGGAGGCGAGGATTATCCCACCCAGGTTTTTCCATATTTGTATGCTTATGTATTATGACTGTATACATGCATTTGCAAATATTTCTCTCCCTGGATGACTCTTGACAGTCTTCTTGTTTTGGGTATTATGGCTCTGTATCTTGTTTCAGGTTCAGACCAGAAGTGATGTCCTTCCTTCCTTGTCGGGATCTGGTTCTCCTCCTGTCTTCTGGACCCATGGTTCTTCGGCTGCCTACTTCCGGATTCTGTGGATGACGGCGGCTTGTTTGGAATTGTTGTTCCTGTTGTATTTGGGATTTTACTTTAATTTGGACATATTTCCACAAAGAAAGAGGAAGACAGACTAATGTTGGGACCTTTTATACACTACCATCTATGGTTACTCCCTGGTGTTCATGGGAAATGTAGTTTTTTGGTTATTTTTATTGGCTGCTGAGCATTTCATTAAAGAAATGAGAAAGCATAATCCTCGCCTCCTTGTCCTTAATAGAATTGAAAATTCTTGTCACGAATGTTTGCAAATTTTGAAATGGCTGTGTACTTCAAATGTTTCTGTTCCAAGGACCACTAACGCTGGTTACAAAGTTGCCGAATGGCATGCATGTGTAATAGCATATCTGCAATAAAAATATATTTAAAAAATAAAATAAAAATGAGTGCATAGCTAGTGGTGAAGGTGTAGAATGTAAAAGACACCTGTAATAGAACGTGGGTTCATGAGAAGGCGCAAGTTGAAAAAACAGTTTAGGATGAAAATCCGTTAGTGAGACTGATAGCCTCAGTGTTCCTAGTAAGAACAGCTCGACTGACGCGCACAGGTTGTGACCAGAGAAAATAAAAAGGCTGTGTCAGAGTGGGGCCGAAATTATTATCAATACAGCAACTGACTCAGGTAGCCCTGATTCAGGTGAGGTCGCGAATGGTGTCTGCAGAGCTAAAGGTTGTGAGCGGAGAAGAACAAGCTGTGTCTATTTGGGTCCGGAAAAAGTGTCCAAATGGCAATTCACTCACGTGGCCCGTGTGCGGGTTGGATCGCGGATGGAACCTGCTGCGCAAAAGTGATGAAAACAAGTGGGAAGTGCGGCACGGCAAGTCATGCCGCGTGGTATTATTCCTTAACAAATTAATAATAACGGGCGCGGAGCGGCAGTGTTCATGCTATAATTCCATGACTGAAATGAGCATGGCAACGCGAGGATTCCGGCAAACTGTGTCTGGCCTACAGAACTAACCTTAGTGGTAGATGCACGTCTGTTGGACAAAATGGCAAGAACTCGATCGTTTCCTATTGAGGAAGAGCAAGGTTTAGAAAAACAGCCCGGTGATGATGTGAGATAATAATGTGGGCAGGAAGGTGGCCAGGTGGTTACCTTATTTTGTGATCAAACTTCCTGGGTGCGGGTGAGCGATTCCAGGGGTATCAAGGAAGCGCGGTTGCTGGAACGATAGTCTGGAGAACAACCGTCTTGGGAGGGCAATGCCTGGGGAAGTTGAAATTGGCATTAAAGCCCGGTAAAACCAATAGATCCAGTGAGGATACTTAAAGGAGGGAATTGCCTCTTACCTTACGAGACTGCACAATGGCTGTTAGCTGCTTCCACAATTGCGCGAGCTTGGTGGTCTAACTAGGGGGCGTAGGTAGCCCCGTGCTTAAATCAAGTAAAGTGAAGCGCATGCAGCCACGGCGGATATGTCGGGTGAGTACAGGATGAGGTTGTAAAAATTACCCCGATTGGAGCTGTGAATGGCACCAGATATAGGAGACAGTTGAGAGTAGAAAAAAAAGGTTAAAGACTTGCATAGAGAAACAAATGAACCACACGGTTGAGAATTAATTATAAATAGTCAAAGCCGGAAACAAGAAACAGCTGGGAAAGCAATAAAAGTATTAACAATTGCATAGCGTGATGAAGAACATTGGACAATTATTAATAAGTACTCAAAAAAGATATGCCGAATAATTAGACAGATAGGCATGGTCAGCCGACCGACGCAGTATAAGAATTCAAATTTTAGCAACATTGAAAGAAGAACAAGTGGAATAGAGGATACAACATAGTATGGAATAAGAAAGAAACAAGTTCGCCTACAGCTTATGACCTTGATGCTCAGGGAATACCGAAAGACAGGCA
This sequence comes from Lissotriton vulgaris, assembly GCF_964263255.1. Taxonomy (NCBI): domain Eukaryota; kingdom Metazoa; phylum Chordata; class Amphibia; order Caudata; family Salamandridae; genus Lissotriton; species Lissotriton vulgaris. The sequence goes on along the minus strand of NW_028240613.1, from coordinate 782,164 downwards.
TAATTCCAGTTGGATTGCAAGTACGTAACATACCAGGGATATTTACAGACAACCCTAAATACATTCACAACTTTAGCTACATTGAAACTACGTGTTCCCGACATTGGTTAGTCTTGGGGATTGACATTGCCACTGAGACCTTAGTCACTCTAGCTGAAGAAATCTCAGATATTGAGAAACAACTCCAGGAGTCTAACCCTGTTACTGAGAGTAAGAAATTATTAGACCAAATTCAAAAAACAATAGAAGACTTTCACAGAATTGAACAGAATATAAAGTCAAACAAGGTTAAGAAGGACATAAAATCTTACAATATTGAAAACACCTATCAGTACCTGCAGAAGGATTTCTATACAAATAGAACATATACCAACCCCCAAAACACCAGACCCTGGGGTCGCTTCAATAGACAACAACATTTAGTGAGGTTTTCAGATACTTCAGCAGACTCCTCTGAAAGTTCAGATACTGGGGAAAATCCGAGTACCTCCAACAGAAATACTGGCCCAAGCAGTAATTTTTTAGGCAGAGGTCAGCCAGGTACACCCAGAAGGGGCAGCGGGAAGCACACTCAGCGTTGGTACAACCAACCAGGGGAACGGCAGACCCGTCAGAAATTCTACCAATGGTAAGACAAAACAACATGCAAATGTCGCAATCTAAGATCATACCCATTTTTAATTCGTGCAGGCATACCCTATCTGAGGCAGAATTTTCCCTTGTTAATAAAGGACTTTCTTTTGTGCCTTCTGTTCCCCCTAACTATCTTGAACTACACACCGAACTACTTAGGTTCTTCAGGAACGTAAGCCTAAAAGCTTATTTCCAGCTTAACCCATCGCCTGTAAGATTAGCCAACGCTCCCTTACATCCACCCTCCACTTTTTCACCCACATCAGGGATGCTACCATCCGAGGTAGTCACTTTTGAGAAAATGGTAATTAAAGATCTCACCACACTGAAAGAAACCAAAAGATTTATACCTTACAATCTGTCCCTTGATGAGAAAAAGGCCATCAGGACTCTAAAATCCAATGAGTCGCTCATCATCAAGAGTGCTGATAAGGGTGGTGGTATCGTCCTAAGTGAAGTAGTGTGGCTCACTGGTTAGAGGCGGCAGACCCGAGAGCAGAGGACGGCCCGGGACCAGGGTTCGATTCCCGACGCGGCAGGTTTCTGGACCAGGGTCAGCGGACTCGATAATTCTCTCGCCTCGGTGCCCACTCTGATCAGCGATCACACTCGGCAACTCTGGGCACTAGCTTGCCTCATCTTCACTAACGGCCCCACCAGACCGCCGGGGATGCCTGGTCTCACCCTGGAGATACCCATTAAGGGACCATCTCTCAGGGAAGCCAGGAAGGGTTTCGCAGCGGTCGAAGCGCGGAGGTACCCCTTCGGGAGTGATTCCTGCGCTATATAAGCACACAATTAATTAATTAATTAATTAAGTCCTTCAAGAAAGGGACTTGTACAGTACCGAAACAACTCTCAGATTCCGACCACAATATGAGACCACCCACAAACCCCACTAAAGAACTGCAGGGGATAATTACCCGAATCACTACTGAGGCTTTTGAAACAGGCTTTATCAACAAAAAAATATTTGTATTCCTTAATGTCAAGTCACCAAGAACACCGGTGATTTATACGCTTCTGAAAGTGCATACAAATCTGACTAGCCCACCTGGTAGACCCATTGTCTCCGGCTGCGGATCAATCTTAGAGCCCCTAGGCCAGTATGTCGACTTTTTTATTAAAGAATTTCCTCCATCCACTGCCTGCTATGTGAGAGAGCATGGCAATGATTAATTTAATTGAGCACCACCCATTCAATGAACACATCAATTTGCTCTGTACAATGGATGTAGAATCTTTGTACACGAATATCCTCCAGAGAGAGGCCATGTTTGTCATTCAGGAGGTACTTGACTCGAGACCCCTTCCTCACCCAGTGCCTACATGTTTTATTCTCCAACTTTTGGAGATATGACTCACAGGAAATCTTTTTGCATTTTAAAATCAATTTTATCAACAGGTGAAGGGTACATCTATGGGGGCTGTTTTCGCCCCCAACCTGGCCATACTCTTCATGGACCATCTCGAAATGAAAACCATACTCTCTCCAGCCAATCCATTTTTCACTGAAATAACACTCTGGCGCAGATATATTTATTTATTTATTTACGTAATTTTTATAGCGCAACAAATACCCTGGGGTGTCTCGGCGCTGTGGAGCTACTGGAGTCAGCCATCCTCTTACTGGTTAAACAACCTCTTACTGGTTAAACAACCATGTTTTTAAGAGCCTGCGGAAGCTCATCAGGTTCGGGCAGTTTTAATGGCAAGTGGCAGAAGATTCCAGAGTTTTGGAGTGGCCACAAGAAAGCGCCTGTCTCCCCAGGTGGCCGTTCTTGTACGTGGCACAGGGAGGAGACTGGTGTTGGCCGATCTTAATTGCCTTCTCGGAGTATACAGCTGAAAAGCTTCAGTCAGGAACCTGGGTCCTATGCCATATACTGCCTTATATGCAATTCACAGGGCCTTGTATTTAATGCGGCTCTCAACTCTCAGCCAGTGGAGCTGACGAATGCCAGAAGTGGTGGATTTGCGGCGAGGAATGTTTAAAAGAATCCTAGCAGCCGCGTTTTGGATGGATTGCAGCTTCGTTATGACACGCTTCTGGGTGTGAAGAAGGAGAGCGTTTCCATAATCTATTTTAGAGAAGACTAAGGTGGAGACCAGAGTCTTCCCAGCTGAGGGGGGGAGATAAGGTAGTAGCTTCTTAATTTTTTTTAAAATAAAGAATGATGATGAGACAACCTTGTTAGTGTGGAGGTCAAAAGCCAGCTTGCTGTCAAAAATCACTCCCAGATTTCTGGCTTTTTCCACTGGGACAGGTGGATGGCCGAGCTTTTCCGGCCACCAACTAGGAGACCATTCAGGGGAGAGTTTTCCGAAGGTCATAATCTCGGTCTTGTCCGAGTTGAGCCTAAGACAATTCGAGGCCATCCAGGTACTGACCTCAAGCATAGTTCTCTGGAAGTTGGCTGCCACAGTGAGGCCGTCCCTATGGATACCCAGAACCAGCTGGGTATCATCTGCGTACGATGTAAGCCGTACCCCATTGGCCTTTATTACCCTCGCTAAGTCCGCTACATAGATGTTGAATAGCATAGGACTTAGCGAGGAGCCTTGTGGGACTCCACAAGGGAGTGCAGAGATAGGAGAATAGAAGTCTCCCAGCCTCACTGTCTGGGTACGGTTTGCCAGGAAAGATGAGATGAGATCCCTGGCCAAGCCGTTTATCCCCAGGGCTGTGACACGGTCGACTAGAGTGACATGGTCGACCGTGTCAAAAGCCGCTGACAAATCCAAAAGGATGAGGACAGCCGCCCCTCCCTGATCCATGATCGCCCTGATCTCATCAGAGGCCTTTATCAAGGCGGTCTCTGTTCCATGCCCTTTCCTGAAACCAAACTGCGTTTCGTCGAGAAGTTGGTGGGTCTCAACGAACTCTGAGAGCTGTCTATTCATCAGGAATTCGCATACTTTGGCAGGAAAGGGCAGGCACGCAATAGGTCTGTAACTGGCGACAGCTGTGGTGTCTAGGGATGGTTTTTTTAACAGAGGTTTTATAACAGCCTTTTTCCATATACTAGGAAATTGGCCTGTCTGAAATGCAGTATTGCAGATCTCCATGATGGGGCGTGAGATCACTTCTGTGAGTTTTAGCATCACAGAAGGAGGGCAAGGGTCAAGAGGGGAGCCCGATTTGATGGTAAAGATGAGTTTAGTAACACCATCATGTGAGGCAGGTAGAAAACATGAGAAGGAGTCATGATTGTAATGGGAAAGTACTTCTTTCACAGTACCGCCTCTGCGTTCAGTTTTGATATCCCCTTCGAATGAAGCATATATATCTGCCACCTTTGTGGTAAAGAAAGAAGATAGTTCATTACAAAGGTCTGTGAGGGCTCCACTCCAGGGCCAGAGGGGGGGGTGGACAGAGTCGTGACAACAGAGAACAGCTCTCTGGCAGAGTTAGCAGCGGTCTCAATTTGCGCCGAGAAGAAAACCGTTTTTCGAGCCATAATCGCCTTTTTATAAATCATAAGGGCATCTTTATAAATTTGTCTAGCTATGGGGCAGTAGGCTTTCCTCCATCGCCTTTCTAGATTCCTACAGTGTTGGCGATGGAGTCTAAGATCTTCATTATACCAGGCGGCCGAAGGAGATGCTCTGTTTGGTCTCGTGAGTTTCTCTGGGGCAACTAGATCGGCGGCACTTCGGATCCAATCCTGGAAATCTGAAGCTGATAGTGCAGGAGTATTTCCTCCCTGAGGACACGAGGAAACCAGGGAGTCTAGCATCTGAGGGATATCAGCATTTTTCCAAGCACGAGTCCCCACCCTAGTTCGGGGCCTGGGAAGTGCAGGGTACGTGGCCCGTATATCTAGCTGAAATATAATAGCCCTGTGGTCTGACCATGTGATAGGAATAATGTCCAGCACAGAAATGTCAGGATCATTAGTGAACAGACCATCAAGGGTGTGTCCAGCTTGATGTGTGATGCCCTTAACTAATTGATGCAGTCCTAGGTTAGAAAGATCAGTAATAAGTTGAATAGTATCAGAGTTGTCCTGCTCTTCCAGATGGAAGTTAAAATCTCCCAGTATCGTATATTTTTCTGAACCTATAACGTTATCATTCAGGTCGAAAAAAAAAGTGGAGGGAAAGGGATTACGGGGGCCAGGGGGACGGTATAATATTATACCTTTTAGAGCTTGCTTGGGGTTAATGTTATTAGCAAAGGCAGCTGATTCACAATTTGCGGAGTTTATGGGGTCGAGTGTAGTACGATATTTGTCCTTGTAAATTATTGCAAGGCCACCACCTCTTCCTATAGGCCTGTCGTGTCTAGCGACGCTGTATCCATCCGGGGTAGCGTCGCAAAAATCCGGACCTGACCCGGCATCTGCCCAGGTCTCAGTGGCAAATAGTAGATCCAGGTCATGGGCGAGAATAAACTCATTGATCTGAAAACTATGACATGGGAGTGAGCGCGTATTAATGAGCGCAGCTCGACAGCCATGCAGAGGGGGGTTATCTGAAGCATGTGGCGGGACATAATTAAGGTCTAGATGGGCTGGTAAATGAGATAGGGGGAGTTGGTAGCTACAACCTGGACAAGGGGAGGGGCGAGTGCCCATCACAGTAGTAGGGGGGGCAGTAATACAGTCCTGATGTGCCTTACCAGGATTCAGCTCTTTTAAGTACTGAGATGAGTACAGCAGTCGGGGACCAGGGGTTATGGCCCTGGGCCGAGTCCGGCCGCGGACGGGCGCAGACGGGCTTGGCTTTGGCGCGGCTTCGGCGCGCGCCCGCTGCGCCGTCTGGTCATCGTGCTCCTTTATTGGCCGTGAGGAGGGTGGGAGGCCAGCGCGACTAGAGCGCAGCCCCAGCCCACACCCAAGATGGCGCCCGCCGCCGCCTACACTCAACCAGAGTGGCTAGGCAAGGTGAAAGAGATCTGAATAGCGTGAAGAGGGGTGTTAGAGTGCCTCAGATACAATTCCCATTTAAACTGATGTAATAAAAGCCCCCAAACAGAGAAATTTCAACACGAAGTAAAAACGATATTAAAATGCAAGGTCACAAGGTTAAAATGCAGCAATGCGTGTGATTAATTCCAGATAGCTCTCAGCCCTAGTGCTCACACAGGGAGAGCTCAAATAGGCAGCGAGTGTCCCAAAAACGGCAAGCTAAATACTCTGGGAGGGCGGGAGGCCAGCGCGACTAGAGCGCAGCCCCAGCCCACACCCAAGATGGCGCCCGCCGCCGCCTACACTCAACCAGAGCGGCTAGGCAAGGTGAAAGAGATCTGAATAGCGTGAAGAAGGGTGTTAGAGCGCCTCAGATACAATTCCCATTTAAACTGATGTAATAAAAGCCCCCAAACAGAGAAATTTCAACACGAAGTAAAAACGATATTAAAATGCAAGGTCACAAGGTTAAAATGCAGCAATGCGTGTGATTAATTCCAGATAGCTCGCAGCCCTAGTGCTCACACAGGGAGAGCTCAAATAGGCAGCGAGTGTCCCAAAAACGGCACTATATTCTTAATATGGCACAACAGCACAGATACACTTAACCAATTTTTACACTGGCTGAATAACAACTGCTTAGGACTTACATTTACTATCACCATCGACAAGTCAACAATAGCATTCCTAGACCTGACTATTTACCACTCAGAAGGCACTTTACGCACTAAACTTTTTCGGAAACTAACTGTACGCAATACATTGCTCAACTACAGCAGCAACCATCCACGAGATCTCAGGGATTCATTGCCGTATTCTCAATTTTTAAGAATTAGACGTAATTGTTACGCCAAAGAGCACTACTTTCAAGAGGCCACCATTCTTTCCACTAAATTGAGGGACCGTGGTTATCCTAAAAGACTTGTGCGTAATGCAATCAAAAGAGCCTGGATTGCCCAAGGGAGGTATTGCTAAGGCCAAAAATAAGAGGCTAGGGCAACAGAATTGCTTGTGGGACTACTTTCTCCCCTATTTCTAACCCACTTCGCAAGTCTATACTCAAACACTGGCCAATACTGAATGCTGGGGCCCTGAACATGGAACACCCTTTATTCGCATTCCGAAAGAGCTCCAATCTCAAAGACCATCTAGTGAGAGCCGCACTTCCCAACCCTGCACCGCCCTCAACTCTCAATGCCGTTTGAGGACTTGCTCCCCTAGTGGGTCATTCTAAATGTGGTGCATGTAATGTGTGTGAATTCAGCATGGAAGGTAAATCCTTCACCCACAATAATGTGACAGTGAATTATCGTACATTCTCTAACTTCAACACATGTAACGTTATATATTTGGTTCAGCGTCCTTGCCCTAAAGTATACATCGGTCAGACCACGCAGAAAGTAAAGCATAGGAGCGGAGTCCGGTGAAAAACACCCAATGCGCCACTTGTCGAACATTATTTATAGGTAACAAGGACCCCCTGAATATACGAATATAGTAATTCCTAGGTCAGGGAAAAGCAATTTATGAATGATAACAACCTAGGCAATTCAATGCTTAAGGCTCATGGGACAGTGACAAAGGAGAAAGAATTACTAAATAAATCCAAAAAGAATCAGTAACTTGAATTTTATTATCAAAATAGATAAAAACTATTAAAAAGTTGATTCTCAAATGTTATTAACCAACTACACAAATTAATTAAACCATCATTACATGAAATCACAATATAATTAAAAAATCACAATTAAAATGGAAAACATGAGGGAAGAGAAAGGAGAGGGTGAAAGGAAAAGGATAGAAGTGGCAAAAGGATTTTCTCGACGCGCGTTTCGGCGACCAGCGCCTTCTTCTGGAGTAGCCACAGGTGATTGCCTTTGCAATTTTCCAAAGGTAGCGGTTATATTTTGGTGAATGCGGAAATAGAGTGTATTAAAAGTTTAGATATTTTTAGCCAGAATATTTTGGTTGAACTTCAGTCTGGCAAAAACAATGCCTCGTAAACGGGAACCCTTTTCCCTGGAGGATCCTTTCTTCAAGATAGAATCTTCTAATAACGTGGATAGTCGAAAAACTCCTGGTCGCAAACAATATAATAAGATGAAGTGTTCTGTTTTAAAATTGGTCAGAGCGTCGTAGTGAAGGCGAGCCTCCGAATATGAGGTACAAGCTTCGGCTTCACACGATTTTTAAAAAATTAGCCGAGCAGACCAGGAGTGACACAAGGATTGTTTCCTTGACGCTTCACGCTGACCGGCCATCAGCTGCAAAAGTTCCTGCCTAAAAAACACCGGAGGCTGGACCAGCAACTCGCCGGACCCGCTTCGCGGGTCCCGCAGCGCGGGTCACACCGCGGGAGTCGCTGTTCGTACAGGGCTGCTGTTTCCCGACCGGCAGGGCTGCGAGCACTAGGCAGGGACTCCGTGGACCAGGAGTCCCTACGCGCCCTATCACCACCAGCTGGGCTGCTCTCCCTTCCGGCCCCGCCCACCCGCCCACGGAGATAAAGGGGCGTTTGACAGGTTACCTGGTGGGATTGTTTCCTTGACGCTTCACGCTGACCGGCCATCAGCTGCAAAAGTTCCTGCCTAAAAAACACCGGAGGCTGCACCAGCAACTCACCGGACCCGCTTCGCGGGTCCCGCAGAGCGGGTCACACCGCGGGAGTCGCTGTTCGTACAGGGGTTGCTGTTTCCCGACCGGCAGGGCTGCGAGCACTAGGCAGGGACTCCGTGGACCAGGAGTCCCTACGCACCCTATCACCACCAGCTGGGCTGCTCAATCTTCCGGCCCCGCCCACCCGCTGACGGAGATAAAGGGGCGTTTGACAGGTTACCTGGTGGGATTGTTTCCTTGACGCTTCACGCTGACTGGCCATCAGCTGCAAAAGTTCCTGCCTAAAAAACACCTGAGGCTGCACCAGCAACTCGCCGGACCCGCTTCGCGGGTCCCGCAGAGCGGGTCACACCGTGGGAGTCGCTGTTCGTACAGGGGCTGCTGTTTCCCATACCGGCAGGGCTGCGAGAACTAGGCAGGGACTCCGTGGACCAGGAGTCCCTGCGCGCCCTAACACCACCAGCTGGGCTGCTCTCCCTGCCGGCCCCGCCCACCGGCCCACGGAGATAAAGGAGCGTTTGACAGGTTACCTGGTGGGATTGTTTCCTTGACGCTTCACGCTGACCGGCCATCAGCTGCAAAAGTTCCTGCCTAAAAAACACCGGAGGCTGCACCAGCAACTCGCCGGACCCGCTTCACAGGTCCCGCAGCGCGGGTCACACTGCGGGAGTCGCTGTTCGTACAGGGGCTGCTGTGTCCCGACCGGCAGGGCTGCGAGCGCTAGGCAGGGACTCCGTGGACCAGGAGTCCCTGCGTGCCCTATCACCACCAGCTGGGCTGCTCTCCCTGCCGGCCCCGCCCACCCGTCAATCACACCCCCTGCTATCTTAAGATCGTCGTGTACCCGCTGCGCGGGAGCACGCCGGGAGAAGCCCGGGACAAGGGCGGGACCGTCTGTGGCCGTCCGTGGTCGGACAAGGTTGGGTTGGGCCTGAACCCCTGGCAAAACCGATTCTCAGGTAATAGGTGCTCCCCCCTTATTGTTTGGGACCCGAAGGTACATTGAGACTGACTGTCTTTTAAAGGGAGGGTGACACACCGTACTTTAAGGGTAGTAGGTAAAACAAGTTGGGAATCATTATGCCTTTGAGATCAGGGAAAGAACGATTAGTCCAGCTACAAACATCTAAGGGAGTTGTTTCTGGCCCACTGGACGCTTTCATTACTAGAGCCACAGGGATTTTGGAGAAAGAAATAGAAATGGTGGAAAAAAGGTTGTCCCTAGATTTAGTTACTGGTAAGCGCTCTTCGTTGGGTGGCTTGGCAATAGCCAAAAGTCTCGTTCCCCATGCAGCATCTAACTGCATTTATTCCATGAAGACTGAGGCAATAGTCCATGTGGATGGAGAGGGGGTGGCCCTACCTACATCTCCGGTCATCGATGTCCCGAAATCAAATGTTTGCCAGCCAAGGGAGGGGGGTGAAACCCAGAATAATGGGGACAACGAACATAGTATGGACATCCTTTCCCAATCTAATGATTCCACTTCATCTACCCCGCCTGAGGACGATCCTATGAGTCCGAGATTGATATCTCGCAAGAGAAAGCACGATTCGAGTCCCCAGGGGGCAAAAGACTTAAAGCAGCCTAAATTGAATGACACACGTAGTCTCCTTTTACCAGTCCCACACCCACCCTTGGGTTTTCCTAATGTGTATTGTCCCTCCTTCACCCCCTTGGGGTCATCTAACCCTTGTCCAACATGCCTCAACAGTGATGACATTCTCTTGGTCAAAATTGAGGCCATGTTCAAAACTATTCTGCTTCCAGTCTTGGAGCGAACAAGGTTGATGACCTCCAAAATCGATGCTCTGGAGACCGTAGTTAATACAAATCTGGGTTTATTGCAAAAACTAACCACCCCTAGTTCTGCTGCAGGGGCTCGTAACCAGACATTATGTAAAACCAAACCAGCCAGTAATTCTCTAGCAAATAAGGTAACTAAGTCAGCACCAACAGGGGCAGCTATTAATAAACTCATTGCAGGGGCAAGGTCAGTTGATACATCTAGCACCGCAAGTGGAGGCTCCCTGACACATGCTCCTAAGAAAAAAGACTCCGCTAAACCTAATTTAGATAGAGTGAAACCATCCACGCCAGATGCCATGGCAAAACCATCATATAGTACCCCAGCTCAGCCACCTAGTAGGCAAAAAATTAACCATCAGCCTACCAGGACGCCGTTTGTGGGCAAACAAAGCATGAGCTTAGTTCCCCGCGTAAACCTACCCCCGGAGGCAACCCAATACACTATAGTTTTAACTGGTGTTGCTCCCTTAAGAGATGGTATTAAGGAGACACATGGGGACCTGCATAATAAGGCGATATTTTGGCTAAAAGAACCGTCCCTTACCACCATCATCTCCAACAGAAATTCTCTATGTAAGGAGAGTAGATTGGGTGGGTAATGGTACCAAAGATCTGGAAGGGGACTGTATCTTAATTTCATTTAAAGATCCCTGGGTGGTTGATTTTATACGACGGAAAGCCAGATTTGCCCGCCAGGGTGATGTACAATCCCTGGGCCTTGCGTATTTTTATCCACACAGACATAGCAACTAACGCCTAGGCCCAACTCATTTGAGAGTAAGAGATGGGAGGTATCAAGGGTTAAGAACACCTCACATACAGCAGTACCCCCTACTTTTTAACCACTTTGGGCCCCTGTCTGACTTGGAGCAGATAGATTGACTGCATGCACCAAGAATGAAGAATAAGCCTGTTGACGTTAGTGGGAATGAGGCACATATATTACATCAAGCCCCAGTGGCACTTGAATCCAGCGATCAGTTTGTACCTGGTGCAGTGGAAATAACAGTGGCTATGGTAGAGGGGGAAAGTCTGGATAAAATTGATATAGAAGAAATAGGGGAGAGAAACATGTTTACACGGACTACCCTAATGACTCCCCTGTCCACCGCTAATCTCGCACAGAATACAACAGTACCCACTCCAGAAACATTCAATATAGTGTCCTGGAATGTTGCGGGAGTTAAGGGTCGCATGGACTCTGAGGATTGGCTTGAGTGTGTTGATAAATATGATGTTGTTGTACTACAAGAAACCTGGGCAACCGAACCGATTCATAAGGCAGGCTTCATAAACATTTTTAAACCCGCCATCAAGAGTAGTAAAGGGCGAGCATCAGGGGGCCTGATAACGTGGGTAAAACAGGCGTCGGGATATAACATCACCGAACTTTATGAGGATAATCCTGACCTACTGGCCATCAAACTGAGCAAGGGAGGCGGACAGGATATGATCATTATTAACATTTATTCACGTGGCCTCCCAGGTGGTCGGTGCCCTGCCATTGTGGATGTCCTGGACAGACATCTACCTGGATTGAGCAAAGACACTTTAATTCTTCTAGCGGGTGATCTGAACTACACAATTGAGCCGCTCTATGTTGCAGGGGATAGTTGGGGGTCCGCTGAGGATGCAACATGGAACATACTGGACTTATTGACCAGTAAAACTGTCAAAGCAACGGAGGCTGCCTTGAACTGGACTGCACTATGCCTCACTTGGGGGTTAAGGGCAGTAAATGGACGCTCTCTCTCAGATCTTGGTGCCAACTTTACCTTTGACAATGGACTGAGGAAGAGTCGTATAGATACCTCCTTTTGAAAATGGAATTCTGGTCACTGATGGTCGATATGGAAGTCGTCCCTCGCCCAGAAAGCGACCATAATCCCCTGTCACTGAAATTAAGGCTGCATGGTATTGAAAGACTGGAAGACCCAGTTCTCCAAGGGTCAGGGGTTGCTGTCCTGTCTAATGATCGCAGGAGGCTGAAATGGTCAAACCTATTAGGAGATGAGACCCTACAGACCAATATTAAGAATGTGGTTTTGAATGCATTAAATGAACTGATGTTAGAGGATACAGGGAGGGGCAGTTTAGAACCTAACACCATTATGGGCCTGCATGAACGCTGTTTTGACCAGCTCAAGCTTCTTCTTTCTAAGCCATGCCAGAAGGGTACAGTACGACCACACGGTATTCGGGAAAAGTGGTACAATAAAAAATGTAGGGAGGCTCACAGCAATCTTGTTAACACTGTCAAATCTAGAAATATGTGTGCTGTAAAGATGGCTAGGGCCTGGTATAAAAGAGCACAGTGGGAAGCTAAAAGGGAGTGGGAGGATGGCTATTGGGCCGATCTCTTGGATGCTTCCAAGATGAACAACCAGACTAAATTTTGGGATATAGTAAAATGGGGAAAGGATGTTGATTCCCGTACTCCAACCAATCATGTGTCCCCGGAAGATTGGATAAAACACTATTCGACCCAATTTAGTATGGAGGGCTCTGATCCTACGCCTATGTTGGATAAGTTGTACATAACGCCCACATGCGGGGAAAAATTGACCTTCACTAACATTGAGGCGGAGTCTGCCCTCGGTTTGACTCAGCGGGGGAAAGCACCGGGGTTGGATCTTATACCTGCAGACTTGTTCAAAGCAAATACCGACCTCTGGGTGCCATATATAACCAACATAGCCAATGCGATAGCGAAAGGTGCAAGTATTCCCAAATCATGGAAGGGGGCAGAGATTCTCCCAATATACAAAAAAGGAGACAGGTCAAATCCGGGCAACTATCGCCCGATTAGTTTAATTGACTGCCTCCAAAAGGTCATCGCACGAATGATCTTGGCTAGAGTGCAAGGGTGGATGGAATCGGAAAATATATTGTCACCTATGCAGGCAGGCTTTAGATCGGGGACGAGCACTATTGACCAGGTGTTTCGATTTTGTTTAATTTTCTGGAAGGTGGTTTTGCTCGGCGGTGGCACCATTTTTGCCGCATTTATAGACCTGAAGTCAGCCTTCGATTTAGTGCCTAGGGCAAACTGTGGCGGGTACTGAGAGATCTTGGGTTACCAGGAGAACTACTTGAGTTAATTATCAAAATGCATGAGTAGAACTATGCAAGGGTGAGGTGGGGAGGCCAAGGATAACGTACAGATTCTTTCCCAGTCACTCGTGGAGTTCGCCAGGGGTGTGTCCTTGCGCCCACACTTTTCCTGCTCTTTATTGAACAGGTAGTCAAATTTTTTTCAGCTATCCCTACCGATGCCCCATCGTTGGCAGGGACAAGATTCCCTATGCTTATCTTTGCCGACGACACTCTACTCCTATCTAAGACACGGAAAGGCTTACAGCGGGCCTTGAACTGCTTTGAGGAGTTTTGTGTGAAAAATGACCTTCAGGTAAACGTGGGGAAAACCAAATTCATGGTTTTAACTAGGAATAACTTTGTCCGTAGCAATGTAACTATGAGTGGGGTCAACCTGGAACAAGTTGAAACCATGACCTACCTAGGGGGTAAACAGACATAATATCGAATCCAAAATATCGTTTGGACAAAATATTGAGTAAAAAATATAGACTAGCCAAAATATCGACCAGACATAATATAGATTACAAAATATCGAGTAATATCGATATTAATAGCCAAAATATCGAATCAAAAATATAGACTAGACATAATATCGACTAGATAGAATATAGACAAAAAAAAAATCGAAAATAAGGTAGTTTTTAATATTTTTTAATAATTGTGTAATATAAATCTGTAGCGGGTTGTGGGTTTATAGGGGAATAGGGTGGGAAGTAATTTAATTATAATTAATTAATTATGTAAATTAATAATAATTGTTAATTACTTATTAATTGGTAAATAATTAAAATATAATTGGTAAAAAATTATTGATTAATAATTAATTTTTAGTAAATTAATTTCTGTAGCGGGTTGTGGGTTTATAGGGGAATAGGGTGGGAAGTAATTTTATTATAATTAATTAATTATGTAAATTAATAATAATGTTAATTACTTATTAATTGGTAATTAATTCAAATATATTTGGTAATTCATTATAAATATTTAATTGATAAATAATTAATAATCAGTAAATTATTTTCTGTAGCGGGTTGTGGGTTTATAGGGGGATAGGGTGGGAAGTAATTTTATTATAATTAATTAATTATGTAAATTAATAATGGTTAATTAATTATTAATTGGTAAATAATTAAAATATAATTGGTAATTAATTATAAATATTTAATTGATAAATAATTAATATTTAGTAAATTATTTTCTGTAGTGGGTTGTGAGTTTATAGGGGGATAGGGTGGGAAGTAATTTAATAATAATTAATTAATTATGTAAAATAATTAAAATTGTTAATTATTAATTAATTTATAGTCATTTTAACCACTACGCTATCCAGCGCTTTCCCTACTGTTGCACCCATTGGAGTGGGAATAGTAATTTTAACCCCTACGCTATCCAACGCTTTCCCTACTGTTGCACCCACTGGAGTGGGAATAGTAATTTTTACCCCTACGCTATCCAACGCTTTCCCTACTGTTGCACCCACTGGATTGGGAATAGTAATTTTAACCCTTACGCTATCCAATGTTTTCCCTACTGTTGCACTCTTTGGAGTGGGAATAGTAATTTTAACCCTTACGCTATCCAATGTTTTCCCTACTGTTACACTCTTTGGAGTGGGAATAGTAATTTTTACCTCTACGCTATCCAGCGCTTTCCCTACTGTTGCACCCACTGGAGTGGGAATAGTAATTTTTACCCCTACACTATCCAACGCTTTCCCTACTGTTGCACCCACTGGAGTGGGAATAGTAATTTTTACCCCTACGCTATCCAACGCTTTCCCTACTGTTGCACCCACTGGAGTGGGAATAGTAATTTTTACCCCTAAGCTATCCAACGCTTTCCCTACTGTTGCACCCACTGGAGTGGGAATAGTAATTTTTACCCCTACGCTATCCAACGCTTTCCCTACTCTTGCACCCACTGGAGTGGGAATAGTAATTTTTACCCCTATGCTATCCAACGCTTTCCCTACTGTTGCACCCACTGGAGTGAGAATAGTAATTTTAACCCCTACGCTATCCATCGCTTTCCCTACTGTTGCACCCACAGGAGTGAGAATAGTAATTTTTACCTCTACGCTATCCAGCGCTTTCCCTACTGTTGCACCCACTGGAGTGGGAATAGTAATTTATACCCCTACGCTATCCAACGTTTTCCCTACTGTTGCACCCACTGGAGTGGGAATAGTATTTTTTACCCCTACGCTATCCTGCGTTTTTCTACTGTTGAATTCACTATAGTTGTTATAATAAATTTTAACCATTTTGCTATGCTACGGTAAAAATATTATATATGTTTAGTTAATAATATGTATTTATATATATATATATATATATATATATATATATATATATATATATTTATTTATTATTTTTGTTATATATTTTTGTAATTTACATAAATTATTTATTAATATTACATTTATTTAATCATTTTAACTAAGTTTATATTAAATATATTTATTATTATATTAGTTTTAACTTAATTTAAAGACATATAAAAAAAACGATATTTTGACAGTCTATATTATTTACAGTCGATATTTTAGAGTCGATATTTTTGTACTTACCTGTATGAAGATAGAAACTCGATATTTTGTCCCTAGATATTTTGTCATCGATATTTTTGTAACTCGATATTAATGGGCTCGATATTATTTCAGTGATCCACCTAGGGGTCACTTTGGAACGCCGCTTGCTATGGAAAGAGCAAATCGCTGCTCAACAGCTAAAATTTGCCCAACTCACCGGCTGTCTTTTGCGAGAGCAGAAGAGATCCATAACAAAACGGGTTACCCCAGCCTTGAAAATTTATGATACCAAAATAAATGCTGCCATACTCTATGGCGCTGACCTATGGGGATTCATGGATCTCTCGAGTCTCTACAAAACCCAGTGTAAATTCCTCCGGAACTTGGTAGGGTTACCCCTATCCTCTCCATCGATACCTCTTTGCCAAGATCTGGGTTGCCTTCCAATTAACGATATGGCAAGATTTAGAGTAGTGGCTCTCTGGAGGCGTTTGTGGACTTCCCCGGATCTTACTCTTTTTGCAAAGGAGTTAGCAGAAGTGAGGTCGATGGGGGGCTCTGGAAGAATCCCCTGGCTTCGCTCTGTAAAAAAGAGCCTACAAGATATGGGATTAGAACACCTGTGGGCTTCTCCTGGTACCAACACCTTTCCATCAAAAAAGGAATTCAAGGAATTATATTGGGCCTCGGTTCGCCAATCCCTGGTAACTGCTTCCAGCTCTGGTAGTCTTACGGGAAGATTCCTAAGCTTCAAGCTGGACCCCTCCCGCGAGACTTATTGGGATACCATCACCAGACCACTGGACAAGAAACTTTATCACCAGTTTCGAGTAGGTGCCCTGCCGCTGAATTCCTTTACATCAACTTGGGTCAAAGGAACAACAAGCTCCTGTTGTTGGTGCCCAGGCCAAAAGGAAACCGAGGGTCATCTCCTGTTTTCCTGCCCTCTGTATTCAGAGTCTCGCACTAAATGGATAAAACCCCTGTTTCAGCGCCTCTCATACAGAAGGTCTTCTGAGGCGATCTGGGTCCTAAAAACTAATACCTCAGAAGTATTTGTGGTATGCTTGGCTAAATTTTTAGGCTGGGCGTGGGCTATAAAGGCCAGAAGGAACTCACATTATTAGTAGGTTTAACTATGATATTTTCCCCAATGCATTTATTTTGTAAGCTGTATTGTGTATGACCCAATTAATCCTGTAAATTGTAATTTGTACATTTGAGCTTTTCTAAGGCCAGGTTTATCTTTGTCTTTGTAACTCATGGATGTTTAATAATTATTTTTAGCTGTGATTCTAGTATAACTGAAACGCAATACGACAATATGGTTATTGTTTTCCCAATCAATTGTCTAGTGGTTAAAATGCCCTAAAATGTTTTAAACTTTGTCTTTTATGATTTTATCATCGAAATAAAGACTTTAAAAAACCTGAAAAAACCTGACACAACCGCGAGCTGACTCATAGCGGTGATTGTAGAAAGCCTATCTATTTTGATAATAAAATTCAAGTCACTGATTCTTTTTGGATTTATTTAGTAATTATTTCTCCTTTGTCACTGTCCCATGAGCCTTAAGCATTGAATTGCCTAGGTTGTTATCTTTCATAAACCACTTGTCGAACATTGCATACAGACCGGTCACACCGAGGATGACCGACAATGGACAGTGTTGAATGTATTAAAATTGCCCCCACGAGTTGTCAACATGTCTCTTTTGCTGAATAAATTGGAGTTAAAAATGATAATCTGCTTTGACAGCATCCGAAATGGACTTAATCGCGCAGAAGACTGGACTTTTCTTTTAAAATCATGAACAATTCAAGTTATGACCGTCACACTTTTACAATTCTGACCTGTGCTCTACATTTCTGTGTTCTTAATTGTTAATACAGATGCATATGAAATTGCCTAATTCTTCACTATGTTGTATCCTCTATTCCACTATTTCTTCTTTCAATGTTGCTAAAATTTGAATTCTTATACTGCGTCGGTCGGCTGACCACGCCTATCTGTATAATTATTCGGCATATCTTTTTGAGTACTTATTAATAATTGTCCAATGTTCTTCATCACGCTATGCAATTGTTAATACTTTTATTGTTTTCCCAGCTGTTTCTTGTATCCGGCTTTGACTATTTATTAAAAATTCTCAACCGTGTGGTTCATTTGTTTCTCTATGCAAGTCTTTAACCTCTTTTTTCTACTCTCAACTGTCTCCTATATCTGGTGCCATTCACATCTCCAATCGGGGTAATTTTCACAACCTCATCCCGTATTCATCCAACATGGCCACCGTGGCTGCACGCGCCTCACTTTACTTGATTTAAGCACGGGGCTATGCCCCCTAGTTAGACCACCAAGCTCGAGCAATTGCGGAAGCAGCTTACGGCTATTGTGCAGTCTCGTAAGGTAAGAGGCAATTCAAAATTTGCAAACATTCGTGACAAGAATTTTCAATTCTATTAAGGACAAGGAGGCGAGGATTATGCTATCTCATTTCTTTAATGAAATGCCCAGCAGCCATAGAAACAAATAAACTACAATACCCAGAAACACATTGAAGGACTGGGTTATTTAAGACCCAGCGGTGCCAGGGGACAACACCTGAAACCTTCGTGGGTAACCTGTTCCGGCGTACAAATGACAGAGACACGGGACACTTCCTTCGGCGTCAAAGATTCGAGGTTTATTTACTGCAGGGAACACAGAATTCACGAGAAGTACACAACGGGTATGTTTTCGGGATCTGCTTCAATTTGCTACTGTGGATCGCTCCTTTTTATACCCATTTCTCTCATAGGTTAACATGGTACACAAAGGTTTACAACTTGGTTCCCATAATTATCCCCGAGAGGGGTCGCTTTGATGCATTCAAGGTCCGGAACATACGTACAGAAACATTCGTGGTTCCCACCTGTAAAAACCCATCTTCCCACCATTAGTACATTCCAATCGGCAGTAAACAGATCGAAGAAGGAACAAGGACAGGTGCAGAGGAAGGCAGAAACAGTGGGGAGATCGGAAAGGGTGTAAAAGGGGGTGGTATCGGGAAACACGAGCTACAGGCATCAAAGAGACGTGCCTAATGAGATGCACGGCTGAGACAACAGACCGGCACGGCAAGATGAGCCTCGAGCGGGGCCATCTGCCTTACAACATCATCCCCCTCATCATAAAGACACTTTCAAGGGAAACGTGTCTTCCGCAAGAGTCTTGGGAATCCCAGGGTCGCGAAGCGGACAGCGTCCGTTCGCTGGCTACTTGAGGGCAAGAGACAAAATGGATGCCATATCTAAGATGGAACCCGTGGGTACAGATGTATAAACCCACGAAACAGACGAACGGTTTAGGTTAGCACAGCGAAACTGCGTACACCCACTAAACTCGTCATTTGCGGTTCGTAGATACCAGACTCGACCATATTCGTGCGAGTCGAAAACACCACTTACAATCGTCACGGAACCTCAGACGCTCCTTTTGCCCTCATGTAGGCAAGCACTAGTCAGAATCATATTCAATATTCATCAGACCATCTAGATGTTGCTGCAACATAGCTCTGTCCAACCGAGCTCCTTTGGTAACAGGCGGCTGTCTTATACACGTTGTAGCACAGAGGTCACATAAGGCAGGACCACACTGCACACAAAGGCAACACGTGAACAGGAACACTACAACAACTCCGATGATCATCAGAATCTTCCAACCCCAAGTCGACATCAGGCCCCAAAACCACCCAAGTAGCGTCCAATCCCCTACGTCCACGTGTATGGACTCAGAGATCTTATGCAACCTTGAGATGGCTTGATAGACGGTCGGAGCGTTATCTGGAATGAAAATGCAGCAGCTCGAATGGATCACCTTACATACCCCACCTCGATCTGCTAAGACCACGTCTAAAACCATACGGTTTTGTAACGTCATGAGCCTTTCCGCCTGAAGTTCTGTGGTGATATTACCAAGGGCACTGGCAGTGATATTAGCTGTCGATTCCACCACACGAGTCAACTGTCTCAGGTTCCTACTATTAACCATAGGTCCCCAAAACGGGAGGAAACCCTTGAAAAAGTCTCCTGCCTCTTGACCGGCAGTGTCCTCTTCGCTAATCACGCCTCTCACAACTCTAGTCTTGTGATAATCTGCATCTACAGTGAACGTCGGAGGCAACAGATTTGCGATAAAACATGAGCCCACAAAGTCGGAGGGCAACCATGTATACGCACGATCATGGCAGACAAAGTATGTACCCTTGGCAGCCAGAAACACAGGGGACGAGACCATCGGCAGGATATAATTCTCGGAGCAAGCACTCTCTCCAAGACGAGCTTTCGATCTTCGACCACGACCCATTAGACAGAGATTACCAATGTGGGGTACGACCCATATCGGAGGCGAGCTTCTAAGCTGTTTTTCACTTGTGAGCGCACTATACTCGATCTTACTCAGGACCCTATAGGCTTGTACCTCTTCCTCTGGGATGAGCGATGGCTCATAGATATCTTTATCCAAATCTTCTATCGCTATAGACAAAGGCTTATGATACGAGCTAGGACCAGAGTAGGGAGAACGTGGCTCTCGACTGGGGTAAGAATCTAGTGCACTTCGAAACATTGTTTGAAATGCTCGAGCTGAACCCTGGGAACTATAAGGTAGGACCAGATATGGAATTCCCTTATCCGTGGTATGTGGCATTAACCCACACACCCAACAATTTGTAGTATTAACCACTAACTGATGCTGATGAAGGAGCTGAATAAAGGAATTATTTCTGAATTCCACACGTCTAGCCTGTTCGTGTTCGGGTAAGATATGGAAAGAATGAAGGGATGCAGTGGAGGTAGATTTAGGTTCAGAAGTAGGAGTAGGTATGGCAGAAGGTAAGAAGTACGACATCATGTAATACACCCCACCCGCCAATAGCAAAGAAACAGTCAGAAACAGTAGGAACATTTGAAACATAAAACATTTGGTACGAATAATTTGTTGCAGTTTGAATCTTTGCGCCTGAGCTTCTTCCAAGTCCATCAGCTTCGAAAACGCCATCCCCTACTACCGTCCGCAACGTTTCTTGACGTACTCCGTTCTGTGTAGCAGTAGTCAATCCCTAGGAGTTCCCAGGAACCGATGGTCTTTAGCCTAGCGCCAAGACCTGCTAACCAGAAGGAAGTACACGCGCGGCCCTACGGTACACCTGGATGCAAGGTATCTTTATTCACAATGTATATACAGACAGTCTCTTAGCTGTGAAAGTAAAAGCACATATTTGGAACGAAGCTCAATTTTTACAAAAATAATCACAATAATACGGGTGTTTTGAACTGATCGTGGCAAATGGGAAAATGCAGTTGTCAAGGGACAGAACGGAAATTTATTTGTCTCTGGTGTTAGATCGCAAGAAGTATCGAGTTTTCCCAAGACGTGTCTGTTCGTCAAACAAAGAATCCGATGAAGGAACAGAGTTCTGCCGATCAGTTGATTGTTCTAATCCTGAGTCTTGTGATGTCAAATGCTCAACAATGTCTTTCTGCTGCACTGAGGATTCTCCGACAGGCTGTGCGTCGCTAAAGGGTACAAAAGTCTGTGGTCCTTCGGTTTCAGATGAAGCAATGCCCTTCCTCACCCACGAGTCTGCCGGTAAAGGTATAGGAACCTTCTTAGTATGGGTGGCATGCACCCAATTTTTCCACCCTTCTAAACAGACGGCAGTTCTCGTGGCAAGGAGGACCTGGTAGGGTCCAGTGAAGCGGGGTTCCAAGTTCTTTTTTCGGGCAAAGTTGCGGGTGACCACCCAGTCCCCGGGTTGGAGCTGGTGGCCTGGACCCTCCGTCTGCGTCGGCAGTGCTTCGTAAACCTGTTGGTGAATTAACCTCAGTTTAGCAGTCAGATCATGAAGATAATCAATCAACATTGGGTACTCAAGATTAGAAAATACACCCGGTCTAGGAAACCCCCAAACATTCGCAGGACGGCCGAACACTATTTCATAGGGACTGAGCCCTACTCGGGAGTGTACTGTCGTCCTTGTTGACAACAAGGCAAGGGGCAAAGCGTCAGGCCACGAAAGACCAGTCGTAGCCTGAATCTTAGCCAGTTTGAGTTTAAGGGTGCCAATATACCCTTCAACCAAACCTGCTGACTGGGGATGATTGGCGCTATGGAATTTTTGATTAATTCCAAGGCCCTTACACACACTTTTCATCACACTCCCTACAAACTCACTTCCGTTATCAGACCATACAATTCTGGGCATTCCATACCGAGGAAAGTATTCCTTCAGCAGGATTTTCGCAGTAGACAGGGCAGTATTGTCTTTAAGAGGGTAGGCTTCAATCCATCGGGAGAATGCGCAAACCACAACTAAAACGTATTTCAGATTATTGCATCTCTCCATATGGATGAAGTCTAGCTGGATTACTTCAAAGGGATATGAAGGGGGAGCAAAATGGCCAGGAGGTGTGGGGGTCCCCTTTCCGGGATTGTATAACATACATATCATGCAATTCTTCACCAATCTCTCGGCACACTTCGTAATACCATCATTCTTCCACACAGGAGACAACAACTTACAAATACCTTTCGCACTAATATGTGCTAACCCGTGTGCCATTGTCACCACAGCCAGCACATACGCATCTGGTAACATCCACCTCTTGTGCTCCGACAAATCGACCCAGCAACCATTCACATCCAACTTTCCCGTACTCTCTTTCCACTTCGTCTTTTCAGTCTCAGTGGCCTCATTCTGAATTGCTTTCACACTCTCGATAGTGTCCTCACACATGCTAGTCTCTGTAGGCCACCTAACCGAACTCGTCACATACATTCTAGTGCTAAGGTTCCGGGCAGTCTCCTTAGCAATCTCATCCGCGAACGCATTATCACGACCAACATCATCCGTAACCTTACGGTGCGCACTACATTTAACAATCGCCACTTGCTTAGGTAACGTAAGTGCATCCAAAAGATCATTCACAAGCTGTCCATGCTGAATCTTCGTACCATGCGACGTCATAAAACCTCTCTCTCTCCACAATCGTCCAAAGCTATGAGCGACGCCAAAGGCATATTGGCTGTCGGTAAACACATTCACTCGTTTCCCTCTCGCCAACACACACGCTCTAGTTAGAGCGATCAGCTCTGCAGCCTGGGCAGAGTTCTGATTCAGTCTTGCAGTTTCCACGACAGTATTCAAAGTTACAACAGCATACGCAGTCGTCACATCACCATTCGGCAATTTAAAACACGAACCATCCACATACAAGGTCCCATCGGGATCTTCCAAAGGAGTGTTTTTAAGGTCCACTCGACCTTTTGTTTCCTCCTCAGTCCTTAAATAGCAGTCATGGGCTGCTACTTCATCTGACTCTGTACTAATTGGCAACAAAGTCGCCGGGTTCAGGACATTACATCGTTTTATCTGAATATGGCTTGCCAACAACGTCAGCTCGTACCCTGACAACCTCGCACTCGTCAAGTGCTGAGTTTTCGTACGATTCAAAAGAGTGTCAACTGCATGCGGAACCATCACCGTAAGCATATTATCCATGACCAATCCTGCTGATTGTCGGATGGAGACCGCGGCTGCCGCTGTTGCTCTCAAACAACTCGGCAATGCTCTAGCTACCGGGTCCAAGGTCGAGGAAAAATAGGCACATGGACGTTGTTTATCACTGAAAGGTTGCGTTAAAACACTCAACGCACAACCTTCCCTCTCGTGAACGTATAGTGTAAACGGCTTGCTATAGTCAGGAGTACCTAACACAGGAGCCGAACACAATGCGTCACGTAGTTCAGAAAAATTTTTCGGACATTCTTCCGTCCATGGTAAAGGAGTCGAAACATCCTTGCACGTAAGAGCCACCAATGGTTTCGCTAACAATGAAAAATTCGGAATCCACTGTCTGCAGTATGACGTGATACCTAGAAAGGCACGCACATCTCTTTGGGTTGTCGGCACAGATATGCGCGCAATGGCTGCAATTCTCTCTGGGGTCAACCTTCTTCCCTCCTTTGACAATAAGTGACCTAGATAGGTTACTTCTTGACAACAATATTGAAGTTTAGAAGGAGACACCTTGTGATGTAAGTCACAGAGATGCTGCAACAATGAAATAGTGGCAATTTTGCAAATGTCCCGAGTATCTGCAGCCACCAATAAGTCGTCGACATATTGGATCAAAGCCGCACCAGCCGGCAACACAAACGCATCTAGTTGACCCTTCAAGGCTTGACTGTAAATTGATGGACTCTCACAGTAGCCCTGAGGAGCACGTTTGAAGCGGAAGCTACGGCCACCAAGAGAGAAACCGAAAAGGTCTCTGCTTTCTTCAGCAATCGGAATACTGAAGAACGCATTCTTCAGATCGATTACTGAAAACCAAGATGCAGAAGCTGGAATCAGAGTCAGTAGCGCCGTGATGTCAGGCACAACAGGGAACTGAGGAATCACAATTTTATTGACCTCCCGCAAATCGATAACAAAACGATAAACAGGTGGTTTAGAAGGATCGGTACGTTTCAGGATAGGCAGTACAGGG
Source organism: Lissotriton vulgaris (assembly GCF_964263255.1). Taxonomy (NCBI): domain Eukaryota; kingdom Metazoa; phylum Chordata; class Amphibia; order Caudata; family Salamandridae; genus Lissotriton; species Lissotriton vulgaris. The sequence continues at coordinate 758,029 of NW_028240613.1, read as the reverse complement.
CTGTTGCACACGTTTCCCCGAGTCTCCTCAATGACATCTTTCTCGATCAAATCATAGATGATCGCCAACAATGCTCGTTCACCATCAAGGGAGATACGATACTGGGGAATACGAGGCAATCGCACATTAGATTTCACGTGAACAACATAAGGGGAGATGTCGAGCAGGCCCACGTCATTGGGACCTGTTGCCCACAAAGATGCAGGAAGAGAACTCAATTCCGGTGGGAGCTTATCGAGAGACAAATACATAGGAGAGACAACTCTCTCACCCAACGTAAGCTTTACTCCCGCAGGAGAACAATACAAAGTCGCATACAGACGTTTTAGCAAATCCAGGCCCAAGAGATTTTCACCACATCCAGTGGTCAAAATCAACGGAGCTTCGAGCTCACGTGGCCCAATCGTGAGTGGCAATGGGCACGAAACCGGATTGCTAACAGGGGCGCCAGAGAATCCAACGGAAACATTTGTTAAGCCAGACAAAGGTGCGCCAGGGAGTTTCGAATGCATGATGGAACTTTTCGCTGCACCAGTGTTCAACAGAAAAGGCTCAACGACGCCCGAGGTGGCAACTGCGACGTAAGGCCCTCTCTGATCAACCGGAACTGATACCACTCCCTCTCCTTGTCTACGGCTGTCCTAGTAATTACCGTCGTCAGCATCCTGATCGACGTAATAATCATCTACGTTGTACTGCGCAGATCGTCCTTGCGATGATCCACGTTTATCAAAACAATTGTTAGAATTTGATGAATTGTCTGAACGATCGTTGGGAGCACCTCGACCCCTACCACGTGATGTCTGCTGAGCACCACCACGACCTCCTCTAGATGTGTTACTACTATTACGCTCATTTAGAACAGGACAATTGAATTTTAAGTGACCCTCCTGTCTACAATAGGCACACTGATTGTACCCTAATGAAGATCTTTGCGAAGAGGAGTCATTTCGCGATTGCGACCTATTAGATTGCGACTGCGATCGATTACGTTGTTGCGAATCATTCTGATTCGAGCGCGGAGGGTACGCTTGCTGCAACAACACCTTAGTTTTAAGTTCTTTCGTCTTCTTATCGGCACGATCATTCTCTTCTTTCTCCCTATTCTCATAATATTGTGCCGTAGCCAATATTTGAGCAGACGTAGAAACAGCCCACGCACTCTCAGAATTTTTTAATTTATTGCTCAAGTCGGGCAATAAGTTTGAAACAAATTTATCCACAAACAACCGCTGACCACCCTCGGTACTCATATCCTGTCCACTATGGTCGATGAATGCCTCCTCAAATCTCGTAAAGAAATCGGAGACACTCTCGTCTTTCTTCTGTCTGCAAGCTGACAACTTGTCCCAGTTCACCCTCATAGCTGGCATGAGCGTTTTCATCAAGGTAATGATTCTCTGAGGGAGATCAGTAATGAGCTGTTCAGGCTTAGCCCCGCCAACTTGTCGTGTATCTGCCGCAATAAGAGCTGCCCAATCTCCACCTAATTCGTTTGCATGATTTTCCTGACGAATCTTAGCCCATACCGGTTGCGGTACGACGTTGCCAAACAGCATATCGATATCGGCAAGATTCATTATCGTCGCATCTACGAGCTGCGACAACTCCTTGTAATACCCTGCAGGGTTTTTGCGAGGGTCAGGCAAAGACTGCTTCACCTGTAAAACTTCTGATCGTTTCCATGGGAGATGTATCCATACTCTCTGGAAATGTGCCACTACCTGAGGTTGAGCCTGAGGATTAGCTGCCATCCATACAGGTGGAACTTCACGCATGGGAAACTGACCAGACGGATCTAACTGTCTCTCAACATCCTCAACGAACAATGCTTGAGGTATCGGAGAGGGGCGGAAAGCTAATAATTGCTCGATGGCACGTCGAACATTGGTACCCACCACCATTCCGCTCGAAAACTGAAGCTGTAAGTTAGTCACAGCAGTTAATACATCTTCCGATGCATCTGCCGATATTTGATCGCGCAACACTTTGCACATTTCTTCAAAAACATACCTCTGTGTCGGTATATTGAATTGACTGAACGTATCCAACACCGAACGTGGAGGATTTCTATGAGGATGTAACATCCATGACATCGCCATATTGTACAACGCGGCACGTTCCCTATTACCAGGAAGCTGACTACGTCTTTGTGGACCGTCCGAATCAGCGGACTCAAGAATAGGTCCAAGAGAATTGAAAAAGTTAGCAGCCATTGAAGGGGTACGACGTCGAGTAGTTGGAGAAGTATACGATAGAGTAGAAACGAGAGAAGGAGTGGAAACAGAAGAAGCAGTAGGAGTAAGTAGAACAGGAGCAGTAGCGGGAGCAGGAGTATGTGGAAGTGCAGGCGGAGGAGCAGTAGGAACAACAATAGGCAAGGGAGCAGGAACAGTCGGAAGAACAGGTTGAGGAGCAGGTACAGGAGCAGGTACAGGGGGAACCACAGGAGCTGCGGTACCCTGTGCATACGGAGGTGGTGACTTCATAAGATAGGACATTAAAGGATCCTCAACTAATTCCTCCTTCTTATCCGACTCCGTTGGCAGAGCGGGATAACATTTATCTATAGTCATACGCTGAAGCCTGTCAAAAACTTCCTTTTCCTTATCCTCCTTATCACGCTGAAACTGCTCTGCTTTCTTTACAATAGTAGCAACACCATCTCTCTGATTACGTTTAGTCTGTCTGATCTCTTTCTGTCGGGCTTCTTTACGCCACAACCGAAAGGCATCAAACATGGCCGGCCTTGACTTTTTCTTAAACAATTTTGCCTCGAGGTTATCTAAAATCGGGGTCTCGAAACTACCATGAGGTGGCCAACTAAGGACACCATCCTTTTTAGTGTAACGAATCCAATATTCATTAAAGGTAATAGGACCTAACCCATGCTTACTGTAAAGTTCGTAAGTTGGAGTTCCAACCGGAGGTATCGGACACGAGTCCTCCAGTCGGGAATCCGTACCACAACGTCTGAAACAACTGAACAAAGTACTACGACCAGGCATCTTGCACACTAGCCAAGTTTCACAAACTTCAAGGGTTACGGGATTTACCAAGTCCCAGCAAAGAGCAAAAACCCTCGGTTTTTGGCGACTGCAGACGTCAAAGAACACAACAAAGAACCAAGTACTAAGAACCACAAATGCAATGGAACCATGCAACAACTAAGCAACTACAACCAAGGACTCTGGGAGCGACCCACAAATACTTAACTCAAAGATCAATGGCGGCACCAGGAAGGCCCGTCAATCGTCTCGCTGTACCAAGGTCTACGCCAGGCGCCAAAACAGGTCTACAGTCAGGGCAGCAGTCCGTCGCAGCCGTCAGGAGGCGGGAATCTTCGCGGGAAAAGTCGTCGGGCCACTTGTTTCGACAACAGGATCGATGAAGCGGAGTGCACCTTCCCTCGGAGATTTCACACGAAGTTCCTCACGATCGTCGGGCTTGGACCGGTACCACTGATGCAGCCCCACGTTGGGCGCCAACTGAAGGACTGGGTTATTTAAGACCCAGCGGTGCCAGGGGACAACACCTGAAACCTTCGTGGGTAACCTGTTCCGGCGTACAAATGACAGAGACACGGGACACTTCCTTCGGCGTCAAAGATTCGAGGTTTATTTACTGCAGGGAACACAGAATTCACGAGAAGTACACAACGGGTATGTTTTCGGGATCTGCTTCAATTTACTACTGTGGATCGCTCCTTTTTATACCCATTTCTCTCATAGGTTAACATGGTACACAAAGGTTTACAACTTGGTTCCCATAATTATCCCCGAGAGGGGTCGCTTTGATGCATTCAAGGTCCGGAACATACGTACAGAAACATTCGTGGTTCCCAACTGTAAAAACCCATCTTCCCACCATTAGTACATTCCAATCGGCAGTAAACAGATCGAAGAAGGAACAAGGACAGGTGCAGAGGAAGGCAGAAACAGTGGGGAGATCGGAAAGGGTGTAAAAGGGGGTGGTATCGGGAAACACGAGCTACAGGCATCAAAGAGACGTGCCTAATGAGATGCACGGCTGAGACAACAGACCGGCACGGCAAGATGAGCCTCGAGCGGGGCCATCTGCCTTACAACATCATCCCCCTCATCATAAAGACACTTTCAAGGGAAACGTGTCTTCCGCAAGAGTCTTGGGAATCCCAGGGTCGCGAAGCGGACAGCGTCGGTCCGCTGGCTACTTGAGGGCAAGAGACAAAATGGATGCCATATCCAAGATGGAACCCGTGGGTACAGATGTATAAACCCACGAAACAGACGAACGGTTTAGGTTAGCACAGCGAAACTGCGCACACCCACTAAACTCGTCATTTGCGGTTCGTAGATACCAGACTCGACCATATTCGTGCGAGTCGAAAACACCACTTACAATCGTCACGGAACCTCAACATGGGTAACAACCATAGAGTATGTGGTATATAAGGCCATATAGAGAGTCACTCTTCCTCTTTCTTTCGTGAGAACATATCCAGTAAAGCAGAACAAAGCCAATCCGGAAAGTCAAATAAGGAAAACAGCATCACCAATCCAGGAAGGCCAAGCAACATCAAAAGGCAACAAAGTGAAGAAAACTGAAGCCAGAACACTCCCAAGGAGCAGGCAGGCAGACAGCAGGCAGGTCGGAAACATCTTCATTTGGGATCAGATCCTGAAAAGAAGACAAAGCCGTAATACACAAACTATACAAAATATTGAGCATAGAAGCAAGGGAGGGTGAATAAACAGGATGCATACAAAGAAACATCATAAGCATAAATGCAGAATATGTATAATAATAAATGCATACAACAACGGGTGGGATAATCCTCGCCTCCTTGTCCTTAATGGAATTGAAAATTCTTGTCACAAATGTTTGCAAATTTTGAATTCTATTGCTGGACAGGAGGCTCCGATTATGCTTGTTTAAAACTGATCCACCACCACAGAAGCAACATTAGCAATAGGTTTAAAATAAAACGTCTTGAACACAGAATCAGAGGACCAATCAGCGGCCTTCATAATGTCAAACAAAGTGACCCCCATAGAGAAAGCCTTAGAAGCCATTGCTCCGCGAGCTGAATGTGCCCCAAACATAGAAACATCAATCCCAGCCTCCGCCATGAGCCAACGAACTCATCTAGCTAAAGTAGCCAGGGTGACAGGGCGGAAAGGCTTCTGCAGAGCAATTAACAACTGACCCTGCATATGTGAACGAAAAGAAGCAGTACTTACTTTGTAATCCTTGAGACATTGGACGACACACAGATTAGGACGAGCATGGAATGCAGGATAAGAAATAACTGCAGTGTTTGTCTTAGTACGTCTGGTGAGGTGAAAGGTGACACCGTCCGGCGTGAAATGACGGCCGGCTAAATCCAAAGCACGGACATCAGACACCCGCTTGCAAGAGATCAGACACAATAACATAGTTAATTTGGCTGACAGTTGCTTACGGGACAGCAAGCAATTGACAGGCCAGGCCTCCAGAAAACGGAGTACAACCGACACGTCCCATAACGAGACGTACTTAGGACGCGGGGGATTCGCAAGACGAATACCCTTGAGCAGTTTAGAAATCAGAGGGTGTTCACCTACAGGCTTACCGTCCACCGGGAGGTGGCCCGCTGAGATGGCAGAACGAAAATTGTTCACTGTGCGATACGCCAAACCAGAATAAGCCAGGGAAGCCAAAAAATTCACTATGACAGAGACATCCGCTGAAGCGGGATCAACTTGCCGTTGAACACACCAGTCACACCGGCGCTTCCAGGATCCCCTGTAGCGTTTGTGGGTGTTAGAAGACCAGGCGTCACTAATGAATTTGGAAGCGTCCGCAGAAAGGCCTGGGACTGACCAGCGTTCCCCGAAATCGGCCACGCTAGCAGGAGGAGAGAGCCTGGGAGAATCAGGGGATGCGGATTCCGAAGAGAATCTAACAAGAGATTCCACTTCAGGGGAAGAAGGAGCGGCACTGCACAACTCATTTCCAAGAGAACCGGGAACCACGGTTGAGCCCACCACAGAGGAGCAATCAAAATGATCTCCGATTGGAACCGTTTCGTGTAAGCCAGAACCCTGGGAATCATCATGAAGGGAGGAAAGGCATAACACAGAGTCGATGGCCACTGCTGAAGAAAGGCATCCCTGGCGAGGGCCTCCGGATCCGGTCTCCAACTGAAGAACAGTGGGGGTTGAGAATTGAGACAAACATATCCATGTGACATGGGCCCCAAGTCCGGAGAAGAGCGCGAAAGGCGCGGGGATGTAACTTTCAATCGCTGAAGTCTTTCAGGTGTCTGGAGTGCCAATCCGCCACTTGATTGTCGCGGCCGGGAAGATATTCTGCAATAACCGTGATCTTCTGTTGCAGACAAAAATGCCAAAAGTCCTTGGCAATCTCCGCCAGAAGCTTCGAGCGAGTACCGCCCAGCTTGTTGATGTAACGGACTGCTGACACGTTGTCCATTCGGAGAAGAATACAGCACTGGGACTGAAGGGGAGAGAAACACTTGATCGCAAAGGACCCTGCCAGGAGTTCGAGGCAGGGAAAGCTCCTGAGGGGACCAACGACCCCCAATCGAGACGGAACCGCACCGGGCTCCCCAAACCCATTGACTGGCATCTGATTCTATCACCAACTCCGGTGATGTGCCGAACAGGGCTCGGCCATTCCAAGCCTACATGTGATCCAACCACCACTGCATCTCCCATTTCGCCTCCTCCGATAGAGGAATCTGGTCTGAATACCGAAGTCCTTTCCGGAGATGACAGACTTTTAGGTGTTGTAATGCTCTGTAATGTAAAGGCGCCGGGAAGATCGCTTGATGGAGGATGCCAACAGACCGACGACTCGTGCTAACGACCTCAACGACACAGTCGGTTTGGAAATAACAGTAGTCAGCTCTCTCTTGATATAACGCACCTTCTGAGCGGGTAACAGAAGTTGACAGGTAAGAGAATTGACCTGGAAACCAAAGAAGTCCAACACTTGAGTCAGGACTAAAACCGACTTCTGGACGTTCACAAGGAACCCCACGGACTGCAAGAGATCGATGGCCCAGTTCAGATGGGTCAACAACCGAAAAGGAGAGTCCGCCAGAATGAGGATGTCGTCCAGATAAATAATCAGACGAACACCCCGGGATCGTAAGGACTCCACTACTGGCCGCAGAAGCTTTGTAAAGCACCATGGTGCTGATGACAGGCCGAACGGGAGAACCTTGTACTCCTACCATTTCCCCAGCCATTAAAACTGAAGGAAGCGCCGATGAGGTGGAAGTATTGGGACTGACAAGTAAGCGTCCTTGAGGTCCAGACGAACCATCCAATCCTTCTCGCGCAGAAGATCCCTCAACAGATGGATGCCCTCCATCTTGAAATGCCTGTAAACTACTCCCCCGTTGAAATCCCTCAGGTTGAGAACCAAGCAGGATCCTCCCCCTTTCTTTTCCACCAGGAAAACCGTGCTGGCGAACCCCTGAGGATGGCGCACGGTCGGAACTATGGCCTCTTTCAACAGGAGAGATTCCAGTTCCGCGGAAATGAACTCCTGATCCTGAGTGGAAAAGCAAAGTGGAGAGGGAGGGTGGGGCTGATGTGGGTGATGATAGAATTCTATTCGGTAACCTTGAACAGTCTCCAGCACCCAAGCATCGTTGGAGATCAATCGCCAATTGTCTAGGAAAAACTGTATCCTGCCCGCATGAGTCACACTGCATGCAGGAATTAGGCTCACCTGATGTATTGGAATCCTGGTATCCACCATAGGATCCCCCAGAACGACCTTTCTGGTACTGGCCACGTCCTTTCTTGGAATGGATAGAACTTAGATCTGTTGGAGTATCCGGAATCCTGCTGATTGCCTCTGTGGGACTGGTTTCCCCTTTGGGTGGTCTGACCACTGGCAGACGAACGTCACCTACTTCGTCCAGCACTGCCGAAAACCGGACGAAAGGCTCAGCGTAATGAGGCTTGAGCCTTGTCCAAACCACTGAACATATTCACAAACTTGGTGAGTTCTTTTAAGAACGGCTGGCCAAAGAGTAAACCTTGAGCTTCTGGACCCGCCTCAGAAGTGAAAAGTTCAGCAAGCTTCGGGGCAAGCTTCAGAAGAATTGAGCCACGACGCTCGCTGGAAAGGGGACAATTTGCGTTGCCGAGTTGGCAAATGGCCCTCTGAGCCCATTCAATCAATTCATCAGGATCTACCATCGCTGAGGATTCTTTAGCCATGAATCCAAGGTCCAGAATCTTGGTGAGCGGGCCCATAAGATCCAGAACCTTATCCTGGCAAGAGCGCCAAGAGCAGTCCAATCCCTTCTTAGGGTCTTTCGCATATTTGCGAAGATAGGTAAGCATCGTGGGATCTACCTCGGGGGTGTCTGCAAGGTGATCCGCCAGGTCTGGACGCGGACATTCGGAACGAAGGCGAGCTCGCACATCTTTGTCAAAAGGCTGGCGTATGTGAGTTTGCACATACTCAGCCACCGCAGGGGATGGAAGCCTGGCTGAGGAGTTAGGGTGGACAATGTCCGAGGGCTCAAAAGTCAGGACAGGAGGATGCGTGGGCGCATCCACAAAATGCTTTTTGCAGACCTTCTTCTTGGGAGAAGGTCTCACATGGTCAGATGAGGAAGACGAATCCTGGTCATCCGTACCCGCAGGGAAGCAGTTGAAGGCGCACCCACCTTGGGCACAGGCTTGACAGAATGCAAAGTTTTAGTCAATTTTTGGAAATCCGAAGAATGAGGGTTTTTAGGGGAGGTAGAAGACTTGCGCGAAGCAGGAACCCATCCTGCTGCTGCGCATACTGGGTCAAATGCCGCTTCAGAGGCGTTATGGCTCTAACCAAAACCTTATTGACTGAATGCTGTACCCCTTGATCAAGAGCCTCCACCAAATCATATTCTAAGGACTCAGGGGCTTCCTCCTCATCATAATAGTCATCCCCATAATAAGAAGCACTCATGGTACTCACTGAGTGAGAAAATATATACAGCCCACTGGATGACAAGAATCTGGTTTGCCAAAGGCAAAATGCAGGGGGAGTGTAAAAACCCTGACAGCAAGCCAAAGAAGCAGAAAGAACTGCCAAAACTCAATACAATATGGAGGGAGGGCTTGCTGTGCACTAAAATACACTCTAGGCAGAGCCTATGCAAAGATTATACAGCCCAAAGCCTTTAACCAACAATGGGCGTCAGAAGGGGTTAAACACACTGGCCGTGGGCGTCGACGCTGTGAAGAGGCGTCTCTCTGGAAGCTCCGTGTCTCTGAAGAGATGTGGAACGAGGAAAATAGCAACTGCGCATGCGCGGAATGCTAGAAGCCAGGCGCATTAGAAATGAGCTTGCGCTGCCGTGCGCGAGGCTCAAAAACGCCCGTCTCCCACTCCACTTATGAAATAAACAAACACGGGCGCCAAGCCCGGGCACAGGAAGGCGGACCACGTGCTTCCAAAGGAAACCGAAGGCTCGGGAAAACACGAGCCAAATACCGCAACGCCTAAGCAGCAAAATCGGAAAGCGGAAAGCGCGTGCAGCACAGATACATAAAGCGCTGAAAGCGCGAAGAGAAAGCACGCGTCAGCAAGAAATTAAAGAGAAATTCAATAACAGCAACACATGCAAGGTAAGTCAAAAGCACTTAACTGGCTGCGGAGCAGCAAAGAAAGAGGAAGAGTGACTCTCTATGTGGCCTTATATACCACATACTCTATGGTTGTTACCCATATGTTTCTGGGTATTGTAGTTTATTTGTTTCTATGGCTGCTGGGCATTTCATTAAAGAAATGAGATAGCATAATCGGAGCCTCCTGTCCTGCAATAGAATTCCCTCCTTTAAATTTCCTCTCTGTATCTATTGCTTTTACCAGGCTTTAATGCCAATTTCAAACAAAACAGGTGATGGACAGAATGTGGATCAATGTCACACATTCACCCCAGTCCAAAGATCTGGGCCCAAATCCATTGTTTTTTTGCACTCCACACCACCCTGGGTTAGACAATGGCGATATGCAAATCAGCTCTGACCCTGTGCCCCATGGGAACAGTCCAGTCCGAACTACAAAAGCCATGTCCTTCCCAGAACGGAATCAAGCATCCGAGGACCGGACCGATTTCGAGGTAACACCTCTCATCAGCCCGGCTAGCTTGACTCCAGTGGTGTGGAGTGCCCGGGACCCACGTGTGAGCATCCCCAGCGCACTTATGGTGGTATTGCAAACAATACAGGTGATGGACAGAATGTGGATCAATGTCACACATTCACCCCACCATAAGCGTGGAAGGGTATACTCAGACGTGAGTCCCTTGCTCATTGCACCATCAGGATTCAAGCAAGCCGGGCCGAAGACGGCTGAAATGCCAGAAACCGGTCCCCGGTAGCTTGTTTCCTTCCCAGTGAAAGAATTGGCTTGGTAGTTTGGTTTGCCCTGTTCCCATGATGCACTGGGCCAGGGACAGACTAATTTGCATATAGCCAGGTTCTGTAGCTGGGATGGTGCAGTGAGCTAAAAAACGGTGTTGGATTAAGCCCTGATCTCTTGACTGGGTGAGAGTATTCTGCTTAATTCAGAAACTCTGTCCATCACCACCCCCTGTTGTTTAATTATCTTGTCCACCATAAGCGTGGAAGGGTATACTCAGACGTGAGTCCCTTGCTCATTGCACCATCAGGATTCAAGCAAGCCGGGCCGAAGACGGCTGAAATGCCAGAAACCGGTCCCCGGTAGCTTGTTTCCTTCCCAGTGAAAGAATTGGCTTGGTAGTTTGGTTTGCCCTGTTCCCATGATGCACTGGGCCAGGGACAGACTAATTTGCATATAGCCAGGTTCTGTAGCTGGGATGGTGCAGTGAGCTAAAAAACGGTGTTGGATTAAGCCCTGATCTCTTGACTGGGTGAGAGTATTTTGCTTAATTCAGAAACTCTGTCCATCACCACCCCCTGTTGTTTAATTATTTTAATGCCAATTTCAACTTCCCCAGGCATTGCCCTCCCAAGACGGTTGTTCTCCAGACTATCGTTCCAGCAACCGCGCTTCCTTGATACCCCCGGAATTGCCCACCCGCACCCAGGAAGTTTGATCACAAAATAAGGTAACCACCTGGCCACCTTCCTGCCCACATTATTATCTCACATCATCACCGGGCTGTTTTTCTAAACCTTGCTCTTCCTCAATAGGAAACGATCGAGTTCTTGCCATTTTGTCCAACAGACGTGCATCTACCACTAAGGTTAGTTCTGTAGGTCAGACACAGTTTGCCGGAATCTTTGCGTTGCCATGTTCATTTCAGTCATGGAATTATAGCATGAACACTGCCGCTCCGCGCCCGTTATTATTAATTTGTTAAGGAATTATACCACGCGGCATGACTTGCCGTGCCGCACTTCCCACTTGTTTTCATTACTTTTGCGCAGCAGGTTCCATCCACGATCCAACCCGCACACGGGCCACATGAGTGAATTGCCATTTGGACACTTTTTCTGGACCCAAATAGACACAGCTTGTTCTTCTCCGCTCACAACCTTTAGCTCTGCAGACACCATTCGCGACCTCACCTGAATCAGGGCTACGTTTTAAGGATTTTGGGGGCCCTGGGCCTAATGTAGTTGTGGGGCCCCCACTCCAAACAGCTCTGATTTTATGTTCCTGTTTCAGCTCTTCTATGCCCTCTTTGATCAAATTCTAAATGTGTGTACATCTGATTTTCAGGGATAGTGATGTGTGTTTCAGTATTGTAACACAACAGCAGCTTACTAATATTACTGCAAATTATTTCTGTCACACCTTCCTATTCTTCATACGTGAGTGCCTGTATTCATCTAAAATAAACTTTTTATATGGATGTTGCATGAAATATAAGCACATTTTGTCTGCAAAATGTCTGTAATAGACTCACACAGAAAAAAATTACAGCAAAATGCTATTTAGAACAATCTGTTTAAAAATCATTCAGAGTCATCAGAGCAAGACTCCTTGCAGAACATAGCTGGCTCTATCAGGGGGCCCCTTGCAAGGCTGGGGCACTGGGCCAGAGCCCACTTTGCCCATGCCTTAAAACGTCTCTGCTTGAGTCAGTTGCTGTATTGATAATAATTTCGGCCCCACTCTGACACAGCCTTTTGATTTTCTCCGGTCACAACCTGTGCGCGTCAGTCGAGCTGTTCTTACTAGGAACACTGTGGCTATCAGTCTCACTAACGGATTTTCATTCTAAACTATTTTTTCAACTTGCGCCTTTTCACGAACCCACGTTCTATTACAGGTGTCTTTCACATTCTATACCTTCACCACTAGATATGCACTCATGCATGGTTCTTAACTAATAAAGTGCATGGTTCCTTAAGCCATATATAGATGGTCTTGACAAGCTGTACTCTCATCCTTCCTGCCTTCACACTTATGTCTGCCTTTTCTACCCTTTCTTTTCCCAACAGGCAGAAATTAAATTCAGGCATGTTATTACAACAGTTCTGATGATGATCCCATTATACGCTATAAGGGATCGAAACGCAGTCGACCACTTGTATAGTTTCACACAGTCAACCAATGTTTCCTACCAGTGTGTTAAACATCGGGGATAGCTTGTTTATGTATTACCATTGACCCCAGCTCCCGCCCACTTGTTGCCTGAAAAACGTTGTTTACTCTAAACAATTTTTCCTTTTGTGTGATTTTCTTGTGAATCGGATGCAGGATTGTGTCCCATTGTATTGTATGTTCTCTTTTTGATTATTTTTTAGGTCTCGCCTGTCGATGCGCATGCGCATCGAGCAAGCGAGACTATGGGGGCTTATCCACTCTTTATCCACTGCAAGGAATCGTGGCGATTCCTTGCAGTGCCCGTGACTTTTAAGCTCAATGCGCATGCGCATTGAGCTTAAAAGCGCGTGCACGTCCGTCTTGTTTTACCCGCTCCGCCCCCTCCACTTCCCGCTGTGTCGCATTTCTCCTCCCCCCTCCCCTCTCTTCCCTCCGTCTTGTTTGTTTATTTTACCCGCTCCGCCCCCTCCCCTTCCCGCCGTGTCGCATTTCTCCTCCCCCCTCCCCTCTCTTCCCTCCGTCTTGTTTAAGCTACTTTGTACAGTGCTCTTATGACCAGCGTACAGAAAAAACACTTAACAAAATGGAAAAACGCATTGTAAATATCTCCTATGCATCATGGGGTAGATAGATGCGTGTGTGCGTTTGCTTATGAATCCTCTGGGCTTTGCACGGGTGTCCTCACAAGAGTTTTGCAAGCGTCCAACACGTTTCCTGCCTCGTGCAATAAGTGAGGAAGCCGGTGGTTTAGGAAGCTGGCGATTGTGTGTGTTCATCTAGCGCAATGTGCTTCCGGTGCATAGCTCAGCCAGCGTTTCCAGGGAACTTTTGTTAAAACCCTAACAGGTTAAGGACTGCCCCCCCCCCCCCCTAGACGTCCTTGGGACATGCTGTAAAGGCGCAGGACGCCCGATATCAATCATAAAACATCCACTCGGTATCAGTGCCAGTGCAGGCGCACACCATATAATATATTTTAATCTCGTGTCTGAGCGCACAGTAAACATATGCTTTTATAGTTGCCATCACCTCAGTGTATGCAAGCGACTAAACTGTCCGCCTTTCAAAGTATAGAAGGGGCAGAGGCGCGTATTGCATCCCAGCGGGAAGCGCTGCTCAATTGACACACCGGACCACCAGAAATTTTGACAAAATGTCCGAGCCAGGGACAATCTGAGGGTAACGTGCATTGTTAACCAGCGTTCTCCTTTCAGCCTGTAGCATTGCTAGCTTTTTGTATCCTATTCCGATTTAGAGGCAGAAGTATTTTCAATGACGGCGCACTTAACAAGATTAGATCGTAGTATGTACATACACTGTCGAATGCAAACTGGGTGCTCACAGTAAATGAAATACGTTAGATGCCCCTTTAAATAAGTTCACAGCAAGTTTGGCCCTACATGCCTCGCATTTTCTCAATTGGAATAGTTGCCTTTACTTCCTTGTATAAGTATACTGTATACTGAGGTGATGTCCCTTTCCACAGGCCTTAACATATGGTTGCCTTTCAGGTTAGAATGATAGAGAGCGGAGCGAAGACACCCTAAAACAAGGCTAGTATGATTTTTTGGGTGTATTATTATTAGGGTGCCAACAACGAGAACTGTTCATAAGCCAAACAACTTAAATCCATAGGGAACTTCAAATATGAATCGAATGTTCACGTCAATTTGGAGCATCCTGCTTTCCCATTTGATAACGGTATGCAGCATCAGGCTGGTTGACATTTTGCTTTCGTTATGTAGACATCTGTGGGGCTGGGGCAGCCGTCGGAATTATAGCGCAAGGGTAGACAAATAATGCAGCATATTATGCGATAAACTAAAGGACTAACTTTAGTGCAATATGCCCTGGCACGTTTCTCTAACTATTTTAACGCATATGGGCGTTTATAAAATAGCGACCCAGATGCTGTATACAATGTTTCTTAAGAAAGCTAGCACTATGAGCATTAGGTGATAAGTGTATGGTTACCGGCCAATCGTTGCTTATGGCTCGATTAAGAGTTGGGTGGAAATAGATCAACAGTTTCTAGTGGACCCTCCCTCACCCTCACCCTCCCTCACCCTCACTCACCCTCACCCTCACTCACCCTCACTCACCCTCAACCCCTCACCCTCACTCACCCTCACTCACCCTCACCCTCACTCACCCTCACTCACCCTCAACCCCTCACCCTCACTCACCCTCAACCCCTCAACCTCACTCACCCTCAACCCCCCACTCACCCTCACCCTCACTCACCCTCAACCCCTCACCCTCACTCACCCTCAACCCCTCACCCTCAACCCCTCCCCCTCAACCCCTCACCCTCACTCACCCTCACTCACCCTCACTCACCCTCACTCACCCTCACTCACTCACCCTCAACCCCTCACCCTCACCCTCAACCCCTCACCCTCAACCCCTCACCCTCACTCGCCCTCACCCTCACTCACCCTCAACCCCTCACCCTCAACCCCTCACCCTCAACCCCTCACCCTCACTCGCCCTCACCCTCACTCACCCTCAACCCCTCACCCTCAACCCCTCACCCACCCTCAACCCCTCCCCCTCAACCCCTCACCCTCACTCACCCTCAACCCCTCACCCTCACTCACTCACCCTCAACCCCTCACCCTCAACCCCTCACCCTCAATCCCTCACCCTCAACCCCTCACCCTCACTCACCCTCACCCTCAACCCCTCACCCTCACTCTCACTCACCCTCACCCTCAACCCCTCAAACTCACCCTCACTCACCCTCAACCCCTCACCCACCCTCACCCTCACTCACCCTGACCATCACTCACCCTCAACCCCTCACTCACCCTCAACCCCTCACTCACTCTCACTCTCACTCATCCTCACTCACCCTCAACCCCTCACCCTCACTCACCCTCACTCACCCTCACTCACCCTCAACCCCTCACCCTCACTCACCCTCACCCTCACTCACCCTCAACCCCTCACCCTCAACCCCTCACCCTCAACCCCTCACTCACCCTCACTCTCACTCATCCTCACTCACCCTCAACCCCTCACCCTCACTCACCCTCACCCTCACCCTCACTCACCCTCAACCCCTCACCCTCACTCACTCACCCTCAACCCCTCACCCTCAACCCCTCACTCACCCTCACTCTCACTCATCCTCACTCAACCACCCTCAACCTCACTCACCCTCAACCCCTCACCCTCACTCACCCTCAACCCCTCACCCTCAAACCCTCACCCTCACTCACCCACCCTCAACCCCTCACCCTCACTCACCCTCAACCCCTCACCCTCACTCACTCACCCTCACTCACCCTCAACCCCTCCCCCTCGACCCCTCCCCCTCAAACCCTCACCCTCAACCTCACTCACCCTCCCCCTCACTCACCCTCCCTCACCCTCAACCCCTCACCCTCAAACCCTCACTCACCCTCAACCCCTCACCCTCAACCCCTCACTCACCCTCAACCCCTCACCCTCACTCACCCTCACCCTCACTCACCCTCAACCCCTCACCCTCACTCACTCACCCTCAACCCCTCACCCTCACTCACTCACCCTCAACCCCTCACCCTCAACCCCTCACTCACCCTCACTCTCACTCACCCTCACTCAGCCTCAACTACTCCCCCTCACCCTCACTCACCCAAAACCCCTCACCCTCACTCACCCTCACTCACCCTCAACACCTCACTCACCCTCACCCTCACTCACCCTCACCCTCACTCACCCTCAACACCTCACCCTCAACCTCAACCCCTCACCCTCACTCACCCTCACTCACCCTCACTCACCCTCAACCCCTCACCCTCACTCACCCTCACTCACCCTCACCCTCACTCACCCTCACTCACCCTCACCCTCACTCACCCTCACCCTCACACAGTGCAATAGTTCTCAGACCATTTCAATTAGAGCTTTTAGAAATGTTTATGGCTTTGTAATATTTTAGCATTGGCTACAGGAAACAAAAATGCTAAACATTTAC
Source organism: Lissotriton vulgaris (assembly GCF_964263255.1). NCBI lineage: Eukaryota > Metazoa > Chordata > Amphibia > Caudata > Salamandridae > Lissotriton > Lissotriton vulgaris. The sequence goes on along the minus strand of NW_028240613.1, from coordinate 741,531 downwards.
AAAAAAAACCCATAAACAATTCTAAAAGCACTAACTCTAATGGTGCGAGACCTATTGCATTTCCAATGCTTGTTGTATTTACCTAACTGATTAAATTTGTGTGCGGCTGGACACCAATGAATATAGGACTCATTGAAGGCTATATGTTATCTATATGTTACTACAGTTCTTTTAAAGGACCACTGTTGTTATTGAAACTGCTACCCAAGGTCCTTAACTACCCTTGTACCTCCTTAAACTTGGATAGATAATGATGCATTTTTCTGTGAGCCAACACCTTTATAATGATGTCGAGTAAGGAGAGCTTGTGAGCCACTCCACATCTTAGATGCTTGGGTCCAGATTTACATTGTGTTGTCCTTGCATCATGCATGGTGTTGCAAGGTCAACGCAATACTTAAGTCACCCTTATAAAACAATGCAAGGCCACCTTGTGTGGCCCTGCGTTGCTAGGTAAATCTGGAGTAAGCTGCTGCCTTGCATTACTTTACCCTGGGAAGGCGTTCCATGGGTGAATTGTGGGGGTTCTCACTCATCCACCCACTGGGGCAATTCCATATTTACAGAGACTGGTAAACCTCGGAATGTGTCAAAATGCAATGACTTCCCAGGGGAAGCACAATGAGGAGAAATATCTTTATTTCTTCTCCTTATTTCATCTTGCTAAGAGTGCTGCATTTTGAAAGAGGAAATGGCCTCTAAGGGTTGTTTTTGTGCAGGAAGGGACCCTATTCCCCCATTGCACAAGAGTGCCTGCCCTGGTGCTAGCCTGCTTATTGTGCGCCAGCCCAGGCAGAGACTTGTAATGCACCAAGTTATTGGTAAGTATGGCACATTCCTGCCCTCTCCCTTTCACGTCACGCAGCAAGGTGTCTTGCTGTGCTGCGTTGTGTGAAATATTGATAAATCTGTCCTGTGGTTTCTAGGAGGTCAGCTAATAGGGCTAGATGAGGATCACAGCACTAGAGGGCGCTGAAGGTTTGTCCCGAACACTTGCCGAGCCTGGTGTAGCCCAGACTAGAATTCAGCCCTTTTCATAAGTTTCCTCACAGTCCAGTCCACTGAAGTCCCTGAGCTCTAAAAGGGGTGCAGCCTGATGAGACCTGAAGTATGAATTCAGGAAGCATGAACGCTGCATGGTACGCGACTGCACATTTCAATCCTGGGTTTCAGGTGGTAACTGCCCGGGGCATTGTCTTAGCTAAGATATGCAGAGGGTTCGCTTCTCTATAGGGATGTGCTTACAGGATGGTGAACTAGTATAGTGAAGGGTGACTGAGTGGTTGTCTGTGTCGGCGGGAAGTAAGGACAGGAAGAGCTCAACCAGTAACAAGTTCGGCAGAGTAAGCCCACCACCCTATTGGACTGAAATGAACTCCTGATCCTGAGTGGAAAAGCAAAGTGGAGAGGGAGGGTGGGGCTGATGTGGGTGATGATAGAATTCTATTCGGTAACCCTGAACAGTCTCCAGCACCCAAGCATCGTTGGAGATCAATCGCCAATTGTCTAGGAAAAACTGTATCCTGCCCCCATGAGTCACACTGCATGCAGGAATTAGGCTCCCCTGATGTATTGGAATCCTGGTATCCACCATAGGATCCCCCAGAACGACCTTTCTGGTACTGGCCACGTCCTTTCTTGGAATGGATAGAACTTGGATCTGTTGGAGTATCCGGAATCCTGCTGATTGCCTCTGTTGGACTGGTTTCCCCTTTGGGTGGTCTGACCACTGGCAGACGAACGTCACCTACTTCGTCCAGCCCTGCCGAAAACCGGACGAAAGGCTCGGCGTAATGAGGCTTGAGCCTTGTCCAAACCACTGAACATATTCACAAACTTGGTCAGTTCTTTTAAGAACGGCTGGCCAAAGAGTAAACCTTGAGCTTCCGGACCCGCCTCAGAAGTGCAAAGTTCAGCAAGCCTCGGGTCAAGCTTCAGAAGAATCGAGCCACGACGCTCGCTGGAAAGGGCACAATTTGCGTTGCCGAGTTGGCAAATGGCCCTCTGAGCCCATTCAATCAATTCATCAGGATCTACCATCGCTGAGGATTCTTTAGCCACGAATCCAAGGTCCAGAATCTTGGTGAGCGGGCCCATAAGATCCAGAACCTTATCCTGGCAAGAGCGCCAAGAGCGGTCCAATCCCTTCTTAGGGTCTTTCGCATATTTATGAAGATAGGTAAGCATCGTGGGATCTACCTCGGGGGTGTCTGCAAGGTGATCCGCCAGGTCTGGACACGGATATTCGGAACGAAGGCGAGCTCGCACATCTTTGTCAAAAGGCTGGCGTATGTGAGTTTGCACATACTCAGCCACCGCAGGGGATGGAAGCCTGGCTGAGGAGTTAGGGTGGACAATGTCCAAGGGCTCAAAAGTCAGGACAGGAGGATGCGTGAGCGCATCCACAAAATGCTCTTTGCAGACCTTCTTCTTGGGAGGAGGTCTCACATGGTCAGATGAGGAAGACGAATCCTGGTCGTCCGTACCCGCAGGGAAGGTTGAAGGCGCACCCACCTTGGGCACAGGCTTGACAGAATGCAAAGTTTTTGCCAATTTTTAGGTTTCGCTGGGGGGCGGAGCCGTAGGCTCCTCCTCCAGAGAAATCTATTGAGTATAGTAAGGCACTATGGAACACGCCCCCCGTCCCATTGGCTCGCTCCATAAATGGAGCCTAGCCATTGGACGAGGGGCCTGTCCATCAATGCCGGACCAGACACGGGGGCGTTCCCGAGATTCTTTGGCTTTGGCGACGTCACGCGACGCCGGGAACGCCCCCGAGTCTGGTCCGGCCGGGCCGTGCTTGCTGCTGTCCTGCCTTGTGTCCCTCCTCTCGCCGTCCCCACGTTTCCCGCCTCCCTCCCGACGTCCGTGTCCTTTCCCGCCCCCCTCGTCCTCTCCCGCCCGCTCCCCTCGTCCTCTCCCGCCCCCCCCCGTGTCCTCACAAATAGTGGTATCCCGGGGGTCAACCGGCAGCTGCTCGGCACCTTGGCCGAGGCACGAAGGGGCTGCGACCGCATTGGTGGCTTTTCGGAGGCTCGTCGGCAGAGGCGCGCTCTGATTGGCCGCTGCAGTGGGCCTGTCCCCGTGAGCTGCGCCGCCGTTGGTTGGAGCCTCGCCGCGTCATCAGGATCTGCCCCAGGAGCCGCGCTGTGAGTGGCTGACTCAGTTCCTTAGACTGGAGAATGGTCTGGGATACTAGTCTGAAGACTGGGCCTGAACACTGTCCTGTGTGCACGAGCTCTAAGTCAGCCGCATCTGTTTCCTGGTGCTGGCCTTCGATACCCGGATGTCGACCTCCTTAACCCGGTTCGTCGAGAAAAGTGAAAGTTCAGAGAGGGAGAGAAAAGAAGAGAAGGGATAATGCAAGGTAAGAGACGGCTCATGGGACGGCGCTGCGCCCATCCATCACCGAGACAGTGATGTCTCAATAACACACCTCCTGCTCCGGATCAATTTAATCCAATTCATGGTGCTAAAGTGGTGTTTACCAGAAATAACTGCCCGGCAGCGCCTGTGTGTGTTTGGGGTCAGGGGGGCATGCGTTAATGCGTCTCTGGACTCAGACCTGGACATCCCATATACGGAGCAATCTCCCAGCACTGAGTGTACACGACGTGAGACACCGTAACATGCACACCCTACAGTAGCATGCACACCCAGCGTTCGAGCATGCACAAAGCACCCCAAAAACACGCGGATTACCCTATTAGGCACACACCATAATATAAACACATTGTGAAATGAGGACCTGGCATATAATACGAGCAACGTCATAACACGGGCACATTACCATCACGTGTGCACACCACTGCAACGTGCACACGGTAGCAAAACATGCACACGCCATTCTAGGTTCATACGAGTGTAACCGCACAAATCAACAACCCGTGAACAAAGCACCGCAGCATGCACACGCCACAATACACACAAAGACCACCATCCCATGAAGACAGCAGCAGAGCATGCGCTGAACACCTCAACCTGTACACACACCCAGCACAACAATGAGCACACGCACACACACTGCAACAGGCACACACTACAACAGTTTGCACATGTTGGCAGCTTTGACCTGACGTCACTGACCGTAGCTGACCCTGATGAAAGTGGCAGGCGTGCGATACTGACTGCAGCTGGCAATTACCCTCGGGATGCCAAGCTACCACGGAACTGGAGTTTGCGCCTCACACCTAATGAGGCACTAGATAGGGGGCTTGCACTCCTGGGGGGCCGGGAGCACCGAGGTCACGTGCCACTTTTTGGCAGAGCCGCCCACCTTTAACTCGGCCCTTATGTCTCTAGGAGGTCAATTCAAATCACAACATAGTACACCCCCCCCCCCCCACACCTTCCAGACTAACCTAACACATTCATTCATTCACTGACTGACGCACACGGGTCTCACCAACGCGGAAATGGGAACCGATTTATAAAGAAAAAAATCAAGTATTTGGAGGTAAAGGAGAGACATAATAAAGGTCGAGGGAGATGGGAGAGGTCAGCAATCAGAGACAAGCGTTCGTCGAGAAAAGTGATAGTTCAGAGAGGGAGAGAAAAGAAGAGAAGGGATAATGCAAGGTAAGAGACGGCTCATGGGACGGCGCTGCGCCCATCCATCACCGAGACAGTGATGTCTCAATAACACACCTCCTGCTCCGGATCAATTTAATCCAATTCATGGTGCTAAAGTGGTGTTTACCAGAAATAACTGCCCGGCAGCGCCTGTGTGTGTTTGGGGTCAGGGGGGCATGCGTTAATGCGTCTCTGGACTCAGACCTGGACATCCCATATACGGAGCAATCTCCCAGCACTGAGTGTACACGACGTGAGACACCGTAACATGCACACCCTACAGTAGCATGCACACCCAGCGTTCGAGCATGCACAAAGCACCCCAAAAACACGCGGATTACCCTATTAGGCACACACCATAATATAAACACATTGTGAAATGAGGACCTGCCATATAATACGAGCAACGTCATAACACGGGCACATTACCATCACGTGTGCACACCACTGCAACGTGCACACGGTAGCAAAACATGCACACGCCATTCTAGGTTCATACGAGTGTAACCGCACAAATCAACAACCCGTGAACAAAGCACCGCGGCATGCACACGCCACAATACACACAAAGACCACCATCCCATGAAGACAGCAGCAGAGCATGCGCTGAACACCTCAACCTGTACACACACCCAGCACAACAATGAGCACACGCACACACACTGCAACAGGCACACACTACAACAGTTTGCACATGTTGGCAGCTTTGACCTGACGTCACTGACCGTAGCTGACCCTGATGAAAGTGGCAGGCGTGCGATACTGACTGCAGCTGGCAATTACCCTCGGGATGCCAAGCTACCACGGAACTGGAGTTTGCGCCTCACACCTAATGAGGCACTAGATAGGGGGCTTGCACTCCTGGGGGGCCGGGAGCACCGAGGTCACGTGCCACTTTTTGGCAGAGCCGCCCACCTTTAACTCGGCCCTTATGTCTCTAGGAGGTCAATTCAAATCACAACATAGTACACCCCCCCCCCCCCCCCACACCTTCCAGACTAACCTAACACATTCATTCATTCACTGACTGACGCACACGGGTCTCACCAACGCGGAAATGGGAACCGATTTATAAAGAAAAAAATCAAGTATTTGGAGGTAAAGGAGAGACATAATAAAGGTCGAGGGAGATGGGAGAGGTCAGCAATCAGAGACAAGCGTTCGTCGAGAAAAGTGATAGTTCAGAGAGGGAGAGAAAAGAAGAGAAGGGATAATGCAAGGTAAGAGACGGCTCATGGGACGGCGCTGCGCCCATCCATCACCGAGACAGTGATGTCTCAATAACACACCTCCTGCTCCGGATCAATTTAATCCAATTCATGGTGCTAAAGTGGTGTTTACCAGAAATAACTGCCCGGCAGCGCCTGTGTGTGTTTGGGGTCAGGGGGGCATGCGTTAATGCGTCTCTGGACTCAGACCTGGACATCCCATATACGGAGCAATCTCCCAGCACTGAGTGTACACGACGTGAGACACCGTAACATGCACACCCTACAGTAGCATGCACACCCAGCGTTCGAGCATGCACAAAGCACCCCAAAAACACGCGGATTACCCTATTAGGCACACACCATAATATATACACATTGTGAAATGAGGACCTGCCATATAATACGAGCAACGTCATAACACGGGCACATTACCATCACGTGTGCACACCACTGCAACGTGCACACGGTAGCAAAACATGCACACGCCATTCTAGGTTCATACGAGTGTAACCGCACAAATCAACAACCCGTGAACAAAGCACCGCGGCATGCACACGCCACAATACACACAAAGACCACCATCCCATGAAGACAGCAGCAGAGCATGCGCTGAACACCTCAACCTGTACACACCCCCAGCACAACAATGAGCACACGCACACACACTGCAACAGGCACACACTACAACAGTTTGCACACGTGCATGCGCACATCATCGTGACATGAACACAGCCTCCTGGAATGCACACAAAGAGCATACAATGCACACCCTGTGACAGGCATATTTGATCACATGCACCAACCATTCTAACAAGCACAGAACGGTACCCTCTGCACATTAGCACAGCACACACCCACTGCTGGTCCTATCTAGAAGGCCTCGTTGCCAAGTTGATCTGCGGCCTGCCTTTGATCGATCATCTGGCGGCTGCTTTGCTGGACGTCAATGTCCCCTCCTGGGCCACCTGCTCTTTCAGTTTCATAGGGGGTGACATGCTCACCACTGCTTCTGAGGTGGCGACGGACACACATGCACACAGACACCCATGCACACACGCACACAAAGACACACGCACACACACACACGCTAGCCCACACACACACAGATGTACACCCACTCCCCAGGCACACAGAAGTGCATCCCACATAGCACACCTATACTGTAAGGACTGACAGCAGGTGACATCTACTCACGGTCACCTTCATAGACCCGCGCACTCTTCTGCTTCTAGGCGCTAGTCTGGTACTATGAAAGACCGAGTGCAGAGCGAGTGCAGAGCGGGAGGCTGTCATCCCCGTGTGCCTGTCCTAGGATGGGGAATGCTCAAAAGAGGTCTTCCCCTCTTTTACCTATAACCATAACCAAAACCCAAACACCCCAAGTACTACAAGTAAACATTTCCCCGTCCTTCGATCAGGCCTGCGTTAGGGCATGTTGCAGCCTCTGCTTGGTCTGGTAGGGTCCGTTGGCAATGCCCCTGGTACAAACCGGGCAATGGCCTCTTCTGGTGACTTATGGGGTCACTCACTCCCTCAGCGCGTTGTGGGTCTCCTTCTGCTGTGCTGACAGCTCTCCGCTGACAGTGGCATCTGAGCTTTACTTCCATGCCACCGTTCTCCTTTATCCTTCCATACCATATTACATGAGGTTCCTGGCTCCTTGGTGACGCATGCAAGAGCCCATTTGTGCCTTCCTCAGTGACATCACTTCTACATCTATTAACCATCCATGAGCCAATCCCGAGGTTACAATACCACTTTTCTAGTGAGAATAGCACATGAACTTCCACACTTATTCATCGCTCGAACATCAGCTGATGGATGATGTTAGACCTGACATCATTGGCTTGAGTCTCTCCTCCATGTTTTCCGTTTGCCTCTACTGTGTTACGATGTTTTGCTGGTATATGCTTTGGGCGCCGTGTCACTGCTGATCAGTGCCATAGCGCAAGTGCTCCCTATGTTAAAATGATGTATCTATGGTATCCATGTTTGGCTTATTTGGTTTACTGTCAGTCCCTAGTCTAGTGCACCAGGAGTGCCGGGGCTTGTAAATGCAAATGCCGCTCGTGGGCTTGCAGCACGTGTTGTGCCACCCACAGGAGCGGCCTGGTAAACGAATGTCTACGGGTCGGTCATTGCGAGACCCACGTGCAGTCTTGCACTGTCACGTCGGCTGCGCAGGTATACCTACCTGCCAGTCCCTTCAACCTTCCCTTAGCTTCATGTTAGTCACCCCTATGGTAGGCCCGTGGGCAGGGTGCATTGTAAGTGTAAGGTAGGACAAGCCTGACCAAGTTGGCATGTCCTGATAGTGAAGTGCCGCCATCTTAGGGCTTCACTATTGCGAGGTAGCCTGCTCTCCGTTGGATAGAATGGGCCGCCGGGGTTATTAACGCTATAATCCTAGCTGGCTCGGGGAGCATGGTGCAATGTCGAGTTTGGTATCCCTGAACTCGGGGTTTAATTACGCATCCGTTGGTGTGGATGGTTTTTAGGTTTCGCTGGGGGGCGGAGCCGTTAGGCTCCTCCTCCAGAGAAATCTATTGAGTATAGTAAGCACTATGGAACACGCCCCCCCGTCCCATTGGCTAGCTCCATAAATGGAGCCTAGCCATTGGACGAGGGGCCTGTCCATCAATGCCGGACCAGACACGGGGGCGTTCCCGAGATTCTTTGGCTTTTGCCGACGTCACGCGACGCCGGGAACGCCCCCGAGTCTCCTCCGGCCGGGCCGTGCTTGCTGCTGTCCTGGGCATCGTGAGTGTTTTTCCCCCGGCACGCTTCCCGCCTCCCTCCCGCCGTTCGTGTTCTCTCCCGCCCCCCTCACGCCCCCTGTGTCCTCTCCCGCCCCCTCCCGCCGTCCGTTCCTCTCCCGCCCCCCCCCGTGTCCTCGTAGGTGCTGCCGCCATTTTTTTTATCCGCCCGGGGGTCAACCGGCAGCTGCTCGGCACCTTGGCCGAGACACAAAGGGGCTGCGACCGCATTGGTGGCTTTTCGGAGGCTCGTCGGCAGAGGCGCGCTCTGATTGGCCGCTGCAGTGGGCCTGTCCCCGTGAGCTGCGCCGCCGTTGGTTGGAGCCTCGCCGCGTCATCAGGATCTGCCCCGGGAGCCGCGCTGTGAGTGGCTGACTCCGGGGGAACCCTCGACGTCAGCGGAGGCCAGTGGGAGCTGCGACGGGGGCCGTGCCTGCGAGGGTGAGTCTTTGGGAACACGTGACGGTCGCTGTCTGGGAGTCTGCATGTGGCGCACAGGTATGCTGATGAGAAACTGGGCAGCATTATGGGCACGCGAGGTGAGCTCGACGGGCGGGTTGTGGGGGCAGAAGGGGCGGACTCTGAGGGAACGCGTGGAAAGTGTTGGTGTCAGAGTTGTGCGCCACTGTGCCTACTATTTCCAATCTCGCTGCACTTGCAGTGATAATGTTTTTTGCTTCTGTGCTGAGTTCACTTCTGACGCAAATCATCATTGGCCCTATAAAGTAACATAACTAGCGCAGGGGGATAGGAAGTCCGTGCGCTGCATTCACGTAATACGACCGACATGCCACGTAATGACAAGCCATAAACCTATATGTTTCACTCAGTGTATTTGTGCTTTGCTTAAAAAACACATACCGCCTAACATTCAGCATGTGACGCACTTCTATACATCATAAAATACTATACTATGCGCAAACACATCATGCAGTTTGGGAATCGAATATGGCGAATGAAGGCTCATTGGAATGTGGTTTGTGACATCCAGCTCTTCCTGTGACAGAATCATAGAATCAAGAGCTATGGACCCTGTGCTAAAATCAAATTAATGACGCCATTAGTACACTTCCTTACCGCTTGCAAAGTGCCCCTTTGGTTGCAGAGACATCAATATTATCAGGACCGATTTGAGTGACGGGGCATTTGTCCAGCAAACTAAGATGCCGTCTCTTATCCGACAGGAAATATTCAGTGTTGCATATTAACATATAATACTGCAGTTTTTATATCTGAATATTCAACCACGCGTAGCAGTATTCGGCTGATTATAGAATGTCCATATTTCTGTTGACAAACACAAATTTCAGAGGCCGGCATTGGTATTTTCGAGAATTTAGCAGGTCGTGTGTTCTTTGGTGGCCGGAAAAGGGAGTGACGTCTGAGAGTGCAGTAGGATGTGTTTAGCATTGCAGATAGCTGTGAGTTGGAAATGAACAGAGCAGCAGCATGTCAGCGTAGCGACACCAAGGGAGGGCCTCATATGGGTCTTCCTGTCTGAATGTGGGTGGCGTGCCTGCTGGTGGTGCGCAGTGGTTCAGGTTGTGGTAGAGCCTAGTGAATGGCAAGCAGGGACTTACTAGTTATCAGGGTTGGACGTTCAAGTTTATCTTTGATTAATTCTTGGTTTGAATTTGACTGAATAGTTTTAAAGTAGACAAGATACGTTTTTAGGTCTGGAGTTAGCTTTGCTCTTTTGATTTTCCTAAAATGATATGTACAGTACAGTTACTCAAGGGGCTTTCAGCTTCTCCTCATCATCCATTGGTTTGATATTGTGTCATTCACATTTTTCTTCTGCCCACTATAGAGCACAACTTGTGGCAAAGGGTCAGGCAAGCTTCACCCCTTGGCTAACTTCACTGAGAGTTGCGCCATTCTGCCCTCTCAGAAGAAGCCTATCCACACACAAAGTAGTTCTCTTTAGTGCCCTGGGCTACCATGGCAATGTTTGATTTCTGTTACCCAGAAAGTATTTTTGTTATTAGCCATTTGTTTGTTAGACGGAGGAGGGCCACCAGCTTCCTCAATATAAAGGTTTGTAAAAACGATGGCAAAACAAAATAATCACTGACTACACCAAAAGGCTGGCAGCAGCACCACACCAATTGGCTTTCCCAATGCTTGTTTAGTATGGGAGCCATCACTGAGGAATGGCAAGGCTAATGCTCAAAATAGCTAGCTAAATCGAGAGTAATCTGGTATTTCCCTCCATTGTGTACACGTCATTTTGTATTGTCACAGTTTGAGTTTGAGTTTGAGTTTAAAAGTTCTTCTTAAGCGCACGTATACCAGCGGCTTCTTGGCGCTATAACTAACGGGGACTGAGGGTGGAGGTAGGGAGGTCAAAGCGGGCAATTAGTCAAAGGATTTAGTGAACAGATAGGTTTTGAGGTTTTTACGGAATAGTGAATAGAGGGGGATGGAGCGAAGTTCAAGGGGAAGGGAATTCCAGAGGGTAGGGGCGAGGACAGAAAATTTAGATCCACCCCACTTCTTTCTCCGGAAGCGTGGGATGGTGAGGAGGGACTGGGTGGAGGATCGTAGAGCCCTAGTGGGGACATAGGGGACGATCTCAGAGGAGATGAAGGCTGGCGCCGAACTGGAGCGGGCCAGGAAAGTAATGCATGCGAGCTTGAATTGAATTCTAGCTCGCACGGGGAGCCAGTGCAGTGATATCAAAAGAGGGGTAGAGTGGTGGAATTTGGGGAGATTGAAGGCCAGGCGGGCCGCCTGGTTCTGTATTTGTTGAAGGCGGCGTAAGCTGTATGCGGGAATACCAGCATACAGGGCGTTCCCGTAGTCCAGGCGGGACACCACCATGGCCAGAATGATGAGTTTCAGTGCGGAGAAAGTGAAGAATCGGGACACCCTGCGAATAGTGCGCAGTGAGAGAAAGGAAGAAGAAACCACAGAGCTGACCTGGGAGTGAAGGGTGAGTTGTGAATTAAGTTTAATGCCCAAGGTTTTGACTGAGGGAGAGGGAACAGGAGAAGGACCGAGAGAAGGGGGCCAGAAGAGGGGGGACCAGGGGCTGGACGAACCACCCGTCAACACCAGTTCTGTTTTATCGGGGTTGAGTTTGAGATGGTTGTGGTTCATCCAGTCCCTGATATGAAGCATGACAGTTTGAAAATTAAGTGTAGCAGAAGGAGAAGAGAGATTAAAGACCAGCTGGAGGTCATCCGCATAATTAAATACGGTGACCTCCATCTGTTGAAGAGAGAAAATAAGAGGGGCAATATACAGATTAAATAGGAGGGGAGAGAGAGAGGAACCCTGGGGAACCCCGCACTGAACTCTTCGGGTGTCCGCTGTATAGTCACCCAGGCGGACAGCCTGGGTGCGGTCACTCAAGAAGGAGGACAACCAGATCAGGGCACTCCCCCCGATCCCCGCCGCCGCGATACGGGAGAGTAAGGTGTTGTGGTCCACCGTATCGAAAGCGGCTGAGAGATCGAGGAGCACAAGCGCCTGGTGCTGATTGGTGTCCATACCCTCCCTGAGGGTGTCGAGGACCGACATAACAACAGACTCCGTGGAGTGTGCGGGGCGAAAGCCGGCTTGACGGGGGGCAAGGACACCGTGTTTCTCCACAAAGGAACTCAGAGCGCAGGTGACATGGCGCTCGAGCACCTTGGCCAAGAAAGGTAGGAGGGAAATGGGGCGGAAATTGGCCGGGACAGAAGGATCTGCCCCCGGTTTCTTCAGAATGGGCACAATGACCGCGGATTTCATAGAGCTGGGAACTATGCCTCGGGAGAGGGAACTATTGAGGAGATGGAGGGGAGGGTCTGGGCAAGAGACAAAGACGTGGCGAAGGATGTTTCCCATTCATGTTTACAAAAATTTGCTTACGGGGATTGGACGAGTCTAATACCACTCCCTGTGTACCTCTGCTGCCATGTTTTTTTCTGTGACAAAGCAATAATCAGTTTTTCTACTGCATGCAACCTTAGGCACAAGGTTAAAATTGCTTGTGACGTTTCTACCCCACCTATGATTTATGATAAGTGGCCAAGAATTGAGGGATGACATTTTATATTGTTTACTGGCTGACCATGCGCAAGGCTCATGTATGGCCAGGTACATTTTTACAGTAAGACAAGAAGTTAAAAAGTATTCGACATTTCGAAGGCACCATGGTGGGGTGTCAGAGGCATATAAGACTGCAATTCGAAGCCATCTCTCACTTTTTATACCTGTAGCTCTCACGCATTATAACATTCATGGCAATTCATTTACTTGTTGAAAAACTCACCCTTTTAAATACACCAAACAAGTGCAACCCTTGTTTTAAAATGTCTTTTTGACTAATTCATATGGTCAGTTCCTAAATACATGGAAAATATTCATGTGAATTACCTTAGTAAAATAACTTGAATGTTCTTTCACACTTCCATTTGAAATAATATTTATTTTTTATAGTGCTCTGTTAATCAGGAGGCCTTTTCAGGACACCAGTGAAAACAAAATATGATCACAAGCTTCTTAGACCCCAGCATGTTGTTTATATAGGAACATATGCAGTGAGAATTTTGTATTTACCTGCATATTAAATACACATTACTACATTTTTATTTCACCTGTGACTGTAATAGAGGGCAGAAGAAGGCTGTGAAAGTGCTTCTTATGATGAAGTGACATTGATGCGCATTGCATATGCAGATTTTTCCTTCTCCCATTGTTATGGTGATTTGGTGCCTGCGGTCAAGAAATGACCAGCTTGAGTGTCAACCACTGGTTATTTGACACTACACAACATTGATAAATTAGGGCTTGATGTACCAAGATTACATAAAAAAGTGATCACAATTAGCTCACCCAATTTTACGAATACAATTTGATTTTGCATACAAACCTAGATACAAATAGGTTGATTCACAAAACACAAAATCACAGGGGAGTGCATAGGGAGTGCATGATAAGTGCAGAGTGCATAGGAAGTGCAGAGTGCAGAGTGCATAGGAAGTGTGGAGTGCATACAAAGTGCACAGTGCATACAGAGTGCTGCATAAAAAGTGCAGAGTGCATAGGGAGTGCATAGGAAGTGGAGCGTGTAGGGTGCATATAGAGTACAGAGTGCATACAGAGTGCTGCATAGGGAGTGCAGAGTGCACAGGGAGTGCATATGAAATGCAGAGTGCAAAAAGAGTACTAGGGAGTGCTAGAGAGTGCCAAGTGACTGCAAAAAAAAGGTAATGGCAATGTAAATGACAATGCCATTTACTTATCTGTTTTCGAAACAAAAACATAAATACAAATTTTGGCATATACAATGCCAATAACTCTAACTTTTCCAAAGGCGAAACCATTGCATTGTAAATGCTTGTTGGAAATCCGAAGAATGAGGGTTTTTAGGGGAGGTAGAAGACTTGCGCGAAGCAGGAACCCATCCTGCTGCTGCGCATACTGGGTCAAATGCCGCTTCAGAGGCGTTATGGCTCTAACCAAAACTTTATTGACTGAATGCTGTACCCCTTGATCAAGAGCCTCACCAAATCATATTCTAAGGACTCAGGGGCTTCCTCCTCATCATAATAGTCATCCCCATAATAAGAAGCACTCATGGTACTCACTGAGTGAGAAAATATATACAGCCCACTGGATGACAAGAATCTGGTTTGCCAAAGGCAAAATGCAGGGGGAGTGTAAAAACCCTGACAGCAAGCCAAAGAAGCAGAAAGAACTGCCAAAATTCAATACAATGTGGAGGGAGGGGTTGCTGTGCACTAAAATACACTCTAGGCAGAGCCTATGCAAAGATGATACAGCCGAAAGCCTTTAACCAACAATGGGCGTCAGAAGGGGTTAAACACACTGGCCGTGGGCGTCGACGCTGTGAAGAGGCGTCTCTCTGGAAGCTCCGTGTCTCTGAAGAGATGTGGAACGAGGAAAATAGCAACTGCGCATGCGCAAAATGCTAGAAGCCAGGCGCGTTAGAAATGAGTTTGCGCTGCCGCGCGCGAGGCTCAAAAACCCCCGTCTCCCGCTCCACTTATGAAATAAACAAACACGGGCGCCGAGCGCCCGGGCACAGGAAGGCGGGCCACGCGCTTCCAAAGGAAACCGAAGGCTCGGGAAAATAAGAGCCAAATACCGCAACGCCTAAGCAGCAAAATCGGAAAGCGGAAAGCGCGTGCAGCACAGATACATAAAGCGCTGAAAGCGCGAAGAGAAAGCACGCGACAGCAAGAAATTAAACAGAAATTCAATAACAGCAACACATGCAAGGTAAGTCAAAAGCACTTAACTGGCTGCGGAGCAGCAAAGAAAGAGGAAGAGTGACTCTCTATGTGGCCTTATATTCCACATACTCTATGGTTGTTACCCATGTGTTTCTGGGTATTGTAGTTTATTTGTTTCTATGGCTGCTGGGCATTTCATTAAAGAAATGAGATAGCATAATCGGAGCCTCCTGTCCTGCAATAGAATTCCCTCCTTTAAGTTTCCTCTCTGTATCTATTGCTTTTACCAGGCTTTAATGCCAATTTCAACATCCCCAGGCATTGCCCTCTCAAGACGGTTGTTCTCCAGACTATCGTTCCAGCAACCGCGCTTCCTTGATACCCCTGGAATCGCTCACCCGCACCCAGGAAGTTTGATCACAAAATAAGGTAACCACCTGGCCACCTTCCTGCCCACATTATTATCTCACATCATCACCGGGCTGTTTTTCTAAACCTTGCTCTTCCTCAATAGGAAACGATCGAGTTCTTGCCATTTTGTCCAACAGACGTGCATCTACCACTAAGGTTAGTTCTGTAGGCCAGACACAGTTTGCCGGAATCCTCGCGTTGCCATGCTCATTTCAGTCATGGAATTATAGCATGAACACTGCCGCTCCGCGCCCGTTATTATTAATTTGTTAAGGAATTATACCACGCGGCATGACTTGCCGTGCCGCACTTCCCACTTGTTTTCATCACTTTTGCGCAGCAGGTTCCATCCGCGATCCAACCCGCACACGGGCCACGTGAGTGAATTGCCATTTGGACACTTTTTCTGGACCCAAATAGACACAGCTTGTTCTTCTCCGCTCACAATCTTTAGCTCTGCAGACACCATTCGCGACCTCACCTGAATCAGGGCTACTTTTTAAGGATTTTGGCTTTTGGGGGCCCTAGGCCTAATGTATTTTGGGGGCCCCCAGTCCAAACAGCTCTGATTTTATGTTCCTGTTTCAGCTCTTCTATGCCCTCTTTGATCAAATTCTAAATGTGTGTACATCTGATTTTCAGGGATAGTGATGTGTGTTTCAGTATTGTAACACAACAGCAGCTTACTAATATTACTGAAAATTATTTCTGTCACACCTTCCTATTCTTCATACGTGAGTGCCTGTATTCATCTAAAATAAACTTTTTATATGGATGTTGCATGAAATATAAGCACATTTTGTCTGCAAAATGTCTGTAATAGACTCACACAGAAAAAAAATTACAGCAAAATGCTATTTAGAACAATCTGTTTAAAAATCATTCAGAGTCATCAGGGCAAGACTCCTTGCAGAACATAGCTGGCTCTATCAGGGGGCCCCTTGCAAGGCTGGGGCACTGGGCCAGAGCCCACTTTGCCCATGCCTTAAAACGTCTCTGCTTGAGTCAGTTGCTGTATTGATAATAATTTCGGCCCCACTCTGACACAGCCTTTTGATTTTCTCCGGTCACAACCTGTGCGCGTCAGTCGAGCTGTCCTTACTAGGAACACTGAGGCTATCAGTCTCACTAACGGATTTTCATCCTAAACTGTTTTTCAACTTGCGCCTTTTCACGAACCCACGTTCTATTACAGGTGTCTTTCACATTGTATACCTTCACCACTAGATATGCACTCATGCATGGTTCTTAACTTATAAGTGCATGGTTCCTTAAGCCATATATAGATGGTCTTGACAAGCTGTACTCTCATCCTTCCTGCCTTCACACTTATGTCTGCCTTTTCTACCCTTTCTTTTCCCAACAGGCAGAAATTAAATTCAGGCATGTGATTACAACAGTCCTGATGATGATCCCATTATACGCTATAAGGGATCGAAACACAGTCGACCACTTGTATAGTTTCACACAGTCAACCAATGTTTCCTACCAGTGTGTTAAACATCGGGGATAGCTTGTTTATGTATTACCATTGACCCCAGCTCCCGCCCACTTGTTGCCTGAAAAACGTTGTTTACTCTAAACAATTTTTCCTTTTGTGTGATTTTCTTGTGAATCGGATGCAGGATTGTGTCCCACTGTATTGTATGTTCTCTTTTTGATTATTTGTTGTATTTACCTAACTGATTAAATTTGTGTGCGGCTGGACACCAATGAATATAGGACCCATTGAAGGCTATATTTTATCTATATGTTACTACAGTTCTTTTTAAGGACCACTGTTGTTATTGAAACTGCTACCCAAGGTCCTTAACTACCCTTGTACCTCCTTAAACTTGGATAGATAATGATGCATTTTTCTGTGAGCCAGCACCTTTATAATGATGTCGAGTAAGGAGAGCTTGTGAGCCACTCCACATCTTAGATGCTTGGGTCCAGATTTACATTGTGTTGTCCTTGCATCATGCATGGTGTTGCAAGGTCAACGCAATACTTAAGTCACCCTTATAAAACAATGCAAGGCCACCTTGTGTGGCCCTGCGTTGCTAGGTAAATCTGGAGTAAGCTGCTGCCTTGCATTACTTTACCCTGGGAAGGCGTTCCATGGGTGAATTTGGGGGTTCTCACTCATCCACCCATTGGCGCATTTCCATATTTACAGAGACTGGTAAACCTCGGAATGTGTCAAAATGCAATACCTTCCCAGGGGAGGCACAATGAGGAGAAATATCTTTATTTCTTCTCCTTATTTCATCTTGCTAAGAGTGCTGCAGTTTGAAAGAGGAAATGGCCTCTAAGGGTTGTTTTTGTGCAGGAAGGGACCCTATTCCCCCATTGCACAAGAGTGCCTGCCCTGGTGCTAGCCTGCTTATTGTGCGCCAGCCCAGGCAGAGACTTGTAATGCACCAAGTTATTGGTAAGTATGGCACATTCCAGCCCTCTCCCTTTCACGTCACGCAGCAAGGTGTCTTGCTGTGTTGCGTTGTGTGAAATATTGATAAATCTGTCCTGTGGTTTCTAGGAGGTCAGCTAATAGGGCTAGATGAGGATCACAGCACTAGAGGGCGCTGAAGGTTTGTCCCGAACACTTGCTGAGCCTGGTGTAGCCCAGACTAGATTTCTGCCCTTATCATAAGTGTCCTCACAGTCCAGTCCACTGAAGTCCCTGAGCTCTGAAAGGGGTTAAGCCTGATGAGACCTGAAGTACGGGTTCAGGAAGCATAAACGCTGCATGGTACACAACTGCACATCTCAATCCTGGATTTCAGGTGGTAACTGCCCGGGGCATTGCCTTAGCTAAGATATGGAGAGGGTTCGCTTTTCTATAGGGATGTGCTTACAGGATGGTGAACTAGTATAGTGAAGGGTGACTGAGTGGTTGTCTGTGTCAGCGGGAAGTAAGGACGGGAAGAGCTCAACCAGTAACAAGTTCGGCAGAGAAAGCACACCACCCTATTGGACAGATTTACTGTCCTCAAACAATTCGTAGTCCTTCTATTTTTGTATCTTCCTGAATGTCCTTGATGAAAGGTAGGACATAACGAATTGTGTTTATGGTGCCAACTGGACAGAATGTTGGCATGGTGTCTACACCTCTCATGTTTGCTTAAGGTCCCTTCTCTGGTTTGTTTAAAGCCATCATTCATTCAGTCAGCACAGGTGTGGCTTGTGTGTGGAGTACATAGCTCCAAGCAGGTCCCAGCAGACCTGCTTGCCGATGACAACATGAGCTGTTCACGCTCCAGGAAACCTCCTAAGGTGATGGCAAGGGAATCAAAGTAACAAAAGGGCACGTCCTTCGCAAGACATATACATCTCATCTCCAGCCATGCAGTTTAATTATAGCTGCAGATAAGCCCATACTGTCCCACTGCCAAAGAGACTAACAAAGGCAATTCAACCATAAGCAAGTGGAAACGCCTTGCCAGGTCAATACCTAACCCAGCATCCTGGGCAGGTACCATTCTAGGGAACTTAATATTACCATGAAACCTTTGCCAAACAATGACGCCTGTGCTCTCTTCATACCGTCCAACCCTTCTAGGAAGCTCAGTGTCTACAAGACCATAAGGGCAGGGTGTAATAGCACCGTAGTCCTCAGTTGAACTCGCTTCATGCCACAGCACGTAGGCTTTTGGCAGAAAGCCCACGTTTTTCCAGGAATACCTTAATCCAAAAGGCTCTAGGAGCCAAATCCACTAACACCCAACCGTAGCATTGAATCCTTGTCACGCAATGTTGTGTTTTCTATCGCTGGTACAACCTGCTCTTCTACATAGCTTTGAGCCTACAGGTCACACGGGCAAATTCGAGGAACCTCAAAGGCTTCTTTTAAATTCTCACCCCAGAATGCTCAAATAAATCTAAAACATTGTTTAGTGTTGTCAAGGAACTTGCTGGCTCTAAAACTACGGCCATACTTCCTCACAGTTGTGAAAAAAAAAAAACTACGGCCATACTTCCTCCCTTATCCAACGATAAATGTGATGAGCTCGCTCAGTATTTCATCTCTAAGATTGAGAATATTCACCTGGACATTACAGCGCAGGGAGCTGGCAACATCAGTAACACCTCTGCTAACTTGCCCCCTGCAGCTGCTGAGGTGATTCTTCCCACTCCGTCTTCAGCTTCACTTTTGTCCTGGCCCGACCTTCTTCCTTCTACTCTTTTAGAGATCTTGGGTAAAATTAAGTCAGGCTCGCCGTTGGACCCTGTACCTGTTTCCGTCCTACGATCTTTGGAGCCCCCCCTGCTCTCTATTATTTGCACTCTGCTAAATCACTCCTTGAATACGGCAACTGTCCCAAGCTGCTGGAAACATTGAATGATTACACCACTTTTGAAAAAGCCCACCTTGGACCCCAATGTTTCATCAAACTATCGTCCTATCTCTCTGTTGCCTATCTTTTCTAAAGTTCTGGAGAGACATATCCACACGCATCTATCTCAATATGTGGTGCTAAACAATTTCCTACATCCCTCTCAGTCTGGCTTTCGCCCAGGATTCTCTACGGAGACTACTCTTTTAGGTGTGACAGAAAATCTACGATTACATCTGGATCGAGGGGAAACTGCTGCACTGATACTGCTCGATCTCAGTGCAGCATTCAATACTATATCACACAGTATACTCATCAGATCCCTCACACACCTTGGTATTGGTGGCAAGGCTTTGGATTGGCTCTCGTCTTTTTTGAAAGACCGGACTTTCCAAATTGTTTCTCACCCTTCCATTTCTAAAGTTTATCTATCCCCACATGGTGTACCCCAGGGTTCCATTCTTAGTCCTCTTTTGTTTAACCTTTATGTTACTCCCTTAGCTCATATTGCTCAAAGGGCCGGTCTTAATTTATTTACTTATGCGGACGATTCACAGATTGTTTTTTCCCTATCCAAACTGATCCTGCCCTACCTTCTCCCTTGGAAATCGGACTCAGTGACATAGCAAACTGGATGAATAGGAACTTCCTTAAATTAAATGGTGGGAAGACGGAGGTTTTGGTTTTGGGCAATAAACCTGATCTTTGGAGTCCGAGTCATTGGCCTTCAGCGATGGGAGCACTGCCAGTTCCGTCTGCATCTGTACGTAATCTTGGAGTGATTATTGATAAGGGGCTATCTATGAGGGACCAAGCAAACAGAGTGTCTGCCACCTGCTTTACCATCTTACGGTGGCTTGGAAACATTTTTGGGATGATCCCCTCGGACACTCAGAGATCCGTGGTTGACGCCTTGGTGACCTCCAGATTGGACTATGGCAACGTACTCTATCTGGGGTCCACCAAGGCGGTTACCCGCCGCCTCCAATTGGTTCAAAATGCGGCCGCGCGACTCCTTTGTAGATGTCGTAAATCAGACCACATTACCGAACGCCTGAGGGTACTTCATTGGCTCCGTGTGGAAAGCCGTATAAAGTTCAAGGCGCTATGCTACATGCACAAGATTAAGATGGGTGTGGCTCCCCTCTATCTTCAGTCACTTGTTAAGCCCTATTCTCCTTCCCGCTTGCTCCGTTCTTCCTCTCAACACTTATTTCATGCGCCTAAGTATAGGTTGTCCAGAATGGGGGGCGGTGCATTTGCCAATTTGGGACCCAGACTGTGGAACTCTCTCCCGCTGGCTGTCCGTGCGGAAGTCAACTATGTTTGCTTTCGAAGAGCTGTTAAGACCTGGCTCTTCAACCAGTAGATTCTTTCTTTTCATGGGTGTCAGGTGACTTGTGTCAATTAGCGCCGGGAAACCCGTTTGGGTAGCTGTAGCGCTTTACAAATTTAATAAATAAATAAATAAATATAATGCTGCATAAGAGGTCTTAATTCATGCAATCCTTCTAGGAACATTTCCAACCACATGAGCACATCAGCAGACTCTAAGAACACCTAAACCCTTTTTAAATATTTACCGTACGATGCGATATTTGCTTTTTTCTAGTCAATTCAACTGTTCTATAAAGTCTTGACTCTAGGCACTAAGCATGTCATCCAACTCTCACTTCACAATGAAAAACAGGGACCTCTTGAAATATTTAACCCTTATAGTAAGATAGTCAACAGGAAAAAGTTGAGAGACCCCGGCTCAAGCGATTTCATGAAAATTTGGATGTTCTTTAATACTGTTGGCAAGGCAAGCCTTGGTTTCTATTGGTCCTTCCAGAAGTTTAAGATGCCATTTAAAGGCTTTCAGAGACTTTGCTACTGCCCAAGAAGAAAAACTGTATATTTCTGTACACAGTAGTAGCTGGTAGGGATTGAGAGTGGAGATGTGGTGGAGGGAGGGGGTGGGTGGGTAGGGGGACAAACAAAATGCAAAAAAGAAAAAAGATACCACTGACTTCTCTGCCGGCCACACCTCTCCTTCGCTGCTCTGGAGAGTCCTGGAACCAGAAAGCACCCAGGCTCCCCTAAGCCAATCACAAAGCTACCATGCAGCGTTGTGTTTGGTCTGAGCACCATGGTTCGGCGCTCAGGCGGGGGTGGGGGGACAGGGAACCCGTGCATGTTCCCCACCAGGCTGTGTAATGGTGGGAAACATGCAAAGTGCGCATGACGGTTTTGCCGGCCCCAGACGGCCGGCCAAACCATTATGCACACTTGGAGTGTGCAAACCACTCCTCTCCCTGTGCCACTAGCCCCGCACCACCCTAACTTAGCTCCGAACCTGCGAAAAATAAAATGATAATAACCATGTTATTACAATTTTATTTTTCCTGCTCAAAGAGCAGTGAGGCAATGCTCCTCCGCCTTACTAGAGGAGCCGCCCCTGTTTGTACAAGTCATAGCATTAAAGACAGATTGAGATGTGACATGCCAACCACATTCACCAAACCTACTTACTTTTGGGCCTGTTGGAAAATGTCCCTTATTCCTTATAAGTTAATCAGGTGCTGATTTCCAAAGTTTTTATCCCTTCTTGTCAGACACAATATTGAACAAGCACTGACAAAGCCAATAGGTGTAGGGGCCATATATACAACCCTTTTATCCGGCTGCAAACGGGAGAACCTCCCGTTTGCGGCCGCAAAAAAAGGGTAATAGCATGTACAAATGTTATTTTGTGAGTCCCTGACTCGCAAAAAAGCATTTGCGACTCTCGCTTTTACGATGGGGCGTCCCTTCCTATTAGCGAGTCAACATGCTATGTACTAGTGTTTTGAGACCGCATTTGCAGCCACAAACCACTCGCAAAGGGGAAGAGGTCCCCAGAGAACCCCTTACCCTTTTTGAATATGTTGAAAGATATTTTTTAAGAGCAAGCAGTGGTCCCAGAGACCCCTGCCTGCCCTTAAAAAACATGAAACTGAAAAGTTTCTTTTTTTTAAAATGCATCCCGTTTTCCTTTAAGGAAAATGGGCTGCATTTAAAAAAAGATGCTGTATTAAAAAGGAATCCCAGACATGGTGGTCTGCTGAGCCCATCTGTGGGATGGCTGTCATTCCCAATGGGCTCGCAAACTGCGAGAGGCTCATTAATAATAATGAGCATCGCAAATTGCGACCCTATTGGGAATCTCAAACAGTGTGAAATAGACTGTTGTACATCAGCAATTGCACCTCGCAAATTGTGACTCCCAAAAGAGTCGCAATTTGAGATGCCCAATTTTCTCGGTGGTACATCTGGCCCCTAGTCTTTGTAAGCATGCAACTTTTTTTTGCAAACATATGCAGTATCAAAACAAATGGCAAACATTTAAAAAACATAACTATAATAGGGTGATTCAGCAGGCCAGGCATAATAATTCTGAAATTAGTGTGCATTCTTTTTTTTTTTGGTGGCTGTGCAAGTTATCAGGCGAAATGCCCTCATTCTCTAGGCAAGACAGCCAGTGGAGGAGGAGAGCTGACCCAGTTCCCCTTATTGTATGCTACAAAGGGTGGATGCAAAATATGAATTGAATGAATGAAGAGGGCCGACCGAAAACCCCTGTATGAATGTAAACATGCAGGTTACCAGGGTTGGGGAAGCAGCTAAAGCTTTCCCCTAAACCAGGCTTAAAAAGAAAGTCTTCCTACAAAATAACCTTCCATACCTATGAAGACGTGTTAGAACAATAGTGGGGGGCTCTGCAGTCGTGTCCAGAATCATAGACCTACTTCCGTCCACACCTGTTGACCCCATGAAAGCACCGCCTTGAGCTGCTTCCAAAGTAAATGCAAACCGACATTATCACGGGCTAATCTAGTGCATGCAAAAGGCATGGAAATTGTCAATATTTGCCTTGTGCAATGAATAGGATGTTGCCGAGCTGCAACCATGAGCTGTGGGCCTCCTCAGACAATGCTCCCGTTCTGTAAGAGCACGCTACGGCACACAGAACCACCAGGCACTGGCCATGTGATCGGACACAGCTATCAAAGTGCTATTTCACTCAGATAACTTGGTAGGCCTGAATAGACCAGCATGTTCCCAAGACAAAACCGTGGACGATAAGGCCCAGGAGGCGGCTTGCAGAAGGGCTTGCCTACTTTGTTCAAGCCAGAAGAGAACAATCCTATCTATATGAGGCTTTCTCAAGACCTGAACACACCTCAGGAACCAATGGAGGTAGTGTTCCCACTGACCCGAACAGGTCAGCCATATCAGAAACTGACTGCGGCAAACCCAGGGAGAATATGTGGCAAAGTGGCCAGAGTTGCAGACTGAGGAACTGGGGATCTAGGTTTGAGTGTTGGTGTCTGCTCAACATCCTGTGATTCTTGGCAAATCACTTAATCTCCCTGTGCCCATAGACAGCACCCAGATACCCTCACGGGTGATAAGCAGCACTGTATAAATCTACAAACTAAAAAACACAAACTCAGGCAGGTGGCCGCCTGGATAGGTATGTACCAGAGGATCACAACATCAAAGCCAGTTTATGACAGATAAAAAAATGGCAGCCACTGTACTTTTCACAGGATTGAAATCAGGTTTGCTACATTGAAGTTTGGTTTTAGAACTGTGCCCCACACAATTGCCAGCACAAATACAAGTGTGCAAGGTATACCACTTTGTCTCAGAGAGATCCTGAGTTTATTGAGCACCCCTCGGCCCAATGCACAAGTATTCCATTCACAAAAACGGGTCACAAATTGGGCACAGACTGCAAATTGTATAAGATTTTGAGACCTTACCTAAGTACAAATAGGTAAAAAAAATACTGAATCAGAGGGATCACAGAGCAACCTGTGTAATTAATAATCATTAGGCAGATGGCAATTTGCAAACACTTATGGCAACACTCACAGAGACAATGGCCTGCAAGGTTCAGCTGTCTGGGATTATGTTTAAATAAAGAAAAAAGTGTGTTTTTCAATGCAGCTCTTTTTCCTGATAAAACACGCTACTCTATTTAAAAAAAAGTGGGTGTTTTAAAGGTTTATTGCCTTTCTCTCTCTGAAACCGTTTTCAACATCCACACAGGGAAATTGATCCAATGGGGGACTCTTTGGGGCATATTACCAAGGGAATTATCGCCGCATTAGCGGGACTTTTTCCTGCTAATGCAGCGATAATTTTATCGCCCTATTACCAAGCTGTCGCTAACACCAGTTAGCGACAGCTGGTAGGCGATAGCGGGCATTTAGGGCCCACTTTGCATGTCAGCGATAATTATCGCTAATGACATGCAAAGTGGGCGTGCCAAGATGTTAGCCACTGAAAACAGTCGCTAACATCTCTAACGCCTATTAACAACTTTTGGAAATATTCGCGCTAGGCGCGAATATCTCCAAAAGCTAACGCCTGCTAAAAGCAGTTCTTAGCCATGTTATCCAATGGAAGGTGGATAACATGGCTAACAGCATTGTCACGATAATGCATGAATATCGCTGATTTTTCAGCGATATTCATGCATTTCGCAGGATTTTTACCGCTTTTGAGATAAACCTTGATAATATCAAGGTATCTCAGCGGTAAAAATCCTCGTGCTCGGCGATATTTTTTTCCCGCTAACCAAGCAATAGCGATAATTATCGCTATTGCTTGGTAATATGCCCCTTTATTCTTTGCATATCAGTTACCACTCCAACTTGGAATTCAGTAACTTATCAATGATTTGTGACAAAAATTATGGGTGCACACCATTGCACCTGCCCAGTCCCCTTAAGGCTTTCCTTGGTGCACCCCAAAAAATTCTCCTCCATCTTGTGAGTTGCAGCCTACCTGTGCCCCAGGTTGCAGTGAGCAGAGTCCAGGAAGTGGTAAGGAGAGAGCCTAGTGCTGACTCTTTGTTAAAAAAGTTTAAAAAACGATTTTCCCTACCTGTGATTGCATCATCTTATTTTTTTCTTTTTAAATGTCTTTAACTGTCTTTGCCTGTGGTTGTTACCGTTTAAAATTGTAGATTTAACCTGCCAGTGATTGCATGATTTATCCCATGTTTTTGTGTTTAATCTTCTGGTTATTCCTGCCTATGACTGCTTCCATTTAACCAGTTGAATTGTGGGATTTGCAGTCCAAACTCTGTAGTTTTTCCCTCTCATTCCTTGTGACTATCAGTTTTTCCCTCCAAATGTCTCCTTTGCTCTGTGCTAAGACCTGTATGTTAAGCAGTGCACCCCCAGTGTCCATTTTGTGTTAACAAGTCAGTGAAATCAGCCCCCCCCATGCCCCTGAGACAGCAGTAATCCATTGTAAACTGTTTAAACTGTGTTTAATAGGGACTGTTCACTTTGTTTTTTGGCCAGGAGAGGGAGTACAGTTTTATTCAAATAGTGTTGTTAGAGGACAAGTTTGTTGGGGCCTTACCTGCAGAAGTCCTAAGTGTGGATTGAGCCGGTCTGTCTCCTAGGAGATTTCTGAATAGAGGAGCAGCTTCCAACTAGGTGTGGGCGGAAAATCCGTTACGCTCGCGGATTTTGCGGATTTTTGGGAAATTCGCAATCCGCGAGATTTGCGAATTTCCCGCAAAATCCGCAAATTCGCACGCAGCGGATTTTTTTGGCGGCGCGCGGCGTTGGTGATACAATTTTTGCGGCGCGCGGCGTTTATCATCGTTTGCCGAGTTGTTTTTTTCGATAGTTTGCGAGTGCTGCGCCATTTTGGATCTTGCTGTGTGATCCCGCGGGAATTGGCGAGCGCGATTACGTCATCGCGGCTTGCCAGCGATAGTTTGTCAACGCGAGTACGCGAGATCACGTCTCGCGGTACTTCGCAATTGCGAGATTTGAGATGCGGCGAGCGAAAATATAAATTTGTAATTCTGCACAAGAAATCCACCAGCAAGCAGCATAAACCTTCTAGAAATGATGATTTTTATGTGAATAACTCCTTAGTTTGACATTTGCCTGCACTTTTTTAGCGAAGAGTCCATTTTGGGGAGGGGGGCAGGGGGGTGGGAGGAAGGAAGTGCCCCACAGTCTTCAACTTCCTGTTCCTGTTCAGCAGGCTCCTCCCAGTGCTTTTTCCATCTCCTGGTCACTTTTCATTTGGGTCTGGAGCTGGAAGGATTACTTTTTGTGGATGCTGCTGGATATTTGGATTTGAGGCCTTTTTGACTTTCTTTGGATTACTGTTGGATTAGAAATTTTACAAGTAAGTTTGTTTGGGGCATTACAGTTGCTGCAATTAAAATTTTGGAATTATCGATTTTTGGGCTGTTTTGGGGCCTTTTGCCCAGGGGTACTCAGTGGTGGGTGGACTGAGTCTTTCTGTGGGTTGTCTTGAACTTAAACATCATGGAGGCCATGGATGAATTGGGATTGTGCTGATTTTTCTGTGTTTTTCGATTTTTGACCTGTTGTTGGGGCCTTGACCAGGGGTAGTGAGTGGTGCATGGGCCTAGTCTTTCTGTGGGCTGTCTTGAACTTAAACATCATGGAGGGCATAGATGGAATGGGATTGTGCTGATTTTTCTGTGTTTTTCGATTTTTGACCTGTTGTTGGGGCCTTGACCAGGGGTAGTGAGTGGTGCATGGGCCTAGTCTTTCTGTGGGGTGTCTTGAATTTAAACATCATGGAGGGCATGGATGGAATGGGATTGTGCTGATTTTGCAGTGTTTTTCGATTTTTGGGGGTGTTCATGGGGAGGGACATGCCATGTGGCTGGTGGCCATTTTGAGTGCAGCTACAGGCACTGGCCATGTGCTGGCAGGCAAGTGGCCATTTTGAATGCAGGCTTTGTTGTTAGGCCTCCAACCATTTTGCCTACTTTTCAACCTTTATTTATGCCCAGGGGTAGTGAGTCTTGCATGGGCCTAGTCTTTCTGTGGGTTGTCTTGAATTTAAACATCATGGAGGCCATGGATGGAATGGGATTGTGCAGATTTTTCAGTGATTTTCGTTTTTTGGGCCTGTACTTGTGGCCTTTTCACCAGGGGTATTTGAGTCTAGCATGGGCCTAGTCTTTCTGTGGGCTGTCTTGAATTTAAACATCATGGAGGCCATGGATGGAATGGGATTGTGCTGATTTTGCAGTGTTTTTCGATTTTTGGGGGTGTTCATGGGGAGGGACATGCCATGTGGCTGGTGGCCATTTTGAGTGCAGCTACAGGCACTGGCCATGTGCTGGCAGGCAAGTGGCCATTTTGAATGCAGGCTTTGTTGTTAGGCCTCCAACCATTTTGACTACTTTTCAACCTTTATTTATGCCCAGGGGTAGTGAGTCTTGCATGGGCCTAGTCTTTCTGTGGGTTGTCTTGAATTTAAACATCATGGAGGCCATGGATGGAATGGGATTGTGCAGATTTTCAGTGATTTTCGTTTTTTGGGCCTGTACTTGTGGCCTTTTCACCAGGGGTATTTGAGTCTAGCATGGGCCTAGTCTTTCTGTGGGCTGTCTTGAATTTAAACATCATGGAGGCCATGGATGGAATGGGATTGTGCTGATTTTGCAGTGTTTTTCGATTTTTGGGGGTGTTCATGGGGAGGGACATGCCATGTGGCTGGTGGCCATTTTGAGTGCAGCTACAGGCACTGGCCATGTGCTGGCAGGCAAGTGGCCATTTTGAATGCAGGCTTTGTTGTTAGGCCTCCAACCATTTTGCCTACTTTTCAACCTTTATTTATGCCCAGGGGTAGTGAGTCTTGCATGGGCCTAGTCTTTCTGTGGGTTGTCTTGAATTTAAACATCATGGAGGCCATGGATGGAATGGGATTGTGCTGATTTTGCAGTGTTTTTCGATTTTTGGGGGTGTTCATGGGGAGGGACATGCCATGTGGCTGGTGGCCATTTTGAGTGCAGCTACAGGCACTGGCCATGTGCTGGCAGGCAAGTGGCCATTTTGAATGCAGGCTTTGTTGTTAGGCCTCCAACCATTTTGCCTACTTTTCAACCTTTATTTATGCCCAGGGGTAGTGAGTCTTGCATGGGCCTAGTCTTTCTGTGGGTTGTCTTGAATGTAAACATCATGGAGGCCATGGATGGAATGGGATTGTGCAGATTTTTCAGTGATTTTCGTTTTTTGGGCCTGTACTTGTGGCCTTTTCACCAGGGGTATTTGAGTCTAGCATGGGCCTAGTCTTTCTGTGGGCTGTCTTGAATTTAAACATCATGGAGGCCATGGATGGAATGGGATTGTGCTGATTTTGCAGTGTTTTTCGATTTTTGGGGGTGTTCATGGGGAGGGACATGCCATGTGGCTGGTGGCCATTTTGAGTGCAGCTACAGGCACTGGCCATGTGCTGGCAGGCAAGTGGCCATTTTGAATGCAGGCTTTGTTGTTAGGCCTCCAACCATTTTGCCTACTTTTCAACCTTTATTTATGCCCAGGGGTAGTGAGTCTTGCATGGGCCTAGTCTTTCTGTGGGTTGTCTTGAATTTAAACATCATGGAGGCCATGGATGGAATGGGATTGTGCTGATTTTGCAGTGTTTTTCGATTTTTGGGGGTGTTCATGGGGAGGGACATGCCATGTGGCTGGTGGCCATTTTGAGTGCAGCTACAGGCACTGGCCATGTGCTGGCAGGCAAGTGGCCATTTTGAATGCAGGCTTTGTTGTTAGGCCTCCAACCATTTTGCCTACTTTTCAACCTTTATTTATGCCCAGGGGTAGTGAGTCTTGCATGGGCCTAGTCTTTCTGTGGGTTGTCTTGAATTTAAACATTATGGAGGGCATGGATGGATTGGGATTGTGCTGATTTTGCAGTGTTTTTCGATTTTTTTGTGCTCTATAACTGAACTGATGTTCCTCTGTCTTCCATTTTTTTTAGGTGCACAAGACTCAAGAGAACCACCAGTGCCAGGAAGAAGTCCTGCAGCGGTGTGTGTGTGCAGCATAACGTCACGCGACGTCACGTCTGGCCTCAGACAACTCTACAATTCGTGCAACTGCGGCCTGCTGTCTGACCTGCTCTGAAGAAGATGGCCCCGCCCCCAAAGAAAGTTCTCCGTAGCTCCTCTAGCAAGAAAGTTGCTAGTAAGGAGCAGAAGAAGCAAGTTACCAAGGAGGCTGGTGTGCCACCCGCCACGTTTTTTGGGAGCAAAAAAAAAAGTACGCCTGCAGCAGCAGGATCTGCTGGGGACCAAGCTGGGAGCAGCACCCCTGCTCCATTGGGTTCAGTGCCTCCACCACCACGCCAACTTAAGTCAAAGCCCTTGAGTGCTTCAGAGGCAGTCAGTGTACTTCTCCAATCACCATCGACCAGTGATGTTGGCTCATCGCAAGAAAGTAGCAGCAATGTCCCTGAATCAACACAGGTTGTTGTAACTCATCTGACAAGTGTTGAACAACCACAGCCGCAACAACAACACCATGTGCAAGTACACGCCCAAGTACATGTGGAAGGAGAGGCAGCAAAAGGAGATGCGCAAGCAAAGGTGCATGGAGGTTCACAAGTGCCCACAATAGTTGTTCCTCCCGAAGTAGGGGCACATTTGGAAATCGACAATGAAGCCGAGGTATCATTGGAAGCCACTCCTCCTGATGATCATTCATTGTCTTCCACATCCCTAGCAAGGAAAAGATCAAGGGGGGTGTCTACATCTTCTTCAAGCCCACCTCGTTCTGATGCAAGTGATCTGTCTTGGGAACCACAACTGCGGTCTGACAGTGAGGCACACCATGATCTGACACCGGTACCTAAGCGTAAAAGGAAGGTCGTCCAAAAACTCAAACCTATGGAGTGTGATGAGGCTCAACAAGAAGTGACAGATACTGCTGGTGATGAAGCTTCTCACGATGACGACGAGCCAGTCATCACAAAGGTCACTGCAGCCCCACCGGGCATGCAGCAAAGAGACATTTTGACCCTATCCCGAGAAGCTGCTGAGCGTGATGATGATGTCGGCGAGGAGGCAATGGAAATGGAATCATTAGATTTGGAGTTAAGTAGTACACCAAAACCTACCGCTTCCATATTTCTTCCTCGCAAGAAGGTACCCACCTCGTCCTCGACCTCAATTCGTGGTGGTGAAAGTGCAAAACGTACTGAAGTTCGGCAATCCACATCCTCCACTTCATCTGGCATTAGCAGCAGGACCACCACCACCAGTATCGCCGCCTCCTCCGGCCCCCGAAGACATTTCAAGTCTCCAGTTTGGGACTTCTTTAGTGTTTGCCCAAAAAATGAAAACGTAGCCATTTGTAGCATTTGTAAGCTTCGAGTTAGTCGTGGTAAGTTGGGTTCCAACTATGGTACCGGAGGCCAGAGAGGTCATCTTAGGAGAACGCACGATGTCCAATGGTTTGCGCACCTACACACGATCAAGGAAGCCGCAATTGCACGCAATGAAAACGTTGTTTTTTCATCTGGTGATGACGAGGAGGTAGAAGACGATTCAAACACTTCACTTACACCCAGTTCCCCTGTCAGCAGCACACCCCATGGGAGCCACACTAAGAGTGTGGGAGAGAGTGAGACATCAATGCGGAAAAGTTCATCAGCGAGCGTAACTGGGTCGAAGAGATCATCATCATCCCGTAAATCCTTGGTCCAGGGCAACATTAAAAAGATGTTGTTTACAGAAGCGCAATATGAACGCAACCACCCAATGACCCGTCTGTATAACACTAAGCTGGCTAAAATGCTAGCTCTGGACCTTCTCCCTTTTTCTTTTGTAGAAGGGGTTGGTTTTCTAGAATTAGTGACAGCGCTCTGCCCTAAATGGAAGGTTCCTAGCCGGTTCTATTTTGCCCGAGTTGCGGTTCCAGCACTACATGAAGATGTTCTGAAGGTGATTGGGGCAGCTTTGCAGAAGAGTGCTGTTCACACTATACATCTGACAACAGACATGTGGACCAGTGGCGCAGGCGCTGATTACATGTGCATCACTGCACACTGGGTCTCTTTTTCAGGGGCTAAAGCAAAGCTAAACTCAGGTGTTGACACTAACATTGTTTTTAAAGGTGCTCGGAAACATGCAACACTAGCCATGTTTGGTTTGGAGAAACGTCACACAGCAGAAAACATTTTGGATGTCTTTAACACAAAGGTCCTTAACTGGCTGTCCCCACTAAAACGCAAGGTTGGTTATGTTTCCACGGACAATGGCGCCAATATAGTTAAGGCCATGAGGGACGGTTACTATTTCAGAGTGCCGTGTTTGGCGCACTGTATAAACCTGGTTGTCCAAAAATTCTTGGGTAATAAAGGCAGTGCAGCGTACAGTGTATTGGAGACCTGCCGAAAAATGTGCAAGCATTTCAGGCATTCTTTTAAGGCCCGGAAGCAGCTGAGGAGCCTGCTATATCAACGTCAAATGCCAGTGAAAGCACTCATCCAGGAGGTGGTAACACGTTGGAACTCAACCTTCTACATGCTTGAGCGTCTGTATGAGCAGTATACGGAACTCGATCAATATTTCTTGAAAGAGGGTATAGAGGAGCTGAGGATGGGTGGGCCGCAATGGAACATAGTTGAAAGCCTGACACGCATGCTTCGTCCTTTTGAGTTCTTCACGCGTGCAGTCAGCAAGGAGGACTCTAATTTGGGAAAAGCTATCCCATTGTTGTACATGCTGGAGGACCAACTGAAGGAGGTGTGTTCTGTGTTTGGAAAAGATGACAAAAACCAAGACTCTTTGCTTCTGGCTGAGCAATTATTAGAGCTCCTACAAGGTGATGAACGTCTTAAAAAGATCCACTCAGAACAGCATTACATTTGTGCTACTATTCTGGATCCACGCTACAAAAAGGCGCTGGCAGGCCAAGCATTCTTTCCTTTTGATGATGAACATGTTCCAAAGTACAAACGTTGGCTAGCCTTGTCAGCCAAGAAGTTTGAAACAGAACGGCTGGAAATTGAAGGAAATGGCAGTACATCAGCAGGCCATCCCCAGTCAAAACAATCCACTTCTGCACCTGTGGCTGTGGCACAAGTGACCTCTCAGCCGTTAAAGACACCGGCAACCGGATCATCTGCACGAAAGACAACAGAAACATTGGAGGCTGAAGAGGATTGGCTAGCTCTGCGTGGGTTTGGTTCTCAAAAGGTCAGAGGCACAGCAAGAGCTAAGCAAAGTGGAGGAACCTTGGATGAGGACCTTGAGTCGATGGTGAAGGACTATCTGAATGACTCAACAGAGGTCTATGTTAATTCTGACCCATTGGCGTATTGGCATGGGAAAAAAGAATTGTGGCCACAGCTCACCAACCTGGCTTTAAACTACTTGTCTTGCCCACTCGCAAGCGTGTCTTCTGAACGGGTTTTCAGTGCGGCTGGTGGGATTGTAACTCCCAAACGGAGCCGCCTCTCGCCCAAAAATGTGGAGAGGTTAACAATGATCAAGATGAATCAGCACCTCATACCACCAGATTTCAGAGTACAAGAGAGCGTGCCGGATGAAGAGGAGGTGGCCAGCAACATAGATGAGGGAATTTCTACTCTGTCAGGTGACACTGAGCTCACCCTGCCTGAATTCGCAGAGTATGATGACGAAGCCTTATTCTTATTCCTGGACCGTGATACCGACTTCGAGCCCTGAAAATGAGACAACGAATCAATAACTTTCTTTTTCATCCTTATTCACTTTTATTCCTGTGTGTCTGTCTTTCTTTGTTGTGCACAGTTAATATAATTCAAACTTTAATCAGATAATCACAAAAACAAGCCCATCAGCAGAACTGTCTTCACTTGTTTGCTAATTGATTTGAAGGTGCCGCAGTCTGCATTCCTCAGGTTCACAAGTTCAGAAGAACATGCTCCTCTATCCTCCTCCTCCAGACTCCTATTTCCATCAAAGCAGAGGGCTGGTTTACGCCCAATGAAGAAAGACTCAGCACTTGTGGGGGTGTTGTTCTACCTCTTTGCAGGTGAGTTGACGGGTCTGGGGCCATTGCTGGGAAGCACTAAAAGTGGTTTGGACCAAATCCGAGGCGGAAAATTTTTTGTGTTTTTGATGACTTGCTTGCCTTTGAGGTGCTCTTAGGGGGGGTTCCGTCTGTTTGTGGGTGAGTTTCGTGGTCTGGGAGCATTGCTGGGACACTCTAATCTTGATTGCATTTGCTTTTCAGGAAATCCGTCGTGCCAACCCCGACTTATGGCCTAGCTACGCAGCGCGTTTGGACCGAAGGCCCAGAAATATTGCAAGTATGAGATTTTGCTTTTGGCCTGTTTGGGGGTGTTATGCTTCTTGGCGGGTGGGTTGCCGGGTCTTGGGGCATTCCTGGGAAGGTCTAATACCGGGTAGAAGTGGTTGGGACAAAATCCAGGCCGATTTTTTTTTTGGCTATTTCTGACATTTTGCTCTATGTAGCGTTTTCGGGGGTCCTGTTTGGGGGGCTTCCTGGTGTTTGTGGGTGAGTTTCGTGGTCTGGGAGCACTGCTGGGACACTCTAATCTTGATTGCATTTGCTTTTCAGGAAATCCGTCGTGGCAACCCCGACTTATGGCCTAGCTACGCAGTGCGTTTGGACCGAAGGCCCAGAAATATTGCAAGTATGAGATTTTGCTTTTGGCCTGTTTGGGGGTGTTATGCTTCTTGGCGGGTGGGTTGACGGGTCTTGGGGCATTCCTGGGAAGGTCTAATACCGGGTAGAAGTGGTTGGGACAAAATCCAGGCCGATTTTTTTTTTGGCTATTTCTGACATTTTGCTCTATGTAGCGTTTTCGGGGGCCTGTTTGGGGGGCTTCCTGGTGTTTGTGGGTGAGTTTCGTGGTCTGGGAGCACTGCTGGGACACTCTAATCTTGATTGCATTTGCTTTTCAGGAAATCCGTCGTGGCAACCCCGACTTATGGCCTAGCTACGCAGTGCGTTTGGACCGAAGGCCCAGAAATATTGCAAGTATGAGATTTTGCTTTTGGCCTGTTTGGGGGTGTTATGCTTCTTGGCGGGTGGGTTGACGGGTCTTGGGGCATTCCTGGGAAGGTCTAATACCGGGTAGAAGTGGTTGGGACAAAATCCAGGCCGATTTTTTTTTTGGCTATTTCTGACATTTTGCTCTATGTAGCGTTTTCGGGGGCCTGTTTGGGGGGCTTCCTGGTGTTTGTGGGTGAGTTTCGTGGTCTGGGAGCACTGTTGGGACACTCTAATCTTGATTGCATTTGCTTTTCAGGAAATCCGTCGTGGCAACCCCGACTTATGGCCTAGCTACGCAGCGCGTTTGGACCGAAGGCCCAGAAATATTGCAAGTATGAGATTTTGCTTTTGGCCTGTTTGGGGGTGTTATGCTTCTTGGCGGGTGGGTTGCCGGGTCTTGGGGCATTCCTGGGAAGGTCTAATACCGGGTAGAAGTGGTTGGGACAAAATCCAGGCCGATTTTTTTTTTGGCTATTTCTGACATTTTGCTCTATGTAGCGTTTTCGGGGGCCTGTTTGGGGGGCTTCCTGGTGTTTGTGGGTGAGTTTCGTGGTCTGGGAGCACTGCTGGCTATATATACTTTACTTTGCAAGAGGTTTGAAGCAAATCCATGGTGGCAGAGGGGACTTAGGGCCTAGCTGCAGAGCGCGCGCGGAGTGATTTGGGAAATTTGTGAAAAATTGACTAAGTCCCCATTTTTGTACTTTTGCTCTTTGGCTGTTTGGGGGTCTTCTACTCGTTTTCTCCTGGGTTGACGGCTCTGGGGCCATTGCTGGGAAGCTCTAATACCGGATAAAAGTGTTTTGGACCAAATCCCAGGCGGAATTTTTTTTGTGTTTTTGATGACTTGCTTGCCTTTGAGGTGCTCTTAGGGGGGGTTCCGTCTGTTTGTGGGTGAGTTTCGTGGTCTGGGAGCATTGCTGGGACACTCTAATCTTGATTGCATTTGCTTTTCAGGAAATCCGTCGTGCCAACCCCGACTTATGGCCTAGCTACGCAGCGCGTTTGGACCGAAGGCCCAGAAATATTGCAAGTATGAGATTTTGCTTTTGGCCTGTTTGGGGGTGTTATGCTTCTTGGCGGGTGGGTTGCCGGGTCTTGGGGCATTCCTGGGAAGGTCTAATACCGGGTAGAAGTGGTTGGGACAAAATCCGCGCGGAAAAGCCTTTAGTTTTGGCACTTTTTGTAACTTAGGGTTCGTTAGGGTTAGCCCTAGCAGCAGGATTGCATGTGTTTCGCGGTGTTCTAGATTTTTCCAACTGAGTTCTGGGGTCTTAGAGCACTCGTGAGAATGTGTAATTTTGGTTGCAAGTCATTTGAAGAAAATCCATGGTGGGAAAGGGGGGATTTGGCATAGTTAAAGAAAGCCTTTGCCACTATTCTTAACTTAGGGTTTGTTAGGGTTAGCAGTATTTCTATTGCATGTGTTTGAGTGGGGGGGATTTCGAGTCTTGGAGCGATGCTGGCTATGGCTACTTTTGCTTGGTTGCTTGCAAGTGGTTTGAATGCAATCCACGGTGGGTAATGGGTAATTAGGAAGGGGGTACTTCGGCCTACTTTTACTTTCAAAGTAAGTTTTGTCACCAGTTTTCTGCTAGGCCTCGTTTTTTGAGATTTGATTGGGGGTCTTCTACATTTTTGCGACTGGCTTTAGTAAGGGTCTGGGTGGGAGCACTGCTAGGAAGATCTAATTTTGTTCTAAAACACAGTTTACAGTACACCTAGCTTGAGGGGCAAGATCCGCTACATTAATTTGCCCATACTTATTTATCCTTCAAAAGGTGACTCAGAGTACGCACTTTCAAAAATATTGTACTGTCTATTAGGAAAATCAAATTGTGACTTTTTGCACTCCACAGCCTACATACCTTATATTTATTTATCATTGGTGTTGTAATATTATATCACTTCCTGTTTTTCGTTGAATAATTACAGGCCGGGTTTCAGTCTCTGCAATGGGGAAAAAAGGATGGAGTCAGGCTTCACAGTAGCGAGCCACAATTCAGCATCAGGCAGGCAGTGGACAGGGTGTCTTCTGGTGACCAACATCGATGGACGAAGCGTCGGCTGCAATGGAGGAGTGCCGCTAATAGGAGGATTTTTTTTCTGCAGGCAACTTACTTACCACTTCCAACAGGACCACTACAACCACATAGATACAGTATCCCTTGCCTTTTTCTCTGACTGTGACTGCATTTCTTGGCTCTCTCTCGGCTTCTAAATTGATCCCTTAACACATCACTTAGTCCACTCCACTATCACATCTGCACCACACATAGTCATTTGTAAGTGCTCCTACGTAATTCGCAAGTCGCAGCACGCCCCAGGCCGTAGAGGACTGGGATGGCCCCAATGATGAAGCATGTCACCAAGGGGCAACCCTGGTGAGTGAGGGGACACCTAGAAAAAAAGCAATTTCTCCTTTTCTATCTACTATACCTTCCAGACCAACCCCACTGAGTGTTGTTGTGAATGGATTTATAGTGACCAGCAAGGCTCTCGGGTATCTGGCTACAGAGACCTTATGTTGAATATCGTTATCAATAATTTACACATAGGCCCTTTACTGTTGCATTCTTTCTTCCACAGTTGTCGAATGTACTACTTACTTTTCACTGACATGCATGCAGTAGTGCATGCACTTTCAAAGATTGATGGATAGGTTTGTACCCAAAGAATTGTTTATGTTCAATTGTTTGTCTATGCTGTGCTTTTTTTTACAGGGTGTCTTCTGGTGACCAACATCGATGGACGAAGCGTCGGCTGCAATGGAGGAGTGCCGCTAATAGGAGGATTTTTTTTCTGCAGGCAACTTACTTACCACTTCCAACAGGACCACTACAACCACATAGATACAGTATCCCTTGCCTTTTTCTCTGACTGTGACTGCATTTCTTGGCTCTCTCTCGGCTTCTAAATTGATCCCTTAACACATCACTTAGTCCACTCCACTATCACATCTGCACCACACATAGTCATTTGTAAGTGCTCCTACGTAATTCGCAAGTCGCAGCACGCCCCAGGCCGTAGAGGACTGGGATGGCCCCAATGATGAAGCATGTCACCAAGGGGCAACCCTGGTGAGTGAGGGGACACCTAGAAAAAAAGCAATTTCTCCTTTTCTATCTACTATACCTTCTGTCAGGTTACGCAGCCCCTAAGCGCCTACCGTACTATGAAACTACATTTCCCATGAGTAGGCGGGAGACTTGCAGGAAGTTTATCTGGGGAACAGACGCGCTTCCTGTTGCGCGTTATTCTGGTTTCTGTTCTGCACCGGCATGAGAGCGGACGCTCTGCATGCTTTTCTATCGTGTCTCCTGTGGACTATCACCTTCCCCCCCCCCCCCTGAGGCTCAGTGGGGAGCGCTTCCGTGTTCTGTCCTTGGCGGTAGACGGACTTCACGCGTCTTCAGGTAAAGCCGCTCTAAACTCTTCGGCCGCCCGTGCGGTCAGCTGATTACTGCCTGAACGGATTGTTAAGGGAGGTTCTGTGACTGTTTTCTAACAGAATTCTACCTTTGCTGAATTCCTGTTTGGTTGAATTGTGTGTGGCGGAGCACAGTGGCGGTCTATACCACGTGTTACCGTTCACATCGGGGATCGTTTTTGTACTATTAAAACGGAGCGCGGTAGTAAGGACAACTACGCGTCTCCGTTGTATAACTGTGTATTTCAAAGGACCTCCATAACTGGGCATGTAGTGAGGTAACTACAGGCTACCCCAGTTCTCTTTGTGTAGTGCACCGTGGGGTGTGTTGTTGGCAGAATTCAGTGGTGGTCGCAACTACGTTTTTCTGTTTGACCTTCACCAAAGATTCTCTACTGGGTCATTACTTAGAGAGCGCAGTGTTGTAGTTCTTGCTTCCTACACACTACCGTTTCCCTCTTCCTTTTTGTTGGACCATACATCTTTGCTTTGACTATTTGGAACCCCCTTTGTACATTGAGTCCTCTACCATGTTTGTGGTATGTTGTGAGTAGTGGGTTTGATGTCTTAGTATAACGCGAGTGTGTTTGGTGCGACAGGAGTGTGTTCGTTAACTATATGTTTATGTGTTTCTTAGGCCTTCCTCACAGATTGTGGCAGAAGGGCTATAGTATTTCCTATCCAAGGTCATGTTTTCTTGGTGCTCAGGTACTTGTCTACTTCCTTGGTTATTTAGTGAGACTATATGAGAGTAGCCTTGTATGTTAGGACAGCACTTCACTGATGCCTGTCTTGTCTTCTGTTACAGGTATCCTTTCCCTGCTGACCCTACCTTTACCCATCCCACATTTTTTATTTTAGTTTGTTATTTTTCTCCCCCGCCTAATGGCTCGAACACCCTGTGTTTACACTTCTGGGTGTTGGTGACATTTGGAGGTGGAACCATATTTGCATCGACTGGATCACGGGGAGTAAACCTGACACCTTCCAGACCAACCCCATTGAGTGTTGTTGTGAATGGATTTATAGTGACCAGCAAGGCTCTCGGGTATCTGGCTACAGAGACCTTATGTTGAATATCGTTATCAATAATTCCACACAGGCCCTGTACTGTCGCATTCTTTCTTTCCACAGTTGTCGAATGTACTACTTACTTTTCACTGACATGCATGCAGTAGTGCATGCACTTTCAAAGATTGATGGATAGGTTTGTACCCAAAGATTTGTTTATGTTCACAATTGTTTGTCTATGCTGTGCTATTTTTTCTTGTCTCCCAAAACCTTTCCCAAAAACCCCCGTACCCATCCATTTTTCAAACCCTAACCCTCTTCCCCCGGGCTGTGTGGTTTTGATTGATGTGTGACTAAATTATTATTACAGCAATAAATCCACACACTTGCTGGGGAGGATAAGGTGATAGCAACAGGCTGGTGAAGAAATCCGAGGATATATTCTTACTCTGCTTGACAAAGAACCATTGCTAATGTGAAAGAACTTCAACCGAATTAGTAGTTATACTTTACCATTTGTTAGGCTACAATGTGGCACTGCTCTACTGTACTTCTGTCACCTGCTATATTCTCAGTTGTACCGTTGAATTGCTCAGGAGGACAAACCAGATTTCATTTTCTTTTTTTTCATAGGCATGCAACTGCCACTGTGTCACACCACTAGTACCACCGCTATGAGGAAATTTTATCCGACCAAGATTGCCAACCTTATTCGGTGTTTCCCGTGGAGCCAGCCCTGGGTCTAGCCCTACTTTCAAACACAAATTACAGGTAAGATAAGCGTTTGGTGGTTTGGGGGTATAATGGAGTATTAGTACGAGAGACGAGAGACTGAAGGTAGTACTACTAAAGTCCTAGGACTCTTGGATTCACTTCACTTAGTCTGTGAGAGGCACTTAGTGTTGAAAACATTTGGGCATTTACACTTAAAGGAAGAAAATGGAACTAAACTTTCAGGAAAACAGTCAACGTTAAACCCCCACCCACCAGGCAAGCAGTAAAAAACAGGTATGCTCAGATAAAGTTTGAAAAAGTATATTTATATCCCTAACAAAATAATCTCCCGCAAGACCCTCCCTAACCCCAACGATTGTCCTTCAAAAGTCCCCAAAAACCCAACTCCCAATTCCCACTCCCCAAAAGTCTCTAAAAAAGGGGCAAGGGACACTATGGGTGGATGCTGTTAACTTTTTGGGCCAGGGCATCATGCTCCTCGCGGAGCAAGGCGAGCTCCTGCTGAAGGCGGGACACCATCAGGGTAGTGCGGCGCAGGCGTGCCTTCACTGCCTTGCAGGTGCAATGCCTGTGAGAGGCAGCTGTTGGCCTTGCTGCTCGGCGGTGGCGTTTGCCTTTGGCAGCCCGGCTCAGTCTGGGTGGACCACTGTGCTGGGTGGCAGCCCGTGGGGCCACGGAGGCCGATGCAGACGACGTTGTTGTTGTTGTCGACTGCACACTTTCCTCGTCCTCCAGGGCCACCAGCCGCCGATATTCCGCAACAGTGGCCTCGATCCTCCGTTGCCGGGCCGCTCTAGCCAGCTCCTTCCTCCTTGTTCGTTTGGAAGGAGCATCTATATGAAGAAAGAAAGACATAGTCTGTAACCAATGCTCTTTAAGATTAACTCAATCATTCAGCAGAAATTTGTGTTGCAGTACAACTAGCAACTTGCAAGCGCATTACATAACTATTGAGGCCAGTATCTATCTAACCTCACACTTCTTCATCCTTGCTCTAACATTAGTGGGAGTTTAAGGAACAAATTCTACGAGCACTGTGGACTTCCATTGGAGTCGACTATGAAAGTACACCAGTCTTATTCTTCTTCTTATCTCTTGTTTTGGAAAATTGGTACGTTATTTTCTGCAAGCCGGCATAATGCCAGCGCAGTAAACTTGCACCCGAGAAAAAGAGACGCACGCCATGAGGAGTGACCTAGATTTGCGTTGCGTTACTGTACCCGTCCAGTACATGCAGGTGGTGAAGCTCTTACTTTTCTATTACGGGTGGCACTGAGAATACTCTGTTACAACTCAAGGGCTACTGCTTAATTAATTTAACTTTCACCCTACAGTGGAAATGAGTACTAGAAATGGAAAATTGAAGAAGATAAATAATCTGATTATCTATCACTTCACATGGGATGTTTTTGCTTATATATGGGATGACTTTAGGTGCTTTGCTTTTTATTGAGTGACCAGTGATACATCCACACATGAATGACTGAGTACTACTAAACTTATTAAGAGAGGTAGGGAGTGGCCACCGTAATAACCGGATCTATGCAGTGCTTGCAATACAAACTACTGCTACTATTTATGGTAGTATTTGGACAAAATTAAAAGTTCTTTTCCTTGCCTTTCCTACACTGGAACGGACGTGCGGGTGCAGTGTTACATGCTCTTCAAAGTTACACTTAGTTCATCCACTGACCGTCTACTCTCTCTAGATCATGGGTACTCACAAACTTTCTCTCAGGGGCTACATTTACAGTGTAGTTTGGGGCCGAGGGCCGCACTGGTGGGGGCGGAGTCAGAGGGGGCGGGGCTAAAGCAAAACGATAACTTGTGACCATGAGGTTGCACACAGGTCCCTGCAGCAGATGCCCTCATCCACTGAGCCACCAGACCCAGCATTTACATACATCTCTCTCCCTCCTGCTCTCCCTCCTGCCCTCCCTCCATCTCTCTCTCCCTCCTGCCCTCCCTCTCCCTCCCCCTCTGTCATCTCACTGTGTGTGTGTCTATCTGTGTCAGCCTTCAGCCCGGGTTGAGACCGCTTCCTCAACGCGCACACACAGACAACAACACCAAAGTACTTAACAGGTCTTTAAAAGACCATTAACATATTATTGAGGCTTTGTTTGTTGTAGCGCTCCTGCTTCTCCACCCTGACAATCACTGCTTGCCCGGCCCCACAGAGCAGAGGCTTTGTTCTATTTCACCTCTTTGTGGCCTTGCATCTCCACTCTGCTCTGTGGGGGCCGGGGGAGCAGTGATTGTCAGAGTGGAGATGCAGGGGCGCTAACAGGTGAAATACAAAAAAGCCTCTGCTCTGTGGGGGCCGGGGGAGCAGTGATTGTCTGCAAGGTCTGCGCACCGCCAAGGAAGGCTTGCCGGGCCACCACCGGCCCGCGGGCCGTACTATGAGTACCCCTGCTCTAGATACACATATGCTATCTAAGAGTCAGATAGTAGCATGATCCAGGTATATGGACACATACAGTTTCTGTGTCACCCACCCAGGCTGTTGTCCTTCCACCCATCATTGCTTCATCATTCACCCAGCCATGCATCTCATATTCTTGCCTTCCCAGCTAGTCTTCAATCTCAATAAGTAAGGAATATATAAGAGCTTACCTCTGGCCGCCACCACCACCGTCTCAACTCTCACAGCCGCCGCCTCCTCCCCTGAAGAATCGCCCTCCGCCTCCGTGTCGAGCACCACCACCTCCACACTGGCCCCGCCACCAGATGTTCCACCTACAAAGTACATTTAAGAATGTTAGAATAAAGCACTCACTAGTCTTTGGTCTAGGAATGAAGACATGTGAAAACAATGTAATTTGTGACTGTCTACGTTAAAGTTAAAAAAAATGTCCCTTTTTCCAGGGAAGGTTGTCTTGCTGCACTTTTTGGCACAACTGATGAAGGCTGTTTTTTTAACACGCACCATTTTTCTCCACACAGACAGAAGATGGACTTCTAACAACAAGATCAAGTTGAAACCAGGTGAGAGCTCGGCTCGACCACAAGAAATGTCTTCAATTAATCGTCAGCACTAACCACTTTTCCATTATCAGTTAAACGTTTAGTTTTATTATGACTTCATTTTAATAAATGTGTTTACTTTTAATAAAGCTTTTAAACTTAAATACAATCTGTGTTTTTTGGTCCAGACTAGAGTGACTGAGCGAAAGGTTTTGCAATTTTTGCAAGCACGAGTCCAGATAGAACACTTCAAAAGACATTATGGACAATCCCAGAGGACTGCACTAAGTTGATAGAGCTATTGCTGACTAGAATCATGGGAGTTTCGCCAACCGTGCAATCTTAGTTAGCTACACAGACAGACTAATAAGAATAATCTAGTAATACCACAGGGAGTCATAGTAGAGGCAGGATAAGAATTTAGATACAGTCTACAAGAAGAGCAAAGACAATTTTGAAA
This sequence comes from Lissotriton vulgaris, assembly GCF_964263255.1. Taxonomy (NCBI): domain Eukaryota; kingdom Metazoa; phylum Chordata; class Amphibia; order Caudata; family Salamandridae; genus Lissotriton; species Lissotriton vulgaris. The sequence continues at coordinate 698,634 of NW_028240613.1, read as the reverse complement.
AAAGTCAAATGAGGAACGCTAGGAAAAATAGGTACTAGTCTAAAATGAAAACTTACTGGGGCCAGCAGAGGAGCCCTCGCCTGCCCGATCCTGGCCCTGTTGAACAGCATCCGCCGCCTGCTGCTCCTGTGTCCTCCTCTCGCCCCTGGGGGGAGCTGACGTACAACATGAAAGAAAGAACAGAAAACATGGATGATTGTTGCTTGTCAATGTCAACCAAATCAAACATTTCAAAAGAACAATAACAAAATATTTCCGCGAAATTATATTGATTATGGTTACTTTTCATTTATTTGCAGACCTGTGACTTCGAAAGTCACGTAACTCACTAAACAAAGTACTGAAACGTTCACCTAGGACTGGCAGGCAGCAGTCCGCAGGCAAGACGCAAAGTGACAGACAAACTCCATTGTGATTTCAGTCAGATCAGTGACAACACTAACAGTTGCCTGCTACATTACCAGTCATTTAAATAGTCAAACTATCAATCCACCGCCACTATTTTTCTTATTGTCAGGGGTACAAAGGAAGGGGCAGATTTAAGCCCTTGCGGCTCTTTTGCGCCGTTCTTGCGTGACTTTTGTGACGCAGCAGCTAAACAAAAAAGGGCGCCATGGTGCGGCGTATAATATTATAACAACGTGACGCATTTGGGAGATGCATCCCGTTATAAAGCCCTGCGCCATCAGGGGGCGTTCCGGCGCAAGGGAGGGCATTCCTGCGCTGGAACACATCCTAATAGTGGCTGAGGGAAATCTACAAAATATCAATCAGTCACCTTTAGGACAATGATGCGTCACACAAACCCTGCACCTGCTTGAAGCAGACGTACGGCTTGACCCAGCATTGGGGAGATAGGGTACCCCAGAGCATTGATGGAGCTGCGCCATCGTTGCGACGCAACTCCAGCAGTAAAGCTTCGGTGACGTTTTGGGCCCATGGTGCGCCGCATTGCAAATACGGCGCACCATGTTTGGTGGTGGTAGCGGGCCGCACAATTAATGGCGCATCCCTGCTACTTTGCAGGGATGCGACGGTAATTGCAATTCTGCCCCTTAGGGGCATACTTACTTACGCGTTCTGGCGCATCTCCAGAGATGCGCCAGATCAAATGCGTCACGCAAAACTACCCTTGCGACACGGCAGATGTGCCTCATTTACAATGCGGCGCGCCCTGGCGCAAGGGTAGGCACTTGCGTGACGCATCTCGTCACGTAAGAGCGGTGCATCGCTGGAGTCACGTCGCCAACGCAATGCAACTCCAGTAATGCTCAGGGCCACCCAATACTTAACATGCTGTGTCAGTCCTTTCGCCTGCTTCGAGCAGACATAAGGAATTGAATTGACGTAGCAGCGTCGCAGAAGTGCCTGCGTTAAATCTTGTAGATTTCACGCAGGCAATTTTGCGAGGCGCACAGCCGCTGGACCGCCCACCCTGCGTACTAGGAACGCACCCATTGTGGTGCAGGCCCATGGCTTTATAACGTGACGCATCTCCCTAGATGCGTCATGCTGTAAATGACTCGCAGGGATGCGGCACGTTTACGCCGCTGTTGCGTCACGCAAGGCAACGTAAACGTGGCGCAAGGGGCTTGTAAATGTAATCTGCCCCCTAGTGTCTAGCATTACGCAGTTCTGTAAAGTACACTCATACATAATAGTTACTCAGGCCAATGAGACCACGAAATAGAAAACAAATAAGCATAGTAGCAACGCCACTGAGAAGGAGAGCAGTGCACCTGAAATGCACAGAAGATTTTGAAATATAATTTAACTACAATGTAATCGTCATCAGCGGCATTATTGGCTTGCTCCATGTAAAAAACAAATATTTGCAATACAACAACACAGAGCAGGAGAAAACATCATAGTAGTGAGTGATTAAATGGCTACTACTACTCACCAAGCCCGGGGATCTCCAAGCCGAGCTGGTCCAGCAGGTCGCGCTCGCGGTCCAGGAGGTCCGTCCAGCGATGGGTGACCTGGCTGTAGGTGCGCTGGACCCCGTAGAGGTGGGATATGGCCCAGCACACCTTCTCCCACCGCTTCCGGCGCTCCCGCATGTTGTAGCCGCCGGCCGCGATCCTGCCGCCTCCCGCGATGGTCCTGGGCAGGCGGCGCTGGACGAAGTAGACCAGCGCGCCCACTTCCTCCGGGCTGAATATCTCCCGTCGCGTCACCTGCTCCCCCCTCAATCTCCCGCATGCTGTCCTGCCACTGGATCCAGCACTACTCCCCGCCGCCGCTGCGGCCCTCAAGTGCCTGGGCAGCTTCACGGCGCCTGGCTTGACCATGGTCTGGGCAGGTAAGGTAGGAAGAAGTAGAAAATTAAGAAAGAATAGGATAGGGAAGAAGAAAAGAAAAGAGTTTTAAAAAGTAGTTTAAAAGTAAAGAAAAATAGCAGAAAAGACAAAAATATACAGCTAGGAAACGAGAGGGATAGATAAGAAGCAAAATCGTAAAAAAAAAACTGAAAACAAGCAAAGGATGGCAAAGATACCAAGAGGATTAAACACCATGCCCAGACACAGGAAATGAATGAAAAACAAGATGGCCGGCGCCCGTTCATGAGCGCGAAAGTAAGTTCGCGCGAGATTTTCCTCGCGATCTCGTGCAAACCTCTAGATTTCCCGCGCGATCTCGTGCGAACCTCTACTCGCAATGCGCTTACTGCGCGAGATTATACATAGCGGGCGGAAACGGAAATACGTCACGCAAACAAAATGGCCGCGCCCGTACTCGACCTTGGGGTAAATTCGCGTGTTGCGCTGCAAGCGGCTCGCGAATACTGCAAAAAAACTCGCGAAACAACAAGCCGCAAAAAAATAAAATGCTCATTCGCACGAATTGGCGGCTTCCGCGGTCGGTTTCGCACGACGCCGCGCCCCGCGAATAGCGCGAAAAAAACCGAAAAACGATTTCAGCAAAAGCAAAAGCAATGAGCAGGTGCAAAAGGTCAACCTCATGATTTGTAACGATTCTTTGTAGTGCTTCCTGAGGGGGCCCTCCAGAATTCGGTTGCCTGCTTGCAACTATTGTGTGACCCTGCTCTGACCTTAACTGTATGCCACAAAGGTCCTGATTTACAGCTAAAGGAGCAGACAAGCAGGTGCCAGGCTGGAACTTTAAATTCTTTCAGTGACACATTAATTAGCCCCTAATTCATTATTGTCAGTTGGGGCAGGGCAGGTGTTGTTAATAAACTAACCCCAAATTAATTCATGTCAGTTCAAGCAGGGCAGGTGGGCTTGCTTTTCCCCCCCATCTTCTACAGTGATGATGAACCAGAGGGTGGCATTGATGTAACAGAGGGTGGCATGGGTCAAAGAGAGGGTGCCAGTGGTAAAACAGAGGGTGCTGGGAGGCTGTGATGATGAACCAGACGTAGAAACAACATAGTCGCGACCGTTGCGAGCCGACAAGTAAGTTCGCAATTGCGAACTAGTACCAAATCCTCGCGAACTGGCAGAAACAATTGCGAACACACAAAAAAAAAAAATCCGCAAATTCGCGGGAATTCGCGGATTTTGCGGATTGCGAGTTCGCAAATCCGCAAAATTCGCGAACGCGAGATCCGCAAAATTCGCCCATGCTTACTTCCAACTCCCTAGCCAGCAAAATTGTCTGAGGTAGCTGGGGCCCTATATAATCTGATATTGTTTGGTACATGTGTACACTGATTGGTGGTTGTATCCGATGTTTCTATTGGATTAGGGTTAGTGTCCTCATTGGTTGGGTATTTGAGGGTTCTGATTGGTTTCTGGGTCTGTGATTCAATCATTGTAGGGTTGGGGCTAGGATTAGGATTTCTATTGGAAGTAGGGACTAGGGCTTTCTGTTTTATTGGTTGTTGGGACTAGGGTGGGACTAGGCCTAGGGTTAGGCCTTTAATTGGAAGTAGCGATTAGGGCTTATGGTGTGATTGGTTGCTGGACTAGGTGTGGGTCTAAGAGTAGAGTTAGGCTTTCTGTTGGAAGTAGGGACTAGGGCTTCCTGTGCCATTGGTTGCTTCGACTAGGGTTGAGACTACTGTTAGGGCTAGGGCCTCTATTGGACATAGAGATCAGGGTTTTTTAAACTGATTGGGTGCTTGGACTAGGGCTAAAAGTGGCTGTAAGGTCCTCATCTCCTATTGGTTCTAGATGTTAGGGCTAGTGCTGTGATTGGATAGGGTTCCCATTGGCTGAAGGGGTCACCTGGCTACTAAGGCTATAACCGGCCAAGGCTTAGGGCGTCTCAGCCCGGGCATCGAGGCTAAGGGTGGAGAGGACAAGGGTGTACGCCTGTTTGAGCCTGTTCAAGACTGGTCGGGATCAGGGCCAGGAGTGCTGCCCATTTTCCCATTCATTAATACCCACCCTATGTGTTTGTCCCTCTGTATATAAGCATGTATTTTCACTATAGATATGAGCCTTACTTTGTGTATTGCTTTGTATAAACATGTACAATAATTATGTTGTTATAAAACAAAAATAAAAGAAAAAAAACATCTTTGGTCTACATGTACTTGCTTCCATTGTGTATCTATGTACCTCCATGTACTTGGATCTGTGTGTCTGTTACTTTTCTCCTGAAAAAGCATATCCAATGCACTACCCTATTTCTCATCCCCTCCCTCTATCAATATCTCTAATCTGCATATACTTACCTCCTTTATGCATCTATAAACTTTCAATGTACTTATGGATCTATATATTTATCTCTTTCTTCTAATTTAGTATTTCCAATGCAATACCCTATTTCTCAGCCTATACTGCTCTCAATACATCTTCTAGCCCAACTTTCTGACTCATCTCAAACTTCTTTCTATAACTCTTTCCAATTCACTACCCTATCTCTCACCCTATACATCTATCATTATATCCTCTACACCCACTCTCTCATTTATCCCAAACCCCATACCACTACTATGTTCCCCATAATAACCCTTTCTTGACACTCTCCTACTCTACCCCTCCTTGCATCATCTGACAACTCTTTTACTATACTGATCCCCAAAAACAAACCTTTCTAAACTCTTCCCTCTGACTCTTCTCCTCCAAAAACCTTCTACTCATCCAAAAGCCACCTCCTACTGCTATGACCTGAAAAAAGAAATCCTTCACTCTTCTATCCCACCACTATCCTTTTCAATAAAAATAACAGACAAGCATGTTCACGTCTCTAATTCCATATTCCACTATACTAATTCACCACTAATCCGTTATGGGTTCCAGAGTAGCGTGCTACTCGCCAACAAAGCGTTTTAACAGCTCATCAGGGTTACAAGCGCTATATAAATGCAAACCTTTTTTTCCTCTTTTAGCCCTCCCTAACCCTTCTCAATCCAAATAACTGACTAACATATCCACCACTCGAATTACTTCATATTTCACTATACTAATTTTTCAACACGATCCTTTATGGGTTTCCAGAGTAGCACCCCATCAGGGGTTAGAAGCGCTATATAAATACAAACCTTCTTCCCTTTTCTATCCTTCTGCTATCCGTCCTAATCCAAATAATCCAAATAACGGACTAACATAGCCACCACTTAAAATTTACTTGCATGTTTCCCTATACCAATTCAACACTTATCCTCTATGGGTCCCGGAGTAGCGTGCTGCTCTACGAAAAAGCGCTTCAACGTCTCGTCAGAGATAGTAAGCGATATACAAATGCAATTACAATACAATACAATACAATTGATACCTCAGGGTCTAAATCGCTATTTAAAAGGGGAGCAAACAACACACCTCTTTTCAATTGTCATTCGTAATCCATTTGTAAAATCATTTACAAATTCATAAATTTTGAAGATATTGTACCTTATTTTTACATATACATGTCAAACGGTGTCTTAGCTTGGATCTGCCTGTGCACCGTCTCATAGAAAAAACATATCTCCAGTGGCGGGGGAGGGGACCGCCCCAGGTCGCACTTTTTTAGGGGTGGAGGTACTTCACCCCATCACATCACTTGCACTTCCCTCCCTGCTCTTACCTGCACTGGCTATCAAACTTAGGGACCGCCCCGGGTGGCAAAAGCTCTAGCCACCCACTAACCATACCCACGTCTCAGCTCTGGCTAAGCTCGCCCTATTAATTTGTCTATGTCCCTTTAACTATTTGCAACTCAGGCTTAGTACATGGAGCTGTCAATCACTTAATCAAATGATTTGTAAAAGGTGAGAACTAGAAACAAGGAGACCTTCCTACATGAACGCATTTGATAATCCTACCATCAAAGCTTCTTGTAGTAGATACAGAGGAGAGTACAAGCGGTGAAAAAGATTTAAAATAAGTGTTGAAAAGGCATGGATTCCAGGTCATTGTGTTGTACATGACATTAGTCATGAATTCCCATTGAGAACTAACAGGCCCAGGTGGAATGGGCAGGGACATAGCTTCAGTGGTGATATTTGGGGTGCAACACCCCTCAAATGCATTCTTGGTTTGGTAGTTGGGTCTGGGAGCACTGAGTCGTCTCGGCTGCATCTGTGTCAGGTTTTCTCGCCATCCTCATGTCACCAAGAGGTTTTAACTTGCTCATGTTTTTTGGATCAGGATCTTAAATATATATATAGTGACTGCTTTACCAAAAGTCAGTCTGTACCCATAGAAATACTCCTTGAATGAGTGCAAATGTACTACTCTTTAGAATTCACAAAAATTGGCAGTGGTAGGCTTGGAAAGCTGCGCCAGTCACAGGTTTCCAGGCATATTACTGGAAACAAAACACCTAAAATGCGGTGGGATGAATGCTTGAAAATTGTCTAACCAGTTGCAATTGCTGGCGGTAGCATTCCAAACCATCATTTTTCACACACTGTGGCATTCTAGACAGAGGTCCTTCAATGCAAATCAGTGCTGACCCTATTCCTCATGGAAACAGTTCATACCAACCCCTGGTCATCTCTCCCCTCCACCCTGAGCCCTTTACTTTGTTAGTTGGGATTTTTTTAGATCAATCCCCCCAAAAACAAATCTCACTGACTAAGCTACTCCCCTGGTCCTGAATCAAAAGCTCCCTACGGTTAAAAGCATTCCCTCTCTTCCATAAATAGAAAACATAAGGCAATTATCTCTGAAACTGAAACTAACACTCCCTGGCCTGTGATGCTCGAATCTACTTTAGCTGAAGCAGAGTTTGACAAATCGGAGCTATTTTTGGCCACGCAGCATTGACCGCGCATCAGGTAAGGCTCTGAAAGATGCCAGCGCCGGTATTTCTTAGAAGCCCCGCCCTTCTGGCTCTGCTGCAGCCCAGGTGTGGCTGGCATCCACGGAGGCAGGGCCTATATTGTTTTATTTTTTCCAGACCAAGTTTTCTTGGCATGTTCATGGCAGTGTTTGGAGGTTTTATACCCGAGAGTAGGGGATGTGTGTGTGTGTGTGTGTGTGTGGAGGGGGGGGGGGGGGGAGGAAGGGCCGCCTACAGCTAAGTAGAGGCTGTCATCCCGGCTAAGATGCACTCTGCATAATACTATCCATTCCTAAAATGTTTATTTAAGTAAGGAAATTCAAGGCCCACCGGGTATACAAATGACGTGCACTATGTATATGTAAATGCGATGCTTAAGTTTTAAGATGCTGCACCTGATCTTCACAGATGTCTCTCAGAAATACAATTAAATGTGCCTTTCTCTCCTATCCCAGGATACACGATATCAAATTCCATCATATTCTGCCCGCACTACCAAACTGGCGCAGAGATTCTTGGGCTGTTCCGATTATGGGGCAGATTTACAAGCCCCTTGCGCCTATTTTGCGCCGCCGTTGCTTCACTTTTGTGACGCAGCGGTGGCACAAAAGATGCGCCATGGTGCGCGGTTTTAACAATGTGGCGAATCTGGGAGATGCGTCACGTTGTCAAGACCTGCGCCATAAGAAGGCGTTCCTGCGCAGGGGGGTGCGTTCCTGCGCAGGAACGCCTCCTAAAAGTGCCTGATTGAAATCTACAAGATTTCACTCAGTCACTTTTAGGCCAATGGTGCGTCAAAACCCTGCGCCTGCTTGAAGCAGGCATAAGGCTTGAGGCAGCATTGAAGGAATAGGCCCCCCCAGAGCATGGCTGGAGCTGCATCGCGCTTGCGACGCAACTCCGGCAATGTGACCATTTTACGGCACAGATGTGTGACGCATCTGTGCCATTTTGGCCCCATGGTGCACCACATTGTAAATGTGCAGTGAGCTAAAAAACGGTGATAGATCAAGCCCTGATCTGTTGACTGGGTATGAGTGTTCTGTTTAATTCAGATACTCTGTCCATCACCACCCCCTTTTCTGAATCGTTTTGTCCACCATAAGCGTGGATGGGTATACTCAGATGTGAGTCCCTTGCTCATTGCACCATCAGGATTCAAGCAAGCCGGGCCGAAGACGGCTGTAATGCCAGAAACCGGTCCCCGGAAGCTTGTTTCCTTCCCAGTATAAGAATTGGCTTGGTAGTTTGGTCTGCCTTGTTCCCATGATGCACTGGGCCAGGGACAGACTAATTTGCATAGAGCCAGGTTCTGAGCTGGGATGGTGCAGTGAGCTAAAAAACGGTGATGGATCAAGCCCTGATCTGTTGACTGGGTATGAGTGTTCTGTTTAATTCAGATACTCTGTCCATCACCACCCCCTTTTCTGAATCGTTTTGTCCACCATAAGCGTGGAAGGGTATACTCAGATGTGAGTCCCTTGCTCATTGCACCATCAGGATTCAAGCAAGCCGGGCCGAAGACGGCTGTAATGCCAGAAACCGGTCCCCGGAAGCTTGTTTCCTTCCCAGTATAAGAATTGGCTTCGTAGTTTGGTCTGCCCTGTTCCCAAGATGCACTGGGCCAGGGACAGACTAATTTGCATAGAGCCAGGTTCTGAGCTGGGATGGTGCAGTGAGCTAAAAAATGGTGATGGATCAAGCCCTGATCTGTTGACTGGGTATGAGTGTTCTGTTTAATTCAGATACTCTGTCCATCACCACCCCCTTTTCTGAATAGTTTTGTCCACCATAAGCGTGGAAGGGTATACTCAGATGTGAGTCCCTTGCTCATTGCACCATCAGGATTCAAGCAAGCCGGGCCGAAGACGGCTGTAATGCCAGAAACCGGTCCCGGAAGCTTGTTTCCTTCCCAGTATAAGAATTGGCTTGGTGGTTCGGTCTGCCCTGTTCCCATGATGCACTGGGCCAGGGACAGACTAATTTGCATAGAGCCAGGTTCTGAGCTGGGATGGTGCAGTGAGCTAAAAAACGGTGATGGATCAAGCCCTGATCTGTTGACTGGGTATGAGTGTTCTGTTTAATTCAGATACTCTGTCCATCACCACCCCCTTTTCTGAATAACATTGTAAATGCGGCGCATCATGGGTGGCGGAGCTGCGGCGCACAATTACTAGTGCATCCCTGCTAATTTGTAGGGATGCGCCAGTAATTGTAAATCTGCCCCTTTGAATCTAAGGGGCTTATTTATGAGAGGCTTGCACCGCTAGACCTTCACTATTTTTGCCACCAGGATGGTGTAAGCCCCTCAATCATATCTATGAGGCCACGCAAAGCCATTATATGTGACTTTACTTGGTCTCATAGATATGGAGAAAGACAAAGCAGCGTAAGTCGCGGCCTTGCCTTACTCTACGTCAGGGAGGCGTTCCATGAGCTTTGCAATGGGTTTTTCCCACACAGCACCCATGGATTTTAACGCTGCAGGCGTAATGAGGAGAATATGTTTTATTTCTCCTCGTTTTTTATTCTTTCCATGTGTGCTGCATATATTCATTGAGCCATAGAATGAACAGAAAGAAACATTTTTCACATGCTGCAAAGTACTGCGCAAACCAACATTTTTTTGCTTCAAATACTATATTTATGTATGTGTGCTTGTATTAAAATTAAAACTGCGGTGCCTGCCTGAGATGTCACCGAAATCTATGTTTGAAGGATTATTTAGTAAGAAGTTTTAATACTGCGTTTCTAGTTTTATATGACACACATATATATTGTGTGTGTATATATACCTCATATTGGGTACTTCTGACATTTACTGAATATGTCTAGAAATAGTAGTATTCAACAACCTCCACAGTTTTTGCCCTGTCCTGGCAATCCCAGAGTGGAGTGGAAACCCTGGTTTCAGTCATCTGAAAATTACGTGGTTGCCATTGATACTGGTAAGTATTCTCCACAAAGGAAGTTGGCACTTTTATGTAATTGTGTGGGTAAGGAAGGCCAGAAGATATTTGATCATTTACCGAATGCGCAGCCTCCCATGGATACGTGGGAGACAGAAGTGCAACGAAGACTAACTTTACATTTTTCAGAAGATCCAAGTGTGGTTTTGGGGCGCTTTAATTTCTATTCTAGAAAACAATTGGCAGGAGGAAACATTGATCAATATGTGGCAGCACTCAGAATTTTAGCTAGTACATGTCAGTTTAATAATGCACTAGACAAATTCATGAGAGATCAGATTGTCTTGAATAGTTATCTTAAAATGATACCAGAGCACCTGTTATATTGTACAAATCCTACTCTAGAGGAGACAGTTAAAATAGCTAAAGGCATAGAACACTTCACTGAATCAGTGAAAGTGCTCACTGGTACTACCGGTTCTCACTGTATAAGTGTGAGTGTGGCAACGAAGGCTCAAGTCACAGGTGCCAGAAATATTAAGGTGAGGTCTCGTGGTAGTAACTGTTATAGGTGAGGCTCTAGCAATCACTTTAGTAACAGTGTGAGCTGTCCTGCAGAAGCTAAGAAGTGCAAAAAATGTAGACACTTTTCCCCCCCGGACTTTTATAAAGGCACAAGCTCGACCCGAAGGTATCAGAGGCCATTACATGAGCACCCGTTGCGTAACAGATGGACACATTAATTTTGTTAGGCACAGGGAAGTTAAGTGATGTGCCCCAAATCACAAGATGTTGAGCGTCCCTGCCGAGACTCGAACCCAGTTCCCTAGCTTCATCTGCTGCGTTTATGTGTGTTTGCAAAGGAATTCTTAATGTGAGAGTCGGTTGTCTTCCTGAATTTGAGGAGCAAAATTGTAATACTGTACCTTCGACCTTACATTCAACCACTATTCTAACTATGAAAGGAAGTGGAGAGACAAATTATTTGATGTTGACATTCTGGTTCACCAGTGACTATGTTATCAGAAGTCACTTTCAACTCTTTGTGGAAACAGCCCCTTGTTAAAGAAAAGGGATATCAGAGCGGTTGCTTATGAAGAAGATACAGAAAATGAAACATTGGGTTATTTTGAGATTATGCTATGGTTTTCTCGGAGACAGAACTTCACAAAGATATATGATGCTGTGAATAGCAGTGACATTATGGTTTGGATTGACAAAGGTAGACTAGTTATAATACTTAAACTGGGTACTGCCACTTCCATTATATTGATGAATCAGCAATGAGTGTATCGAGGAAAGTTTGAGTAAATACCCACAAGCATTTTCAGACAAGATCGGTACTGTGAAAGGGTTTGAACATTAAATAATTTTGGAAAAACATGCTGTGCCAATAGCACAATATGTGTTAAGGGCTTGTAACGGTCGTTTTCAGTCAGATAGACCAGCGGCCCCTACATTTTGTAGAGGAAATGCCAAGTCCCATATAGATTTCATAATGGTCTCCATGAGTTCGTGGCACCTAATTGCTGATTTTAAGGTTGGGTATAGGACTGAGAGCGATCACTTACCGTTACAATTAACCCTGGATCCTCAGCCTTTCAAAATTAATACAGTTACAGAAATAGTGCCCAAGGGGTATGATGGTGAACTTCAGATAAGTAATAATAGGCGTGCACTAAGATGGCCATATATCTTAGCCAAGGAGACATCTATGACATGTATTATAATACCTTTGCTGATAAAGATGCTACATGCCAGGATCTCGCCTTAGGCGATTATGGAGTATTAGATATGCACCTTAATTTGGTTGATGCTCTAACTCCTCTTCTGAGTAAAATCTACGAGAAGGGGGATAGATCCCATAACATTAACTTAGAACATGGTAACCCATGGTACAATAAAGAGTGCCGTGTAGCTAAGTCTCTCCTGATCAAGGCAGTTAAAACTAAGGACTGAAAGGGAATCAGAGATACCAGACAAGCTTATAAGAAAACCCTTTCCCATTCAACAAAAGCTTGGGATGAGGAAATCTGGGCTGATCTACTTATGGCAGCCAAAACGAAGGATCAAGCCACTTTTTGGAGCCTAATATCAAAAGGAAATAAGTTGGGTAGATCTTGTAAGGACACTTTCCTTGATGAAAAAACATGGAGAGATCACTTCCTTAAGTTATACTCCCTAAACAAAGAGGGGTTCCCCATAGCTGAACAGGTGGTCGCATTGCCACTACGGACTACTAATCTATACTTCAGCCTAGAGGAGACTGTCCAGGCGATACAGGCCATCAAACCAGGGAAAGCCCCGGTACCTGATAAGATCCCTGGCGATCTACTCAAGCATGATATAGAAGTTTGGGGACCGTATATTAATTTCTTATGTAACTCTACAGCAGCAGGTACTCCAATTCCGGAGTCCTGGAAGGGGGCTGAAATCATAACGATTTTTTAAAAAGGAGACCGTTATGATCCAGCAAATTATCGCCCAATTAGTTTGATAGATCTTATTCAACAAGTGTATGCCAGACACATTTAAACAGGCTTTTAGAGTGGATGGATGACTCCCAGATATTATCCAAATATCAGGCAGGGTTCAGAGCAAAAGTCAGCACAATAGACCAGGTTTTTAGGTTTACTTGTATTGTTTGGAAATATATCAATATTAAGAAGGGCAGTCTGTATGTTGCTTTTATGGACCTGAAGGCTGCGTTCGATCTTGTCCCTCGTACACTTTTATGGGAAACATTAGCAAACATAGGGGTACCTGGTGAATTACTTATAGAATTAATCAGACTCCACACAGGAAACTACGCCAATGTAAGATGGGGGAAGGGAGGGGAGTTAACACAGGCCATACCAGTGAGACAGGGCGTACGCCAAGGTTGCGTATTGGCGCCTACGCTCTTCACACTTTATGTTAACGATATTCCCACGTACTTAGGGAACTGTGTAAATGACTCTCCAAAACTAGGGGGTGAATTGATTCCAGCACTACATTTTGCTGATGATACCATCCTCATTTCACAGACCCCAAAGGGACTCCAAAATTTGGTGAATTGTTTTTTTAGTTACTGCGTGGATAAAGGATTGGAAATTAATTCTTCAAAAACGAAGTACATGTCTATAAATCCCCAGAAAACCTTTAGAAAAAATCTGGCCCTAAACAACCAAAAACTAGAACTTGTGGGGAGTTTTAATTATTTGGGAATCATGTTGGACAGTAAACTATCCAGGAAAGGGCAGCTTGAAAAGAGCAGGATAGCCCTTCGTCAGAATTCAATGCCCATTCTAAAAATTCACGGTGGTAGCCAATCTAAGGCCATTACTCCAGCATTGGAAGAATTCAAAGCAAAGGCCCAATCAGCAGGACTCTAGGGGGCTGAGATTTGGGGACCATCCTGCAAAAAGAATTTTGAACGGGATGAAAACATCTTTATACGGAGGTTGTTAAAAATTCTGTCTAGAACCCCCCTAGTTCCTGTGTTTTTGGATGTTGCTATCAAACGTACAGACCATCATGCTATTTTAAGGCCCCTATTGTATTGGATTAAGATATGGACTACTCCTGAGTTGGATAATTATAGATGTGGCCTGATAGAAATTATGCAGTTCGATGGGCACAAAAATATCCCTTGGTTCAAACATATTTCTTTCTGGACAAATAGATTAGGGTTATCCCATTATTGGGATGAGCCCTTGAGACTGACACCGTCTTGTAAAAAGTCTTTAAAGTCTGCATTCTGGTCTTACATCAGTAACCCACTAGTACAGGGCACATCTTTTGGCTCACTAACCCAAAAGTTTTTAATCTTCAAAGATACTGTTTCCTTTGAACCCTTTATGGATGAGATTGGACCACCAATAGCAAAAAGTTTATTTTTACAGTTTAGACACGGGGTCCTACAGATAAATGCAAATACATCCAGATGGGGGGGAAACGTGGGTACTCCCCTATGTATCGGTTTCAAAAGGAGAGGGTACCCCACTTTCACCAGGGAACAGGGTAGAAAGACAGTTAGTCAAACGGGGGGATCCCTGGGGTCGGCTGGTCGACCGATAGCTATTGGCCTTTCCTATTTTGGGAGGAAAGAGGTCACAAAGTGCAGAGGGTATTTGAACAATTGTAAAAATAGTTTTCCACAAAGAAATAGAATCGTTAACAATCTATATTTATTAAAAATACAATCAATCACGTAATAAAAACAAAGCAAGTTCATACAGTTTTCACAAAACAATTTAAAATCCAAGTAAAAGGTACCTTGGAGGGATAAAAATCAACAGTGTTACACATACATGATATTACGGTACACGGAAAGTGAAGACATAACTAAAACAAATTTACAAAAAATATACGGCAAAATACATGTAATTACAAAAAAAAACCCTTAATGCATATGTGGCTCACCAGATATCTCTGCCACTCAATTAAACCAGATCCAATGGCCTGACCCAATACAGTTACTATAAAGCTTTAGTGGAAGAATGAAATACCCATCTAAAGTTTTACCCGGCCCTAACTGGATTCTTTTAAACAAAGAAACAGCAAGAGAAGGAACGAGGCAGAAGTACGGCCACTACGAAATTCGGAACATATCTGGTTCTGGAAGAGACCTACAACTTTATATGCCCATTCAAAGCACGTTTTAAAATTATTTGAGATGCATGAAACTTGAGAGAACGCCTGACAATTGAGAGAAGAAAAGAAACCCCAAGATAAGGAGCTCCAAGGCTAGGAGAAAGAAGGCCGAAGGAACAAAATTTGAGGAAGCCTAGTGCGATAACAAGCAGACCACATCACGGTACATCGCCCACACAACCCTAAGGATACGGTATAACCATCCGTTCCCTGAAACCCCAGAAAAGAGAAGTCCTGAGGAAGGTGCCACAAAATCAACTGTACAGCACCGAAACGCGTCGACGCACTGTTTCTTTGTTTAAAAGAATCCAGTTAGGGCCGGGTAAAACTTTAGATGGGTATTTCATTCTTCCACTAAAGCTTTATAGTAACTGTATTGGGTCAGGCCATTGGATCTGGTTTAATTGAGTGGCAGAGATATCTGGTGAGCCACATATGCACTAAGGGTTTTATTTTGTAATTACCTGTATTTTGCCGTATATTTTTTGTAAATTTGTTTTAGTTATGTCTTCACTTTCCGTGTACCGTAATATCATGTATGTGTAACACTGTTGATTTTTATCCCTCCAAGGTACCTTTTACTTGGATTTTAAATTGTTTTGTGAAAACTGTATGAACTTGCTTTGTTTTTATTACGTGATTGATTGTATTTTTAATAAATATAGATTGTTAACGATTCTATTTCTTTGTGGAAAACTATTTTTACAATTGTTCAAATACCCTCTGCACTTTGTGACCTCTTTCCTCCCAAAATAGGAAAGGCCAATAGCTATCGGTCGACCAGCCGACCCCAGGGATCCCCCCGTTTGACTAACTCCCCTATGTATCTCCTGTACACAGCAGGCGAAGGAAGATGATGTCCATCTATTCTTCTTCTGCCCGTAATATAAGTTGCCTAGGGTTCGCTGGATTAGACCTCTATGCAGGAATATGGGTGTTAGGTCTTGTAAAGATCTGAACGTATATTGAGGACCAATACTACACAGGTGATTGTGTTTTGCATATCTAGGTTCCTATATAACGTTTTCTTAATCAGGAAGAAGGCTGGGCTCAAATTATAGTGCAATTGAACTGTTTATTTAACTTTTGCCTTGTAAATACTAAGTGCTGCTAAAACATTTTAAACTGGCTTTTAAACAAATTTTATTATATTTATGGAAGTAAATTGAATGTTTTTAGGGAATAATTTATAAAGCTGATAAATTGTGTATCTTTTTTTCCCCAAAATGTTTGTAAATGGACTATGGAGTTAATAACAACATGTAATGTTTTATCTTGTGCTTTTATGGCTAATGTTAGCCGAAATAAAGTTGAAACAAACAAACAAACAAACAATATGTGCGTGATGTGCCTTTATACATTAAAGAAGATCTAAGAAAACATTCAGATAAGATGTGCCAAGAAAAGTTTATTGATCCTATGAATGCAGCTGAATGGTTAAATGCAGTTGTAGTTGCAAAAAAGAAAAATAGGCAAATTAGTTTATGTGCAGACTTGCATTCACTGAACAAATTTAGAGTTGCAGATTGTCATCCTTTAATTCAGATTCACAAATTACTAACATCTTTAGGTAGGGCAAAGTTTTTCAGCAACCTTGATCTTAGGGCTGTGTATTACTAAGTCCCATTGGTAAAATAATAACAGACACTGGCTACGTTTTTCCCTACCATTTTGTCTTACGTCTTCTGCAAGTGTGTTTCCAAAGTTGATCTATTGTTTGTTCAAAAATGTTCCTGGGGTCGAAGCTTTTCAGGATAATGCACTCATTTTTGCAAACACTATTGAAGAGAACAATTCAATTTTAAACAGAGTCCTACGTTTTTTGAATAAACATGGTATGACTGCTGCTAAAGAGAACTGTACATTATTAACGGATTCTGTGGAGTATCTGGGTCATACTATAAAAGCGGAAGGAATAGAGCCTAAAAATTATGTCATGAAGCATTGAGAGAAGTATCTCGTCCCACTACCAAGGATTAATTAAGATCATTTATAGGTCTATGTGACTATTGTTCCAGGTTTTGTGGGAAATTATTCCACTATCATGGAGCTTAAAAAGTTGAGAAAATATTTTTTTTTATGTGTTTGGGAATCAAGAAGTATTTCTAGACAAAGACATAAACAGCATTCCTACAGAGGTGCTGTCTTTGAAAACCTACATCAGTGACCGGCAATGCATCATTACAGTTGATGCTAGTGCAGTAGTATTGGGAGCTAAGTTTACCAAAATATAGGTAGGGTGAAGCATACCATTGCCTTTGCCTCAAGAGTTCTGTTTAAGGTGAAGAGAAAGTACATGACTATTGTAAGAGAAGCTCTGCTTGTGCATGATCAATTGAAAAATGTAAAACATATCTATGGGATACTCTTTTTATTCGATGTACTGGTTATAACCACTTTTGTACTTGCTGGGTAAGAAAATGACATCAGCAGCAGCTTCAGGGTTGATACACATTCTATCTTAATTGCAAGAGTACAATTTTGATATTAGATATATTCCAGGAGGTTCCAAAGTCAGCGCTGATTGTCTTTCTAGACGTCCTATTTGTGAAGATGAAATTTCGGTAGACAAAGTTATTTTTGGATCAAAATGTGCGGTAGAAGCAATGGATGTGGTGGAAAGTTGTCTTGGTACCATTAGGGAAGAGGAATGGAATTCCACTAGGTTTAAAGACATCTGTATGCTGAAGGTGATGGAGTATTTGCTGTGTAAATGGCCTTTGCAGAAACATACGAGTGGTGAAAGGCTTTGTATTTATCATGTTGCCTCTCACCTTTCTGTTGTCAGGAATTTTATTGAGCGCTGGAAAACTTGTGGCACATGCAGAGCTCAGATGTAAGATCATTAGTCTGCCTTTAAAAGGACATTTAGAGTCCACAGCTACCAAGGTAATGTTAAGGTAGTCTTTGTGGTGGCCGTACATGGATAGAATGTGCAAGATTTTGTGAACAAATATGACGAGTGCTTATTATCCAATAAACATTGGAACACAAGGGTGACACCTTTGTTACCTACACCCTATCCTGACATACCATGGAATAAAGTAGAATTCGACTTTGCTGGACCCATTGTGGCATTACCTAAAGAATCTAGGCATCTGATTGTAATGGTAGATTATTTTTCTAAATGGATTCATTAAAAAATGTATTAGCGAAATTAGCACTAGTGTGGCAATAGATTTTCTAGAAAAAGTTTTTTCTCTTGAAGGTTAACCCCATTAATTATTTCAGATAATGGGTTGCAGCTTATATTAGAGAGAATGGAAACCTTTTTTGAGGTATAAAGGAATTGCTCATTACACTGTAGCTTTATACAGCCCACAATCCAATGGTGCAGAGGAAAGAGGGAACATGTTACTTAAGGAGGGTAATCAAACTGTACTTACATGTGGGAAAGACTTGCATGATTTTGTTAGAAGCAAAGTATGGGCGTATCATAATTCTCCTTATGGTGTGAGCGGTGTTTCTACTTTTATATTGTTGAGAGGTAGGAAGATTAGTACTGGATTGATTCCAGGTTGGTTAAGTGACAAATCTTATACTGCGCAGAGGGAAGAAGAAAAAGAAGAACGTAGTCTGGAAAAAAAAAGCTAATGTTGATAAGGCTCAGAATAAAATGAAAAGCTTTTTTGATTAAAAAAACATTGTTGGGGAAGAGAAGGGTGTACGTTAGACCATTGGGTTATGCTTAAAAACGTGAGAGCAAAGAGGTCAAAAGTTCACTATAAAGTTAATGGTCCATTTAAAGTTGTGAAAGTGGCACAATGATCTGCTAAGCTAACTGATGAAAGATGGTGGACAGTAAGGTATTGAGTTGTGCTTGAGGACCTGCAGAAAACTGACATATCCAAGCGATTTCTTGATCATGACGAAATTCACTTGAACATTATTTCGGACTCCTGGATCAATCCAGCTGTAACATATGTCTTTATCTCGTTATACTATGATTCTTTTGTACAATTGTTTCAGTTGTTTAACTACCTCACTTGTGAATTGCTCTGATACCCGCAAGGGTCTTATTCGCGCTATACAAAACCTTTAAAATAACATAAAAATAAAAAAATCTGTGTTGTCACCTGTTGTGTATGAAAAATGGTGTGATTCTTCGGTGCAGAGAGATGTGTCAGTTTCCCTGATACTCAAGATATAGAATAGAATCCATGTACTGAGGGTGTTGATAGTGAAGAACATACCACTACTAGATGTGGTCTCATGACAAAGAAACCTAAATACTGGAGTATTGCACATAAACATTGTATGCATTCGTGGTTATCTATAGTAAGATCAGTTGTATCCGAAGGAAACCATATAACAATATAATATTGCAAGTTTTTTATTGCAGTTTCTTGACGTCATTTTGTTTATTTCTTTGTTTTTATCTTTTATTCTTCTTTACATAATAATTTGTATTAATGTACATTTTACTTTTTGTATTTTTAGGAGGGGAGATGTTGTATCTTGGGGCCTTCATTGTTATTTGTCATAATTGCATGATCTAATGGGTAGAATGCTTGGGTACTGGAATGTTGCCAACCATCCATCATCTCAGTGTGTGAGGTATTTGAACAGCCAATTAGAGAAGGACGGTTGGTGCTGGGACACAGGGTAGGCAGAGATGCTGACTGGTGGGTTAGTCATATATGCCATTTAAGAATAAACTAAATAAGGATAAAGAAACCGATCGTGTCTCCACGTACCATCAGCCACCACGCACTGCTGCTCAGATAAGAGTTTTTGGCTGTGACTAAAGAATGTTTTAACTTGTGTATGAAGAAACAGCCTATATCAGATGCATTTGTGAGTTTGTGTGTATTAATATGTAATGCTTATAATTAATGTAACAGATTGTTTTTGTCTTTAATCGCCATGAATAACCGAGTCTTTCATGAAACAATTTATGGCTGAAATAATTTGAGGCATGAAGGTTGGACTTGCAATATGCAAACAATAAAAAAAATCATTTGATAGCACTCAAAACAGGGCTGGCTACTGTTAACTATTAATTTCGAAATATTTACCAAGATTTGCTTCACGGGGGATCGGGGGATCGGGGGAGGGGGGGGGGGGACTACAAGTTTGCTAATGATTTACCACATTGACCACAATGTACTTGGATGGCCATTGAGTGGTGTTTGACTTGAAACCTAGGGCTATTGGTGAGTTCCAGTCCTGTTTTGAGTGATGCAAAAGGACGGTTTGTTTTGAACATAGAATATGAAAGATTCTACATGAAATCAATATATAAATCACTGAAATCAAGATGATTGCATATCTTTTGCGCTTATGAAGTATTATAGCTATATTCATGAAACAATGTAGTTAGGAATGTATTATAACAACTGTTAGCAGAAGATAGCACTCCTAAACATGTCATGACGACAAATCTAATTCCTGTATTAAACCTTCTTTCGGAATGATGAACACAGATAAGATCTGGGCCCCTAGCACACACTCAATTACAGTGGTGGCTGCTGTGGCACCAACATGTCAAGCACAGAAACGGCAATAAAGATTGCTTTTTATTGGTGTTGGACTCCGGCTAGGTTATATAAAATAAACCCGGATAAGGGGATAAGTGTTGGAGATGTAACAATTCTTCAGGGACACTGGTCCATATTCTTTGGGAGTGCCCGAGACTGGAATTATTCTGGGAAGGGATTCTAACAGAAATAGACACCCACTTCGCACCCAGCTCCCTAGGTTTCCCTCCTTCACCATCCTGGATCTTCCCAATCCAATTACCTACCCGCTCGGTTCCAAACAGGGTAGACATATCATATTAGCCCTCCGAGCGGCGCACCAGGCGATATTGGACCTCAGGGGCATTGAAAAGGTTCCATCCATATTAGCCTGGTTACACCACATCTGGGATCTCTTGGAAATGGAAAGGCTGGCAACATCTCTTGACCTAGGTGGAGAAACTTTTAGAGATATATACTATTCGAAAAAAGGGGGGAGGTAGAGGAAAAACAATAGCTAGGTTCGCCCTCCACAGCACTAAGTTTACAAAAAAGATCTGAGACATTCAGATCCAGAGAACCTAGCTAGCTATTGGGACATTACACCATTGGGTCTGTCTTTAAAAAACAAAAAACATATTAAGACAGGGAAAGAAATTTTTTTCTTTATAGTCCCCTCACTCACCGGAGTTTCCTCACGGTGACATGCTTCATCATAGGGGCTTCCCAACCCGCTGCGGGTTGAGGCGTGCTACAACTATCGCGATTGCGTAGGAGCACTTTTAGTGAGAACTATGTGTGGTGTGATGTGAAAAAAGGGGGGAAGTGAAGTGGAGTGATAAAGGTTAAAAATATCCTACTAGTGGGCTAAACTAACTTTATTCAGGCTCCTAGCGGATACATTAAAAGTGGGGTGGTTACCGGGTACGCTGGTTCTATTATGAAACACAGTGCCCTAGTAAAAAATCAACTAGTTTCGAGCTGTACCCCTCAGCTCTTCCTCAGGACTACACAGGGTCCCGCCCTGTGAGTACCACTCCAAAAAACAAAAAGAATTGATTGTAAAAGTATGCCTACATTAATTGTTGGATATACATACTAATTTTCTGCAATCGTTGGCATATCTGTGAAGAGAAAGCATATTACCAAAGTTACGTGTTCAACAGATAAAATAATTGCTGGATTCTCAATGATTTTTCTTAATGTGGCAAGGTAGTGTCTAAATATATACAGAAAAATTACTTAACCCTACACCCGATTTTGTACACACACTCAAAAGACGAGTGATCCCAAAGTGAAGGAACACCCTCTGTGATTTATCTATGACATGATATGTACATTGATTTTAGAAAACACAAATGCGGCGCTGTACTAGGTTCAACACAGGACATCACAGACATACAACTGAACGGAAAGAAAGGAAAAAGAATAAAGAAAAACATACTTTTTCATAGGCTTAACTGAGCCTCATGGTCACTCGCGGGAAAATCACTGAAATCAAGATGATTGCATATCTTTTGCGCTTATGAAGTATTATAGCTATATTCATGAAACAATGTAGTTAGGAATGTATTATAATAACTGTTAGCAGAAGATAGCACTCCAAAACATGTCATGCCGAAAAATCTAATTCCTGTATTAAACCTTCTTTCGGAATGATGAACACAGATAAGATCTGGGCCCCTAGCACACACTCAATTACAGTGGTGGCTGCTGTGGCACCAACATGTCAAGCACAGAAACGGCAATAAAGACTGCTTTTTATTGGTGTTGGACTCCGGCTAGGTTATATAAAATAAACCCGGATAAGGGGATAAGTGTTGGAGATGTAACAATTCTTCAGGGACACTGGTCCATATTCTTTGGGAGTGCCCGAGACTGGAATTATTCTGGGAAGGGATTCTAACAGAAATAGACACCCACTTCGCACCCAGCTCCCTAGGTTTCCCTCCTTCACCATCCTGGATCTTCCCAATCCAATTACCTACCCGCTCGGTTCCAAACAGGGTAGACATATCATATTAGCCCTCCGAGCGGCGCACCAGGCGATATTGGACCTCAGGGGCATTGAAAAGGTTCCATCGAGATTAGCCTGGTTACACCACATCTGGGATCTCTTGGAAATGGAAAGGCTGGCAACATCTCTTGACCTAGGTGGAGAAACTTTTAGAGAAACATGGCACCCATTCATAACACTCCTATCGCAAGAATTAACTGAGCTCACGTGTCCCAGATACCTCAAGTTGTTGCACCTAACCGGACCCCCAAGCCACTAACACCTCTCAGACCTTATAATCCAGGGTGGTGGAAGTGCTTTGGATACAGCTGGTGGGGAGGGGGGTGAGGGTTGGGAGAGAGGAGGGGAGGATCTATAGAGTTTTGGGATTATGTTAAAAGCTGCAGATGCACTGAGAGTAGCTGAAAGTTGACGCCACTAAGGTATGTGCAGTATAAACGCTGTTTATTTCAGGCAGATTCAATTCATCCCAAAGCGATTCGGCTCCACAAGGAATATATGACTTTACACGCAAACAATTACAACGCATGCTTTTACAAACGCGTTTTTTACATCACAACTACCATTACATCGCATGACTTTACAACGCATGCCATTACAATGCATTTTTTTAAAGTAATCGCATGCCATTACAATGCATGTTTTAAAAGTACCATTACAACGCATAATACTTTTAGTGCAACAATAAGAGTTGGATAGCGTAGGGTAAAAATAACTATTCCCCCTCCAGTGAGTGCAACAGTAGGGTAAGTGTTGGATAGCATAGGGGTAAAAATTACTATTCTCACTCTAGTGAGTGTTACAGTAGGGAAAGTGTTGGATAGTGTAGGGGTAAAAATGTATATTCCCAAGTACCTCAAAAGTCATACCCACCCTAAAACTTAAAATTCTCCATTACTTACCTTATAATGCGTTGTAATGGCATGCATTGCAGTGACATGCGTTGTAATGGCATGCGATGTAAAGGCAGTTGCGTAATGGCATGCGATGTAAAGGCAGTTGCGTTGTAAAAGCAGTGTGATGTAATGACTGCGTTGTAATGGATGTTTCTCCTCCAAGAGCCTTTCTCAAGGTGAAAAAGCCCCATCACCATTTGAAATAAATACAAACTTTGGTCGTAGACACTAAAGAAATCCTATGTGACTCATCCAGTGAGTGGTTCATAAACACTAAATCAGCATTAAAAAAGGACTACCATCTCAAAACCCCATTAGCAGTATCCCATATGGGGAGATGTTATGATTAAAAGAGTATGCAATACCGAAACTGAATTACTTAAACAAAAAACTCATGAATAAAAGATTAATGGAGAGGGATAATATTGCTAAGATTCTGAACATAGTTGAAAAGAAAGCAGAACCTCTGACAAGAGATGAACTTCTTTATCCCAACATTGATAAATCCCGGAATAGGAATGCATTTGCTTGATTACAACTTACAATGTTTCCTCGCAGAGGATAAGGAGTCTAATGCATAAACATTGGTCTGTGACATAGTCATAGGCACAGGATTACCCTTAAGACTGTCCATCACGTGCGAAAGGGAGGTAATTGGGGGATTGTTAGCCACATAGCTCATAGCTATCACACAGAAACGTGATACTTGGTTGGCCAAGTATAATGGATTTTTTTTATTGTGGCCAATGGAAGGTCTGTACAAATATTTCTAATACTTCTGTATATCTGACATCGAATGACCACAAGAGACAGATAGGCCAATTTTTTTTATTGTACATCAGATTTCTGTATATACATCTTGATGTGTTGAGGCAATTTAATGTATGTTGGGAACACGACTTTCCCTTTGAGGAAGAGCATTCTTGAACATCAGTTTGCTGTAAGAATATGTAGATATATCCTACCCTGTGGCCAGACATTTCTCTTTGGAACACCAGAATGGTGTTTTCAATTTGAGGTTCTTTGTAATTGATAAAATCAATAGAAATGTGTGAGGAGCAATAGAACCAGACAACTTGAGTCAAGATATATTCTTACAGACCAAACATCCCTCAGGCCTGAATAAGGATGAGGAATTGGTAGTTCATGTGGCTGAGTGTCTCTCGCATTTATAGTGCTGTGTTTGGGTTACTGGCCAGTGAGGTTTTACTACTAGGGTACTTCCTTTTGTATATGATATGATTCTATGCTATCTAGTTCACTCTCACTGTTATGTGACATTTGATATAATGTAATGAAATGTTTCCTTTGCCTTTTGCTTTCTTACAGATTTTCCCTTTGAATCTTTGTCATTGTTAATTTGTTTGAGTTTATGTGAGATGTCTGGTGTTGATTTTTTTTTATTTTGAACAAGTGACACCAGATGTCTAAGATTGTTGATCAAACTTTAGCCCACTGGGGTGAAATTCCCACCTCTGCTAGATGTGCGGTCCCCTAGCAATACAAGAGTCTGTGTGGACATTTATCCAACAATGCACATGTGTAATCTGTGTGCCCTACTCACACCCATTGAAGAGTTCAGATTACCCATTGGGACTATATGTATAGCTGATCTGGGTACTTGGGAACTCCTAACAGGTCCGAGGATAGGCTGCTTCTTGGGACTATGGGGCACCTAATCTTTATTTTTATTATCTTGATATAGTTACAGGTCGGTCTGACCTTATAGCGTGACTCTACTATGTCTATGGATAAATATGTGATTTTCAAATTACAATATTTTCATTTAAGCATTTATTTTATTCTTTAATAATAATGTGCCTAAATAAATTATTGGTATGCTGATTTGCACATTGTTTTTTATGCTGTTATAGCATTTATGAAACTCTCCTTGGACGGGTCAGTTAGGATTTCTTCACTGTCCAAGTCAAAAGTTTGTATTTATTTCAAATGATGATTGGACCTTTCCACATTGGGAAAGGCTCGTGGAGCGAGAACGAGTTGGGATTAATTGAATCTCCTGGAAATAAACAGCGTTTATACTGCACCTTTGGATGCCTGTCTACTTTGGACGCTAACCGGTAACGAAGTATTGTGTGCAAAGTGTTGCCGGCTAACCCCACCCACTAGGGAGCACCTGCAAACCAGGTGTACGTGACCAACTTTATGCGATACCAGGAAGCTATATATATATCCATATATATATATATACATATATATATATAGAGAGAGAGAGAGAGAGAGAGAGAGAGAGAGAATTATTTATATATATATATTTATATATATATATATATATTTATATATATGTATATATGTATATATATATATATATATAATTCTATGCTTAACATGTTTACAGATCACTGCCTAGTTTTTATATAGGTTATTTGATTAGATGCTTATGGGTCTCTGTTTTTGACAATATGTAAATATCATAAATATTTTATCTACAAGCACTTCACTATTGAAATATTGAGGTAAATATAAAATGATTAAAAAATAGTTATAAAAAACACACATACATTAGCCTTAAGTACAGCAATACCTGAAAGTCTGAGTTTATACAATACAACTTTAAATCTCAATATATTATCTTCCTTGTTCATGTAACCTCTCTAAGTACTTATGTATCTATATATTTATTACTTTACTCCTACTGTAGAAGAGAAAAAGAAAAAAATACTTCTATTCTCTCTAATGCACTACTCTGTCTCACCTTATACCTCTCTCAATATATCCTCTACCCCTACTCTCTGACTCATTCCAAACCTCATTCTACTACTATGATCACCAAAATAACCCTTTCTAGACTCTTCCCTCTTCTACTCCTCCTGGTTCACCCCAAACCTCATTTTACTACAATGATCTCCCAAACAACCCTTTCTTCCCTCAAGTATCCCTCCTTTGACTCATCCCAAAACCATTTTACTATTACCTCTCTAATCCCTTTCTAGAGACTTTTCCCTCCTCCATCTCTCTTTCTTACTCATCCCAAACCAAATGTAATACTATGATCTCCCAAATAACACTTTCTTGATTCTTTACTCTATTATCCCATACAATCCAACTCACAGACTCACATGTACACTGATCAATTTAACTCATATTCCCCAATACTAATCCTTTTGGGATCCGGAGTAGCATCCTACTCGCAGAAAAGCACTTCAACGCCTCTTAAGGGGTGGTAAGCGCTATATAAATACAATTACAATACTGTCGCACATGATCAACAGGCACCCAGTTGATCATGGAAAGACTATTTTTCCAAAGCAAGAGAGCTCCGAATAATTGTTGTTATAATGGCAATAAGTTGTGTCAAGTTGGTGCCCCTATTTGCTTTCTGGTTAACACTTCCAAATACTGTGGATATGGTGGATATGACTATGAGGAGCTTAAAGAAAGTGTGTTAAGTGGTGCCTAATAACTTGGGCTGGAGCAATATTGATACCTTTTTCTGGGGGTAGTGTGCTCTCTAGAGCTACTTGGCTCTGCAGAGTGTATGGATGCCAAACCGTCCACTGGTTCTGATTACAAACCTAGACTATGGGCGATGAATGCCAGCTAAACTGATGGTGAGTATGGAAACATTTCTTATAGTGTTTTACTCTAGGAATGAAGTCAACTGAGTCACTGAAGGTTTGCAAAACCTGGTGGTAATCTTAAAAACGATTTATAGTACATTGAATATTCAAAGAAGTATTTATTTATTTATTTTAAAAGTTTTATATAGCGCTGGCTAGACCCAGAGGTATCAGAGCGCTTTACATGAGAGGATGATAAAAAGCAAACATGGTATACAAGTAGATAAAAAGATAATGAAACGTGAAATAAACAAATCAAAATAGATATACAGGTGCAAGAGCTATGCACTTCAAGTAATTAGGCAGATGATGTTTGGGAAATGGACAAAAATTACTGGACAAATATAACATGGTGATTGGAGATCAGGTGCAGGTCACAGGTTAGGACCCCCAATAATAATTGGGCCAAACATGCCTTGCATGGCTCGATAAATCTGACTTAGTAGTTGCATAGCCCTTGTGCCCCCTTGCGTGGTGCAAAGGCGATGCAACTTAATGAAATAATAAATCTTCCTCCGGGGGCTTGGGTTTCGGAAAACAATCTGATAGCAGTGTACAAAACAGAATTCTTCCTGCGGGGCACTGTATAACATAGCTCAGTCTGCCTTAATCCATAATAGGTGTATAACTCAGCCTCTTTATTACATGCCTTTTGTGAAGACCGGAACATAGTTTTCCATAGGGTGAAAACAACATTTGTGGCAAAACTAAACCAATGGGGAATCAATCGGAATATTAAAAGCTATAATGAGCCTTTTTTCTAAATCAGGCTCATATTTAAGAAAATAGCAAACACAAGGAGATGATGGACGGAGCACTGATACTTTTCAAGCACTAACCCCCAGTCACATATCTGGGTTAAATCCATCATCGTTCTTTAGCTCACTTCGCCACCCGAGTTAGTCACAGCTATATGCAAATCAGTCTTGACCCTGTGCCTCATGGGAACAGTCCAGTCCGAACTGCCAAGCCGTGTTTTCCCTGGACCGGAAATAAGCATTCTGGGACCGGTTTCGGGCTACCAGCCCTCATCAGCCATGCTAGGTTGAATTCGGTGGTAAAGTAAGCAAGGACCCACGTCTGGGCATACCCTGCCAACTTAGGGCGAACAAAGCAAACACAAGGAAATGATGGATGGAGCGCTAAAACTTTTCAGACACTCACCCCCAGTCACAGATCTGGGTTGAATCCATCATCATTCTTTAGCTCACTTTGCCACCCCAGCTCAGACACAGCTATATGCAAATTAGTCTTGACCCTGTGCCTCATGGGAACAGTCCAGCGCGAACTGCTAAGGCATGTCTTCCCTGGACCGGAGACAAGCATCCTGGGACCGGCTTTGAGCTAACAGCCCTCATCACCCAGGCTAGCTGGAATCCATTGGCAAAGTGAGCAAGGGGCCCACTTCTGGGCATACCCTGCCGACTTAGGGCGAACAAAGCAAACACAAGGACATGAAGGACTGAGCACTGAAACTTTTCAGACACTCACCCCCAGTCACAGACCCAGAAAGTGAAGACAAATACAACTGTTATAGCAAGTCTGTGTCCTCACACCCTGGCTGCTCAACCTATACATTGTTGACTTAAGAAAAAGCTTGTGGAACACCAGAACTTCCCTGCCAAAGTTGAGTTCTTGTCATATTCCTTTATTACAATATTAATGATAACCTTAATCTTGGATTCAACAAGCATCAGCCTGTAATGGGCAGTTAATGTCCTGGAGCAATGTTATACTGCAAATGAATTAACAGTAAGGCTACAACATTAAATAAATAATATTCTGGTATTCAGCCGTAAGCTCCGAAAACCAGGATCACGGTTTATGTGCAACTGTAAAGTGGGAAGGGCTCTGGGACATATTTACTCTATATATATATATCTATATATATATATATATATATATATATATATATATATATATATATATATTCACTGAAAGAAACAGAGGTTTCACACCAGTTATAGTTAGCTGGAAATTTTACCTACATAAAACCATTGAAATTCCCACGTTATAGTTAGTTGGACTCACTATAACTTGCGCGCCTGCAATGCACTGCTGATGACGTCACATATTACATCACTCATGACATGTTCAGTGACATCACTCAAGAGGGTACGGGTAACCACATTTTTATTTTGTATGCAGGAGCTACACAGACGCGTTTCGGCGTGCTGCCTTCGTCAGTGTGTAAAGCACTTAGTGTCAGGCATGTTAATAACGTTTTTTCTCTACATCTCATCATGACATGGACACAAACATAGGACAATAACCCCTCAGAGACGCTGTGGGCGCCATCTTGTAACGGTGTTCATACACAATTTTGTATCAGTGCAGGAGCTATACAACACTTGTTGTACCTACAGATAGGTGGCTGCCCCGCGTCAGAAGTTATAATTTATCATGATGTAGTACATTGACATTGTTATTAAGCCGTGGATCGGCCTATGTCCTATGTTAAACTGTGGCCCATGTCGATATTACTCTATTAGTTTACACTGGGACAAAAAGGGTAGGATCAAAAAATCAATAAAAGTTCAATTTAGTACAATTAATAGCTGCAATGGAATACGCCATCCAATACACATTCTAGGCTTGAAAAACCTCAAAGAAACTAAATGGAACTACCAACAATGGTTCAGCTAAAAGCATCTGGCAGGGTTGCAGTAATTTGCTCTTAATCAAATCAATTCCTATGATGTCATGCGATTCATCTCCTGAACTCTCAAAATTACAAAATACAGATATGTATATCTTTATCTTCATATAGCAGCCTGTCCCGACGTTGTCCGGGTATGATTTGCTGCCGACTAGTAGTATATTGTTTTGTAGGATTTCGTTTTGATAGCATTTCTTATCTGTGACAGGCCTGTGAAACGCTCCGATTCACAGTGCACTGCTGATGCACTTAAGAGTGCGCGTTCAATAGTGTGTGAACTTGAGTTTCCCTACTTAATTTTTCCTTGCAGTATTATATAGTGCGAACTCGACAACATGGCATGAGCACAATTTACATTACAGAAAAACACATTCATTTGTAGTAGGCACGGGGAGACAAAGCGATTTGGATGGAATCACAGGATGTTGAGCTGATGCCGAGATTCGAACGTAGCTCCCCAGCTCTAAAGTTCGCAATTCTAGAACTTGTGGCGGGAGGTGTGTCTAAAAGTGTAGGTCGGTGCTGGCCATCAATGAGAGAGACCTGTGCATTTTTCAAATGGGTGGTGAAAAAATATGAGTATGTTGCTGGAGATGTGGGCCGCCGTGCCACCAATGTACTTACCGGGGGAGGGTAAACACCCATTATTCCGCAACTTTCTTTCCGCATACCATCACTCCGCATACTTTCATTACAAAAGTACCATGACTCCGCAATGCCATTATAACGCATGGCGTTACATTTTATATGCTTTTACCACGCATACATTTACAACGAAATTCGTTGTAAATGCATGAATGGTAAAAGCCTGTTTTTTTTTAAAATGTTTGGATAAGGTAAGTATGGGTATAGGGGTATATGTTTTGGGGTACTGAGGTATATGTTTTGGGGTGTTTGAGTATTTTAAGGGTTCAGATATAGTTTTGAGGTATGGGGTACAGGGGTCATTATAGGGTTTAGGGATAGGTATGGGTTTTGGGGTACAGGGGTATTTTTAGGGTTCAGGGCTAGGTTTGGGTTTTGGGCTACAGGGGTACTTTTAGGGTTCAGGGGTAGGTTTGAGTTTTGGGGTACAGGGGTATTTTAAGGGTTCAGGGCTAGGTTTGGGTTTTGGGGTACATGGGTATTTTAGGGTTCAGGGGTAGGTTTGGGTTTTGGGGTACAGTGGTATTTTTAGGGTTCAGGGCTAGGTTTGGGTTTTGGGGTACAGGGGTATTTTTAGGGTTCAGGGGTAGGTTTGGGTTTTGAGTTACAGGTGTATTTATAGGGTTCAGGGCTAGGTTTGGGTTTTGGGATACAGGGTATGTTTAGGGTTTAGGGATAGGTTTGGGTTTTGGGGTACAGGGTATATTTATATGGTTAAGATGGGTTAGTGTTTAAGGGTGTTGGGGTATTTTAAGGTGTAAGGGGTAATGATTATGGGGTGCAGGGGTATTTAAAGGGAGCAGAGTGGGATTAGCACACGATATGAAACATGGCATGAACGGCGGAACGTACCACACGCCCCCAGCATTTGTCACGCCCCCAGCACACGCCCACAGCACAACGCAGACACGCCCACAAGGGACTACTTTGCTGGCACGGTTCTTTTACCTTTTAAATGTATATGGTGGGCGTCTGCATAGCCTATGTCCTTCTGCAGCAACTGCCCTTTCCAACGCTGTATTGGGTGTTGTGATTGGTGCTGTGGTTCCTGAGATTACCCGCCTCAAAGGTTTGGGCTCTCTCTTTATATTATTAGTATGGATATATTCTTATATACATTCAGGAATATACGTGTTTCTTGATAAACAAAATACATAATCATGATTCGGCATATTCAACAAATAAAGTGTATCACAGTTCAACATTATTTACCCAAGTATATATATATATAGGTATTTATTTTGGTGAAAGGGATGAAGTAAAGCACATGTAACACTCCTTAGGAACATGATAGCAAGCTGTATATAAGCTTGAGGCTTCTTTTAGGCTGCCTATTTGTGGTGTTGTACGCATGATAGTCTTATCATTTTGGCACGGATGACACAGGAATCTTTCCGGGTAGACTACCAGTTCTGCTAGATCAAGCTCAATGGAGAGTGTTTACTTTAAGTTCTATTTCGCCAACTCTAATAGTAATACTCAGATAAAGCTAATTTAAAAAGTCAGACTATGGAAATGGGGGATCCTTTTTCTAAAAGTTAGCAGAGGATAAAGCTAGATGCCCCCTCACTTTTAAGAAATGATAAGCCCAATGGCGGGCATTGGGCTCTATTGTCAGGTTACAAACAATCCTTGTTGCAAGAACTTTTCGATGAAGGATTTTCTTATCGCACGTTCAAACCTCTGATAAATACGAGAACCTGGAATTTGGAAAATCTAGCTAAAGAATACTTGGGCTCTAAATATAGCATGGACAGGACACAAAAGTACGTACAGGAAGCCCTTTCTACCAGACATAGATCGAGGTTTCCACAACTTTGCTTGCTTACTCCATTTCAAGAATTTAGGAGAAGTAATGCATGGACCCCAGACTCTGACGCATGTGGCAGTTCCAGTGGGTACAAGAAAGAATATCCAATGCACATTTTATGTTAATCTCAGGTTTTTTTAAAAATGTGAAAATGAGCTGAATAGGTTCCAGTAAAGAAGCCAATGCAGAATGGCTTAGGGTAGATGATCAGCAGTTAGTAGGTGCAATAATTTAAATTATGCGTGACGTAGAGTACGGTACCCAGTTCAGAAATCAATTTTGGGAACACTTTCAGAGTTATTGAGGAAGGCTCTGGATACCAGGCGGTTTAACTTTCAACTTCTAAATATTGGTAGAGCTCCAACACGCTGGAAATTGTGCTTCTCGGTTCAACTCGAGAATTGGAGATTGTATCTACACTTGCAACATTTTATTCTGGAAGAATCCACGGCAATACAAGTGCAGCTCTTGGTTCCATGTTCTTCCTACTGTCCATCAGCCAGCGGTAGCAGAAAAAGGGGTGAGATTGTCCCTTTGTCCAGCATTGATGCTGTGGAGACCACTGGGCCAGCCATTATGCATGCCACTAACCCATTACTCACCGGCTCTGGAAACTTCCATCTTATCATGTCTTTAGCCCTCTGGACCTCGAGAACCAGAGGTGACTGAGATAAAGTGAACCAAGGACTCACAGTTGCCTTTAGTAGCACACGCTTGTTTATCAGCACCCCCTTCCCACATCAAGTTTGCTACATACCCTGACTGCTTGAAATGTACCCATCAGGGGGTGCTGAACCTTGGCAACCACTTCCCCTTTCTTCTACCAGTTCGCAAAATGTATTGCAAGGAGGAAGGCAGGGAGGTCACACTCACATCCTGGTCTTTGCAGCCAACATTCTATGCCCCTGCCCTCTCCCAACGATAGAAAATATGCCAACTGAACAAATGGCAGCGGCATGTTGGCCCCATGTGAGCTCTTGCTCACCAGCCCAACAGAATGACACCTTGGAGACAAAGGGCACATCACCCTCCCACGAGCAGGTTATTTATACTTTTGCGGGACAGTACCAGCATGTGAGACTTCTGCACATGGTGATCATAAAAACTTTTTTCACATCTCCCGCTCTTACAAGGCAGACGTGGGTCAGTGGCGAGGTCACACCAGCCCTCTCCCAGCACCTCAAAAGGTTAGTTTTGGCGCACACATTACCTGCAGCTGGGGCTTTTATACTTTGGAGGGGTATTCAAACAAAATATTGAAGTTAAAATATCATCATACCAAAATATAATCTCCAAAATAGGATGCTATGGAAATATCATCTGCAAGAATACCGTTGTCAAGAATATCGATTTTATGGTAAGTAATAACGATTTTTAAAATATCTGTCATTAATATAGTTTACAAAAATATAGTGGTTTATATTATCGTTTTTAAATTATTGTTCGGTATTTTAGTATTCATTTTAAATGTATATGATATGAATTTTTTGTTTAATTATTGTTTGTGTTTATTAATGTAGTAGTTAAATTTTTTGTAGTTATGAAATTGTATTATTTTTTGTGATTTTTAGTACCAAAGCGGGTTGTGGGTTTATAGGGGTCCAGGTTGGGAAGTAATTTATTTATAATACATTATCAATTCGTTTTAAATTAACATTGCTTATTTAATTGGTAATTTTTATGTTCATTGTTCAATTTTTTATTTAAATATTAGGCGCAATTTGTGGGGTTTGTAGGGGTACAGGGTGGGAAGTAATTTAAATTTAATTAATTATTAATGATTAGAAATTTGCCAAGCCTACGAGAAGGTAAGTTTCAATTCTATTAAGGACGCGGAGGCGAGGATTATGCTCATTCCTCCTTCCCTTTATTAAAAAATAATTCAAACAGCAGTTTATCATAAACAAGTATAACAAACTACATTTCACAGGGGACTAGGGAAAGAAACAGTTTTTGGGCAGTCCTGCCACAATGTCCATGGCCCTTATCCAATAAATCATTGTGTCACTTCCTGCACTCCCTCTTTCTTCGCTGGAGGAACTCTCCCATGTTTACGCATTCTGTTTCGCACCATGTTTGCCTGAAAGAAACAACACCAATCAATCACGGAATTAACACCATAAAAAGGCATAAGCAAGCAAATTGCAACCTAAACCAGGCATGTAAACACAAATTGTGCAAAGAATAAGGCAACAGTTAGCCAATCATAAAGAGACCACCCAGTCCTATCCCATGACCCCTTTATAACAGGTAAAAGGATTACTTACATCTATACAGGGCGGGACAGCAACCAACGAGCTTGCAGGGAGGGATAATCCTTGCCTCCGCGTCCTTAATAGAATTGAAACTTACCTTCTCGTAGGCTAGGCAAATTTATATTCTATGTCAGGACCGGAGGCGAGGATTATGCTCCTTTAAAGCTTGTCAATGACTATCTGAGCCACATTCAGCAGCTGTTTAAAATAGGACCTTTTAAAGGTAGAATCCGGCAACCAATCGGCTGCCTTCATAATGTCCTAACCTAACTCCAAGGCTGAATGCTTTTGACGCCATTGCTCCTCCTGCTGAATGCGCACTAAAAGCTCTCGTATTAATGCTCGCCTCTTGCATTATCCACTGTATCCAATGGGCTATAGTGGGGGATGAAACCTCTTTAAATGGCTTCTTACTGGCTATCAGGAGTTGTCGTTCGCCCGGAGGGCAGACTTCCTCCGTCGCCTCCTCATAGGCTTTCAGGCATTGAACCACACAGAGCTTTGGTGACTCCTCAAAAGCAGGATAAGAGATTGTACGGGTATTGGACTTAGTGCGTCTACTCACTGTGAAGGTAACACCCTCAGGGGAGAAAACCCTTGCTGTAATATCCAAAGCTCTGACATCCGATACTCTTCTGCACGACACCAGTCATAGCAACATTGCTAATTTAGCCAACAATTCTTTCCTGGAAAGGAAACGATTCTGTTGCCAAGTTAGCAATAAATTCAAAACCTGGTTAATGTCCCAGAGGACTGAATAGCAGGGTTCTGGAGGTAGCGATAGCCTAATGCCCCTGAGAAGTTTACAAACAAAAGGATGTTTCCCCAAATGGGCTCTATCCACCGGTGCATGACCCGCTGAAATTGCTGAGCGGGCCGTGTTCACCGACCTATACGCCAAGCCTTTTTTTGCCAAATCCGCCAGAACATGCGTTAAATCTGCGACCACGGGATCCACTTCCAGTCGCATACACCAACATACCCATCGCATCCAAGCCGATTTGTATCGTTTGGACGTGCTGTCTGCCCAAGCTCTGGAAGTAGGAGCTCAGCGTGCTCCAAATGTCCCGGCAGTTTCCAGCGTTGCCTGTAATTAATCGGCCAGGACATGAGCTGAAGTGAACCTTCTTCCACCAAGCGGTGAGGAACTCCCTCCGGACTAGACAGAAGATGGGGAGTTCGCTGGAGTCATATTGGAAAATCCAAAGAAAGTTACAGTAGAACCGGAAACAAAACTTGTGACCTCCGAAACTGCGTTATCAGAACCACGGAAGCTCCCTGCCTGTGAACCTGGACTGCCGCCCGGGTGACCATGGAGAATAGGTGGAAACACATACCCGCTCTCCGGATGCACATCCTGAGTGAACATATCGGTCGCCACCGCTAGCGGATCCGGCCTCCAACTGAAGAACCGGGGAAGTTGTCGGTCGAGGCGATAAGCAAAGAGGTCGATGGAAAAAGGCCCCAGCGTTCCTGCAGGTAACGAAAAATCCCCTGGCCCAGCTTCCAAACACTGGTGTCTCGGAGGCAACGGGAGTGCCAATCCGCCACTAAGTTCTCCCACCCTGGGAGGTACTCCGCCGTGACCGAGATCTGATTGGAAAGGCAAAACTCCCAGAACTGCTTCACCATGTTTACCAAGGCTTTGGATCGGGTGCCGCCTAGATGATTGATATACCTGACTGCCGACACATTGTCCATTTTTAGGAGTACCAAAGCCTGGACGCGATCCTTGGTCCAGCAACGAACTGCAAAGGAACCCGCCAGAAGCTCCAGACAATTGATATGAAGTTGTTGTTCTTGAGGAGACCAACTTCCGCCGGTGGAGAACTCCCCACACCACGCTCCCCAGCCTGGCGTCCGACTCTATCACCAAATTGGGCGCGGAACTGAAGATGGCTCGTTGGTTCCAAGCCCCCATGTGGGATAGTCACCACTCTAACTCTCCGTGTACCTCATCTGTCAAAGGGACCACCTGAGAATACATCAGGCCTCTCCGCAGATGGTGTGCCTTCAAGCGCTGAAGGGCCCAGTAGTGCAAAGGACCCAGAAAAATCGCCTGAATACAGGCCGAAAAGAGACCCACCAGGCAGGCTATCTGACATAGAGAAGTCCCCTGTTTGGCCAGGATTTGAAGGATCTCGTGACGAATCTGCCACCTTCCTGGAGGGTAGACTTAGCGAAGATGAGACAGAGTCTATCACGAACCCCAGAAAGACTGCCTTCTGAGTTGTGACTAGGATGGACTTCTGTTCGTTGATCACAAACCCCAAATCTTGAAGCAAAGACACTGCCATCTGCAGGTGACTCCGCAGCTGTAAAGGACATTGGGCTAAGAGAAGAATATCGTCTATGTAGACGATCAAGGGGATCCCGTGTGCTCTCAAGTATTCCACTGCCGGTTTGAGGACCTTGGTGAAACACCACGGGCTGAGGAAGGCCCGAATGGAAGGCACCAGAACTGGTAAGCTTGTCCACGCCAAAGTAATTGAAGGAACCATCTGTGCGTTGGAAAAATCGGGACCACTAGGTATGCATTCTTCAGGTCCAGACACACCATCCAATCGAGCGTCAGGAGGACGTCCCTGAGCAGATGAATGCCCTCCATTTTGAAATGCCTGTACACCAGCCACTCGTTGAATTCCCGATGGTTGATAACCGGCCTTCGACCCCCGTCGGTCTTGTCCACCAAAAATATTTTGCAGAGAAAACCTCCGGGATGGACCTCTGTAAGGCACACCGCCCCTTTGCGGAGAAGGTCGGCCACTTCCTCATCTACTATAGCTGCGTTTGCCGCACAGAAAACAATTGGGTGTCGGATGATGTCCTGACGGGGGAACCATAAAACTCTATTTGGAACCCCCTCACCGTTTAAAGCACCCAAGCATCCCCGGTAAGAGCTTCCCAAGCGGGGAAGAACTGCGCCAGCCTGCCCCCAACTCGCACCTGCACAGCGGGCAAAACACTCACCGTTGACGTTTCCGTCGCCGCCCTTGTAACCTCCTCGACCTCAGAAGCGTTCCCTTCTTGTCGGGGTAGAAGTTGTTAAAATGTTGATCCGTATGGTGCTGTCCACGTCCGGAGCCTTGCCCCCTGCCCTGGGGGGTTTGGTTCTGAGCTCAGCCGGGCGGGCGGCTCCTGCCCCGACCGGCCCGCAGAAAACCTGAGGACTAAAAACTCTTTTTATATTTACCTGGGCCGTATCTAAGGAAGTAAACGTGGCGACGAATCTGCCCAGTTCTTTAACGAAGGGCTCGCCAAATAAACCCCCTTGTGCTGTTGCCCCCTACTCAGAACAGG
This sequence comes from Lissotriton vulgaris, assembly GCF_964263255.1. NCBI lineage: Eukaryota > Metazoa > Chordata > Amphibia > Caudata > Salamandridae > Lissotriton > Lissotriton vulgaris. The sequence continues at coordinate 661,286 of NW_028240613.1, read as the reverse complement.
CTAAGTTACCAAGTTTGGGGGCAACTTTAATCAAAAGGGACCTACGTCTCTCGAGAGAGCACAATTTGCATTACCCATAAAGCAGATTGCCCTCTGCGCCCAAGCTGACAGGACCTCAGGATCAATCAAGGAGCCCAAACTACTGGCCTCCTCCGCCATGTCAAGGATTTTCGTCATGGGACCAATGGTGTCCAATAGATTGTCCTGACACGCACGCCAGGAACGATCTATCCCTTTTGTGGGGTCTTTGATGAACTTATCTAGGAAGGTAGCCATCTTTCCTTCAATCTCGGGGTAAGCGCCACCTTACCTTCTAGAGTAGGTCGGGGACATTCCGCTCGTAGTCTACTTCTAGCCTAATTTTCTAAAGGCTTCCTGAGTCGGGACGGTACGTATAAGGCGGCCTTCTTGGCGGGAACCCACTCAGCCGACCTAGGATGCACAATATCATCCGGGTCTAACATGTCGGTTATGCCCACCTTAGGTGGATCAGTAGAACCCGACGGATGCCAAGACCTCGAGGAACCAGCCTCATCATCAGACACGTCTGGAGTGTCCCCTTGCTGAGACTGAGGCAAAACCTGTTGGGGGTACAACTCGGAGGAGCAGACTCCTGGGGAAGCCCTATGGGCGCCGTGTGCTACAAGAAAACCTGCTTGAGACGTTCAAAAGCATCCTTAGCAACCCCCCATCACACTTATTCTTGGGGAGAGGGGGACCCTCCCCGCCCGGCTGAACCGGCTCTGGCTCCGCAGGTGGTACCACCGGGGTAGCCTGTGGAGGCTGCCCTACTTTGGCGCACCACTGCTCTATCTTATCGGCCAAACGCTGTTCCATCGGGGTCATCAGCTCGGTGACCGCTCTATAAATGGAGGTGTCAACCTTTTCATAAATGTCATCATGCCACTGTAAGTATGAAACGCAATCCTCCTTCTCATAATACTCGTGCTTCATGACCAAGTGAAAATTGGAAACACTGGGCCCAATACTAGTGAGCACACTCACGCAGAGCGCAAGAAAGTAGGGGCTGAGGGTCTCTCAGGATATTTAGAGGCCAAAGGCACAGAATTTATGGGGCAGTCAACCCCAGGACACCACAACACCCTCAAGGTACAAAGGGTTTGCTACCTGGAAAGGGTGTCAGTATTGTAGAAAAAGGCCTGAGGCCCAACACACTTTTACTGACCCCGTAGGAACAGAGCGTAAGGAGTTAACACTCCTGGTGCTCCGCACCACTACCTACCCGCTTATAAAAAACGGGTGCATGACGAAATGGGCAGTAATACAGACCCAGTCTCTCTGGGCGCTTCAGGCACCGCACGGAGCGCGGGCAGAACGGTTGACCGAAACGCATTTCAACTTGTCCTGACTGAAACGCGCTCCGTCGCGACGTCTCCACAGCGCCCTCCAGCAGGCGGCAGACCGCACCGCGGTCCTCTCTAAGGTGAAAGCACGCCGCGTAAGAGCGCCAAGCGTTCCCACGGCAACAGGGAATCTGGGGAAAAAAAAGCACCAAAGAAAAACACAAGGCAATGGATACCCCAGCAAAATACCATCTGCTGAAATGAGAGGAATATAAAAGCACTTATCTCTACTGCTACCGAGCAGCGAAGAAAGAGAAAATGCAGGAAGTGACACGATTTATTGGATAAGGGCCATGGACATTGTGGAAGGACTGTCCAGAGACTGTTTTTCTTTCCCTAGTCCTGTGGGAAATGTAGTTTGTTAAACATGTTTGTGATAAGCTGCTGTTTGAAATTGTGTTAATAAAGCGAAGGAAGAATGAGCATAATCCTCGCCTCCAGTCCTGACAAAGAATTGTTAATTCTATTTCATTGATAACTATGTTAATGGTGTAAATATTTTTTTTAAACTCTAGGTGTAGGTTGTGGGGTTTATAGGGGTACAGGGTGGGAAGTAAACAAATTCTTAATACTTAGGGCCCCATTAGGATGGCGCGGATTGCCCCCGCCAGGCTGGCGGTAGCCACAGCCAGCCTGGCGGGGGCAATCCGCCCGCCATCCTTGCTGCAAAGACCCCCCGCCATATTAACCTGGCTGGGGGGTCTGCGGCGGACGGAAACACCGTCCGCCGCTTTTCTGCCCCGGTCACCTTGCGACCGGGGCGGAAAAGGGTTTATATGGTGGCGGTGTCTATCAGACACCGCCATCCATATTAGGATGCAAAATTTTCTATGCATTTCCGTGGCAGCAATGCCACCACAGAAAGGCATGCGGAGTTTGCTCTGGGGGCCCGTTGCGGGCCCCCAAGGACTCGGGGGTGTGAGGGGTGCACATGGGGGGGTACCTATGGTACCCCCCAGCAGTTCCATGCACAACATGGCAGGCACTGCACAGTGCCTGCAATGTTGTGCATGAAAGTGCCCTGCATGCCTTCCTACCATTGTGGCGGGCGGTGCTGAGTACACCGCCCGCCACAATGGTAGGAATGCTGGATGCGCCATGCAAGGGACCCCCACCTTTATGGCGGGCGGTCCCTAGTACCGTGAGGATGGCGGGCTGGCAAAGTCCACCCGCCATCCTAATGGGGGCCTTAGTCATTAGTTGTTAATTAATATTAATTATATAATTGATATTTATGTTAATTGTGTAGTTTTTTTTAACTTTAGGTGTGGGTTGTGGGGTTTATAGGGGTACAGGGTGGGAAGTAAATTAATGATAAGTAATTATTTTTTTGTTTTTATTCAAGTTAAAATACATTTTTTAATTGATATTCATTATTAAATGTAGAATTAATTATGTTAATTGTTTAGTTCATTTTTTGGTAAGTTACATTTTAGGATTGTGTTTGTTTTGTGGGGGTATATTGTGGGAAGTAAATTTATTATAATTAAGTTATAGTTCATTTTTTATTAATGATCATTAGTTTATTGATAAATATTTATGTTATAGGGTAAATAATTTGTTTTTCGAAGTTCAGTTTTAGGTGCGGGTTGTGAGTTTTGTAGAGGTACAAGGTAGGAAGTAACTAAACGAAAATAAAATGTAATAATTGTTTTTGTTAATAAATAATTTTTAATAACATTTTTTACTTTTGTTTATTTTAATTTTATTATTTTAGGTATTTATATGTATTTAACATTGTCATATGTATTTATTGTATTTAATTTTTAATATAAAATATCTTTGTATTTTTTTTACATATTTATATTTTTATTTGTTTACTATGTTTTTGCAATTATTTTATTGTGTTGAAGAAAATTTGTTTCTAATGTTGCACTAACTGAAGTGGGAATTGTAAATGTTACTCTTCCGCAATCTAACACTTTCCCTATTGTTGCACTCATTGGAGTTCGAATAGTACATTTTACCCTCTGCAATCCAACACTTTCCCTACTGGTTCACGGAGTGGGAGTAGTACATTTTACCCCTTCGCAATCTAACACTTTCCCTACTGTTGCACTAACTGGGGTTGGAATAGTACATTCTACCCCTCCGCAATTCAACATTTTCCCTAGTGTTGTACTGACTGGTGTGGGAATAGTAAATTTGACCTCCACGTAATCCAACATTTTCCCTACTGATGTATTGACTGGAGAGGGAATAGTAAATTTTACCTGTGTGATGTAACAGTTTTCCTACTGTTGCGTTGCATGAAGTGGAGTAGTAAAGTGTATACATCTTTAGTGGAAGAATTGCTTACTTTTGTATAATTTGTAGTGGGAATAGTATATGTATTATATGTAAACTTATATAATTTATTTTATATTGTTACACTTTATATTATGTTTTCTCCTTGGTTAAAATGATAATATTTATATTTTAAATTATTGTTTTAATGTGTAAAATAATTTTATAAAATTTAGAAATGTATTTTGTTCATTTTTTCGTTTTATTTAAAATGGCTTGTACTTTAAACATGTTTTGTTATTGGTGTATATATCTGATCCCCTGATGTTGGAGGTATGGTCACAGAATTCAGCAAACAGCTCAAGGACTATGTTGCAAATCTTAGTCAAATACGCTTGGTGAGACAGGGTGAATATTAAAAAAGACATTGAGACTCTGGCAGAGGAACTCAACAAACATCCTGACCAAGATACTATTACCAAATTTATTGAAGAAATGAAGAAAAGACTGAGGCTGATGGAAGAAGATATAAAGAAAAGAAAGCAATGCAAACTTCACAGGGACTGTGGTGACTATGAATCAGAAAGGATACTGACACAGTAGAAAATATGACCACCTATATGAGTCATCACAGGCAAAAGGCTCAAGCGAGAACATGCCACATAGACAACAAGAAGAGGAAGTGGCAAGTACAAGTGATTCGAACACAGAGAATTCTGAATTAACTAGGACATCAGAAAGTTCCAAGTCGGAAGGGGAAACTGTACCACGACGCAGGACTTTTTTTAGACGAGTACCGGCTCATGAAGCAGATCCCGCAAGCCACCAGATCCTCAGCCAGACTCAAGGAGAAGAAGGACTCAGCGGAACCAAGTGGAAGAGGAAGACCAAGGGGTACCAGAACAAGAGGCGGAAGAAATGCAAACAGAGGTGGGAACAAAAAGGAAAATGGAAAAGAGCACGTGGGAACCAAACAGGCTCGATACAGGAAGAACTAACTATGGATGATGAACAGGTAAATCAAACTATTGTTTGGGCCCCATTAGGATGGCGGCGGATTGCCCCCGCCAGGCTGGCGGTAGCCACAGCCAGCCTGGTGGGGGCAATACGCCCGCCATCCTTGCCCAACTATTGTATGGATTGGAGGCGCTAGGGGGCGCACAGCGGAATGGCTGGGTGATACCGTAGCTCCGCCGGACGACCGCGAATATGCGTGTTTATCCTGTCCGGACTCTGTGGAACCGTCCAAAAATGCAGTGATCGTGTGTATATACCTCCTGGGCACACCATGTCGGAGTAATGTGCGGTGATTGTGCGAATTAACGGCATTGGACGAAGGAAACTCGGCGCTCACCGGCCGGCGGCTGCAGTTAAGATGGCACCCAGACCCGGAGCTGTTCCGACCATGGAATTGAAACGCCGGTAAGAGCACCAGAGGATAGTGTGGAAGTGCGTCTGTGGTGGCGATTCTAGCTTTTCGCCTGCAAACTCCAACACGCACATAGTTAGTACAGGTGTTAAGACTACCCCACGCAGATAGCCCGACCCTCGGATCGGACCGCGGCGTACTCAAAATGGCGGCGCCTTAGCAGATTACCGTTATGCCGGCTAAAGTCAGATATGTTTGCAACAGGACCCGCGTGTAAATGAATGCGGTACATTCCCTCGAGGGTCGAATCAAGAGGGGAAAACATAAAGCACTCCGCGACCACCGCCTGAAGCGTGCACTACCACGCACCTGACGCTGAGGCAGACAATCGCACTGGTGGATAGGACCTCCGCGGAGACGTGGAGACGACTACCTCTGGGGCGGGATGGTGTTGATTGCTGGGCGCAGTAATGCACTACCATTAAGACAAAAATGGCATGCAACCCCGTCGTGCGCCTGAATTAATGCGAAAAGATGGAATTCATGATGTTTGTGTGGTGTACGATCAGTGACTGCGTCACCATAGATAAGTGACACGGCGCCACGTTCCTCACGTTCAGCTGCTGGGCTGCGAGACTGGTGGAGGTTCGAGTGTCGGCTCAGGCATTTGTCCGCGGCCTGGTCAGTTGGGACAAAGGTACTAACAAGCAAACCGGGAAGTGAACATCTGCAGCATACGCCAACTGCCGCTGGGAGAGGCAAACGGCCCGAGGTGGTGCGATATTACAGTGTGAACCGAACGATGGGTGCTTCAGCGGGAAATCTGTTGAGTCCTCCATGGCAAAGAGATGCTAGCGCTCGAAGCCTGTCGTGAATCGGCCTCAGATCTACGCAGAGCATGAATTGCCGCTAATCACACTGATTGGGTGCTGAACAGCTGAAGTGCTAACCGGATCCACTGGCAGCTTCCTTCACGTTCCAAAGAAACGCGGAGACCGGAGACACAGTATTCCCAGCCCTGGTGTACTGCACTCGGCCACAGGCCATCACACAGTCAACACGGCGTCATCGGACAGAATAACCAGATCCTCGCTCCAGGCTACACAGTCGAGGCGCCCGCTTCTGGGTAAGATGGGCAAGCCTGATAAACAACAGCAGAAGATATCATTTGAAAGCAAGAAAGTGCCTAAACCCACGGACCAGATGGCGGACGGCGATATACCGACTGACTTGGCGACTAACTCTAACATGGAAAAGATACTGATGGCCATACAAGCAAACCTACAAGACATTAATGGTAAACTAGACAATTTAACTTGCAGGATGGATGGCATGTCTGCGAAACTAGACAAACATGGTGAACAATTGGACACGGCCGAAAACAGAATCTCAGCGGTGGAGGATGAATCACGTGCGACTTCCACTAAATGCACCGGCATGGAACGCGTATTGGAAGTGATCAAAACGAGGGAGGAGGAGTTGGAAGCACGTTCCAGGCGTAACAATGTACGCATCACGGGCTTGCCGGAATCGACCAACACCGGTCGCATGGAGGTCTACATAGAACAGTTGTGCAAGGATATCTTTGGCGAAGAGGCACTCTCTCCGATCTTCATCGTGGAGCGAGCGCATAGATCTCTAGCGCCACGCCCACCGCCGGGAGCTACACCGCAGCCCATAGTGGCGAGGATTCTAAATTACCGTGACAGAAACACCATACTACGGTTAGCCCGCGAAAAAGGAACGATTACTCACCAGGGGAACACCTTTGAGTTTTATCCAGATCACACTGTCGCTGTTCAACAAGCTAGGAAGGAATTTGCATCTGCGAAGGCCAAACTCAGGGAATTGAACATCAACTACTCTATGCTGTACCCGGCCAGACTGCGGGTGACTTGGAAATGTAAACCAGTGCTGTTGGCCACACCAAAAGCAGCACAAGAGTTTGTTAAAAAAGTGCAACAGCAGGCTAAAGCGACAGGGCGTGAGGAACAACACCTGGACTCAGACTGAGGGTGAGGGACGTTTGGATTACACCCCTTCCAGAACTGCGGTAAGATGTTGGATGCTTGGGGTGTGAATCGCTATTCCCAATGGTAGGAATGACAATGACTCCGATGTAAAAACCCGGTGTTATTGTCAAGGACCACAACTAACGGCCAGAATGGACCGCTTGGGAACTTTGCTATGTTTCTGATCTTAAACTTTTGATTACTAACGTGTGGGAACACTAAGAATGATAACACTTGGAACTGTTCAAGTACATTACCAGGTAAATCGTGGTGCCCGCACCCTCATGTCAGTGGTGGCACTGTGCCTTAATCTTAAATCGAGGGGGGCCCGGTGTTGTCACACATTGCAGGATGCATTGCACCACAATCTTGATAACCTCAGGTATTTCTGATCATATGGGGTAGGACACTGCTAGAGTACGGGCTGTACTGGCCAATAGGACCACACACACCCCCATGAGGTTGGCATCTTTGGACAATGGGTGTCTCATATTGCAGTGCTAATGGTTGACATTCAAATGCATTACATGGGCCATTACCAATCCTTGTTCTGGAGTATTGATGTGCAGGAACACTTACACTTGTGGCCTGGAACACATAAGTGGCGTATCGTTATTCCTCTAAATAGAGTGCTGGGAATGGGAAATTGTGGGCCACGACCATACATGCCAATATGTTGCACATTATTGTTAATAAGGACGGCCCACCCTCTTTACATAGTGGTGGCGCACTGCTGAGATCTATCTGATGTGTCGCCTACTGCCGATGTCTACACTGTTGTATCAGGGCATTTGTGAACTGTGGGCGGGACCGGGGTGGTTGGACGAAGTACGCATGTATGAATCGTAAAATATGTGAGTCGTCCGCACCCATTTAGTTGGGTGTAGAGTTGTGCCCCAGGCGGACCTCCAAAAGGGTAATCCCCACAAAAGTTGTTTGTATTCAGCTGTTTTCAGGGGGATGTTACAAGAGGGAGAATGGCTTCGGCAGATTTGGGTTGCTGGAGTGGGAGGGGGAGGGGGGGCTAGGGGAATTGTTCATGTTATGAGACCAAAGCAACTACTGCATGTTTACTCACGAGGTGTTAGGAGGCGACGGACTGATCAAGAGCACTCGACCTCCACTGGGGGGAAAAAGTCGGACTTTGCATCTGCTTATAATCTGTTACTTAGATGGATCCCTCGATTTTATAGATGGCTCAGGTAGTTAGGGGTACTGGTAGGAATCATGTCAACTTCCTCACGTGGAATGTACGGGGTTTCACACAGCCGAAAAAAATAAGACAGGTATTTGCCTACTTAAATAGATGGGAAGTGGATATTGCTGTGCTACAGGAGACACATATTGCAACTAACACACATAAACAGATAGGAGGACGTTGGTCGGAGTCCTCGTACATGGCTACTTACTCCTCTTACTCCAGAGGAGTGCTCACACTAATACGTAAAGGCATGAACTTCACAGTACACAAAGTTATCAGCGATCCCCATGGAAGATATGTTATTGTGTCAGGCACACTACGTGGACAACGGATAACGCTTCTTAATGTGTATGGTCCAAACATAGATGCCCCGGAATTCTTCCAGGAATTGTGGGGTCATCTCCAAACGCTAGCAAACACACACATCATATGTGGGGGGGACTGGAATGTGACGATGGAAGAGGGAGTGGACCGTTCCTTACATTCATCAGAACCACATAAACAGGCCAGGGCTAAACTACTTCACATGCTCACAGATCTATCATTGACAGACATCTGGAGGCACAAATTCCCTGATGAACCAGGAGCTACACACATTTCAGCGGTCCACCATAGCTGGTCACGCCTGGACTACTGGCTAGGCACAGATAACATTGCATTATGGACACGAGAGCTAAAGACTTTACCCAGGACACTTTCGGACCACAACCCTGTGTTGTTAATCCTAGTGATTCCGACTTATACTACACCCCCTTTTCAATGGAGGTTTAACTCCCACGCTCTCACAGACACAGTCTATGCAGATACCATCCACAAAGCGATTAAGGAGTACTTCCTTTTAAACGAACCAGTGGTGGAAGATCCAGGGCTACTGTGGGAAGCATTCAAAGCCACAATACGGGGAGTATGCATGAGCACCACGATAGGCATTTTAAAGGACATACGGAGGCAAATTACACTTTGTGAGACACGTATGAGGGAACTTGAGATGGCCTATGAGATCACTCAAGACATCACCTTTTTGGGAGAACTGAGAGAACTACACTCAGAACACCAGACGTTCATCGACGATGAAATTAAATACATAGACAAAAAATACACAGCCAGGTCATATGGGGAGGGTGGCAGACCAGGCAGCATACTGGCGGCCAAAATATGTGACGGTAAAGGGCACACGACTGTACTACGCATTAAATCTGATGATGGTTCGATCCACACACAAGCCACAGACATTTTAACATGCTTTGCAGACGAATACGAGGAGCTATACAGGTCACGACCGATTACATCGATGGACGACATTTTTAAATATCTAGAAAATGTGGCAATAGGATGGCTCTGGGATGGGCAAAGGGAAATATTAGCATCACCCATCACGGTTGAGGAATGGGAAAGCACCAGGCCCTGACGGGTACACCAATGAATTTTATAAACGATATGTATATACTGCTTCCTCAGGACCTTACCTAATGCTACTGCATATTGTGAAACAAAGTGTTAAAGAAAATTCTTCAATATCACCTGGGATTCGCCTATATTATAGGGAATGCACTCTCCACCTCACCTGGCTACAGCTCAGGTAAAACGGAGCACCGCTCTGTCCGTTGGTACCCCGGACATCCGTCTAGGCTGTCTGGAGGGAGGTTCCTCCCTCCAGAAACACTTTGTTTCACAATATGCAGTAGCATTAGGTAAGGTCCTATGGATTTCTCTTTATTTTCACCTTGAGATCCTTCTCATTTAGAGGCACTTGTTTTCCTCCTATCTGTGGGATATATACTACCACTGATAGTATTATATCCACATCTTTGATGTATGGATCCTTGCTCTGCACCATTTTGCAATTTCTTACATCTAGTTCCTCACATCTAGTGTGTTTAGCACTAGTCCAATCCTCAATTTTTGGTATATGTAAACATTTCTAATTGAGGTAACTAACTATAGTCGATCACCGGCCTCCTTAGGTTTGCTGAGATCGCTATTTTATTATGTTCATCATGCACTAGAGATTGTTTGAAGAGATATGGTTGCATATAGGGGAATAATGATTAACCCCATGTATGAAATGGATGTTTTCTTTTCCCCTTTCTTCCCCATCTCTTTAGAGCGGGCCTCTGAACCTGAGCGAGTGCCAGGCGAGGTGAGGCCTTTCCCCATCAAATGTTTGGGCGAGTCATTTAATAAATGTACTACAAGGATGAATCAAGTTTTGATCAAAGGCCATCATATGTTTAGTTCACATAACTTCTGCTTTCCTCACAAAATTGTATCTGTATGTATTTGTCTTTCCCACAGGTGAGAATTCTTATGACCATGTCTTCATTGTCCTACCATTCAATATTAAAATACGGTAGGCTATTATTTTTACATGGTACATTTTGTTTTGTGGATAGATAATATCCATTCTGTCCTCACTTGTTGCAGTAGTGTTTTAACATCATTGGGTCCTGAAGAAAGCCATTTTTTGGCTGAAACATGTCGACCAGTTCCATCTATTGATAGTAGTATTTGTTGGCACTATCTACACTCTGTTTTTAACCTTGCCATTGTGGTGGCCTCTCTAATAAAGTCATTTCCTGGCACCACATTAGGCAATTTTAATTCTCACATTTTCATTATTGGTTTATCCACTTTTTGAGCACTGCAACTTTTTCCCATTCAGCACCTGTACCACAGCTTTCTGGCCTCCATCACTGGTGGATCTGACACTAGGATTTCTCACGATATCTTAAGTTAGTAACCAAGCAGATACCAGTCTTACAAAAATCCCAGATGATGAGTTTCCGCCACCTGGTGGGCTGATGGGTATATATTTCTTTTTATATATATCTTTTCCTCTCATTTGACTTAGCTTTTACATACACCCACTTTTGAGTAAGCAGACATTTTTGAGCCACACACAGATCTTTAGCATCCCTTGTGTATCTGTTGTTAGTTAGATTAGGGGATAGGATGCAAATAGGTCTCTTAATATATTTCCCCTGTAGACCCTCTTTCAGATTTTGTTTTTTGCTACGCTACATAGACGCCATTTTTGTCGTCTGGAGAGGTAAAAAAGACCAAGCCTAAGACTTTATAACCGGATTAAATCAGAAACAGATGAATATCACTCTGACATGTAACATCAGCAAGGATGAGGTAGAGTACCTGGATACCAAGGTACAGATATAGGACAATACACTCCACACTGTCCTCTACCGCAAAAGCACGGTGGGCAATACCCTGTTACATGCTCTGAGCGGCCACCCGGAGAATCTTTAGTGGAGTATTTCCTATGGTGAGCTGCTCAGAGCAAAGAGAAATTGCAGTACTGAGTCAGATTTCATCAAACAGCAAAACATCATGATACAGAGGTTTCTGGCAAGGGGGTACCCCAAATGAGTAGTAAAGAGAGCTATTGACAAAGTCAAAGTGGTGGAACGCGAGAATTTACTCAGCAATTATCTGACCACACAAAAAGAGAACCCTGACACGGCTCAGACCCGTGTCATAATCAACTACAATGGCAATTCCAATCAAATTCGGAAATGCATAGCGAAAAACTGGAAAATACTCAAAGGGGACTGTGGTGTCTTGATGTCATGTCTGGAATCAGGAACGCTGCGCGCTCATGATTCCAGAGAGGACGGTTAAGACCCAGGCTCTTCGTGCAGACGTGTCCTTCATTGCTCTTTAATAAATTGGACATAATTCACTCACCACTCGAGTGCCTTGTCGTAATCTTCATATTGGCGACGATCGGAGGCAAACTTTTAAGCCTGGAGTCCTGCTTGATGCAGATCAGGGTCCTCAAGAGCAAGTGCGGCCGTATTTCCGTTTTCATCTCGATCTTCTTTACCGAAGCATATCTCTTGTTTCGCAACCACCGTTTCTGAAAACCCTGTTTGTCTTATGGGCCCGGTGAGTCTTTTAGACATTTTGAAGCATTTTCTATACTCGAAGCGCTCGGAGCTTAGCGCGGACCCCTCCGACGCTTGCGTGACGTATGAGCGTCAAAACGTGAGGCGGCCATGTTTTGGGAACCAAATTTCAATTGAACACACGCAAATGATGTGGCATGACGTATAAACGTCAAAACGTACGGCGGACATATTTTGGGAACCAATTTGACATTACTTCTTGCAAAAGTATTTCGGGCAAGCATTACAACTTTCTACTTCTGTGTTTAACATGGTTTTAATCATCAATATCATATTTTTGATGTGAACTTTGCTGATACATGCGTTACTTCAAATTGAGCTATTTTAACAATTTTATTGTAAGAATAATAAAGAATCATGGCCCACATGCATCAATCTCGGCTTTTGCGATTTCTAAATTGCGATAAATAGCGATTCGCAATTTAGAAATCGCAAAAGCCTATGCATGATTATGTTTTAAATTTTTATGCAATTCGGTAGAAATCGCTATTTCTACCGAATCGCATACAAAATGCGATTTTCAAATTGCGAATTCGCAATTCCCATTCATTCCTATGGGCCAAAAGGCCCATAGGAATGAATGGGAATTGCGAATTCGCAATTTGAAAATCGCAAATCCTGATTGCATTTCAAGGGTGGTGAGCCCAGCACCCCTGAAATGTATTTTTCGCATCATGTTGCACACACACATGTCCTAAGGACATGTGTGTCCGTAATATGAATGCCTTTAAAATGCGTTTTCTGTGTTAATTACACTTTTTGCAAATTTACCGAGTAGTTCAACTACTCGGTAAATTTATCCCTCTAATTGCGAATTCGCAATTTCAAAAGTAATCATGCATTGCTTTTAAGAAATCGCAAATTTACGATTTCTTAAAAGCAATCGCAATTTTAGAAATCGCAAAAATGTTGCGATTTCTAAAATTGCTTGATGCATCCAAAAAAGCATTTTTGGAATCGCAAACGGCCGATTTTAAGGAACCGCACCGTTTGCGACTCCAAAAATGCTTGATGCATGTGGGCCTTTAAGTTTAAAAATAAAGAAGAAGAAAGAACATTTTTTATTTTTTTTTATTTCATCAAATAATCCTAAAATGGATAATGTTTCTGCACCAGCACCTTTTCTAGCTTCTCCTGGTGAGCTTATTTTAGAATGGAAAAGATGGAAAGAAGGCTTTCAAGCATATATTGAAGCAATAGGTGGTGATGACTACACTGAAAAAAGAAAATTGGCTATTTTGAAACATTGTTTGGGTGCAGAAGGTAGACACGTTTTGAGTCATTTACCTCCAAGTGGGAATGCAACATCCACCACGGAAGGAGGAGTGGATGTCTATGAAGAAGCTATTTGTCAATTGGATAAACAATATATTAAAAGGGTTAATGAAGTGGTTTCACGTAGTGCCAACTGTAACCCTTCCTTAAATACACGTATCCACCTTTCCACTATTCCATTGCTGTGTCGATAGTATACAGAGGATCTTTTATGAATGATTCCATGACACCTCAAATATTCTTTCATTTCAGTAGATATAAACTGTATGCCATTATCAGAGGTAACAGAATTGGGAAAGCTTTCTCTCTCAAATATCTCGTTTAAAAATGTTATAACTACACTTGAGGTAATGTTTGAAACAATTTTAACCTCTGGGCATTGAGAAAATTGATCTATTACAATAATGGCATAAACAACACATGTATTATAAGTTAAAGGTCCAGCTATATCTACTGAAACACATTCCCAAGCAGGACATGGTCTAGAGAGGGGTAAACGCTCATAAGAAATATGCTTTTGAGATTTGTCACTCAAACAGCATTCCATGCAATCTCTAACTTTATGCTCAATGGATTTGTCCATTTGCGGCCACCAAAAATCACTTCTAATTCTGTTTTTCATGCTTGTCATGCCTGGATGACCTTCATGAGCCATATTTAAAATTACTTGTTGTAATTCACAAGGAACTACCAATTGCAAACCTCTAAACAAAATGTCATCATTCAGGGATAACTCATGAGCAATCATAAAAAAAGGAATTAATTTTTCTGACAAATCAGTTTTTCGTGGCCATGACGACTTACCATATAATTTAACATCTCTTAATGTCGTATCATTATCACACGCAGATCTCCAATCATGTTCTTGAAGACAACCTTTCGATATTTCACAAATAGAAATAACACTTTCTAAATCAGTATCATCTTCTACAAAATGGTCATCAGGAGCAGGTAACCTTGATAAGCAATCAGCTAATATATTTCTTACGCCAGGAATATACTCCACCTTGAAGTGAAAGTCTTGTAATTTGTATTGCCATCTTGCAATCCTTGAAGTTGCTTTTCCACAACCCTTTGTGGTGAACAAATCAACTAAGGGTCTATGATCACTCCTGACTTTGAAAGTGGTACCATAAACATACTTGCGGAAATACTCAATTCCCCACCAACAAGCTAAAGTTTCCTTTTCCAAAGTAGAATACTTGCACTCAGCGCCTCTTAATGGTCTGGATGCAAAACCAATAGTTACTAACTGACCTTTCTGGTTTTGCATCTATACTGCATCAATCCCTGCATTGCTGGCATCGGTAACGATGACAGAACTGCATGCTGTGTCAAAAGTTGCTAAAGCAGGTGCTGAAATAATACTTTTCTTTAACATTTTAAATTCCTCCTTACATTTATCATCCCACATAAATGACACATTTTTCTTCATTAAGCATCTCATGTTAAAGGTCTTATCAGCGAACAAAGGAACAAACTTCGCATAATATTCAGCAAGCCCTAAGAAAGATCTGAGTTGATCTTTATTTTCAGGATCTGGGGCTAAGTCAATGGCTCTCATCAAGTTTTGTTTTGGAGAAATACCAGCTTTACTAATTGAATGACCCAAATAGTCAACAGATGACACACCAAATTTACATTTGTCTTTTGTGAGAGTAAGACCATTGTCCTGTAAGATGCATAAAACCTTTTGTAAAATGTTTGTGTGTTCAGAGGAATTGGATGCAAAAATCAAAATGTTGTCTTGAAAATGTAAGACATCCCTTGCCAAATATAAATGATATGTTCACAAAATTAAAAGGGGCATCAATATTTACTACCTTAGACTTATCCAACGCTTATCATCAAATAGCTCTACATGATGACAGTAAACATATCACGTCATTTATCACTTCAGAAGGGGCATTCCGATATAAAAGAATGCCATTTGGTTTGATATCTGCCTCCTCTGTCTTTCAGAGGGTAATGCATAATTTATTTAAAGATATGGCAAATGTCTTATATTTCCAAGACGACATTTTGATTTTTGCATCCGATTCCTCTGAACATACAAACATTTTACACAAGGTTTTATCCATCTTACAGGACAATGGTCTTACTCTCGCAAAAGACAAATGTAAATTTGGTGTGTCATCTGTTGACTATTTGGGTCATTCAATTAGTAAAGCTGGTATTTCTCCAAAACAAAACTTTATGAGAGCCATTGACTTAGCCCCAGATCCTGAAAATAAAGATACTCAGATCTTTCTTAGGGCTTGCTGAATATTATGCGAAGTTTGTTCCTTTGTTCGCTGATAAGACCTTTAACATGAGATGCTTAATGAAGAAAAATGTGTCATTTATGTGGGATGATAAATGTAAGGAGGAATTTAAAATGTTAAAGAAAAGTATTATTTCAGCACCTGCTTTAGCAACTTTTGACACAGCATGCAGTTCTGTCATCGTTACCGATGCCAGCAATGCAGGGATTGATGCAGTATAGATGCAAAACCAGAAAGGTCAGTTAGTAACTATTGGTTTTGTATCCAGACCATTAAGAGGCGCTGAGTGCAAGTATTCTACTTTGGAAAAGGAAACTTTAGCTTGTTGGTGGGGAATTGAGTATTTCCGCAAGTATGTTTATGGTACCACTTTCAAAGTCAGGAGTGATCATAGACCCTTAGTTGATTTGTTCACCACAAAGGGTTGTGGAAAAGCAACTTCAAGGATTGCAAGATGGCAATACAAATTACAAGACTTTCACTTCAAGGTGGAGTATATTCCTGGCGTAAGAAATATATTAGCTGATTGCTTATCAAGGTTACCTGCTCCTGATGACCATATCGTAGAAGATGATACTGATTTAGAAAGTGTTATTTCTATTTGTGAAATATCGAAAGGTTGTCTTCAAGAACATGATTGGAGATCTGCGTGTGATAATGACATGACATTAAGAGATGTTACATTATATGTTAAGTCGTCATGGCCACGAAAAACTGATTTGTCAGAAAAATTAATTCCTTTTTTTATGATTGCTCATGAGTTCTCCCTGAATGATGACATTTTGTTTAGAGGTTTGCAATTGGTAGTTCCTTGTGAATTACAACAAGTAATTTTAAATATGGCTCATGAAGGTCATCCAGGCATGACAAGCATGAAAAACAGAATTAGAAGTGATTTTTGGTGGCCAGCAATGGACAAAGCCATTGAGCATAAAGTTAGAGATTGCATGGAATGCTGTTTGAGTGACAAATCTCAAAAGCATATTTCTTATGAGCGTTTACCCCTCTCTAGACCATGTCGTGCTGGGGAATGTGTTTCAGTAGATATAGATGGACCTTTAACTTATAATAAATGTGTTGTTTATGCCATTATTGTAATAGATCAATTTTCTCAATGCCCAGAGGTTAAAATTGTTTCAAACATTACCTCAAGTGTAGTTATACATTTTTTAAATGAGATATTTGAGAGAGAAAGCCTTCCCGATTCTATTACCTCTGATAATGGCGTACAGTTTATATCTACTGAAATGAAAGAATATTTTAGGTGTCATGGAATCATTCCTAAAAGATCCTCTGTATACTATCCACAGAGCAATGGAATAGTGGAAAGGTGGATACGTGTATTTAAGGAAGGGTTACAGTTGGCACTACGTAATGGAAGAGATTGTAAACAAGCATTAAGTGAGATTTTGTGGTGTTATAGAAATTCTCCTAGAAGTATGGGAGATTTGTCTCCTTTTGAAAAAATGAGGGGAAGGAAGAGTTGTTCTAACATGTCTCAATCATGGATGTCAAATTTGACCAATAAGAATAATATTAATATCTCGAAAGATGTTTCTTGTCAAATTGATGTAAATGCTTGGGTCCGTGTAAAGAAAAGCAGACTAATCAAATCTGGAGGGGCACGGTATTCTGATCCTTTGAAAGTCATACGCATTGGCAGGCAGGTAGTTGAACGATCAGATGGAAATGTGTGGAGCTTATCTAAAGTTGTTAAAGTTCCTCGCTGGTTGTGGCCGAATGAAAATGTCCATGATTCCTATGTACCTTCTTGTTCGAATTCTGCCAATGCCGCGAAAAAATTGGAGAAAGTTTTCCACATCATCTCGTGGTGTTCCTTGTAATCAACGTCCACTAAGAAACCGTCAAAATCCTATGTGGCATAAAGATTACTCTTTTGAAAAGTAATGGGTTCAGTTAAGGATGTTATGATTTCTCCCATCTTTTGTATAAATTTCTAGTTTCAATTGTCACATGTTCACAAGTATGTAATTTTCACGATGTACTTTTTTTTCTTTCCATTGCTGCATGCATTATTCTTTTGTTTACATGTTCTACTAAAGTTTGTTTTTCTACTTATTTCTCTTCATGCAATTCTTTTCCTTTTACGAAGGGAAATGTGTGGTGTCTTGATGTCATGTCTGGAATCAGGAACGCTACGTGCTCGTGATTCCAGAGAGGACGGTTAAGACCCAGGCTCTTCGTACAGACGTGTCCTTCATTGCTTTTTAATAAATTGGACATAATTCACTCACCACTCGAGTGCCTTGTCGTGATCTTCATAGGGACTCCATCATTGGGGCCACTTTACCTGACCGCCCTAGTAAAACGTACAGGCGTGGTCATAATCTGAAAGATATTTTAGTACACAATGACATCCGCAGTAGAAGTCTTAACAGAAACCTTCATGGTTTTTACCCGTGTGGCCATTGTAAAGCCTGTAGCAACAGCCATATGGTCAAGGAGTACTGGAATCCCAGTACCAACAGTATGAACAAAATAAACCAGTTTCTCACATGCACAGGCACATTTGTTATATATGTGTTAGTATGCCCATGTCACCTTAAGTATGTGGGCAGTAACACACACATGGCCAAAAAGCGTATCCTAGAACATACCAGAGCCATCAGTAAGAACGACAAACAATACCCAAAAGCCCGTCACTTTGAGGCTTTTCATTTCTCAGACCAAACCAAACTCATTTGTCATCATAGAACAGGTGAATCAGAGTCAGAGGGGAGGCAATTGCACTTTGAGACTGAGACAGAAGGAACCCAGATATATTAAAAGCATGTGCACTCTGTACCCCAAAGGGCATAAAATGAATGAAGAACTAGCCATACATTTACAGAAAGAATAGATCCACCTTGGGGTAACATCTAGTACCGCCATTCTACTTTCTAGCGAAGAACCGTACGTTGTCCTGATTTCTTCATGGTTGTGCCTTATGGTGTGCACACAGGGCTCTGTGTTAAGGGATTATTTTATTGATTCCATGTATTGCTAAATGGATTTCTTCTAACATGTATGCTCTATTTTTCTTCTTTTCTCTCTCTCACAGGAAGGAAGGGAGGGACGTTGTCTCAGGCTTACGGCACCTGTACCCTAAACCTTTTTCCGTGATTCATCTTCTATTCTTCTCCTCACCATGTTAAGTAATATACATTGTTTTGTATATGGTTTTAACACACTTGTATACATATGCACATTCACGTATTTTCCATTTTGATTTACACTGTTTAGGAGAATGAGGTTTATAAAAATATCTGTTTGTCCATACTAGATACCTACCGGACTTCGTATCCACTAACCAGGGAGTCACAAATAGGAGTCAGATGGGCTTAAGGGGCTTCACCCACTAACAAGGGTATTATATTTAAACATGAGCGTGAAATCCGTTACGCTCGCGGATTTTGCGGATTTTCGGGAAATCCGCAATCCGCGAATTTTGCAGATTTCCCGCAAAATCCGCAAAAAAAAATCCGCGAACGTAACGGGTTCAAAAGTTGAACCCACACTCATTTAACTATTTTACAATGGCGCCAGCAAGCTGCCAGCGCCGTTGTAAAATAGTTACAAAGTTAGCTTGCACAGGAACCACTAGATAAAACGAAGCAGGTGCTTCCTGTGCAAGCTAACTTTGTAACTATTTTACAACGGCGCTGGCAGCTTGCTGGCGCCATTGTAAAATAGTTACAGGGCAGCACAGCCTTACAGGTCACTCAAGGGACCCCTGCGCCCTTCAGGGCGATTGCATAGTAACACACACATGGTCGCTCGAACTAGTTAATGCTCAAATTCAGTGACTCATTCATTAGCCCAAAAACAATCATGTGCCTCTTCCCAAATGTACCGCGGAAAATCAGCTGTGATGCTGGATAGAGGCCTTTGCATCCTTGACTTTCACGAGCGCAATACCCGTGCTGTTCCTGTGACCAGGAGCTTCTTTTTCTTCATCTGCTGAACCGATCTTTCTCTGACCTTTTATACATACAAGAGGCATGTGAACACGCATGGAAGCACCCCCCCCCCACCACAAAATCCGCAAATCATGGTCGCTCGAACTAGTTAATGCTCAAATTCAGTGACTCATTCATTAGCCCAAAAACAATCATGAGCGTCTTCGAGGCTGGACAGGTGCCTCTTCCCAAATCTACCGTGGAAAATCAGCTGTGATGCTGGGTAGAGGCCTTTGCATCCTTGACTTTCATGAGCGCAATCCCCGTGCTGTTCCTGTGACCAGGAGCTTCTTTCTCTTCGTGTTCGCACGGGTTGCTGCAAGTTCGCACGCGTTTTGTACAATTTCGCAATTTGCGAAATTGTACAAAACCCTTGCGAAGTTGCAGAAACCCGTGCGAACATAAAAAAAAATCCGCAAATTCGCGAGAATTCGCGGATTTTGCGGATTGCGAGTTCGCAAATCCGCAAAATCCGCGAACGCGAGATCCGCAAAATTCGCCCATGCTTAATTATATTTTACTACTCAGGAATTCCTGTTGTATACTTTTATCGACACTTAGGATTGTAATGTTTTGATTGGCCTTGCGTACCGGCACATAAGGCAGACCCAAGCGGCATTGCTGATGTCTATAGCTTAACGCTCGCATGGGCCCTTTGGCACTAACAAACATTAATTTTGGGCTCTTTCTATCGTACCTGTCTCTACACCCCGGCATTCCCGATGCCTGGAGTTTAGCACTTTCATGGGCCCTGCTGCACTAACCAGCATTTATTATGGGCTCTTACATTTATAAAGTGTTTTGATATCTATTGGCTAATGAGGCAGACTCGCGACACGAGTGAGAGTGAGGTATCTCGTCACTAGCGCACATACTCTACATCTCCCATAAAGCACCACCGGTGCAATCTCCGTCAGCATTTATTCCAGCCCTCGAAGCCGCCTTGAGTTTCGTCCACGCAGACTGACTTGCCAGCTATACCGATACTCTTATAAATAGAGTCTCTAGCTCCTTGCCCATTAACTGTATCTGATGCCTACCTAGTACATTGCATGTAATTAACACAGAAGGTTACATTGTTTACTATGTTATGCAGGATTACACATGCCAAGGTGGCGCCCTTGTACTGATTATGTTACAGTCCACTTACCATGACTATGAACTTTATTGTGTTTAAAGACTTTTAAGAGACAAACTTTACTAACTTTGTTGTGTGAACAAGCGTTTTTTGGAGTGCGAAACGCGTCACGGAAGGTTTAGGTCGTTAATAAACCTCTTTACTTTGGCATAAGAACGGACCCTGTTGTTTTTTCACAGACTCGAGTGCTCATTGGAACTCTGTTTGAATATATATATATATATATATATATATATATATATATATATATATATATATGTAAATGTAAATGTAGTACACTTGTAAAGCGCACAGCTGCCCCCGCAACGGGGCGTCCCGGCGCTGTATAACGCTGTGGAACCCTTCCTGGCTCTCCCTGTGAGATGCCCCTCCTGGGCACCCCCAAGGTGAAGCCAGGCATCCCAGTGTTGTTGGGGCCGTTGTGGAGATTAAGCAAGCTAGTGCCCAGAGTTGCAGCGTGGGACCCATGATTAGAATAGGCGCTGAGGCGAGAATTATCGAGTCCACGGACATTGAGCCCAAGACCCTGCTGCGTCGGGAATTGAACCCTGGTCCCGGGCCTGATCTCTGCTTCAGAATAACCAGTGAGAGATATATATATATATATATATATATATATATATATATATATATCCCACAAGTTTGCCTGTGTATGAAGCATGCCGCGCAAGACGATTGAGTTCTGCCACATTTATTATTATTTGGCTGCATGATGTGTTTCCCTGACGCTGTGTGTCCCTTTCAATAAATGTGGCAGAGCTCAATCGTCTTGTGTGGCATGCTTCATACACAGGCAAACTTGTGGGATTTTTGGCGGCTTGCCTGAGCCGCGAAGTGAGGCTCCGGGGCTGATCCAGCCCTCCAGAGGAGACGCCCTATGACGTCCCTTTATCTGGGAGATGCCAGTTGACGAGGGAATCATTAATGCAGCGTTGGTGTGAGCGCAGGTGCACAACCCACTGTGGTGATACTTTGAAATATGGGGAAATGTCACGAAGACCGCACTGTTGGAAAAATCGGCACTACAAGTACCATCGAGCCACAGGAGTGGCCACGCCCACAAGGGCAGAATTTAAGTGGTGCCGGATAGCGACTGGGCATTTCCTGCAGAGTCCAGTTCCTATGAGGAAGTGCTGGAGCACGAAACGCGTCAGGAAGGACTTTTATTTGGCTGCATGCTGTGTTTCCCTGACGCTGTGTGTCCATTTCAATAAATGTGGCAGAACTCAATCGTCTTGTGCAGCATGCTTCATACACAGGCAAACTTGTGGGATTTTTGGCGGCTTGCCTGAGCCGCGAAGTGAGGCTCCGGGACTGATCCAGCCCTCCAGAGGAGACGCCCTATGACGTCCCTTTATCTGGGAGATGATGCCAGTTGATGAGGGAATCATTAATGCAGCGTTGGTGTGAGCGCAGGTGCACAACCCACTGTGGTGATACTTTGAAATATGGGGAAATGTCACGAAGACCGCACTGTTGGAAAAATCGGCACTACAAGTACCATCGAGCCACAGGAGTGGCCACGCCCACAAGGGCAGAATTTAAGTGATGCCGGATATCGTCTGGGCATTTCCTGCAGAGTCCAGTTCCTATGAGGAAGTGCTGGAGCACGAAACGCGTCAGGAAGGAGTTTTATTTGGCTGCATGCTGTGTGTCCCTGACGCTGTGTGTCCCTTTCAAAAAATGTGGCAGAACTCAATCGTCTTGTGCGGCATGCTTCATACACAGGCAAACTTGTGATCTAATATGTAACATCATCAGCAGTGGATTGCGGGTGCGCCAAATATAGTTAGGAGCAATTTCAATGGTTTTGTATGAATGAAATGTCCAGCAAACTATAGCACCCCCTAAAACTTTTTTTGAGTGAATTTCAAAGGTTTTTTTAAAGCTAATTCCTAACTATATAAGGCCTGAAACCTATGGTTTTTTCAGTGAATTTCAAAGGTTTTTTAAATGCTAATTCCTAACTATATAAGGCCTGAAACCTATGGTTATTTAAGTGAATTTGCAAGGTTTTTTAAATGCTAATTTCTAACTACATAAGGCTTGAAACCTATGTTTTTTTAAGTGAATTTGCAAGGTTTTTTAAAGGCTAATTCCTAACTATATAAGGCCTGAAACGTATGGTTTTTTAAGTGAATTTGCAAGGTTTTTTAAATGCTAATTCCTAACTATATAAGGCCTGAAACCTATGTTTTTTTCAGTGAATTTGCAAGGTTTTTTAAATGATAATTTCTAACTATATCAGGTGTGAAACCTATATTTTTTTTCAATAAATTTCAAAGGTTTTGTAAATGCTAATTCTATTAGCGGATAACGTTTATATATGTTATTATCCTTCTGGGACCACCTGAGCAGCCATCTTGTTTCTCAGGAGAAATGAGGCACAAGAGAGCACAAAACAAGAGTGGAAAACGCAGAAATGGGGGCAGGGTAGAGACCCCCTGACTCCCTAGCCCTTCTCAGGTTGTCCCAGAAGGACCCCCAAGGGCATTTTTTTTTTTTTATAAAATTGCGTAAGGCCTGAAACCTATGGTTTTTGAAGTGAATTTGCAAGGTTTTTTAAATGCCAATTCCTAACTATATAAGGCCTGAAACCTATGGTTTTTTAAGTGAATTTGCAAGGTTTTTTAAATGCTAATTCCTAACTATATATGGCCTGAAACCTATGGTTTTTTCAGTAAATTTTCAAGGTTTTTTAAGTGCTAATTCCTAACTATATCTGGCGTGAAACCTATTTTTTTTTCAAAAAACTTCAAAGGTGTTGTAAATGCAAATTCTATTAGCGAATAATATTTTTATATGTTAATATCCTTCTGGTACCACCTGAACAGCCATCTCATTTCTCAGTAGAACTGAGGCACAAGAGAGCACAAAACAAGAGTGGAAAACACAAAAAGGGGGCAGGGTAGAGACCCCCTGACCCCCTAGCCCTTCTCAGGGTGTCCCAGAACGCCCCCAAGGGCAAAATTATTATTAGTTTTTATGAATCACTGGGTAAGCGCACGGTGCGCGTACATACGCGGACCTGTACGCGTACCGTGCGCCCACCCCGTGATTTTTTCGGGGTTTTTTTTGCCCTTGGGGGTCCTTCTGGGACCCCTTGAGAAGGGCTAGGGGGTTGGGGGGGTCTCTACCCTGCCCCCTTTTCGTGTTTTCCACTCTTGTTTTGGGCTCTCTTGTGCCTCAGTTCTCCTGAGAAACAAGATGGTGGCCAACTCTTCCTGGTTTCGGACAGTTTAGAATGTTGACAGTCGACTGCCAGCCAATCAGGATCGCGCACGTAAGGGTACGCGCACGTACGCGTACGGTACGCATACGGTGCGCGAACCCGTAAGCTCATATAGATATATATGTGTTTTGGAACCTAATTTTCATAAAAACCACTGGAGCAATTTTCACCAAACATAGCAAAAGCACATCTGCGTACCAGTCCCTACAATTTTGCAAAGTTTGGCGTTATTCCGTTCAGCGGTTCGGGCTGTAGACTTGTCAGACCGTCCTATGGAAATTAACATGGGGAAAACACGATTTGGGACCCCCCTTTTTTCTCAGCCCCCACTTCACGAATCCCCCCAAAACTTTCAGGGAAGGAGTGTAGCGCAGCGAGACCATTTTAAGGAAAATTACAGGCAGATCTTTCAATCGGCGCCAAAGTTATTCCCAATAGAATGTTCGGAATTTCCTATGGTAGCCAATCCTAACTATATATACCTACTGTCTGTCGCCAGTAGGTAATATATATATATATATATATATATATATATATATAGATAGATAGAAGTAAAAGTCGTCCCAGGAACTCCAACACTGCCACAATAGCACGCAGTTTTGAAAAGACGAAGAGAGGAACCCAGGAATGGTGCCAAACAAAGTGCGTATTTATTTCAGCTCAATTTTGCTCAGCATGCCCGCCATTATGCGTTTCGACAGTATCCACTGTCTTGATCACATGATGTGATCGCAAAGCCACAAGGGAATTTATACACAGCATCAATGACACAAAAGGTGGACTAAAGTTAACCACCCACTTGTAAAAACAATGTTTTCAAGGGTTCAAAGAAACAAACAGGGGACAATACAAATAATTCATAGTTTTCCTGGTCTTGAATACAACCCACAGTGGGTAAATAAATGAAGTATATACATTGTGCAATATAGAGCAAATAAATAAATATATATATATAAATAAATTCATAAATATATACATATAAATAAATAAGTCATAAAAACATAGTGTTAATTTCATCTTTCAAAGACCGTGTTTCATGACCCTTAAGAAACATATTAAGAATTCATCCCAAGTGGGAGTTTCCATTAAAGTGTCTGGTGCTAAATGTAAACAATATGTGTTGTAAACATAAACAATTCTAGCTGTTAATTCCTTTTCTGTGGCAAAGAGCAGCCATCATCGCAAAGTGCAAATTGAATAATAAAAGTGCTAAGTGCAAGTGAATTATTAATACAGAATTTGTAAAGGGAGGAGCTGATGACTGATGTTAATACACAGCTCTAAACCGTAATGCAAAAGGATATTATAATCCATTAATTTGATGTACAGTGGCTCACATTTGTTGTGGAATATGTCATATATTTATGATAGGGCGAATTAGCAAAAGATAAAGATTCAGGAATCATAAACAAGTGTAAAGATCCTCACTGGCGTTGAGACCTCCAGGAGTACGGCTGTTTAGTTCCAAGATATAGCGAGTCTCAAGGACCCTCAGTAATCCATCCCTATTCCCACCTCTTTTGAGGGGCAGAATACAATCAATGACATAGTAAGTGAGATGTTTAGGATCACTCTCATGAACATTTTGAAAATGGCGCGCCACGGGATAGGATTGGTCATTGTTGGAGATTGCTCTTATGTGCTGCAGTATTCTCCTGTGAACCGGAAGCCGGGTGCTCCCTACATACCGGAGATCACAGGGGCACTGCAGCACATAAACAGCAAATTCCGTTTTGCAGGACAGCTGTTTTGTGATAAGTACAGGATCATCTTTGAATGGTGTATTGTATCGTGTTTTGTTACACCCATTCTTACAGGCCTTACAAACGGAACATTTCAAAAAACCTTTTCTTAAATTCATAAAAGTTTTAGATATAGGTTGTTCCAAATGATTTTTGACTAGCCTGTCTGACATGGAGGTTGGTTTTCTGAAGGAGAATTCTGGCCTTTTACTCACTGAACCACCGATGACAGGATCCCCTGTCACCAGGTTCCAATTGCGGCTGAAGATCCGCCTGATCTCCTTGTGCTGTCAGTTATATGTAACCACCACCCTTGAGGATTCTATAGGAGTGTCAGAATGGGTAATATCAAGCTTAGGTTTGGGTGCTAATATCTGTGCTCTTGATATACCACTAGAGCGTTCAATTGCCCTGGCAATTGTTTCTGCAGAATATCCGCGTGCCAGGAAGCGCAATTTACTTTCTTCCATGGCTTTGGCACACTCTCTTTCATCACTACAAATTCTTTTGATACGAAGCATCTCCCCGAAGGGGATGCTTTGTATCAGGTGGTGGGGGTGTTGACTAGCCGCGTGCAGGATAGTGTTGCCTGCAGTCGGCTTTCTATATAACCTCGTAGCCAGATTCCCTGCTTCAATGTATACCTCAATGTCTAAGAAGCATAGCTGTGATGTACTTATGGTGGATGTAAATTCCAGATTAAGGTCATTACAATTTAATTTTTCAACAAATTCATGTGCCTCCTGCATAGTACCCTGCCATATAAGAAAGAGGTTGTCTATATATCTCAAATAGACGGGGACATGACTCCTCATGATGGCCTGATGCTGCACCATGAGGACCTGCTCTTCCCACCAGCCCATGTGCAGCACGCCAGGCTGGGAGAAAAGCAGGCCCCCATAGCTACCCCTCTGGTCTGTTGATAGACTTGATTATTGAACAGAAAATAGTTCTGTTCTAAACAGATCTTAATCATGGCAGTAAGCATAGAGTTATGAGCAGAAAAATTAATTGCCCTTCTATTCAAAAAGTAGTTAACTGCTCTAATATATATATATATATATATACATACATAAAAACAAAACCCTTTCAGGCATAGAGTGACGCATACATTATGCAAAAAAGAAGGAGAGAACTCTGGGTAGTTCTCCAGTTTAGGTGGAAAGCAGCTCCTGTTAGAGCACTCTCAACACCAGCGACACTCCAGATCTACTCACTTCAAATGCCTGTTTTTCTATCAAAATTTTTGAGCATAGGATTAGCACAGTGCCATCCACGCCGAGATAGAAAAGGACAACGTCTTTTGCCATTTCTATAGCTAAGTCTTTAAGCTTAGGACTAGCACAGTGCTGTCCTTGCCGAGCTGTAAAATGACAAAAGCCATTAATCACTCCAGGCACAGTATTACAGCTTTGATTTGGTAAAATACCAATTCAAGCCAACCTGAAATGAGTAAAAGCAACCCCTGACACAGTGTTTTGCTCTAATTAGAGCTCTTCAGAGAGGTATAGCTTTGTCCAGACACAAGGGAGCACCCAGTATAAATCAAAACAAAACCCTTTCAGGCATAGAGTGACGCATAAATTATGCAAAAAAGAAGGAGAGAACTCTGGGTAGTTCTCCAGTTTAGGTAGAAAGCAGCTCCTGTTAGAGCACTCTCAACAACAGCGACACTCTAGATCTGCTCACCTCAAATGTCTGTTTTTCTATCAAAGTTTTTAAGCATAGGATTAGCACAGTGCCATCCACGCCGAGATAGAAAAGAACAAAGTCTTTTGCCATTTCCACAGAAAACTTTTTTAAGCATAGGACTAGCACAGTGCTGTCCTTGCCAAGCTGTAAAATGACAAAAGCTGTCGAGCTTGCCGAGCTGTCATTTTACTGCCAAGCCAAAGCCAAGGGCATTCCCGTGGTCCAGACGTGATAGAATGAGTGCCTGAACCATCATTTTTCTTGCCTGGAAGGGGAGGAGTGGGAGTACTTTGTGGAGCATCTTTAGGATGCCATAACATGAGGCTGCCACATTACGTGCCTGGACCTTGAAGGTCAGATCACAATCCAGCCAAACAACCAGGCTTATTGTTTGACTCTTGGGAGTAGCAACATGGCCCAGGTCAACTGGCCACATTAGATTGGAGTCGAATAGAGAAGGATTCCCCAAGATCATTTCAGTTTTCTCTCAACTCAGCTTCAGGAAAGAGGCAGTCATCGATTTGGCTACCTCGTTCAGGCACGGAGAGAAGCTAGGAGAGGAATTGTCTGCCTGTTTGAGTCCCACCACAAGTTGTGTGTCATCTGCATATGTCACTATATGAACCCCAAAAGGCCGTACAATCTTCGCTAATGGACTCAGGTAAACGTTAAATAGGGTGGGACTTAGGGAAGTAGTTAATTCCAGTCTAAATATGACCGGTACACAGTTCTTATTTAATTCAGGAACACATCCCAATACATCATTGTTCAAAAGCACAGCAGCCGACACGTGTTTCGTCCTCCTGGACTTTTTCAAGGCTTCAAGATTGTGTATTATTTTTTTGCAGATTTATACAGCGCAAACTCGACCCGAAGGTATTGGAGTGCTTTACATGAGCACCAGTTACGTTACAGAAGGACACAATAATTTTTTTGGTAGGCACGGGGAGATTAAGTGGTTTGTCCAAAATCACAGGATGTGGAATAGACTAACCCTGGGCGTAGTTTGTGAAGTAGCGCTACGTGTAGCTACGCGAAGTGCACTTTGCACTACGCGAGCTACGCGTACCACTACGCCAAATGCGTAGTACCCTGTTCGCACCATGCAAGATGCCATTTTCAATGTTTGCACAATGCGGACAAGCATCTGGCACTGTGCGATCATTGAAAACGGCATCTTGCACAGTGCGAGCTGTAGTTGTCTGCCGCTCGAGTAGATTTTTACTCGAGCGGCAGCTTTCTCAACGCGGACTGGTAGTTTCTCATCACGAGCGGCCGCGAGCATACGCAACCACTCGCAATGAGAAACCTGACCTGCGCACGTTGAGAATCTCGCCAGGAGGTTTATTTTCCACGCTCGCGATCGGCAACTTGATGTTGCTGATCGCGAACGAGGAAAAAGTCTCGCCGGGATGTCATTTTGCTTGCTCGCAGTCGCCAACTTGACATTGTGGACCGCGAGCAAGCAAACAATGACCGCTACGCGTATTTGCACTGTGCTACGTGCAGTTCGCGTAGTGCAAAGTAGCAGAAACTTTGCAAACTACGCGAGCGTAGCGCTTTGCCCAGGGTTAGAGTCGACCACGAGGCTCGAACCTTGGTTTCCCCACTTCAAAGTCAGCAGTCTAGCCGTGAGACCACATCCTCTCCCCAGTGTATAACAATTATTTGTACATATTTTCTTTACAATATTGAGTAGTGCCATCACCTTGTGGGTGTACCGTCAAATGGTGTAGTGGCTCACAGGAGTCATAGGAGAATAGGACTATGTTTGAGGGTGGGGGATAACAAGGTAGCAGATACTGAAATGTGTTTTGGGGTTGGCAGTGCACCAGATAGTCAGCGTTTTGTTGGAGGTAGACAGATTGCAGGGTGAACGAATCATGCTTATTAAGCAAAATAAGCAAAAATAATATTATTGAAGCAGAGACAGCGTTTCAGCTCCCCAAGCAGTTGAACATTTAATGCTAGCTCCTTCCCTTATTTCCCAAACCTTTATACGATTTCTTCACATAGGCAGTCGAAGAAGGATACATGTGACAGAAAACAGAATTCTCACTTTGTTGTGCCTGACATGAAAACAAGGTCTAGAGAGAAAACCAAGTCACACAAGCACCCTCTTAGCAGTCCATTAATCTATGAACATGAATGTAGTTAATTCCAAGGTTTTTGCATCAACATTATTCAATGCTTCGATGTTAATTCAAACATATGGATCCAAAGACCAAATCTTGTGATTCAAGTTCTTTATTATTCAAATAGGTTAAAAGATTTTTCCAGCTTTACACTGCCGACACGTGTTTCGCCCTCTCCAGGGCTTTTTCAAGGCTATCTTGTTCTGGTCTTAAGCTGCTCTGATCTTGTGCTGCTCTGGCATCGGAGAGGTTAAAGTTCAAAACAACATGGGTGTGAAGCGTTTATGCGAAACCTATTAGATGTCTTGGTCACAGCGAGCTATTTAGAAAGTAGGTTCCCTCTAGGTAACTTTAGTCTTGTTATGTCCCTCGTGGAGCTTTTGAAAAACAAAAGTGAATTGTCTTGTTATAGTGGTGCAACTCGCTGTGTGGAGAAAAAATCCTATATTGTTGAGTGAAGGGTTCTTGAAGACCTGCCTTGCAGTGGAGACCCGGCGCCCGGTTACAACAAGAATAAGACTTATCAAGGTCTTCAAGAACCCTTCACTCAACAATATAGGATTTTTTCTCCACACAGCGAGTTGCACCACTATAACAAGACAATTCACTTTTGTTTTTCAAAAGCTCCACGAGGGACATAACAAGACTAAAGTTACCTAGAGGGAACCTACTTTCTAAATAGCTCGCTGTGACCAAGACATCTAATAGGTTTCGCATAAACGCTTCACACCCATGTTGTTTTGAACTTTAACCTCTCCGATGCCAGAGCAGCACAAGATCAGAGCAGCTTAAGACCAGAACAAGATAGCCTTGAAAAAGCCCTGGAGAGGGCGAAACACGTGTCGGCAGTGTAAAGCTGGAAAAATCTTTTAACCTATTTGAATAATAAAGAACTTGAATCACAAGATTTGGTCTTTGGATCCATATGTTTGAATTAACATCGAAGCATTGAATAATGTTGATGCAAAAACCTTGGAATTAACTACATTCATGTTCATAGATTAATGGACTGCTAAGAGGGTGCTTGTGTGACTTGGTTTTCTCTCTTGATTTGTGGTATTTGCACTCAGTTGCATTGCTCCAACACCCCTGGTGGTGGGTGTCTTATCAAGTTCCCAGTGCACCTCTATGCTCTGATATTACACGTATTACGTACCCGGGGAGAATAACGAATAACAGTAGGTGCGGACGTTTTCTCTGATGAGAAACACTACCACCATTTTGTTTGTATGAAAACAAGGTCTGTGCACTCAGAAGCGAGAGGGCCCAAGCTTGGTTTAACATGTGCAAGCTATTTGCCTGCAGGTTCAACTATAGGGATTCGTTGTTTGCAACGTATTTCCAATCAAATTGCTTTAATTCACAGCAGGACACCAAGTACTGATCAGCCTTTTGTGGACAACATATACACCATGTATGATGCAGTGTTAGTGGGCGGCTGAGGGCAGAATGTGTGCCAGATATGAGTTTGAGGGTGCACTATTCCATTCTTTACAATTTGTGTACTTTTGGCCGCAAAGATATATATAAACAAGAAAAATTACAAATGCTGGGAAAAAGCAAATGTGCGCTAAATCACAAAATGCGTGTATTAACCTCAACTGCATTTGACATTGGAATGTGCAAACACTGGGAAAACACTATTGGAATTCACATACAAAAAGCTGGACCTCTGAAGAAGAGAAGGGTCTGATATTTGCATTGCAATCACAAAATAACAGGAAAGCCGACTGGGTATATATCTGAAAGCAAAGAAAACAATCATTGGCATTGGCCCAGTACAGGCTTGTTGGATTTGCTAATGCAGTTTGCTGATGCTCCTCAACAGTTGCAAAAAAGAAAAACACTGATGCTCCTCAACAGTTGCGAAAAAGAAAAACACTGCTGGCTATCAGCATTGTCAAAAAATAAAGCACAAAGGTGTACACATGCATGATCATGTGTTGGCCAGTTGGTGCTGAGTAGGCTGTGATTGGGGTGTACTTAATAAAGCTTGCCTTTATCTTTAGCAACTTGCCCCTTGTCTGCTCCTCTACAGTGGGAGGTCTTCAGAGAATACAGTAGAGGGGCTGTAGTAGCAGTAAAGTAGTAGCAGGAAATGTGGTAAGATGCAACTGGAGCTTTCTCCCTCCGCAGATATTTTTACTAACCAGGAGTGCCATATTGTGCACAGTTATGACAGAGAGGAACAAGCATGTCTCAAAAGGCATTGAAAAGCCAGCCCTTAATAGGGTGTGCTTTGTGGAGGAGTGTAAGTAGGCAGCTCAGCACCTGAGAGCTTTTTGGATGCTAGAACTAGCTGTGTCTACCAGTGTAGTCTTAAGGATTTTTGAAGCCCCTTGCAAGACATATTTTGGGCAGGGGCAGCTCCTCCGCTATGGCGGAGGACCGTCGCCCCACTGACCGCAGAGGCAAACTAAAAATACAATTATCCTAATGCAGATAATTGTATTATTCGTCCTGTGGTTGAGTCTTGAGTGTGTGGCCAAAGCACTGCAGAAGTGGGATGAGGAGTGGTGGGCCCTGTTGTCAGTGCGCATGACAGTTTGGGCGGCTGTCTTAGGATGGCTACACCATCATGCGCACTGACATCTCTCCACATCTGTGTTGCTGGGTGGAGAGATCAGCAGGCGCAGGCTCCCAGCTCCGGATGGAGTGCAAAACATACTCACTCTGCCCAATCCCTACACTTCTCTCATGGTGAGAGCAGCCTTGGGATTGGCCACAGTGGAAGCTGGTAGCCCAGAGTAGAAGACCGGCAGGTACGCTTTTAAAAAAAAAAAAATTATTGTTTCAGCCCCCCGGGCTGCCTTCTTCCCTCCCAACCCACGCTGCCCCACCACATTTCCCTTACATCTACTAATTTTGGGGACCCTGTTCGCAATTTTACAGCTAATTTCCTGCTAACGGAAGCCCGCAGGATGCCAAACAAAGTTTCATAAACGGGATCACACAGAAACATTCGAGATATGCATTTCCAGGGTCCCCAAACATCCTTGGGCAAAGAGAAAGGCAATGGAGGCAGGCAGAGATGGGAGAGTCTGATATATGGAAATAGAGAGGTAAGCTAAAGAGAGAAAGTTTACTTTCCCAGAGGGGCCCTAGAAGGTAGGGGCCCTGGAAGATGGGGGCCATGGGGAATTACTCATGGCTTAAAACGGCTCTGGTTTTCCAGCCATCAGATTCAAAACACATCTGTATTCTCTAAAGGAGGCAGAGGAACTCAGGAGGTAGACGCCCGGTTCCAGTCAAACTTTAAATGTAGCTCTTCTTTTCATTACATTTGGACATTTGTGTATTGTGAAGTTGCCTTTGCCAACTACGGTCAGTTTATAACCATTCTATCAAGCTAAACAGCTTTATCAGAGCATTTATCTTTGCGGTCAGCTTACTTGCAAGTTTGTAAAAGTAATTCACATGTAATGAAAGGTCATAAGCTGATTGTGACTGAGAGACAGATAGACAGACACACACACACACGTGAGCTCTCGATGTTTTCCATTTCCAACGACAAATAAACATTATGCGCATTGGTGACCCCTAGAGCTGCAAAGTGACCTGACCGAGTCGCCAGTCAATCCGTCACCGTCGCCATGTTTAGATGTTGAGGAACCCGCCCTTACACGTACACAAAACAAGTCGCGCCTTAGTCGTGAAGGCAAACTGGGTGTACCGGGAGCTCAAAAGCAGCGCCTGACAAACCTTTACCTTAATTAGTCCTTAAGTGACATTCAGTGAACGCCCCTAAATGCACGAAAACCACCCTGCTTGTGTCATAAGCGCGCGGACGTGCACGTAACCATACATGCCAATAGACCCGATTCAGGCGGGAGACTACCGATTTTCAAGTAAAAAATGGCTTTATTTCAGCTGTCACCCGCCTGAAATTGTATTTTCAAGAATATAAATCAATGGGGAATTTTCCTTCTCCCGATTTTTTTATTTTAAATCTACCACGTCCCTGTCCTAAAATGTTGGCATGTATGACGAACCAATGGTCAAGAAAAACACTTCAGAAATAGCGGGATAGGGTGCGGTGGGCAGTCAAAGATTGTGGACCGGGGAGGCGGAGGGGGAAGTGAGGCTGAACGAAGGTGCAATTTCTAGGGATCCATAACACAGAAGAAGGTGGTTGTTTTCTTTCCTAAACAAACCAGGCAGCTTAAGGCGTCGAATAACGAGGAAGCATTAGTCCACTTAGTACATTGCCATATCAACTGGCGAATTCTCCTGTCGCTCAGCCTGTCGTATATTATGGTATGGCCTGTCATCGTATAGCATTTTATGGTATAGTGTGGTATGGCATGGTATAGTATGGCCTATCATTGGTAAGTCTGGTCTTTTCCTTAATTTTGTGAGAACTCTATCCCAGCGAGACTGAAGAATTGATGTGTCTCGTGCATATGCATGAGCCCCCCCTCCTTCCCCCCCGTCTGCACATGCTGCTGCCTATAAAGGGGGGCGTCTGTCATTTCATGGGTAGCCTGGTCAAACCCCGCACTTGTGTCTCTCTCCTTCCATCATTAGCCTCCAACATATTACAAAGGGTAACGTGGCGAACAACCACATACCCGCCACCCTAGACCTGTGCATGAGGGACCCTCTCCCATGTATCGAAGGGCCACCATTAGTACTCACGAGGCTAACAGATGTCTCTGCCTCCTGGACTCAGGACCTAGTCACCCAGTCTCTCCTTTGAAGCCCTCTCCACTTTTATGGCTTGGAGCCTAGAGAAGGTGAAAAGGCAAACAAGCATTTGCAATGCAATAGGTCTCGCATTAGGAAAGTGTGAGCTATTGGTATTGTAAATGACAATTTTTAAAAATATGTGTTGGCTTTGAAAATATATAAATTAATAGCATTGTTATTCACAAAGCCAATAGCTTACACTTTCCTAATGCGATTCCTATTGGCTATGGCAATGCTTGTTGGTAGCAAGCAAGGACAGTGCTGTTGTGGTGCTGAGTGATGATGTGGTTGGGCTGAGTGATGTGGTGGTGTATTAGAGTGATGTGGTGGTGTATTAGAGTGATGTGGGAGTGTCCCCGAGTGATGTGGTGGTGTCCCAGAGTGATGTGGTGGTGTCCCAGAGTGATGTGGTGGTGTCCTCGAGTGATGTGGTGGTGTCCCAGAGTGATGTGGTGGTGTCCCCGAGTGATGTGGTGGTGTCCCCGAGTGATGTGGTGTTGTCCCTGAGTGATGTGAGTGATGTGGTGGTGTCCCTGTGTGATGTGGTGGTGTCCCTGTGTGATGTGGTGGTGTCCCTGTGTGATGTGGTGGTGTCCCCGAGTGATGTGGTGGTGTTCCTGAGTGATGTGGTGGTGTGCCTGAGTGATGTGGTGGTGTCCCTGAGTGATGTGGTGGTGTCCCTGAGTGATGTGGTGGTGTTCCTGAGGGATGTGGTGGTGTCCCAGAGTGATGTGGTGGTGTCCCAGAGTGATGTGGTGGTGTCCCCGAGTGATGTGGTGGTGTCCCCGAGTGATGTGGTGGTGTTCCCGAGTGATGTGGTGGTGTCCCTGAGTGATGTGGTGGTGCCCCTGAGTGATGTGGTGGTGTTCCTGAGTGATGTGGTGGTATTCCTGAGTGATGTGGTGGTGTCCCTGAGTGATGTGGTGGTGCCCCTGAGTGATGTGGTGGTGTCCCGGAATGATGTGGTGGTGTTCCTGAGTGATGTGGTGGTGCTCCTGAGTGATGTGGTGGTGCTCCTGTGTGATGTGGTGGTGTTCCTGAGTGATGTGGTGGCATTCCAGAGTGATTTGGTGGTGTCCCCGTGATGTGGTGGTGTCCCGAGTGATGTGGTGGTGTCCCTGAGTGATGTGGTGGTGTCCCTGAGTGATGTGGTGGTGTCCCTGAGTGATGTGGTGGTGTCCCCGAGTGATGTGGGGGTGTTCCTGAGTGATGTGGTGGTGTTCCTGAGTGATGTGGTGGTGTCCCTGAGTGATGTGGTGGTGCCCCTGAGTGTTGCCCCTGAGTGATGTGGTGGTGTTCCTGAGTGATGTGGTGGTATTCCTGAGCGATGTGGTGGTGTCCCTGAGTGATGTGGTGGTGTCCCCGAGTGATGTGGTGGTGTTCCCGAGTGATGTGGTGGTGTCCCTGAGTGATGTGGTGGTGCCCCTGAGTGATGTGGTGGTGTTCCTGAGTGATGTGGTGGTATTCCTGAGTGATGTGGTGGTGTCCCTGAGTGATGTGGTGGTGCCCCTGAGTGATGTGGTGGTGTCCCGGAATGATGTGGTGGTGTTCCTGAGTGATGTGGTGGTGCTCCTGAGTGATGTGGTGGTGCTCCTGAGTGATGTGGTGGTGCTCCTGTGTGATGTGGTGGTGTTCCTGAGTGATGTGGTGGCATTCCAGAGTGATTTGGTGGTGTCCCCGTGATGTCCCGAGTGATGTGGTGGCGTCCCTGAGTGATGTGGTGGTGTCCCTGAGTGATGTGGTGGTGTTCCTGAGTGATGAGGTGGTGTTCCTGAGTGATGTTGTGGTGTCCCTGAGTGATGTGGCAGTGTCCTTGAGTGATGTGGTGGTGTCCCTGAATGATGTGGTGGTGCCCCTGAGTGGTGCCCCTGTGTGATGTGGTGGTGTCCCTGAGTGATGTGGTGTGTGAGGCTGAGGGTGTGTGGGGGTTTGAGGGGGTGAGGGTGAGTGAGGGTGAGTGTGTTGTGAGGGTGTTGTGAGGGTGAATTGCGTGAGGGTGTGAGGTTGTGAGGATGAGTGAGGGTGAGTGAGGGTGTGTGAGGGTGGGTGAGGGTGCGAGGGTGGGTGAGGGTGCGAGGGTGAGTGAGGGTGTGTGAGGGTGAGGGAGGGTGAAGGTGATGGGGGTGAGGGTGTGTGAGGGTGAGGGTGTGTGAGGGTGTGTGAGGGGGTGAGGGTGAGTGAGGGTGAGAGGGTTGTGAGGGTGAGGGGGTGAGGGTGGGTGACAGTGAGTGAGGGTGGGTGAGGGTGAGTGAGGGTGAGTGAGGGTGTGTGAGGGTGAGTGAGGGTGTGTGAGGGTGAGTGAGGGTGAGTGAGGGTGTGTGAGGGTGAGTGAGGGTGAGAGAGTGTGAGGGTGAGAGAGTGTGAGGGTGAGAGAGTGTGAGGGTGAGAGAGTGTGAGGGTGAGGGTGTGTGGGGGGTGTGAGGGGGTGAGGGTGAGTGAGGGTGAGGGGGGTGAGGGGGTGAGGGTGAGTGAGGGTGGGTGAGGGCGTGAGGGTGAGTGAGGGTGTGAGGGTGAGTGAGGGTGAGAGGGTGTGAGGGTGTGTGAGGGTCCGAAGTAAATTGTGGCAGGGCAGACATCATAAGACAGAGGGAAGAGACTGCGTTGTGACTGCGTTGGTCAGTTTCAGAATCAGGAGGGGCAGAGTCAGCACAGTCTGCGAGGGATCAACGTGTCTAGAGGCAAAGCATAGTGGATGAAGCATTGCAGCTAGCAAGTCGAGTGTTTTCAAGCTGAGTGTCCCAAGAGAGATGACAACACACAACACAGCAACAGCATTTGAGGAGCAAGGCTACTGTAAACAAGCACGGTAGGCTTTCACTTTAGTCCAGAAACAAGCTCTCGGCATTGCTATGGCGGGGGGGCGGGGGAGCAGGAGCGCATTCCTTTGAAGTCTGATGGGGGGGTGGGGGAGCGGCAGCCTTTGAAGTCTGATGCCGAGGCACAGACAAATGGTGGTGTGTTATGTGGCTGTGCACGTGCATAGATCACATGAACTGTATGCAAACGCAGCCGTTTTGGTAGACTTTTCTTTTCTGCTTACTATAATCTCGCCGGAGCAATGCCCAAGCGCATTGACTCAGGCGAGACCTAAAAACTGCAGTAGCTTGAGCAAGTCACCACTACCTTGGACAAAGGCCCTGCTTTCCACCAAGACATGCAATCCTCACAAAGAAAAGGAGAGGGAACTAAAACAAGCATTGGAAAAGCCAATAGGACTCACCTATGCAAGAGATATTGGCGTTGCCAGTGTGCTTTAGGCACATTGTTCAGTGGAGTGTTGTAGAGTGGAGGAGCATTGACTAGATTATAGTGGCCAAGAGTGAAATGGTGTAAAGTGTCATAAAGTGGCATGGAGTGAAGTGGCAAAGAGTGTAGTGATGTAGAGAGTCGTAGAATGGAGTTTTGTAGAGTGGCGTAGAGTGCAGGGGCATAGAGTAGAGGGGATTGTCGTAGAGTGGAGTAGTGGGAGGTAGAGTGGGGGGGCATAGCATAGAATAAAGTAAAGTGTTGTAGAGTGGAGTGTTCTAGAGTGCATTGTCAGAGTGGAGTAGAACGGAATGGAATAAAGTGTCATGGAGTGGAGTGGCATAGAGTGGCCTAGAGCTAAGTGGCATACAGCGTCATAAAGTGGCATAGAGTGGAGTGGCATACAGCGTTGTGAAGTAGAGTGTTGTTGAGTAGAGTGTCATAGAGTGACGTACAGTGGAGTAGATTGGCACAGAGTGGACTGGTGTAGAAGGGCTTAGGGGCAGATTACGATGGCGGCGGACTTGAATCTGCCCGCCATCATAGCGGGACCTGGACCGCCGGCCTGTAATGCGGCGGTCCCGCACCCCTAATTACGATGCGACCGCCACCACGGCGGTCGCAGCCAGCAATTTAACATTGCGGCGGGTGCTGCTGGCTGCAGCACCCGCCACAATGTTAAATGGCCATGTTGTGCATTTCCCTGCACAACATGGCAGGCACAGCGGTGCCTGCCACCTAGTGCATGGAAATGTATGGGGGTACCATGGGTATCCCTCCAGTGTACAACTGGCTCCCCCAACACAGAGGGGCCCGCAACAGGCCCCCCAAATCCAGCCTCTGCAGCCTTTCCATGGCGGTTCCACCGCCATGGAAAGGCTGGCTGACGCCGGCATTGTGATCGCCCTGCCAGGGAATCGTTACGATTGCCGGTGGCGGAAGCATAGCGGGCGCTCTTTGCACCCGCCACGCTTGCGGAACGATTCCCCCCGCCATCCTGATGTGGCGGGGGAAATGGGCATTCAGATGGTGGAGGGACCGCCACCGCATGACTGGTGGTGGCGTTTCCCCTGCTATCGTAATAAGCCCCTAAGAGTGGTGTTGCATAGCATGGAGTATGCATGGTGTGGTAGCGTATTGCCATTACAGACAACACATTTTTGATTGAAATGACCATGGTGAGATGGGTCACAGAACACCCTCATGCTTACTGGGGGTGTGGAGCAATTAGTTCCCCAGAAGAAAAATATTTTCCCAGCGGGGTAAAGAGAAGGTTAAGTGCAAACTTTACAGTAACTCTGAGCTTAAATAAGTGGCCAGTTCACCCATTCTCTAAGGAATCAACAAAAGACGTTGATCTAGACCATGGGTACTCACAAACTTTCTCTCGAGGGCCAAATTTACAGTGTGGTTTGTGTCCGAGGGCCCCACCGGTGGGGGAGGGGTCAGCGGGGGAGGGGGCGGGGCTAGAGCTACAAAAAAAACTGTGACCATGAGGTTGAACACATGTCCCTGCAGCAGACGCCTTCGTCCACTGATCCACCAGACCCGGCATACACACCTCTCTCTCTCACACTCTCTCTCTCTCGCTCTGTCTCTGTCTCCCTCCCTCTATCTCTCTCTGTCTGCCTCCCTCCCTCCATCCCTCTATCTCCCTTTCTCCCTCCCCGGTCTCCCTCTGTCTCACTCACTCTGACTCTCTCACTCCCTCTCTCTCCCTCATTCTGACTGTCTCACTCCCTCTCCCTCTCTCCTTCCCTCTCCCTCCCTCTGCTTCCCTCTCCCTCCTTCTCCCTCCCTCTTCCTCCCTCCCTCACCCTTTCCTCTCCTTTCCTCTCCTTCCTCCCTCACCCTCACTCCCCTTCCCTTCCCTCCCCTTCCCCTATTCCCCACTCCCTCCCTCACTCCCCTTCCCTCACCCTCTCTCCCTCCCCTTTCCTCACCCTCTCTCCCTCCCCTTCCCTCTCTCCCTCCCTCACTCCCCTTCCCTCTCTCCCTCCCTCACTCACTCCCCTTCCCTCTCCCCCTCTCTTACTCCCCTTCCCTCTCTCCCTCCCTTACTCCCCTTCCCTCCCTCCTTCCCTCACTCCCCTTTCCTCACTCCCCCTCACACCCCTTCCCTCACCCCCTTCCCTCAATCCCTCCCCTCACTCCCTTCCCTCACTCTCCCTCCCTCACTCCCTCCCTCACTCCCTTCCCTCACTCCCTCCCTCATGCCCCTCCCTCCCTTCCTCCCCTCTCTCCCTCCCTCCCCTCTCTCCCTCCCTCACTCCCCTTCCCTCACCCCCCTTCCCTCACCCCCTACCTCACTCCTTCCCCTTCCCTCACTCCCCTTCCATCACTCCCCTCTCTCCCTCCCTCACTCCCCGTTCCTCACTCCCTCACTCCCCCTCCCTCACCCCCTCCCTCACTCCCCTCCCTCACTCCCCTACATCACTCCCCTCCCTCACTCCCTCTCCTCCCTCCCCTCTCTCCCTCCCTCACTCCCCTTACCTCACTCCCCTTCCCTCACCCC
The DNA here is from genome assembly GCF_964263255.1 of Lissotriton vulgaris. Lineage (NCBI taxonomy): Eukaryota > Metazoa > Chordata > Amphibia > Caudata > Salamandridae > Lissotriton > Lissotriton vulgaris. The sequence continues at coordinate 621,307 of NW_028240613.1, read as the reverse complement.
CTCCCCTCCCCTCACTCCCTCCCTCCCTTCCCTCCCTCCCTTCCCTCACTCTCCTTCCCTCCCCCCTTCCCTCACTCCCCTTCCCTACCTTCCTCCCTCACTCCCCTTCCCTCACCCCTCTCACTCCCTTCCCTCACACCCCTTCACTCACTCCCTCCCCTTCCCTCACTCCCCTCCCCTCACTCTCCTTTCCCCCTTCCGCACTACCCTTACCTCACTCCTTTCCTCACTCCCCTTCCCTCACTCCTTCCCTTCCCTCACTCTCCTTCCCTCACTCCCCTTCCCTCACTCCCCTTCCCTCACCCCCTCCCTTACCCCCTCCCTTTCTCCCTCCCCTCACTCCCTTCCCTCACTCCCTCCCCTTCCCTCACTCCTCCCTCACTCTCTCCCTTGCTCCCTTTCCCTCACTCCCTTCACTCACTCCCCTTCCCTCACTCCCCTTCCCTCATGCCCCTTCCCTCACTCACTCCCCTTACTCACTCCCTCTTCCCCCACTCCCTTCCCCTCACTCCCTTCCCTCACCCCCCTTCCCTCACTCCCCTTCCCTCACGCCCCTTCCCTCACTCCCCTTCCCTCACTCACCCCCCTTCCCTCTGACTCCCCTTCCCTCACTCCCCTCACTCCCTTTCCCTCACTCCCCTTCCCTCACTCCCCTTCCCTCCCTCCCTCCCTGCCCTTCCCTCAATCCCTCCCTCACTCCCTCCCCTCACTCCCCTTCCCTCACCCACTCCCTTCCCTCACTCCGACGTCCTCACTCCGTCTCCCTCTGTCGCCCTCCTCCCTCTGTTGCCCTACTCCCTCTGTCTGTCTCCCTTTCTCTGTCTCCATTTCTCGGTCTCCCTCTCCCTCTGTCTTTGTCTTCCCTCCCTTTCCCTCCCTCCCTCTGTCTATGTCCCTCTACCTCCCTCTGTGACCCTCTGTCATCTCACCCTGCCTGTGTGTCACCGGGCAGAGGCCGCTTCCCCAGCCACACAGCCCCCACCTGAGCACTTCACAGGTCTTTAAAAAGACCATTTGCATGTGAATGGTCGGGGGCCGGGCGAATGGCGTCGCTGGAATGAATCGCCCGGCCCCCACAGAGCAGCAGAGTGTTTGCAGACACTCTTTGAAAACACAGGTACGATGTCTCATGGTCCGCGGGCCGCCACGGAAGGCTTACCGGGCCGCTGCCGGCCTGCGGGCCGTACTATGAGTACCCGTGATCTAGACCATTCTCTCTTCTATCCCTCTACTATTCCTTCTCAATCCGAAAACAGACTAACATGTCCACCACTGAAATTTATTTCATACTTCCCTATACCAATTCCCCACTAATCCCGTTTGTGTTCTAGAGTAGCATTATACTCTCCGAAAAGCGCATCAACACCTCATCAGCGGTAGCAAGCACTATATAAATGCAAACCTTTTCCATATTCTATCCCTCTACTATCCTTCTCAATCCAAATAACAGAACAGCATATCCACAGCTCAAATTACTTTCATATTTCACTATACTAATTCACCACTAATCCTTTATGGGTTTTGGAGTAGCATGCTACTCACCGAAAAATAGTTTCGTCACATCGTCAGGGGTAGAAAGCGCTATATAAATGTAATTACAATACAATTTTTTGCACAAGTATACAGTTTTACTGATAAAACTATACAGTGTACAAACGATTGTGGGAGGAAATGACATCCCCAAATTTGTTTTGATATATATTGAAATATTTGTTTCCACCACATTTCAAAATTACAACAAAAAAATTATTTGTGCCTTCCTAATTCTGATATATTCCGAAATATTTGCACAGTTCATTTACAGACATTTAAAATGTTCTTGTGTGCTTGAAAAAATAACATCCTTTCCTCTCAGATGGGTTCACAGCAGGAGTGTCACATAAATCCTTACAATTTTATGTTAGAGCAGGCACGGGCCATGCCGGGCGTTACTCTGGGGCGGTGACATCAGGCAGGGGAGGGGCAGGGTGGGGGGGATGTAAAAAACGGGATAAGGACCATTAGAGGTAAGTTTCGAAGAAAAAAAAAACGAATTTCGTTGCCCACTCTGCATCGCCAAATGTGATGCAGAGTGGGCAACGAAATTCGTTTTTTTCCCCGATACTTACCTCTGATGGTCCTTATCCCGTATTTTACTTCCCCCCCACCCTGACCCTCCCCTGCCTGACGTCACCGCCCCAGTGTAACGCCCGGCACGGCCCGTGCCTGTGTTAGAGGAAAAAAAGTAAACACCAAGCTCTCTCGAAAGACAAACCCTGATATTTGACCATTATCTCTTAATGCACAGCAAATGGGACAAGATGAGAACAAAATGTAAAGGCTGGTTTACAGAAAGCGAACACTTGTGGAAGAATTCAAGGAGCAATGGGAAACAGGCTGTGCTTCACAGGAGGAACAAAAAAGTGCTGGACAGCCAAAATGAAATAAAGCCAGCAAATAGAAAGCAACCAAATATGAGTTACAAATCACAAAGCTAATGGTAAGCAGCGAGTGGAATGCATTCTCATGGAAGCTTTCAGAATGTCCCCAAGATGTCTTCTCAAACCAGAGATCTAAGCTGTCTGGTAGGCTTCGACCTAATGAGCATATAAAATGCCTTATACAGAAAACAGTGTGTACCTGAGTCAGTGGTATAACGTAAAATGATCGGGCCCCACTGCAGAGCATGTCACAGATTTTCATAGTCCTGAGGCTGAATGTGGTTCCTCTGCACCCCAGGGGCTGCTGTGGCCTACATATTCCCCTGACCTAAAAGTGTGCATCAAAGGGTAGGACAAGCTTGAGGATGTTATTGAGGTTGGCAGAACTAAGAAAGAAAATCAGGAAAAAGCAAATAAAGACATCAAAGACCAAACAGTACCAGGGTTTTTAAAATAAATTATTTTAATACATTTTTCAACACTTTAAACAATCGACAGTACAAAAAATACAAAAGAAAATAGAAAAACATAAATACAAACACAAATGAAAAAAAGAATACGATCATGCCAAATGCCGCCTTTTAGGTATTCATTTTCATCTCCCTTGAATCACAGTTTTCGCCATCACAAGTCTGGGCTACTCTATAAAATGAAAAGTGAGTGAAAGTGGCCTCCTCTATGACGTAGCATTAGAGCATTGTCCACATCACCCCATGGTGCACGTACAACATCAAGCCCCAACTTAGTTACTTTTATAACTCAACAATGTATACATCTCATGGTCTTCATGCTTCATATGCCTCTTTACCTGCAATTCTGAGCCATGTAGCAAACGGATCCCATACGTCTTTAGGGCGTGATCGAGGTGCCATAAAGTCCCAATAGTGGGACAGTTGATCCTTACAGTATGTAATGTCCTGCATCCATGCCTTTACAGTCGGTGGTGTTACCTTTTTCCAGTTTATGGCCATTTGTTGTTTGGCCATCAATAGCAACAATGCTGTTAGCTTACTTACTGCCTTTGGAGTGTGCATCACATTGTTCCGTAATGGTCGTTATATGGGACAGTATGGTCTGCCAGAAGGCCGCAATTGGCTGACATTTCCACGCTAGATGTAGAAAGGTTGCCTGGGAAGCTCCACATCTCCATCAGGTAGTGTTAGGATGCAAACCCATATGGTGCAACTGTGTGGTTGTGCGATATATGCGATGCAAATACTTGAAGTGTATGAGCCGTAATCGGTAGTTTGGAGATATGTTTTCTAGTTGATCACAGCAGAATCTCCACTGTCGGTCTGTTATATCAGAGCCCATCTCTGCTTCCCAAGCCGTGCATTAATTTGGGATAGTGATCAGGGATTCTCTTTGCGCAGGGGTTTATAGTCGTGTGATTAATCAGCGGGGGGAAAGGGTGGTAATAAGGTGTTCCAGCGCAGGCAGCAGCAGTGGGGCCATGGGGAGCGTGTCATATCTGGCTCTGCATGCCGCTCTAACTTGGTAGTATACAAGCAGATCTAGCGCTGTGCATGGTGTGGAACTACACATTTGCTGTAGTGTGAGGAAATGACCTCCTGGAAATAGATCTTTGCTGCTCTTAATGTTGGATGTTTGCATTCTAAGTTTAGTAGCGCCTTCCAGCAGCGGTAGTATCACGGGATTCCCTAAAATGAGCATACATGGCACGCTCTTTTGGCCGGTCCATTTTCAGGCCCATCTCAAAGTTTCAGTCATATCTATTTCACGTTTGGGTGTCTTGAAGGGCTGATATAGGGCTGTGTGTAGGGGTAGCGGAGCTACTTTATCCTGTTCTACGGCTACGTGGGGTGTGCCAGTAATGTAGGAATTGCGCTTGCGCGTAATAGGCGTATAATTCAAAATCCGGAGCATTGAAACCACATTGTGTGCACGGCAATGTGAGAATATCCCAGGATATCCTAGGCTGTTTTCCGGCCCAGACAAGTTCTATTATACTGGACCAAAGGCGTTTAAAAAGTGTGCTATCAATGGCATAGGTATATTTACAAATAAGTAAAGCATTTTGGGAAGAATACTCATTTTGGTGATGGCGATACGACTCGCCAGGGATAGCGGTGTTTCCATCTACGTATTCTTTCATCTACCCAGTCCAAAGCCTTGCCATAATTTGCCGACCATAGCTCCTGTACATCTCTGCTAATCCATTTCCCCAAACAATGTGTCGGTCCGTCAGCCCACTTAATGGGAAATTCAGACTCAAATGGGAAGGTACCATCCATCAATGGAAATATTGTTGATTTGCCCCAGTTGATCTGAATCCCCATGAGTCCCCCATATCTCACTAACTCCCTTGTCACAGGTGCAAAATTCACTTCTGGCTCTACGAGATAAATCATCATGTCGTCAGCGTACATGGATATGATCAGACCCCTAGAAGTTAAACCACTTCAACGATTTGTTTGATGTTGTCTGAGCCTAGCAGTCAATGGCTCTGTAGCTATCGCGAACAATAAGGGCGACAGTGGGCAGCCTTGTCTGGTGCCCGTTGTTATATGAATTGGTTCAGACACAAGTCCATTCACTTTTACTCTGGAAGTCGGCATCGTATATAGTAATTTGATTTGCCGGATATAAATGGGACTAAAACTCAATCGGGTCAACTGTGTGAAGAGAAATTTCCATTCTAGGGAATCAAATGCCTTTGTGGCATCTAGCAATGCTGCTACGGCTGACACGTGAGGGGCCAGATAGTGAGGAAGTGCGAATAATGTACGCAGGTAATGTGCCGTGGAGCAACCCGGGATAAAGCCAGATTGATCCGGGCGCGCTATTAGTGGTAGAAGTGGTTGCAGTCGATTCACTAAGAGCTTGGCGAATATTTTCACATCTAGATTGATTAGCGAGAGTGGGCGATACGAGTCTCATTTTGTGGGGTCTTTGTCTGGGTTCAACAATGTTATGATGGTGGCTTCTCGCATGGACTGCGGCAGTACACCACTTTCTAGTGCTTCCCGATACACCAGGAGGAGCCGCCGGGCTAACATGTCCGTATACTCCTCGTAAAATTTGGCGGTAAGACCATCTGCCCCCGGGACCTTATCTGCCGGTAGGCTGTTGATCACTTGCCGAAATTCCTCGACCATGAATGGAACCTCCAAGTTTTCCCAATGAATGAGCCGTTCCCAGCCACAAGAGTTCCAACGAGTCTAAGTAATCAATGATTTCCGACTCAGTGGGATTGGGTTGGGTAGTGTATAATTGTGCATAGAAGTTCGTCATGGTTTGTAGGATTTCCGGTGGTGGACAGGATGGTGGTGCCTCCAGATTATACAATTCAGTTATGTACATTGAGCCTCTGGGTGACCTCAAGAGGCCTGCCAGTGTCTTTTCCGGTCTGTCACCCTCACCGCATCGACGAGCCTGCGCGTATTTGTGCAAATATTTGGTCTCTCCCTCTGCCTCTTCCTGAAATTGTTATTTCGATGCGTATGTTAGCTAATAGTGTGGGAGTTAGGGTCTGAAAGTACTGTCTTTCAAGGTCCTGTAGCTCTGTTTCTAATTTTTAGGTCTCGCCTGTCGATGCGCATGCGCATCGAGCTTGCGAGACTATGGGGGCTTAACCACTCTTTAACTGACTTGCAAGGAATCGTGGCGATTCCTTGCAGTGCCCGTGACTTTTAAGCTCAATGCGCATGCGCATTGAGCTTAAAAGCGCGTGCACATCAGTTCCCTCAGCCGCACTCCAGGCCCCCGCTCCGCCCCCTCCCCTGCCCGCCGTGTCGCATTTCTCCTCCCCCCTCCCCTTATCTGCCTTCCCTCCGTCTGTTCCCTCTCCCCGCTCCGCCCCCTCCCCTGCCCGCCCAGTCACCCCCGCTCCGCCCCCTCCCCTGCCCGCCCAGTCACTGCAAAGCAGTGTGTGTTTAGAGGTATTGAGCGAGAAGTCATACCAGCCCGGGCTGCTTTCTTGTTTTTCCTCATGTAACGTATTGTTTGCCACCTATTGTATTTTGTTTGCTCTTGACACACAATTTGCTATTAGTGCATGGAAGTGTGCAAGACTTGTTCTCATAAATATAACTAAAACCAATTGAAAACAATACGACTGATCATTTCATTTTAAAGGCAAGTTACAATTTTTGTCCGAATTCGTCCTTTAAACAGGAAGAAATACGTTGTTTACTTTTTACTCATCACTGCTGAAACCGCATCCTGATATCCTTTTTTGTAGTTTCGTACTAAAAATGCAATCATGGTTATTATTCGTCTGTTGTAGTTTCATTCATTAATACCGCTCACCACTGTCAATTTTGGAAGAGCCCTCCCTCACTTACCGGGCGCATGCCCAGATGGTAGGTATTCCCGAGGCAGATCCAGCATCCAAGCGCCCGCAACTGATGCGCCGTGACTCCTTTCATGGTGCCCTGTGTCCCCACAGGCATAAAGACCGGCGTAGGTACCTCCCCGTGAGGCAATCGCAGCTCGCATGCCCGGGCTTTGGATACCCGGCATTCTGCTAGCACTCGTAGAGAAAGCGGCGCTGCTGTGCTAGTGGAGGCTGCCATGTTGCTACGGATGCGACGTCACCGGAATGCGATGGAAACCACAGAAAACAAGCACTGGCAAACCCATAAGATCGCACCGTTTGGGACCTTTTAGTTTTGCCAATGGTTTTTAGCCATGGTTGTCGTGGTGGGCACGTGGCATGGCAGTAATTAGATGGTACATGCGGTTAGACGGCATCCACCTGCTATTTCAGTGGGTAGACGCTGTCCACCCAGCCAAAAAGTTGGGGCCCACTGAAAAATGCTGAACTCTTCCCAGCGTAATTGCTAGGGGGCTTTTTTTTAATTTCTACCTGCAGCTGGGTCCCAGATAAAGGTGGAAGTTAAAGGGCCATCAGACCTAATTTTCCAATATGATCCTGCCTGGGGGCTGTCTGGAAACTCACACTTAGTTGCAAACACTTTGGAGGGGAAACAAAGGTTAGCTTATCACTTCCCAAGTACTTGAGAGAGGCATCCTTTTGACTTTTTTCAGTCCCTGTATATAAGAGATATGCACGCACAGTCAGAATGTCAGCTGTATCGGTCTGTCCCAGTATTTACATAATGATTTACATAGCACTATTTAATATTTTGTTTTTATAGCGTTACTCAGCCCAATGCTGTTTGTCAGAGTGCTTTACATAAAATACACATTATTCACTGACAAAAAAATCATGTAAGTTTGTAAATCAATGTACAAGAAGTATTATATAAGACAGTGAGGGCTACAAGGTATAGGAGTGATATGTTCTTCATAGTTCACTGTGATATATGAGCACCATTCAACAACAACTGGTTCAAATATGTCCTCTCAATGTTTCAAGCTTTATTACAAATGTCACAAAAAGATGGTAATATTTCACTTCTGTTCTTGGATTTTCGTCACAATAAATTACACTGAACATAATCTTTACAAAAGTTATTTACAAACGTTTAAGCTATTGCCATTATAAATTACAATAACTTTTAAGTATTAATTAAAAAAAATTAAAAGCCATTGTTATTTGTAATATCAATACATCTAAGTCACGTGAATACAACACATATTGCATTACGAATGCTATAGGTGTCACATTTTTTTTCCCTGTTGCTCTCATCTTCATCTCCCCCATGGTTACTCCTTTCCCAGGTCTATCTCCATTGCTCTGCCTTCCACCTCTCATGCCTCTCTCCCAAACTCATCTTCTCCCTTTCTATGCTCAACTCTCCCCCTTTCTATAATCTCAGACTCCCTCTCCTGCTTCTCTCTCTTGCTTCGCTCTTGGGCTCCCTGTCCGTACTTCTCGCCCCTGATACACTCTGTCTCCCTCTCCATGCTTCTGTCCCCTGCTGCACTCTCAGGCTCCCTGTCCGTGCATCTCACCCTTGCTTCACTCTTGGGCTCCCTCTCCGTGCTTCTCTTCCTTGCTGCACTCTCTGCTCCCTCTCTGTGCCTCTCTCCCCTGCTGCACTCTCGTGCTCTCTAGAGATGTGGCCTAACGACCAGAGCTGCCATCTAAGTCACGTAAATACAAAACATGTTGCATTCCAAATGCTATAGGTGTCACATTCGCGAAAGTTATAACTATTGGCATTGTAAATGACAAAGCTATCCATTTAGCTATTTTAAAAACCAACACATAAATAAAATATTTGTCATTTACAAGACCAATAGCTCCAACTTTTCTAATGCGAGACCTATTGCATTTCCAATGCTTGTTTTAATGGGGATCGTATAGTTTTGAGTACTCCTGACTGTAAGGATATGCACGTTTCGGGTATTACCACCTTAAAAGTCTCCCAAAGTGTCCCTATTGGGTCTACCGTGCCCTCATTTAATTCGAAATATTCTGTTATTTTCTCATAGAGCATCTCACGAAATACTGTATCGAGTAATGCGTTAGGTGGGAAACGCCAGGCAAATGGCTGGATGTACGGCTTTGGGATGTGTAACTTCAAGAGCACAGGAGCATGACCTGAGAGCATCCTCGGAAGGTGTGAGACATCCATAACCCACGAATTTAAATCTTTAGATGTCAACCAAAAATTCTATCTGAACTACGCACTGTGTTGCTTAATACAGGTGATGTTTCGAGTGTCCGGGTGGCGCACGCGCCATGAATCTATTATCTGATGGTCCTCTATTATGTGTCTGAGTATGGCTGCTGCTTGTGGGGGATGTGTGCGGGAAATGCCCACTTTGTCGTCCTGCGCTGACAGCACCACATTGAAGTCCCGCCGCCCCCCATATTAATGCTGCGTTTCCCAGAGACTGTATCCTGTGCCAGACCTGGTTAAAAACAAGCATTTGCAACGCAATAGGTCTCGCATTAGGAAAGTTTGAGCTATTGGTATTGTAAATGATAAATTTTGTATTTATGTGTTGGTTTTGAAAATAGCTAAATTAATAGCTTTGCCATTTACAATTCCAATAGTTTTAACTTTCGCAAATGTGACACGTATAGCATTTGTAATGCAATATGTGTTGTATTTACGTGACTTAAATGTATTGATATTTCAAATAACAATGGCTTTTCATGTTTTAAAATAATTAATACTTAAATAAAAGTTATTGTAATTTATAATGGCAATAGCTAAAACTTTTGTAAATAACTTTTGTGAAGATTATGTTCAGTGTATTTTATTGTGACGGAAATCCAAGAACAAAAGTAAATTATTAACATCTTTTTGTGACATTTGTAATAAAGCTTGAAACATTGAGATGCAATAGAGTTAGTGCGATAGATAGAGGTAGGGCAATAGATAGATAGATAGAGGGAGGGCAATAGCAGGAGGGTGATAGAGGGAGGGCAATAGATAGAGTGAGGGAGGGCGATAGAGTGAGTGAGGGCGATAGATAGAGTGAGTGAGGGCGGTAGAGTGAGTGAGGGCGGTAGAGTGAGTGAGGGCGGTAGAGTGAGTGAGGGCGGTGTGAGGGCGGTAGAGTGAGTGAGGGCGGTAGAGTGAGTGAGGGCGGTAGAGTGAGTGAGGGCGGTAGAGTGAGTGAGGGCGATAGAGTGAGGGCGATAGAGTGAGGGCGGTAGAGTGAGGGCGGTAGAGTGAGGGCGGTAGAGTGAGGGCGGAAGAGTGGTAGAGTGAGGGCGGTAGAGTGGTAGAGTGAGGGCGGTAGAGTGGTAGAGTGAGGGCAGTAGAGTAGTAGAGTGAGGGCGTAGAGTGAGGGCGGTAGAGTGAGGGCGGTAGAGTGAGGGTGGTAGAGTGGTAGAGTGAGGGTGGTAGAGTGAGGGCGGTAGAGTGGTAGAGTGAGAGCAGTAGAGTGAGAGCGGTAGAGTGAGAGCGGTAGAGTGGTAGAGTGAGGGTGGTAGAGTGGTAGAGTGAGGGCGGTAGAGTGGTAGAGTGAGGGCGGTAGAGTGGTAGAGTTAGGGCGGTAAAGTGGTAGAGTGAGGGCGGTAGAGTGGTAGAGTGAGGGCAGTAGAGGGAGGACGGTAGAGTGAGGCGGTAGAGCGGTAGAGTGAGGGCGGTAGAGTGGCAGAGTGAGGGCGGTAGAGTGATAGAGGGAGGCGGTAGAGTGAGGGCAGTAGAGTGGTAGAGTGAGGGCGATAGAGTGGTAGAGTGAGGGTGGTAGAGTGAGGGCGGTAGAGAGGTAAATTGAGGGCGGTAGAGTGAGGGCGGTGGAGTGGTAGAGTGAGGGCGGTAGAGTGAGGGCGTGAGGGTGGTAGAGTGAGGGCGGTAGAGTGGTAGAGTGAGGGTAGTAGAGTGGTAGAGTGAGGGCGGTAGAGTGGTAGAGTGAGGGCAGTAGAGTGGTAGAGTGAGGGTGGTAGAGTGGTAGAGTGAGGGCAGTAGACTGAGAGCGGTAGAGTGAGGCCAGTAGAGTGGTAGAGTGAGGGCGGTAGAGTGTTAGAGTGAGGGCGGTAGAGTGATAGAGTGAGGGTGGTAGAGTGAGGGCGGTAGAGTGAGGGCGGTAGAGTGGTAGAGTGAGGGCAGTAGAGTGAGGGCGGTAGAGCGGTAGAGTGGTAGAGTGAGGGCAGTAGAGTGAGGGCAGTAGAGCGGTAGAGTGAGGGTGGTAGAGTGAGGGCGGTAGAGTGGTAGAGTGAGGGCGGTAGAGTGAAGGCAGTAGAGTGAGGGCGGTAGAGTGGTAGACTGAGGGCTGTAGAGTGAGGGCGGTAGAGCGGTAGAGTGAGGGCTGTAGAGCGAGGGCGGTAGAGTGGTAGAGTGAGGGTGGTAGATTCAACAATGTTACTTATCCAGCTACATAGAGAAGACATGTTCTTCTCAAGTCTCAGTGGGGCCAACTCACTTAACTGACGCAGTGCCTGCTTGCCACGGTACCTGCATTTCAATGCACACCACCTGCTTTAATTGAAACGAAGTCCCACACCGCCATCGTTCAATCATAGTTGATGTATGGAAATCACACCGTGCATTTTTAATATACATGTATTCAACCATGGAGAAAAAATGTAATTTCATAGAAGGGCTGATATAGGGCTGTGTGTAGGGGTAGCGGAGCTACTTTATCCTGTTCTACGGCTACGTGGGGTGTGCCAGTAATGTAGGAATTGCGCTTGCGCGTAATAGGCGTATAATTCAAAATCCGGAGCATTGAAACCACATTGTGTGCACGGCAATGTGAGAATATCCCAGGATATCCTAGGCTGTTTTCCGGCCCAGACAAGTTCTATTATACTGGACCAAAGGCGTTTAAAAAGTGTGCTATCAATGGCATAGGTATATTTACAAATAAGTAAAGCATTTTGGGAAGAATACTCATTTTGGTGATGGCGATACGACTCGCCAGGGATAGCGGTGTTTCCATCTACGTATTCTTTCATCTACCCAGTCCAAAGCCTTGCCATAATTTGCCGACCATAGCTCCTGTACATCTCTGCTAATCCATTTCCCCAAACAATGTGTCGGTCCGTCAGCCCACTTAATGGGAAATTCAGACTCAAATGGGAAGGTACCATCCATCAATGGAAATATTGTTGATTTGCCCCAGTTGATCTGAATCCCCATGAGTCCCCCATATCTCACTAACTCCCTTGTCACAGGTGCAAAATTCACTTCTGGCTCTACGAGATAAATCATCATGTCGTCAGCGTACATGGATATGATCAGACCCCTAGAAGTTAAACCACTTCAACGATTTGTTTGATGTTGTCTGAGCCTAGCAGTCAATGGCTCTGTAGCTATCGCGAACAATAAGGGCGACAGTGGGCAGCCTTGTCTGGTGCCCGTTGTTATATGAATTGGTTCAGACACAAGTCCATTCACTTTTACTCTGGAAGTCGGCATCGTATATAGTAATTTGATTTGCCGGATATAAATGGGACTAAAACTCAATCGGGTCAACTGTGTGAAGAGAAATTTCCATTCTAGGGAATCAAATGCCTTTGTGGCATCTAGCAATGCTGCTACGGCTGACACGTGAGGGGCCAGATAGTGAGGAAGTGCGAATAATGTACGCAGGTAATGTGCCGTGGAGCAACCCGGGATAAAGCCAGATTGATCCGGGCGCGCTATTAGTGGTAGAAGTGGTTGCAGTCGATTCACTAAGAGCTTGGCGAATATTTTCACATCTAGATTGATTAGCGAGAGTGGGCGATACGAGTCTCATTTTGTGGGGTCTTTGTCTGGGTTCAACAATGTTATGATGGTGGCTTCTCGCATGGACTGCGGCAGTGAGGGCGATAGAGTGGTAGAGTGAGGGTGGTAGAGTGAGGGCGGTAGAGAGGTAAATTGAGGGCGGTAGAGTGAGGGCGGTGGAGTGGTAGAGTGAGGGCGGTAGAGTGAGGGCGTGAGGGTGGTAGAGTGAGGGCGGTAGAGTGGTAGAGTGAGGGTAGTAGAGTGGTAGAGTGAGGGCGGTAGAGTGGTAGAGTGAGGGCAGTAGAGTGGTAGAGTGAGGGTGGTAGAGTGGTAGAGTGAGGGCAGTAGACTGAGAGCGGTAGAGTGAGGCCAGTAGAGTGGTAGAGTGAGGGCGGTAGAGTGTTAGAGTGAGGGCGGTAGAGTGATAGAGTGAGGGTGGTAGAGTGAGGGCGGTAGAGTGAGGGCGGTAGAGTGGTAGAGTGAGGGCAGTAGAGTGAGGGCGGTAGAGCGGTAGAGTGGTAGAGTGAGGGCAGTAGAGTGAGGGCAGTAGAGCGGTAGAGTGAGGGTGGTAGAGTGAGGGCGGTAGAGTGGTAGAGTGAGGGCGGTAGAGTGAAGGCAGTAGAGTGAGGGCGGTAGAGTGGTAGACTGAGGGCTGTAGAGTGAGGGCGGTAGAGCGGTAGAGTGAGGGCTGTAGAGCGAGGGCGGTAGAGTGGTAGAGTGAGGGTGGTAGATTCAACAATGTTACTTATCCAGCTACATAGAGAAGACATGTTCTTCTCAAGTCTCAGTGGGGCCAACTCACTTAACTGACGCAGTGCCTGCTTGCCACGGTACCTGCATTTCAATGCACACCACCTGCTTTAATTGAAACGAAGTCCCACACCGCCATCGTTCAATCATAGTTGATGTATGGAAATCACACCGTGCATTTTTAATATACATGTATTCAACCATGGAGAAAAAATGTAATTTCATAGAAATCGTTAATAGAGAAGCATGTTGTGAAATTGCAACTCAAGAAAAATAATCGACCCATCTCATCTTCTGAATAATGGCGCCTGCTGGAACCTGAGACATGGGTCCTTGGAAGGGTTTGGTTGAAATGCAAAGCAAATCCTCCATATAAATTCCACATACAGGGCACTGTGATCTGTAAGAAGGTAAACAACTAAACAAACTAAGTGCAGGTCATCAGAAAACTACATCTGGATCAGATATTGCTACCGCCAGGCTCTTAACAGATACATAGAATATGTTTTCAATAACATAGTATTTTATTTATTTTGAAATTTACAAGGGTGATCCACCGTTGGTGCTTGTAAAAAAAGAGCAGTGCAGAGGGGGTGGGGGAGAAGGACGCTGGCGACAGAGCAACATGGAAAGTAGGTTGGGAGAGAGGTGCACATGAGCGACGGCTGAAAAGCAAACAACACTCTTATGAATATAAAAATAAATGGATTAATGTGCGAGGCACAGAAAAGCAGTATTGAAATGTGCACAGAAACGTGGGGACAATGGACTATGTAAAGACTTTCATTAGGGGAGTAGCAATTGCGGGGGCGGGGGAGCGCATTCCTTTGAAGTCTGATGGGGGCGGGGAAGCGGCTTCCTTTGAAGTCTGATGCCAAGGCTCAGACAAATGGTGTATGGAGTGAAATGTGCGATGTGACTGGTGATGTGCACGTGACTGGTGATGTGCACACGCCTGGCTCACATGAACTGTGCCTAATCCGCAGTTTGGGGAGACTTTTCGGAAGCCTTACTATAATCTCGCCGAACAATGCTTACGCATTGATTCAGAGTGACCTAAAAAACAGGACTATCTGTGTTGTGGCCATAAATATTTACAATTATGATCGGCCGGTGAAAGAGTTCATCTTTCAACAGTATATAGCGCCCTTCTGTGTTGAGATATTTGCAATGCGTTTTCCATATCAGAACTGCCACACCGGGGGAGTAGTTAGAATAACTTTATTTGTGTATCTCACCCCAGCGATTGGATTTTAACTGGGGCCTCGATTAGTGAGTCAAGTGTGTTTCTTGCAGGAGGCATATATCTACGCCATGTTTAATTATGTATGAGTGTATCAATCTCGTTTTTCTACAATCGTTGAGCCCCCGCACATTCGATGTGATACAGTTTAGTAAGGTCATCAGAGGGTGAAAGAATAGAGTGCATCAGTGGTGCGAGGTCACTCCCAGCAATTCGTGAAAAGTACACCCTGAGGTGCGTCCTGTCTATCGGTGTAGGCCACCTGTTTGTGACAATGGTCTCACTATATTTCCACGTGTATATTTGCGGCCCATGACATGATGGCACCATACATTTAATAACAATAAACTGTAACAATCAACAATCCCATCCAGCCCCATCCCACACCAACCCCCCAAATAGGTTGTGTAACTATACCCATAAACACCCCTGATTTAACGTACTCCTAGACACCTAGGGTAATTTGGGAATTATTCCTCAGGGGAATGTAGGGTCACCGGCAAACACCCCTGCCTCGTACTGCAGGGAGGCCTTGCCCTCCAGGAGATGACACGGGTCTGGTGGCTGTTAATGGCGTGGTACCCCACATAATGGTCTATGCTCTCCCCTTCCATAATAAACAATGGTCTGTAGCATCACTTGCCCCCAAGTTTGCATAGCAAATTGCATTCAATTATATGTTCAATTTCCGCCCTGTAGTACTGGACTTATCTGTTCGGCTACTTAGACATTCTTCGTGCTGCTAGGACTCAGTCATTGTCATTCAGATGTCCTTCTGATGATGCTGTATCAGGGGATGTCTGCGACCGGTGCTTTTTGGCAATTTGCTTAGCAAAAGTCAGCGCTGCCTTTGCATCTGTAAAAATCTTAAGTCTACCAGTTCCTTGCACTTTCAGTTTGGCTGGGTATATCAGCGCATACTTCATTCCGGACTGCTGCAGTATCCGATTTGTGGGGAGAACCTCTCTTTGGGCTGCCTGGACTTGAAGTGTGAAGTCTGGGTAGAGGGATATGCTGTGCCCTTGATGTAGTAAGGTTCCTCTCTCTCTCTAGCAAGCTGTAGGATCGTGTTCCGATCTCAGTAGTTTGAGACCCTAGCCAGTATAGGGAGCGGCAGTGCCCCCGGTGGCGGCCACGGGCCAAGAGAGCGATGTGTCCGTTAAATAAGAAACATGGCAGAGAGTTTATCACCAAACAGATCTTTAAACATTGCTTCTACGTACCTCTCCATGTTTGGGATATCTGTGGATTCAGGTATTCCAGTAATGCGCACGTGGTTACATCGCGACCGGGCCTCCAAATCCTCATTCTTGGCCTTTCTGAGGTTTAGTATGGAGTCCATCTGCAATAGTTTGTCTCGCGCATCCGTCTGCATGTTGTCCGCGTACAAGACTCTGGTCTCGAGTGCGTCCAGGCGATGCTCGTGCTTTTCGACACGATGTGTGATTCTGTTCATCTGGCAGCAAGGGTGTCTATTTTCGACTCTATGGCTTGTAGACTTGTTTATGTCTCTTTGAACATCGCCCGTATGTATTCATCTGGAACAGCACCCATAGTTGCTTCACCGCATCCCTCAGCTGCACTGGAGTCCCCCTCTGCCTGCTTTTTTGCCTTTTTGTCAAATGTCAGCCAGGGTTGGTTTGCATCGGGTTTCCCATTCCTGGTGCTCTCAATGCTTGTGCTTGGAGGGAGGGGTAATTTTCTCCCCCTCTGGTACGGCCTCTGCAGCCGCTGCGAGTGCCCACATGTGTATGGTCTGAGGGGTCCACAGTTCCGCCACACGTGCTCCCCTCTCCCTATCTTCTGCCTTCCGCTGTGTCCACACTGCCCAGTCAATTACAGAATTGGTATAATGAGTGCAGATCAGATAGGCGGTCCCCTGTGTTTTACATGCGTGGTTCTCCTGAGGGCCCTTTGGTTTTCCCCCAGGCCCAGTGCTTGATATCATGCACAGCCTTGCTGTCACTCCCTACGATCTAGAAGTATAGCACTGTGTCCTTCGTCTGTCCCGAGTCACTGCAACAGGTTAATTTATTTATTGTGTCTTTACTCTGTCTCCCGGACCTTATCAGAGTGAGCCTCGTCCCATCACGCTGTAATGTTCATATCAGTATACTTTTGTACAGTGGACAGACCCAGCAGCACACTGCCGCTCAGTAGGCTGAATGTAGGGCTATGACACAGTTCATCCCCGTCGGGATCGTACTGTGGATGCAGCGCAGGGTGTCGTTATATCGCACCCGCTACCACAGGTGGCAGCAGGATGGTCCTATGTGCACTGGGCTCTAACATAGTCGAGCTGCAAGGAGGTCCCCAGCGGTTTTCCGCACGACGGCGCATTAGCAGCTCAATCCGTACTTGCAGGTGAGGCCGATCTTTGATTCACTCACCACGGCAATTTCTGTTATCCGCCGCCAATTTGCAGTGTCCATGCACAAGGGGTCATCTACCGGCGCGCTCAATTCTGCGCCATATCAGGCAGTCTCAGCCGGAGCAGCGCGGCCGCCCCCAATCCACTGGACAATGGTGCGCGCCCTGGTCTGGCACTCTCCAGTACTTTCGCCCCCGGCTTCTGTTGGGCCGCGCGCATAGGCCGCAGCAAGTCCTGGCCGTTCCGGTCTTCGCTCCTCAGTGACCGCAGTATATTTCTTCTCCGCTGGCCTCCGAGTTTGTTGGTCGTCACTCAGATCGGTGAGGAGTACAATTGCATACCAGATATTCTGTGTAATGCCGGATTTCAACGGATTTTCTGAGCTCGGCCGGCAGAGCTGACTTAGAGTGTGGCCATATCGCTGCTCGGCTTGGCCACGCCCCCCTACCAGAGTTGAGAGAGCTCCAAGGGAAACCAGTAAAATAAAAGTGCAATAGATTCAGAAACAAGCATTTACAATGCAATGGTCTCGGCATTATTAAAGGTAGAGCTATTGGCATTGCTCATGACTTTTTTTTTTTTTAAATCATAAATAAATGGCATTG
Organism: Lissotriton vulgaris; assembly: GCF_964263255.1. Taxonomy (NCBI): domain Eukaryota; kingdom Metazoa; phylum Chordata; class Amphibia; order Caudata; family Salamandridae; genus Lissotriton; species Lissotriton vulgaris. The sequence goes on along the minus strand of NW_028240613.1, from coordinate 603,875 downwards.
TCATTTACATTGCCAATAGCTTAATCGTTAAATAAATGGCATTGTCATTTACAATGCCAATAGCTTAATCGCTCGCAAATGCATGACCTATTGCATTTACACCCACACATAGCCACACACACAAAGCCACCCACACACACATAGAGCCACCCACACAGAGTCATTCACATAGAGCCACCTACACAGAGCCACCCACACATAGAGCCACCTACAAAAAGCTATCCACACATAGTGCCACCTACAAAAAAGCTATCCACACAGAGCCACACACACACACAGAGCCACACACACACACACACAGAGACACACACACACAAAGCCACACACATGCAGAGCCACACACACAGGAGAGCAAGCACAGCGAGGGGGCAGAAGAACCAGGGGGCAGGGGAGCAAGCACAGCCAGGGGGCAGGGGAGCAAGCCCAGCTGGGGGGCAGGAGAACAAGCACAGCGAGGGGGCAGGAGAACCAAGGGGCAGGGGAGCAAGCACAGCCAGGGGGCAGGGGAGCAAGCACACCCAGGGGGCAGGGGAGCAAGCACAAAAATCCGGATCACAAGCAGGTCACAGAGGCACAAGCAGGGAACAGAGGCACAAAAACTGGATCACAAGCAGGGAGCAGAGGCACAAGCAGAGGCACAAGCAGGGAGCAGAGGCACAAGCAGGGCGCAGAGGCACAAACAGGGAGCAAAGGCACAAGCAGGGAGCAGAGGCACAAGCAGGGAGCACCAGTGTACATTACATTTCGGCCATTCTTAGTTGGCAGCAGTGCATTTGGTTGAGTTTAGAATGCCCCACTCGGAATCCCAGTCAGCAGCAAAATAGTGCAAATATCGGCAACACACACAACCCACAAACACAGCAATACCAGAATAAAGAGAATTTTGATGGAAGCAAGATGACGGACGCTTAGGAGGCCGGTAGCAGCACTAGCGACCGAAGGGCTGTAACCTGGAAAACCTGTGGATTTATTGACTGCTACATTATCCCCGGCACAATCTGAAGAGTGCAATCGTGGTCTGATACCCCTAGTGAACAGAGCCCACATCTGCAGTTGCTGTGCGTGGGCAGAGTGGTTCAGGCTTGGTCTGCGCATTTTAAGGCAACTACGGTGGGACACTCACCTTGCTCTGACTGCAGTGGACTGACTCGCCGCCTCGAGGTAATGGGATCGAAGATTGCGGTGACCAGCGGAGCCTCCAAGGTTGAAGGTAATCGACAGACGCGTGGCGGGCTCACAGTGGAGCACGACCCATTGAGTCCAGTAGAACAGGCGCCCGGGTGCGGATGACGAACGCAACCACAGATTCAGAGCACGAATTGCCCCTGGAGAAAAAGGGAAGAGGCGGTGTTATAGGGAAACTGCGTCCTGCTGGCCCTTTGGTGGCTGAACCATTCCATCGAACCCGGGAAACCCAGCCGGGTGTAAACAGCAGAGGAGCTGGCGAGCAAGGACCAGAGCAGATTTCGAGCAAGTCTCTGGGACTGGACTGTCCTCTAACTCAGCCAGTAGGAGAGGATTCAGCAATGCCGTTCGACGGAGGTAGGCTAACGGAGGCAATTACATTACCATTACAAACACTAACCATGTGCGATCCTAAGCAGGCAGGGGTCCCTAGTGAGACTGACAAAGCGGGTGAGAGTGCTGAGCCCCTAAATAAATGCAAGTCAGCAGAACTCCAAGGGGAAAAAAATCCAATCCAGCTCTAATATTCAATAAACCTTTGCAAATAAGCAGGGGGCAGAAGGCACGAAAAACGTCATGGCAGAAGGCAAGAAAAAAAAATGGCGGCCGCAAACGTCCGAAAGTTTTGGAATCGGGGGCGTGTTTTTTGCGTTTTGAGTGATGGATGACGTCACAGGGCAAAAGAACGCAAAAAACACGCCCCCGAATCTGAAAGAGACGGGGCTTGAACGGAGTGACGCCCCTCCCCTCCAATGGCTGGCCTCCGTTTAGGAGGCCGTTTGTCAGAGGAATGGGGTCAGGGCCGGACTGGCCTTAGTGGGCATCAGGCGTTTCCCTGGGAGGCTGGAAGATGGTTTTGCAGCGGTGGGGGTCAGTTTATGCACCAGTGCTGCAATATTGGCACCAGTGCTGCAATATTGGCACACAGTAATAAAAACAGCAGTGCTGGGGGCAGGTTTAACTAAGAAGCAGTGCTTAACATTTGCACCCTCGCCCATGACAAGAAAAGGAAGAGACACACAGCAAACACTGCCCAATGAGAAGGCAGCCAAGAAAAGTGACAATCATGCCAATGAATGGTAAGCTATGAGCGGGTTCCAAGCTCATTATTAGACAAAAGTCTCGCAAGTGCGCGCAGATTCACTAGCGCATATTGTCACAGGCTCAACCGAAAAAGGAAAGACATAGCAGGTAAGTTGCTGCTTGCTCTTATTGCCCTACAACTCTCACACCCTCCTATACACTTGCAGTACAGGGTGCCACCTCCAAAGCTTAGCAGCCCTCAAGGCCCACAAAAAGTTGGCACTGCTAAAGACAATATGTTTGACTATTTCATAATCAAATGATTTATTATTTATTTATTTATGGGGTTTTATAAAGCGCGAACATGACCAATTATATATATAAGCGCTTTACATATAGGGGTCAGGTCATACCTACAAGTTAAAAAATGCATAAAGGAAAATGCATGGAGCAATGAAAATAAAAATTAAACAAATATAGAAGACCACAACGGCCTGGAAGATCCATGATCCAAAAGGAGTCCACATGTAAATGGTCAAGCACATTGATTAAGTATAACTAGTGGAGGAGCCCATTTAGCAGAAGCTTTTTTGCTTCTTTTTTAAAGAATGAAGTTCAAGTTGTTTGGCTAGGTAGACAGGTGTGTTGTTGTGAAGAGCCTTATAAGTCATGCAGGCTATCTTCAACTGGATTCTAGCTTCAGATGGAAGCCATTTTAAATGGTTGAGGTCCAAGATAATGGGGTCGAATCTTCTGAATCCAGTGATGAGCCTTGCAGCTGAGTTCAAAGAGGCCTGTAGAGGGGCCAGCCTTAATTTGGGTAAGCCTGCCAGTGTAGCGCTCCCGTAATCTAGGCAGGAGATGACCAGTGATTGACTGCTAGCTGAAAGTCATCCAGGGGGCAGGGAAGGTTGGATTTCCTCGGTATATTTAGTTGGTAATTGGCTCCCCTGGCGGTGGCACTGTTCTAATCTTGCATTTTCAGGTATGTGTCTAATGTTATGCCTTTTGATCCAGTGCCATCGATCATGTGTGGGGCACAGTTGAGAGCAGTGAGTTGTGTGAGTCATTCTTCAATGGGGCAGAGTGATTGTGAGGGGCGATCAGGAGGAATTTGCTTTGAGCTTGTTAAGCATGAGGTGATTGTGGGTCATTGTGTTTTTAATACGGTAAAGTTGAGCAGTTTGAGGTCTTTGGGTGAGGACATTTTCAAATACATTTGTGTATCATCGGCATACATATGGTAGTGAATGTTTGAAAGCTTGATAAGTTCGGTAAGAGGTTCCATGGGCAAGTTAAATAGTGTGGGTGAGAGCGTGGATCCTTGAACACCACCGATCGTGGCTGGTGCGAGTCAGATATGCTTTGGTTTACTTTGATTCTCTGTGATTAGTTGTGAAGGAACGAGGCAAACCACTTTAATATGTGACCAGAAGCCCTATCCTGTTCTCAAGCAGGTCAATCATATTATCATATATAACCGTATCGAAGGCAGAGGAGCGATCAAGCAGTATAAGCAGGCAGGATTCGTTCCAGTCTAGCATTCTCAAGGCGTCATCGACAATATTTCTTAAAGTGATTTCAGTGCGATGACCGGTTCTGAACCCTGATTTATGGTGATCTAGGAGTTGAAATTACTCAAAGTGTTTGCAGAGTTGTAGGTGTACGTATTTCTCTAATACCTTTGCTAGTGTTGGGATGTTGGTGATTGGGAGGTAATTGGAGAGGTCGGATACGTCTGTATTAGTTTTTTGGGGAATAGGGGTGACCTGACCTATTGTTAAGCAGTCTGGAAACATACCCTGAGCGAGAGGTGCAATGATTGATTGTTGAATTTGTGTGTGTGTGGATGAGTGAGTAAATAAATTTGACAATGAGTCAACAGTTGGATGGATAACTGAAATAACTGAATGCAGGTTGAGTTTGTGAATGACTGAGTGCATTGACAAATAATGGGTGATTGAGTACATGGACAGATGGATGAATGAGTTAATACATGGAGATTAATTCTTGATTAAATGATTTCATGTACGGGTGGATGCCTGGATAAATGGGTGAGTGCATGAATGAAAGAATGGGTGACTTCATATGTGGATCCAGTAAGGTCACATCAACTGTACACAGGCTGGGGCTAAGACAGCAGTTGACATTATCTTATAAAAAGGCCAAGAATGACCAATTATATGCTAATGCAATTATTATAACACGGCTGGCTAACTCCGTTCCAAGAATTTCCACAATATAAACAGAATTACCACCATTCGGGGCGGATTGGCAAGGCGGGCATTCGGGCATGGGCCGAAGTGCCGGTGCCTCAGTGCCCTCTGTGGGCCGTTTTTTTTCTCCCCTGTCCCAGTCCACAGAGAGTGGACTAGGAAAGGGGAGAAAAAAAAACGGCCCACAGAGTGCACAGAGACACAGAAAATGAAAGCAGCCTCGCTGTGAGGCCAGACAGTGATTGTCAGCTGTGGCCTCTCCTTCACCCCTACCCTGCCAAGCAATCAAGCTGAGGCTGGGGAGGGGTGATTGTTTGCAATAATCGGCCTCCCTGGGGGCCAGGTGTTTCTCAGGCCTTTGAGCCATTTGCACCTGGCCCCCTGGCGCCCATGCAGCCCAGAAACGGTGTTAGTCTTAACACCTCGCCCACAGCCCTTCACATTCAGGGCATAGTGGGCGAGGAAGAATGGGTCTTGCTGTGGGGGCCTGGTGATGTTTGGAATTTTTTTGTTTTATTTATTTATTTATGCGATTTTATATAGCGCGGGCTTTACCCGAAGGCGTCAGAGCGCTTCACACTAGGAACAGCAATAATACATGAGGAGAAAATTATAAGAGGACAAATTACAAAAGCAAACATTAAGTTACATGAATCAAAAGTGACAATAGTGAGCAACCAAAATACAAGAGGAGCAAACGATACATTACAGGAGGAAAAATTAATGTGTGTGCAGGTTACAAAAGCGTACAAAATACAAGTAGAGGTATAATACTGCAATTAATGGCAGACACTCCAGCACAAGAACAAACGTTACGTAGGCAATGGTGGCACTTGTGCAAGTATCTAAAGCAAACAAACATGAGAGGTAGCAAACAGTGTGTTACAAGAGAAAAGTGACGTTTGCAAGTTACAAAAGGGTACCATACACAGGTACAAGGGCAATACTACAGTAAATGGTAAATACTCAAACTGCCAGAACACACTGGGAAGGCACTTCCCATGCACCAGCTTCACCTCAGCCTCCCCCCTGGCTACCTGGCTACCTTGGATGACCCAGAAAGCTGTGTTTTGTGCTCCCCTGCCAGGACATTTTCCCAAGGCCTGGAGGATTGATTGATTTACTAATTGCAGGGGCCTTACCTCTGTTCATGTGCTCCTGAGCTGAAGGTCTGGGGAGGGCTAAGTAGGTTAGTAATAGCAGGGGCTTTGCTGCTTTTCAGGTGCTCCTGTGCTGAAGGTCTGGGGAGGGCTAAGTAGGTTAGTAATAGCAGGGGCGTTGCTGCTTTTCAGGTGCTCCTGTGCTGGAGGGCTGGAATAATTTTGTGACAAAAAGGGGCCTTGCTATTTTTTTTAGTTGCTCAGCATGTAGGCCATTGTCACCTTGACCCTGTGTCCTGTGCAAGAACAGTATCCTTCCACTTTCATTCCTTGTCTGTGCAAATGGTGTTTCATGAAAGGGCACGCCCCTTGAATGTGGGCCACGCCTCTTGAATGTGGGCCACTTTTTTCGTCAGTGCCCGGGCCGAATTGTGATCCCAATCCGACCCTGCCACCATTAGGCAAGTATTAGCATTATACCAGAGACGGGCTCCTCTATGTCAAATGTGCCTACAGTTTGTCAAGAGTTACTACCACTATGCATGCGCAATCATTATGCAAGGGCAGGCATTGTCATGCCAAGACTGTCCACAATATGTTGATAATTACCACCATCATTCATGTTCGGCAACATCACTTAGAAGCCTTGGCTGCTTTTACACCATATTTCATTAATCCTTACTGCATGTTCATTCACTTGTGTCATCAATCCGGTATCCTAATGCATATTTTGAATTGCAAGCATAGAGGACGTGTGAGTCATGTGCCATTGCCCTGGGCCATTCATGACTGGTGACTGCTCAACTTTTGTGTGTTTGATGACTGCTGAGGCCTGGCTCTAGTGAGTATACATGTGCACCACTACCACACCACCTGCAGGACACTGCTAAGAAGTGACTCCAACATGACCACTCTAAAACAACATTTGAAAGGATGTCTGGTATGAACACATCAGTGTAAAGTACTGCTGCACAGCGGCAGCGCAGTGCTCCCTCATCCACACTACCGCCACTCCGAATCCGGCACATGTGGAAGCAGGGTGACTGAGCGAGTCATCAGCCAATATTATGACTAAGGCTCCCAGTTTTCCGTTTTTACGGATTTTTACAGATAAATACAGACAGAAAGCAATCTGTTTTCTGCCTGCATTTATTTTTAAAAGAGGTTAATTACAGAAATCTGGGCTTCTTTCAAGTGACTCTCTGTGCTGTCTTTCATGAATTATAGCCCAACAGCTGAGCAGAAGGAAAGCATGGAAAGTTTAAAAAAAACAGGATGACATTTCTTTAAATATTGGCATATGGTAACATACATTTGTGGTATAATGCTAATATTTACCAAAGGATATATTGTTATGTAATATTTCGTAGCTTAAATAGCTAAATCACGACAGACATTAAAGTATACCTGCGTGTCTGTCAGTTAAATAAATATAGAAATGTACAGTTTTAGAACTTCCTTTATCCCCGAAACACTACACATATATGGATAAATACAGATAAAATGGCCAAAAAATAAATATGGATAAATACAGGGGGTAATGATAGAAAAATAAATACCATAAAACCGGTCGCCCTAATTATGACCCACGGCGGTACCCGTCACGATTGATGACACTGCTGAGCCTTGACTGCCTGGAGCGGTTCAGCACCAGGAGAATCCTGCCCCTTTACTATCATTGGCCAGCCACGAGTACTCTGGTTACATAGATAAGAGCGACTGGTTATCCTGACAATGCAGCACCAATCATGCTGCAACAACCCCTGGTGGTTCCCAGCCTGGGGAGAGAGTGGTGATTTCAAAAACTGGCCACCATGCCTTCAACCACCTCCTCATCCCTTCCACCCACACACATCTACCCTCCTTTCTCCAGAGGTTTGCCTGACATTCAGAATACACTCTTACATGTAAGGCCGCAAGACTACATCTCCCCTGCCCTGAAAGCCCTGCATTGGTTACCGGTTGCCAAAAGATCCACGTTCAAGCTGCTTTGTATCACCCACAAAGCGATACATGGAACAGAACCACTATTAATCAAGAATTATACGTAAATAGAACTATACAGCATATCCCTCTCTATATGAGGATTTATTTGGACTATAGATATGTACCTACATATGTGTATTTCCATTATGTTTTTCAAAATAAAGATATTAGTTTGTTCTGCTGAACAATGTACAAATAATGATAGTTACATTATTCTATGTTTTGAACATGTGTATAAGTGACCGCATAAATAAGTAAATCTTTTATCATAACTATTTTTCTAAACAATTGCTTCACTATTGAATTACAAAAAAAATCTATATTTATTACTTTTCTTCTAATTCAAAATTTCCAATGCACTACCCTATTTCTCACCTTATACCACTGTCAATTTATCCTCTGCCTCAACTCTCTGACTCATCTCAAACCTCATTCTACTATTCTTTCCAATGCACTGCCCTATTTCCCACCCTATACCTCTATCAATGTATCCTCTACCTCAACTCTCAGACTCATCTCAAACCTCATTCTACTTCTATTTCCAATATGCTATCCTATTTCTCACCCTATACCTCTATCAATATATCTTCTTCCTCTACTCTCTTGTTCATCCCAAACCCCATGCCACTACTATGATCCCCAAAATAACCCTCTCTAGACTCTTCTCTACCCCTCTTTGCGTCATCTCACATCTCTTACTATTCAGATCGCCCAAACAAGCCTTTCCAAACCCTTCCCTCTGACCCTTCCCCCTCAAACTCCCTTTTACTCATCCCAAGCCTCCTCCTACTGCTATGAGCTCAAAATAAACAACAAAAAATACTACATCCTTCCCTCTCCTATCCCTCCATTATCCTTTTCAATCCAAATAACAGGCTAACATGTCCACCACTCCAATTACGTTGATATTCCACTTTACTTATTCACCACTAATCCTTTATGGGTTCCAGAGTAGCGCGCTACTCGCTGAAAAAGCGCTTCAACACCCCAATACGGTTAGCAAGCGCTATAAAAATACAAAGCTCCTTCCCTTTTCTATCCTTCTCAATCCAAATAACTAACATATCCACTACTCAAATTACTTTCATATTTCACTATACTTTTTCACCACTAAACCTTGATGCGTTTCGGAGTAGCTTGCTATTCGCCGAAAACATGCTTTAACGGTTCATCGGGGTAGTAGGCGCTATAAAAAAACAATTACAATACAATACTTGTGTAAATCAGTGTATAGGAAATGTTACATAAGACAGAGGACCACAAGGTGTAGAAGTCACATGTCATCCATACAGGTAGACTATATGTAGACTATATGTTTTAAGAGTGCTTGGTCTGGAAAAGCACAAATTTGTTTTTTAAAATATACCACCACGGTTGGAGGTTCTCTTTAATAATAAGAATTTATTTATATACAAATAATCTTATTTTGCAACATTAGAATAATGAAAGACTAGGGAAAAAACCATAACACTCAAACCTATACCTTGCAGTTTTTATGCAGCTCTTTGATGACAGTTAATTACTCACTGGTCTACATTAGGATTCTAGCTTATAAATTGCAAGTAGCAATAGGATCTGCCTGACAAAAGCAGTAACCTACTGATCTATTTACAGTATATGCTCTTTGTCATCCGCATGGTACGCGTCCTTTGCAGAAGACATATTACCCCTCTCTGCTATCTTACCATGAGTCAAAACTTCCACTAGACAAAACTCTGATCCTTCTCTCTCTCCCCAGTAAGAACATTATTCATTAGAATTATCATGACATTTTTGTTGTTGCCTGAAAATTGCTGGAGGCAAAGAATGCAGCAGCAGGTGCTTTTAAAACGGCAATATATGGCGCCCCAGCCAATATTGTTCGTTGTTATGATTATATTGTTTTTTTCTTTCCCAAAGTAGTTCTGTTCAGTTGTTTTAGTTCTGCTATAACTAGGGCACTGAAGACGTTGACCGCGTCCTTCGGCATGAGAGGTAGAAAAGTTGATTTGCTTCGGAATGGACTTGGAGCTGGTTTATTGACAGAGACAACTTGACTGTCAGCGCCCACTCTGGTGGCACCGGTCACACCGCCCTAGAACTGCCCCTGATAAACATAATTAGTAAAACTGCTTTATTCATCAGAATAACAGAGAAGTCTGGATTTTTTTGGTATGCCCTTTCCAGTGGTCAAGTTTTTAAATACCTTGGACTACGTTATTGGAAACTTGTGAAATGGGAGGTAGGAAGATATGAACGCGGGGTACCATTGTTGACGAAGATAAAATGCAGATTTCACTTAGCAGCAGAACAATCTAGTTTCATTTTCAGTTGGTATGTGCTAGTTTATATACTAATCAAGAGCTCTGCCAAAGAACCTCACAACTAGATCACTCAGTGCTAGTGTAAAGCAGGGCCTCAGTCGGTCTTTGGGCAGACTTCCTTTCGTCTCTCCGGTCGTCTTTTCCTTCATCCTCCCCTTCACACTCCCCCTTCCCCCCTCCTCTCTATTTGTCTCACCTTTCTTTTCTCTCCCAATTTCTTGCTTAATTTTTGACGTAATGTGTATTTGTTTTCATTCTCTGTAACATTGTGTAGCCTAATGTAAAGAGCTCTGATACCTGTGGGTCTAGCCAGCACTAAATATAACTCATAAACAACGTTCCTCTGAACTTCTGATGGACCTTGGATGACGCCCCATGGGCGTCAAAACTGGTTATACACACCTGAATACACGAGCAACCTAGGCCGATGCCCGGTGGAGCCGTCATGTGCAGCTAAAGAGGAGTCTGGCCCTGGTTCCACCCCCTTGGCCGTCACCTACCCATCCTGACATCTGTCATTAATTTCCTTGTTTTTCCGGTTGTGTATTCCCTCCCTCCCCCTCTGACTCTTTGATTTAAGTGAAGTAACTATGTAACTTGTAACACGTTGTAACTTATGTAAAGCGCTCTGATACCTGCGGGTCTAGTAGCGCTATATAAAACTTTTCAAATAAATAAATAAACAAATAAATTAAATGAATAGCTCTGCCAATACCCCTCAGTTCTGCCTAATGTGATATATGAGAGTTCTCACAGTTGTAAACTTACTAGTACCTCGTAGTTTGTCAATAGCAAAAAAAATTGCAAATGTACACAAAAAGGGTAAGTTTACCTTTGTGAAACAAGCCCGGTGTAATAAGGAACCTGGTCTGAAATCCCAGCTTACACGCCAGGTAAAACTTCGTAACTGCGCAAACAAATTTATGTCAGTGTAAATCAGTGTCTTTCTTTTTAACATTTACAAGCACCTGCAAGTAAATCAACCAGAGTTAGCCCTAAACAATCTTCATTCATAAATAGTTTCATAGAGTGTTATGAAGGTTACACAAGCGTCTCTGCATCAAGTCCATTCACTTACTAAAGTATCTTACTGCAACTCAAACCTGATTCCAGAAGGTTACACATTAAGGCACATCAACTGTCTGAGCTATTTCATGAGGACTTAAACCAGTGCTTGAAATGGGCCGGTGCTCAACGGTTTCCTAGACTACCTGCACTTCTCCTCCAGTGCTTAATTTGTAAAACAATCAGTGCCAGGGCACTGATCAGAAGGTCCCTGCAGCTTGCATCACGTATTGCCCGTCATTGCTGCCAATGACGCACCAAAACAACTACCAACCATCTCTCTCACCTGCAAATTTAACCGTTCAGATTATTCAAAGTCCCCAAAGCTAAAAGAATGGCTAGGGAGACAGTTATTAGTATTTTTAATGTATATTGTGTTTAAAAATAACCGTTGTTCTGCTCAACGCTAAAGTAGATGAGCAGCACCACCATGTGGCAGAGTGTCATAAGGGTGGTGATGACAATAAAGTGCCGGGCCGAGCATCGGAAGCCACCAGCTCAAATTAAGCACTGCCTCAGCCCAGGTAGACTACCGGTACTCACAGACCTATCAAGAGCATCTGAAAAGGCTGCCACCATTGGGAATGAGATCCGAGCACCACTATAGGTCTGTGACAAGATTGCATCAGAGCAGATCGGGTGGGGGGCTCTGCGTCACACTGTGGCTGACAACGCAGGGTCAGTCACGTTGGTGAGACACAGGGGCACATTTACAAGCCCCTTGCATCACTTTTGTGTCACTTTTCCCATGTTAAAAGTGACGCAAAAATGGTGCAAAGGGCTTGTAAATCTGCCCCACAGTGTTTACCCTGCCTTCTCATGCGCATGCTGAAACTCCAGGCTGAGGTGCGGTAGGCAGAAATTGGGAAGACATGCCAAGTATCAGATACAAAATTTCCCAAATGCTGTGTGTGCGTGGTGTTTTAGTGTGACTCTGTTAGTATGTTTGTCTATATGTGAATGCGTCAGTGTACTTGTTACACCCACCATTTCCCACCCTCGTCAAATGCTTGTGTTCGAATATTGGTGGCTAGGTGCCAAAAAGATATTTAAAGAAATATGTGGACATTCTTAAACTGGGGCTGCACACATCTAATTTCAACCTCATTTTTGTAAAAAAAAGATTCAAAATGTTCAGATGCGTAATTGCTCATACATGTATCTCAGGGGCAGGGGCGGCTGAGAACTGTGAAAATCATTGGGGAGCAGCGCACTGTAAACTCACCGATATGTTGTCTTTCTCTACTCCCCTCTCCTGATGAGGATGACGAGCAGGAAGTGAGGTGGTTTACTTTTGCTTACGACTCCAACCAATCCTGGAGCTGGTTGGAGCAGGATAACCCAACACTATTTGAGGCTCTGGGCCTGTGCCTGCAATCCATCAGCTTTTTTACAGCGCTGGGATTGCAGGCTTTGAAGTGCGCATGACAGATTGGCTGGCTGTAGACACCCGGCCAATCTGTCATGTGCACTGAGCAGTCATCTTGCAATATGCAGGAATCCGTCAGCCCCGCCCACACCAATACGCCTGCGCTAGCGCGGCTGACAGCACACGGAATAATAAAATGGTAATGACCATTTTATTATTCTGTGAGTACCTGTGGCGCTCGCAGCAGGGAGGGGGGATGACTCTCCTCTGCCTTAACAGAAGAGCTGCTAAGGGGTACAGAACAAGGCCTATTATGTTATGCAGCAAAGGAGAAATAAATTATTTGGTGGGGTTAACTCATTTATATGGCAAGAAAAAGCAAATTATGTGGCAAGAAAAGGCTAATCATGTGACATAATGCAGCAAAGTTTGTGACAGTAAACATTTCGTTATTGTTTACACATATAAACAATGCCTGGGCAAAGGTTTCAACTCATTAGTATCAGTTGAACGACTAAATACAGCACTCAGCAAAATAAAGGTGACCACTTACCCTTCCACTGAACTTGCACTTACGTAGTAGTGTTTTTAATAACTTTTGATCTGTTTGAGTGAAAAACTATTTCTTTATAAAAATCTGAAATTATTTCGCAGGCAAGCTGTTATGTGGCAAGTGTAGCAAATCCATACCTATGCTGAAAACACCACAGACTCTGAATCCCATAAATCCAGTGTCCCTGGTATGGACTAAGCATTTCATGTTGGTGTTTTAGCTGGGCATTGATGCATTGTGTAATGTTTTAGTATGTTCGGCAAACTGCTGTAGTAATCCTACAATTTGTTCTGCTGACATACAGTGAAAAACGACTTAACTTAAACTTTGTGCCAAGGCTTCACTAAGACATGAAGTTGCATAATATAAACTCCTTTTCTCAATTACTATATGTAATTTAGAGGCTCAGAACAATCACCGGCAAAGGGCCTGATTTAGATCTTGGCGGACAGGTTACTCTGTCAGAACAGTGACTGATATCCCATACGTCGAAATATAAATCTCATAGGATATATATAGTATTTATAGGTCAGCAGACAGGATATAGGTCACCGTTGTGATGGAGTAACCCGTCCGCTAAGATCTAAATCAGGCCACAAGAATGATTCTGTTCTAGTTATGAAAACCGGTTGAGAATAAACACGCCTCCACCTCTGTCGCAAGAAATACTTAAGTTATTGAAATATGTATCCTTAGTATTCACTGATGGTAGTACATATTCAGTGCTAATATTTGATGTCCATAGAATACCCCTGGAGAGGAAAGGTACACACATATTAACTATAATAGCTGTTGTAAGGGGTTCATCATAAAAAATATACTTCACTATACTAACTCAACACTAATCCTTTATGGGTTCCAGAGTAGCGTGCTACTCGCCGAAAAAGCGCTTCAACACCTCGTCAGTGGTAATAAGCGCTATATAAAAGCAATTACAATACAATACAATATATATTCAGATTGTCAATTTTCTTCAGCATTGGTATACCCAATGAGGCACAACCGTCATTTCTAGTAAATAATATTAGAAGCACTTGCCTCAGTGTACTCTGACAGGGGCGGCTTTAGGCATGTGCAAGCTGTGCACCTGCACAGGGCCACCAAACCCCAAGGGCCACCATGCCAATATATATCCTTAATATAATAATCCTCTGAGGATGGATACATATTTGCGTGGCAGCCTCTGGCAGGGATTTGGCAGCTTCCGCCTTGGTTCCACTTCCGAACACACTGACCCCACCCCCCCCCTCTTCACTGACCTCCGCGCTCCGCCCCGCCCTGACCCCCTCTTCCAGGGCCCTCTACCTACGCTCCCTGCCCAGGGCCGCCATGAGCCTAGAGCCGCCCCTGACTCTGATGACCCGCTAGAGGCACACCTCACTGGACAGAAGTGGCAAATATCACACAGTGCTGGAGTAGTATCATACAACATACATGAGTAGCATCATATAGCACAGGTCCAGTATCACTCCGCATTAGTCCAATACACCATGTTAGCGGGACACTAGCCCCGCCCCACTCTCAGGTTCAATTTGGTGAGTTCCTGCACTCCTTTTTTAGGTCTCGCCTGTCGATGCGCATGCGCATCGAGCAAGCGAGACTATGGGGGCTCATCCACTCTTTATCTAACTTGCAAGGAATCGTGGCGATTCCTTGCAGTGCCCGTGACTTTTAAGCTCAATGCGCATGCGCATTGAGCTTAAAAGCGCGTGCACATGCCCCCAGCCGCCTGCCTTGCCTACTCTCCCGCCCCCTCACTTCTTGATTGCACGGCCGCTAGGCCGTGCCTCCCCTACTCTCCTCCTCCTACTCTGTCTGTTCCCGCACTCCTCCCACACCCCCGCTCCGCCCCCTCCCCTGCCTGCCATGTCGCGTCGCATTTCTCCTCCCCGCCCCCGCCAGCCGCCTGCCTTGTTTCCCTTCCATTTCTTGTTTAAAAAAGTCTCCTGCGGCAGACTGAAGCCATAGCCATGTCACACGAGTAATCTGAAAACTTGCGAGCTATGCTCTCCCCTAACAAAAGCTAGGGTAGGCGAAAGTCCCTTCTTCCATGTAAGACTTATAACTATGCATATATGATATCCGCAATTACATTTCGTTTGTAGCCAGCGTGTGAAATATATGTTAGTCTTATCCATTGCTGTTCAACAGTTATCTGGGGTTCATTGTAAGCAGAATTGGTGAATAAAAGGAGGACCCAGAGCCTTTCCAATATGGCAGCTTAAAGTGGCCGCTTTCAGTCCTAGTCCTTCTTTTAACTAAGCTGGTTCGCAGTACAGTCGCTGTTTGCTGACGCCGAGCTCCCGGTCCCCGGCGGTGTTGGTAGTGGGATGCTTGGCTGCTGGTGCTGACTCTGCTAGATCTTTGCTCCGTGATGTCCTTATGGGGGACTGCTGGGTTGGGGGAGCGGAGCCCCGAGGGGCAGGCCCCGGCTCTGGCCCGAAGGCTGTCAGAGTTGCTTTCCTCTGGAGGGGACTCTCTCTGTCTGCCCTGGGATCGCTTCTCTGCCTGGCTGCACTGTCTCTGTGTGGTGGGCTTCGACCTGGAGCTGGGCCAAACCGTGGAGGTGAGTATATGTTGTGAGAGTTTGGTTATCTAAGTGTGCGCCTTGTCGGGGAGCACTTACACCGATAACACTGTAGCTAAGTACTGTGTTGTTTTCGATCCTTTTTGGGAAAAGAAAATGATCTCTCTGCCTCCCACAAAGTGTGTTCCCGGCCTTACGGTGTTCGGTCACCAAGTTCATTCTTCACACAACTCAGTCATTTCATCCTTTCCGTCATTCAATTCACCCGTCCGCCCCCCCCCCCTCTTCACCAGTCTCCCTCCCCCCCCCCCCACCAGTCTCCCCCCCCTCTTCACCAGTCTTCCCCTTATCAATCGGTTCATTCTATGCGGGTCTTTTTACACTTCACATCAGTCCTCACTAACTGCCTCTTGCCCATTCGCTGTACTTGCCTCTTTATTTTTACTGTCTCTCTCCTCCACCTATGCATTCGCCCTACTTACTCATCATTGAAATATAAATCACAGACCTGCGCTGTACTTCTTATCTGAACCACTTTACGGCATTTATTTGCCCACTGTTCTGTGGATTCTAAGCAGATAAAATCTAAAAAAGTTATTTTTGAAAGAGGTATGTACAGACAGGGGCCATTAACTGTTGGGGATCATTGAACATGTTAGGGCATTAATACTGGTCCCAAATTGAAGCAAGTGAGCTCCAATTCCTCCCTCCGAGTCGCCTGCCTAAGACTGCATATAATTCTGCTTCGCAAACACATTATTCCTCATACTCTCATGCACTTGGCTAAAGTATCCTTTCAGTATGCATAGCCGCCAATACCTCGCGCCTCATTTGCTAGGCTGAAAAGCCCCTTCTGCACTGTTGTCACAGCCCGGTCTAAGATTCTAATATTCTGTTATGCATTCATCCCAGCCCATTCCTCGGAGTCTCAAAAGCTATAGTCCTTTCTGTATCCCTACCTGCCTATTACTCATGGTACACTGCCCACGGCTTTGTTGTCCTTTCTGCATCAACAGACTTTTCTTAGCAGTCCGCATGCAAACCTATGCAGTCCACTCTGAATCCTTAGAACCTAACCCCTCCGCCCCCTCCCCTTCCCGCCGTGTCGCATTTCTCCTCCCCCCTCCCCTTATCTGCTTTCCCTCCGTCTTTTTTTTTTTTTACCCGCTCCGCCCCATCCCCCAGCTCAACTCGTAAATGCTGCAAAGTGACATGATCAGACCTACCAGACCTGTAATACCTGTGCCAAAGATGCTGAATACTGATTAAGAAGCCCGCTGGCCTTTTAACAACAAAACATGCTCTAATGTTGGCCACTGTACCGTGTGTCTGTGATGTCATACTCCTCTGACGTTAGTAAACAGAATACGGGTATGTTGAAGCAAATGGCAGGTTGTAAGACCCCCTGGCCTTTACATATCGCCTTGACGCGAACGCGCGGCTCTGACTGCGTGTAACAATATGGGTTGCCAGCTGGAGGGGGTGTGGCTGTACATACGTGTGCGCCCTGGAGAGCATGATTGGCAATATATGCTTGATTAGAAGGACGTAAAGAATAGCGGGCCTGCCGGGATTCGTACACCTTTTAGACTATTGGAGATCTCTGCAGTGGATGCAGTAGTCCACTGAGCTATCTTACTAACAAATATATATGTGATGTGTTCCTGCGTATGCCTCCTCTCTTTTTGGTAGAAATAATACAGCGCTTGGGATTTTTTTTAAACCACCCTTTCAAGACGTGCCTCTCGCAAGTGTTGATGAACGGGCACATTTAGTTCCTCGACCGTGTTCCAAATTCTCTTATGTGTATGCACCAGCTGTTGGCTGGCAAGTGATGCTCATTTGGTCATTTAAACGCTCCCCTCTGGCCTTTTTGTGTGATTATCCAAATCATTATTTCGATAGCAGTTCAGCGTGTTCTGTGACTTGCAGTTTCACCAGCGTGCACAGAAAAATGAATAAATACTAAAGTTATGTTGAATCGAAAAAACTGTGCTGAAACAGCGGCCCACGTCTAACACGTCTCCACGTCAGAATTCACGTTTCCGCGTAGCAGGTACAATGTGACCCTCACCCACCCTCAACCCCTCACCCTCACTCACCCTCAACCCCTCACCCTCACCCTCACTCACCCTCAACCCCTCACCCTCACTCACCCTCAACCACTCACCCTCACTCACCCTCACCCTCACTCACCCTCCCTCACCCTCACTCACCCCCACCCTCACTCACCCTCACCCACCCTCAACACCTCATCCTCACTCACCCTCAACCCCTCACCCTCACTCACCCTCAACCCCTCACCCTCAAACCCTCACCCTCACTCACCCTCAACCCCTCCCCCTCGACCCCTCCCCCCCTCACTCACCCTGACTCACCCTCACTCACCCTCAACCCCTCACCCTCACTCACCCTCAACCCCTCACCCTCAACCCCTCACTCTCACTCATCCTCACTCACCCTCAACCTCACTCACCCTCAACCCCTCACCCTCAACCCCTCACTCTCACTC
Organism: Lissotriton vulgaris; assembly: GCF_964263255.1. Classification (NCBI taxonomy): domain Eukaryota; kingdom Metazoa; phylum Chordata; class Amphibia; order Caudata; family Salamandridae; genus Lissotriton; species Lissotriton vulgaris. The sequence continues at coordinate 586,036 of NW_028240613.1, read as the reverse complement.
ATCCTCACTCACCCTCAACCCCTCACCCTCACTCACCCTCACCCACCCTCAACCCCTCACCCTCACTCACCCTCAAACCCTCACCCTCACTCACCCTCAACCCCTCACCCTCACTCACCCTCACCCTCACTCACCCTCACCCTCACTCACCCTCACCCTCACTCACCCTCACCCACTCTCAACACTTCATCCTCACTCACCCTCACCCTCACTCACCCTCAACCCCTCACCCTCACTCACACTCACTCACCCTCACCCTCCCTCACCCTCAACCCCTCACCCTCAATCCCTCACCCTCACTCACCCTCAACCCCTCACCCTCACTCACCCTCAACCCCTCACCCTCACTAACCCTCACCCACACTCACCCTCACCCACCCTCACCCTCACTCACCCTCAACCCCTCACCCTCACTCACCCTCAACCCCTCACCCTCACTCACCCTCAACCCCTCACCCTCAACCCCTCACCCTCAACCCCTCACCCTCACTCACCCTCACTCACCCTCACTCACCCTTACTCACCCTCACCCACCCTCACTCACCCTCAACCCCTCACCCACCCTCACTCACCCTCAACCCCTCACCCTCACCCACCCTCAACCCCTCACTCACCCTCACCCTCGCCCTCACTCACCCTCACCCTCACTCACCCTCACTCAGCGCAACCACAGCATCTTAAACTAAATATATTTTATAAACTTTAAGCTATTGGCAATATAAAATAAAATCCATTTTATTTACGTATTAATTATTAATTTTTTTTTAAAGCCATTGATTTTTTTTATTTCAATACATATAAGTCACATATAAGTCCCGTTAATACAAAACATGTTGCTTTACAAATGCTAGAGGTGTCACATTTACAAAAATTATAACTATTGGCTTTGTAAAGAAGAAAGCTATTAATTTCGCTATTTAGAAAAAACAACACATAAATAAAAAACAAAAAAATAAATAACACCTATAGCTCAAACTTTACTACTGCGAGACCTATTGCATTTCCAATGCTTGTTCTCTATTGAAAGAACTGATTTAAACCCGTGACAAACATTACACACAGATCTCTGAAGCAGGAGCACTTAATCTCCTGAACAATGTTACCAGTATCATACCCTGACAGTCAGACTCGCTGGATACAAAGAAACGGGCATCAGGGTATCTCAATATGCTCTCTGATTGAGCCCAATAAAGTAGGAAATCTCGTTACAATCAAATTTTTTATACTTTCTTTGGTGGAAAAATGTGTGAAAATAATGCTAATTCCTGAAGGATCATAGGCGGAGTACCCATTTGAAAACTTCATGGATGATGGATCCCCGCCTCTCGAACACGCCCAGCAATGTTCAAACTGACTCTCACACAGCTATTCAGGAAGTGGTACAAGGTGTGACCTATTTTGTATGGCTACTCCCCTGTAGACATGGGGATGAGAACACTAGAGAGAAGAGGCAGAGAGCAATGCGCGGGTGCCACAATGCCTGCCTTCAGAACTCAAGCCGCCCTAGTTCAGTAGTAAGTCTCTCACCAGTCATGTTGGTTTCAATGGGCACATGCCTCTTTGGAATTCAGCATCGCTACTACCAAGGCCAAACGCCACCCAGAGTCAACTATCAGGTGTGACACCCAGGCATGTATACGGATGAAAACCAGTATACGAATAATGCATCCCTGAACTCCAAGAATAATAATAAACAAGAATTGGCAGAGCCAATAGCTCTCACCTCTTGCGAGACTTATTGGCAATGTGTTTTAGCCATTATGTACACCAATATGACTGCCGTTCAGCATGGCTAAAAGTTAGTAGTAGCGTGGGTGGGGTAGATTGGAGTGGGGTAGAATGGGGTAGACTGAGGTACAGTGGAGTGGGCTAGATTGGTGTGGAATGGGCTAGATGGCACAGAGGGGGTAGAATTGCATGGGGGAGTTTGGAAGATTAGCGTGGTAGATTGGAGTGGGTCGTTTGAATTGGAGTAGATTGGGGTGGAGTGGAGTAGATTGGAGTAGACTGGGGTAATCTGAAATCGAGGTAGATTGGGGCAGAGTGGAGTGGGCTATATTAGGGTAAATTGGAGTGGAGTGGGGTAGATCAAGGAAGAGTGGAGTCGATTGGGGTAGATTGCAGATGAGAAGGTTAGGCTGGAGTAGAGTCCAATGGTGTGAGTGGGGTAGATTGGGTGGATTATATTATGGTAGAATGGAATGGGGTGAATTGGGGTGGAGGGGAGTGGGGTAGATTGGGAGGAGTGGGATAGAGTAGGGTAGATTGGGGTAGACTGGAGTGCAGTAGATTGGAGTGGACTAGAATGGGCATAATTGGAATTGAGAAGCTGGGTATATTGAATTGGGGTAAAATGGGGTGGTGTAGATTGGAGTAGGATAGATTGGGTGGATTATGGTAGAGTATATTGGAATGAAGTGAGTTGAGTGGTGAGGGGTAGAGTGGAATGAGAAAGATAGGAGTGGGGTAGATTGGAGTGGTGTTAGGTAGAGTGGTGTGGGGTAGATTAGGATAGATTGGGATAGTGTAGGGACAGTGGTGTAACAATAGCTCCCGCTGTGAGGGTGCCCCCGGAGCTCCATAGGGACCACTCGGGCACTAGGCTCGGGAGGGCCTGAGAGCTCCTGACTGGGTCCAGAGCGTGGGGGGGGAGCTCCATGCAATTTGCAGTGGGGCCATCTCAAATTCTGTCACTCCACTGGTTGAGATAGATTGGAGTGGAGTGGAGTGGAGTAGATTGGGTAAGGGTGGGTAGATTAGAGTGGAGTGGAGTAACTTGGGATAGATTGGAGTAGGGCAGATTGGATGGGGTAGATTGGAGTGGGGTCGTTTGGGGTGTTGTGGGGTAGGATAGATTGGAGTGAGAAGGAGGGGGGTTGATTGGGTGGAGTGGGTTAGACTGGACTTGAGTGGGGTAGATTTAGATGGCATGTGATTGATTGGAGTGAAGGAGAGTGGGGTAGATTGGGTGGAGTGAATGGAGTGTAGATTTGGGAGGAGTAGAGTGGGGCAGATTGGGTGGATTGGAATGTGTAGATCAGTGCTTAATTTGAGCTGGTGGTTTCCAATGATCGGCACTAGCATGTCATTGTCAACACAGGCTTTTAACAGTCTGCCACATGGTGGCGCTGTCTGTCTAGTTAAAGATGAGCATAAGAATAGTTTTTATTAATTCAATATACATTAAAAACTACTATTGACTGTCGCCCAAGCCGTTTTTATAGATTTAGGTTATATCCCACTCCACCTCACCCAACTCCACTCCAGTCTCTTCCACTCCACTCTTCACCAATCTACACAACTCTAATCTAATCTAGTGCTTAATTTAAAAGAAAGAAAAAAAGGTGCCAGGGTCCTTGTCAGGAGGCTACTGTAGCTTGCACCACACATTGCCTCTCTCAGTGCTGCCGTGGCAGTACCAACTCAATTACTATTCATCACACTTCTACACCCGTGACAATTTGGCCTACTCCTGATTGGAGTGCAGTAGACATTGGATTGGAGTGAGATAGATTGGGGAAGAGTGGAGTAGATTGGAGCATAGTCTGGTAGATTAGGGTGGAGTGAGTGGGGTAGAATGCATAGATTAGGGTACACTGGAGGGGAGATTGGAATGGGGTAGACTGAAGAGGAATGATTCGAGTGGGGTAATTTGAAGTAGGGTAATGTGTAATGGGGTAGATTAGAGAGGGTGGGGTGGATTGGAGTGAGGTAGAGTGGGGCAGGGTAGAGTGGTGTGGTTAGAATGCAGTGAGGTGGGGTAGAGTGGAGTAGATTGAAGTGGGGTAGATTGGGTGGGGTATATTGGGAGGGGTAGATTACGGAGGGTTAGATTTGAGATGGGTGGATTGGGGTGGGGTGGGGTACATTGGAATCGGGTGGAGTGGGATGGATTGGGGGAGTGGGTAAGAATGGATCGGGGTAATTTGGACTGAAGTGGAGTAGGGTAGATTTGGGTAGAGTGGAGTGTGGTAGATTGGATGGATTGGAGTGTAATAGATTGGAGTGGGGTAGATTGGAGCAAAGTGGGGTAGATTTGAGCAGATTGGGGTAGATTTCAGTGGACTGCTATAGACTGGGATGGATTGGGGTAGATTGAGTGGGTGGGTTTCGTTTGGTTAGATTGAGTGGAGTGGGGTAGATTGAAGTGGAGTGTGGTACATTGGGGTAGAGTGTAGTGGGGTATATTGTAGTGGAGTATGAAAGACAGAATCGGAGTGGATTGTGGTAGATTGGAGTGGAGTGGGGGAGACTGGGTTAGAGTGAGGAAGATCGAAGTGGGGTTTTATTTATTTATTTATTTTGAAAGTTTTAAATAGCGCGAACATGATCACCGAGGGTATCGGAGCGCTTTACAGATTATGCATCACAAGGTAATAAGCATACAAAACAGAATAACCAAAACGACAAATTCAAAGTCAAAATTGTCCAGCAATCTTGTGAATGCACAGCAAAACACATCATAGACAAAAGAGGGAGCAAAAAGATCACAGTCTAGAATTGTCTGACTGACTCATGAACAAGGTGGCCAGGCTAAGGCAGAAATGTCTTCATCAGTAGCCCTTTCACTTCTTTTTAGGTTTTGCCTGTCGAAAGCTTTTAGAGTATGTGAGTGTAGTCCCGCCCCTCTGTTCCATTGGCTAGCTCCATAAATGGAGGCTAGCCATTGGAACAGAGATCTGTCTGTCAAAGCCGGAGCAGATTCATGGGCGTTCGCGAGACTTTTAGGCTTTTGCCTACATCATGCGGCTGTGGGCGGTGCTTTTTTTTGGGGGGGGGGAGGTTTGTTTTGGTCATTTCTCCTGGAAGGCACCGCAACGAGGGACGTCTGCCTGGCATCGGCTAGCAGGTAAGCGGCATATTTTACTCCCGTTCCCGCCCCCCCTCCCGCTGTCCGTGAGCCCGCCCCCCCTCCCGCTGTCCGTGAGCCCATCCCCCCTCCCGCTGTCCATGAGCCGTCCCCCCTCTCGCTGTCCGTGAGCCCATCCCCCCTCCCTCTGTGTGCCCGCCCCCACTCCCGCTGTCCGTGTGCCCGTTACCCCGCCCCCCCTCCCGCTGTCCGTGAGCCCGTTCACCCGCCCCCCTCCCGCTGTCCGTGAGCCCGTTACCCCGCCCCCCGTCCCTCTGTCTGCTACTTTCACTCTTGCTCCTTAGAGCACCCGCGCGTGGGAGATGCGCGGGGCGCTGTCCCACCAGCTCGGCGACTTCCCTGCTTTCTGATCTGGAGGAGGAAAGAGCAAATATGTATATTTCCCCCTCTGTCTTTCAGAGCGCGGTGTTGTTATTCAGCGCCCATCTTCAGGAATTTATTGTTGCTTTCAAAGTAAACTGCTGGGGGAGGAGAAGAAAAGTGGCCGAGGGGCTGACGAGGAGAAGGCAGGCTCCCCCCAGCAGGATACGACGCCAGGAGTGCTGTAAAGGCTGTCTGTCCCCCCAGAGAAGGTGCTATTGTGCCGGCCGCCTTTATCAAGGCGCTTGGTGAGTGCCAGCGAGCCGGTCTCCTTCAAACTCCCCAGTGCCTTCCACGGGCCTCTTTATTTGCAAGGGGACCATTCAGGGACTGTCACTCCGCGCTCCCCACTTATTCACCAGCGTCATCAATCAAAAGGACGAGCAGCGGGCAGGTTCCCCCTTTGAAATGGGGGACAAAGGGGTTCTGAGCTCAAAGCACCCCTCTCCACTTCTGCTGGCCCCCTTCCCCCAAACGGGGTTTGAATTTTTTAAAGCCCCTGCCCCCATCCCGGCTCCATAAATATTAGGAGGAAAGAAGGTGCATTAGAGGAGAGAGAACGCAGTAAGTGGCCGGGACCTTTAAAACCCAATATATCAAAATGAGCCAGTCGAAAAATAAGGAGCATCGGCCTAACGCCGCAAAATCGTGTGCGGTGTGCGTAGTTCGTATGTGCGTAATGTTGGTATGTACGTGCATGCCACATTTGCTTTTTGTAGTCAGCATTTTATCTCGATGCGGGGTAGGCCGGTTTATGTGTGTCACTTTTGCTTTGTGAGTGTGTGGGCTTTGTGTAGGGAACGTCAGGGTGTGCACCTTTGTGTAGTTGTGCATGGCACCTTTGCTTTGTTTAGTCTATGTTGTGTCTCTCTCGATGTAGGGAGACTGCTCACTTCTTTGCATAACTTTGGATGGAAAATGTTTAAAGATGCCCATGACGCCAGTTTGGTAGCAGCAGTGTTAGTGTGGGTTAAATGCAGAACTCGGTGTCTGACACTTACACCCGTTGTTGGAAACTCGCGTCCCCTGTCACGGCAGACGTATCCCATGCAGTTGAGTGTGCAAGTACCCACTCAAAGGTTTGATCCAACATAGACTAAGAATCTTATTTCCTCAAACATGGAGTAGGCTCATGTATTTCTCGTCACGTTGCTGCTTTCTGCAACCTCTCACCGAACTCCCTTCACCTTGACACCAACTTTTTTGCACTCATTCTTGAGCCTTGCTCTACTCATAACCATAAACCCTCTGGTGCTTCCTAGTTAGGTGCGTCCTGTACCTCCAATTCATGTGTAAAGGTGCTATGATTGTGAGTTGCCTCACCCTTTTATGCGCAGGGATTATTAAAGCGAGGCTCTACTACTGCTGGCCAGTGGATTTTTGTGGGAAGCGGTGGTAAAGGAGTGGGTGGATAAACCTTTATGTTAAATTTGTGATTTTGTGTACACACTGCTTATATTCTTTCCATGAGACAGTCGAAAGCATTTAAAGTGATTTTCAGTCCGTAGAATAGACTGCACTTTTTTTGTAATGTTCAGGTTAGCACTGTTGTGGTTCTGCTACAGTAGTTTGTAAAAAGAGGTTGTACATTTTGTATATGCCTATTCCTTCTGCATTTTCATTTGTTATACTTTTTAGGTTTCGCCTGACGTGTGTGTGTGTGGGGGGGGGGATCTGGGTGTGTCTGTGTGTTTGTGTGTGGCTCTGGGTGGGTGTGTGTGGCTCTGGGTGGGTGTGTGTGGCTCTGGGTGGGTGTGTGTGTGTGGTGCTCTGGGTGTGTGTGTGGGGGGGGGCTCTGGGTGTGTGTGTGTGTGTGTGGGGGGGGCTCTGGGTGTTTGTGTGGGGGAGCTCTGGGTGTTTGTGTGGGGGAGCTCTGGGTGTTTGTGTGGGGGGGCTCTGGGTGTGTGTGGGGCTCTGGGTGTGTGTGTGGTAGTAATTGCTGTCTGCTGAGCTCGTCTGTAGGGTACAATAGGTCTCACATTGCGAGAGATTAAGCTAATGGCAATGTAAATGACAAAACCAAACACATAAATACAAATTTTGTCATTTACAATGCCAATAGCTCTAACTTTTCCAAAGGCGAAACCATTGCATTGTAAATGCTTGTTTTAAGAAGACAGTAGATGGGTTCACCCTGACTTCAGGGGGAAGGGAGTTCCAGATCCTCTGAGCCATCCCTGAGAAGGCTCGGTTATAGGCCTTTTTTTGTTGTTGAATTTTTGAAGGTTTAAGCAAAGGGGAGCTGGCACTTATGGAGGTTCTAGAACCACAGGAAAGTTCCAATTTCTGTGCAAGGTACAACAGCATCTTGAAGTGGATGACTTTGTGAGCCATGCATGCAATTTTTAGCTGTATCTGCGCTTCATATGGCAGCCAATTCAGTCCCTGCAAGTCCAGGGTTGATTGAAGTGGCGGTGTGGCAGGGTGGGGTGGATACATTGGGGCGGGGTAGATTTGAGTAGAGTAGATTGAAGAAGATTGTAGCTAAGTACAGTGGGGTGAGTAGATTGAGGTACACTGGAGTGGAGTGGAATAGATTGGAGTGGAATAGAGTGGAGTGGGGTAAGAGGTGTGGAGTGGAGGGGCGTGGAGTTGTGTGTAATGTTGTGGATTGAGTGGTGTAGACTGCAGTAGCAAAGAGTTGAGTGGTGTGGTGTGTCTTACCATGTCTTAGATTCGAGGGGCGTAGAGTGGAATGTAGTGGAGTGGCGTAGAATGGAGTGGCGTGACAGAGTAAAAGAGCGTGGAGTGGCATAGTGTGGAGTATGCACGGTGTGCTGTGGTAGTGCACTGCCACTAAGACACAACACATTTTCAATTGGAATGCCCATTACATGTACACCGAAATACAGTTTTACTGCACAAAATCCATAATGTGTGCAAATGTCATCACCTAGTGTACCGATGTGTTTTGATCGTATTTAAATATTTGTTTCCACCACACTTCAAAATTACAGACAAAAAGGTGCCTCACTTCTACTTATTCCGATATATTCTGAAACATCACCACAGTTCTTTTTTTGTGTGCTAGAAACAAAAATCATTCAAACTCTCTAAGTGTGTCTTACACTGTGCAAGTGGGACCTAAACTTGCCAAGCAAACTCAAAACTGTCAAGGTAGTCCTTTATATGGTAATGCACTTGGGGGTGGGGGGGGGGGAGGGGGGGACAGGAAATCTTGCAGGTAGTGAAATACTGGTGTGAGGCCCGATGCCGTCTTAAATGCCCATTCCAGAATCGTTCTAAACTTCTGAAAGTATGCAGAAGAAACGGCCCATCGGAGTACATTTATTAAGGGAAAACAAAATCACTCTCACATACTTCACACACTACCCATGCAGAGTACCAGTCCCACATAATTGGAAGCATTCCTACATCCCACACATACTAGCAGGCTTGGATTAATTACAGCACCTCCCCAACCCTTTCAGAGTAGTAGTCACACACAAGAAGCATTCTGGAAACCCCAATTACACTTTGTGAGATTACCTGAAAGCAGGGCCAGTAGGTAGCTCATGTTTCCGGCAATAGTCACCAGGGGTGGGCCATCTTTGTGGGCAGAAAGGCTCCTCCCCCTGGATTTTGTAAAGCAAGATGAGTGTCTATGATGCTGAGCAAAAGTCAGTCTAACAGACTCTCATCATGTCAAGGTGAGGTAACCAGGCACTTTACATGCACTAAATGCGCAGGGGTCTGGCGCCTGGAAATCTTCTACTGGCTCAATATTTTACAGCTCTGAGGGTATCATATCCTCAGCCTGGCAAGGTCTTGCGAGAGCCTTCCTCTCATGGTGATGAGGAGCTTCCCAGATAGCCTCAGACATGAGTGCTTCAGGTTTAAGCTCTGGAGTGTCTAGGACGGACAGTCTATATAAGTGATGCCACGTCACAGAGTAGGGTGGGGCCAGCAACTCCGACCCCATCCCACTCTGTGACGAGGTAGAGAAGGTCCTCCTGTCATTGGCGGACCTTGTCGAGGAAGCAGCATGATCTTTTAGTTTTCCCTTCTCTGCCAGAAGCGTCCAGCTTTTCTGGTGCCCTCTGCTTTACCTCCAGCCACCCGCTGGACATGCCGTCACAACTGCAGCCCAGTAAATACTTGTTTGGTCGAGCAGTCAAGACCTCTTGTATATACTTTAGTATGTACGTATAGTTGTATGTTCTTTGTGGGCTCTGGGGATCAGCCCTAGGACATGTCTGCTTCCGCTTAGGGACTTTTTTCTGTTCAACTGCATCTATTTAACTGTCTTGATGGAAAATGACCAGCAGAGGTCAGTAACATACCAGAATTGCTTTTTCCGGAGGGACTTTCTTTTTGTTAATTCTCTGGCAACTGCCTCTATTTAACTTTCTTGATAGAAAATGACCAGCTGAGGTCAGTAAAATACCAGAATCACTTCAGCATTCTCTAGATTCCAGTCCACAGAAATTGTCTTCCACAAGCACCCGTAGACAATAAGATAATAATATTTTTTTCAAGTCTTGCATTTTCAGTGATATGACCACCGAAGGCCCTGCTTTTGACCATATCATTTCCTGCAGAAAGGCAATATTTCTCTCCATGTGTTCCCATTCCTGGCGTGTCACAGTTTGGTGCTTACTTTCCCTGCATGTTAAAGAACACCAGATGTTTCAGCACCCAGGCTAATGTGCTGCATAGCTATATACATATAAGGTCCGAAAGGCGAGACAGATTGCATTGCAAATGCTTGTTTTTAAGGTTTGGGTGCACGCGCGCAAGTATGTGTGTTTGTTTGCGAGTGACTGGATGGGTGTATGTATGCATGTTCTTGTGAATGGTGGGTGTAAGTATGCATTCGTATGTGAGAGCATGGGTGTGCACCGCCCCAGTATTAATAATTACAGGCCACCACTGACTGTTGCGGCGCACATCGGAGCCTCGCATTGGCAAAAAAATAAAATAGGTATGTCTTGCATTTTCAGATATAAACCAGGCATAGTAGCATCGACAAAGTTTGCTTGTAAACTCCTGGAAATCCTTGGGTGATTTGAAACTTTTTACCTCGTTTTCAGACTCAGGGTTTGATTCATGGCCTTTTTTTTGTTCACTTTATTCTCGGAAACTGATTTTCTTGCCAAACGTCTTTTAACGTTATGGATTCTCAAATTTAATATTCTTATATTTCTCTATTGAATTGCATACTGCAGCTCTCAGACAACCTTGCATGTGCCAGAGCAGTGATACTCCGAGTATGGCCCTGGGGCCGCATGTAGCTTTACATGCTGTTTCCTTGTCAACATCCGGCTGCTGCTCACTCGACTCAGCACCAATACTCACATAGAAGTGAAATAAACAGAAAAGCGTTTATTTATAGGTTACCTGAAGTAAAACTTAAGTTTAGGAAAACCTTCCTTCTTGAAGACCAATTTCAGCAAAAGTGTAAAAATTTGAAAAAGACAAAGTCCCTTCAAAATTCAAAAAGTGTCTTTAATTAACATGCAGAACCTTTTCACCTTAGTACATCTGATTATATCCGTGCACCGAGAAGTATATTTTTTTTAGTGATAGTTTTCAAACACGATTTTAGATATTCATGCTCCACCCCACCCTGCCAGCAATGCCAATAGTGAATAAAGAGGCAGGTCAGCTGCTTTGTGCACTCTTTGGGCGGCCTGGGTTGATATTATACATTAATACCATTACAGTTCATTAAATCAAAAGAAAGCATAAGGTTATTTCAGAACGTACATCCTGGAGTCATGTATTTCGAGGTCCTCATATGTGATAATGAAGAAAGATGAGAGAAAGTGAAATAAAACAACTACCAAGGATCAGACAATCGGAGCAAGTAGAAGCCGGGATTGATCCAGGTATTCCGGTTTCACATTATGCAATTCAGTCAATAGATGTACATGCTTCGCATCCCTCTACCCACCTTACTGCCCCTGCCCCTTCGACCGCCACCCAGCTGGCATCCATGCGTCTGTTGGTCACCTATAACAGACCTAACCAATTGGCCTCTGGGAACATTTTGCAGGATCCCATGTGCAAGATGGGGAGAGGATGTGGTCCCTCGGCTAGACTGCCCACTTTGGTGCTGGAAACCAGGGTTCGAGCCTCGGGGTCGCGTCCACATCCTGTGATTCAGGGCAAATCACTTAATCTTCCCCTGCCTGAATGTGGTGTAACGCAATCGGTGCTTATGTAAAGCGCTCCAATACCTTTGGGTCGAGTTCGCGCTATATAAAATCTGCAACAAAAAAAAGATGAGCACCTGGTCACTGGTGTCAAGGTCCCGAGTTGCGGTGATGCACCTCATGTTTCCGATTTACAGGCTCGGAATAGTTGCCGAGGGCAGTCACGGATCAATGTGCGATTACAACAGCCTTGTGTTAAACTAATTACGGACACATGCTGTAATTAGCATGCAGTACTTTCAAAGCGCTTCATTTCCTTAAGCAGGTGACACACGCTTTTGACTCACAATTAGAGCGGCGGCTCGATTTATCGACCTCGGTAGAATAAACACTCGCAGTGACTTCATATCCGTCCACGAGACTGACTGTCAGGCGCTACTGCCACACGCACCCTGGTAAAATCTCAGTCACTTCCTAAACCAGTCGTTTCTTATACTGTTGTGAAGTCTCACCCATTACCTGTCACTCACCTCAAACTCATCAAGAGTGTCACTGGTTCCCCATCGTTGTGCACATGTGGTTCAAGTGAGCAAACTCCATAGCTTCGCCAAAACTGCTGAGGAGTCCCTCCCAAATCCACGTCAGAGGTGTCACGCTTCAATGGAGTCTCGCTTATTATACATCACTCACATCAATGGAGTCTCACTCTCACGCGCCCCATCACTCACCTCAGGCAGTGCGCGTCTCTCTCAGTCATCATCAAACACCTCCTATAGTTCAATGGGGTCTCGGCCTCACTCCATCACCTACGTCACAGACGCCAGAGTGTCCCTCACTCCTTACAGATCCATGGTTGAATGTAGTTTCCCCCTGAAACCCCCCCTCTCCTCTGACTGTAAGGAGTCTCAGTCCCTACCGTAGGTCTCATGGGGACCACAGGAGTCTCGCGGAGTCAATTTCACTTGTTGCATACCCGTAAACGGGAGTCCCACTCACTCTCCAAAGGAGTGGTCCCTTACGCGGCACCTGTCGCACTCATTGTCCGTCATTCAATTCAAATAGCTCAGCTGGGTCTCCCTCACTCTCCACAGCGGTGGTCTCTTGCAGCGCTATTTTTTCCACTTACTCTCTCTCGCTCACCTCAAATACTTGTGTCCCTCATTCGCACTTCAATAGTCTCCTACAAAGTGTCACTCATTTCCCTTCAATAGCCTGAATGTCAGCGGGGTGTTCCTCGTTTCCTCACTTCACTGGCCTCCCACGGTAGCCGGACTGATTCTTTCCTTCACTCAGCAGGCACACTTTAATGGGGTCTCACACCACCCTCGCTGTGAACTCGGGCTCACTCCCACGTCACTGGCCACGCCCTGGGGAGTCTCGGGTCGTTAGGCGCGTGAGTTGACTTCACTGGCTCAAGTAACAACGTTCCCAGTCTTTGTCTTTCACATTAACTGCTCCCAGACTTCATGGCCTCGCCTCTAAATCCGCTGATCCCCAACTCCACTGCAACATCATAGTTCCAATTCTTTTTGATGCATTGCAACCTCTGGTTAACTCCCTAATGCCAGGCTTCTTACTCATCAAGGGGTCTCACTCGAACCACTATCTATCCATGGCCTGGCACACCGGCGAGCCGCACCTAACCATTAAATGACTGACCGCCTCGTGTGCTTCACTTACCTCATCCATTGCTGCTGTTCTACTGAAGCGTAGGAGTCCTACGTCTCTCACACTAGGGGCATATTTACCAGAAAATGAAGTGGCGCTGCGCTGCAAGCCATCTTGCTGCGTCGAGCTGCATCATTAGAAAAGTCGCATTTACAATGCAGCGCACCACGGGGCAAGAATAGACAGATGAGTGACGCATCTGATGCCGTAAAGGTGACGCATTGCTGGTGTTGCGTCGCAAGCACGACGCAGCTGCAGCAAGGCTCAGGATGCCCCTATGCCTAACATGCTGCGTCATTCCTTACATCTGCTTCAAGCAGGCGCAGGGTTTTGACGCAGCTTGGCTGTAAAAGTGACTGAGTGAAATCTACAAGATTTCACTCAGCCACTTTTTAGGCGTTCCTATGCCGGAATGACCCCCCCCCCCGTGCCGGAACGCCCACATGTGGTGCAGGGCTTTACAACATGACGCATCTCCCTAGATGCGTCATGTTGTAAATACCCCGCAGCATGGCGCTGGCTTTGCGCCACCGCTGCGTCACAAAAGTGACGCAACAGCAGCGCAAATGTGGCGTACGGGCCTTGTAAATCTGCCCCATGGTATTTACAGCAAAACAACGCATCCCTGTTCTTTCCTCTGCGCTGGCGCACAAGAACCTGCGTTGCAGGATTGATTGTTTTTGTGCAGGAAGGAGTACCTTCCTGCGCAAAAACAGTCATTGATGGCCTTGCAGAATGCAGCACACATAGAAAGAACAAAAAGCGAGGAGAAATAAAGGTATTTCTTCTTGTTGCGCCCCTTTAACTCCTCCCCTGTCGAGGGGTTAGAAACTGACGCATTCCCAGGTTTACGAAACCTTGTCAATCTACGAATGTGTCAGAATCATGGGTGTTGAGTGGGAAGAACCACAGCAACACCCATGGAACGCCTCTTTCATGCAGAGTAATGCGTGAAAGATGGCCATATTTACAAGGCATGAAAAGCAACATAGGGTGACTTTGCAAGGCCTTGTAAATATGGCTCAGCCAAAAACCGGACGCTCTGGTAGCGCAGGGGCCTTGTAAATATGCCCCTAGGTTCCTAGATTCACCTTTGACCCTGACAACTTTCCAGTAATTATAGTGGTATCACATTCCTTAAGATATGTGATTGGCACTAACGTCCATTTCCAGCGCGGTCACCAGTGCAACAGGTGCAGCAGCACCGGGGCCCATTGTAGTGAAGGGGCAGGTCCCCCTTTAAGGTTTTAATATACTACCCCGACTTAAGGCCAGTGGGGCCCGTTTTACTGGTTGCACTACTAGGGCCTCAGTACCATTGCTACATCATTGTAAACGCCCAGTGCTTTAGAAGCGCAGGTACTCAGTACCGGCACTTCTTTAATTTGGAAGGAATAGTACCGGCACAAGGGGTACCTGCACTTATATATTTTTATTTCAGGTTCTGCTAACGGCTCTACCGAGGCGTCGAGTACCTGGCCAGAGAAACACAGCGACCCTTTGGCACAACGTCAAGCTACTTTGGTAACCGGCGAAAGGCGGGAGCTGCGCGCGATCCCCAGCACCAGGCCTAATAATTAACATCTCGAAGTGCCGAGTCACAGCGGAAAGGAAGTGCCTAGATTCACGTTTTTCCCCTACTTTAACAGATTCGACTGCTGGCTACACATTCCTTCCGACCCGCCCGACAATAACTGATAGCGCGAGAGATTGGTTACTGAAGCGAGGCCTGGGAAATACCATTTCTAAAATAGATCAGGGTGGAGCTATGATGAATCAGAGGTTACCAAGTGCCAAGCTGTTCCTGCCACTAGATAACCAGCCCTGGCATTTCACCTCAAGTACCCGCGGCCTACTGTGATCCGAGAGATGTAATGGTATTAACATTGTGTTTCAACAGTGTAATATGTTTGTGCATCGCGCGCTGATGATGAGGTTAGCTTTTAAACGTGGTCAGCGCGCTATGCTTACCTTGTTATGTTCTTTTGAATGTGGCTTCTCGTAGGGTGACCAACCGTCCGTAAATTTCACGGACTTCCCGTTAATTGGGCCTCATGTCTGTTGTCCTTAAGGATTTCTTTCACGAACGCCTTTTGTATGTAATTCTTCACACTGCAGTGAGCTGCCTGCCTCCCCCCCTCCCCCCCCTGCAAGCAGCATGAGAGTTCTGTAACTCTCACTGCAGGGGGCAGCTCTTGCTCCTGCTGTGCTCACTGGCCTGCAGCAGCCCCTCCCCGACCTAGCTCAGACTGCTATTGGCCCATTATCATTCTGTATGTAGGCCTAATTATCACAAACAGAAAGATAATGGGCTTCTCTGTGCAGTGACAGAATGACCTCTCTTCACTAATAAATTTCACATGATGCCATGTGCGGACTCCAGCAAGCAGGAAGTATTTGGTGTTGATTTTTTCCCTAAAACCTTCAGAATATTTTAAAGGAGGCAATCTCTGACTGTGATTCAGAGAGTGACCTCTCCAAACAATGTTCAATAATTCCAGACAGTATTTTCCCTGCTTGGCTCTCATTCCTTGAGATGGGACAACCCAGTGCAGTAACCAAAGAAATAATTTATGATGATGTGAAATACCACAAACATACCTGCACGGTTGCTCAAAGCTGTACGTATACCAAAAAACACAGTCAACGATTGTTGTGACCTAATATAAGCTTATTTTGACTTGTACGTATGTTGGTTGTCTATTTACTTTCTCATATACTCTCCTCAGATGTGTCTGTAAAACGTACCTTTGTCCCGATTTTTTTTCCAGAATTTTGACCTTCTGTACTGAATTCTGACTTTGTCCTGAATTTCTACACTTACCATCCATCCTGAATTTGCATCCATACTAGTTGGTCACCCTACTTCTTTTGCTCATGCATGGAGCGTTAGTCGGAAAGAGGTTCGAATGGCATCTGAGAGTTGCTGTTCGATCATCTGGCCGAGAGGACGCTCGGTGTGCTGGGGGGAGGGGGAGTAATTTGAAATGAAATGAAATGAAATGTATAACGCGCGACTAAGCCCGTAGGCATCAAGGCGCCTAACCAAAGAAAATCATAAAAAGGCAAAACCAGAGCTAAGGATAGGCTTTGGCAAATAGCCACGTCTTAAGAGCCTTTCTAAAGGCTTGCTTTGAGGGAAGGGATTTAATCTCAGACGGCAGAGAGTTCCACAACCTTGGAGCCAAAGTTGAAAAGGCTCTGCCACCCCACCTAGCTCTACGGACACAGGGGATTGATAGCAAGAATTTATTAGCAGAGCGCAAGGATCTGGAAGGGGTATACGGAATTAACAGATCCCTCAGGCCTCCAGATTTGTTAGTGGCCAGGGCCCCATAGATCAGACAAAGGGACTTAAATCCTGGCCTCAATCGGAAGCCAATGCAATGCTTTCCTGGCAGCCGTGGCAGAGGCCCACCTAGGGAGATCTAGCACAAACTTCGCGGCGGCATTCTGCACCATTTGAAGTCGCATTATCAGACTCTTGTTAATGCCTAAATATAAGGCATTACAGTAATCGAGTCTTGAGCCTATTAATGCTATTACAATTTGCTTTCTGGCTTGAGGGGACAGGTAATGTTTTATCTTCCTCAGGATGTTTATTATGCCCCAGCAGGTGGAAATAGTCCTACTTACTTGCTGACCCAACCCCAAAATAGGGTCAATCATGAGTCCTAGGTTCCTGGCCAGGGCAGTGGGTGTTGGGCACACGCCCAAAGATGAAGGCCACCATTCCGCCGACCAAATGTCCTCCTTACCTCCGAACACCAGAATTTCTGTCTTCTCGCCATTGAGCTTCAATGAATTGCAAATCATCCATTGAGCCACTGCCTCCAAGCAGTGTCTAAAATTGGAGGCAGCCGAGATGGCAGGTTTCTACAAATAAACGTGCCTGCTTCAAGAAGAGCGCTGTCACAACTTATTTAAAGAGAGCAGTGAAGGCAGACGGGAAGAGAATCTTCTGGCCCCCTAGCTCGAGGACCACACATTTAATATCGAAGTTCCAAACCTGCGTCACAATGCGGAAACGGAATAACGTAGGCCACCGTGGCACGCGAGGGCCCCTGCCCACCCCCGCCTCATCATCCTAAAATGTGGGAGTTTCAGGGCCTGTCACCTGAACTCAGCAGCATGGCCATGATAATGTTGACGCCACTGTCATGCAGCCTTCTGAGGGACTGCGGCGTAGCTGTAAAAGCGCACTCTAACATTGGACTGCCTCAGTGCCCCTGAAATGCGTAAAACCCAAAAGTCCAGGGAGGACGTTCAAAGCATTTATAAACGTTTATGACTCCCTGCCGTTTCACGCTGGTGCTTTCAGATTACAACGAGGCCGCGTGGGTTCCCAACTAGAGGGGAGCCCGCCTGGCAGTTCTAGATGGACTGGTCCAACGGAGAGCAGGGACAGAACCGATGAGCATGAGGTAGGCCTCTGTCTAGGGTCGCACAGTGGTTGAAAATGATAGGCTGGATGGAACCCGAAACACTCCTCACATCACGTTTTGTGTGCTTGCTGTATCATCCTTCACGACGTGGGTCATTTGCTCGCTGTGCCACAGGAGAAGAGTGATACCTCACTGACGAGACTTAAATAGGCCGAAAGTGGCTTGGGGTTGCTTGTCTTCCTCAATCAATCAATCAATCAGTCATTTGTAAAGTGCAATACATACCCGCAACGGTCTCAAGACGCTGAGAGAAGGGGAGGGGGGGGGGGGGGGGGGGTTACTGATCGAACAGCCAGGTCTTGAGCATCCTCCTGAAGGTCAGCAGGTCTTGGGTCTGTCGTAGGCTCAGTGGGAGGTTGTTCCATATCTTGGCGGCGAGGTGGGGAAGGATCTCCCGCCGGTGGTTGTTCTTCGGATGCGCGGGACGGTGGAGAGTGAGAGGTCGGCAGATCGTAGCTGGCTGTTGGGGATGTAGAAGGAGAGCCGTCTGTTGGGCTAGGCTGGGCCAGTCTTGTGGAGTGCCTTGTGTGCTTGGATAAGAAGCTTGAAGGATATCCTCTTGCTGACAGGGAGCCAGTGCAGGTCCCTCAGGTGGGGGGTGATGTGGCCGTGGCTTGGTACGTAGAGGATCAGTCGTGCCGAGGCGTTTTAAATGCGTTGTAGTCGTTTGATGAGCTTGGTCGGGGCTCCCGCGTAGAGGGCGTTTCCGTACTCGAGTCTGCTGCTGACGAGGGCCTGGGTGACTGTCTTTCTTGTATCTGTCGGGATCCATCTGTAGATCTTGCGGAGCATACAGAGGGTGTTGAAGCAGGAGGAGGAGACAGCGTTGACCCGCTTGGTCATTGAGAGCATTGAGTCGAGGATGAATCCCAGGTTGCGTGCGTGGTCGGTGGGTGTCGGGGCTGCTCCCTGAGCAGTCGGCCAACAGGAGTCGTCCCAGGCTGAAGGGTTGGAGCCGAGGATGAGGACCACCATCTTGTCGAGTTCAGCTTCAGACGGCTGGTCTTCATCCAGTCGGCAAAGGCCTTCATTCCTTCGTGGAGGTTGGCTTTGGCGGTGATGGGGTCCTTGGTGAGGGAGAGGATCAGTTGAGTGTCGCCGGCATAGGAAATTATGTTGAGGTCGTGCTGTCGGGTGACGTGTGCGAGTGGGGCCTTTTAAATGTTTGACAGTGTCGGGCTGAGGGAGTATCCCTGGGGTACGCAGCCGATAATCTCGGAGGCTTCGGACCGAAATGGGGGGGAGGCGGACGCTCTGGGTTCTGCCGGAGAGTAAGGAGGTGGTCCATTCCAGCGCCTTATCTCGGATCCCTGCGGCGTGGAGGCGTGTGCAGTGGCAGACGGTGTCGAAGGCGGTGATGAGGTCTAGGAGGATTAGTGCTGCAGTCTCGCAGTTGTCCAGCAGGATCCTGATGTCGGTGGCGGCGATGAGGCCGGTCTTGGTGCTGTGGTTGCTGCGGAACCCTGACTGTGAAGGGTCAAGGATTCTGTTTACTTCGAGGTATCAGGTTAGCTGTCTTTTGACGATTTTCTCGATTACCTTGGCCGGGAAGGGGAGCAGAGAGAAGGGCCGGAAGTTCTTGAGGTCTCTACGATCAGCCTTGGGTTTTTGCAGTAGGTCGTTTATCTCGGCATGTTTCCAGCTCTCTGGGAAGGTCGTGGTCTCGAGGGAGAGATTGATGATGTTGCGCAGGTGGGGTGCAATGGAGCTGCTTGCTTTGTTGAAGACGTGGTGCAGGAAGAAATCTGACGGAGAGGCGGAGTGGATTGGGCTAATGGTCTTGATGGTGTCATCGGTGCTCACGCTGGCCCAGGCTAGCAGGGGGTCGTTCGCGGATGGTGTGAGGAGGGTCTGTTGTGTTGCTGTCTGTTGGGTCTGTCTGGGTGTTGAAGCGGTCGTGGATATCTGCTATCTTGCGGTGGAAGAAGGTGGCGAGGGAGTCGCACCGGACTTGTGGCGGCGGGATGTCGTTGGTGTTGGAGCTGGGGTTGGAGAGTTCCTTCACAATGTTGAAGAGCTCCTTGCTTTTGTGTGCGTTGTTGTCGAGACGGTCTTTGAACAAGGTTCTTTTGGCGGCCCTGATGAGGTGGTGGTGGTGGTGGTTGTTGCGGATGGCATCCTTGTGTGCTGCACGGTTGTCGGAGTTTGTTCGGTGTGCCATTTCTTCTCTAGTTTCCGGCAGGTTTGCTTGGAGGCTAGGAGTTCTGGGGTGAACCAGCTGGCCCTCTTGCTGGTGTCCCTGTGAGGGGGTTTCTTCAGCGGGGTGAGGGTGTTGGCACGGTCTTTGATCCAGCGTCTGAGGCTATGGGCATCGTCGTCTGTGTTGGAGGGTTCGGTGGGTGGGCTGAGAGCGAGGTTTGCATGTAGTTGGTCTTCGGTGATTTTGCTCCAGCAGCGGTGGGTGCGGTGGTGTGTGGTGGGTTTCTGGAAGGTGAAGTGGATGCAGCGGTGGTCGGTCCAGAGGAGTTCGATGGTGTGGCTGACGGAGACGTGCGGGCTTGAGGAGAAGACGGGGTCGAGCGTGTGGCCGGCGAAGTGGGTGGGCGTTGTGATGAGTTGATTTAGTCCGAGGTTGGCGAGGTTCTCGATCAGGGTTGTGGAGTTGTTGTTGTTGTTGTTGTTCTCAAGGTGAAAGTTCAGGTCTCCGAGGAGGATGTAGTCAGAGGAGGTCAGGGGGGGCATGCTGATGAAGTCGACGACGGAGTCACTGAACTGGGGGCGGGTCTGGGGGGCCGGTTGACAAGTGTGCCTCTGAGGGTGGAGTTGGGGTCTGTGTGAATATGGAAGTGCATGTGTTCGGCGGTGCTGAGCTCGTCGTCGGTGCTAGTTGATACCCTGATGCTGTTCTTGTGGACGATGGCGATTCCTCCTCCAACTCCATTGGTGCGGTCTCTGCGGGTGATCTTGTAGCCATCTGGAATGGCTATGGCGATATCGGGTGCGGAGGAGTTGTTCCTTTCTAGAGGTGGTCTCATTGTGCAGTTCTGGAAGGATTGTTCACATGAGTAGCAGCATCAATACTGACCTGCGTAAGGTAGGTGAGTGAGAGTGTGAGAGAGAGTGTGAGAGAGAGTGAATGAATGAGTGAGTGTGTGTGTGTGTGTATAACAATGGGTTAGATTGCTACCCTAAGCGACTGCCAATGGTTAGACTATTTGCAAGCATCCCCCCTCACCTTTTGTGTGCTTGCCTTTCACTACCAAGGCATTTTGGTGACTCAACATTTATGACCAGGGCCAGTGCTAGGCATGGGCAATTTGGGCAGCTGCCCAGGGCCCCGTAGTCAGCCTTCGAACTTGGGGCCCGCACCAATGCGAAAGAGTCAGGCCAGGCATGAAAGGTGACAACTCCCAAGTGCCCCACCTAAGGAGACCCCCCCCCACTCCCTTGGCCTCATTGCTATGGTGTAGCAAGATGAACCCGAGGGGAGGGGTCTCCATTCTCAGTTGCAAGATGACACATTCCTCAGGTTTATCCGGCAAGTAGGGCTCCACCCACACAGAGGCACAGCGGAATGGCTATTACCTCTCGAGATAAGCAACCCTCACATCTTCAGCCCTTTGTGAGCTGTTAAGAGGTGCTTGTAGGTGGCTGAGAGGGAGGGGCTGCAGCTTCAGGAGCAGAAGCATCTATTGAGATGCAAATGGCCCTGAATGTGTCACGTCTATGCACTTTAGAGGGGCCTCGTACATTCCCTTTCTGCCCAGGGCCCCAAAAATCCTAGAACCGGCTCTGTCTATGACCCTGATGCATTGTAACTCACTATGCTTTCTGTGCGACAAAACAGATGTCTGAAGCCCAGCCTACACTTGCAGTATTTTGATGCCCTGATCACATACTTGGAGCAGTCCTTTATCCGTTTTAGTATCAAATTCGAATTCCATGTTCAGATGTGACTAAATAAAAGTCCACTTGCAATTCTTCTCTTTAGGAAGGTACTTCTAAACTTTGCCCTAGAGTCACCACCATGGACTGAATGTTGATGAAAAAGACAATTCACAAGCTACATCTGGTCCAAAACAGGGCCAGCTAGCTAATAAGGGGGTAGCCTGGAGCCTTGAAAACTCAGTCGAGGTCACTCGGAGTGTGCCTCCTCGATCCCGGATATCTGTCTCTCCAGAAGACTAAAGGCCAAAAGAAATAGATAGCCTCTACTTTCTCCCCCACTGACCCAACGTTCAGGGTCAACATATAAGTAACCAATAAGCATGAGGAGGACTATCGCTCATATATAGTATAGGGATGAGAGGGCAATATCCTCATCCCAGGAACTCTCTCTGGCTTTCCCAGGAACTCTCTCTGGCTGCCCCAGTTTCTCTTGAATAGCATAAGACAATATCTAACGGCAAAGAAATCTCTACCCCCAGAACACTCCTGTGTGATTCACAAAGGCAGAAAAGGGAGCACAGCTTAAGGCTTTTACTACCAAACACATCACTTCCTCACCACAGTATCCATCTGTGAGCCTAAACCAAGGTTGAATCCTAGATTTCTTTTTAGGTCCGGCCTAGCTTGCCAACCTCATGTTTTCCCCCAAAATGATACAAATAAATACATATATCTGTTGCTTTCATCTACTTCTGTTTATCCATTGGTCTGTCCAAGTGTTAACATTTTGCTTCCAACCACTGCAGCACAGAACAAGGGGCATTGGATCAGCCCACTTGCTCCATTAGCGATCTTTCAATTTGTCCTGATCCCATCTGCAAAGTCACCAATAAAAAAGCGCATTTAGGGCTGTTGTGCCTGGTCTGCTTGCCGGCCCTTTGTTTTTAGAAGTTGAATTTGCATATGTGTGCAAATAAAAATGATCACAAACTTGACTAGGCAGACTCGTCGGCTATGCCTTTACTCGATTCTCTTTGTACATTAACTTTGTGGGAGGGCCAAACTGGAAAGAAGGTGCTACAGTATTAGACATTAAATAAGGGTACACAAAAACAGGACCTCCGCTTTATCTGCATTAAGCTTCATCCTGCTGTCTAGGAGTTATTCTCTCCAGACTCAGCATGACCTCAAAATATGAGTGAGGGTAATTGGCGTAAGGATAAATCTGCACATCAGCATATTAATGGAAATGGATAGCACATTGATGAGAAAATGCCCCTTTTTAATTGTTCACCACCTTTTTAGGTCTCACCTGAGACAGCGCATTCGCTGTCTCTTCGAGGCATTTAGTAAGTGGCTTTTAAAAGTGCCACCAGAGGCATTTGCTGGCCTACAGCTTGCGTTCACGAGCTCAGGCACAGCTGCCATCTGTGTTTTTATTGCTGTAATCAGGCTCCTCTGCTTGCACTACCCCCTACCTTTTCCCCCTCCCTCCTGGTCAGCTTCATTTGTGTCTTCTAGCTGTGAATCATGCTCCTCTGCTCGCACTCCTCCTTTCTCCCCCCTCCTCTTCTTATGTTTCATTTGTGTCTTCTATCACTGTGAATGCTCATGCTTCCACCAGAAACACACACCACCAGCTGTCGGTGCAGGCTTCCACCAGGCACACACCACCAGCTGTCACTGTACGCTTTCACCAGGCACACACAGCACCAGCCGTCAGTGCACGCTTCCACCAGGCACACACACCACCAGCCGTCAGTGCACACTTCCACCAGGCACACCCACCACCAGCCGTCATTGCACCTTTCACTGGGCACACACACCACCAGCCATCAGTGCACACTTCCACCAGGCAAACACACCACCAGCCGTCAGTGCACACTTTCACCAGGCACACACAATACCAGTCATCCCACACTACCAGCCGTCGGTGCATGCTTCCACCAGGAACATACCACTAGCCGTCTGTGCAAGCTTTCACCGGGCACACACACCACCAGCCATCAGTGCAAACTTTCAACAGGCACACACACCACCAGCCGTCAGTGCACGCTTCCACCAGGCACACACACCACCAGTCATCAGTGCACGCTTCCACCAGGCACACACACCACCAGCCATCAGTGCACGCTTCCACAAGGCACACACAGCACCAGCCATCAGTGCACGCTTCCACCAGGCACACACACCACCAGCCGTCAGTGCACGCTTTCATCAGGCACACACACCACCACCTGTCAGTGCATGCTTCCACCAGGTACACACACACCACCAGCCGTCAGTGCACGCTTCCACCAGGCACACACACCATCAGCCGTCAGTGCATGCTTCCACCAGGCACACACACCACCAGCCGTCAGTGCACCTTTCACCGGGCGCACACACCACCAGCCGTCAGTGCATGCTTCCACCAGGTACACACACCACCAGCGTCAGTGCACGCTTTCATAAGGCACACACACCACCAGCCGTCAGTGCACACTTTTACCAGGCACACACACCACCAGCCGTCAGTGCACGCTTCCACCAGGCACACACCACCAGCCATCAGTGCACACTTCCACCAGGCACACACAGCACCAGCCATCAGTGCACGCTTCCACCAGGCACACACACCACCAGCCGTCAGTGCACGCTTTCATCAGGCACACACACCACCACCTGTCAGTGCATGCTTCCACCAGGTACACACACACCACCAGCCGTCAGTGCACGCTTCCACCAGGCACACACACCATCAGCCGTCAGTGCATGCTTCCACCAGGCACACACACCACCAGCCGTCAGTGCACCTTTCACCGGGCGCACACACCACCAGCCGTCAGTGCATGCTTCCACCAGGTACACACACCACCAGCCATCAGTGCATGCTTCTGCCAGGCACACACACCACCAGCCGTCAGTGCACGCTTTCACCAGGCACACACACCACCAGCCGTCGGTGCAGCAGGCAGGCTCTTTTCGAGTTTCTTTGTAAATATGTGTTCAATGCCTGGGAGGGAGTGGGTCGAGTTGCCTTAAACCATGCTCAGTATTCAGGTGCAGTGCATGAACTCCTTTGTGAGTGAGTCATGCTGCCTGGGTGCTGGACCCAACGAGACTTCAGATTCCACTGCAGAGCCTGCACATGCCATCTTGCATGGTAAAGGAGTAGGTGGGCAATAGTTCAAGATGCCGCAGGGTGAAACATCAGGTTTAAAGCCTAAAGGTGTTGGACTCAATGATTCAAATAGAAAAATACCCAAAACGCACCATATAAAGGATGGCACAGATAAAAGGAAGGAGTCTGGTGTGAATCAGCACTTTGATAGTCAACCCATTAAAAAGTCAAGAGGTTCACCATTGTCTGGAAGTGGTTCACAACTGATTGTGGTAAGCACGCCTTCAACAGTCAAGGGTCAAGGTAGGGGAAGACTGGTATGCTGGACATCCAAAGATATACTGCAACCAATGGTATCACTTTTGTAAACTCTTGAGGGGCACGGATGATGCCAAAGGGGAGCACAGTAAACTGAAAATGCTTGTGACCCACCTTTAAGTAGTAACTGTGGGCCTGTAGCACAGGAACACTGGAATAGGCATCCTGCTGGTCCATTGCTACCATCCCTACACCTGGATCCACGGCAGAGTGAGCATCTTGAATTTGTCCTTCTGTAGGAAGAAATTGAGAGGGCAGAGATCCAAAATAAGACTAAGGACTCCAGCCATTTTCGGCACCTGGAAATATCAGGAGTAACATCCAGTTCCTATTTCCAAGGTTGGCACTGTCTCCATAGCTCCTTAGGGCAAAAGCCTATACTTCCTATTTAGGTCGATCCAAATTCAGTTGAGTCATACAAGACAAAGCAAATGGCGCCCTCCTCTGGCATCTGTGGTGTAGATGTAGAAAGAAACGGCGGGGATCATGGCGCTGACCAAGAAGTCTCCTCTGGAGTTAGGGCTGAACCTGAAACAGGTTCACGAGGCAATGATGCAGCTGTTGATAGATCTGCTGTCGATAACCCGACTGGAGGGCTTTGGTGATCCGTGGGGGCCAAAGACCTGCGAGAGGGAGGTGGCAGGTTTGTAAAAATGGCTTACTTGAAAAGTCCGAATACGTTGCAGTGTTGCAGAAGGACCCAGAAATTCGGGGTGCATCTGGATCAGCTGCTGAATAGTCTCTTCAGCTGAGGACAGACCGGAGTCCCAGGGGGCACCTTGAAGTCCTCGCAGCATCTGAGGCAGTGTGGCAAGACTGAGACGAGTCCCGCTTGGCCTTCTAGTGCTTCTTCTTGGACTTTGACTTACCCAAAGAATTGAGACCAACAAATAGCACCCACAGCGGACTACAAAGTTGAGCACCTCAATCTTAAAGTCCCAATAATTATCTCGAGTTCTGTGCAAAAGGCCTCCAGGACTTGCTGTGCTTTGATCCCACTGGATTTCCAGAAAAAACATCAAATAGCGTGGAGGCAGCACCAGGTAAATAGTCACGAATCGAAACGTAAAGATATTTTGAAATTTCTTTTATTTTTCTTCTTTATACGTAATGCAAGACAAACAGCAAACGCGTTTCGTTCTGTCGCGTTCTAATCTAGGACCCTGATCGATACTGTGACCTTATGCCCCTATACGGCTATAATCCCTTTGTACCCCTATATTGGCATAACCGATCAAATGCAATATTCAGAAACTCGTCTCTGTCCTCACACGAACAGAGCCACATTTCAGAATCGCTTCCTCTGCAGCTCATTAATGCAAATGACACAGCAGAAGCTACTATCTAAGATTCCTAGATTACACTCCGAGTTCTTCAACAAGATAAAAACTCAGCAACCTGGGAAAGCCCCGCTTGCTATGTTTTGATTAGTAATAGAACTCTAATGAGCACTGAGAGACGATCACTTCCTAGTGACATCTTTATTGACGTCTTATGTCCAAAAACTTACGTCAAACAAGGCACCTTTCAGGTATAAATATTACCAACGTTGCCTTAAGCAAACGCTGCCTCCCTGATGATACCATCGCTGACTATCGCTACTGCTTTCGCTGCTAGCGAGCGAACGATGGTGTGGTGCACATAGGAGCTGAACAGCTGTCCCCCTGCAAGAGCCCAGCAGATGCAAGCTGCCCGCGGACGCTGCCCCTCCTCCTCCTCTCTGACGCACTGAGAGAGATGCTGTCTTTTCTCCTGCCGAGAAAATCCAGCTCCGGCGTTTCCAGCCTACTCTTGCGAGTGACTGGGCTATCGAGTCCTGAAGGAGATACAAGCCCTCCAACATTCTATTCCAAAGGTATGGTGTTGACTAAACCCTTAGAGAGAATTCTTGAAGCAAACCTTGCCAAAACCAACTTAACTAAAACTGCTACTTACTTACTCCCTCCCAAGTATTAGGCTTAGGTCAGGTACACTGGGGTAGGCGTAGTTAGAAGCACCAGTTGAGTACGTTAGCCAAATGTATATATGAATGTATATATGTTTTATTCATTTTAAACCACTGTATGGCTAAGAAACCATATCAATGCTTTTACAGTATTATTTCGCAATACTCATTTTACTGTACACACTTTTTATAACAAGTCTTGCAATTGTGGCAATTCATTTCTCTTGTATGAGAAGAAAAACTGTTCAATAAATAATACCTTTTTATTGAAAACGCCAGTCTCTCTATTCTCTACATATTGTGAAAGTAATCTGCACAACAACTGACTGAGTAAAATAACGGTCTATTGTTTCACACAACTCTAGAGATTGACTCTTATCTAAGGAGCAAAGTTGTCATGTTGCACGGTTGTTGGAAAACTGAATCCCTTCTTGGCTGTGCCAGGGAAGCTGATCACTTCCTATTCAGTCAAGAAAGTTTCCAGTGACCTCTGAGCTAGTTGGTAACACACCCAATTAAGTTTAGCATAGTCAGTGGAGACCTGGAAGATCCGCACTTCTACGTCCATACTACTGTTTATGTTATTCCAATGCGCAGGGCCTATTGGGAAAATAGGAACTACACTACAGTTCCTACTTGAGGAACTTCATCAGGGAATAAGAATATTTGAAATACACCAATTGAGGTTCCTAAAGATGAAAAAAACGAATCAATATCACACTTAGGTAGATAAGTATTTACAGAGAATTATATAACGTGGCCAGTTTCATGAAAAAGTTGCATACACTGAATATGTTTGTACAGAAAGACACAGTAATCGCTATATAATCCAGGGTATCGATAATCCAAGTTCACTTGGCAAACGGCACGAAGTTCGAGGCGGCCATAATAAGCCACCAACTTTACCAATCAGAAAGATGAAATAACCAGTATATTCTCCCGTAACCTCGTAAACCGCCATTACCTAAAGAATTGGAATGCGACACAGACCTGTTGCTGGAGTGGCCCAGAGATCTGAATGGGTCCAAGCTCTCGACTTACAGCGTGACTTATTCAACTTCTGTAGTATTCAGCGATGTACAGTTTGGCTTTGTGTTTAGTAATCGCCGTTGGATTCAAAAGGGCGCACTCTCCACACTATTTGGAGTCGTGGCCTGAACCCGAAACCCACCCTTTTGGGGATCTGTCACAGACATCTGTTTGCAACAGTTCCTACTAGGTTTAAACCCTGTAGTTTTAAGAGTGGACATGTTCCCTTGCACAATGGTAAAGAATTTGGATTAAAAGCTGATGACTGACGAGAACAAATTTAAATCCAGCTCCATGCCGAAGGTGCAAATAGAAAGGAAACAGCATCAGAGTGCTTGGGTGGCTTTTTTATGCAACTGCAACAATTATTTCTGCGTTGGAAAAGGGTCCAAGTGGAGCCAAATGATATCACATACTGGTATGCAGGGGTTATGCTGAAAACTCTTCTAGAGACAGTGTGGTGCTGTGAGATATTCCAAAGGTGGAAAATCTGCGGTTAGAAATATCCATCAGATCAGAACTGCACCATAATTTCTAATTCGGGCAGACTAAAATACTGCAGTATCATATATTTTACCTCCTCTCTCCTGTTCCCTTTTCTCATCACCTCTCCTGATCCCACTATTCTATTACACCATAGCATCTCCAGACACTCTTCTCCCCCACAAACAAAAGCTAAGAACAGCTACTCACATTGAGTTGCTGCTCCATCAGGTGAGATACTACATTCCTTGGCAGACCATTCCATGTACAGGGCTCTATTCCATCTTTCACTCCCTACTATCAATCTCCAGTGCCACCTCCTGTTGCACCAACCACAGGGTAGCATATACCACCATACAAATAATGTAACATAAGCTGCCAAGTCATATGTCTGATAACAGAAATGATTTAAGAAGGTTAACAGTTCAGTTACAAACTGAACAGAAATGCTTCAGCAAAATGTTTTCAAGTGTACTTGGTGCTTTACTGTGAGTTTTTCTCTTCTCTTTCAGCACTCAAGCAGCTGGCAGTTTCTATATCATGTGTGCCTTTAGTCATTTTCTGCTGCTGTTCCAGGGTCATCATTATTATTTATCGTCAATTGGATAAATACGTTAATTCCTTTGGGCACTAGACTCATCACTGGTAGCACAGATTAACAGTCACAGTAAATATTAAACTAGCTCAAGTGTGCAGTTAATGACATCTTCAGATATAACAGGGGGACTTTTACTTACAAGTAGCTCAAAGGAACATAAATAATTAAGATATACAGCAAAAATCAACAACTGCTAGCAGCTACACCTCCAAATGATGAATTATTGTATAATTAAAAGGCCAGTGGTTTTCTATTAACAGGTGGCCCGAGTGCCAGTGTTACTCCATGGGACTGTGCTTGAGTGAACTCTGAATTGGGCCTTGCTGGGTTTAATAATGTGTTCAATCAAGAGGGTGTGAGTCAAAGTGGTCTATGATGGTCACTTCTGGACAAGTGCTGCGTTCCACACTACATATTTAGGGCTGAACTGCAGTATCTTCCTCGAGAAAAAGTTTCTTAAAATAGAATCTGGAATGCCTCCCGTCCTGTCCGATACTCTGAAGACAGGTACCTCTGGGACCTAATCATATGGTGAACTAAGTGTTCCTAGAGAAGCAACTAGGTAAGCCCATTGATGTGTCCTCAGAGGCCCAGAGACTGTATTGTAAATGACAAGCAAAAGAATAAGGTACTTCATGTCATCAGACCGGATCTGGAAACTTTCATAGCAGTTCTTTAGCACACTGCTAAATGGCATTGTGGGGCTCCACTAGATGGCCTCGTGGGACTGAGTGCTGACTTAGCTAAGCATCGGAATTGTTATGTGGAGCCGCATGGACATCAGTTGCTATCTAGGATATTCACGTCATCAGATGCAGAGCCCATCGGGAAATTGTTATGACCAGTATACAGATTTCTAAATTGGGACCTTTTAAATGGATAAGAGTCCACTTCATAGAATTGGGAGGTAGGTCGGTTAGTGAGCCAATCTTACAAAAAGATCGCTACTGAACTAAGAAACTTCTAAACCATAGATTCATCACCCTAGGATTAAATCCCAAAACAGCACATCCAAAAGTCGTAAGTCTGTTAACTGGCTCAGACCAAAAAGTCTTGCAGGGCCGAGCAGGCCAACTGCCCCTTTCAACTGACCAGACCGTTGAGCTTTGCAAACGTATGTACCCAAGCCCAAGAGGCTGCCCAACAAATGTTCAGGACAAGCACTCTGCGTGCTAACGCAGTGGTAGCAGCTTTCGCCCTGGTGGAATGAGCCTGTAAGCCTTTTGGGAGATGCCTTTTCACCAATGCTGAGCAGATCTTTGTGGAGAGAACAATCCATCAGCATAAGGACTGTTTTTGCATTCTTGGCATGTGTTCAAGCTTGGATTCCTAGAACATCTTGTTGATGCGACCTTTGGGAAATCAGAAGCTCAACTGCCCTGCATGGAGACGAGCTTCACCCGACCACCGAAAGACCTATAGAGGACCCAGCCGACTGCAGATTTGTGCAGAGGATTCCTTAAAGTAAATAGTTACTCCGCTCTGACCAGGCAGAGCAGCATCCACTCAACCTTTTTGCCTGTGCTCTAAGCACATCTTAGAGCAGTGGTCTCACTTTCCGACCGCAGGTGGGACTCGGCAACTTGATTTTTTTCATCCAGGAAAAATCATGGGAGTCAAGTGACTAAGTATTGCGATGTAATCAGTGAAAATGTTTTGGACTACAGATAGGACCCTTCTGGTGGTCCTTCCAACGTACTTTTCTTTGATGCAAGCACACTTCTCTTAACTTTTACAAGGGCACGTTCAATTTGCTGCTGAGCAAAGTCACCTCTCAAGCTTAACAAAATCTCAGTCATCCCATTGCAATAAATGTCCATGCAGAATTTGGATGCATGCTATTCCATCCTTTATTCAACATTTTAGTCTCAGCTTAAACAATATTTACAGAGGACCAGCTGCATTAGTACTTACCTGGTAAGTTATTGTTTTTAAAATCACTTGCCTTTCTTTTATGTCCCATTCCGTTCTACAAACAATTGAGGCAAAATTTAGCAGTTATCCATTTGAAAGAATGTCCTTGCGTACACTAACACCTTTGTGCAACTGACCCGGAGGAGAGTGGGATCACATGCCACTTAATTATACATTGGCATTCCTTACATCATGCCACATGCTAGGCTCTGACTGACAGGATTTTGGAGGGGGGTTTGGCAGCAAGTCACATGGATCGAGAAAGACCACCTCAAGAAGAGAAATCTCCCTTTCTTAAGCCTTCCCGTGCAAATAGCCCAAGGCATGCTTGGTTTGGTTCTAACAGGTCCAAACCAAACTCTTTCATTCAATATAAGCAACAAAAATGGGGGCTCTTTAAAGTATCCTACACCAATTTCCTGTCCGGCTATCTTATAGGGATCGCTTTAGGTTTACAAGAAACCTCACCACAGTAGTTGACCTTTTTGATGGATACTTCTAATTGTAAATGCATCATCTTGTGACCAATATCCAGGTGTCAGACTGGATCTGGAAATTTTCAGAGCAGTTGTCCTGCTGGTCAGTAGATGGTGTTGTGTCACTCCACACTGAGGTTCCTCCGCTTCTGAAGTGACCAGTGGAGCCGCATACAAGTCACACCCATGTGCCCTAATGTCTGTTCCTTTCTGTCCACACCTTCAAATGTGGATCCAGACCTTCTCCCTGTTCTTTGACCAGACTCATCAAAATGTATCTACTGTGCAAGGGAAATGTCAACACAAAAGCTACTGGGTTTAAGCCATACAGGGACTGTTGCAAACAAATGTCAGTGGTGACTGCGCATTGATGAACCAGAAAGCTATATGGGAACGTAAAGCCAAACTGTAGGTCGCCAGCATAAGAAGGCTCTGCGTTGTGACTGGTTGAAGTCAAAAGGAAGGTCCCGTTCCCGAACTTGTTCTCATGACAGGCCCATGCCAAGGCTTAAGTCTTGGGTTAAATAAAAGAGTAAACAAAGATTCAAGCAGGGAACGGCCTATTCCTGCTACTGTCTAACTCCAGAAAGAGTGGGAGTGTGCCAACGTGTCTCTCGGCTCACTCCCCTTGTCAATTCGGTCTCCGTTCGCGACACACCCTGATTTTCAAAGTTTGTTAGAGATGTTCCAGAAAGTAGAAGCTATTGAGGAGGCTATGCTACAGATCTTTAGCACTTTATCGGCGTCTGCTGGCATGCCTGTAAAGTGAGACGTCTTATGGGTGTGCTTGACACATAGTTTTGACACAGCAGAACACCAACTATTCCTCTTCATGCCTAAGTAACTAATCACGCTTTAAGGACTCCTCCATGGAACGGTTCAGTCAGTTGGGCCTTGTATAGGTTTTTCCAAGGTCAGGAAAAGCATATCTCGAAGGGCAGCTGAGCTTCTGATTTCCCAGAGTTCACAGCAACAAGATATTCAAGGAATCTAAGCTTGAACCCATGCCAAGAGAGGGCAGTTCCCAGTGGAGGTTTTTGTTTCTAGCAATTTATCTGTTTCTCCTTGATTTCCAGATGATGCACCACTTACTGGCTTAAGAGTGCGCATATTTATCTTAATTTGCAGGCACAGGTAGGAAGCCCGAGTCATCCAACATTCTTTGATTCAAATTTAAGGTCTAATATTAGTGGAAAAGGTTTTGCCTTCCTTCACTCAAAGTTTTTGTAGGCTCTTGGTTTAGCTGGGTAGAAGTCCGAATAATGTTAAATAGTTAAGGTGGGGATGTATACAAGACCCTGACAGAACACGAAGAGGGAATAGTGAGGGGAGGTTCCAGTATAAAAGCAAACCTACTCTATACAAAGTCAAGTGAGGAGAAACTTCTTGTACCCAAGCAGTGGTAATATCTTTGGGGAGGGGATCCTGAAGATACTTCCTGGTTGTCAAGTCATTAGGGTTAGCAAAAATCCCAGTTTTCATTCACATTTAATAATCAAGCACGCACACGCATGACATATCAAGTATTGACACATGACTCCAGCTACAGAGAATGTTAGGACCTTTATAAGGGAGACAGGTAGGCAAGCCTGCCCACTGGACTGGTTTGTATAAATAGCAGTACCCTTGAAGTTTAATCACCGCCACCATGGCCAGTCACTCGATGTAATGGTAACGGGGGGGCAGCTGCCGTCCTTCCTGAAGTTGGGGCGCTCTTCATCTCTACTGCCTTCAAAAAAGCAAGCACAGACGATGACTCGCAACGTTAAAACGTCCATTGATCTTACAGTGTTGTTGAGCTTACAGCTGAAAAACGTTGGACTGACCAAGTTAAAAAAAAAAGATATGGGAGAGATGCACAGCTTTCCAAGCAATACCTGCACATGGCCTTCGCCCAACTGGTACCAAGCATACTTGCTACGAGATCTAACTCAATATTGTCCTGCCACCTATCATAAGATTAGCTTGGCTTACACACACTACACCAGCAAAATGATGGACTACCTGCTAGAGAGCAATACGTCTTAAAACAGAACTTACTAAGCACTGAACTTGGGTTCTGCATCTGGTACAAGCCAAACAACTTCCCAGGGTCTCAAAAATGTAAATTTGTTCCACTCCCATTAAACAAGTATTTGGCTTACTCTTGCAAATAGGTTTGCTTTAAAGTATGCACCAGTGCTTATTTTCTATGTATGTTTCAGTACTACAACAAATGATATATAAGCATTTATGTATTTAGAGTGTCGCTGGTTTGGAGTGCTCCAACAGGAGCTGCTTCCCGCCTAAACTGGAGAACTACCCAGAGTTCTCTCGTTTTTTGCATAATTTAGGCTTCACTCTGTGCCTGAAAGGGTTTTGTTTTGACTTGTACTGGGTGCTCCCTTGTGTCTGGACAAAGCTATACCTCTCCGAAGAGCTCTAATTAGAGCGAAACACTGTGACAGCGGTTGCTTTTACCCATTTCAGGTTGGCTTGAGTTGGTATTTTACCAATTCAAAGCTGTAATACTGTGCCTGGAGTGATAAATGGCTTGTCATTTTACAGCTCGACAAGAAAAGCACTGTGCTAGTCCTATGCTTAAAGACTTTGCTGTAGAAATGGCAAAAGACTTTGTCCTTTTCTATCTCGGCGTGGATGGCACTGTGCTAATCCTATGCTTAACAACTTTGATAGAAAAACAGACATTTGAGGTGAGCAGATCTAGAGTGTCGCTGGTGTTGAGAGTGCTCTAACAGGAGCTGCTTTCCGCCTAAACTGGAGAACTACCCAGATTTCTCTCCTTTTTTGCATAATTTATGCGTCACTCTATGCCTGAAAGGGTTTTGTTTTGACTATATATATATATATATATATATATATATATATATATATATATATATGGGGAACCCAAGGGGAACTGACTGAGAGGATCGTGGTAAACAGAGGGGTACGTCAAGGGTGCGTGCTGGCCCCCACCCTATTTTCTTTATTCATCAATGGGATGGTGGGCCACCTTAACAAGGAACCAGCAGATGCCCCCATACTAGCAGGGGAGAAGACACCCACCCTTCTGTTTGCCGACGATACCCTTTTAATTTCAAAGTCACCCGCCGGCCTCCAGAAACTGCTCAACAGATTTGACTTATTTTGCAAGGAACAGGGGTTAACCATCAACACTGATAAAACTAAACTGATGACCATAAATCCGTCCAAACGTTTTAGGAATAACATCTCCCTAAACAAGGTCCCTCTTGACGTGGTTGACTCGTTTGATTATCTAGGGATTAGAATTATGAAAGGTATGAAGTGGGCTGCCTACCTAGATAAGATGCTTCTAAATCACAAACGGGTGTCCGGGGCCATCATCAGGGAACAGAATCTCTCTGTGAGTAGGCCGGTTGCCCCGGCGCTTGCTATTTATGAGGGGAAAGCACTACCCTTGGCCCTTTATGGAGCAGAACTGTTGGGAATGGAGACACTCTGAGATTTAACCAAGTCTGAGAACAAATTTTTAAGATCCATTACCTCGCTCCCTGCCTCAACCCCCCTGAAACCCTTGTTTTATGACACAGGTAGAAGGAACATACAGGACATTGCCAGACTCCGTCCCTTGCTTTACTGGGTTCGCCTAAAGAGGTCCGCAGAGCTGTCCAACTATGCCAGGGCCTTCGACGAACTGTTGGCCCTTGACTCAGGGCATAGGATAAAATGGCTGGCGGACCTCAGACACCTCACTAGCCTTATCGGGCTAAGTGAGGCTTGGGCCTCCCAGACACCCCCCTCCAAGCTGGAGCTTAAACGTGCTTACTGGGAATGTGTGTCGAAACGTGATCAATCTACCCAAAAACCAGGGAAATTAACAGAGGGATTCTTTGAGCACAAAAGCACCTGCAGTCTGGAACCCTACCTTGATTTTATTCAGGTACCTAGGGATAGATCGAATAGTTTCTTACCTGTCGGTGTAGTTTTGCAGCTTGAAGATCTTTCTGGATTCACTATGCTGTGCATTATTCCGCGATCTGGTGGTTGGGTCCGGATTCGTAGTCTTTTTTCTCTCTTTTTTTTTGTAGCCCAGGTGGGCGTCGACGTCCCACCATTTGGTGCACCTTCGTGACGTCGGCACGCTTCCTGCGGAAGCTCCCACCCTTGGGCGCCATCTTCGGATTCTTTTTTCTTTCCTCCTTTGTGGTGAATCCATGGCTATGTGTATTAAAACTTTCCTTCAACGTAAACTTCTTCACGTATATTTGTCTTGTTAAAACGTTCCCATCTTACTCTATGTCCTTCCACCTTCTCCAGCCTCATCTTTCTGGCGGAGGTGGGTGGGTTCGCTAGTGAATCCAGAAAGATCTTCAAGCTGCAAAACTACACCGACAGGTAAGAAACTATTCGTTTTGCAGCGTGAATCTTTCTGGATTCACTATGCTGTGCATTGATTTCGTAGCGGTTTTGTCACTCATGTGGCGGCTGGGTGGAAGATGAGCGTTGGTTGTTAAAGATATGTTGAAGCACTCTTTGGCCCACTTGTGCTTCCTTGTTCATCTGCACATCTACGCAATAGTGTTTAGTGAAAGTGTGCACTGAAGCCCATGTTGCCGCCAGGCATATGTCTTGGATGGGCGGAATTTAGATACTACCTTGGGCATGAAATGCGGGTCTGTCCTCATCACAACCCTGTCACTGTGTATTTGTATGTACGGTTCTTGCAGCGTTAAAGCTTGTATTTCGCTCACTCTGCGTAGCGATGTTATTGCTACTAGAAAGGCTGTCTTCATTGTCAGTATTTGTAGTGACGCTTTATGGATGGGTTCAAACGGCGGCTTCATGAGTTCCGTCAGTACCACGTTCAAGTTCCATGCCGGCGGCGGCATCCTCTTGGGTGGCGCTATTCTCTTTGCTCCTTCCAAGAACCTTTTCACTACTCTGGAAGTGAAGAAACTTCTCCCCGTTTCTCCCCTTGTGTATGCCACAATCGCTGCCAGGTGAACCCTCAGCGAGGACGAGCTTAGTTTGGCTTTGATCAGGTGCGTGAGGTATCTGAGTACTGTAGACTCTCTAGTCAGTTTTTTCTCCAGGTTTTTCTTATGGCACCACTGCGTGAACCTCTTCCATTTCTCCCCATAGCACTTCCGTGTACTGGGTCTCCTTGCTTCTCTCAGCACCCGAAGTGTGCTCTCTGGTAGTTTTAGATGAGCAAACTCTAAGTCCTCAGGAGCCACGCTGACAGGCAGAGGCTTTCTGGTTCTGGGTGTAGAACTTGTCCCTCTTCCATGGAGAGAAGGTCTCTTCTTTTTGGGAACTTGTGTGCTCTGCCCTGCGCCATCTCCATAATCTGGGAGTACCAAGTCTGCCTCGCCCATTGGGGAGCCACCAGGATGAGAGTCATGTTGCTCGACCTGCACTTGTTCAGGACTCTGGGGATCAGTGGCGTCGGTGGAAAAGCGTAGGCAAATTTCTTTGACCAGCTTATCCATAGGGCATTCCCATGGGACATTGGATCTTGTTCCCTCGATGCAAAGTGTTGGCATTTTGCATTCCGGCGTGTTGCAAACAGGTCTATTGTTGGTGTGCCCCACCTCCTGAACAGGTTCTCCGTCTCTTGGTTGTTCAGTTCCCATTCGTGGGACACTGATGCTTGCCTGCTGAGCCAATCCGCTTCCACATTGTCCTTCCCTGGCAGGCATATGGCCAGCAGGTCTATCCTGAGTGGGATCGCCCATCTCCATATTTCTTGAGCCAAGCTCGACAGAGGGAATGACTGAGTCCCCCCTTGCTTGTTGATGTAAAACATCGTCGTGGTGTTGTCTGTCTGTATCAACACCTTTTTGTTGTGAAGGTGCTTTTGGAAGGCCTTGAGGGCCAGCAACACTGTTTTCAGTTCCAGGTAGTTGATGTGCTTGACCGCATCTCCTGGGTTCCACAGACCCCTCACTCTGAGCCTGTTCATGTGTGCGCCCCATCCTTTCTGGGATGCGTCTGTGGTGATGGTCACAGTTGGGTCCGGTGGCGTTAGAGGCTTCCCCATCGTTATATTCTCCTTCGTCCACCATGTCATCTCCTCCTGCACATTGTGCGTAACAACCACTAGATCTTCCCAACTTCCTTCTGCTTGTGACCATTGTTGTTGCAGCCACTCCTGTAGTGGTCTCATCTTTAGGCGAACATTGGGGACCAGGTGGATGCACGACGCCATCATCCCCAAGATCTTGCTCACCGTCCTCACTGTCAGAACTTGCCCCTTCTGGTAGTGACGTTTCTCCCTCAGCAGGCTGAGTGTTCTCTTCTCGCTGGGTGTCACTCTGCATTCGACAGTGTTGATCAGGGCTCCCAGGAAGATTTTTACTTGTTCTGGGTCCATGGAGCACTTCCTCCAGTGGATGGAGAAGCCCAGGTTCGTGAGCGTTCTTGTGACCTGTCCTGCGTGGGCTTTGCACCTCGTGTAAGAGCTTGCTTTCACGAGCCAGTCGTCCAGGTAGGGGTACACGTGTATACCCTCCCTTCGCAGGTGTGCGGCCACCGCCGCGAGGCATTTGGTAAAGACCCTTGGTGCTGACTTGAGCCCGAAAGCCAGGGTCATGAACTGATAGTGGTCTTTGTTCACCTTGAATCTTAACAAGTGTTTGTGTTTCCTGTTCATGGGGATGTGCAGGTATGCGTCTTTTAGGTCTATTGTGGACAAGTAGTCCCCGGGCCTTATTTGTGGGATGACCTCTTGCAGGGAAGTCATCTTGAACTTTTGAGTTTTTACGTAGGTGTTCAGGAAGCGTAGGCCCAGGATGGGTCTTAGGCTTTCGTCCGCCTTTGGTACTAGGAAGTAGTTTGAGTACACTCCCTTGTTCCGTTCTCTTTGCGGGACTGGCTCTATGGCCTCTTTGAGGAGCAGTTCTTGAGCTTCCTCCTGGAGCAGGTGCAGTTCTCTGCCCTTGTGACCCCTTCTCTTTGGCCTCCTGCTTGGTGGGTATCTTTCCAACTCTATGCAGTATCCGTGTTGTATAATGTTTAGTATCCACTTGTCTGTGGTTATTTTTCTCCACTCGTGTAGGAAAAATCTCAACCTTCCTCCTACTGGTGTTGTGTGTTCTCTTGAGCCGTGTCCGTGTGAGCCTCTCCTTAGCTGTAGGTGCTCTCCCCCCGGAGGCTTTGGGTGGGTGAGCGCCTCCCTCTTCGTGGAGTCATTTTTGGGGGGGTTGATCACCACCTCTCCGTCTTTGGCCCCGTCCGTTTCCTCTCCCTCGAAAGGACTGGCCCCTATTCTGGGAGCTCCAATTCTGTCTCTGTTGACCCTGTTGCCATTGGTTGTCCCCTTGTTGACCATGGTGGTGCGACTGATGCGAATGTGATTGCTGGTTTCCACCTCTACCATTTGGTCTCCTCGTGGGGGTGCCTCTCCGCATCCCCCTGAATTGTAGGGCTCCCATTGATTTGGCTGTCTCATTGTCTTTCTTCAGCTGGGCCAGTTTGTCATCCACCGCTGTTCCGAACAGCGTCTCCCCATTGAAGGGGGTGTTCAGGATGTTGTTCTGTACTTCAGCCTTGAAACCTGATATTCTGAGCCAGGCCTGCCTTCTCTCAGTGATACCTATGGCCATCAGTCTGCTTGATGTTTCTGCCCCGTCTAGGGCCGTCTTCAGGCATGCGTTTGCTATGTCCTTTCCCCCCTCGACGAGGTGGGCTGCCCTCTGCCTGTACTCCTCAGGCATGTGTTTCAGCAACTGGCTCATCTCATCCCAGTGCTGGTATTGGTGTCTATTCAGGAGTGCGTTGGAGTTTGCCATCCTCCAATGCATGGCCGCATTCCTTTCTATTTTCCTTCCAGTGAGGTCCATCCTCCTGCTTTCCTTATCAGGTGGTGGACCAGATGTGGTTGGCACGTTGGCCCTTCTCCTGGCAGTTGCCGCGATAATAGAGTCCGCTGCCACGGTGCCCTGGATATAAGGGGGGTCCCCGGAGGAGAACTTGTATTTCTTCTCCGTCCTCGGGGTCACCGACCTGCATGTAGCCGGTTCCTTGAAGGCTTCAGCTCCTTGTGCAGTGACGCTCTTCAGCATGGGCAGGAAACTGCTTTTTGTCTGTGAGGGGAGCAATGTTTCCAGCAGGAAGTCTGCCTTTGTCTGTTCCTCCTCCAACTTTACATTGTAGACGGTTGCAGCCTTCTTGACGACTTCATAGTAAGCCCCGATGTCATCTGGCGGCGAAGGCCTCGACGGATACGTCTCCACAGGTTCCTCGGGGTTATCGGCCTCGAGATCCTGCCATTCTTCGTCTAAGGACGCCGAGCATTCTGAGTAGTAGCTCTCGCGGAGGTAATCTCCCTCCGAGCGGTAGAAGTCCTCCTCTTCCCCTTCATCTGTGGGGTCTGGAGTTTTCGGCGGCTCTTCGGCCTCGAAGTCCTCCTGCAACTCTACCTCTTCGGCTGGCGCTGCGGTGCTCGAGGCGGCAGTCGCGGTCTTCGAGGGAATCGAGTAGTTCTTCATTTTTTCGTCGAAGTCTCTCTTCCTCTGGAGCATACTCTCCATTTTGGCCTCGAGCCTTTTTCTCTTTTTCTCCATCTGTGCCGCCTGCTCGGCGTCGAGCTTCTCGGCCGGTCTCTTCGACGGCGCCTTCGACGTGGAGGCCATTTTGAGCGTCTTCTCGCTCGCGGGTCCCTTCTCGAGGGCCTGCTTCGACGACCTATGCTTTTCGCTGGTCTTCGCCATCTGGGAGTCCTTTTCGAAGGATCCGCTGGGCTTTTCGGAGGATGCAACTTCGGACGTCGAAAATTTCGTCGCCGGTGCTCCTTTCGAGGACTTAGCCTCTGTTTTTCGGGATTCTCCCTCAGGCTTTCTAGGCCCTGTCTGGGTTTTCGGGGTCGTAGACTCTCCTACCTTTTTTGAAGGTCTCACATCGGTCTCTACGACCGTGAAGTCATCTGGTCCCTCGGCGATGTTCTCCTCTTCCTCGGAGGAGGCGCCCAGGTCGTAAAGCGTCGGCGTGGTCCCTTTCCCTTGCATCGTCTGGTGGGCCACCCTCTGTCTCTCTCGAACTCTCAAAGTCTTCGGCGTGAAGACTGAACAGGCGTTGCAATCCTCGCTGGAGTGGTCGACCGGCAGGCAGAGGTTGCAGACTGGATGCTGGTCCTTCTGCGCGTACTTGTGGTGGCAATTACGGCAGAACTTGAATGGAGTGTTGTCCATGTGCTCGGTCAGGGGGTCCCCTGCCCGCTCCTTCTCCTTGGCTGTCGAAAACCTCGATGTTTCCTTCCTCCTTCTCCGTTCTAGTTCTAGGAGGTCTTCTTCTCCGACCTTCCTCGGTCCTTTTTCTTCCAAAAACTCGTGTATTTCCTTCTTTTCTCCTGAAACTTCTCCGGAGCTTCATGCGACGATCCAGACCCAACAGCGGAAAAAAGAATCTGAAGATGGCGCCCAAGGGTGGGAGCTTCCGCAGGAAGCGTGCCGACGTCACGAAGGTGCACCAAATGGTGGGACGTCGACGCCCACCTGGGCTACAAAAAAAAAAAAAAAAAAAGAGAAAAAAAGACTACGAATCCGGACCCAACCACCAGATCGCGGAATAATGCACAGCATAGTGAATCCAGAAAGATTCACGCTGCAAAACCCTGTATATCCAGATGAGATTTGGAACCCTGCAAGTTAACACCTTTACTTCACAATGGAAAGGTCCTAATCATGTCCCGGAACCCTGCCCTAGTTGTGGCCACCCTGAGGAGTCTATTGCCCATCTGTTCCTGGCATGCCCGGCATACAAAAACGCACAGAAAAGTGGCTCAAACCAGCATGCAGGGCACTGGGATTTATGAGCCATATTGCGGCCCTGCGTATCCTGAAAACTGATACCTCCTCTTTGACAATTGTTTGTGGTGTGGCCAAATTCCTGGGGCGTGCCTTGTTAATCAGACAAAAGTACCGTGACAATTGTAAGGCAATCACAACTGCCTAGGACAAGGAACTTTCATTTTGGTCCGGTGTATTTACCGCAAGTCTGGGAACAACATGGTTCGTAACCTTCCTTTCTTCCGTAATGGAAATCTCGGACCTACGGACTTACTACTATTTTAAAGACATGATGTGATATTTAAATTTTTTTTTTTTTTAAATCTGTTTTACTTTTATGACATTTTACTATTCGTGCTGAATTTCTAACTGGCTTTTAAAAATTTGCCTTATAACTTTTCTTATTCTGTAAAATGCTTTTATGATAAATCTTTTATCGAATACAGCCTAACTATATATATATATATATATATATATATATATATATATATATATATATATATATATATATATATACACATACACATTCATAAACAAACCAAGGTTACAGTGACGTTATAGTTAGGGTCAGATTTTACTCATACAAAACCAGAGAAATTCAGCTGTTATAGTTATCCGAGTTAACTATAAATCGTGCCCCCGAAATGCACTTGATATGGTTAGTGACATCACTGATGACATCTCAAATGACATCACTGATGACATCAGTGATGACATCATGCAGTGGCTGTTTTTAAAACGTTTATGCATGTTAAATATATATATATATATATATATATATATATATACTAAGGTGTATTGGTGAATCAGTAGGTGTATGAGTCTCTATATGGATGACTCAGTGGGTGCATGACTGACTGTATAAGTGAGTGATTAGGTGTCTCAGTGAATGTATAGGTGAATGACTGGTTGTGTAAATGAGTATCTGTCTGTCAGTTGATGTCCAAGTGGGTGTATGAGTGTGACTACTTAATTGGCTATATGGGTGGTAGATGTAGTCAGGCAATCACTCAATGGTTTTCTGGGTGTGTGTGAGAGTAGGTATGCGACTGCCTGCATGAATGAGTGGATGAGTCAGTGGCTGCATGGGTTACTGTGTGCATGTCTAAGAAGCCGTATGGGTGAGTGAGGGCGTTTGGCTGTGTCGAGGATTGAGTGCATGTGTCAGTATGGGTGAGTAACTGGGTATGTGAAAGGCAGTATAGGTGAGTGAGGGGTATATGAGTGACTGTATGCATGAGTGAGTGAATATGAGAGTGACTATATGGATGAATGCCTGCTTCTGTCACCAACTGTATAGGTAAGTGAGTACGGGTTACTATTTGTATGAGAAAATGGGTGTGTGTGTGTGTAACTGTTTGGGTAAGTGGCTGTGTGATTGACTATATGGGTGAATGTCTAGGTGTGGGAGTATTTCTTTGGCTGACTCACTCAGTGTGTGTGCGCCTGTATGGGTCTATGAGTGGATATGTCAACGGCTGTATTAGTGAGTGGGCGTGTGTATGAGTGGCAGTATAGGTGAGCAAGTGGATGTGTGTGCATATCTACGAATCAGTACTGGTATGGCTCTGTGAACGTGTTTGTGAATGGCTGTGTGAGAGTGGAGTGAGTGTATAAAAGATTCCATAGGGGTGTGAGCGAGTGCATCAGAGATGCTGTGGATGCGGTCACTTGAGATGTCATCAGTGAGATCACTGACCATGTCATGAGTGATGTAATATGCGAGGTCATAAGCAGTGCACTGCGGGGGCGCAAGTTATAATTAACTTCAGTAACTATAATGGCTGAATGTCTCTGGTTTTATATGAGTAAAATCGGGCCCCAACTAGAACGTCCCAGTAACTTATAGTTTTTAGTGAATTTCTAAGGTTTTTTTTTTTAACTAGCAAATCACGTTTGCAGGGTGGTGGAGAAAGGGGGCTGGGCCTGCGACCAGCTCTCAGGAATTTCGCTATGTAGGGCTTACAGGAGGTACCAGGAGGACTTCTTGGCCCACAAAGTACCTCTGGAACCAAGGGGACTTCATCCCCAAACTAGTAGTACGCCCGGAGGCATGTTTGCAGAGTGGTGAAGACAGGGGACGTGGCCTCTGACAACTTGACAGCAATCCTGCTGTGTGGGACTTACTGGAGGTAACAGGAGAGGCACTTTCCCCAAGGACATCCTAATGGGCCAACTACCCCATCTATTATAACTCCAGTAAGTTCCAAACAGCAGGATTGCTGAGATCGGATTGCAGACCACGCCCCCTTTCTTCCTCACTCTGCAAACGTACCTCCTTGCCCACTACTACTAGGGGGATGAACTCTCCTTGGCTATTGAGGGCCCTTGAAAGCTAACTACCCCTCCTGTTACCTCCAGCAAGTCC
The DNA here is from genome assembly GCF_964263255.1 of Lissotriton vulgaris. Lineage (NCBI taxonomy): Eukaryota > Metazoa > Chordata > Amphibia > Caudata > Salamandridae > Lissotriton > Lissotriton vulgaris. The sequence continues at coordinate 542,781 of NW_028240613.1, read as the reverse complement.
AACAGTGGGTTTGCGGAGAAATTTTCGGCGACCACGCCCTCTTCGTCCTCCACTCTGCAAACGTGCCTCTTGGCACACTACTACTTGGGGGATGAAGTCCAATTGGCACTTGAAGGACACCTGGCCCTCCTGTTCACTTCAGTAAGCTCCACACAGCTGGATTGCTGAGAGGTGGTCAGAGGCCACGCACCCTTTCTCCACCACTCTGCGAACACGCCTGCTGGCGCACTGCTACTTGAGCGGTCGAAGTCCACTTTAGTCCTGAGGACCTCAGGAGGCAATAAGACCTCATCCCCCCACCAGCAGTTCACTGAGAGAAGCGTTTGAAGAGTGGTGGAGAAAGGGGCGTAGCCTGCAACCACCTCTCAGCAATCCCACTGTGTGGGCTTAATGGATGTAACGAGTGGGCTAGTTGGCCACTAAGGACCCTCTCAGCGAAGGGGACTTCATCCCCCAACCAAGAGCGTGCCAAGAAGTTGGTTTGCAGAGAAGTGGAGAAAGGGAGGGTGGCCTCCAGCGAAATACCGGCTTCCGCTTTTTTATTTTAGGAAGGGGGGCTGTGTGGCCCCATTCCTTCCTTGAGCCTTTTGGGCCCCGGGAACCCCATTCCCCAGGGCCTGAGCCATTCTTCTCGCTTTTTATTAAATGAAACAGTGCCTCCCCTCCTCGAGGCCGATTTCGGCCCCGGGGATACCATCCCACGGGGCCAAGCCATTTTTTTCTTTCTTTTATTCATTTCAAGGGAGGAGGGCCAAGTGGCACCTTTACGGACCATTTTCAGCCCCATGTACCCCAGGGCCAGGACCTTTTTTTGTTTTTTAAAAATGTTCTTTTAAGGGAGGAGGGCTGCACAGACCCCCCCCTCCCCAGGCCGATTTCAGCCCCGAGGACCCAATACACCGGAGCATGGCCTCTCGTTGGGGACCACAGGGGGAGCAAGAAGGCCCCCGCGGGTTCCGGCATTGCTTTTTACACCCAAGGAGCTGATAACATGCAGCTCCCAAGGTGTAAAAAGCAAAGTGTGCCTGCTTTGAACAAGTCAGTGCAAAATTCTCTTGCTTGTTCAAAGCGGAGTACACTTGTTCGCTATGGGATGGAGGAAGCACTGCTCCAGCCATCCCATAGCAAACTGGAATGTCCCAGGGGTGGGCACTCCTGGACATTGCTGGAGCCGGCCCCGTAGGGGTGGCGCTCCCTAGGGTCATTTACGGCTACAGGAGGGGAGCCATGCAGCCCCCCTTCCCCATTGAAAATAGCCCCGGGGAGTTGGTGTGACCAGGGGCTGCGTGTGGGCGAGGGGGGCGGAGCCCCCGTGTATCTTATTTGAATATAGCCCCAGGAAGGTGGCAGTTCCTGGGGCTGTGAGGGGCGCGCGGTCCCACCAGCATTACAATCAATTAGTTCCAGGGAGGTGGTGGTCCCCAGGGCTGTGTGGGGGGATGGAGTCCCACCCATGCATTATAATTGAAAAAAGCCCCGGGGAGGTGGCGGACCCCGGGGCTGGGGGGCCACGTGCCACCCCAGACTTCAAACTATTAGCCCCAGGGAGGTGGTGGTCCACGGGGGCCCTTGCAAGCCCACACATTTTTATTTTTTATTGCCTCTGGCCCACGTGGGGGCCTCAAGTAAACAAAGCGCAGGAGAATGCATATTGGTTTTTAAAAAATGTTTGCCAGGATTCGCAGGCTATTAATAATGTTGCATCCATGAAACAGTACCAAGGGCTCCTTTTGGGATTGGTGATGGGTGTAAAATTATTATTTTTTTTAATTAAAGGCGGACCTGCTGGCGTTTTGTAGCTTTACACCTGAGGGCAGAAGTGTACATAGTTCACCATAGTGAAGTGGTGCAGTGTAAACATCACCCACCCTTTAAACGTCGCAGTTAACAGATACATGACGTGAACATGCTCTTAGCACATGTTTCTTATGCGGTTTAATGAATAAAAGTAAGTGCTGCACTTGACATCTTTATTAAGCAGCGCATTCACTGAAGGATTAGAGAAATTCACTCATATTATGTGTTTTACCCTAATTGATTGAGATATTATTTGAAGTCTTTAGAAATGAATAAACCATTTTTACTTAGTAGATAATTTACTTACTATAAAGATGAAATAGGACTTTCATAATGTGCCTTAATACCTTGAATAACATTTATTGATTAGCAAACTAAATAGAAACCTTCCTCATATATGCAGAATGTGATTTCACTTAAAAACAAAAAGTTATGTAATGATTGCATTAATATTTCATATATTTGATATAGATGTCGTTTTTAGAGCCATACTTACAATTGATTATATTAAAGATTAGCTGAACGTTACATGTAATGTGAATCTAATGCACTGGTAACTATATTCATTTGTGTTTAAATGTGCACATGCCTATTGAACATCCAGCACCGAGGTAAAACTGTAATTGTCTTCCACAGGCTTGTATTTCGCCATGCTGAATAAATGTTGTTTTCCATTTTCTGCTAACATGACATTTCTTGCAGGGATTCACATGCATTGTTAGTTGTAGAACAGATACATTATTGTACTAGTGATAGAGGAGAGAGCCTGAGAAGAAGACTTTGACGAAAGAACATGGGGAACTAGAACTACAGCTCAAAGGCCTATTCAGCAATGCTGCAAACAAACTTGTGCATGAGATGTTCTCGTGTCCAGTGTGAGACTTTCCCCCGATGTTGTAGTCTGCAACATGAGAAAATGGACGAGAACAATGAATCCCTGATGGAACATGCAAAAGGGGGAGGGTTCGCTAGAGGACTTTGTGTGTTATAATTTAGTGTTCACCCAGTTCGAGATTGAGATGCCCTTTTGATTTTGGAAGATGCAGCCCAGATCCTTTCATGTTACCTTCCCGCAGAATCCCTGGACTTTGAGAGGTTTAGACCGCTCTACCTACTTTGATTCTTGTGGGGTGTGGCCTAGGCTAACATTTGTTCTCTGACCCACACATAGACCCACACATAGAAGACTGTTGACCGAGATTCTGTGTTGCCGACACCCTCCCTACTTATTTTCCCTTGCTTGACTTTAATTTCCTTTATGGAAAAATTCGATTTTGAGACACTAGATTTTTTTCCGAACCTTCCTTGAGCAAGAAAGCTATCATAGGTAGTCTAAATTCATTCATGCATACACAAAACTTGTGACTCTTCTCTGAGCATCAAATGTGATTATCAATCTTTTGTTTCGCTGTGACTGAATTGCTTGTCTGCCTTATATTAGTCCGCCATAATATGTTCTGCAGGCTAGCACTGTCTGTGGCTATTTTGTATTTCTATAGCATGGGTTTAAGAGGCCTGTATCTGAAATAGATTTTTAATTTGTTATAAACCTTCTTAACACGAGCTACCGATTCCTGGTCCTCCTTGTGTAGCCAAATGGGCTGCACTGTTAATTGAATTTGGTTGATGCCGATGTTAACTCCCATCACCTCTCCGTCGGACAAAAAAGTTCATCGGAGGACCAATGGTAAGCAAGTGGGCCCAGAAAATGCTGTATCAGAAGCACAGCGCCAAAATGTCATGCAGCCACTTTTCCAATGTCAGCAACCTTTAAGTGTGCAGAGTGCACCAGACATACACAAACACGTCCCCATGCAGGCCACGTCAAGCTCTGTGGTGTGCGCCAGAAGCAAAAAAGAAATTTCCAAACAAGAATCCATTTTTATTTATACATTTTTACAAAACAAAAAGAGCATTTAAAAATATTGTAAAACTAAGGCAGTTCTGTGGCAGCCCTCGGCCTAGGCACATGGACACCACCTCTGGCCTTCATGCCCAAGAGGAGCACAAGGTGTCCTCCTATGTGTAATAAGTTAAATTTCTGATGCAGTCATGGGGGCTCCTCCTGACCTTGCGCTGAGACGGATGCAAAATTCCTCCATCCATCCAATCAAGGAGGCAGTGGCCATGCTGAACTCCGGGCTCCGCGAGGCATATGGCAGTAAGTCACCTTCACAACTCCAATTTTACAATTCCTAGTAAAGGAAGCACAAGAGAAGTCATTTTATTGGGATACAGATGGGTTAGCCTATAATTAGAGCTTGAGTCTACGTAGGATTAAGATGCCTTGCTTGGGATGGTGTCTGATACACAAGCCTCAGCCACACGCTCCAGGTATCACAGCACACCAAGCACATGTTCCAGCTTCACCTCGGAGCTCAACATTTCCCTTGACCTCATTTGTACACCGAATGCATCAACCAACCTTAGATCTTTCAGCATCTCTCCAGGCTTTTCCCAGACATACATACATTGGAGCTTGGTTAACATGAGGGGATATTGTTTAGTGCATAGGAGACATAAGTCGGCTGAAGCTGGGTCAGACTCTTGTCCCCAGCCCTGGAAGGCTTACATTTTGCAGCTGTTGCCTTGTCTGAAACGCCCAGACAATCTTTGCGGTCATCCTCTGGATTTTACAGGGTGCTGCCACCTATTAGGTGGCTTCATGCTATGCACAGTCATATATCTTGGTGAGAAAGAGGGCAGAGTTACAGGAACATTATTCAGAGGTTGCGTTTGTGAAGGGGTTGGTTTAGTTAAGGTGGGGAGAGACTAGTTGACTATGTTCTTTTGCTGAGGGCCACCACTAAGGGCAGCTTACATTTAGTGTGTGCTTGACAAGCGATTAACAGAACAGCTAACGCACATTATACCTAACAAAACACACCACACACCACCATAAGCCCACATTACACTGTAAGAAGATATTTTTTCAGACTGCATTATGTATACAAACACAATGTATCCCTCCCAGACTTTCCTTTTATAAATGTAGATTTTTCAAGCTTGGTGAAGGTGCAATTTAACAAAGAAAATGAGATGGATATTATTTGCAATTTCCCTTTAATTACTATTCCTCACTAGTATCAATAATACAATTTACAGTGAGCTAAGTAAAGGCAACCAAAGTGTGGAGAGAACCATTTCGCGCCTTGCAATAAGATACAAGAACACTTTCTATTGTTTCAAAGGCTTGAAATTAAATATTTTCCTTTGATCTTTTAGTGCCCTTATGATATTTCATGCTTCCTGTGGGCATTGAGAGTTACTTTTTCCAAGTTCCTGTTTTGATTTGGGACTGTGGATTCTGTTCTATTCATTTTTTGACCCTAAATGCAGCCATTGTCTTTGGAACAGACTTTCCCCGCATAGGACTGGCAGCTCATTTCCATCACTAAGGTAACGACATACTTCTTCCCACGGCTAAACAAGTGTGTAGCAGCTACTCTTTTCCTTGTGTTGCATGGTACCACTGATATTTTTAAAATAAACCGTACCACTAGTGTTTCACATTTTTGCTCTACTTGGGGGAAAAAACAGAAATCAAACAAACAATTATCAAATCAGGAGGCAGAGAATCAACTTCAGAGAGGAGAAGTCCCATAAGAAGTTGGTCATTTACCCCTTCAAGTGCCACTCATGACTGCAGTGAGAATATGGTAGGGGAGAATCTCAAAGACCATGACCTCAATGACCAAGAGCTGGTTGGCACATCCATAAGGAAAATGCTACTTACCCAGTATGCATCTGTTCTTGGCATATAGAGCTATGGAGTCATATGCTTTTGCATAGATGGCCATCTAGTGTTGAGTTTGGATATTTGCACTTTGTCTTTCTTTGTAGAAGTCTTCCCAGTCACGAGGTAGGTGACTCCTCCCTTCGGTGATAGGGAGCATGGGCATCAACTCTATTGTTAGATTGTTTTCCCACAGAGGGTGATAATGGAGTTAGTAAGAGTAGTAAGAAGAAGATGTCCATGATTGCATGCATCTAAGTAAGATGTTACTGCAACAGGTATAGATACCTGGGGAGGCGGGCAGACGCATATGACTCTACAGCTCTAAATTGCCAAGAACAGATTGATTGATATGAAAAGCTTGAATGACTTGGGAATGAAATTAGGATTGGTCCGAATAACTACTTCATTCTGATACATTTGAAAAAAAGGTTCTTCTATAGTTAATGCCTGAAGTTCACCCACTCTTCTGAGTGATGTAGTAGCCACTAGGAAAGCAACTTTCCATGTCAGAAATTGCTGTTCACATCTGTGCAGTGGCTCAAAGGGTGGACCTATTAGTCTGGTGAGAACAATGTTGAGATTCCACACTGGAACAGATGGATATCTTGGGGGAATAACTCTTTTGAGTCCCTCCATAAACGCTTTAATGACAGGTACTTTAAAAAGAGATAGATGTTGTCTATTTTGGAGATATGCAGCTATAGCAGCTAGATGTAAACGTATGGATGTGTATGCTAAATTGGAAAGTTGTAGTTGTAACATATAGCATATAATGTTTTGGACAGAAGCATCAAGCGGGTTGCTGTGGGTATTACAGTAAATTACAAACAGCTTCCACTTTGCTGCATAGCAGGCTCTTGTGGTAGGACGTCTAGCTTCCTTGATAATATTCATACAGTCTGGCGGTAGATTAAGATAGCCAAACTCTAGGACTTCAGGTGCCAGATCGAGGTGACAGTGGTCTGGGTGTCTTATGTCTCCATGGCTCTGTGTGAGGAGATTGGGTGTAAGACGTAGTTTTTAAAAGAGGAAAAACAGAGTTCCAATAGGGTTGTGAACCATGGTTGATGTGCCCATCCGCGAGCAACTAGGATTAGTGTCGGGGATGCTTGTTTGAGTTTCCGAACCACTAATGGAATGAGCGGGAGAGGCAGAAAACTATAAGCAAATATCCCTGACCAGTTCATCGATAGTGCAGTGCCTTTGGACAATGGGTGTGGATACCTGGACGCAAAGTTTGGGCATTTTGCGTTTAGGTGTGTGGCGAACAGGTCTATGTCTGGGAAGCCCCACATTTGAAAGAATGGGAGGAGAACTTGAGGATGTAGTTCCCATTGGTGGATTTGCTGCGTCTGACAACTTAGCAGATCTCCCATCTGATTGTCTACTCCTGGGAGGTGTTCGGCTAGGAGATAGGTTTTGTGATGAATGGCCTATCTCCAGATGTCCGGTGCTAGGTGGGTCATTTGGAGGGAGTGTGTCCCCACCCTGTTCTTGAATGTAGTACATGGCTGTCATGTTGTCTGTACAAATTAGTACAGTCTTGCATACTATCTGATCTTGAAATACTTTTCTAGAGGATTTATATTAAGCGTTTTTTGTTGGGAGCTCCACATGCCTTGAATTGTGTGGGTTTGGAGATGCACTCCCCAACCGGTCAGTGATGCATCTGCTGTTAGTATTATCTGTGGAACCCAGTCACTGAAGGGCCTCCCTTTCAAAAGGTTTTGTGTGTTCCACCACTGCAGAGAGCGATGGGTGCAGCCGTCTACCAACACTAGATCTGTTAACCGACCTCGAGCCTGCTTCCACTGACGTGCTAAGCATTCCTGTAGAAAACGCATCTGGAGTCTTGCCTAGGGAACTATGAAAATGCAAGACTCCATCATTCCCAGTAACTGCATGAACACTCGAGCTGGTAAGGAGTGTTGAGGCTGAAACTGAGACATTAGGTTTTGAATATTTCTGATTCTGGCTTGAGTTGGGTATGCTAGAGCTCTTTGTGTGTCTATAGTAGCTCCTAGATAGTCTTCAGACATGGATGGTTGGAGATGGGATTTGGTCTGATTTACTGTAAATCCTAGTTGGTGAAGGAGTTGCACAGTCTTTTGTGTATGACGCAGACAGCTGTTGTGCGAAATGGCCTTTATGGGCCAATCATCTAATTATGGGAAGAGGTGAACCTGTAGTCTTCTCAGGTGGGCTGCGACTACTGCCAAACATTTTGTTAAAACCCTGGGAGCAGTTCTCACTCCGAAGGGAAGGACTTTGAATTGAGGTATTTGGTAATTGAGGTATTTGCCGTGCGCAGGGTCTAAGGCAGGGGTCTTCAAACTGTGGGGCGCGACCCCCAGGGGGGTCGTGGAACGATGCAAAGGGGGTCGCGCCTTCACAGTGTCACTTCTGCCTCCAGGGCTTCAGCCCCCCTCCTCCCCCATCCTGTGTCTCAGCCCGGGCTGCTGCAGAGCAGCTCGCGCTCCTGGGGCCTCGGCTGGGCAGTGTCTGGAGTCTTATCTCCAGCCCGAGTTTTCACAGGTCTTTAAAGACTATTAGCATATTTACATGCCTTTGTTAACCGATTACCAAAGATTCGTTTTTTATGGTTCCAGTACCCCCTGGGCCCCCACTCTGCCTATTTCTTACATTTGTATTTTTACACTTACTGCTGTAGTGTGAGAATGCATTTAATGTAAAGAAATGTAAAGTTGGGTTGCCAAAAGAAACATGCCTGCTATGTGTTGTTTAAAGATCCTGCAGAGGCCTACTCTTGACACTAAATTGAGTTATAAATAAAAAAGTATGTATTATATAGGCATGTGACTTTTCTGTCTTTATTCTCCTTAATTATTAGTCATGGGTCATTAAGGCACCCTTAGAACTCAGTTAAAAGTGCTTTCTATTTATATTTGCTGTTCTTAGTATTCACAGATAAGTGCAAAAAATACAGCTGTAGGTGACTGCTTATTTCTGGGCCATCAAAATAATGAGCTGGTAACCCTAATCATTAGACTGGAAGTTTGTTGCAGGATCAGCACATTATTTATTTCCTCCACCCTCGAACCCTGATTAATGCCATTATAGCAATAATTTAACTTATATCTGAAACCCTACGCTTCAAGTTTTTGGGAATGCACCCTGCTTTCAGACTACTCACTTCTCATTCTCGCCTTCACTTTCACGTTCACCCTGCAATTCCAGCGATCACAATGCACTCACACTGATCACAATGCACTCACACTGATCACAATGCACTCACACTGATCACAATGCACTCACACTGATCACAATGCACTCACACTGATCACAATGCACTCACACTGATCACAATGCACTCACACTGATCACAATGCACTCACACTGATCACAATGCACTCACACTGATCACCATGCACTCACACTGATCACCACTCACTCACACTGATCACACTCACTCACACTGATCACACTCACTCACACTGATCACAATGCACTCGCACTGATCACAATGCACTCGCACTGATCACAATGCACTCGCACTGATCACAATGCACTCGCACTGATCACAATGCACTCACACTGATCACAATGCACTCACAACATTCACCCACTCACCCTGCACTCACAGTGATCATAATGTACTCACAGTGATCACAATGTACTCACAGTGATCACAATGCACTCACACTGATCACAATGCACTCACACTGATCACAATGCACTCACACTGATCACAATGCACTCACACTGATCACAATGCACTCACACTGATCACAATGCACTCACACTGATCACCATGCACTCACACTGATCACCATGCACTCACAACATTCACCCACTCACCCTGCACTCACAGTGATCACAATGCACTCACACTGATCACAATGCACTCACACTGATCACAATGCACTCACACTGATCACAATGCACTCACACTGATCACAATGCACTCACTGATCACCATGCACTCACATTCACCCACTCACCCTGCACTCACAGTGATCACAATGCACTCACAGTGATCACAATGCACTCGCACTGATCACAATGCACTCACACTGATCACAATGCACTCACACTGATCACAATGCACTCACACTGATCACAATGCACTCGCACTGATCACAATGCACTCACACCGATCACAATGCACTCACACCGATCACAATGCACTCACACTGATCACCATGCACTCACAACATTCACCCACTCACCCTGCACTCACAGTGATCATAATGTACTCACAGTGATCACAATGCACTCACAGTGATCACAATGCACTCAGTGATCACAATGCACTCACAGTGATCACCATGCACTCACACTGATCACCATGCACTCACACTGATCACCATGCACTCACAACATTCACCCACTCACCCTGCACTCACACTGATCACAATGCACTCACACTGATCACAATGCACTCACACTGATCACCATGCACTCACATTCACCCACTCACCCTGCACTCACAGTGATCACAATGCACTCACAGTGATCACAATGCACTCACACTGATCACAATGCACTCACACTGATCACAATGCACTCACACTGATCACAATGCACTCACACTGATCACCATGCACTCACACTGATCACCATGCACTCACACTGATCACCATGCACTCACACTGATCACCATGCACTCACATTCACCCACTCACCCTGCACTCACACTGATCACAATGCACTCACACTGATCACAATGCACTCACACTGATCACCATGCACTCACATTCACCCACTCACCCTGCACTCACAGTGATCACAATGCACTCACACTGATCCCCATGCCCTCACAGCAATCACCATGCCCTCACAGCAATCACCATGCACTCACAGCAATCACCATGCACTTGCACCAATCACCATGCACTTGCACCAATCACCATGCACTTGCACCAATCACCATGCACTCACACTGATCATCATGCACTCACCCTTGCTGCTCCCGGCCATGGCCAGGTGAGCTTCTAATGTGGTAGCGCGTATCCCTGCGGATTGGGAGGCCCTTCACAGAGGTTGACTAGACATCTTTCTGATGTTAATTGCTGTATTTTGGTTATTAACTGATACTGATGGGGTGAAATCTTTCCTCAGCATTATTGTGTTTAAAAAAATTCTAAATAATAAAGCAATGCTACCCCAAAATGGCAGCATCACAGAACATTATTTACATTTTCTGCTCACACAATTTAGTCAAGCCTGTCACATAATTTGGTCCTCACCTTCCTCATAAGCTAGAGGTTTAGAAAGGTTTGTCAGGAGGGGGTCCTTACGCTTGAAAATGTTGACAGGGGGGTCTCGGCATCCAAAAGTTTGAAGACCTCTGGTCTAAGGGAATATGAAAGTAAGCGTCCTTTAAATTCAGAGTGGATAAAAAGTCACCTTGCTGAAGGAGAGGAAGCACCTGTTGGAGTATTACCATATGAAAATGTTCCGACTGAATGTATAGATTTAGTTCTCCGAGGTCCAATATAGGCCTGAGAGAGCCGTCCTTTTTGGGAATTAGTAAGTAGAGGGAGTCCACTCCTGTTCCTTGGTATTGTAAAGGGACTGGTTCTATTACCTCCTTTTGCAACAGAGAAAGAACTTCTTGCTTTAAGAAGAGTGAGATGTTCTTGTGACATGAGGTGCGACCTTGGAGGAATATTCGGTGGAGTGCTTGTAAGCTCCAGGCAATAACCAGATTGGATAATTTGTAGAACCAATTTGTCTGATTTAATCGTATTCCAAATGGGTAGAACCCTGAAATCCTTAGCCAAGCAGGTCTACAGAGTAGTACACTAGTGTTTACTGCCAAAGCTGCTGTATCTGCCTGATCTAACACACCTGATAGAGGTATTAGTTATTAATTTGCCTTCTTAAATAGTCACAGGCTTTAGTCTTACGCTTATCCAGAAGGAATTCAATGAGCTATTCGAGTTCCTCATAATGAGCTCTATCATATCTTGCCAACAATGCTTGGGCATTGGCAATGCACCAATTATTAGCCGCTTGTGAGGCTATCCTTTTTCCCGAAGCATCTACTAATTTGGACTTCTTATCAGGAGGATGGGCAGCCCCTGTTTGAGAGTTCGCTCTCTTACGAGCATTGGAAACGACCAGAGAGTCTAAGGGTAACTGGCCTTTGAAATACACAGGGTCATTAGGTGCAGTCTGTATTTCTTCTCTACCATGGGAGTGATGATCCTAGTTCTCACAGGGTCTTTAAAGATATCCTCAGTGTGTTTGAGCATTGCCTTTAACATTGGTAATGTTTGTGTAGCCCTTTGATATGAACTCAGTGTCTTCAACAAATAAATCCTCCTCTAACCTCTCCTTGTGAAGCTCTACCCATTATACTGTGTGGCCCTATCAAGGTGCTCAGTGTACTCAATGTATCATCTGGAGGTGAAGGCCTGAATGGATACAAGTCGGGGTCATTATCAGGTTAAGGGACATTATAATGATCCCATGGATCATGGTGCATCCTGTGGTGCATAGTGATCTATATCCACATCCCCTGTATCCTTTGGTTCAGGTAATGGTGATGTAGAGGAATATGTAGGTGTAAAAAGCAATTCTTCATGAATGGGTGAAGAAGGTGAAATATAAGGAAAAGGGTTAGTGGCCACATTTTTCTTCTTTAAAAGAATGTGGTAGTCCTCTGGTAAGCCTATTTTCAGGAAGTTTGGCATGAATATGACCTGTTTCGGGATGAATAACAATTTCCTTTTGTTTCGGATACGGTGGATTTTCTATCTGAGGCTCTTTATTTGCTGTACTTTCTTTAGATGCCGGTTTTGGTGTCAAAAGTTTCGGCTCTGAAGATTTAGGTTTACACAACGGTGGCACAGAAACCAGAAGGTGTTTCGCTTTCGACGCTAAAGGTTTCGGGTCGGCACCGGCGTGGGCACGGGTAGAGCTCGAACCGGAAGACTGTTTAGGTTTTGGCGCCAAGCCCGAAGGCAGGGTGGTCGAAACCTTTTCTCAGTGCAGACCTTGGCCCGAAGGCAGAAGAGGGACCGGAGCCTTTTTCTTATAAAGGAGATGGTATGGGAAAGAAGTCTTTACTCCTGAACCTTTGTCCCGGTGTCAGGTCTTCGGAGTCCGTGTCGGATATTGAGATGTGCTCCTCCTCCATTTCTGCTTCCTGCACTTGCAATTCTTCGTGTTTGGACTCTTCTCCGAGGAGGTCAGACGCAGAGCCGCTTTGATGGTACATTTCGTGACGTAGAGCCAGCCGATCACGTAGGTTTTTCTTCGACTGAAACGACTGACACGTTTTGCAGCCTTTCTCGTCGTGTTCCAGGGATAGGCAAATGTTGCACACTTTGTGCAAGTCGGTGTGCGGGAACTTAGCGTGACACCCTGGGCATAACTTGAATGGAATCCGTTCCATCAGCTGCTACTGATCCCGCTGCGGGTATGCCCAACGGCCTTACACGAATGTTCCGTTCTAAGGTTTTCTAGAGCAAGCGATACGTGGAGAATGGGAAACGCGATCAATACACAATACCGTCTAGGGTAGTGGATTGTGCGAAGGGGGCCTGAAGAAACGGTCCCTAACCGGAAGGGCAGCCATTCACATCTAAACAAGTTGGCAGAAACAAACAACCTAGCAATGGAGTCGATGCCCATGCGCACTATCACCGAAAAGAGGAGTCACCTACCTCATGACTGGAAAGACTTCTTTGAAGAAAAACAAAGTGCAAACAGACCCAACACTAGATAGCGATCTATGCAAAAGCATATGATCTACATCTCATATGCCTCGAAGGTGTTTCATGACCATGTCTAGCTCCATTAAAATGTTTGTCTCAGAGGCATACACCTCTTGTACGAGATTCACATTCTTGTGTTCTATAGCAAATGGTCACTGGCTAATCATGTAGCCCAAGAATCCAACTACCTTTCTGGTGATGCCATTACTTTTAGCATACAAGCTATCCCCTATTTTCATCAACCTGTGGGTACCCCCCCCCCCCACCTAGTTGCGGGAACAGAATCTGCTTGTATGGTAGTTTGTTCAGAACTTGCCAGTCATGTAACTTGCATGACGCAACCCATATGCGCAACACACCCTTCACCTGTGCCAGTTTGCACTCACCAGTTGCCTTCTGTAAAAAAGAGGCTATTTGTTTTACTTCAGGCAGAGGAGCTGGAGAAGGGGTGATAGCAAAAGGAAATAATCCCCATAGGCAACAGTCACGGTAAAGATGCATCCTTTGCAAGGCATAGTAATGCACACGTTTATGCAGAAGTTATTCATCTAGCTCTACTGGCTTAAGCACCTGCTGAGATTGCAATATTAGCACACAAATAAAGGAATAATTCATTAGAATGCAAAGGCCTGGTTCGCTCAAGGTACAATTGTAGTATCCTCCAGGTGTAGGGGTTGCTGGCATTCACCACTTCCACAGGTAGGTCACTGAGCGGTTGCCACTCAATCTCCACACATGAAAGTGTAGGCAATAGAGATTCAGGTGCTGAACCCAGCCTTGTTGGCACAGAAGGCCTTCCTAAAGAGACAGGTGGATAGCAGGGCTAATGTCCAGACTTAGCAGCTTGAAATACCAGACTCTCAAAGCCAAGTCAGAATAAGCTGGCCCAGTCCCTCTTGATGTTCTTCAGAACAGCATCAAAGACTGGAATTCCACAGAAGGCAGAATGAGTCCCCCACGTAGCACGAAAGGCTTCTGATTGGGTGTTTGCAGTAGTGAAAAGATCTCCCTAGGCCCACACTACTGTTTTGAATTGCCTCCTGGTGCAGATGCCGTCTGTGGTATCTGCTGAATTCACCCACCCAAACATTCAGGAAGCCTGCTAGGTGGTTGACAGTCAGGGAAATCGCCTGAAGGTCCACCCAGCGCCAGAGTCACATCGCTTCCAGGCACAACACAGAAGAACCCAACTCACCTTACTGCTTGCATAACATGTGGCAGTCATGCTGTCCACCAGAACCTGAACAGGTGTGTCCTTGATGGAGGCAGGATAGCCTTGAGCGCCATTTAAATAGCATGCAGCTCTAGAAGATGTATGTGGTGCCGCTGCCTCATTGAAGACAAAAAGCCCCGCGATCTCCACCCTATCCAGGCATGATGCGTCCATCACCAATGTGAGCTTTGGATGAAGCAGGGAGAATGGTATGTTGCAGTCCAGGGTGGTGTACTTCATCCACCATTGAAGGTCCTGGGGAACAAGCCCAGTGCTGAGCCCACTGAAGGTCTAGGTTCTACTGCAGGGCCCATTTGTGCCAATGGGCAGGATGCACTAGTAGACGGCCTAAGGTAAGGAGACAAAGAAGCCTCAGAACTGTCTGTGACAGAACACACAACTAAGCCAGAATCATGAGGATCATACCCTGAATGTCCTTGAATTGCTGCTCTTTCAGTATGGCTTTCAATTCTACTTTGCCCAGAACAACCCCTTTTCAAGGGAATTCTCTGCACTGGTAAGATTTGGATTTTCAGCTTTTTGATGGCAACACCCAAGAGAAAAAGTAGAATGATGGTTGTCTGCGACTGAATAACAGCTTGCCTTCAACAGCCAGTCCTCAAGGTATGGGAATAGGTGGATCCTTGATTGCAAACATAAGCTGTGACAACAGTCATCACAGTTGTAAATGCTTGAGGGGTCGAGGTAAGATAAAAAAGCAGGAGGAGACATGCAAGTGTTCCTAACCCACAAAGAAGCGGACAAAAGACTTCTGGTACTTCAAAATAGGTATATGAACATATGCGTTCTGCAAGTCCAAGACCTCTCCAATCCCAACGATGTGTGGTAGAGAGTACCTGCTCTAGAGTCAACATCTTGAATTTGTCCGCCCGGTGTTCAAGAACTGAAGATCCAAAATTGTCCTGAGCCCTTTGTCTTCTTGGACACGAAGAAGTAAAAAGAATGCACTCGTGCACATCCTCTTCTCAGGGACTCTTTCACTCCTTTGGCCAGCAAAGACTGAACTTCTTTGGCAAAGATAGAAGCATATTCTGCTGAAATCTCTGCAAAAAGCAGAGGAACTAGAGGGGGTGTTTGACTGAAAGGGAAGAGTGTAACCTTGACAAACAACTTGCAGGACCCACTGTTCTGAGGTAACTACATGACCGCTCGGCTGGTAAGAGTGCATCCTGCCCCCTGTCTGCCGATGACGCCTGAAGTTGGAGCTTGGCTGCGGAGGAAATGGATGAATACAAGGTCTCACCCCGCTAGTGACCCCATATCCTGCCACTGCCATGTCCACTGGAGACACGAAAGGGCTGTATGGGCTGCTGAACAGGCTCATATGGCTTTATCTCGCAGAAGTCAAAAGTAACCTCAGAACGTCCGGTATTGTTGGTGGAACCAGCAGGTCAGGGATAATAAAACTAAGGAGCGGGCCATAGCATGACTATCCTTAAACTGCTCCAAAGTGAAGTCTGCCTGGTCTCCAAACAGCCTGGAACTACAAAAGAAATATCAATAAGCGATGCTTACATGTCCCCAGAATTACCTGGGGCATGCATCCGGGCATACTACCAGCAGGTGCACAGATATCTATAGGTGAATAATTATTTGTGAGGGTGAGCTTTAGTTTTTCTCCCTTTTTTGGCAACAGGACACTAATAGCGCTCAGTTTCTACCTTGTTTAAATGAAGTGTAGTTTTAGTTAAACTGTGCATCATATAACTGTTAACATAGTCAATCAGACTGGTCTCCAGTCCTACACAGTTTCTATTTTGGACATTCACACATCTACATATAGTCAATCTATGATGTATAGATTTGGGGTCCCCTTACTACTTACTTTTTTCCTAGAAGGATCTAGGGGCTTATAAAGTAACTTGAGGAGCAGTAGCTTGGATAATGTAATTAGTAAAGTCACCAATGATGTAATTTAACATGTTATGAGAGATGGAATAAGTGGGGTCAAAAGCAGGCCATGGCGGGGGACACGGTCTAGTTAGTTCACTGAACTATAACTGGTGAATTTCATTTTTTTTGTTTATAAATAGTTTTAACTCATTTCAACGTCTAACTAGAACGTCACTTTAACCACTGCCGTTATTTTTTTTTTAGTGACCAACCCAGAGCACTGATCTCTGTTATCAGGTTACTGTCTCTGCCCCCTTCTACCTGCTCACCAGTCTCCATCTTACACTCAGGAACTCAATACTGTATAGGACTATGGTGTCACCAGTGAAGTCATGAATGATGACATTTGACATTTTTTTCTGCATGTGTCACGTGATAAAAACCTTTAAAGTGCTAGTGCAAGACAAGAACTATGTTACATAGTCACACTCCGATGTATGTACATCATTGTGTTCAAAGTCAGTGATTATAAGGATCAGAATTGATGCATAAATGCTTTTAAACAATTTGCCACTATTAAAATTGCATTGATGTACATATGCATTGAATTATACAAGTGATGTCATCAATGACGTCATGAGTGCTGTAATATGTCAAGTTATAAACAGTGCAAGCCAGGGGAACAAGTTATAGTAAGCTCAGTAAACGTTATTTTTTACCTCATTTCAACATCCAACTACTATCACCTTAGCTTTTGATATATATACATACATATATACACACACACATACACACACACACTCGTACTCAAACCATCGGCTTCTTTTGCTGGCATGGCGCTCTACGAGTGGTGCGTTGCCTTGTAACCGAGCCCGGTTGCCATTTATTTACACACACTTCCCCAAAAGGAATAAATTAGGTCGCACTCGTGCAGGTATTTAATGTTCTTTAAAAATGCTATTCTCCAGCAAGAAAACAAACCTCCAACGTTTCAGTCTCAGCTGCACGATTTGTGTGCGACCTAATTTATTCCTTTTGGGGAAGTGTGTGTACATATATATATATATATACATATATTTTCTCTCCACGATCCCCGGTCAGGTTGTAAAGCTGTCGTCGGGCGGTCCGGGTTTGGATACCGAGAGTCCAAACAATTCTTTCAGCAATCTTTTCATATATCCAAAGATACTCGGACACCTTCCTTCTGTGAAAAACGATTTAATGCGGCAAACAAACAACGCGTTTCAGCGGTTAAGCCTTGATCACGTTCAAGAGCCTAAGTGCACGTAAATAATTTAAATCAAATGGTGTACACAGTTACCAACATAAACATAGGACTCACATTTAGGTGCTGTGCTTGGTAGGATAAACATTTCGGCCATTTTGGAAAGGTAAAAATATAGGTGGAAACAAATCATAACATCCGGATATTCTATATCTGCACCGAATCCTGAATCTATGATGCACATAATTCATATACCGCTAAAGTACAAATAATTGAGACGAAATATTATCAATATTATACATTTTTCTGTGTGTCACAGCTCAAATTATTCCTCCAATATAATAGATGCTCCATTAAAGCATGGTTGTCCCATTTTATAACTCATATCGTCCTCATTTCTTCATTAGTGCATATTCATAATGAGTCACTCGGAAGAAAGTATAATATTCTACTTCCATTATATTGACATTGCCACGGGTGGATATGAGTGCCCTTTTATCGCATAAATAAAAACAGGCTGACATTATGTGAATGCGGTAATTCCGCCCATGTGGGCTAGAACACAAATGTTAATGAAAGAACACGATTGCTAGTGGATACATGGTATGCATCATGGAGCTTCACCTTCCATCTGCACGGTTAATGGCCATAATATTCTACTCACTACAGCACCTATAAGAGTAAAAAATTAAAATTATTGATTTTCTGACTGGGATATTGTTACAAATATAGCTCATGCAGTTCACATTAGTGGAGATGTACCGCTAATTCCTCTGTTACATTCAAACCATAAGGAACAATGCTGTTAAATTCAATGATATACAGTGATTCCAGTTTACGTAGGGACAGTTCTTTATCACCACCCCTAATACCCAGATCAACAGAATCAATTACCACCATCCGTAATCCATTCGCATCTTGGTAGTGATGTGAATCAAAATGTCTAGCTATTGGGTACACTTTGTTGTTATTAACAATAGCTCGGCGGTGTTCTAGAATTCTTTTCTTCGCCTGGTGTTTGGTACTTCCCACGTACCATTTTTTACAGGGGCAAATCAATAGATATACACAGTGTGTCGTGTTACATGTCAGATGCTTTCTAATGGTAAACTCCCTGTTGGTGTTCGGGATAGATAGCTTTTTACAGTTGACACTGTTTTTACAGGCTTTGCATCTGTTGCAGCATTTAAACCCTATCTGTGCTTGTTTGATGTTGCTACTACACTGTGTAACATGATTGTGGCTTAGTTCATCTTTGAGTGATCTGCACTTTCGAAATGTGATTTGGGGATTGCTGCCCAAATCTGTTTTCAGATGGTCATCACTTAAGTGATGACCATCTGAAAACAGATAGGGTTTAAATGCTGCAACAGATGCAAAGCCTGTAAAAACAGTGTCAACTGTAAAAAGCTATCTATCCCGAACACCAACAGGGAGTTTACCATTAGAAAGCATCTGACATGTAACACGACACACTGTGTATATCTATTGATTTGCCCCTGTAAAAAATGGTACGTGGGAAGTACCAAACACCAGGCGAAGAAAAGAATTCTAGAACACCGCCGAGCTATTGTTAATAACAACAAAGTGTACCCAATAGCTAGACATTTTGATTCACATCACTACCAAGATGCGAATGGATTACGGATGGTGGTAATTGATTCTGTTGATCTGGGTATTAGGGGTGGTGATCAAGAACTGTCCCTACGTAAACTGGAATCACTGTATATCATTGAATTTAACAGCATTGTTCCTTATGGTTTGAATGTAACAGAGGAATTAGCGGTACATCTCCACTAATGTGAACTGCATGAGCTATATTTGTAACAATATCCCAGTCAGAAAATCACTAATTTTAATTTTTTACTCTTATAGGTGCTGTAGTGAGTAGAATATTATGGCCATTAACCGTGCAGATGGAAGGTGAAGCTCCATGATGCATACCATGTATCCACTAGCAATCGTGTTCTTTCATTAACATTTGTGTTCTAGCCCACATGGGCGGAATTACCGCATTCACATAATGATGTCAGCCTGTTTTTATTTATGCGATAAAAGGGCACTCATATCCACCGTGGCAATGTCAATATAATGGAAGTAGAATATTATACTTTCTTCCGAGTGACTCATTATGAATATGCACTAATGAAGAAATGAGGACGATATGAGTTATAAAATGGGACAACCATGCTTTAGTGGAACATCTATAATATTGGAGGAATAATTTGAGCTGTGACACGCAGAAAAATGTATAATAACATTGATATTATGACGTCTCAATTATTTGTACTTTAGCCGTATATGAATTATGTGCATCATAGATTCAGGATTCGGTGCAGATATAGAATAACCCGATGTTATGATTTGTTTCCACCTATATTTTTACCTTTCCAAAAATGGCCGAAATGTTTATCCTACCAAGCACAGCACCTAAATGTGAGTCCTATGTTTATGTTGGTAACTGTATACACCATTTGATTTAAATTGTTTACGTGCACTTAGGCTCTTGAACGTGATCAAGGCTTAACCGCTGAAACGCGTTGTTTGTTTGCCGCATTAAATCGTTTTTCACAGAAGGAAGGTGTCTGAGTATCTTTTGATATATGAAAAGATTGCTGAAAGAATATATATATATATATATATTATATATATATATATATATAAATGTACAGGGATTTATATAGCGCAAATCACCGAGCGGTTTCTAAGCGCTTGCTTAGGGAACCCGTCCTGGTATTCCCCTGTGAGATAACCCCGGCAGGGTATCCGCAAGGTGAAAGCCAGGCATCCCGCCGCGAGGGGCCGTTGTGGAGATTAAGCAAGCTATTGCCCAGAGTCGCAGAGTGTGAACCCATGAATCGAGTAGGCACCGGAGCGAGAATTGTCGAGTCCATGGACATTTTAGGACTCAAGACCCCGCCGAGCCGGGAATTGAACCCTGGTCCCGGGCTGACCTCTGCTTCCAGGTCTGCCGCCTCTAACCAGTGAGCCACACACACACTTACACACACTTATACACACTTACACACACACACACACACACACACACGCACACACGCACACACACTTCAAAATGGGTCATAGTCGCTTCCATGCTGATTGAGTATTGACAGATTCACGACTTGCACACTTTATTTAAAATGGAATTCATTCTTTGCTGCTCAAGTACTACTTTACTAAAGTCCGCAACGCATAGTACACCACGTCAACCGTCTCAAACCCACAGCTACATAAAAGACCACAACACTACACCGCAGCACATCAGAAATATATAAAAACACCCCATGACACGCTAAAAACTTGGAAAAACAGTGCGTTCATTAGCCTTACCTGTACACTCATTGCTACTTCCAAGCAGGCGAACTACTACCGCCCAGTACTGCTCACTCCAGAATCCTTGGCGCTCAGTATGTTCAGATTTTCGTACACCCCTGCAGAGTCTTCGTTAACCCTTCAAAGAAACCAGAAGATTCTTCATAATATGTATGCATTACATGGTTAATTGCCATGCTTCCATGTCACAATTACACACTTGCAAAAACCATATACACATACCTGTCAACCCTACAAATTTAGCCCCTAAATACATGTTGGGAGGGAAAAAGTTGAGGTGTCTACCACACGAGGTAAATACCATTACCACAGGATGAGTTATTTACCATGTGTGGTAAATCCATCCAATTCAGAGTTTTTAACTATAAAATTAAGCATTCGATGAGCAATATATTTTTAACAGTCCTCGTTATGAATGTTTAGCCTTTTTTCTGGGTCTCTTCCACTGATAAATTTTGACCTGCCAGAATCTGTAACAGAAAATTCTGAGGGTGCGATGATTATCACATAACATGTAATTCCATCCCTGCACAAACTTGTTGGGGCGGAGATCGGAATTAGCTCTTAACTTATAATATGGGCGTTAGGCACAGGCTCTTTCGCATCCCTTTTCTCAGATTACTTCTTTCTCTTACATTTACCCTTAAAAGCACAAAAACCTAACAGAGCTACAGTACTTGAGTGAGAAACGGAGGTGATGGAGACAGGACAAGGTCAGATAATAAATAGCTGCAAACAGGATTAGTGGGGAATTAGCATAGTGAATTTGAGTTAATTTGAGCAGTGGACATGTGAGTGTTAGTTGGATTGAAAAAGATAGTGGAGGGATAGAAGAAAGAAGGGTATAAAAAGTGTTTATTGGGAGATCATAATGGTAGGATGAGGTTCAGGATGAGTATAAAGAGAGATGGAGGAGGAAAGAATCTCTAAAAATGGATTAGGGAGATCATAGTGGTAAAACGAATGTTGGGAGGAGTAAAGGAGGGATAGGGAAGGGAAGAATTTAGCAGAGTTGTTTGGAGGTCCTAGTATTAAAATAAAGTTTGGGGTGAGCCAAGGAGGGATAGAGTAGGGAAGAGTCACGAAGGGGTTATTTGGATTGAATATCTTAAAATGCCTATTTACTTTCTGTACTTTCCACTTCTTGCCTGTCCTTGGCCTCCCCACAGCCAAAAAGAAGCTGTGCGCTAAGAATGGGACATTAGTCACCCTATGATGCCATCAGGATCCCAAAAGGTGCGTCACCTCCCTTCCACTACCCCGGTGCTTCGGAGAAACGACGCTCAAGACACGACCTAGGGTTTTGGTGAACCCTCCTCGCCAATATAGGCCGATTCAGAACACCAGGGACTCTCGCTTCGGAACAAGGCTTCGGGCGTCCACTGGGCTATCTATCCCTCATTTACTCGTTTTAGGTAATACACTAGGTGGCAGCTTTGACGAGAGAAAGTCAGAAAGACAGTTTGGTGAGTTGAAGCATCCCTCCAGTGAGGGTACCTTCATTGAAACTGAAAGTCGTCGGTACAAGTACTCTGGGGCCCCCACAGCCTGCCATCGAGGCAGGCAGTCTCGTTTCTTTGCATTATACAAACTTTTATTAGGATGGAGATGGGAGAGTTTGGCAATAAAAGTTATATTAAGCATCCTATTACAATTATAGAAAGGTGGATTAAGCAATGCCCCCAGCATGTATAGGTGGTGTTACCAGTTCTACAGCAAGGAGCAAAAATAACACCTTTCAGTTGTTGTACAAATTGCATTAAAGAATCGTTACATAAACATGGAAGTACCACACCCGCTTTCCATCAAAAATAAACTCTGCTAAATACTTTGAAACGGAACGTGTGGCCTGCTGTTAAGCGCTCTGGAACGCTGACAGAAAAGAGGAGCTGTTTAATGGGTGTGCCATCTTGGGAACAGGAGCCGGTGCCTGTGACTACAGCGTTCTGCTGCCCCCTAGTGGATAAAGTACTGGTATACTGTGGAGATTTAATGATGCCGCGCCTGTGTACGAGGGATAGCATCGATGGGTATAAATAACACTGGACACTAGGGCCACGGAAGTAGGGGTGTAGAATGATCTGTCTGCAGTGCACGCGGAGGCAGTATGCACGAGAGACCTCCATGCAGGGGCAACCGAGTTTGGGCAAACAATGGGCCGCTCCAGCTGCACTGAGTGGAATGTACTGGGCACCTAGCTACGGGGACCACAGAGGTGGCCTACAAAGTTATATATTGCAGGTATTAGATAGGTGGAAGTATTGTGGGGATACAGAAGTGGGGTGACTAGGTGAATGCATAAAGGGGGACCAAGCAGGCAAGAAGGGAAGTTTGCATACAGTAATCTGGGAGGCCTGTTGTGGGACCCGGCTAAGGCAATCAGTCCTCACTGAGGAACTTGTATACTGCCACAGTAACACACAACAGTATACTGCCACAGTAACACACAACTGTATACGGCCACAGTAACACACAAAGCGACTGTCCTGTTAGTCCTATATGTTCAAAGACGTGTAGGGTCGGACTTGCAGCTACCAAAATAAGGGTGGCCAAGCAAATACAAATGTGGCACTACATCACGGGGTCGTGACAGGACTCCAGTGCAGAGGTCTCCAAACTTTTCTATAATGAGAGCTATTTTTGATCAATGAAAATCTTTCTGAGCTAAGATCAGTCAGCTGGGCCAGACCATCTCCTGGCTAGACAGTATTGCTGCCTCTTTAATGATAAAAACCCTGTAAGGAATGTGTAAAATCCGTTCTAGATATGTGTGATTACTGCAGCTAACCACCAGATGGCTTGCTCTGGGTATGAACCCCTCCAACCCCCTGGTCAGAGCGTGCTTACAGCTTGCTCACGGCGGAGCGGATGGTATCACTATGAGCAACACGGTCTTCAAGGTAGGCCATCGAAGCGGGCAGCTGTGCATGGGCTTGAATGGAGTGCACATCAGGCATGTGGGAACCAGATCTAAGCCCCTACTGGGGCATCGCACATGGGTTGGGTGGAAACATATGGGCCAGCCCTTTCAGAAAACCGCGTCACAGCAGGTACTTGAACAGAGAAGGATAAAAAAAAAAGCTATTAAGGCCCAAACAATACATCAGTTGCCATGGCAAGGCCTTGCTGGGCTAAAGTTAAACAAAAAAGCAGCACATGTGACGACTTGGCTTGTAAAGGCTGGATGTGTTGGGAGGAATTCAAACAAGCTTCTCCCAGTGTCCTGCATAGATGGTTTTAGTAGAGGGGCGTCTGGGTGCCAAAATGACGACTGTCACCACTCACTCTCCAAGCATGGAGATGAACGTTGTGTAGACTGTTCTAGGACCCTGCCCAGCTGCTGCCAAAGGAGGTCCTCCCATGAGAGAGGAGCACCAAGAGAATCAAGACACCAGTTAGACAATCAGATAAAAGGGTCTGCCAAAAACAATCTCCGTCTTACAGTATGGAGACGGAGAGATCTGAAATTCATCCAGCTGGCCACGAAGCGAGGCACTCTAAACTGATTCTGGAGATGATCGAAATTCCCATAAAAATATAGAAAAACCCGGCTGTCGTCCACATATGTGTAGAACTCAAGGCCAGAAGATGTAATGAGCACAGCAAGATTGGTGGCATAGATATAAAAAACAGGGTTCAAAGAGCATTTTGAGACCCACAGTTGGTGCTTTTAGAGACTGCTTGGGAGCGACCATGCAGAAAAGAAGAAAACCAGCTGAAAATGGTTCCCGGTCAAAAAGGATGTTACAATATACTACTTGGAAAGCTGCGGAGAGGTCTAAAAGGATTAAGGGTGGTGGATCCACCAGCATCTACAGCATCCTGTCAGTGTTGGTTGCCTCAACTAATACAGTCTCAGTTCTAAGATTAGAGCGGAAACCAGACGGAAAAGCTTTCAGCCTCCTTCAATATCTTCAGACAGTTGTTGGTTTATGCAGCTTTCCGTGATCTTGGCAGTCAAAGGCAGCTTTTTTCCTGGTATCCAGCACTATGGCTCAGTTTAAAGAGGTATCAAAGAGCGAAGTCACGAAAGGTGCAATAGAAAGAGCAACTGCTTTGGCAGTCTTAGCAAGGCAAGAGTCAAAAGGGGGACCGAAAACAAAATAGAGCTAACTTAGGATCTAGGATTACAAGGGCAAAAGTTGACCAACTAGGAGCTGGAGCATTCAAAAGTGAAGTGGTGGAGATTTAGAATCCCAATGGAGTATACGTCCAACACACAGGAAAGCAAACAAAACTACGTAAAGCAGTCAAAAAATTCTGAACTCTTATTAGAACATTTTCTCCTTTATTCTGGATACGAGATGTTTGTAGTTGGCATACAAGTGGTCAAAATTACATTGAGGGATGACAATACCAATTCCAACTCAAGGGAAAGAAAACTTTCAGTCTAGGAAAGGCTAATCACAATGAAGGGAGGCAAACATGGAAACATATTCTCTGGTTCTTTACCAGCAGATAGAATCCAGACGGCATTTGGTGGCTTTACATGTTTGATAAGTTAAGATCGAATATAAGCTTCTACTTGGGGAAGTCATGTGATAGGAATTTGGTGGCTGAAGTGAAGGGTCAAGAATTTGCCACGGGTGAGTGTGATGATGAATTTGACTGGGGTAGTCAATATCCATTTGGTGGATTGTAGTTTTCTCAAACACCCAGCTTTCACATTCTAGCTCAGTGACCTCAAACCATTTCCATAATGAGAGCTACTGCTGATCAACGAAATCGTCCTGAGCTTTAATGGCTTTAATCATGGTTGCAATAGTGCCTGAATCAGATATGACCACCCAGATGTATGTCACGGTATCAAGTGACAAAATACCCTCAGCCAAAATTTCATATCCAGAATACGGATTGCATAATATCTTGAAGGTACTTAGAAAAGTAAATCAATACTTCTGTACAAGCTTCATTTCTACATACCCTGCAGAGATTTGCATTTCTACATACCCTGCAGAGATTTGCATTTCTACATACCCTGCAGAGATTTGCATTTCTACATACACTGCAGAGATTTGTGATGGAAGGATAAATCTTCAAGATAAATTGATGTGAGTTAACAATATAAATGTAACTATACTTTCCTACACATACTTAACTTCATGATGTTGTGTTTGTCAATATTCTGGATACAATGTACTGAACAAACGATAGTTGACAGCTAAATTTGGGATAGAACACTAACTCTCTCAATGCGTAAGGCTGCAATAATAATGTCGGCTAGAGCTTTATCAATATAAGAAGCCTTCACGTAACTATTGACCACAGCCACGATTCAGAAAAGGGGGTGGTGATGAACAGAGTGTCTGAATTAAGCAGACCACTCTTACCGAGTCCAAAGATCAGGGCTTGATCCATCACCGTTATTTATCTCACTGCACCAACCCAGCTCAGAACCTGGCTATATGCAAATCAGTCTGTCCCTGGCCCAGTGCATCATGGGAACAGTTACAAGAATGGGGTGACCCTTAAGGTATGGACCTGGGTAACTAGAGATATAAACAAACAATGGTCCTAGACCTATAGATTGAAGTACATTGATCAAATCAGAAATTGAATAAATATTCAAAAACAAAAGCACCTATGATTAGTCTGCTATCTGTAAATCAAAGACTAAATCTTTGAGAAGAACCTTACACCATGGTTTTTTAGAAAAATATATTCTTGTTTAATTTTTTATATTCATATTTTTGCATAATTTTGTCAATAAAAACATATAGGTTGCCCCAAGACAGGAAAGTGCAAAGGGAAAGTGTGATTCAAGGGGGTGAGCAGGTGAAGTGAAAAAGAGAAATTGCACAATAGTGAAAAAGAGATAAATTTATAATTTTAACAATCAATACTGAATATAAACATTCAAAATTAGCAGTATTGAACACCTAGCCAACAAACAAATTCATTTAAATTGCAATCAACAACATTGTAGTGTTCACGTATCAATGTCCACAGTCTTGCACTGTCTACAATGTTGGAGAGACACTGGTCTAAGGTGTATGTATTGAAAATGTCGACGTTTCGACTCGACTTATTCCCAACCGGTGATTTAGACCTGGGGATTGCGAGTCTTCATCAGGACAAAGAGCAAACAACGAGGCAACCAGGGAATATTGAATAACCCCTTTGTAGTAGAGAGAACGTTGGTTGGTTGATCCGAATTCACCACGTCTCAAACAGGAATCCTTGAAATCATATCTGGGTCCATGTAATGGAGACGTTATTTCTTATGTGGACATGGTGGGTAATACCTTGACTGTGTATGAACACAGCCTCCAAGTTGGAAAAATTACGAGCAGTCACTCCAGAAATGAACGCGCACTGATTCCGAATTATGTATTGTTTGGTAGCAGAGCTAATCCAAATCACTTCCGGAAGTAAGCCGCTGTATTCCCGATTCTAGCGTATACATCCGAGCCTCACGGTGCTTCCGGATGTCCAATTACTGTGGAGAATGCTCCCACTTGATTTGGAACGCCGTGTTTCCGTACATGAAATCATCTACATCCGAGCCTCACGGTGCAGCACCGTGAGGCTCGGATGTAGATGATTTCATGTACGGAAACACGGCGTTCCAAATCAAGTGGGAGCATTCTCCACAGTAATTGGACATCCGGAAGCACAGTGAGACTCGGATGTATACGCTAGAATCGGGAATACAGCGGCTTACTTCCGGAAGTGATTTGGATTAGCTCTGCTACCAAACAATACATAATTCGGAATCAGTGCGCGTTCATTTCTGGAGTGACTGCTCGTAATTTTTCCAACTTGGAGGCTGTGTTCATACACAGTCAAGGTATTACCCACCATGTCCACATAAGAAATAACGTCTCCATTACATGGACCCAGATATGATTTCAAGGATTCCTGTTTGAGACGTGGTGAATTCGGATCACCCAACCAACGTTCTCTCTACTACAAAGGGGTTATTCAATATTCCCTGGTTGCCTCGTTGTTTGCTCTTTGTCCTGATGAAGACTCGCAATCCCCAAGTCTAAATCACCGGTTGGGAATAAGTCGAGTCGAAACGTCGACATTTTCAATACATACACCTTAGACCAGTGTCTCTCCAACATTGTAGACAGTGCAAGACTGTGGACATTGATACGTGAACACTACAATGTTGTTGATTGCAATTCAAATGAATTTATGTTTGTTGGCTAGGTGTTCAATACTGCTAATTTTGAATGTTTATATTCAGTATTGATTGTTAAAATTATAAATTTATCTCTTTTTCACTATTGTGCAATTTCTCTTTTTCACTTCACCTGCTCACCCCCTTGAATCACACTTTCCCTTTGCACTTTCCTGTCTTGGGGCAACCTATATGTTTTTATTGACAAAAATATGAATATAAAAAATTAAACAAGAATATATTTTTCTAAAAAAACGTGGTGTAAGGTTCTTCTCAAAGATTTAGTCTTTGATTTACAGA
Source organism: Lissotriton vulgaris (assembly GCF_964263255.1). Classification (NCBI taxonomy): domain Eukaryota; kingdom Metazoa; phylum Chordata; class Amphibia; order Caudata; family Salamandridae; genus Lissotriton; species Lissotriton vulgaris. Next base: position 514,503 of record NW_028240613.1, on the reverse strand, counting down.
TAGCAGACTAATCATAGGTGCTTTTGTTTTTGAATATTTATTCAATTTCTGATTTGATCAATGCACTTCAATCTATAGGTTTAGGACCATTGTTTGTTTACATCTCATCATGAGAACAGGGCAGACTAAACTACCAAGCCAATTCTTCACCAGAAAGGAGACAAGCTACCAGGGACCGGTTTCTGGCATTTCAGCCTTCTTCGGCCCGGCTTGCTTGAATCCTGATGGTGCAGTGAGAAAGGGACTCATGTCTGAGTATACCCTGCTACACCTATAGTAGCCAAAAAATTGAACACAGCCACAGCAGCAGTTGGCCGCTGGCACGAAGAAAATAATAACCGCTATAAATCCAAAAACACAATGAATTATCATTCAAGGAGCTGCTTTAACCCCTTCCATGCTGGTGACGAACCCCAGCCGTCATGCACTACGGTGCTCGTGTGCTGATGACGGCTGGGGTTCGTCATGGACCGCCCGTGTTCGGCCGGCGGCCGCACACGGGAAAAAAAGCGGCCGCATCGAAGGGGTTAAAAATGTTTTGGATTTTCAATCCTTTTGTTTTCAAACATCAGCATATCATTTTCTCAAAACACACTTTTGTCTATCAAATATGGCCTCTTCGTTTTGGGTAAAAACACTTAAAGATCATCTCATCTTTTACACACAAGTTGTGTAAATGATAGAGTGGGCCTTGAAAAGTGAAGGACTTTCAGGTTACTTTGCATAATTGAGAGTGGAGAGGGGTAGTTATGTTACAGGTTCAGCCATTGGTTTGGATGACAACCACTCAACGGATCCGGAGATGTGTACTGCAGACTTCTTCAATGTGGGTAGACCCTCTGAATTGCATTCTGTGCTGCACTTCTGGGAGCTGCTTCCAGGGTACTGGTGAGCTACCAGAGGCTGCCAATCCACCCGTTGGAGACCCCTGTTCTCTAGTGCAATCCAGACCTGCATCTCCGACTACTATTAAAACACTTAAATAAAATAGCCTAAAGAATCACACACATCCTATCCCCAGAACCCAATATTTTTCAAGTATTCCGAGTCATACACAGCAATACAAAAGTTTCTCAGTCCTGGTTGGCATAACCCCTGCTATTCTAGTAAAGGGTCCCCACACACAGCTCTACCCGCGGATCACAATACGGTCACATTTTTGTCTTTGATAATCTTAGTACTGGGGTCAACAAAAAGCTGCTGTTATGGCAAAATATCTTGCAATGCTTCAGCCAAAGCAGGTGCTCAGTAGGGACCAGTACAAATGTGCTTACGTGGGCGGCGTCCGGGTGGCCGGCTGTGTCCTGACAGGTGGTGGTAGTGGTTTCGTCTTTCCTTTCTCTGATGGCGTGTACTGGATATTGGTGTACTCTCTTTCCTTCCTGGTATTCATCTATAAGCAAGAAAAAGATATATTAAACTCTTTGGTTGACAATAATTATGTGAGCAAAATGAGTGTTCTCTTATCAGCCTATATGATCCCTTATTACAAAATGCTCACTCTGTTCTGACACTAGCTCTCCCAGACCCATTTGGGTCTTCCAAGGCATAAGACAGTCCGATGACTGGCCCCCATGTCACTTCTAGGCAGATATAATGGGTGAGCTTGAGCCCTCCCTGACATAGATGGGGCTTGAAGTCTGGGTCCTCCCACAGCTGCGTGGGTAGCTAGGGGCTCCCAGACAGATGCTCTTGGCCCAGTATGGCCTGCCCAGGTAGAGATAATGGGTCAGCTTTGGCCCTCACGGGAAGCAATAATGGGCCCAATCGGTAGGCCTGAGACCTCCCAAGCAGAGATGATCGGTTAAGTCACAGCCTTTCCACAGACGCTGGGTTAGTTAGGGCCTCCCAGACAGATTCTCTGTTGACCTGTGTACTTCACAAGCAGACAATTAAACCAACTTTATAAAACCAACTCAGACTTACAGGGTTTGCCTGGATGGTCTGAGGCAAAGAAGATGAGTCAGCCTGTGTATCTCGGAGGTAGAGGTACTGGTTTTGCTGGAGGCCGTATTGGCGCCGGTCTAAGCTGGTGCGGCCTAAAGGCCCTCCTGCGGCTCATCGTTAACCCGTCTGGACAGAGGGTCTCAGTAGTACCGGCCCCCCAGTAGCACTGATGAAGTGTCAGTCTGAGCACACACAGGCTAAGGCTGACTCTGGGTCAGCCCAGGCGAACGATGGGCTTAGATTCAAAGTCAGCCTCAGAAATGTCCAGTTCATCAGATATGCACGATTGTTATATGAATAATGGACTGTTCATTACTGAAGAGGATAATTGCCAGTGCGACTAAACATTAGTATTAAACGTTACTTGAAGACCCACTCATACTAAACAAACATACACCAGACAAGAGTCAGAAACCCACTGCACTCGGAAATCAAGTGACTAAAAAGTAAGAGTCCTAACTGGGGGCTTCAAAGTTTGGCTTGCATTTAAATTGGGTTCTGGAGGGAGTCCAAGAAAAAAACCATTAAGTAAAGTAGTGTCTCTTCTATAGTCTTAATTTTAACCCATTCATCCCTACTTGAGCTTCAGCAGAACTTCGATCCACTCTACATTAGCATAACTTATTTAAGGCAATTCTTCCAAGAACAGACACTTTACAAGAGTCCTACATTTTTCTAAGTCTTTTCTGGGATCTTCTTGTGGTTCGAAAGAGAAGGGGAAATGCAAAACAGTTTAAGATTCATCAGTCAAAGATCTTCAGTCGAAAGTGATGCTTCCACTTACAGTGCGGAAAGCAGGACCTTCTGTAAGCGCAGGGGCAGGGAGTGAAACCAGTGCCTGCGAACATACAGACACAGCCAGCTCTGGGGTGGGACGAATAGTGTCGCGGGGGGGGGAGCAGGGGGTGGGGAGGGTAGCGGTCTTTAAAGCACCTGCTGCCTCATTCCTGGCCTCCAGCAATTTTCAGGCAACAATGAAAATGTCAAGAGAACACTGGTGATTATTGTTCTTCGTCGAGAAGGATCGGAGTTTTGTCTAGTGGATGTTTTGACTCATCGCAAGGAAGCGCAGAGGGTTAATATGCCTGCTGCAAAGAACGTGCACCAGCCACATCACAAAGTGCAGATCATGTAAATAGTCTGTGAGTTACTTCTTTTGTCAGAGAGATCCCTTTGTTACTTGCAGTTTATAAATTAAAATCCTGATATAGAACAGTGAGCTGTTAACTGTCATTAAAGATCTCCATGTAAACTGCAAGGTATAGATTGGCTCATGATTGTCTCCCCGGTCTTTCATTATCATAATGTTGCAAAAAGGGTTCATTTGGGTAGAAGTCAATGTTCTTGTTAAAGTGAAACATCAACCATGGTATTACATTTTAAATTCTGAGTTTGCTCTTTACCAGACAAAGCACTCTTAAACTATACTGCCCATGCAGTATGGATGACATGCGACTCCTACACACTGTAGTCCTCGGTTTTATGTAACATTTCCTATACACCGATTTACACACGTATGATTAATTGTCTCGGTGTATTGACTGTGTAATGTTAAGTGCTCTGACGAACAAGTTACTTACCTTCGGTAACGATATATCTGTAAGAAACAGTAGTTAGTATTAGATTCCTTACCTTAGAATATCCCCAGGCGTCAGACTTGATCCGGAAACCTTTGCGTAGCAATACTCCTGCGCGTCATTATGCGTCGTCTCTGGTTCCGCGTCAGTCGTAGTCTGCGCCGGAGTGACGTCGTCTGAGTACTTAGAAGCAGCCCAAGCGCGCTGACGTCAGTTCTTAGACACAGCTTTTCTGCGCCAGATACGCAGAGCCATGCTAGAACCAACACTGGTGCCAAGAAACTAGGGCCCTGAAAGGGGGTGACCTTAACCCTAGGTATCGGTTCGCAGAACGGGGAGGATGGGTGGGGCGGTAAGGAATCTAATACCAACTACTGTTTCTTACAGATATATCGTTACCGAAGGTAAGTAACTTGTTCATCTGAAAGAAACAGCTTAGTATTAGATTCCTTACCTTAGAATAAATACCCCAGCAATACATACCCCGGTGGTGGGTCTGCGAACCAATACTTACACCAGAAAGTCCTGGAGGACGGAATGGCCAAAGAAGCCATCCCTCCGGACTTGACTGTCCAGGCAGTAGTGCCTCGCAAAGGTGTGCAGCGAGGCCCACGTAGCCGCTTGGCAAATGTCCTGCAGGGGGACTCCCCGACCCAGGGCAGTAGTAGCCGCCGTGGCCCGAGTGGAATGGGCCCTCAGCCCAACTGGAGGCTGCTTTCTAGCTAAGGAGTAGCACGCCTTGATGCATAAGACGACCCACCAAGAGATGGTCCGCTTATGCACCGCCGGTCCCTTCTTCGCACCCACGTAACCAACAAAGAGTTGGTCATCCACCCGGAACTGGCGTGTGCGATCCATATAGAATGAAAGCGCACATTTTGGGTCCAGACGATGGAGCCGCTCTTCATCCTTTGAGGGATGCGGAGGCGGGAAGAAGGAGGGCAAGGTGATGGACTGCCCGATGTGGAAAGCAGAGACTATCCTGGGCAGGAAAGAGTGTCTTGTACGCAACACCACCTTGTCCGGGTGTACAGATAGGAAAGGAGGTTTGCAAGATAGAGCCTGAAGCTCACTCACTCTCCTGGCAGAGGTGATGGCAACCAGGAAAGCTGTCTTCAAAGTGAGAAGATGGAGAGGACAAGAATGAAGTGGCTCAAAGGGAGCGCACATCAAGAAAGTAAGAACCAGGTTCAAGTCCCACTGAGGCATCACAAAGGGGACAGGTGGAAACATGTGTGATGCCTTTCAGAAAACGAGTGACAATAGGGGACTTGAACCAAGAAGGCTGATCAGGTAGCCTTAGGAAGGCGGAAAGGGCAGAAAGGTAGCCCTTGATGGTGCCCAGAGCAGAGCCCTGCTGGGCAAGAGAAAGAAGGAAAAGAAGAAACTCAGAAAGAGGATCCACAGCCTTTGCTGTGCACCATGCCACAAATCTGTTCCACCGGCAGGCGTATACCGACTTTGTGGAGGGACGCCTGGCTGCCAGAATAACATTACAGACTTCAGGAGGCAAGTCAAATGGCCTCAACTGTCACCGCTCAATCTCCAAGCATGGAGGTGGAGACTGGACAGGTTCGGGTGGAGGACCGTCCCCTGCTGCTGCGACAGAAGGTCCTCCTGAAGGGGCAGAAGTATCGGGGGACCGACTGACATATTGAGTAGCTCGGGATACCAGTACCTTCGAGCCCAGTCCGGAGCCATAAGGATGACTTGGGCCCGGTCGTGCTTGATCTTCTTCAGCACTCTGGGCAGAAGTGGTATAGGCGGAAAGGCGTATAACAGACCGCAACTCCACTCGCGACGAAATGCGTCGCCGAGCGAGTGCCGCCTTGGAAATTCCAACGCGCCGAACTGATGACATTGCGCGTTCTCTTCGGTGGCAAATAGATCTAACCAATGCTCTCCCCATTGAAGAAAGATGCCATGCGCCACGTCCGAGTTCAGATGCCATTCGTGATCCATCGATCACCTTCGGCTGAGTTCGTCCGCCCTGGCGTTCAGAGAACCTGCCAGGTGTTGAACCACCAGAGTCACGCCCTGATGTTCCAGCCACTGCCAGAGGCGCAGAGCCTCCTGACAGAGGGTCCAGGAACCCACACCGCCCTGTTTGTTGCAGTACAACATGGCGGTGGTGTTGTCAGTGAACACCTGCACTGCACTCCCTCGGACAGAGGGGAGGAATGCCTTCAGTGCCAGACGAATCGCCCGCAGCTCCAGAAGATTGATATGGAGCCGGGACTCTGCCGGGGACCAGAGGCCTCTGATCTCCGCCTCTCGCAAGTGGCCTCCCCAGCCCTGGAGGGACGCGTCCGTCACAACCACGTGCTCCGGTTGGGGAAGGGAGAGGGATCTGCCGTTGACCAAATCGCGGTCCGTGAGCCACCACTGCAGCTGTCTCGCAGTGCCCTCCAAGATCAGGACATGGTCGGACAGGTTGCCCTGATGCTGGGCCCACTGAAACTTCAGGTTCCACTGCAGAGCCCGCATCCGCCAACGGGCGTGATGCACCAGAAGGATGCAGGAAGCCATCAGCCCCAGAAGCCGCAGCGTCAACCTGACCGAGACTCGGGATAAAGGCTGGAAGATTGGGATGAGAGCCTGTATATCCCGAACCCGCTGTTCGGGCGGGTAAACCCGAAACTGCGCCGAGTCGAGAACCGCTCCGATAAAAAGGAGCTTCTGAGAGGGGCACAGGTGTGACTTCGGCACATTGATGGAGAACCCCAGCTGGTGCAAGAGGTCTGCCGTCGTCTGGAGGTGGCAGACGACTGACTGGGGCGAGCCCGCCTTCAACAACCAGTCGTCGAGGTAGGGGAAGACTGAAACCCCTAACCTGCGCAGATGAGCTGCGACCACCGCCATCACTTTCGTGAGCACCAGTGGGGCGCTGGTAAGGCCAAAGGGGAGCACGGTGAACTGAAAGTGCTCGCGGCCTACCGTGAACCGCAGGTAACGCCGGTGGGCCGGCAGGACGGGGATGTGAAAGTAAGCGTCCTGCAAGTCCAACGCAACCATCCAGTCTTGCGGGTCTAGGGCAGCCAAGACCTGAGCCAAAGTCAACATCTTGAACTTCTCCTTCCGGAGGAAGCCGTTGAAGTTCCGTAGGTCCAAGATAGGGCGTAGGCCCCCTTTGCCCTTCTTGGGTACCGGAAAGTAGTGGGAGTAACAACCACACCCTACTTCTGGCCCAGGAACACGCTCGATGGCCCCCTTGGCCAAGAGGGCTGTAACTTCCTCCTGCAGAAGTCGCAAGTGGTCCCCCGACATGCGGTGGTACTGCGGTGGCATGGCATCTGGGGTCGTCTCGAAGGGGAGGGAGTAGCCCCTCCGGACGATTTGCAGCACCCACCTGTCCAATGTGACGGTGCACCAGTGGGAGAGGTGATGGCGAACCCTGCCCCCCACGGGCGTCACATGGGCCTGAAAACTCGGACTAGGAAGGTTTTGAGGCAGATGCTGCGGGTGGGGTGCAGACTGGCCTCGCCGTTGTCCGCGACCTCCTCCCCGGCGGTTTCCATGGACGCCACCGCGCTGAAAGTGCTGTTGAGGCGGCGTGTGGCTGGCGGCACGTGTGGGGGCGCCCCATCCTTGGCCTCGAAAGGAGCGAAAGGCACCCGTTTGCTGGCGCGGGGCCGAGAGGCCCAAGGACTTTGTAGCCCTGGAGTCCTTAAAGCGCTCAAGCTCGTGGTCTGCCTGCTCGCCAAACAGGCGACGGCCATCGAACGGCATGTCCAGAAGAGTAGCCTGGACATCTGCCGAAAAATTGGCGCACCTCAACCAGGCGTGGCGTCGAACCGCCACTGTCGTAGCCATCGCTCTGCCCAGTGTATCGGTGGTATCCAGTCCGCACCGGATAGAGTACCGTGCCGCATCTCGACCCTCCGCTAGGGCTTGGGCGAGTTTAGCCCTGACCCCCTCAGGGCATTGTGGCAGCACGTCCGCAACCGAGTCCCACAGGGTGTGGGTGTGGCTGCCCAAGAGGCATGCGTATTAACTGCCCCCAGTCCCAAACTCAGGGACGAGAACACTTTTTTACCGAACTGCTCAAACCTCTTGGATTCCCTGTCGGGAGGAGCCGACGGGAATGCGGTCTGGGAATTGGAGGCCTGGATAACCAGACTCTCGGGGGTGGGGTGGGTCGACAGGAAGCAAGGGTCACTCGGAGCCAGGCGGTAGTGTCTGGCCACGTTCCGGTGCACAGGCTGTCCTGAGGCGGGCTTGGACCAAGTGCCCAGCAGAACGTCACATAAGGCCTCATTGAACGGCAGCAGAGGCTCGACCGAGCTTGCCTGCGGTTTGAGGACCTCGGTGAGGAGATTAGTCCTCACGGCCGCTGAGGGGAGCGTTTAGGTTCAAGGCCTTAGCCGCCCGCATCAACACTACACTGTACGCTGCCCCCTCCTCCGTAGCCACGGTAGGAGGGGAGACAAAACCAGTGTCTGGAGAGAGGTCCAGGCCACTGGCTTCCCCAAGCTCCGCTGTCCAGTCCTCTTGGTCCTGACACTCCCGTGTCAGAGGGTCCTCAGACCCCTCCCAGTCCTCATCGTCACCCAATTCCTGGTAGCCAGGATCAACTATCGGGGCCTGTTCATTTTTTTTTTGAAATAATTTTTATTGTAGACATACCTGTACAGGTCATTACACATAGAAGTATCATCATAAATGTAGCAGACTGTCAACTTGCTTCGTCAATCTGTACACAGCCTACATGCCCACAACCCTGGGGTTGGGCGGCGATGATGTCTCTGCTCGTCCACACCTGACGTTCCATATGGAGGAGTAATCAATGTCCGGATTACTGTGTATGCCTACTTTTATAGTCCTACCTAACTACGCGCTAATCCCCAACTCCCCTTCCCTGCGCAAAGCCCCGAACTCCCCCCCCCCAACCAATCCCACCCACCACCACCTGCCTGAGGTTCCATTGCGACCATTCCTGGATTGCTAGTGTCATCCCCCCTGCATACCTGCTGCGCCTAGGGCCTCAGTCCACCTCCTCCGTCCCATCCGCCCCGGGGGCCTCCCCCTCATCATCAGCCTCGCTGTCCCTAAGTGCCTGCACCATTACTTCCCATGAGGTAGCAGTGTCAGCTGCTGTTGGGCTAGGGGTCCTACGCGCAAGCTGGTACCTGTGTGTGCTGTCTGCCGCGGCCCATTTCAGGAATTCCTGCCGCCACCTCCGCAGAGTTGGCCCCACTCTCGCCTTCCAGTTCTTCGTGATCTCCCTCTTGGCCACCATCAGTCCCATGTCTATAAACTTACTGGTGAGTTTATTCTTGGGGGTGTGGGGGAACCAGTGCAAGAGGCATTCCGCTGGACCGTATTCTATGGATCTGTCAGTCACCTCATTCAACACCTCTCCTATGTCCTGCCAATATTCCCGCAGGGCCGGGCATGCCCACAGCATGTGCACCAGTTCGGCCCCCTCTTCCGGGCACCTAGGGCAGGCCGCTGTCTCATCTCCAAAATACCGCCTGATTCTGCCCGGGGTCATGTACGCCCTGTGCAGCACGTAGTAGTGGATTAGCTGGAACCTAGCGTTCCTTGTGCTGTTGCGAGCCCTGCGGACAAGTTGCTCCCACGTTGTGTCAGGTATTTCCCTTCCTAGGTCCGCTTCCCATTTGGCTTTGAGGGATGCGAGTGGAGGGGTATTCTCTCTGAGCATCCGATTATAGAGGCACGTTACCGCCTTGATCGTGCCTGCCGCCATCATGGTGTATTGGCACGCCGCTGCCGTCCCAGGTTCCTCCAATCCCGTGCCCCAGTGGGCCTGCATCGCCCTGGTTACGGCTGCGTGCAGCAGAAATCCCCCTCTCGGGATGCCAAAGCGATCTGTCAGCTCCTGGAATGGGAGCAGTGCGCCATTTTCAAACAGGTCCCCAACCACCTGTATTCCCGCTTCCTCCCATTCCTGTAGGTGCGACCAGTCGCCGCCATGCGGTAGGGCCGTAAGCATGCCCAGGGGGATCTCGGGCGCATATGGGCGCTGGATACCCGCTCTCTTTTGGGCCCGGTTCCAGCATTGTCGGTACGTGCGCTGCTCCAGTGACAAATCCCGACTGTCCAGCCGCTGTTGGAGGGTTACATATGCTAGGACATGTCTGGGCGTTCCCCGTAAGCTTTCATCCTCTGGGCCCCGGAACACCCTCGCTACTTCCTGCGTGAAGACTTGCAGTTGGGCTGCTAGGTAATATAGCTCAAAGTCCGGTACCGCAAGCCCCCCCTCGGCCTTCGGACGAGAAAGCGTGGCCAGCGCTACTCTGCACCGACCCGTTCCCCAGATGAACGCCGTAATCTGAGACTTAAGTTGTCTAAAGAAAGAGCCGGGTAGCCAGATTGGGAGCGTCCGGAAATAATACAGTAATCTCGGCAGGGCGACCATCTTAAGTAGTGATATCCGGCCCGCTACCGACAGTGGTAACGTGGCCCAAAAGGCCATACAGCCCTTCAGTCCACGTATGCAGCGCCCCAGGTTGCCCTCAAGCAAGTCTCCTGGTTTGTGGTAAACGTGGACCCCCAGATATTTTATACAGGTAGGGCTCCAGACCGCCTCGGATTGGTGCTGTGGCTGGGCAGTGCCCTCCAGGAGCGGGAACAAGCTCGTTTTGGGCCAGTTAACCCTTAGGCCCGACATCTCTCCGAAGCTCTCCAGCAGGGCTTCCGCTCTCTGCAGGTCCTCCACACCGTCGCTGAGGAACAACAGTAGGTCATCGGCATATAGCGAGATAAAATGGTGTCCGTCTCGGGCCCGCACTCCGCGAGTATGCTGCCCTGTCCGGGCCGCAGCCGCCAGCGGCTCAATAGCCAGCGCAAATAACAGCGGCGAGAGGGAACAGCCCTGACGTGTGCCCCGCTCCACTGGGTAGCGGAGGGATACAGTCGAACTCACCTTCACTCTTGCCACCGCCCCCGCATAAAGGACCTTCGTCCAGTGAATGTAACCGGCACCCAGCCCGAGGCGCTCCATAACAGCATAGAGGTAGTCCCACTCGAGGCTGTCGAAGGCCTTCTCGATGTCGACTGAGAGGACCAGCTCCGTCCCTGCCCCGCCGTCGAGCCCATCCATGATACGGACAAGCCTTCTGATATTCAGTGAGGTGTTGCGCTGTGGTATAAATCCGTTCTGGTCGCCGTGTACAAGCCCCGTCATATGAGGCAGGAGCCTCGCCGCTAGTATGGAGCTCAGGATTTTATAATCCGCTGTGAGCATGGAGAGTGGTCGGTAGGACGCAGGGTCGGCGCCCTCCCTGCCGGGTTTCAATAGTGGGACCACTAACGCCTCCCGCATCGACTGCGGCAGCCGGCCTGTCGCCTTGGCCTCTCTATAGACAGTCAGGAGCCGTGGTGCCAGCGCGTCCAGGTACTTGCTATAGAACTCTATAGGAGTCCATCAATTCCCGGCGATTTGTTCCTTGCCATGCGCCGCACCGCCGACCGTATCTCCCCCACGTCAATATCAGACCCTAAATCTTTCGCCTGGTCCGCCTCCAGCCGGTGCAGGGGCAGGTCAGCCAGGAAGGGTTCCACCAGCCCCGTCCTGTCTCCCGGGGTACTCCGGTATAGACCCTCGTAATATTGCTGAAAGCCGTTGACTATGCCCAGCTGTGTGTGTTGCACCACGCCCGCTGTGTCCCTCAGTTGGAGTATGGGAGCGCACCGTCTTGTGGGGTTCGAGAGCCATGCCAGGAGCGTGCCCGCCTTATCGCCTTCAACATGGGAGCGCAGTACATATCGCTTGTAGTCGAAGGCTCGAAGTCTCTCCACTTCAACGGCCACTGCCTCCTTGGCCGCACATAGAGCCTCCTGGAGGTCTGGGTGTCCGGGCCGCCTCTTCTCTACCTCTCTAAGCGTAGTGTCCGCCTTAGTCAAGTCGCCCAGCAGTACTTTCCGCACACCTACATAATCCTTAATACAAATACCCCTCACCACTACCTTCAAGGCGTCCCATTCCGTCGCTCTAGAGGTCGCCGTCCCTGCATTCTCTGCGAAATATAGGTCCACTCCCTCCGCTAGGGCCTCCCCGAAGAGGGGGTCCTCTAGGGTCTCCGGCCTCAGTTTCCAGAGCGGAATCCTGGGCTTCTCCGCTATCCATGCTAGCCGGATTAGGAGCGGGTTATGGTCCGAAATTGTTCTCGAGAGATACTCTGAACCGGTGACGCTCGGCAGCACCCCCCGGGAGCAGAGCATCGTGTCCAGACGGACATGCAAGTCATGGAGCCCGGAGAAAAACGAATAATCCCGGTCAGTCGGGTGTTGCCCTCTCCAAATATCTATTAGCTCCCAGCTCTCCTGCCATTCCCTCCTCCCTCTAGATAGTCTATGAACTGGGGAGTCACGTAGGGGGGGGTGGGACCTATCCAGCAAGGGGTCGGCAATGGAATTAAAGTCGCCTCCCAGCAGGACCGGGCCCGCCAAGGAGTGGGCCAGCGTCCCTGACAGTGTCGCTAGGAAAGCCAATTGGTCCGTGTTCGGGGCGTATATACTAGCCAGCACAATATCCTTACCTTCTAGCTTCCCCTCCACCACCACGTACCTCCCGTCCTGGTCCACCCATTGGCGCGTTAGTTGGAAAGGGGTGCCCGCTCTAACCCATATAAGCACTCCCCGCGCATAGGCCGAGTAGCTGGTGTGGAAAACCTGTCCCCGCCATCTCCTCTGTAACGCCACCCCCTCTTGTCGTGTGAGATGCGTCTCCTGTAGTATTGCAATGTGTACTCCCCTCCGCACTAAATAGGCATGCACTTTATGTCTACGCTGCATGGTGTGTAGGCCCCGGACATTCCAGGTAATACAGTTCAATCCATTCACATTAGCCATTGTCCCGGTGGTCTAGTCGTAACCCTCTCCCCAGATCCTGCCCTTCGGCGGTGGTGGTGCCCCCCCTGAACAAAACAAAACATTGCAACTGCCCTCCCCATGGTGCACCCAGGGTCAACAACCTCAAGAAAAGTAAACAGTCCCCAACTGTGGTACCCCCCCCCCTCCCCCAGAACAGGCCCCAATATTGATATATCAGTCCCCATCCAAACTCCCAAACCTGATGACCCAGGTCTCAACTACACAGCCGTAGCCGTGGGTGCCTTAAGGGCTTTCGGAGCGCGGCCTCGTCCAGAGGGGGGCTGCGCCGCCTCGCTCCCCGTCTCCTCCCCCGTTCCACATGGTCGCCCTGCCCCGAGCCCTGCGGTGTGCCCCGGCCCCCACTGTGTGCTCAGGCAATGGTTCCCCTCCCAGTCATTTCAAACATTACCCATGCTGCATCAACGGAAGTTCATATGTTCAGGATCTCATCCGCCGTTTGCGGTGTCACCCGCGGCCCCTCTGTGCGGTGAATCCCCGAAAGGTCCGACTCCGATCCAGAGGCCGATACGTGAGTGTCCGAGTCCATGGCCCCCCTGGATTCAGGGCCCTCCGCTCGACCAATCTTCCCGACTTCCAGTAGCGCGGCCTGCCGTTCCGCCTCAGTCTGGGAGGCCGTGGGTCCCAGCTTCCCCCGCCCTCGTTTCCATAGTCTCCTCGATTTCCGCAGCCGCTTGGGCGAGCGCTCTCGTTCCTTTTCCCGCTCTTCTCGTGCCTTGGCGCCATCAGTCCCGGCCTTGTACGTCTCCCACCACTCCCAGGCTTCCGCTGACGTCGCGAAGAAGATCGCCTTGTCGTCCACTACTATTCTGAGCCTAGCTGGGAAAAGCAAGGAGTAGGCAATCCCTTCAGCCCGCAGCTCCTTCTTGATTGTGAGGAAGGAGGCCCGTTGCTTCTGCGTCTCAAAGGTGAAATCCGGGAAAAGCGTGACTGCGCTGTTCGCTATCTGGAAAGGGCCATCCTCTCGAGCTTTCCGTAGGAGCAGATCTCTGTCCTTGTGGTGCAGCAACTTGGCTATAATCGGTCTAGGTGGGAGCCCTGGCTTGGGCGGTCCCGAGGGAACCCTGTGCGCTCGCTCCAAAGTGAAGAACGGCGAGAGCCCCTCCGGCGCCACCACTGACTTCAGCCATTCCTCCATGTAGGCAACCAAGTTCCCCGACCCCTCCGTCTCTGGCACGCCTACGATCCGCACATTGCTGCGCCGGCTTCGATTTTCCGCGTCCTCGGCTCGCCGTTCCAGGGTGCGTATGCGGTCCAGGGCGTCCGTTAGTTTATTTTCCATCGCCTTATGAGCCGGTGCCAGGTCACTCAGCGCCACTTCGGCATCCTTGACCCTGTCTTTTAGTTTGTCGTGGTCCGCTCGAAGTAGGCCCAGCCCCGACGCCACCTGCGCAATGTCATTATGAAGCGCGTCCCTGGTGGCCGAAATGGCGTCCAAGATCCGATCCTGCAGTCTCTGCAGGTCCGTCTGCTCAGCGGGGCCCCCTTCTGCCATACTCGATGACGCCGCCTCCTCCGCCTTGGTTCTCGGTTTCCCCATAGCCGCCGGCCTCCTCGCTCCCGCCTGCCACGTCCGCCTGTTATCCGTGCGGTCAGCTCCTGCGTGCTGTGGGGTCTTGCTGCTCAGTCACTTCCCCAGTGGGAGCGTCCACCGTGGTGTCCGATCCCCGGGTGCTGTGGGGGATCGCTCTCACTACCCTGGAGCGGCGCGTTAGGCTGGTCGCGCCATCGGTCGTCTGGCGTTGTTAGAGATCCCTCAGTGGCCCATGGGCTCCTCCGTTATGTCCCCACTCGCTCCTTCCCCGGGCTCCCGCTGCGGGGGGTAGGGGGGGGGGGGGGGGGGGCGCCAAGGTGTGCAGCGCCGTGCCCCGTCTCCCCGGGATCCCCTCTCCAGGCGGCACTCCGCTCACCTGATGGGTTGGCTGGCAATCAGGGCCGGGCCGATGCTCCAGGTCCCGCTCTCCCTGCCAAGGAGTCTGTCTGGAAGTCGCGCCTGCAGCGGCGCGTCCGGGTGGCTCTCCTCGTCCCCACACGTCCTCGCTGCACTCCGCGGCCGCGGACCTAGGATCGCCTCCCGCTGTGCGGGGGATCGGCGCTGCCGGCTATCGCGTCTCTTCAGTGCCCACCGGCGTTGCGACCTGCTGTGCAGCCCTCGGTGCTCCGGGGCGCCGTCGCGGCAGCCATCTTGTGTGGCGCAGTTCGCCTCTCCGCATCAGCGATCGGCGGTCTGCCTCGGCGCTGCGGGTCCGCCGGCCGCCCAAACCTCGCCCAGCTGGCCTCCGATGATCTCTCTGCCGGCGCCGGGGCACCCACGGGCTCTCCGGCCCCTGTGTCAGGATTTTCGCGGGGAAGAGGCACGGAGCTTCGAGCTCACGCCGCCATCTCCCTCGGCGCTCAAGCCACGCATCGGGGCCTGTTCATTAAAGTGGAATGTACCTAACGCCGTCTCATACGGCTCCCAACGGGGCCGTGTCGACGGCTGAACAGGAGCGACAGAAGGACTGGGGCCGGCGTAGACCGAAGTCGGCGCCGTTGGCGACACCCTTGGGGACGGCGCCGGTGAGGTCGACCGGTGTCGACCCGGATCCGGCCGGGGCCTGCGGCGCCGGGACCGAAGTCGCCGGCGGCACCCGACCAGCTAGGCCCCGGAGCCGGGCCCACTGGGCCCGAAAGCGCCGTGGGGCCCGGTGGAGAAGAGAGCGACCTCATGGCCATGAGGTACTGCTCGATCTCCTCCTGCGTCGGATAGTGCCCAGGGACCCGCAGGTATGGGGGGCAGGATGCGGCGCTTGAGACTTCGGCGGAGCCGCCTAGGTAGTGCCACCCAAAACACCGGCCGCGTCGGGGGCGGTCGGAGCAGCGATGACGCCGCTCCGACCTCTCATTCCTCTTACCTGAGGAGGAAGCAGAAGACCGATGCCGACTTCTGGAGCTGCGAGGGCTCAGACCCCGCGACCGGTCCCTCGACCTCCCGTGGGACCGGGACCTCGAACGGCACGGGGCCGACTGCCGGAGCTCGAGCCGCTTGCGGGACCGCTCCCGCTTAGTCTTAGACGTCAGGGCTCGACAGTCGGTACAGGCACGGTCGTCGTGGTCGAGGCCTAGACACTGCAGACACTGGCGATGGGTGTCAGTATTAGACATCAGTCCACTACACTTCGAGCAGGGTTTGAACCCGGGCATCCCTACCGGCACCTGAAGATTCGAGAACGACTAGAAGAGGATCAAAAAATGATCAAAAACCCCGTGCCGCTCCCTTATTGTGGTGTTTGACTTGCTGGGCACTTTCGGTAGCTATTCGGGCCTGGTCATCAATTGGTCCAAATCCTCTCTCTACACGCTGTGTGGTGATACTCTGCGCCTTCCTCGCGGCTGTACAGTACAAGTCGCCCAACAGGGCTTCAAGTACCTGGGTATCTATATATCAAGGGATTCCCGGGCACGTTATACACACAATCTGCTACCTCCTTTGGCGAGACTGCGTCGAGATGTAGAGGGATGGAAGAAGTTACCGATATCTTTACTGGGGCGGGCGGCATTGTTTAAAATGATGTCTCTGCCGCGGTTCCTCTACGCGCTACAGAACACCCAAGATCCGGTGCCCGCTAAGTATTTTGGCGAGATCGAGAACTTGCAGCGCACCCTGCTGTGGGACGGCAGGCCACGGATATCTCTGACGAAACTAACCATACCATGGTACGATGGCGGCATCTCCTTACCCGACATGCGTCATTACTACTGGGCGTCCCAGCTGGCGGCGGTCAATTATGGCCTTTATGGCCCGGCAGTTAATCCTGGATATGCCATGGACCGGTGGCTTATGAATGATGGGAACTACTACAGGGCGTTGTATTCTAGGTCTCTGGATCGGAAGCTAACTGGACCCACCAAAACAGCGGTGCGACTGTGGAGGGCGGTGACCAGAACTTTGGGTTGGCAGGGCAGACTTACCATGGCCACTCCGCTGTATGACTCCGACCTGCTGGGGAAATTGTGGCACACCAAGGGGTTCGACAGGTGGGATGTCATTGGAATCTCGAAGGTAGGGGATGTCATGGCCAGAGGGGTGGTGAAGTCCTTTGAGACACTACAGGCCGAGTTCCAATTGGGCACGTCGGAATACTTCCGTTATGCACAACTCCGACACGCTCTCTAGTCCTGTATAACAGAGGGAGAGGCAGTACCTGAATCGTCTCCATTGGAGGATAGAGTGCTGGATGGTCATATGTCGGATAGCGCCATCTCCCTGACCTATAAGAAACTTATTAACGTACGGACTGACTTGCTGATGAAACTGAGGGATCTTTGGGTGAATGATGGGATTGAGGTGGATGATGAGGAGTGGCAGTCAGCGGTTTCTTCCCCTAGGGAGGTGGCCATCTCGGCAAGGCGGAGACTTGTTCAATTGAAGGTTCTCCACAGGGTCTATGTTACGGGCTCCAGGCTCATACACATGGGGCTTTCGCAGGACGGACTGTGCCGGAGAGGATGTGGCGTGCTTGCGACCTTTATGCACATTATTTGGGAATGTCCTGGGGTGGCTCGGTATTGGAAGCGGGTGCATGAGGTGATGAGAGACGTGACTGGTGTGACCCTGCCTGCGGAGGCCCGGCGCTGCCTTCTCAACATCTGGGGCCCGAATGATTACAATGTTGCCCAGACCCGCTGGGTCACCCTGGGCAATATGATAGCCAAAAGAGACATTGCCCAGAAATGGGGCGCAACCGCTCCCCCCACGATCGGCCTGTGGAAAACCAACATGGATTGGTGTATGCTCCGCGAGAAAACTGTATATGTGACCCCGGGCAAGCCCAGGATGTGGGGGTCGGTGTGTGGAGCGTGGAACTCATATAGAGGAGATATCTGTGCACCCCCCGAGGCGACGACACCCGAGGCCCGCCTGTCTTCGTAGCGCCCCCTTCCCGTGGTTCCAAACTTGTTATCCTGATCTTTCACTCCCCATCTGTACTGTTGTCACACATCAGGTTGTTTGAATGGTAGGGTGTGCAAACCCCGACCCCTCCCCGCGATATGTGCCCAGAATACGGTGCCTGTCCTCAGCCTAGTTTCTTCTTTTTTGCTTTTTCTTTTTTCACCTCTCTCCCTTCTCTTTCCTTTCTTTCGTATTTGGTTTATTTATTGTTCCTTGATATTCACTTGAAAATTAAACCTGACTATTCCTGAGTATTGTTCTGTACATGATTCCGAGTACCGATATAATGCTGCCTGGCCTCCGGGATGTATGGCTGAATAGCAGTGTACTTTTTTCGGTAAATAAAGGTTTTCCAAAAAAAAAAAAAATTATCAAAAAGTTTTAGTCAAAAAGTGACTAAGGGGTAGAGCTTCTCCGGATCTGCGCTAGCTGGCGCGGAAAAAAGAAGAACTGACCTCAGCGCGCATGGGTGGCGTATAAGTACTCTGACGACGTCACTCCGGCGCAGACGACGGACGCGGAGCCAGAGACGACGCCTAACGACGCGCAGGGGTATTGCTACGAAAAAAGTTTCCGGATCCAGTCTGATGCCTGGGGATATTCTAAGGTAAGGAATCTAATACTAACCTGTTTCTTTCAGATACCGCACACTGGTATGAGTGGCACTATAAAACAAAATAAATGCATGTGAGAGAGAGTGGTTATGGAGACCTGAGGGGCACTGTTAAAAGGTTGCAGAGAGGGAATCGTTGGAGTAAGTGGTCACCAGCAAACACTGTCACACCGGGCGCCACTAGGGCTAAAGCCACCCCTACAGATAGACCCGTAGGGCAGTCCTTAACTAGAATATAAGAATAGCTGGAAGACATACAACTCACCTGCTCTTGCTCAAGCCGCTGCTGCATAGTTTCAATGTACTGTTGCACAGCCATATAGATGAATTTGTATTGTGCTTCTGTTTGCACCATGCCGGACCGCTGCCGCCGCACAGTCTGGATAGTTTTGGGTATGTCAATGTCGCAGTCCAAACCTGGAGGAAAGGTGGAAAAAAACAAGGGCATGAGGGTCAATACCACAGCTTACTGCCCGGTGAGGCGGAGGCCAGGAGACTTTGATAAGCTGGCGGTAAACTACTCTTGGGCCTTCTTGTATGTGCCCTTATCTCTGAGCATCAGCTTAGAAGGGTGGAACCAAAAGCAGGATGTGCCATGGGGAAGTCTTTGTATTTGTAAAATAGACTCATGGTACACACACCAATCATGGAGGAAATGTACACAAAGTAGATGGTTGACTAAATAAAGAAACCTCTTGTCCTGATACCAAGACTGCACAATATCTGCAGTGCCTGGCACAGGGCAGACACCTGGGCAACATCACAACAGCACCAAATGCATTGAGCAGCTCCTCTGCCTGCCAAGCTCCTGGTGCTGCAACTTGGAATTAGGCAAGACATTTGGCAGTGCTTTCTAAAACACGACCAGCTGCCAACGGTGCCCCCAGAGTGTTGCCAGTGATGGTCCAATGCTGCTTCACTTTACTACAGAGCAGCATTAATGGCCACCACTGGCATCAACTTAGAATTAAACATCACACTAGGCCTCACTCTGGAAGTATACAAGGCAGCAGTCTGGCAACAAGCAGCACATTCAGAAGCACGCAAAACCCGCCCTGGCCAAAGAGCAGCAACATCTCGGGTTCAATTAAATGCACCCCAATGGCACCTTGAGCAGTGGACCAGGCACATCGAGCCAAAGGCCTGGGGTATGCCAGCAGCACCAGACAGGCTGCCATAATGACCACAATTCTAGCATACTACATCCGTAACAGTGTTTGTGTGGCACACTTGTCTACTGGAGTAGAACCAAAGGCAAATCCTTTAAATGAGTAACACCCTAATAATAATGGCTGCACAATGTCAAATTTAAGCACAACTTGGATTTTAACACCATCCTTATGATGGCAGCATCGGAGCATTTCAGGACATGAGCATCTCTGGCATACTGTGACAGCAATTTCAATCTGTATTTATTCCCTTGCACAAACGTTTTGAATACCAGTTCACTGGCACAGGACCAGTGCTGGGATTTTCTTTTTGACTAAGCATTTTACGCTGCTGTTATTCTTTTTGGGATAGGGTTTTTTTGGTGTGCTTTTATCAGGTAGAGAGTTATAATTGAGTTGGGTACCATTTCTCATTTGCCACAAACCTGTTCTGCCGTACATACAGGTTTCCTACCAGGCACACAATTCTCTGATGACCACAGCAACACCGCTGGGTGCTGTTGTGAGCCCTATTCTTGTGGGTCCTAAGGTAGTCGAGCACACCTGTAAAAAGATACAGGCTAGCATCTTCGGAGCCCAGATGTACCCCAAACATAATTACAGCGTTTACTTGCTAGGTCCTTGATTTTTAAAGAAAATTAAGTTCTATGGTCAATGATACTAGTCATGATAGGGAGTGTTTGGGTGTTTCTGCAAATATTCAGAAATGATAGGGTTACTGCTCTCTTTTCCTAGCAAATAATCAAATTATGGGTCAGGTCAGTGAGAACTCGTCACAGTCATTTCGTTGATTCGAGGCAGACTGGCTAAGTCACAGTGCAGTGCACAGACTGCTAGTTGCGAAACATAACACATGTACCGGGGATGGGGATGGTTTGGTTTCATTCAGACCTGGGGTGCTCTAAAAATGCTGTCCGTGGTGGTCCTTGGCAGTAGTCGTCTAATGAACCTCATACATCACGTATAAAAAATTCTGGTGATGGATAGCCACTGGAGCTTTCTCCTAGGATCAAACCGCATTCACCAAAAATGCAGTCAAAAACTAGAGACATCAGCTGATGCCCAGGAAGGACCCTAGAGAGCATGTGGGGTGCAATCAGGCCTGATCTTTTCCAAGCCTCCCACTACAGTTCTCCCCTGTAACACCAATTAACACCCGGTTTAAATGCACATTTTACTGTCCCTCACCAACAGGGTTTACCTGGTGGTGACGGACTTAAAAAAACAACAAAAAACAAGAATGGCTACATGTCCGCCCATTCTAAATGGTTGGTTTGGCTATAGCACGGACTGCGGAGCCAAACCTATGGTCCGCTCAAATTAAATCGGGCTAGCAGACCATTATGTTGACAGTGAGTACACACCACCAACATATACATTGGCCCCAAGCCTAAAAAAATGACAACTCTTCAGAACAGCTAGAAAATCGTTTAACTCCCTCAGAAATCCTACAGTCGCCCAGTAAACATTCATTACCCTTACACTCAGACCTCTGCGAATCCCTCCAGGGTTAAAGTTTACATAGCCCAAGAACCCTTATTGTGTGCCAGGTAAAGGCAAACCTGCCATCCCCTTCTTGCGTTCTCATTCTGAGGGGGGCTGCAGTTCAGACTGGACTCTTCCTGCCGCAGCAGACTTGAGGCTAACTAGCATGTGGCAGGCTCCTGTCTGAGGTGGAAGCGAACGCAGCTCAGAGTCATTACCGGTGGCTGAGGTGAATTCCAGCTTTCTACCCATCACTGGTCTTGTGTGCCTCAGAAGTTCTTACATATGCACCCTTCCATCGCTGAGCGCTGTGTCCACCCAGAGCAGGCATGCTCCCCCTACATTTAGTGTGCACACCCGCTGCACTCACATGCGCCTAGATCTCAAAGAGCACGCCCCCCACACAGAGAATGCACACCCGCACCCAGACCTCAGAGGGAATGGCCACTGCTGGAGTATGAAAACGTTCAGCCCTCAGCATACATGCACCCAGATCTCAGTGAGCAATTCCCACCTCAGAGGACACGCACACTGCACCTATGCACCCAGATCTCAGTGAGCATTTCCCATCCTCAGAAAACCCACACACTGCACATATGCACCCAGATCTCAGTGAGAATTTCCCACCCTCAGAAAACCCACACACTGCACATATGCACCCAGATCTCAGTGAGCATTTCCCACCCTCAGAGGACCCACACACTGCACATATGCACCCAGATCTCATTTCCCACCCTCAGAGAACACACACACACACACACACTGCACCTATGCACCCAGATCTCAGTGAGCATTTCCCACCCTCAGAAAACCCACACACTGCACATATGCACCCAGATCTCAGTGAGCATTTCCCACCCTCAGAAAACCCACACACTGCACATATGCACCCAGATCTCAGTGAGCATTTCCCACCCTCAGAGGACCCACACACTGCACATATGCACCCAGATCTCATTTCCCACCCTCAGAGAACACACACACACACACACACTGCACCTATGCACCCAGATCTCAGTGAGCATTTCCCACCCTCAGAAAACCCACACACTGCACATATGCACCCAGATCTCAGTGAGCATTTCCCACCCTCAGAGGACCCACACACTGCACATATGCACCCAGATCTCATTTCCCACCCTCGGAGAACACACACACACACTGCACCTATGCACCCAGATCTCAGTGAGCATTTCCCACCCTCAGAAAACCCACACACTGCACATATGCACCCAGATCTCAGTGAGCATTTCCCACCCTCAGAAAACCCACACACTGCACATATGCACTCAGATCTCAGTGAGCATTTCCCACCCTCAGAGGACCCACACACTGCACATATGCACCCAGATCTCATTTCCCACCCTCAGAGAACACACACACACACACACACACTGCACCTAGGCACCAAGATCTCAGTGAGCATTTCCCACCCTCAGAAAACCCACACACTGCATATATGCACCCAGATCTCAGTGAGCATTTCCCACCCTCAGAAAACCCACACACTGCACATATGCACCCAGATCTCAGTGAGCATTTCCCACCCTCAGAGGACCCACACACTGCACATATGCACCCAGATCTCATTTCCCACCCGCAGAGAACACACACACACACACTGCACCTATGCACCCAGATCTCAGTGAGCACAGCCCATGCTCAGAAGACACGCTTTCTGCACATATGCACCCAGATCTCAGGGAGCATTTCCCACCCTCAGAGGACACATACACTGCACAAATGCACCCAGATCTCAGTGAGCACAGCCCATGCTCAGAGGAGACACACACTGCACATATGCACCCAGATCTCAGGGAGCATTTCCCACCCTCAGAGGACACACACACTGCACATATGCACCCAGATCTCAGTGAGCACAGCCCATGCTCAGAGGACACACACTCTCCGTACATATATAGGCACCCAGATCTCAGTAAGCATACCCCAAACTGAGGACACACACCCTCCATACACATGCACCCAGACCTCTGAGAACACACCCGTGTCTGGAGTATGCACACTCCAGCTTCAGTGCACATGCAGATAAGCCTTAAGCGTGCACACCCCCATGCCCTTCCCAGTGTGCACCTCCCTCGAGCCCCCTTAGTGTGCACGCCCCCGGCCCTTAGCCGCACGTGCAAGACCCTCAGCACACCAACCTTTCCGGGAGATGATGTCCACCAAAAGGTCAATCACAATGATGGTACCTGTGCGTCCGATTCCAGCACTAGAAGAGATGAAATTTGAGGTACACAGGTCAAAGGAAGGGAGACAAGGAGCGCATTTTAACTGCACACAAAGAACAGAGGCACAGTGGAAACACAGCTCAGCATATGGATATACAGAGCTAGAGCTTCCAGTGCATTATATAAGCAGATCTCTGAACCATCAGAACCAAACCTCAGAGCAGAGCATACACCTCAAGACCGTGGCCCGCCCTGTGGCGACTGAGGCCTGCCCTGGGGCGATTGAGGCAGTGTGGACAGTCATTCACCACTCCGGTCATAGAGCCACAAGTTCAATGCATTGTTAGTTGAATGTACAACCTTTTAGGCACTAAAGACTTCACAGATTATTCTACAAGGTGGAGCTGCATTAGAAACCAAGATACAACATAACACAGTGAATAACACCATACACACTGCCCAATCGGATCATTTACTACTTTGAAGAACAGATTTTACTGCACATGTACGTCATACAGAACATTTAAAAATGTGTTGTGCACAAAAAATACTAAATACCATCACATTCTCAGGATCAAGTTGGACCACTCCACAGCACCTTTATCGATAGATTCCTCGATAGACTCATTTTTTCGAACATGGGGCGTATAGGCAGGATGCTTGGCAGGCTTTGGGAGGCAGAGTTTACTATGGTTTGTGTACCTCCAGTCAGGCAACGGAGCAGAAGAACTAGCTGAGCTCGTGGTTGTGGAACGGGGAGTGCCAGGAGCCTTCCCCGCGTCTATGGCGCACAACACATAATGGACCCTGCAACACTCTGAAGCGTCAGGGCGCGTGCCTTATCAACGTCAGGGAGCGTGCCCTATCAACGCCAGGAGCCCTTGGTGCGGACAGGTAACCAATTCAGTTTGGAATCTAGACAGACCAGTGAGGACGGAGGGTGCTGGCAAAGTGGAGGAAGTCTGAAAGATTGGGGTATTCAGGTCTTCAAGTGGGGTGAAAAAACTGGGGTTGGGGGGAGGGGGGTTCTCTCAAAGGGGCGTGGCCAATGTAATTAAGAGCATGACTTAAAACATGTAAGCTAAAAATTTTAGCATAGTGTGTCACCCAACCTGTATTTTGCAGTTTCTGTGATTGCATCCAGATATATGATACAACAAGTAACATCATACCTACAATAAGGCGGGACTATTGGCTGAGACAGTGGTTGTTAGTTGCATAAGATAAATAAGCAGCAACTATGACTTGTTATATATAATATTGTAAAAGTTTAAGCCCTGGTGGCAGCACGACAACGAATGTGGAATTATGTGGTGTGAGTTTGTGTGTTGTGGAATTGCATGGCACTTATTTCTGTGGCATGTTGAATTATGTTGAGTTGAATTGTGTGGAATGTAATTATGTGGCATGTAGTGGGGCTAAATTAAGTGCAGTGGCATTGTGTGACATGGAGAGGAATTATGTGGAGTGGACAAGGACAGAGAGGTGGGTGGAGAGAAGAAGAAGGAGGGACAGGGTGGGAGGGATGGTTTCAAATGCAAGCATCCCAGTGCCAAAAAAATTACCTTCAGCAATGTAAACATGTTTATCTTACACCTGATATCTGCAAGCAGGGGAAATGGTGTGGCGTAACAGTCAACACTGCCAACTTTAGAGCTGGGAAACCTGGTTAGTCTCAGTATCGGCTTAACATCCTGTGACTCTGGGCAAATCACTTAATCTTCCTATGCCTACACAAAATTAAGTTATCCAACAATTTCTTCTTCTCCCATGCAGCAGAGCCAGTTTACCCAATATCAAAGCACTAAAATAGGTATTTGTGAGTTTTGTGCCACAAGGGCTTGCACGTTGCTTGTGTTCTGTTTCTCATCTGGTTCCATAGAAAAACCTTAGGATTATACAACTAAAATGATCATGTCATGCATTTATTTGAGGACTTATTTCTCCATAAAACTTTCAGGCAGATGTCAAATGCCAATAGTTTTAAGGAGAAATATGTCCTTCCCTGCTTGAAGTCTAGGAAGGTAGAGCTTCCTATTGCAAAAATAAACGACTTCAGTGTTTCCACTGGTAAGCTTTGTCTTCGTGGACTTTAAATACGAAAGCAAAATCTCGAGAGGACCAGACAAAAATACCTGGCCTCCCGGCTCATCTATTGTACTGGGTGAAGGCATGGCAATGGGAATAAGGAGGAACAAGCAAACCGACAACAGGATGGAGCAAACAACATTGCCGGCTACAAAAGAGGCACTCTGTAGAGCGGCTCAACCAAAGGAAAAAAAATAACTCTCAAAAGCGCGAGTACACAAGGACTAGGGCCTTACCCAAGGGTACGGTCACATGCAAGAAGAGGGAAGTGCCGACTGCAGAGCTGACCAGAAGGGAGCAAGCAATTGAGAGTGGCTTGAAGCCCCACCAACAGTAAGTAATGTGCGGCCTCCAAGCCTACTAACAGTAAACAACAGGTCTTGAAGAGAGAGCATGCACTAGATCTATGCAAGACCTAAAACAGGTCTACAGGCTTCACCCCAGTAAGACCAGCATACCAAATAGTTATGACTGAGCTATCATCATTGTCGCCTTCAGGGATCAATGATTTATGGAATCGGGTTCTGAACATAGAGTGGCACAAGAGAGGTAAGTGTTAGGTAAACTGGAAAGAAAAGGATCTTGTAGAGAAAGGGATGAGTTTTCACTAGCCCGTTAGACAGTTATGGTTCTAGGGGTCCAGGGAACACTGGACATGCAGATTGTCCGGTACATACAGGAGCAAAGCAACCTGCACAGAAAGGATTATTTTATGTACCCTGCAAGCATCTGTTTGTTGAAGGTAGTACTGTAGATTCACATGCTCAGCATACTTATGCTATCTGATGTTGGGCTCAGTCGATTACAACTTGTTTATCTTCAAAAAAGTCTTTCCAGTCACAAGGTCTCACTGACTCCTCCTCTAGTCTTGGGTGTGCCTGGGCCTGGACTCCATTTTTAGATTGTTTTCCCCCATGGGGCGAGAGTAGAAATTGAGTAGTGAGCAGAAAAGAATAGAGTAAGCGAAAACAATCTGTAACAAGCACAGACTTACAGGGAGGAGGGTGGGAGCCTGTGAATCTACAGCACTACAAGCAACGGATGCTTATAAGGTAAGTCACATAATCCCTTCGTAGCATGTGTTGCTGTAGATGCATATGCTCTGCATAGACTAACAGGACCCGGAGACCTCCAGTCTGGCCCAAACCCCCCACCACCCAAACGAGGTACCAACAAATCTACAGAGACACTTTGTCCCCCCCCGGAGGGGACTGCTTCTGGAGGACCTCCCCTGCTATCTAGGGGTGAATCTAGGATTCTAGACCCCGCCACAAGGGAGACCAGGGCCCCAAGGTCCTTCGCCCTCCCCACTACAAAACAGTCGCTGTGCAAATGCCCAGATGTCCCTAAAAACAAACCAGTCCCTAAATCCGAAAGGTTAACCCCATCCTCATAGAACAGGTTGTTGCACTTGAGAAGTTTGTGACGGATATTCCACTGGCGGCCCGGGCACAACCCAGAGTTCAAATGCCGTACCAACACATTAATCACTCTGGACTTTATATTCTACCCCCCGTTCCAGCATGGCACCATGTGAGACCATGCAATAGCCGCTCCAGGAAACTCCTTACCCAATTTTGCGAATTCAGTCAAAATCGCCTCCCTGAGGCCCTTACGCCGGCCCATCCTCACCAAGTCCTTACCACCCAGGTGTACTACAATGAGATCCGGGGACTGGAGTCCCTCACAGCCCCATGCAACTTGAATCAAACATTGTAGCTGTGAGATATGTAGGCCACCAATCTCACACTACCGGAATGCCACATAACGCAGAGCAAAAGGCTTTTGTTCACGGAGCAGTAGCAACCTGTAGGCCGCCCGACTGTTAAAGGAGGGACCAACCACCCACACAAACTTGTGAGGCATCCTACTAAAAGAACAAAGAAAAACATAAATGAATATGGAGAGAAAAAAAAACAGACCATGCCTCAGTTTCATTGTAAATCGGGGCGAATGTAACGCTTGTATGACTGACGACCCAACCTTTTAACATCTTCGGCTGACATACCTGTCCCCGCCACCTCTGTGGGTGCACGTAAAGCACTCTGATACCTCCCGGCCTAGCCAGCACTATATAAAACTTTTCAAATAAAGGAATGTGGCGAGTAACCCTCAGGATTTTACCCGCATTGCTAAGGGCCGCTGACAAAACAGCTGCAAACTGGTAATGGGAGAGGCATTCCCCATTCATGTGAAGGAATAAAGTTGAAGATGCCGCAATATGACCCCACTCTAGCTATAGGGCAGATGTGGAGCTTGGGTACGCCTTGAGTTTAATCACGGCCCCTTAACTCGCCTGATCAGTTTTGGAACTTCTCAACCTTATTGTCAAGTCGTCTTTGCCTAAATGCACGTCGGACCACTGAAGGCCCCCCTGTCGAATCACGTGTTGACCCAACTATTTCGCTAACCCTAAATGCGCCATAAAGCCAGTCTTTATACCCCTTGACCACCACAGCAGGCACGTGGAATGCCGGGTGATGACGCGATTCCAGCCGCCAGCCCCCCACATTGCAAGTCGCGGTAACCTGTAGTCACAGAACTGGACAGAGCCACCCTTGGTCGGCAATGCGCAGGATTGCCAGGGGCCTGCCCCACGTCCTAAGCGCCGCCCCCCGATGCGGGTGAGGGGCACTCTGTCTAAAAGCAGTACTTCCCTAAGCGGTGGTTAGCCAGTGGAATGTGCAGATATCTGAAACAGAGTCCTAAGGACAGTCTGACCGACTTTAACTTGTTGGCTAGCATGAATATCCACACAATTGTATTTTGTGAAAGTGTGTGGAGGAGACCCTGTGGTAGTTTTACCAATATGTGACCTGGGTATATTCCCAGGAAAAACCCTAGAAGGAAAGTATTGCGGTTGGAAGGTATGATTCTTTTAGTTTTTGAGTAGCAGGTTCAGATGTGCTTAATAATTCCCCGATTTGGAACAGCATGACCCTTGTGGGGTTCTGAAAAGGACACAATTGTGTTTTGCCAAAGTGCTCTTTCAGCTACTGAGTCGGAGTGTGGAAAGAACACTGGGAACACAATAGTCTAGTTAAGGTGGAATGTGGAAACCACTTTAGGTAAGGATTCTGGCTTTGTTTTAAAAAACACGGTCTCTTGATGTACCTGGAACAGAGGTTCCAGTGATGTGAGGTGTCTATAGTTCACTAACAAGTCTGAGGGACATTCTGGCTACTAGATAACTAACCTTCCAAGAAAGAACCTACAAAAAGCATTAATACAGTGGCTCAGATTGGGCCCCCCAATACGTCTTGTGAGGACAACATCAAGATAGCAGACTGGAGTTGGAGGTACCCTCGGTGGATTGACCTGTTTAAGGACATTCATAAATGCTTATCTAACAAGCAATTTTGACAAGGAAAGTGTGCGCTCTCTTTGGAAATATATGCAGCAATGGAGGCTAAATATATCTAGACTGACATGTATGTTAACCCCGACCTTTGTATGTGTCCAAAGTAGAAAATAATGTCTTGGAGGGTTTATGTGCTTTGGAGTACCATAGTGGACAAAAAGCTTCCACTTCGCAACATAGCAGGGACACATAGTGAGGCTACAGGCTTCCATGAGTATGTCCATGCACTCTTGGGGGGTAGGTTAAGGTACCTGAACTCTAAGACCTCATGTGCCAAATTACCAGGTTGCTCTGTCTGAGGTCCAGGTGTCTGACTTTGCCATGATTTTGTGTTATATAAGGTCAGGCCTGTTGTAGCATTGGACATTTCCATAAGGGTCGAGAATCATGGTTGCTTGGCCCATGTTGTAGGCAATACGATAAGAGTGAGGGGGGTTTTCTTGAGCTTCTTGACCCGTATGGAATCTGTGCGAGAAGACCAGTGCAAGAAAATATCCCTTACCAATTAATACACAGAGCATTTCCCATGGACTGGGGGGTATGGAATCCTGGTGATAAAGTTTGGGTATTTTGCACTTTCGTATGTGACATAAAAGGTCTACGTTTGGGGTGCCCCATCTTTGGAAGTAAGAGAGTAGAGGGTGGAGTTCCCACTCATGGACTTGTTGCAGCGTCCTGCTGAGCAGGTCTGGAAACTTGTTGTGCACTCCTGAAAGATAGTCTATTAGGAGATGAGCATGGAGCGGGATGGCTGTATGCCAGATGCTAGGCACAATGGCAGATCGCTGAGGGGAGTGAGTGCCTCCTTGCTTCCGTAGGCAGAATATGAAGGCCATTTTGTCTATGCCCAAAAGAACAAGCTTCGGGAGCTAAATGAATGCTTAACAGTTCCAAGTGGTTGATGTGGAGACCTCCTCAATGAGGTGGCACATAGACCCAGGAATGCCATGTCGTCGAGGTGTGCCCTTCAGCAGATTAGACATGCATCCGTGGTGATGATCACTTGCGGAACAGGGTCTGTAAAGGGCCTACCCTGCAACAGATTGCTGCTGTTCCACCACTGCAGAGAGTGATGAGTGCTGGCCCTTACAAGCAATAGATCCTCCAACAGGGCCTCTGCTTTTGACCACTGGTTTGAGCAGCATTGCGGAAGAAGGCACCTAATGAGTCTGGCATGAGGCACTCTGGCAATACATGATGCCATCATACCCAGCAGGCATATTATAATGAGAACTGGAAAGTGGATGGAGTGGCTAAAAAAGAGGGAGAAACTGCTGAAATCCTTGCACCCTTTGAGGGATGGGGTTGGCTTGTCCTACAACAAAGTTGAGTCCTGGTCCTAGAAAGTGTTGAATCGTAAGTGATTCCAAATGTGACTTTACCATGAATTCCAGGCAGTTTGGGTGTGGGTTAAGCCTTTAAGCCTTCTTTCTGCTTTAGCTTGTGATCAACCCATCGTCTAGGTGCGGGAAGACGCAAGTTCCTTCTTTTCTGAGGCAAGTGGCTAACACTGCTAAACACGTAGCCAAGGTCGTTGGGGCCGGAGTGACACCAAAGTATAGTACCTTAAACTGGTATTGTTGATCACTTACCATGAAGTGGCAATAACGCTGATGAGCTAGATCTTTCCTGTGCATGGTTGGATGAGGATGGTCCATCTCCTGCTTTCAAAAGTCCTTCTGCATCTCAGCAGAGGGTTCCTAAGCAGACAATGGTTTTGGCGCTTTCAGCGGATGCAGCGGAGCAAGTGATGACTTCGGCTTTAATAATGGGACCAACTGCGAAAGTTCGGCACCGACAAGAGATCCTTAGGCTCAGGGCTGGATGAGACCTGTGGGAGGATTTTTTTTACCTCCGTCTTGGTTTGGTGTTGACCAACCCTTGGAGGCGGTGGTGTACCAGAAGGCAGCATTGGCTTCGGCACATGGCTCAACTCAAAACCCCCATATCCCACAGGGGGCAGTACTAGGCTTTGATGTGCACCGTTTTGGAGGGGCATCAACACAAGGCGTGGTCCTCAAGCTTAGACTGGAACAGACTGGAGGTGGATGGAACATCCTCGGGCGCTTTTTCCTCCAAGTTCTCATCCTCGCCTGACTCTGAAAAGTTGTATATGAATGAACACAGGAATGGGCTGGTGTGCCAGAAGGTTGAGCGATTCACCAAATGCTTTCTCCTCTTCTTGGACAACAAGGGGATCGGCTTTGCTGAAAATCTTCAGCGTTCGTGAAGAGGATTGTGCCCTCCTGATGTGGGCCCACCATCAGTTGCGTTGCTGGTGTGGAGTCTTCTTGCTGTGGCACACAGAGCAAGTTGCAGCAGTTATTGTTGGCTCTGGGGAGAGGCAAAGATTGCAGACGGCTTGGAGATCATCCGAGGGGTATTTAGAGTGACATTTGGAGCATCTCTTGAAAGGCACCCGTTCTATTACCTCTGGACTGTCATCCTACTCTGAAGGGGAGGCTTAAGCACACAGTGCTGAAGGGCCTCACGGTTCAATCTGTCAACAACAAGAAACTGGAGAAATTAAGTCAACATAGTTAGCAGGGAACACGTGGAAGAAGTCTTCCGACAATGGGGTGGAAGGCAATGGACTCCAAGCCTACGACAGTACCGAATCACATCCTAACCTGGTGGTAGAGAAAAACAGTCTAAATCGAGTCGATGCCCAGACTCCTAAAAGCAGAGGAGTAGTCACAGAGATCATGTGACTCGAAAGATTTCTTTGAAGGTAAAAAAGTTGCAATCATCTGAGCCCAACACTAGATTGCAAGAGTATGCAGAACATGTATATATACAGCCACATGTTACTAATACAAAATTTTGGGCAGAGCCACCTAACATGTATACTATGGACATTATTCATGCTGCACACCTTCGCCTTGTCCAACATACACAACAAATAAATTTAACATACCACAAACGCACTAGAGACATTAAGAGGACAGTGAATGTTTAATATGAGTTATGGTTGGTAGGTATCATCTCCATCATGAGTCAAGGTTCAATAGCCTGTTCCATTGAACTACCTGCTGGTTGCTACCAACTATCAGTCACAGAATAGGATAGTGCGGCGGGTGGATGGGGGGAGAGGTAGTGGACCCCCCTAGTACTATGGATGGAAGTTACACATTGATTTCACCCTCTTTCCAGCAGAACCTTCTCTCTACGGCTGAACACGAAGCACCTCCCAGTGAACATTCTTAATGTAGTCCATTCAGGGTGAAGTAATGCGGACCAGAATAAATGAATAGGGCAGGGTGATATAGCTTTTACAAAACAGGACGTCTGCCCCTCCAGATACTAAAGGCTGCGCTCTCGTAGCAGCTTGTCTAAGGCAAGTACACAGGCATGATTATCTCAGACTATTGCAGCTCTACAAGTTGCACTCATTTAGACCAAGGAGTATGTAGGTTGTACTCTCAGACCACGGGAGTCTTTGTGGCAAGTTCTCAAAGCAGGGCTATACATGCCAAGGTTACAGACTCAATCTATTGATGGGGATTTCAGGCCAAAATAAGAATTTACCTGCAGTGAACGACGATGGGCCCAGGGCCTGGAATGCTTCTTTGTGTCCGGTTGATTTGGTCTAGGAAACTCAGCACCCCACCAGGTTTGTTCGGTACACCATGATCCGGCCAGCTCAGGTACTGGTAGTGCCATATGTGTCTGGGAGGCTCCTCCTGAGGGACAAGAGGGCTATTAAAAGATTTCAAGACTAATTTACAGCACTTTGCATCATTCTAGACTACTTCAGAGCACACCAACATCTCAGAAAATTGACTGATGCCGTCCATGCTGTACCTTTGTGAGAAAAGCTTACACTGCTGCTCACGGTGTACCCGATGCGTGTGTACGGGAATCTTGCATTGCTTTCTATGCAGTTTCTGGCCTTTAGTGAGCTGGGAGAAGCTTGCACTCCAGTCCATGCAGCATGCGTTATCTATATGTGAGGGAGATTGCAAAGTGTGGAGAACAGGAAAATGTTTTGCAGCTTAAAACTCTTCACACGCTGAATATTATCCAGCCATATATGGGTTTGGCTGAGAACAGCATCTTGTTCACAGGAAAGTGAAAGGCAGGGTCGCAGTTACTTAGTATGTTTGCCACAATCTATAGATTGCTTTCCTTCTCCATAAGGTCAGAAGCGTATGTATCTTTGGTAACAAAGAAGGAACAGGCAGGCTTGTGTAGTATAAGAGGTAAGGAAATTAAATTGCTTTCTGACAGCTACAGAGATATTGTGGTCTGTGGTGCAGTGTCTGCTGAGCTAGAATATAACAACTATATACAGAAGTCAATATGTGACTTGCTTATAGGTTTGTATTTCTGTGTTGCTTGGCATAGCAGAGTAATATAGGAGCCTTTACCAACACCGAGTATGTGTAATAATCTTCATCCTGTCGAGCCGGCCTCTAGAGAAAATGCAATTCACTATTTCAACTGAGATGTCAGTACTTTGATAAAGCATGGTGGTCACATGACTGCTACAACTTAATTGCTCGAAGTTTGCTAGCTCTGCACAAGGATAGGATGGCAACTGAAAATGTGACCTTGAACGTAAAGTGTTGGAGAGACTGTGGACTCAATGGCGATCACTTGTTTAGGGTCAAAGTGGTGCGAGTGAAGTGTGGTGACGTAAATAACACTAAAAAAAAAAGCATCCATGGCTCGTATGGTGAGAAGGATAGGCTATCTTCCCTCTAGGCATGCAGTCATTGTTCAGAATCCTACTGGAAAGCAGCAGTGCCATGAATGTGCACCCAGCTGCGGTAAATACTGTAATATGTGCTGCACCAAGGCCATGAATGTTGTGCATTTTGGGTCTCTGAAGATGTGATGCAAGGTGTTTTGGTTTTGCTGAGCAACAGATTTTCCATCAGAATATCCATGTATTTCTGTGAGAGATTCCAGTATCCAAGTTCTAAGATCTCAAGAGTGAACTTATCATGTTCAGAAAACGGCTTATAGTAAAAGAAATGTGCCAGCACTGGCATTTCCAGTATGGCTTCTTTGACATGTCCAATTGCACAAAGAATGCAATTGCCACTGGATTCAAGCTAACCTGGTCCAAGATGCTTGTTTACGATCCAGGGAAGACCTGACTTGGCAGTTCCCACGGCACTATTCCCATGAAGAAAAGGGTCAAGACTGATTTGCGTATGGGTGGGTCTGAACTGGGGTGGCAAAGTGAGCTAAAGAACGATGATAGATTCAACCCACATCTAATAGTGACAGGGGGGTGAGTGTCTGAGAAATGTCAGCGCTCTGTCCATCATCTCCTTGTGTTTGCTTTGCTCACCCTAAGTTGGCAGGGTGTGCCCAGACGTGAGTCCCTTGCTCACTCTGCCAATGGAGTAAACTAGCATGACTGATGAGTGTTCCCCCGAAACCGGTCCCAGGATGCTTGTTTCCGGTCCAGGGAAGACCTGGCTTGGCAGTTTGGGCTGGAATGTTCCAATGAGGAACAGGGTCAAGACTGATTTGCATATGGGTGGGTCTGTACTGGAGTGTCAAAGTGAGCTAAAGAACGATGATGGATTCAACCCACATCTAATAGTGCCTGGGGGTGAGTGTCTGAAAAATGTCAGCGCTCCGTCCATCATCTCCTTGTGTTTGCTTCTTTGACATGTCCTTCACGGAAAACAATCTTGCTAGTCCCATGTGGGTGCAAATGCTATGCTGGATCTGCTGTCTTTTTTGATGACTCGACGTAGGAGTGCTAAAAGGAGAGGCTGGTAATTGATGTGAATTTTCTGTTTTCCATTATTGTAATGTTCGACAACCCCCAATCAGGGATTATAGCATAAACAATAGC
This sequence comes from Lissotriton vulgaris, assembly GCF_964263255.1. Lineage (NCBI taxonomy): Eukaryota > Metazoa > Chordata > Amphibia > Caudata > Salamandridae > Lissotriton > Lissotriton vulgaris. The sequence continues at coordinate 480,467 of NW_028240613.1, read as the reverse complement.
ATGATTTAGCTCGTGAATGTTTTCCTAATCCATGTTGAGTTGGAATGTGACAGACCCTGTTGAGCTCTCCTGTCATTTTTTGGGCAAGCAAGTGAACTTTGGCCATGATTTTGCCATGAGTACAAGTAGGGACAGAGGGCGTGGCATTCATTCCCCAGCTGCTTCAAGGAAAACATAGTTGTGAACCAAGATTGCCTTGTATCAGACTGTAGAAAGCCACCAGAGTTAATCCATCATCTTCAAGGATAAACGCAGATTTGTCTACTGGTCCTACAAAGTCTGGCCTCCCAACCTGTAAAAGTGAGTGGTTTGTGATTAAGGTGAAGGAAGGGACTGGACCAGAGAATAACTTGCCTAAAGCAAGTGTTGAACTGTCTATCATCTAAGATTTGTGTTACAATCAATTGTTAGATACTCTCAGCCTTCATTTCAACGTGACAATCGAACGTTAAGCCCTTCTTGCTGCAGTAGATATTGCAAGATGACATGATTCAGAAACATTTTATCACTCTACCCCCGGTCCTCGATCGCGGGGTCTGGTAAGGATGAATCATGTACAGAGATACAAGAATTCAACTAGTTAAATAGAACTAGTAAGATTACATTTACAGAGTTTAAAATCGGTCACTCAAAATATTTTCCTTGGTGGGGTCAGACTAGACTTTTGCAAATTGACTGGGAAGCCCACCAAATACAGACGTGCAATGTTCTGGGTTATGCTTCCCCATGTTAGGGTAATCAGAACAAGTGTTATCAATGTTTATTGCATTTTCCTGATCATATAAGCTATTAGATGTTGTTGGTGAAAAGCATGAGCAAATATCCCTAACCTGTGACCCACAAGGAATTCCCCAAGGATTGGGGGTCCGGCAACCTGAAAGAAGGTTTGGCAGATTGAGTTTTTATACAATGCAACAAATCGATTGGTGGCATGTCCCAAAGTTGGAAGTATTGATTAAGTAACTTTGGTTTGATCTCCCACTTGCGTTTTTGCTGGTGACTCATGCAAAGGAAAAGTTGTCGTCGAGCCCCCATAGAGGCTCCTCAAGCAAGTGAAGCAGATGGCTTATCAGCCATTGGCCACATCTTTGTGTTTTCCCATATCAGTTTGTGCTGAACACTTGAACTTCCCAGTTACCATTCACCTTTATCTGAACAGTAAATCCTGAATCGGATGCATGTGTAGCATGGTACACGGTACTAACGTGACGCAAGAGTCCATTATTCCCAATAACCTCATAATTATTCTCGTGGACAAAGGATGAGGCATCTGATAAAAGGGAAGCAGCATTTAAAATGCCAGAACTACATTGTAATTGGAACCGCCAAAGTGCTTTTTCAGCAAGTAGCACGTTACTCTGGAACCCAAAAAGTATAAGTGGTGAATTAGTATAGTGAAATATGAAACTAATTTGAGAAGTGGACTGGTTAGTCTTATTTGGATTGAAAAGGATAGTGGAGGGATAGAAGAGGGAAGGGTTTGCATTTATATAGCGCTTGCTACACTTGATGAGGTGTTGAAGTGCTTTTTGGCGAGTAGCACCCAACTCCGGAATCCAAACAGAATTAGTGATGAATTAGTATAGGGGAATATGAAATTAATTTGATCAGTGGACATGTGAGTTTATTATTTGTAGAGAAAAAGGATATCCAACTCGCTATCACACTCTTAGTAGACAAAACGCTGTACACCCTATCTCAGTGCAAGTAGAAGTGCTTTATTTACGATATGGCAGCTCTTGTTCACGAGCCTTGATCACAGAAAGGACGTTACCATCTTACTTACACATTTAAAGCGAGCATGTGCTCATTAAAATAAATATAAAAAAACATTCTATTATATTCTGCATACTTCTTTCTACTAATTCATTCCATTGTTTGTAAGTATTTAAACCATATGTTTCTATTTACAAGGAGACAAGTCAATTCATAGTGCAGGTTTTTAGGCTACTTAATCAGAAAAAAAAGTAAAATGCATTCTCTTAATATACAGTTTAAGTATCTACACTGCGCATACTACACACTGGTCTGACTCTGGAAGATGGGTGTTATCTATTCCCCTATATGTTTACGATGTTGGAGGGAGGATGGGACATTTTTACATACCGTTTGGAGCTGCCCTGCATTACAGCCCTTTTGGCGTACAGTATTGTCATGCTTAAGCGAGGTACTATCATGGGAACTCCCACTTGACCCACGACTTTTCCTCTTACACAGCAAGGACAACATAGGGGGAAATGAATACATGCAACATCTATTGCTTTTAGCCCTTACTATGGCCAAGCACGATATCGTCCAGATGTAGAAAGGGACTTCTCCCCCGACTATAGGTAAATGGAAAAATGAACTTTACAGATGTATGGGGGCGGAAATTGCTGAGTTTCTAGCTCGTGGCTGCCCCAAAAAAACACAGAAAAATATGGGACCCGATGGGCAACGTGTCGTAGCATAGATCTTCCTCCTCTATCATCCACGGACCCCTGATAGGAGACATCACCTATCCATATATTCATCCATATCACCATTCCATATTATATGATAATCCGCCACTCTACTAATGTATCATATGCACAATTGCTGAGGTCTAGTACAGTCTGCATTTCATTTAAGTTATGTAACCTGCTGGTTTCGCAGGTCTTGCATGTTTATAAATGTTGGCACTCCTGCTGTGTCTTATTTCCTACAGGTCTTTGTAGGGCTGTAGCCCACAATTCAATTGAATCTCCAAATAAAATTTGTTTACTACAGAAAATTCATTTTCCTAAATCATGATGCTATACTCTTGGTGCTCAATTCCAACAATACATCACAAAACGATGTCCTTTCATTGTATGGCATCTAGCCCCAGTGGACATTTTCTGTGTGTCATGTCCCTTGTGTCAATCAAGCCCAAGTGGGCCTTCATCTAATTGTCACATTTACTTATCATGAGTACCATCCTAAGACTTCACAATACCAATCCAAAAATAAAAAACCCCTCTTCATTTAACCTCTTCGATGGCTTGTGCGGACGACGGCCGGGGGCCGTCCGAACCATGCACACGCCAATTTTCATCGTGGCAGAATGTCCGCCGCGGCGAAGAGGTTAATGTAAAAAAGAAGATAAAAAAAAAATTCTTATTTCATTAATACATCGTTAACCTATTTAGATGTTATGTATACTATCCTCGTTTGCTCAAAGAGAAGCTCTCTAAATTAGAATGCAACTATATACCAAACAATTTCCCGAAATATGAATAGTGAAAAAAGAGAAAAATCCAAATAAAAGTTGGAGACTTCCACAGGGCTATGCAATACCCACAGTCCTAGTATTTGTGAATGCAGAAAAAGAGGGGGAAGAGAGAAGAGATATTCCACAATCTTGTCAGTCATGTATTCAAATGTATAGCTAAATCTTTCCTCATGTTGAGCTCATTTTGTTCTCCCGTTTCTAGGTTGATGATATACTCTAACACTACGCAACCTCAAGCATTGTCCCCCTTCCCCCTGTTGCTTACTAACTCTGCCCAGTCTGAAAAACTTAATCGGTATCAAATCGCTTCCATGAAGTGACGTGCGACTGGGAATTTCGGATCATTATTGGTAACTGACCAGACGTGCTGGAGGATATATTTTTTGACAGGAAAAAGAATACTGCTGATGCATCTAAGTGGGCAGGCACATTCTATGCAGTACACTACATGTTCTGTATTGTAATTAACAGTGTTGTATTTGATATGGTTTCTCCTGGAAGGGACCATTGTATGATGTTCTGGATGTGCTATACTTGCAGGCCTTGCAGTTTCTGCAGGGAAAGAAACCTGCAGGCTATGTGTCAAGCCATGTTCTCGTACTCTCTGTAAGTGGCTATGTCTATCATGTTACTGCTCCTTCTGTATGTAATGTATGGTACTTTTCCCACATACATATATTGTTTCTTAGAACTTCCCAGTTTTCAGTTAGGATCTCAATCACTCTTTGATCCTTTATTGAAGATCGTGATTACTCGAACCTTCTTGGGTCAGTCCCATTTACTTAGAAAGCCTTTTCCTCTTGTGTACTGGTTCCATGCACTAAACTCTCTCCGTCTCTACATTTGGCTCTAATTATTGCAGTATTCATGACTTTCGTGGGATAGCCTCTGGCTCTAAATCTTTTCACAATTTTTTCCTGTGCTTCTAGGAACTTCGCCTCCGTGCTACAATTCCTCTTCAGTCTTATCAGCTTCCCATAGGGCATGTGCCACGTAATATGCCCTGGGTGACTACTGACCGCTTATGGTGTATTCCCTGCTGTTTCTTTCCTAAATAGTGAGGTTACTAGTGTGTCCCCTTGCACCTCTACATGTATGTGTGAGGTTACTAGTTTGTTCCCTTGCACCTCTACATGTATGTCCAGAAAACCAATCATGGCTGTGTTGTGAGAGATTGTGAAGGTCAAATTTAAATTGATCTTATGGAGGCATTCTATAAACTCATTCCAGTCTTCATCTGATTTCTCTCAAAATAAAAATAAGTTGTCTCTGTAACATAACTAGATATTCACACATTTGAAGAACCTCTCCATATTGGGATCCATGGACACATGATCCTCCCACAAGACCATAACCAAATTGACATCGCCGGGGGGAAACCAGGTGCCCATGGCTGTCTCTTGGAGTGGTCTAAACAATTTTACATTAAACTGAAATGCACTTTCCTCCAAACAGAAATTGATCATGTCCAAGAGCATCTCATTATGCTCGAAAAGTCACATAGGCCTTGCTCTCAACTAGTGAATTACTGCCTATAGGAACAGCTTTGCGTCAAATGCTGATGTATAATACCTGAACATCCACAGTCACTAATGTGTATTACCTTTCTCATGTTTATGTGTTTATCCTTTTCAGGAAGTCGGTGCTGTCACTCAAATATTATGGCAATGTCTCTACAAAAGGAAATAGAAAAATTATCCACAAATACAGATGTACTTTCTAGGAGGCTCCCTATTGCAGAAACTATTAGCCTTCCTGGTGGGTTTTTTCTGTCCTTATGTGACTTTGGTAACAGGTAGAAGGTGGAAATTGTGGGGTTGTTTGTTCTCAAAAATTGGTATTCCTCAAATTCCACGATCCCATTTTCCTTCCAAGTTGATAACTGTGAGCAATACTTCTTAGTAAAAAGTTTATGATATCTTTTCTTAATCGTTTGGTAACAGGTTGTATCATTCAGGTGTCTTTATGCCTCCTCTGTATAACCCTTTTCTCCACAGGACCACATTTCCACCTTTATTGGATAGCTTGATCACAAAGTCTTCCCTTTCTGTTAAATCTGGTAATTTTTTAAACTGCAACCAATTCATATTCCACTTTTTTGTTACTTTAGCGATTGTCTTCTAAGATGTTTCAATTTTTAATTGGTATCTCCTGGAAGACATCAACAGAATCATATGTCAATACAGGGTACATCGCAATTTAGGTTTAAAATATGTTTCACTACTCAAATTGGTCTTTAAGCCCATTTTATTGAGACTTTCAATGATTGTATTCACATTTCTCCCAAGATCTTGATCCTGGATAATGTCCATATTTTGATCCAAGTCTGCATGCATATTCTACCTTCCATTTATTTGTCCTATCAGTAGTAGTGTGTGCTTTACCCAAGTTCTTGTTTTTTGATAACTAGTGTGCTTTGACCAACTTTAGTTTCCAGACAAAATTAAAAAGATATATCCTTGTATTCGTATAGTTTGAATTCTGCTGTGAGGCAGAAAGACAATCCCAAGGTTAATACTTCCTCTTCTTCCTTCAAAAGCTCTTGGTCAGTAATTATTGAGCTCTAATTCATTATGTCTGGACGCTGTCCCTGGTTCTGCCCCTTGATGGGTTTGATTCCTCTTCTTGAACCTCTTCCTTTGGTGGACTCTCCTCCAGATCCTGTTGGGGCACATCTGGGTGCTGCTTGCGTTCTTTGTTGCAGAATCGTGTACTCGTTTACAAGTGTCTCCCCAGTTACAGGAGTGTACGTAGTACTACTTGTTGATGCTATTGGCATTCTTGTTGTTTCAGAATATATGTTGAAACTCATAGCTGAGATATCCCCGATATGTCACCTTCCTGTTCCTGTGGTGCCTGACGGGATTTCATGGTTGTGGCCACCGGACCATAATTTGTGGCAAATGTGAGGACTCGTCCGTTCTCATAGTCCGCTTTATCACTCATGAATTTCCACTGTTTACGTTTTTGTATTTTGTCTTCATACTTTTGTATCCTTGTTTTTATCTGGGCTTTAAAGGCATTTATCTCTTGTGGTGTTTTAACATTGGATTCCAACTCATTTTCCAGATTTTCTATTTGTTTGACTATACATTCATACTCCTCTCATGCATCTTTTAATAGGATTCCGATAATCCACTTGGAGCAATCCGTGTCATTCTGTGCCCATTCCTTTAGTAGCTCATTGCTCAAGCTCCCAAGTGTTGGGTCTTTATAGATTCTAAGGCCCTGAGGGACCCTTATCAACATCCAGATACTGTTGGTGGGGTCATCCCTTACCACCTTCTGTTAACTTCACGCTTCCTTAGTGGCTCCCATTTATATGACTTCTACTTTAGAGGTGCTTGTTCCTCATTATCCCCTACATTTCCAGTTCCCACAGCTAAATAGGTTAGCCCTTCCTGTGGCCATCATATCCTTCAACCAATTTATTCTTTTCAATGTTCTAAACTTAACTTTGCACCCAACATCAACAAACCTTCACATTTCAGTTTGGTGTACACATATATACATGCATATACACACACACACACACACACACACAAACACACATACACCAGGGGTGTGGACATTTTTCAAAAATGTACTTGGCCAGGGGACAAAATGTTACACAAATCTACTTGTCCTGGGAAGGTAACTGCTTGCCCCGCCTACTCCAAAAATCATTAAGGTAGGTCTGCACAGTGAGAACCTCCTGCACTGCAATCAGTGCAACATACTGAGCAATATATATTTCAAATGCAAATCCAATTATGCAGTGCATGGTCATGCACTCTCAAATGCAACTGTTATACGTGGTGGTTGTACAGCATGCGTGCAAATGTGTCAGTGTGCACTGCAACCAATCAACTAGTGTGCATGTAACACATTTTCATAAGTTGAAAAATAGTGGAGACTGGGAATGGACTACATTTCTTGAAGTGTTTTTGGCACAGACCAGACTGTCGAAATATGGAGCTGTAGGACAGAAGGGTGTTCTTCGTCATAGGGCCAACGCATAGCTGTCCAGCTTCAAAAATACTCAGATGTGATGCTCTGATAAACTTGTGGATGGGAATAACTGCCTTTCTTGGCAGAGCTTATGGATGGTTTGTGGGGCAGCAAAATTACCTAGCAGATGTGCTGTGGTTCACTGAGGTAGTATCCACAAGTACAAATACGCAATAGGCAGTAATGGGCAGTCAAATCAATCCCTCCTTTTACACTTCTGGGAGGTGTGTTTATATTATTGTGCACTCACTGCTACATCTCCACATTCTTCTCCCACACAAAAAGCACATGCAGCACTGGTAGTTGCAGTACAGGGTTCTGTCATGCATATAGTAGGCAGCAGCAAAGTAAGCTACCCTAACATGAATAGGTGCAGCTTAGAAACTTATGTTCAAGTTTGTCTCCCTAAGATATGTAGGACATGTAGCAGCTGTGAAATCTTCACACTCACAAAGCTGGAAAGCAAGCACTAGCCTCGGAGTGTTACGTTGAAAAAAACAGTAAATCTAGAAGTGGAAAGCAGAGCATCATTGAGATGGGGGCTAGTGAGAACTGCAACCACTCAGCATTTCATGTCACACCTGGTAATGACGCCTAGGCTCAGTCACAGTAGAGTTGGAAACACTGTTCTGACCTCTTGGATAGTCAAATGCTATCTGGCGAATTACGTTTTTTTAATTCTGCGGCGTATTTAGAAATCCAATAATAGCTGAGCAAACACCCAAAAGCACCACACATTTTATTTTCTCTAGTGACATATCAGGTATGGTGGATTAGTGGACTAATGCATCTATTGTAGGGCCCTGGGTTTGACCTCATGGCCACAGGTTCCCATCCCACAGGGTCCACTTAGCCTTTCACCCTTCTGTGGTCGATATAATTAGTACCATTGAGTTGGGTAACAATAAACATCTATTATTCAGCACAAAATTAACCCTCTGGGTGAATGTGCTTTTCAAATGCAAGTTATATGATCAAGCCAGGACACAGGCCTAAACACTGAGGCACTTTCCATGCACCTCTTGCACTGATGGTGGTGGAGTCTGAGTTCAAGATGCAGGATTCTTTCTTTCACCTTTAACCTCTTGGCTGCTATGGTTTTTCCCCTCCTGTGCTGACTATTGATGATTCCCTTTATTCATGACGAGCTCAGCTCGTCATCAGCACAGCTCAACCGTGCCTCATGACGAGCTGAGCTCGTCATGAGCATCGAAGGGGTTAAAAAAGGGGAAGCTTCAGAGTCTGCTTTGTCTGTGAAAGGAAAGGACCGTGCTGGTCATGTGAGCATTACTTTTTGAAGATTGTTTATATAGTACGATCATGACCTAAAAGTATAGGAGTGCTTCTCATGAGCACCAGTTACAATACACAAGATAATGTTATTTGTTTTTGTTTTTTCAAGGCCAGAACAGATTAAGTGACCTGCCCAGTATCACAGAATGTTTAGCAATGCTGAGACTCAAACTGGTCCCCAAGGTACAAAGTCAGCAGCTCTGTCTGTAACAGGGGAGTCAGGAGCGGGTGTGTGTGTGTGTGTGGTCTGTGTGTGAAAGGCATAGGATGGTGGTTGGCAAAATGGTGGGGCAGCCCCACTCTCTTTTCGTAACAAGGGGACTCTTTCCTTCCTTCACCCACTCTGAAGTCTGTGACAGGAGGCCCTGGCCCTACCTCTTCTCCTGCCCAGCTCTCCAAACCCCATGGCAGCAAGTCCTGAATACTGTATTCAGAGGGCAGTGAGAGTGCAGCGGTGGTAGCAGAACAGCTTGCGAGGCTGGAAAAGGTGCTGTCTGCTCAGTGGCTGAATTGCATTAAAAAATGTATAGGGACTGTGATTCTAACTTTTTATGGTCTTTCACCTTCAGGTAAACCACATGCATAATAATGGACAGCTTTAATTGAAATTAAAGTTATGTTAATCAGTGGAACACTATGAAACCTCTATTAGTTCATGCACTGACCAACCGATCAACATTTAGCACAGCAGGCAGGAATCTCTCTGACAGACCATCCTAGGCACAGGCACCCACATGTGCAGACTGCACATGCACCCCTGTGCACAGGTGGCTGTGCAAGTTTCGCTGTAGACTTCTGATGCTAGCCACAGGCATCCATCCTGCAGGCCACTGAACTCTACCAGAGACAACATCAAACTGTCAAAAGAGCCGGGCAAAACTTTGAGTGGCTACACATACATAGATACACATGCTTTGAATAGACTGTATAGCAGTGCCATCCAAAAAGCAGTGGCTAACAAGCGTACATTGTAATTGTTGGAAAAACAGTATGTAGCACTGCCTGTCCTACATTAGCTTGTTGGCGTGCTAAAACATCCATACAATAGTTAATAGAACGTGTGTGGTGTAGACCATGTAGCTGTTTTACGAATGTCAGGAATAAAAATGTTGCCTAGGAAGGCTAGGAAGGCCATAGATGCCCCTATTTTATAAGTAGAGTGCGCGCTAGGGGGTATAGACAAAGTCCTTTTGGCTTTGAGATAGCATGTCTGGATGCATTTAACAATCTATCTAGAAATGGCTGATTTTGAAATCGGATTTCCATAATGAGGAGGAGCAAACTCAACAAAAAGTTGTTTTGTGAAAACCTGCTCTTTTAACATATAGTGTATGAAGAGCCCTTCCTGCTACAGAATTTGGTTGACGAAAGAAAACCGGTAGCTCAACCGATTTAATGTGGAAAGAGGATACTACCGTTGGAAGGAATTTTGGGTTGGTACGAAGAACCACCCTATTGATATAAAGCTGGACGAATAGTTCCAAAGTTAGTGCTAGAAGCTCACCAACACTTCTTAGTGATGTGTTAGCAATTAAGAAAGCAACCTTCCAAGAAAGAAATTGGAGGGAGCAATTGGGTAAAAGTACAAAATGTGGACCTATAAGTCTCGTTGGAAAAATATTGAGATTTCACGCAGGTGGGAACCTTGGTGGTATCACTTTTAAGGCCTTGCATGAAAGCCTTAATAACTGGCACTCTGAACGAAGAAAGATAAGTGTTGTCTGTTTTGAATATCAATAGAATGTACAGAGTTCCCCACAAGGCGTGAAATAAATTAAGGGACTGACTCTCTCTCCGAAGAATGTTTGGTCGTGCAACAGGGAATATGGTAATCCCTTGACGGAATTAAGGATGCCTCACACAATTAAAAGGCTGGACGACTGTTGCCATCCTACCTGATGATTGTCTTGTGTCATCATTGGCCTCCTGCTCCAACGACAAGCTGGCGGTGCAATGCCTGCCGGGTAGCACTGAGTGCTACTCTTTGGCGGAGTTCTTTTATTCCTGGCCAATAGATGCTTGTGTGTGAGGGGCCTAAAAAAGTGCAGTAGTGAGCGTGAGTGAGAAGTTAAAAGAGGTCAGTAGAGTCCATTGAGAAAACTTTAATGGTGTGGCTCACTGCCTCGTTAAAATTGGTGAAGGGAGGGGTACCGAAGCACAAAGAATAAGGTGATGTGGCCTCGTTCGACCCTCGCCTATGGTGCGGTCAACATGTTTCATGCCTCTCGGGCAATTCTTCAGGACCTAAATAAGCTCATCAACTAGCAGGAAATTTCGAACCATTAGAATGAAATTTCGCATACAACCTGCGTGGTAAGGCAGGAAGGAATCCTACGTAAGTTCCCGCCCTAGGTATGGGGAGAGAGAAAAAGGACACAATCATTCCTGGGCCCATCAAGTGGAAAATTTTTAAGGGCAAGCATTTGCATGTGGAATCATAATGCAAAAGTAGGTATGGTTCAATGGCTTATACCAAAACATAGTGAAGGTGCAAGGGAGAGAGAGAAAAACAGGGAAGGGGTTACATTGTGTGTGCCATATGTCATCAATGATACGAATACATTAATTCGATATACATCAGGTTTTACACTCCATGCTTGTCCCTCATCTGTGTTTTACAGCCAAGGGGTAGTGTAATTGTTAAATTAAAAATTGGAAACAGAACCATCAGCACTTCAATAGGGGAGGGAATAGTGGGATCACCAGGGTGGAACACTCGAAGGAAGTCCTTACCCTTAATCCCTGGTAGACGGTCCCCACAGACTGTCCTTGTGGGGCCTGAGCTGTAAGGTGGTTACCTAAATAAGAGGGGGGAACATTCTGTTTATGGTCTTGGTCAAGGGAACAAGACGGTGTTAAGTGGTCCCTGAGGTGGTTACACCTACAGGATCGCCAATGTATGCCACAAATAACCCTCATCATGTTCGTTCACCACACCTTACCTTGTTCGCTCGAGGCACTAGGCTTGTAAGCACCTACCCCTACCACAGCAGCGAGATCGCAGGACAGCCGGTAGATCGGTGTGTGGCTGAGCTGCTTAAGAAGCAGACTGCCGCGGGTGCCGTGAGTGGGCGTGGTCTGGGGAGCGTTGCTAGGTAACGCGGCCAAGCGTGGTGTGGAAAGAGAGGGCAGTCAGTAGCAAAAGCCGGTAAGCGTTCAAAGTGGGGCGCCATCTTGGAGTAGAGCAACCCTTATTGTAGTGAATGATGCGGGTTACTTAATAGATGTGGCATTACCCAAAGAGATGTGGGGGCCCATGTTCAACCATGAATAGCATTTAGGGTGCTTAGACTGGAGTAAGGGCAATCTAAGCATGGTTTATCTGGCTAGCATATTCCAAGGAACAGAATCATTGAGACCATGTACATCTGTCTGAAGACGATGCACCCACCGCTGTTCCATTCTGTATAGTGCTTGTTGGTTAATGGAAGGGTGGCATTCAAGGACAGTCCATTGTATATTCTCTGCCGAGTGACTCTGTTGTCTGCAGTGTTCGTACAGCCTGGTGTGTGTCTTTTTACAGCGGATGTTGCTGTTATGTTCCATGATGCGTAGTTTAACAGTGCGCATCGTCATCCCGATGTAGGTCAGCTTGCATGGGCACGTTAACATGTAGATGCATTTTGCGCTATTGCAGTTCGTATGTTTGTTAAGATGCCAGGTAAAATCATTGGAAAGTTCTATGGTTTTACCTTGGATAGTCTGAGGGCATACCACACATGATCCACATCGATAATGTCCCGTTACAGGGGGCAGAGCCCAGAGAGTATTCAAGGGACGAGTGCTCGTCTTCTTAGGACGAGTATGAATAAGGGTGTCCTTGAGGTTGGATGTCCTTTTAAATGCAAAACGGGGCCGAGGTATGTCTAGGCCTGCCGTGTTTAAGATTCCCAAATGCGAATTCACAGTTTTCTTGATAAACGTAGAATTTTTTGTATAGGACGTAACACATGTGATCGTGTCATCTTTCTCCTTAGTGTAGTCTTCCAGGAGCGAGTCTCTGTTGTTGTTGAGAGCCCTTTTCGATGATTTCTTGAGAAGTCGCGTCGGGTACCCCCTCTCCTGGAGTTTATGTTGTAGGGTATTGGCTTCCTGTTTATAGTCTGTTACTGAGGTGCAGTTCCTGCGTAGCCGTAAGAATTGCCCGAAAGGCAAGTTGTCCCTTAAGGCTCTGGTGTGGTGGCTGTTATACAGAAGCAGGCTGTTCCTGTCAGTCTCTTTCTTAAAAAGAGTTGTGGTGATTTCTGTGGGATCCAACTTGATTGTCAGATCTAAAAATGGTACAGAGTCCTCAGAAATCGTGCCTGTGAATTTCAAAAAGGGATCTTGCAGATTAATCCACGTGCAGAAGGCCTCACAGCTGGTTCGATAGCCTTTCCAGAAGACTAGAATGTCGTCGATGTAACGACGCCAAAGAGTGAGATTTTCTCGGAACGGGTTCTGCTCAGATGGGTAGATGTAATTTTTTTCAAAAGTCGCCGTATAAATACAGGCCAAGCTCGGTGCGAACGTGGAACCCATCGAAGTGCCCCGGATCTTATGATAAAGCTGTGACTCGTACCTAAAGAAGTTTTCTGTGAGGGCTATGTGAGCTAGTTCCATGATGAAGGCAATAGGGGTGGGAGAGGACCATTCTTCCTGCCGCAGTGTGGAATCCACAGCCTCCAAGGTGGCCTGTTGCGGGATGTTGGTGTATAATGCCTCTACGTCTAAAGTTAGGAGGAGGTCAACATCTTCTCTGCCACCCACTTCGTTAATCAGACGGAGGACGTCTCTGGTATCTTGGAGGTATGAAGGAATTTGCTTCACCAAGGGCTGAAGAAAGGCATCGCAAAATTGAGATAATGGCTCCAAGTGTGACCCGATTCCGGAAAGTATGGGTCTCCCGGGGACTGGGGTAGTCCCCTTGTGAATTTTAGGGAGGGTATAGAAGTAAGGCATGACAGGTTCTGTGGTGGTGAGGAAGTCTGCCTCTTTCTTGGTAATCCATTCGTTTGTCTCTCCCTCAATTATGAGGCTCATGATGGTAGTCGTCAGCCGTTTGGTTTGATCTTCAGTGAGGGGTCTGTAGTGAGTATTATTAGACAGTTGTCGTCTACACTCGCGGTCGTAGTCCTCATAGTCTTGGATGACCGTTGCTCCCCCCTTGTCTGCCTGTTTGATGACAAAAGATTCATCCTTACCCAGATTGATGGATGCTTGTCTTTCTGCAGACGTCAGGTTTTGGAATTGTTTGACGCATGGTTTGTTCTTCAGGCTGGTCAGGACTGCTCGTTCGAAAGTCAAGACTTCCAGGGGGACCATCCCATCAGTAGGAGTGAAAGTGGACGGTTTCCTCAATCCAGTGTCTTGGCTGGTGGGCTCAGGTTTGTTATCAAAGAAAGCACGAAGACGTACTTTCCTAAATAATTGTTTCATCTCCATCATCTCCTGGAAGCTGTCTGGAGTGGGTGTCGGGACAAACCCGAGACCTTTTTCCAGAACGCTCTTCTCCGTCGATGAGGACTTTCTTGGAGAGATTGACAATCAGACTCTTCTCCCCCTGGAGGTTGTGCTCCTGGTTTCCATCGTGGTTGGCGGTGTCGTTTGGTCTTGCCATTGTACCCCTTTCTTTCGCGAGGCGGGCACACTTGACTTTCGAACGAGCAGTCCTGACCAGCCTGAAGAACAAACCATACGTCAAACAATTCCAAAACCTGACGTCTGCAGAAAGACAAGCATCCATCAATCTGGGTAAGGATGAATCTATTGTCATCAAACAAGCAGACAAGGGGGGAGCAACGGTCATCCAAGACTATGAGGACTACGACCGCGAGTGTAGACGACAACTGTCTAATAATACTCACTACAGACCCCTCACTGAAGATCCAACCAAACGGCTGATGACTACCATCATGAGCCTCATAATTGAGGGAGAGACAAACGAATGGATTACCAAGAAAGAGGCCAACTTCCTCACCACCACAGAACCTGTCACGCCTTACTTCTATACCCTCCCTAAAATTCACAAGGGGACTACCCCAGTCCCCGTGAGACCCATAGTTTCCGGAATCGGGTCACTCTTGGAGCCATTATCTCAATTTTGCGATGCCTTTCTTCAGCCCTTGGTGAAGCAAATTCCTTCATACCTCCAAGATACCAGAGACGTCCTCCGTCTGTTTAACGAAGTGGATGGCAGAGAAGATGTTGACCTCCTCCTCACTTTAGACGTAGAGGCATTATACACCAACATCCCGCAACAGGCCACCTTGGAGGCTGTGGATTCCACACTGCGGCAGGAAGAATGGTCCTCTCCCACCCCTATTGCCTTCATCATGGAACTAGCCCACATAGCCCTCACAGAAAACTTCTTTAGGTACGAGTCACAGCTTTATCACCAGATCCGGGGCACTTCGATGGGTTCCACGTTCGCACCGAGCTTGGCCTGTATTTATATGGCGACTGTTGAAAAAAATTACATCTACCCATCTGAGCAGAACCCGTTCCGAGAAAATCTCACTCTTTGGCGTCGTTACATCGACGACATTCTAGTCTTCTGGAAAGGCGATCGAACCAGCTGTGAGGCCTTCTGCACATGGATTAATCTGCAAGATCCCTTTTTTAAATTCACAGGCACGATTTCTGAGGACTCTGTACCATTTTTAGATCTGACAATCAAGTTGGATCCCACAGAAATCACCACGACTCTTTTTAAGAAAGAGACTGACAGGAACAGCCTGCTTCTGTATAACAGCCACCACACCAGAGCCTTAAGGGACAACTTGCCTTTCGGGCAATTCTTACGGCTACGCAGGAACTGCACCTCAGTAACAGACTATAAACAAGAAGCCAATACCCTACAACATAAACTCCAGGAGAGGGGGTACCCGACGCGACTTCAAGAAATCATCGAAAAGGGCTCTCAACAACAACAGAGACTCGCTCCTGGAAGTCTGCACTAAGGAGAAAGATGACACGATCACATGTGTTACGTCCTAAACAAAAAATTCTACGTTTATCAAGAAAACTGAATTCGCATTGGGGAATCTTAAACACGGCAGGCCTAGACATACCTCGGCCCCGTTTTGCATTTAAAAGGACATCCAACCTCAAGGACACCCTTATTCATACTCGCCCCAAGAAGACGAGCACTCGCCCCTTGAATACTCTCTGGGCTCTGCCCCCTGTCACGGGACATTATCGATGTGGATCATGTGTGGTATGCCCTCAGACTATCCAAGGTAAAACCATAGAACTTTCCAATGATTTTACCTGGCATCTTAACAAACATACGAACTGCAATAGCGCAAAATGCATCTACATGTTAACGTGCCCATGCAAGCTGACCTACATCGGGATGACTATGCGCACTGTTAAACTACGCATCATGGAACAGAACAGCAACATCCGCTGTAAAAAGACACACACCAGGCTGTACGAACACTGCAGACAACAGAGTCACTCGGCGGAGAATATACAATGGACTGTCCTTGAATGCCACCCTTCCATTAACCAACAAGCACTATACAGAATGGAACAGCGGTGGGTGCATCGTCTTCAGACAGATGTACATGATCTCAATGATTCTGTTCCTTGGAATATGCTAGCCAGATAAACCATGCTTAGATTGCCCTTTCTCCAGTCTAAGCACCCTAAATGCTATTCATGGTTGAACATGGGCCCCCACATCTCTTTGGGTAATGCCACATCTATTAAGTAACCCGCATCATTCACTACAATAAGGGTTGCTCTACTCCAAGATGGCGCCCCACTTTGAACACTTACCGGCTTTTGCTACTGACTGCCCTCTCTTTCCACACCACGCTTGGCCGCGTTACCTATCAACGCTCCCCAGACCACGCCCACTCACGGCACCCGCGGCAGTCTGCTTCTTAAGCAGCTCAGCCACACACCGATCTACCGGCTGTCCTGCGATCTCGCCGCTGTGGTAGGGGTAGGTGCTTACAAGCCTAGTGCCTCGAGCGAACAAGGTAAGGTGTGGTGAACGAACATGATGGGGGTTATTTGTGGCATACATTGGCGATCCTGTAGGTGTAACCACCTCAGGGACCACTTAACACCGTCTTGTTCCCCCCTCTATTTAGGTAACCACCTTACAGCTCAGGCCCCACAAGGACAGTCTGTGGGGACCGTCTACCAGGGATTACGGGTAAGGACTTCTTTCGAGTGTTCCACCCTGGTGATCCCACTATTCCCTCCCCCATTGAAGTGCTGATGGTTCTGTTTCCAATTTTTAATTTAACAATTACACTACCCCTTGGCTGTAAAACACTGATGAGTGACAAGCATGGAGTGTAAACCCTGATGTATATCGAATTAATGTATTCGTATCATTGATGACATATGGCACACACAATGTAACCCCTTCCCTGTTTTTCTCTCTCTCCCTTGCACCTTCACTATGTTTTGGTATAAGCCATTGAACCATACCTACTTTTGCATTATGATTCCACGTGCAAATGCTTGCCCTTAAAAATTTTCCACTTGATGGGCCCAGGAATGATTGTGTCCTTTTCCTCTCTCCCCATACCTAGGGCTGGAACTTACGTAAGATTCCTTCCTGCCTTACCACGCAGGTTGTATGCGAAATTTCTTTCTAATGGTTCGAAATTTCCTGCTAGTTGATGAACCTATTTAGGTCCTGAAGAATTGCCCGAGAGGCATGAAACATGTTGACCGCACCATAGGCGAGGGTCGAACGAGGCCAAATCACCTTATTCTTTGTGCTTCGGTACCCCTCCCTTCACCAATTTTAACGAGGCAGTGAGCCACACCATTAAAGTTTTCTCAATGGACTCTACTGACCTCTTAACTTCTCACTCACGCTCACTACTGCACTTTTTTAGGCCCCTCACACACACGCATCTATTGGCCAGGAATAAAAGAACTCCGCCAAAGAGTAGCACTCAGTGCTACCCGGCAGGCATTGCACCGCCAGCTTGTCGTTGGAGCAGGAGGCCAATGATGACACAAGAAAATCATCAGGTAGGATGGCAACAGTCGTCCAGCCTTTTAATTGTGTGAGGCATCCTTAATTCCGTCAAGGGATTACCATATTCCCTGTTGCACGACCAAACATTCTTCGGAGAGAGAGTCACTCCCTTAATTTATTTCACGCCTTGTGGGGAACTCTGTACATTCTATTGATATCTAGTTTGTAGGACACGTACATTGGACCCCGGTAAACATTGTCCTTATTCTGTCCCTCCTTGTTGTTAGAATGGTCTGTTTTGAAGACAGGCATCCACTGCTGCAAGATATAGAAGTATAAGGAACACATGAGCATTGTAAATACAAGATGTAACAAATATTATTTTGTATAGATGCATTGAGTGGATCAATCTTTAGGTTATTACAATAAATAATAAATCTTTCCCACTCAGTTGAATAGCACACGCTTGAGGTAGGTTTACGTGCTTCCTTAAAAATGATCATGCATTCTGCGGGCAAATTTTATGACTTCAGGAACCAAATCGTCAGGTTTAGCGCCTTTGGGTTTGGGTGTCAGATTTCGCCATGGTTCGGAGTGTGAAGATTAGGGTTGAGGTGCTTCTAATGTGGAACTACTGAAAGCTTGAGTAGTGTGGTGAACCATGGTTGAGGAGCCCATGTGGGAGCTACCAGAATGAGGTTGAGAGACATCTGCCTGAGCTTTCTAACCAGAAAAGGGAAAGGCGGAAATGTGTAGGCAAATATTCCTGACCAATTGATCCATAGGGCATTGCCTTTGGGTAGAGGGTGTGGGAAACTTGAGGCAAAGTTTGAGCATTCTCTGCTGTCACAAAGAGGTTTATTTGTGGAAACCCTATTTTTGTGGAAGTATGGGAGTAGCATTGGGGGTAGATTTCCCAATTGAGCTTGTTGCCGCATCCTGCTGAGGAGGTAAGCAAAGTTGTTGTCTGTTCCTAGGAAGTGTTCCATTAACAGATGTATTTTGTGATGTATTGTCTAACATCAATTGGTCTGAGAGAGGCGTGACAGCTGGAGAGTGTTTTCCTCTCTCCGCCCCCGTTTTGGTGAAAAGTACATGGCTGTCATATTGTCCGTCCAGAATAGGACAACCTTGCCTATGAGGTGAGGTAGTAAAGCTTTCAACGCTAGGTGAACAGCTTGAAGCTTTACGTAGGTGATGTGGAGATTCTGGTGTCTGGTATTCCAGAGACCCTGAACTATTAGATTTTAGAGGGGAGCACCCCATCAGTGCGGATGCAGCTGCTGTTAGCACAACCTTTGGAATAGGGTCGATGAATGGTTGTCCTTTTAAGAGGTTTTGTGTGTTCCACCACTGCAGAGAGTGAGGAGTGCGGCTGTCTACCAACACTAGATCATCCAGTCGACCCTGTGATTGAGTGATTGCGGTGCTAAACAGTCCTGTAGAGGACGCATATTTAGTCTTGCATGATGCACTATGGCAATGCATAATTCCATCATCCCAGAAGGCGCATGAACGTTTTGACTGTTAAGTATTGATTGACATGAAATTGTGGTAGCAGTGTTTGAATTATTTTTATTCTGGCAGCATTTGGATAGGCTAGACCTTTTTGAGTGTTGAACACAGCTCCTAGATATGGTTGCAGCTGCAAAGGTTGAAGGTGGGATTTTTGAGTATTGATAGTGAATCCCAGTTGATACTGAAGATTTATAGTAATCAGAGTGTGTTGATGACATAGGAGGTGTGCATTGGCTTTGATAAGCCAGTCGTCCAGATAAGGGAGGATATGAATGTTTTGTCTTCGTATATACGCTGTTACCACTGCTGAGCATTTGGTGAACACTCTGGGTGCAGTGGTGACTCAGAATGGAAGGACTTTGAATTGATAATATTTCCCTGCTATCAGAAACCTGAGATATTTCCAATGTGCTGGATGAATGGGGATGAGAACGTATGTGTCCTTTAAGTCTTGTGCTGACATGAAGTTGCCTTGCTGTAGAAGTGGAAGCATTTGACGTATTACTATATGGAAGTGTTCTGACAGTATGTAGTGATTTAGAGGTCTCAGATCTTAAATATGCCATAGGGAAACAACCTTTTTGTGAATTAGGAAATCAAGCAAGTAAACCCCTGACTCTTGTTGTTGTATAGGAACTGGCTCTATAGCTCTTTTGAGTAATAGAGCTTCCACTTCTTGTCTGAGCAGTTGTTGATGTTCGAGAGAGAACCTGTTGGTGTGAAGTGGAAAATTGGGAGGATTGCTGATGAGCCCCAGGGAATAACCATGTTGGATAATGTCCAAAATCTGCTTGTCAAATGCTATTGATAGCTGTGTGGGAAGGACCTACTGCAGTTGACCCAGACAGATGTAGGATGATCGGGGGGGAAAATAGGTGAGTCACTATTTGTTGCCAGATGGGGCGTTACGGGTTAGTGTGATTTTGCCCCCGACCTTTGGAGTTCTTACCCCTGTAATTGCCTCTGAAATATCCTCTAGACGGAGATGATTGAGTTTATGGCCTGTAGGAAGATGTGGAGACATCGGTGGAAGTGGTTTGGGAACCCGATCTATAAGAGGAGCGACAAAAGGAGCCTCTATTAGTAGGTGGTTAAAGTGCTCCCATAAATGTGGCAAATTCAGTATCTTTTTTCATTCTCTTTAAAGTCTCATCTACTTGTGGGCCAAAGAGATGCTGCTTATCAAAAGGGATGTTTAATAAAGTTTGCAGGACTTCTGGCATAAATCCAGAGATAAGCAGACAGGCATGCCTCTGTAGGCCGCCACTTGTATTGAGGCCTCTGGCGGCAGTATCGGCATAGTTCTGTGCGCATCTAATGGAGGAGTTGGAATAATAATGTTACTTACCCAGTAAGCATCTGTTCTTGGCATGTAGAGCTGTAGATTCACATGCTTGGCATACTCCTCCCATCTAGTGCTGGGTCAGGATGTTTGCAAGTGGTTTGTCTTCGAAGAAGTCTTTCCAGTCACGAGGTAGGCGACTCCACCTTTAGGTGATAGTGTGCATGGGCATCGACTCCATTGTTAGATTGTTTTCCCGCAGAGGATCAGAATGGAGTTAGTAAAGGTTGAATAGAGATGACCATGCTTATGTATATAGATAAGAAGAAACTGCAACAGGTATAGGTACTGGGGAGGCGGGTCAGCACATGTAGCTCTACATGCCAAGAACAGATGCTTACTGGGTAAGTAACATTATCCGATAGAGGCATGTGAGCTGCAGATCACATGCTTTGCATAGACTATACAGCAGTATTCCCTCAAATTGGTGGCTAAACTGTAGCTGTTGCAGTTTTCTGAAAGCGTGTTCTAAGTACTTCTTGGCCTACATTAGCTTGCTGCCTTGCTAACACATCTACACAATAGTGTTTGGTGAATGTGTGCAGTGTAGACCATGTTGCAAATTTATAAATGTCAACTATGGGAATGTTTCCTAAGAAAGCCATAGTAGCCCCTATTTTGCAGGTGGAATGCGCTCTAGAGGGAATTGTTAAAATTCTCCTTGCCTTTGTATAACATGTTTAAATAAATTTAACAATCCATCTAGCAATACCTGATTTGGATATAGGATTGCCTTTGTGAGGTGGAGCAAAAGCAACAAAAAGTTGTTTTGCCTTACAAAATGGTTTTGCTCTTACTACGTAATATAACAAAGCTCTTCTAACATCTAAAGTGTGTAGAGCACGTTCTGCACAGAATCTGGTTGAGGAAAGAACACAGGTAACTCAACCGATTGATTGATATGAAAGCCAGATACTACTTTAGGTAGAAATTTAGGGTTGGTACGAGGGACCACTTTGTCTTTGTGAAGCTGGAAAAAAGGTACTTCTGTGGTTAGTACCTGTAGCACATCCACTATCCTCAGTGAAGTAATTGCAATGAGGAAAGCGATTTTCCATTAGAGAAATTGCAGTTCACATTTAGGCATTGGTTGAAAAGGTGGCACCATTAATAGTGTAAGGACTATGTTAAGATTCCATACTGGGGCAGGTAGAAGTCTTTTTGGTACAACTCTTTTTAGTTCTTCCATAAATGCTTTGATAACTGGTACTCTAAACAGAGACAAATGCTATCGGTTATGGAGGTACGTGGCTATTGCAGCAAGATGTAAGCATATGGATGTGTAATGCAAATGCTACTTACCAGTATGCATCTGTTCTTGGCATGTAGGGCTGCTGACATTCATATCTGTGCATAGTCCGCCACCTAGTGTTGGGTCCGGATGATTGCACATTGTTGTCCTGGAAGAGTCTTCGAAGTATCACGAGATAGGTGGCTCCTCCCCTGGACTACAGTGCGCATGGGCATCGCCTCCATCCCCAGATTGTTTTTAGCCATTGGCAGAGATGGAGTGAAGAAAGTGAGTGATGACCATGCTATGAGCATATGTGTGTATATGAATACATACTGCAGCTGCTACAGGCGCCGGGGAGGAGGGTGGGCGATATGAATGTCAGCAGCCCTACATGCCAAGAACAGATGCATACTGGTAAGTAGCATTTGCAGTTCGAGGCATGTGGGCTGCTGAATTCATATCTGTGCATAGAATACATAGCAGTCCCTCCATTAACGGCGGCCGCCCGTGCCAGCTGCAGCAGTCTGAAAAAGCGTTTTTAGAACAGCCTGACCAACAGCTGCCTGCTGTTTGGAATGCACGTCTACACAGTAGTGCTTAGTGAAAGTATGTGTGGTAGACCATGTGGCTGCTCTACAGATGTCTTCTAAGGGAATGTTACCTAAGAAAGCCATAGAGGCCCCCAACTTCCTAGTGGAGTGGGCCCTCGGTGGGATAGTGAGAGTGCGCTTAGCTTTAGCGTAACAGATCTGAATGCACTTTACTATCCATCTAGCGATCCCCGCTTTGGAGATTGCATTTCCCTTGTGTTGTGTGGCAAAAGCAACAAAAAGTTGTTTGGTTTTGCGGAAATCTTTTGTCCTGTCCACATAGTACATCAAGGCCCTTTTCACATCAAGGGTGTGGAGCATACGCTCCGCCAGCGTCTCTGGGTTTTGGAAAAACACCGGCAATTCAATTGTTTGGTTTATGTGAAACTGTGAGACCACTTTGGGTAAGAACTTAGGGTTAGTGCGGAGCACCACCCTGTTAGCATGTACCTGGAAGAAAGGTTCTTGGATGGTGAGCGCCTGCAGTTCGCTAACCCTCCGTAGCGATGTGATTGCTACTAAGAACGCAACCTTCCAAGTTAAAAACTGGAGCTCACAAGAGTGCAGTGGCTCAAAGGGAGGACCCATCAGCCTTGTAAGAACCACATTGAGGTTCCATTCTGGAGCTGGTGGAGTCCTTGGTGGAATGACCCTTTTGAGTCCTTCCAGAAAAGCCTTGATAGCAGGGACCTTAAGGAGTGACAGGTGCTGCCTATTCTGGAGGTATGCTGCCATAGCCGACAGGTGAATGCGGATGGAAGAGTAAGCTAGATTACTACGATACAGGTGAAAGAGGTAACATATGATGTTTTGAATGGAAGCGTCTAGCGGGTCAATGCTGTGGTCCACGCAGTAGATGACAAACCTCTTCCATTTAGCCGCATAACAAGCTCTAGTAGTGGGCTTCCTTGCCTCCCGAATGATGTCCATGCAATCGGGAGGAAGATTGAGGTAGCCAAACTCTAGGACTTCAGGAGCCAGATCGCCAGGTTGAGCTGTTGCGGATCTGGGTGCTGAATGTCGCCATGGCTCTGCGTCAGAAGGCTGGGAGTGAGATGAAGCCTTTGATGCGGTACCACGGAGAGTTCCAGAAACGTGGTGTACCATGGTTGGCGAGCCCACGTTGGAGCAACCAGGATGAGCGTCATCGAGTGTTGCCTGAGCTTGCGTGCCACCAGCGGTATCAGAGGTGCTGGGGGAAAAGCGTACGCAAATCTGCCTGACCAGTTCATCCACATCGCATTGCCCTGTGATTGGGGGTGTGGGAATCTGGCGGCGAAGCTTTGGCATTTTGCGTTCTCCTTTGTGGCGAACAGGTCTATCTCTGGATGACCCCACCTTTGGAAGTACGGTTGGAGTACTGATGGATGTATCTCCCACTCGTGCATCTGATGGCTGTGCCTGCTGAGCAGATCCGCCATTTGATTGTCCTTGCCCGGGAGATGCTCTGCCATGAGGAAGATGTTCCTCTGAATGGCCCACTTCCACATGCTCTGAGCCAGATGAGACAGCTGTGGAGAGTGTGTACCTCCCTGCTTCTGGATGTAGTACATGGCCGTCATGTTGTCCGTCCGGATCAACACGACCTTGTTGCACAGATGTACTTTGAACGCCTTTAAGGCCATGAAGATTGCCATCAGTTCCAACACATTGATGTGCATCTTCCTTTGCTGAAGTGTCCATAGTCCCTGCACAGTGCAGTGGAGTACATGCGCTCCCCATCCCTGGAGAGAGGCGTCCGTCGTCAGGATGATCTGTGGGACAGGCTCTTGGAATGGTCGGCCCTTGCAAAGGTTTTGTGGATTCCACCAATGCAGAGAGTTGTACGCCCGACCGCTCACCAACACTAGGTCTGTCAGTTGCCCATGAGCCTGAGTCCACTGACGTGCTAGGCACTCCTGAAGCGGACGCATATGTAGTCTCGCGTGCGGGACAATGGAGATGCAGGAGGCCATCATGCCTATCAACTGCATGAACACCTTCGCTGGAAGCGAGTGTTGGGGTCTGAATCGCTGGATCAGCGCCTGGATACTGGCGATTCTCACTGAACTCGGCTGCGCAGTGGCTGCCAGAGTGTCGATTGTCGCGCCCAGATACTGTCGCACGTGGGCGGGCTGGAGATGGGACTTTGGGTAGTTCAGAGAGAATCCCAGATCTTGCAGGAGGTGAATGGTGCGTGACACGTGGTCTACGCACTGCTGTTCCGTCTTTGCCTGAATAAGCCAGTCGTCTAGGTATGGAAAGACATGGACGTGCTGGCGACGGAGATGCGCCGCCACAGTCGCTAGGCATTTCGTAAATACTCTCGGTGCCGTGGTGACCCCGAACGGCAGGACTCTGAACTGGTAATGCTGGTCTAAGATCGTGAATCTGAGATACTTCCTGTGGGAAGGATGCAGGGGAATATGAAAATAGGCATCCTTCAGATCCAGCGTAGCTAGGAAGTCCCCCTGTTGAAGCAGGGGAAGCACCTGCTGCAATGTGAGCATATGGAAGTGCTCCGAGTTGATGTACCAGTTCAGGGGCCTGAGGTCCAGGATCGGCCTGAGCGATCCGTCCTTTTTGGGGATCAGAAAATACAGGGAGTAAACCCCTGTTCCCCGCTCTTGCAATGGAACGAGCTCTATCGCCCCTTTTTGCAGCATGACTAGAACTTCTTGCTGCAACAAGGTCAAGTGCTCGTCGGACATAGCACGGCTTCTTGGCGGTATGTCCGGTGGAATGGACGTAAGTTCTAGACAGTACCCGTACTGGATAAGAGACCTCACCCACCTGTCCGTGGTAATGGACCTCCACGCCGGCAGGAACTGCTGGAGTCTCCCCCCGACAGGTGTCGTGTGATCGGGGGGAAGTGACAAGACGTCACTGCTTGTTGGTGGTGGTGGACCTGGAGGCATTGTTTCCACGTCCCCTGCCTTTGATATTATTGCCTCTGTAGCCACCCCTGCCCTTGTTGTTGTTATACGAGGACTGGGTGTTACCCTTGTAGTATTGTGTGGACTGGGATGCCTGGCCCCTTGAGGTGCCTCTTGAATTGGAGCGGCGAAAGGAACCACCCCGAAACTGCTGACTTTGTAAAGCCCCCATAGACTTGGCAGTTTCGGTATCTTTTTTCATCTTTTCTAGGGAGGCATCCACCTCAGGGCCGAACAGATGGTCAGGATTCACTGTTTGACCCAATATTGTGGTTTGGATGTCGGGTTTGAACCCCGAGATTCGAAGCCAGGCATGGCGTCTAAGTAACACACTTGTATTGATAGCCCTGGAGGCAGTGTCTGCCACATCTAGGGCACATTTGATGGATGCATTTGTAATGAGTTTACCCTCCTGAATGAGCATCTCCCCCGCCTCCTTGTATTGATCAGGCAAGTGTTGCAGAATGGCCTCTAATGTGTCATAATGGGCCCTATCATAACGTGCAAGCAGGGCTTGGGTGTTAGAGATCCTCCAGATGTTCGCTGCCTGTGCAGCAATGCGTTTGCCTGATGCCTCAAAGATCTTGGACTCTTTGTCTGGGGGAGGAGCGTCACCAGTAGTCTGCGAATTCGCCCTCTTTCGAGCGTTGGAAACCACCAGGGAGTCCAATGGCAAGTGTCCCTTAATATACGTGGGATCCGTGGGCGCCGCTTTATATTTCCTGTCGATGCGAGGATTGACCACCCGCGCCCGGGTGGGCTCCTTGAATACCTCCTGTGCATGCTTCAGCACCCCTTTAAGCATCGGTAGTGTCTTGACTTGCTTTTCGGCTACCGAGAAGGTGTCGACTAAGAAGTCCGCATCCACGGGGTCCGAGTGCAGTTCGACGTCATGGTTCGCTGCAGCTCTCTCTATTAAGGCATTGAAGGCCGCCGAGTCCTCTGTCGGGGACGTCTTTGCGGCGAAAAGTTGAGTGTCCTGACCCGACTGCGGGTCGTCTGCGTCGCCTCCTGCGGTCCAGGGCACATGCTCCTCCTCCGGATCCGAGTACGCAGGATAGGTGTCCTCGGCATCTTCCTCGTCCACATCAGGCGCGGGGGAATGGGTCGGCGAGTGTTCCAGGGCCTGTGGGGACAGAGGTTCCATCAGAGCCGAAGAGTCCGCAGAGTACCTCTTGTTCTTGAGTGGAATCTTAAAAGGTTCCAAGGCCGGCTCCGACGTAATCTTTCGTTTGAGGAGCGACAATTTTCCGGTGTTGGCGTCGATGATCACCTCACGACGTTCCTCCACCGCAAGCGGCTGGAGCCGAAGCTTCGACACCACCAAGGCAGCTTTCGGCGTCAATACCTCCTTTGAGTGTCCGCCCTGTTTAGGCGCGAAGGCCTTCGGCGCCGACTTGGGTGGAAGGGTAAAACGAATGGGCGTTTGTTCTTTAGCAGGCTTCGGCGTGGGTCTAGGCACTACAGTGTCCTGATCGGGAACCACAGTGGACTGTCGGATCCGCTGTAAGGAGTCCCCCACCTTTCTTGTAAGGGATGCCGAGGGCTGAACCGGCTCGAGCGACTCCTCATCTCCGAGAGCCCGATCGCCGGTAGGCCTCTTCTTCGGGGCCGACGCCCCATGGCCAGACGCACCGTCGGCGTGACGCTTCTTCGAAGCCGTCTTCGGGTCCACGACCCCTTTCGGCGCCGCCGCAGCCGCGTCGGAGGCCTTCACCTTCGGCGCCGACCCAGAGGGCTTCGGGTCGGCCATTTTGGCGTGGCCCTTCAGGTCGGCCATTTTGGCGTGGCTCTTCAAGTCGGCCACTTTGGGTTTCGTGGAAGTTGACGCCTCCAGAACCTTCTTCACCAACGCCACTTTCAGTTTCGGTTTCGCATCCGAGGGTGCGAGACCAGTTGGCTTCACTTTCGGTTTCTTCTTAGAAATGTCCGTGACCGGGCCCGGAGGCGGGGACGTAGGACTCATAGTTAGATCTTGGGTAAGGCCCAAAGGCGATCCCTCGACCTGGGCCGTATGACGGGGAGTAACCCCTGAGTCTGGTTGGGGATGCTCTTCCTCCGAGCTATCTCCCATCGTGGCACAAGCCAGTTAGTCGTCCCCTACCTCGTCGGAGACTTCGTCGTAGGCCTCCTCACCCGCGTCGTAGGTCTCTTCCTCGGACGCGGGGCCAGAGTCTGACCCTTGTACGTCGTCTTCTCCCTCGACAGATTCCTGGAAGATGTCATCAGGTGGGGGTGCCGAAGCCGACAGTTGAGCCTGGAGCCGATTAGCCCGGCGAATCTTTAAAGTCTTCTTACTTCTAAATTTTGAACACGCCATGCAGGTGTCTTCTCGGTGATCCGGTGACAAGCATGTATTGCACACGGGGTGCACGTCGAGGTGTGAATATTTAGAGTGACACAGCGGACACTTCTTGAATGGAGTCCGCTCCATAGCAAAGGGTGTAGTGTAGGCCCGTCCGCGTCGAAAGCACGTGGAAGGGCAGTAAGAGATCGGAGCTGAGAGTCAGTAAGAAACCCGTACGCAACTATACCGACGCCCAGCCTAAAGACCTTTTGGTCTCGAGTAAAAAGTAGAACAACTATCGGTTCCGACAGAGGGAACCGAAACACATCCGAACCCAATGGCGGAAAAAAACAATCTGGGGATGGAGGCGATGCCCATGCGCACTGTAGTCCAGGGGAGGAGCCACCTATCTCGTGATACTTCGAAGACTCTTCCAGGACAACAATGTGCAATCATCCGGACCCAACACTAGGTGGCGGACTATGCACAGATATGAATTCAGCAGCCCACATGCCTCGAACGCTAATTCTGACCATTGCAAATGTAATAAATAACAGATATTTTGTATACAAGCAGCCAAAGGATTGATATTGTTATTATTGCAATAGATAACAAATCGTTTCAATTTAGCTGCATAACAAGCTCTTGTAGTAAGCATTCTGACCTCTTTGATAATGTTCATACAGTCTGGAGGAAGATTGAGATATCCAAACTATGACTTTAGGAGCCAGATCGCTAATTTGAGTTCTTTGGGATCTGGGTGCTTGATTTCTCCATGGCTCTGTGTGAGAAGACTTGATGTGAGATGCAGCTTTTGATGTGGAACTATTAATAACTCCAACAGGGTTGTGACCCAAGGTTGACGGGCCCATGTGGGAGCTATTAGGATTAGTGTGACAGATGTTTGCCTGAGTTTCCCAACCACTGATGGAATGAGTGGGAGAGGCAGAAAAGCGTATGCAAATATCCCTGACCAGTTCATCCATAGTGCATTGCCTTTGGAGAGCAGGTGTAGATACCTGGAGGCGAAGCTTGGGCCTTTTGAGTTTGTGTGTGGCGAAAAGATCTATTTGAGGAAAACCCCAACCTTGAAAGTACGGGAGGAGAACTTGAGGGTGAACTTCCCACTCGTCAGCTGAGAAGGTCAGCAATATGCTGATTTTCTCCCGGAAGGTGTTCTGCTAGGAGATACATTTTGTTGTGCATGGCCCATTTCTAAATGGCTTGAGCTAGGTGTGACAGTTGGAGAGAGTGCTCCCCCCCTGTTTTTATATATAGTACATAGCTGTCATGTTGTCTGTGTGGACTAGGTCAGCTTTGTCTAGAAGGTGAATTTGAATAGCTTTGAGCGCTAGAAACACTGCCAGCAGCTCTAGATGATTTATGTCGAGATGCTTTGGTTTTGACTCCAAAAGCCTTGAATTGTGTGATTGTGGAGATGAACTCCCCAGCCAGTGAGCGAAGCGTCCACTGTTAGTATTGTCTGTGGAATAGGGTCTATGAAGGGCCGCCCTTTTGATACGTTTTGTGGGTTCCACCACTGCAAAGATCAATGGGTGCGGCCGTTTACCCACACTAGATTGGTCAAATTACCCTGCGACTGATTCCACTGACTTGCTAAGCATTCCTGGAGGGAATGCATATGAAGCCTTAAATGGGGGACAGTCATGATGCAAGAGGCCATCATTTCCAGCAGTTGCATATACACTCGAGCTGGTAGTGAGTGGGTTGGCTGAAACTGAGCGATTAGAGCCTGAATATTGCGAATTCTGGCTGCACTGGGAAAACAATACCACCAAGGTTAAGTGGATTGCGCACAGAGGGGAACCTGAGAAACGGTACCAGAGCACAGCAATTCACGTCCGAACCAGATGGCGGAAAAAAACAATCTAACAATGGATGCAAATGCGCACTATCACCGAAAGGAGGAGTCCCCTACCTCGTGACTGGAAAGACTTCTTAAGAAAAACAACTTGCAACCATCCGGACCTAACACTAGATGGCAGGAGTATGCAAACCATGTGATCTACATGTCACATACCTCGAACATTAATTTTTTCCTTCCTGCAATAATGCTGGTCCCTTCTTTTTAAGCTGCTCTGGGAGATATTGGAGTAGTTCCTCCATTTCATCCCAGTGAGCTCTGTCATACCAGGTCAACAATCCTTGTCTATTTGCAATTCACCAATGACAGGCAGATTGTGAAGCAACTCGTTAGCCTGAAGCATCTATAAGTTTGGATTATTTATCAGGAGGTGGTGCGTATGTTTTAGTTTGTGAATTTGCTCTTTTATGAGCATTTGAAACAACTAGGGAGTCTGGCGGAAACTGACCTCTAAAAAAAACTAGGTTAGATGGTGCAGCTTACCATTTTTACCTACCCTAGGGGTAATGATGCGAGCACATACAGGGTCTTTAAAAATATCACCTGCATGGTGAATCATGCCTTTCAACATTGGAAGAGATTGAGAATGTTCTATGTGTAGTGACTAGTGTCTCAAATGGAAAATCTTCTTCCATAGATTCTTTATGTAGTGTAACCCCATGGTATGCTGCTGCCTTAGCTATAAGCTCTTGATATGATGAAGTATCGTCAGGAGGAGAGGGATTAGCAGGATAAAGATCTGGATCTGCGTTCACAAGAAGGTTGATATATCATTATCTCAGCTCTGTAAAGAGCCAGAAGGCTTTGTATGTGCTTTCGATGCTGGGTCAGAGGGCGGGGCAGCCGAAGCTCTGTGCATTGCATGGCCAGATGGCAGTGGTGGCCCGGAAGCTTTTTGTTTTATAAGAACCGAAGGTTTTTATGTGTGCAGGTGAGGGCTGAGAACTCAATGCACCTTGACCCCGTGGAAGATCATGCGACTCCAAATTGATCTCCAAGTCAGAGTCGGAATCTTGAACCAAAAAGGCACCTTCCTCTTAGGCATGTGAAGCTTCCACATCTTCCTCTTCTGGTTCGATATCTTGTTGTCAGACGATATCGGGCACATGTTCAATGTTAAGTCTCTAAATCTCTCTGCGTCATGCCCATTGGTCCAGCAAGGTCTTTTTGGATCCAAACGACAGACAGGCCTGACAATCATCTTCTTTGTGCTCAGGGTATAAGCACAGATTGTAGACCTCGTGAAGGTTGGCCTGTACCTGGAATGGCACAGAGGGCAGAATCGAAACTGAGCCCGTTCCATCAGCAGAGTATCATCGATGGAGTCGAATGAGTGTAAGGATGGAGTGTTGCGAACCAACTAATGAGCCTTTTCCAAATTTAAATACGCGCAGGATGAAAAACATGTTTGAAAACAATATCAATGGGGGTAGAGTGGATTACGCACCGAAAGGATCCTGTAAACAGTCTTGAACTGGAGCGCTGTAATACACGTCCGAACCGGATGGTGGAAAGAAAACAATCGAACAATGGAGTCGAT
The DNA here is from genome assembly GCF_964263255.1 of Lissotriton vulgaris. Classification (NCBI taxonomy): domain Eukaryota; kingdom Metazoa; phylum Chordata; class Amphibia; order Caudata; family Salamandridae; genus Lissotriton; species Lissotriton vulgaris. The sequence goes on along the minus strand of NW_028240613.1, from coordinate 449,709 downwards.
GCCCATGAACACTATTACCAAGAGGAGTCTGTGCCTTATATTGTGACTTAGAAGACTTCTTCTAAGAAAAACAACCTGCAACCATCCGGACCCAATACTAGATGGCAGGAGTATGTAAAGCATGCATATCTACAGCCACACATGCCTTGAACATACCCGTACCTCCCTATTCCCCTACTCACTGGCAAGCTCATTTTGGGATGTCAAGAATGAGCCTGGCTGCTGTGTTCTGTATAGTCTTGACTCTCCTGAAGAACTGGGTGGAGATGCCTGCTTAGAGAGCGTTGTCATAGGCGAGGCGGCTGGTGATGAGGGCTTGAGTGATGGTCTTTCTAGTGTTGATTGGGATCCATTTGAAGATTCTGCGGAGCATGCAAAATGTGTGGAAGCAGGAGGAGGCGAAGATGGTTCCTCCTTCAAGGAATGGCACTCATGGCTTGTTCCTTTTGAAGAGGTTTCTCCTCAACTCAAGGTCAAACCCTGAACGAATAGCTCAGTGCCATTTGTGGTCCGGTGTGCCTTAGGCAGTGGGGGCAGCAGCCAATCTTCTGTGTCAATGCTTAAAACTCTTAACATACGTTTAGTCCTGGTTGTTGGTTTTGTTGAAGACCCTGGATATTGTTTTCACTTGTTGTGCGACTGGCAATAGCTTGGACTCCGCTCTTCTATGGCCTCCTCTTGGTAGAGTGGTGGTACTACATCATTGACTAATGTGCCCATCTATTATTGTGTTGGTGCTGAATTGTCTTTTTCAAAGAAAGGCATTACAAGGCAAACCTGCACTTTCATTGGGGTCCCATGCCACAAATAAATTATAGACCTGATGATAGTCGGACCATAACAATTTGTGTTCACAAGAATTTAAAAGGTGTATTTTCCATCTCCTTCCCCAAAAACTAGTCATACTTATACAACCTGGCCACACGTGCTTCCTTTGAAGAAGTGGAATGTCTCTTGAAGATCTTTAGTTTTCTCCTCCGACAAAGCCCCAGGCCTGGCATTAAATAACGATAATTTGAAACGCTGGAAAGGATAGCTCCGAAACACTTCCGAACCCGATGATGGGGAAAAAAACCTAATGTGAAGTCTGTGTCCTGGGGTACTATGGATCTCAGGTGGAGGTGTCACAAGTCACTGTGAAACAGACATTCTTTGAAGAAAAACAAGTCATAATGTTCCAACTAAAACACTAGATGGCAGGAGTGCGATTAACCGTTATACATGCTACAAACCTCTAATTCCAAGGTATCAATAGAAATGTTTTGTGTGTGCACTTCTGGGGACTCAATGTCACAAAACCGGTACAAGCCATATAGTATGAAGATACAAGCTTATCAAACATTTAGGAGTTACTTATCTCCTTAGCACTTGATTTCACCAATGGGTATTGACAAACCGCATTGATCCTGAGCACCACAGAAAAGATAGATATCTTCATGTGAGAGGGATAGTTCTAGCTTGGGTGATGCCCTTGGATTAACTTTGCAGACTCGTGAACCACATCCTCACAGAGTCAGGCAAACTTTGTGCCGCCTTTCTTGTTGACGGTGTTGAGCTCTAGAATAAGGAACGCTTAATCAAACTCCGAAAAGTACTGCATATATTCAATAAGCTTGATTCACCACAGTAATACCTTGACATCCCAGTGTCAAGTTATGGCAAAGTTTGGCCACATACCTCGGAAACGAAGAAGGAGATGGGGAAAGAAGCTCATAAGATACCCAAGAATATTTACTGTTTCTGTTCTTTATGGGGGTTTAAGGAAACTTGCACTGTTCTTGCCTTTGATACATCTGTTCTTTGTTACATATGTTTTTGCTCATATTGCTTCAGCTAAAAGGGGATTTTCCTTTCTCTACTGAATGCCATCGATCTTGGAGTTTTCTACAGGTGTATATTGTACAGTTTGTGCTGTAGAAATTCGTAACTAACGAGGGCTGTTGTCTCAATCCTTCCTAACATTTCTACTGTAAGCATTGTTTTTAGCTTGATGTTGAAAACACAAGTTCCAAGCATATTACCCCCTAACCCCTCCAAATACTTAAGAGGTAATATGCATAAAGCTCCCAAATGGGGCAGGGACGAGAGAAAGACCAGTTACTAGGAGGGAGGATCTCAAAAGGGACATCATTTTGAAAGTCTTTTGGTTTTACAGGTATGCAGGAGGTACTACATAGATTGGCAATAAAGTGAACACTAATGAACAAAGGCTGCAAGGCAACGCAGGGTGTTTTTTAGACTAACAGGTTAGGAATGTGTGATGAACAATGTTTGAGGTTTATCTTGTAGTCCCTCATACTATTTTTAATCACCGAGAAATCATTCTAAAATACAAATGTTTGTGAAGTTGAGGTCTTTCTCCAGCAAACAATTCTGACATATTTATGGTATTCCAACCACCACTAACTCTTGTAAGAATAACTCACCAGTCCATTTAACTTTTCTCTTCAAAGATCAAAGTTTCCTTTGGGGAAACTCTACACGGACGTGACCCGCAAATTACTGGGCAGATACTTAAATCTAGAAGCTAGGATCATAGCCATGCACCCGGGCGTGTTGCACTGGCTTCCAGTGGCTACATTATGTTTAAGGACCTTTGTATTTCACAAAGGATCTTGCATGCTCAAGGGCTTGTTGTGAAACTGAGCAATTGAGATAGCTCACCAGGGACTGAGATCAGTAGAATTTTAGGCGACGATTGTCCCCTTCAACTTTAAAGTCAACGAAAAGAGCAGAGCCTTCTTATTTCTTCATGCTCACTTTGCCAGGAGGCATTGCACCACATCTCCTGACATTTATATGAGAAATTTAAGCTTGGTTATTTCAGCTTTGCGTGCCTTTCGCAGACAAAAGTTGATTCACTCTGCTTAAGCACCAATGGGCACTTCACATGGCGCTTCACTTAAAATTCCTAAACCATCATCTAGCTTCATCAAAGGGATGCAAAAATCCCCTAGCTCGCCTAAAGATCTGGCAGGGTGAGGTGTAGCGCAGCGGTCAGAGCAGCTTACTTCGGAGGACGGGGCTCACGGTTCGATCCTGGGTGCCGCAGCTGCTCAGCATCATGCAACTCTGGGAAATAGCTCACTTAATCTCCCCGACGGCCCCCAGTGCCTTGAAACCCTTAAGCTGGTCATATGTTTGCGCTTTACAAATATGAATTACATTACAGGGTCCTGAAGTGTACATGCCAGAGTCACTCAAGCTCACCCTAAGAACTGTACCATTTTGTAAGATTCTCCTAACATCTTACAAGGTTACTATAGGCTTTCAGGCGCCCCCATGTTTCTGCTGGTCAAGTCCTGCTTCAATCTATGATCCCCGACTGATCACTTCTACTTGGATCCTTCTAGGAATGCTAGGCTTGAACAAAATGTCCTCTGTGGCCTTAGATTTCCATTATCCCTTTCTTAGAGACTCGCGATCACCCCTCTTTAATGCCCACTTCAGAATCTCTTCATTTAGTGTCCAATAAGGGGAGCACAAAAAATACCACAGGGCTTCTGGTATCACCAGACTTGACAAGGACAGGGTTTACTTACCCTGTCTGTTCGAGAGATTTCCAGCTCTCGCAGGATGTAGTCTTGGGCAGGCTGCTCCCCCACGCTTCGCACGCATATGTGGCCATAGTCTTTAGAGCAGTTCTCATCCGGCCAGTACCGCACACATTTGTTCTATCAAAAGAATTTCTGGTTACTGAGGAGTTCCATGGGTGAGCAGAGAGAGAAACAAGTTTACAGCAGGAGAAAGAGGTACAGGCTTACATCTATAGAGACAAATAACAAGGGGAAAGACATTAATTGTATGGAATGCAGAGGAAAAGGCACCCAGCAATAACAGCACAATTTAACTTAGACCATCCAACATAGGAAGTACAATACCAAGTGCTTGCAAGGAAGGCAAGGGCACCAAATCAACACCAGCAGAGATTGAATGGGCATGCATAACAGACAAACAGACCGAGGGAGGCCCCAAAAACATTAGTGTGCTGCAGCGGAGGAGATATAGCTCCCTAACCTCTAAGAATGCCCATCAATCAGAAGAACATATGGAGCAAGTGTCACCCACAACAATATCACACATTAAAAAAATCCATCACAAACTCACACTGAGGGCATAGTACCAACACATACTCCCCAAAACCCCAGGCAACACAAGCGCATTGTTAGGGAGCCTAATCTTGCACCAAAAGAAACAGGGAGCACCCATAGCACACACCTGGGGGATTCCTCCAACACCAGCAATAAACAATTCCTCCACTCTCCTCTACCCCAACACCCACGAGTGAGGCATTATCCCAAAACAGACTTAGGAAGCCTTTCTAGCTACCAGAGCAGAAAGACTTAGAAAGGCTCTGCAGCTGGACAATTTGACAAAAGTGCTTCTCATTAACAAGGTGGAATCCCTTTCTAAGAAACAACTAAATGCCTACGAGTCCTCCATGTCAATGTGACATGGCAGACAATTAGGCATTTCTTTTAAATACAATGTTAGGAGTTTTGCTTAGTTATTCTTTATGTCTACTAGAGATGGCCATGCTGAGCATGGTAGACCCAGGTACAACTTTAGCAGCCCAGGGATACATACAACAAACTTCTGATTCTTTGGAGCTAGTGAGCCTGTGCCACTAAGAATTTTCCAGGGGTGGAGCTGAATCATTAGTATTCAAATGTCAGCATCTTCACCACACCTCCACATCTGAGGGAAACACGATGAGCGAGGATGGGTATCCGCTAGGTTTTGTCAGATTTGCCAATACAGTAGCGGACCAGATAGGAAACCTCACAACTTGGCGGGTGATATTACTCATGCACCGGAGTTGTAACCAATAAGGAGATGCCTTTCTCCATGCAAATTAGTCAGCTACGAGATACCGATTTTGGATAGGTCGACACGTCCACCTATCTCACCGGGCTGATGGATATTTAAACCATATAGCGTTTCACACTAATTCGGGAAACGCCACGGAGATAGATGTTCTGGTGTCAAGATTCTTTACAAAAGGTAAGCGCCATTATGCAAATCTGACGGCTCGAATTTACCCCAGATTCTTTCTTGACCACCTAACGAATCCCACATTTTGACACGCTCTATATCTACCCTGTCTTTTACAGCCAATTATTCACATAACTAAGGCTCACAGACTCGGCTGGGCTGTGTTTATGCTGATCGTGGCAAGGAGCCAATTTTAAGCGTGCTCCTATATCGTGCCTTCCCGCCTACATTTCAAATACAGGTATGCCTGGCTGCACTCTCTTATATTTAGTAAAGATCGAATTTCCAGTCACACGCCCAGAGCATTTTATTGAGTCCTAAATCACTTTCTGTGTTCTTTCAGGTTTCATTGAAAACCATGAGAAGAGTTTTTAAAGTGAATAAGGTGCAACTTCATCAGTCAAAATAAAGGGAACATAAGAACATACCGCGTTTGACATTATGAGGTATTTTCTGACCCTTCAGGCCAGGAATAGACCAGTGAAGCGATATCTAAACAACTCTCATGCTTAGTGTTTAATTCCCTTCCCTATCAGTTGTACTATAGGCCAGAGGCTCCTTTCGAGGGTATTGTCCTTCCCTGCGAGTATTTTAGAAAGACGCACCTGTGAACAATCCTGCCGTTCTTTTAAAAATTCTGGGTAAGATATGTCCACTGTTATTCAGGGGTAGCACTCCCAACACTAGATTGTTCTATATTTAGGCCCTTTTTTTGGCATTAACACGACCAGTAATGTCCTTTTTAGAATATGGAGGGTAGACAATATTCATGAAAATTTCTTAACATGATAAAATGAAGCAGAGTTTCTAATCAATCCAGGTCATTTATTCTTAATATCATAACAAGTGACATAGTCAATCTCTCCTAGGTATTATACTAGAATCTCTTTATATCGATCCACCTTAGGTTTATATATATTTCACTCAAAGACGAAAGCAGGTCGATCCGGTTCAATTAGGATACTTGTCCCATTGACAAACGATCTAGGAGTTCATTCATTTAACAAATGGAGGGCAGTCAACTTCTGTTATAAATTGAATATGTGAACCAGTAGGTCTAAATCAGATGCAGGAGACTGTTACATGCATTCCCTTTGTTGATTATGTATTGAATGCGACTTATCAATTAATCAATGTCAATTCTGTATAACATGTTGTATTGCAAATGCTACTTACCAGTATGCATCTGTTCTTGGCATGTAGGGCTGCTGGCATTCATATCTGTGCATAGATCGCCACCTAGTGTTGGGTCCGGATGATTGCACATTGTTGTCCTGGAAGAGTCTTCGAAGTATCACGAGATAGGTGGCTCCTCCCCTGGACTACAGTGCGCATGGGCATCGCCTTAATCCCCAGATTGTTTTTAGCCATTGGCAGAGATGGAGTGAAGAATGTGAGTGATGACCATGCTATGAGCATATGTATGTAAATGAATGAATTCTGCAGCTGCTACAGGCGCCGGGGAGGAGGGTGGGCGATATGAATGTCAGCAGCCCTACATGCCAAGAACAGATGCATACTGGTAAGTAGCATTTGCAGTTCGAGGCATGTGGGCTGCTGAATTCATATCTGTGCATAGAATACATAGCAGTCCCTCCATTAACGGCGGCCGCCCGTGCCAGCTGCAGCAGTCTGAAAAAGCGTTTTTAGAACAGCCTGACCAACAGCTGCCTGTTTGGAATGCACGTCTACACAGTAGTGTTTAGTGAAAGTATGTGTGGTAGACCATGTGGCTGCTCTACAGATATCCTCTAAGGGAATGTTACCTAGGAAAGCCATAGAGGCCCCCAACTTCCTGGTGGAGTGGGCCCTCGGTGGGATAGTGAGAGTGCGCTTAGCTTTAGCGTAACAGATCTGAATGCACTTCACTATCCACCTAGCAATCCCTGCTTTAGAGATAGCGTTTCCCTTGTGGTGAGTGGCAAAAGCAACAAAAAGCTGCTTGGTTTTGCGAAAATCTTTTGTCCTGTCTACATAATACATCAAGGCCCTCTTAACATCAAGGGTGTGGAGCATGCGCTCCGCCAGCGTCTCTGGGTTTTGGAAAAACACCGGCAATTCGATAGTCTGGTTTAAGTGGAATTGGGATACCACTTTGGGTAAGAATTTAGGGTTAGTGCGGAGCACCACCCTGTTAGCATGTACTTGGAAGAAAGGTTCTTGGATGGTGAGCGCCTGCAGCTCGCTAACCCTCCGTAGCGAAGTAATTGCTACTAAGAACGCAACCTTCCAAGTCAGAAACTGAAGCTCACAAGAGTGCAGTGGCTCAAAGGGAGGACCCATCAGCCTTGTAAGAACCACATTGAGGTTCCATTCTGGAGCTGGTGGGGTCCTTGGTGGAATGACCCTTTTGAGTCCTTCCAGAAAGGCCTTGATAGCAGGGACCCTGAAGAGTGACAAGTGTTGTCTATTCTGGAGGTATGCTGCCATAGCAGACAGGTGAATGCGGATGGAAGAGTATGCCAGATTGCATTGATACAGGTGGAAAAGATAGCAAATGATGTTTTGAATGGAAGCATCTAGCGGGTCAATATTGTGGTTAGCACAGTAGATGACAAACCTCTTCCATTTAGCCGCATAACAAGCTCTGGTAGTGGGCTTCCTTGCCTCCCGAATGATGTTCATGCAATCGGGAGGAAGATTGAGGTAGCCAAACTCTAGGACTTCAGGAGCCAGATCGCCAGGTTGAGCTGTTGCGGATCTGGGTGCTGAATGTCGCCATGGCTCTGCGTCAGAAGGCTGGGAGTGAGATGAAGCCTTTGATGCGGCACCACGGACAGTTCGAGAAACGTGGTGTACCATGGTTGGCGAGCCCACGTTGGAGCAACCAGGATGAGAGTCATCGAGTGCTGCCTGAGCTTGCGCGCCACCAGCGGTATCAGAGGTGCTGGGGGAAAAGCGTACGCAAATCTGCCTGACCAGTTCATCCACATCGCATTGCCCTGTGATTGGGGGTGTGGGAATCTGGCGGCGAAGCTTTGGCATTTTGCGTTCTCCTTTGTGGCGAACAGGTCTATCTCTGGATGACCCCACCTTTGGAAGTACGGTTGGAGTACTGATGGATGTATCTCCCACTCGTGCATCTGATGGCTGTGCCTGCTGAGCAGATCCGCCATTTGATTGTCCTTGCCCGGGAGATGCTCTGCCATGAGGAAGATGTTCCTCTGAATGGCCCACTTCCACATGCTCTGAGCCAGATGAGACAGCTGTGGAGAGTGTGTGCCTCCCTGCTTCTGAATGTAGTACATGGCCGTCATGTTGTCCGTCCGGATCAACACGACTTTGTTGCACAGATGTACTTTGAACGCCTTCAAGGCCATGAAGATTGCCATCAGTTCCAACACATTGATGTGCATCTTCCTTTGCTGTAGTGTCCATAGTCCCTGCACAGTGTAATGGAGTACATGCGCTCCCCATCCCTGGAGAGAGGCGTCCGTCGTCAGGATAATCTGTGGGACAGGCTCTTGGAATGGTCGGCCCTTGCAAAGGTTTTGTGGATTCCACCAATGCAGAGAGTTGTATGCCCGACCGCTCACCAACACTAGGTCTGTCAGTTGCCCATGAGCCTGAGTCCACTGACATGCAAGGCACTCCTGAAGCGGACGCATATGAAGTCTTGCGTGCTGGACAATGGAGATGCAGGAGGCCATCATGCCTATCAACTGCATGAACACCTTCGCTGGAAGCGGGTGCTGGGGTCTGAATCGTTGGATCAGCGCCTGGATACTGGCGATTCTCACGGAATTCGGCTGCGCAGTGGCTGCCAGAGTGTCTATTGTCGCGCCCAGATACTGTCGTACGTGGGCGGGCTGGAGATGGGACTTTGGGTAGTTCAGAGAGAATCCCAGATCGTGCAGGAGATGAATGGTGCGTGACACGTGGTCGACGCACTGCTGTTCTGTCCTTGCTTGAATGAGCCAGTCGTCCAAGTAGGGAAAGACGTGGACGTGCTGGCGACGGAGATGCGCTGCCACAGTCGCTAGGCACTTGGTAAACACTCTCGGTGCCGTGGTGACCCCGAACGGCAGAACCCTGAACTGGTAATGCTGGTCTAAGATCGTGAATCTGAGATACTTCCTGTGGGAAGGATGCAGGGGGATATGAAAATAGGCATCTTTCAGATCCAGCGTAGCCAGGAAGTCCCCCTGTTGAAGCAGGGGAAGCACCTGCTGCAACGTGAGCATATGGAAGTGCTCCGAGAGGATGTACCAGTTCAGGGGCCTGAGGTCCAGGATCGGCCTGAGGGATCCGTCCTTCTTGGGAATCAGAAAATACAGGGAGTAAACCCCTGTTCCCCGCTCTTGTAATGGAACGAGCTCTATCGCCCCTTTTTGCAGCATGACTAGAACTTCTTGCTGCAACAAGGTCAAGTGCTCGCCTGACATAGGACGGCTCCTTGGGGGTATGTCCGGTGGAATGGACGTAAGCTCTAGACAGTACCCGTACTGGATAATAGACCTCACCCACCTGTCCGTGGTGATGGACTTCCACGCCGGCAGGAACTGCTTGAGTCTCCCCCCGACCGGTGTTGTATGGTCGGGGGGCAGTGACAAGACGTCACTGTTTGTTGGTGGCGGTGGACCTGGAGCTATTGTTGCCACGTCCCCTGCCCTTGACATTATTGCCTCTGTAACCACCTCTATTCTTGTTGTTATACGAGGCTTGGGTGTTACTTTTGTAATATTGTGTGGACTGGGATGCCTGTCCCCTTGAGGTGCCTCTGGAGTTTGAGCGGCGAAAGGAACCACTCCGAAACTGCTGACTTTGTAAAGCCCCCTTTGACTTGGCAGTTTCCGTATCTTTTTTCATTTTTTCCAGGGTGGCATCCACCTCAGGGCCAAACAGGTGGTCAGGATTCACTGTTTGATTCAGTATCGTAGTTTGGATGTCGGGTTTGAACCCCGAAATTCTAAGCCAGGCATGGCGTCTAAGCAACACACTGGTATTGATAGCCCTGGAGGCTGTGTCTGCTACATCCAGTGCACATTTGATGGATGCATTCGTAATGAGTTTACCCTCCTGAATCAGCATCTCCCCTGCCTCCTTGTATTGGTCAGGCAAGTGTTGCAGTATGGCCTCTAAGGTGTCATAATGGGCCCTATCATAACGTGCAAGCAAGGCTTGGGTGTTAGATATTCTCCAGATATTAGCTGCCTGTGCAGCAATGCGTTTGCCTGAGGCCTCAAAGATCTTGGACTCTTTGTCTGGGGGAGGAGCGTCACCAGTAGTTTGAGAGTTCGCCCTCTTCCGAGCGTTGGAAACAACCAAGGAGTCCAATGGCAAGTGTCCCTTGATATATGTAGGATCCGTGGGCGCTGCCTTATATTTCCTGTCGATGCGAGGGTTGACCACACGCGCTCGGGTCGGCTCCTTGAAAAACTCTGTTGCATGTTTAAGCACCCCCTTAAGCATCGGTAGCGTTTTGACTGACTTTTCGGCTACCGAGAAGGTGTCGAATAAGAAGTCCACATCCACGGGGTCCGAGTGCAGCTCGACGTCGTGGTTAGCAGCAGCTCTCTCTATCAGAGCATTGAAGGCCGTCGAGTCCTCAGTCGGGGACGTCTTGGCCGCAAAAAGTTGAGTGTCCTGACCCGACTGCGGGTCCTCCGTGTCGCCTCCGGCGGACCACGGAACGTGCTCCTCCTCCGGATCCGAGTAAGCCGGATAGTCGTACTCGGCATCTTCCTCGTCCGCACCCGCTGCGGCGAAATGCGTCGGCGAGTGTCCTAGGGTTTGTGGGGACACAGGTTCCACCAAAGCCGAAGAGTCCTCAGAGTCCCTTTTGTTTTTGAGAGGGATCTTAAAATGTTCCAACGCTGGCTCCGTCGTGATCTTCCTTTTGAGGAGCGACAGTTTTCCGGTGTTGGCGTCGATGGTTACCTCACGACATTCCTCTTCAGCAAGCGGTTGGAGTCGAAGCTTCGACACCACCAAGGCAGCTTTCGGTGCCAAAACCTCCTTCTAGGGTCCACTCTGCCTCGGCGCGAAGGCCTTCGGCGCCGACTTGGGAGGAAAGGTGAAACGGATAGGCGTTTGCTCCTTCGCAGGCTTAGGCGTGAGCTTTGGCGCCACAGTGCCCGACGCGGGAACCACACTGTCCTTTCGAATCCGCTGCAGGGATTCCGCCACCTTCTTCGTCAAGGCCGGAGAGGGCTTGACCGGCTCGAGCGACTTCTCAGCATCGAGAGCCCGATCACCCGCATGCGCCTTCTTCGGGGCCGACACCCCATGGCTATGCGCGTCGTCGCCCTGACGCTTCTTCGGAGCCGACTTCGGGTCCACAACCCCTTTCGGAGCCGACGCAGCCGCGTCGGACGATTTCGCCTTCGGCACCGACCCCGAGGGCTTCGGGTTTGGCCATCTTGGCGTGGCTCTTCGAGTCGGCCATTTTGGTTTTCTTGGAAGTTGACGCCTCCAGAACCTTCTTCACCAGCGCAACTTTCACTTTCGGTTCCGCATCCGAGGGTGCGTGACCAGTTGGCTTCACTTTCGTTTTCTTCGACGTAAGTGATGGTTCATAAATGTCCGTGACCGGGCCCGGAGGCGGGGACGTAGGACTCATAGTTAGATCTTGGGTAAGGCCCGAAGGCGATCCCTCGACCTGGGCCGTATGAAGGGGAATAACCCCTGAGTCTGGTTGGGAATGCTCCTCCTCCGAGCTATCTCCCATAGTGGCAAAAGCCTGATAGTCGTCCCCTACCTCGTCGGTGACTTCGTCAAAGTTCTCCTCACCCGCGTCGTAGGTTTCCCCCTCGGATGCGGGATTAGAGTCTGAACCTTGCACGTCGTCTTCTCCCTCGACAGATTCCTGGAAAATGTCATCTGGTGGGGGCGCCGTAGCCGATAACTTTGCCTGGAGCCTATTGGCCCGACGAATCTTTAAAGTCTTCTTGCTCCGGAACTTCGAACACGCCATGCAGGTGTCTTCGCGGTGATCCGGTGACAAGCAGGTATTGCACACATGGTGCACGTCGAGGTGTGAATATTTAGAGTTACACACCGGGCACTTCTTAAACGGAGTTCGCTCCATAGCAAGAGTGTAGTGTAGGCCCGTCCGCGCCGAAAGCACGTGGAAGGGCAGCAAGAGATCGGAGCTGAGAGTCTGAAAGAAACACGTACGCAACTATACCGACGCCCAGCCTAAAGACCTTTTGGTCTCGAGTCGAAGTTGAACAACTATCGGTTCCGACAGAGGGAACCGAAACACATCCGAACCCAATGGCGGAAAAAACCAATCTGGGGATGGAGGCGATGCCCATGTGCACTGTAGTCCAGGGGAGGAGCCAACTATCTCGTGATACTTCGAAGACTCTTCCAGGACAACAATGTGCAATCATCCGGACCCAACACTAGGTGGCGATCTATGCACAGATATGAATTCAGCAGCCCACATGCCTCGAACATCTATTTACAGGGATATTATTTGACTCCCTGGTTACGACAGAGATCACTTTAGTCTTGAAAAAAGTGGCACAAAGCAAGAAAATCCACAGAAACGCGTCGACACTCTTTATATTGTATAATTCATGACTCCTCCATTGTTGTAGATAAATTGATGTTCCAGATACACGACATGGATGTGAGAAACTAGGAGTCCGAATATACTAGGAGCATTGTACAATTTTTTATGTCTTGCTGTTTCTGTCTGTCCTTTCCGATTATGCGGGTCATAATTGTATGTTATGTTATTTTTATGTTGCATTAACCTGTTTTTTTAAATTTTACATATCTTCAGTTTAAGAATTTATTGTAATTCTGTTGAATTTTAATTGCATGTATACATAATAAATTGTCCTTTTCCTTTTTATTGAGCGTGTCATGATATTTATGATCTTTTGTGATTTGGGTTCTTATTGTATTTCCTAAACATTGTATAGTCCTGTTCGAGGGAATTGCATTTTTTTGGTTGTCTAACCCTAGTTCCCTTGATCAATTTAAGGGGTACCTCTCCTTTCTTTACAGATTTGCCAATACCACATTCCTGTACATGGCCCCCTATCAAAGCCCTCTCCAGCATCATTATATACTGGTGGAAACAAGTACAAGAGTACACTAACCCTTCCACGCTCCACCTCTTTGGTCGTCATGACAATGACATGCGTGCCTTCCTGGTACACCATTTTCCAAAAGTCACTGACCGTGTTCTGTAGGCAGCCCTGTGTGGCAATATATACCTTGGCCTGGTCTGTACTCTTGTCATCCTCAGGGGCACCCTGTAAACAACAAGTAGAATTTAAAGGGTCATCTGACATGAAGTAAGGATGGAGATTCAACATGAAGAACCAAACAGGAACTGACTGCCACAAAGGGGCATGGTTAAAGTGGGAGAAAATGTCAAAGTGGGTTGGAAGCAGAAGGTACAGAACAGGGTTAGGGATGATAACCATGCATATGGTTGAGCTGTGAGGAAGCCAGTGTGAGCAAGCAGCTTTTAAGAGCACAGACAGAGGGGAGTAGGTGTAAGATGTAGAAAGGGAGAGGTGGAGCCCAAACAGAAACCTGGAGAATTGTGTTTTAACAAATACTACACAATAAAAAAAAAAATCTATATGTGTGTACATTATAAAACTCAAATGAGCAAAAAGTTATACAGGCTATGAAGAGGTGCAGGAGGCTCGAAAGAGTGGCAGAGCTTTGTCGAAGTGATAAAAGGAATGCTGCAGCAGGGATGATGCAGTTCCATGATGTGTAGTAGCAAAGCCGTGAGACCGCAGGTCCTAAGTAAGGTGCATTGGAAGAACAGCATGTCTATTCCTCTACTATTAAAGCAGGTACTGAAACAGGTGCTGCCGGAAGTCTACAACACAATGCAACGGTTAAAGAGAATACCCAAATGAATTGGGGAGGAGGGCACTTACTTTTGCACAAACTCTTTCATCTTAAGCATTTTGTTTGACTACTATGCCTACTTAGCACCCACGTACCCTGATGTAGTTGGCGTTAATATAGTCCGAGCCTGGCACACTCGCATCAGCATCTTGAAGTGTCACCCGTGTTGTGTCAACTATGAAGAAAGAAACCATGTTAAATTACCAGGATTTTAATACTCCTAATAATGTCTTGTTATACGTCATCTGGCCTAGAGTACCACAAGGCATGTGAAATACGTTTGACCATAATGTTGTTTAAAATATTTTGCACCATATGGAAATGAAGACACATTTATCGAATAAGACCTTTCATGGTGAGAAATGTTCTGTAGGAAAAACGCAGTAGGAAAGGTAAATTAAATGTTATGGGGTAAGATTAGAAGTCAAGAAGGTAGATTTGGCTGTCCTTTCCAAAAGAGTCTTAAAGGTTTCAGCACTCCGTCCATCATCTCCTTGTGTTTGCCCTACGTTGGCAGGGTATGCCCAGACGTGGGTCCCTTGCTCACTTTGCCACTAGATTCAAGCTAGCCTGGCTGATGAGGGCTGTTAGCCCGTAGCCCACCCCAGGATGCTTGTTTCTGGTCCAGGAAAGACTAGGCTTGGCAGTTCGGGCTTCACTGTTCCCATGAGGAACAGGGTCAAGACTGATTTGCATATAGCTGTGTCTGAACTGGGGTGGCGAAGTGAGCTAAAGAACGTTGATGGATTCAACCCAGATCTGTGACTGGGGGTGAGAGTCTGAAAAGTTTCAGCACTCCGTCCATCATCTCCTTGTGTTTGCTTTCCAAAAGAAAAACATATCTTTAGATAGTTTACATAATGCAGTGCTTTATCAAAGGAGAAAAGGAAGTGGACATATAACATTTGCAAACAAGGTGGTTTGATATGGGGCGATCATTTGTTGCTTTATGAGAGGCACTGGTTTTACCAAGTAAAGAAATAGCAGCCCGGCTTGAATTAGCCACTGGATATTTACCAAACAGGCCAAGAAGTCACACTACAGTTCTGTAGAACTTTACAACAACTTTTAAAACTGACATGGTAAGGATAGAACTTGAGTAAGAACTGTTTGGCTTTAATTAGGTGACCTAGCACCTACCATAAATAGACTAAGTTTCCTGATTTTGAGAGAGGGTTTTGTGGATAGAGGTCTAAAGTTTTGGCCACTTGAAGTCATACAGGTAGCCTACCCATTTTTGGGAGCACTGATGTACATTACCGTTACTGACTTACAAGTCAAGCTGACCATGCAGGAGAGACGTCTCTTGATATGCCCACCTTGGGTTAAAGTCTTACACAAATGGTAATGAGTGAGGTTCCCCTTGAAACAAGTTTTTCCACTGGCTTGAGCAGTACTGGAATAGGCACTTCTTAGATCCTGGTAAATTATATTTTTTGGATATAAAGTGACATATTTGAAAACTGTTCTGCATCTTTGTTTACAAAATAAATGGATGGATGCTCCCCCATCTCTCAATCCTGCATGAAGAGAACGGTAGTTCTCCATGGGGAGGGTACCCCTGCAAATTGCCACTCATGGATCTAGACCTGGTCACTTCTAGGAGGAAAGAAGGATTCTGCTCAGAGGAAACATACATTCCAAAGAGCACATAAGGCTAGTAGATACTTAAAGATTTTTCAACTCACAGGGCAGGATGTTCTTGTATCTGTTTTTCGTCTTGTTCTCTGTTCTTTGGCCATCCTTTCGGGGATACAAGAGCTTGCACTCCTGTTGTTGCAGCATCTACAAGTAGAAGAGCAGGTATCAAGTAGGAATGTAGACTGGTGTAACTAGGACCTAACGGAGGCCATTGCAAAACAAAAGAAAGGATTAATTAACTGTAGTACCCCTTTGCTGTACGAAAACATCAGTTTAAACAAAACTAGGTTTGGTTTCCGTCCTACAGAAAAAGAAGACTGCTAGTTACGCTGTTCATTCCGTTTGGCCATTAATTACTTAGTAGAATACTGAAAACATGAGGTTTGATACAAAATGGGTGAACAACTTGTGTTAAAAAAAAAACAATTCAAGCTGGGTAGACCAAGGACTTTCCTAAACCAAGCCTCAGTGATAAACCAGAACCCCCAAATCCTCCCTCATCGGACAATTTGAGGCAGTTCTGGAGCCGTGAAAAGCATTTACAAACAAAGCGGGTTACAGGAATTGGCAAACGACTACTGCCTACACAATTCTGAATGCAGGGCAAGTGAGGGAATTTCCTGCAGATCACCAACTAACTCACCTAGACTATTCAACTTACTACTATGTGCTACTGCTTATCCACCTCCCCCTCCACCCCACCACCTCTCTTCAGATGGCTCTTTGGAACAAGAAGAGCTGGAATACCTTTAAAAATTGAAAAGCAAATATCAATTTTGGAGAGCCCAGTCCATTCATGGGCCATTTCTGTACCATGCACTTTCAGCAATTCAACTGTGGCCAGTTTCTTTTCTCTGCAAAGGGGATCCAAAATCAATTTGCAGTACACATTGACCAAGGCTTTTAATTTTTCTTTGGGTCACACTTCAGTGCTGTTTTTATATGCTAGCTTGCTAGCACGGGTTCCTGGTACAGAGAAAGCAAGACCTGTAGAACTCCAGTGGTCAACAGCCAATGCATGTGCAAGGCATCACCAGGATGATATTGATAGGCATCCTTGGTCTTTTCTTAAGTGACCCACTGTAAGTTGAAAGATTCCGACAGCAATGAACCCACTCCACTTCAGAGTACAAAAACACCCACCGTTGCTCGCACTCAATGGAGTACTTGGCCCTCTACCTACAAATAGGTGGTTAGCGGAAACATTGGTACAAACAGCCATTCAGGCCTGATGATGGTGCATTCTGTGCCCTGCTCTTGTACAGCTATCTACATGTTCTCAATATTTGACTTGGAGGTGCCAAAGACTTCCCAGACGGCAAAACCTGAAAGGTTCCCCCTGAAGTGCACATGGTTACTTACAGCATAGGTTCCATCTTTCATATGCAAGTGGTGGTGAATCCTGTGATTATGCTGAAGTTGGTCACTTCAACTTGCACTGCATATGTGAGATTCACTGTGACAAGCTGATGGCATGTTCGCTGCGACAAGTGGATGGAAGTCTTGCCCATATTATGGAAGTCACAATTATAGGGAGTGTATCTGAGCAGCTTCAGACTTTAAGCCACCTGAATACTAGCCATTATTTTGGACATGACAATGGTGGGTATTCTATTCATGGGTTGACAGGACATTCTGTGGTTCAGGAACAAGCTACTACCTGAACTGAGGTGAGAGGACAATGAACTGTTCCTTAAAAAACATTGGAAAACTAGCTGTCTGCTTATTATCCATGCCTCATCCTTTTCCTGATCCAACTGCAGACTCTGGAATGAAGCAAAGACTCTTAGCAGTTTGTATCTTTTTTAACCAATGAAATCACTCACTTACTTGAATGAAGTCAAGCATGTTCATTCCAATCTTCTTTCTAAGCTGTTCTTTAGATGTGGGAGAAACAAAGAACACACTGAGTGTCATAAGCCCCTCATGTTTTGTGTTCTGTATTGTGGCCCTGATCTCAGCAATGAGCCTTCAAAAGCATCCCCCTTTTGCTTAGTCATCTTCGGCATCTTGTGCTTCAACATTAGAGTTTAGCACCTTCCTAGCCCCGACATTACTCATGAAGCCACGTCCAAAACACACAAGGGGTGTCAACCTTATATTTAGATGCCAAATAGCCACATGGACTGCGGCACTTGCTTTGTTCACAAACTGTACATTTGCGGAAAGCTCCATAGTAGACGATTGGTTTTGGTCCCCTCTCCCCCAACCCAACCCCCTGGTCCCATGCTGGAGGAGATTAGATTATAGTTTAATGCTTGAAGTGGAAATTCGGTTTGGTTTTAAAACCAGTGTACATGACTAAACTGACTTTGTTCTTTCCTCAATATTTTTAAATAATATGATTTAATCGTAAGTAAAATGAACAGTTCTCATTATTGTACTGGAAAGAGGGCAGAACATAATAAAGTAGGAGCAACCTCTGGGGCGGAGATAGAACCCCAAACATTTTAAAGCATTTATGCACTAAGTATTACATTTCTATAGCATTGTTCTTACGGTCAGTATCATGTTCTGGGGATGTGCTTGGGTGAACTGAAGACTGACAATCTGATTTTACAATACTGTTTGCAAACAAAGTCTCTGCCAATGGGACAGAGGTGGCAAACAAAATAACACTGGAAATAAATTGCAGCACAGCTGGCCCTCTGTAACAGTGCACATTGTTGCAAAACCAGACAATATCTGTCAAATCTTTGGCTCACTGCTGAGTTTCAAGCAAAAAATAATTTTAAAATGTCTTCGCCCAAAAATCCACCACCCAAATAATACAATTTTAACATAGGAATGTTAGGGCATCGACAGCCTTGGTGACCAGTTCCAAATGTCAACTAGGGATCCATTAACTGGTGTTCAGCCTGGACCCAGCTCAATAAAAGAATAGTTATGGACCCAATTGGACTCACAAATTTAAATTCGGGGATGTGGATGAAGTGGATAGCGCAGCCAGCACCCTCTGTAATGTCACTTGGGATACTACACGCAACGGCTCCAAGGCTTGATTGGTTTCGACTGGGACCTAGAAGTCGGGGCTTGGGCCAACAACATTAAAAATAAGATCACAAGATGGGTGGAAAGAAGGTTCAAACTGTTCTAGATTTAGGATGGCTGCTTCAGCCAAGAGGACCCACCCTCTTAAAAGGTGTGGAGTTTCTGTATTTCCAGGTCTCATTTGGACAGGATAGGGCAGATTAAAGCATCATAAAGGGATGGGTTGGACCACTGATGTTGCAGACCCACAACGGGACTGCTGGAAGTCAGCTTTTACCACAGGTTCAATTCCTGGCATTAAATGTGAACGTCTCATTACGGGGCAGCCCTTATCCATCTTTAGAGGGACAAGCAAGAAGTCTCTGCCGGTTAAAATTCTGACTCAATTAGGGATGCTTGAAATTTGACCTTTTTTCTTACGTTTTTGTGGCCTCCTGGCGCAGGTACTCAGTCCAGCCAAGTTGATTGGGTCAGAAGAAACTCATAGGGCATGGCCAATCTTTTCAAAGCCACATGGATGACTTCTGAGCAGTCACTGTTGTAATGTTAGTCTTACGGTTCATATTCCTCAAGACATCCACACACAAGCCCCAGGACCTAGTCTATACATTGTTAACAATGGTGATGACAAAGCGAAACATGACTCAGTCCCATGGAAGTTCACGACCCCTGGCCTGTGTTTGCACTTTGGATTCTAAAATTGCATTTGAGTGGTTGTGTAGGAAACACTTTCTGGTTTCTCTAAAAGGTCTTATAGTAAGGGCATTGGCCATGGGAAAGCTTTTATAAAAACTATGCAATTACATTATGCTACAGCATTACCTTGCCCCATCTGTCGGTGCAATCTTCATACTTTAAGCCCTTGCATCAGTGCTAGTTGAATCAACTTTTGAACCACATGGTGAAGGTTGGTGGGTCGAAAACAAATATTATTGGGAAGTAACTGGTTTTATTTGTAGAATAAATATATTATACATTCATAACTGTGCACATAGTGACAGTGAGTGAACTAGAAAGGTAATAGTTACAGGCTGGAACTTCCTCAAGAAATATTAGCACAGCTTGAGTCAACTGTGTGTTATAGGTCTGTTACATGTTCTTTTTGTTTATAGTGTTCCAGATCGCTCCAAGCTCAACGTCTTGTTGGGGGAAGATTAGTGATAAAAGCTACCGCCACAGCAGAGATCAGTAGATTGTGTCATTGGTTTGAAGTCAGGAATGGATTTACAAACTGATCTCATCAGCTACTGGAACCACAGTAGACTAGCACATACAGAAGGTTTCTTTTAATAGCCTATGTTACAGGTACACAAACCTCACACCAGCCTGTCTTACCTGACTCTCCATCCTAGGGGAGGGCAGGACATCACTCACTCTCTCCAATAGTTTGTCTAGTTTCAATTGCTACACTAAGGTGCAAGCTGTAGTTTCGAGCTCCTTATTTGACCCCTTCCAGATAATATAAGAGCACTCTATTGCCAAATAAAGGTAGGCCCCTCTAAGCATCAGTTTGTGGGTTTTGCAAGAAAATGGGCATGCCGATGACATGTAAACGGCGGTGCATGTGCAAGACCATCTTGCCCTTCTGTAAGTGTCAAAAGTATCAATGATGGTCAACGATTCCCATCCACTGACTCTCCTCAATAATCCTTGCTATAAACTATTTAAGGTCACACTTGGGTACCCGGGCCTGCGGTAGCAAATATTTAAGCCCTTCAAGAAATGCTTAGCAAAACAGGTCTCTAACTAGGAAGTCATTCTATTGGTTCTCTTACTAATCTATGGAAGCCCTTATTTGTTGGCAAGATACTCCGTGACCTAGACAGATATTACCATGGAGTTTTGAGGCCTCACAGTTTTTATTTTGAGCAGACAAACCGGAAAGTTTCCGCTTCTAAATGATGGAAGATTCTGGGGGTCCTATAGAATTTCATGTGGAGGAAACAGATGTTTGATTGTGCCTGCCTGAATTCTCCCATCACGGTAGGGAACAACTCTTTTTCAGTATGCTCAGAATTTTGTTGACCAACTCTAACCTGTCACTGGCACCTTAATTGTCCCCTCTATGGAAAAAAGGGGTTGTGCTGTCTTTTGTGGTCTATAATATATCGAAGGTGGGTGGGGCCAGGTGTGGTGTTTGTTCATCAAGATGCATTGCCTTGTTCTTTATGTATGGAACTTGGCCTAGATTTACTCTTCCAAATTCCGGTACATTTATATGCATATTTGTTTCTATGTTGGAAACTTGACCCAAGCAAGGAGTCTCCCCATTTGTTACCTCCATCAAGTCAGGAATAGGTCTTTATTAATGCTCTCGGTGACACATCAAGGTAGACGCTTTCGCTTTTCATTTATATATCCCACTATTTTTGTTACTACCACTAGATCCTCCAAATAAGTAATCATTGGTCATGGTTCTTTACGAACCTATTCCTGTATGGTACTCGTCTACTGATGCTCTTTTGGTATAAGGTAAATACAAGATGCCATTAACCCCAACATTCTCCTCACTTTCCTTGTTGTCCGAGAATGTGCTGTTTGGTAAATGAGTGGCGTGCTTTTTCTAAAAGGAAGCAATTTTCTTCTCTGTTAAAAAGACTAACGCGGTCCGAATATCTTCGGTTGGGTGGGGATTCATTCCTACTGCTTTGGATTCACTATGAACCTCAATTGTTGCAAGGTATTTATTGCTATACAACAGTGTTCGCAAGAGGACTTTTAGGTCTTCCCCTTTACCAGCTAGTTGTCTTGGTAGTGGAGTAGTTTTGAGTTTATGAAGGGGCTGACCACCTCGCATGTTATTAGTACAAGAAAGTATATGAAGCAGAAAAATTGTATATGGGTCCCTTTATCCATGGCTATCCATATCCTGATGGATAGTAGGTGTCTGTTCCCTCAGAGCACAGGGAACCCTAAAGTTTATAATGCGTGCAAGCTCAGGAAGACCCTAAGTTGGGTATTAATTTCTTGAAATTCTACTTGACTTGAGGGATTGTACACATTCAAAGCCAATATCCTTTGTTATTTTAGAAAGCAAGCGCACTTTCTTTGGAGGCTTCACTACTGGGATGAGCATTAGATTTGACAGAGATGTATCGGGGTCCAATTCATGGATGCGTTTAAAAGGTTTTTCAACACCAATGTGGTGCTTATAGTGCAAATTTATTTGGGTGACAGTATGTGCAGACTTTTGCAAGGGCTGAGCCATTTATTTGCTTGCCAATGACAGTTTTGGCATTTTAAACTCAAACGTGGTTCTGATGTGGTTACTCAGGGAATTAAGGTACGGCCCATAAGGTACAATCTTCAGGTGTCTGCATACGTTGAAGGCATCTGATCAGAAGGCGTGGTGCCTTTGGGCTCTCTGGAATGTGATCTTCACTAGGGGCACCAAAATACATTTTCTTAATAAGAGACGCATATGCAATAGTTATTCCATTTTAGACTTGAAATCTTCGAATGTTACATCATGATTACCCATCAGCTTCGCCTCGGATAGGCTCTGCATCCTCAACCAATACTACCTTCCAGACACTGTGACCTAAGCCCAAAGCCTCCATCTTCAGCTTGCAGCGTCATCAGCTGAAATTGACATGAAGTCTCACAGTTTTCTTTGATGGTCACTTAGAAGGCCATGGTTACAAACTTTATGCTCAACTAACCAAGTAAACTTTCAATTAGAAGAGCAACACATAAAAGGACCATTTTCCCTGGACCAAAGAGACTTCAGTCTCTGGAACTTCCAATTCATGGACAAATTGTTAACCTTTCAGTACAGCTTACCCAAGTGGACTCTTGAAAAAAGAATGCATCTTTCTATGCGTCTACCATATCAATACTCTTATTTTTATTGTTATTTCTGTAACTTCCCTCAGAAAATCTTCAGCTCTGTGAAAGTGTGACTCCACATGCTGGATTAAAAAGACTTCTTGAGAAGACAGCAAGCATGAAGAAAGGCGGAAAAATATTTCAGTAATAAAGGAGCCTCTATACGAAACACTCTATTGACTCCGTCCTACACCATAACCCATTTTACAAGTAAAAATAACTACATTTTTTACCCAACTAAAAGATAGTGAGAGTACACACAACATGGGAATCTAGACTGAAATCTAGCTGCTAAAATAAGTTTGCCAAGAATCATGCTGTATGTGGTCTACTGTTGAAGTCATGATTAGAACCTAATTTCTGGGTTCCAGTAGTGTATCTTAGATCACATCTCCTCCAGAGACCACATATCAATGCCACTAGCTTCTCTCAATTGGTTTTACTTTTAAAATGCTTTAAGAGATGCAGGTCCTACCATATGAAAATGAAAATATACCATATGGAACCTTTTTTTTAAATTTCAAAATTAGGTGGAAACTAAGGGAAGTTCTTTAAGAGCAGGACACTTTATGCACAAGTTTGAAGGATGACACCTGGGTTCCTATACATCAGAGTACAGCAATGTTCTACTTTTGGCTGGTGATGGGCTACCACTTTTTCATAATAGCATTGCAGCTGTGCACTGTGAACTGCATCCATATCGGAGGCAGTTGCTTTTCTGCTGAACGAGTGGGTAGCACTAGAGCAGCGTAGTTACACGTATTTCTGCCCCTTAGCCTGCAGATTTAATTTTTTGGCCTGTGTCGTCCTCTCCTTTCCCTGCTCCATCAGCTAGCTGGTGAATTTCTGGAACATAGCTGTGTCTTAGTGTCTCAAAGGTATCACCAATACTGAGTAGCACTAGGTGGCTTAATTTCACAACCATTCAGGTAGAACTTTCCTACATTTCTCTTAAATCCAGCTGCAAAAGAAGAGACCACCACTGACATTAAGCATCTTCCAAGAGTTTGACACACTGACCAATCAAACTCCTGTGTCTCAAGTAGTTTATGCAGATTGAAGCAAAGCGCAGACCAGCTTTCACATTTTAGGGAATACTGTGGAACGCTTCACATTTGCCGGAGATGTGCAATAGAGCTTTCTATGGGCTAGTAGCCAAATTTAACAATTTTCATCTCTCAAGAGTCATTTTGGATATTTTCAAACAAACCTTGTAGACAATTGGGGAGGAACAGTATACTCTTGGTTTATGTTTTCAGTTTGCTTCTGTATGAATTAGTGATTGCAGCCACTTCACTCAGTAACCTAGTCACTGCAACCACACACCCACTAACAGACTGGCTTTAGGAAAGTACTAACCTACTCAGTATAATCATATACTAATACATTTAACTAAAATAAAATCAGAATAATAAATTCTAACCAACTCATCACCCAGTCACTTAAACCAATTTAACTAGTTTATATTTCTGCGAAAACAATTAATTCACCAAACCCTACGCAACAAACAAGCACATTCTCAGCAATTAATTTGTGTGCATTTTGACAAATATAAAGCCTTGCAAACACCAAGACCAATGTGTGCCTTATAACTACCAAGAGGCCCCAATAAAAAGATTTACCACCAAACAAACATTAACCAACGTGTTTGGGTGTCAAGCTCTGCCAGAAGCTAGTCCAATGATTAAGTGTCAGGCTGTGTCACCAAGTGGAACATCTGTGGACAGTCCAAATCTCAGGTATCCACAACCTAACAGCACCACCGGCGAAGCTCGGTTTCACAGAATTCATATGATAGAGAACTTAACGATCTAGAGTAGCTACACCTTCTCAGGCATCAGCTGAGACTCACTCTTGTCAGAGAAGTTGTGGCTAGAACATTCATACCTCAAATTCTTCCCAGAATCCCTGTTTGGCCTTTTCCGTGTTGTCTGCCATCTTGTTCAATTCTTTGACTCTGTTTTCGATGTTCGCAGCATTGATCCTAGTGGTATTGAATGGCTAGAAAGATTGTGAAAAAAGACCAATCAGATTTGGTGGAAAGATCATGCAACAACAGCAAAAAGAGGTGATTACTAGGAGAGTTGCCTTCTTTACAGTGAGACTATAAAACGCAGGAGTTTATGATGTGCTGTCCTAATGCTGACACAGCACAACAGGTATGGGAGCTGCTTGCTGTTCCAGTACGGACGTTGTGGCATATTTCTCAAAGGAGACAATGTACTTCCTATATGAACAGTTCAAACCAAGACTAGTGATTGTCCAAAATACTCAATGTAGACACTTCAGCACTAAGTTAGGTGCTCTACTGATGTGGAGTCTGTAGATCAGGACCATGCAAAGAGCAATCATGACGCAGACACCGGAGGGTAACACTATGGTTGCTGCTTTGCTTTCACGGTCTACACTGCATAGCTGGTCAGAGTTCTTCATCGGTGCTTATACTGCAGAAGCAGGTCTTGGCAAGAGTAGAGGGGCTGATACTGTGCTGTAGGGGAGGATACATTCTTCAAATTAAAAATATTTGGCTCTATCAAGTGAGAGCAACAGGAGCAAGTACAGTATATCCAGTACCTACTGTGTGCCATCCATGCCTTGTACAACATGTATGAAGTGCAACATGTACCTGTTTTAGATGGACCACAGCTCCAGATTTTTCTACCATTGGGTTTTTCTTGTAGTGCTCCACCAAGTCTGTCAGGGTGTCAAATCGCTCTCCACCGCCAACGTCATACTTCCCATCCGGCTGTAGGACAGGAGGGCAAAGTAAAACAAAAGATCCCATTACACGGCCATCTGAATCACTGCTGAGCAATGAACCCACATGTGACCACCTGGTGAAGTCCTAAACAAAAATCACCTGATTAAGAACAGATCAAGCACACTAGCTCATACTTCTGGGTGAGCTACAAGCATCCTACTAGCGGAGACATTAACGCAGACCTATCTGGATCGTACAAGTTATTAAACTTTCTGTTCCTGACCAAGTATCATCTAAACAGAATCACGCCAAAATATTTCTGTCTCCCTAAGACTTTGAATCAAACTGCACAAATGGCACAGACTTGGGTAGACTAGGATTAGTCCACAATGACAAGTGTGTATGCTAGAAGCAAAGGTAATTGAGTGATGCCGCAGACACTACATCCCAGGAATGCAGGTAGAAAGCTTGATGTCAATATAAACTATGATCTACTGCTTACCTGTATCGCTCACATTTTAGAGATCCTTCCCTAATACTCCTCTTTCCAGTGATCTCACGTCTTTTGTTATTCTGCCCACAAAGCCTTCTACAACCAGGGCCAGCTTTAGCACTGGTGGTGTGAGAATAATTTTGGCGCCCCCCCACACTCCAGGATCGCCTCCTCGGATTCTCTCACTACCACCAGGCATAAGTGCCCCTCATCTCTTTAATCATAAGTACTGGTAAACACAGTGCCCCCCCATGAGGTTGTGCCCTCTCCACAGGTCAGCGCCCAGTGCGGCCGCCCCGGTCACTCTGCCCTAAAGCCAGCCCTGCCTACAACTTCTACAAGGTCACTGCTGTCCCTGGCCAAGCGCACCTGAAACCGGATCATGACATGTGTGACACGAGGCTTGCGATCGCCATTCTCCATCTTTTCCTCGTTGGTCAGTACAGACAGTACAAAGTCTCCTGGTTTGCTCTGGCTCTCCCGCACCAAAAAACTCCCTGGCTTCCCTTTCTCCGTGAGCAGCTTCTCAGCCTCTTTTCCCGAAAGGTGCCCGTGGTACCACCTGGAAGACAAAGGAGATTTACTCAGCCAAGAGGCACATCCACAGGAGAATGCATTCAACCAGATGCCTTTTTTTCCCCACATAGCAGAGACTGGGATTATTTTGTAATAAGTGCATCCTTTGCTGAAGTTGAGGCACTGGCATGCTAAATGATGAGATGGGCAAATCTTTCAGACGACAAATAGTCATTGCTCCTTCATGCAGGTTCACCTACCATTACCATTTATTTCCAGTTATCTGAATTTACTTCTGCTCCAACTGCATTTGCAAAGTATTCTAGGGCAGTGGGAATCTTTACAAATAATTTGTTCCGACAGCTGCAGCCGATACCCTTGGTGGTAAGGAACGTACTTGCAGCTGTTGGTGAGAAATTAATTCGAATTAACCTTTAAACTAATCCATATTTACACATGGATATCTGGAACCAAGACCGATGAATAGGAGAAGTTACAGATGTTCCTTTCACAGAATTTGGAGCTGCTTGTGTTCAACCCTTAACAAGCATTGGATTTACTGGAGAAAGTACACTGTTCAGTGTGCTGAGAATGAGACATGAAGGGTAGGTGCAACTTCAGCTTTGATTCTAATAGGATAGAATGTGCTTAAAAAGTATTAACACACTTACCTCTCATTACTTATGGTTTGTGACTGATATGGAACTAATAAAAAGCAAATCCATGGAACGCAGAACCAGTTATGCACTAACTGATAAAGAACAAGTGGTACTGAAACCTATTAAATAACATCGACATACAGAAAGTAGACATCATTCCACTTTCAGATCTAGCATCATTATTCTCTGTGAAGCAGAAGAAATGAGAGCTGTGTCCTTGGACTAACTTCATTTCAATGAACTGCACCATCCGTCAAACTTTTCCCTTGTTTTTTATTTTGAAAAACAAAATCTCAAAGTAGGATTTTGTTTTTGAAAATATATATATATATTTTTTAAACACATCGGGAGTTGTCTCCCTTGGTGTGAGTGTCATTTAGCAGTTTTTACTGCCAGTGACAGACAGTGAAAACTGGCAATTTGACTGCCCGTTCTAAATCAGGTGGGTGATCAAATGGCCAAACCTACGTTAACCCTTAGTCAGTCAGGCCAGCAGAGGTGAATGTCAATGGCCAAGACTCGGCAGTCTCGGTTGCTGACATATTAAAGTAGCGCCCGACTAAGTGAGGTGGGCGGAATTTCAGTTTGGTGAGAGGGCACTCGGTTACAGTGTAGTACCCTCTCCGCCAAAATCTAAATCAGGACCTTGGTTATTTAAGACAGCATAGATTTCACAGATTTCACAGAGCAGATACTGGAAGGTGCTTCCCCTACCAAGAGTACAGATGAAAAGGCACCAGTCTATTCTACAATAAGCATCTTCAACCAACCACCAGTCTCCTTAAAGCATGCTATGATGGGGCACAAGTGACCCTTGACTATGGTGTGAACAGACTTGCTGCACCATCACCCAACAGAACCATGGCCATGTTACTGAACACGAGGAAAGGAAAAAGTAGCACCTCTACTGGATCACTGGATTTGAGGATTGTCAAGCCCACTAGAGAAAAACATAGGTCAACTGAGTAAAAATGTAAAAGAGAAAGAGTGGAACAGCTTTTGAAAGTTATGATAGGTAGGACTTCTGTCCCTACAATGAAGACAATGTCTGCAAGCACTTAAGAAGGAAACCAGGAAGAATACCTTGGTTTTTGTCCTAACACGTCATTGGTGTAGATCTAGTACCTTAATAAGACTTTAAAAAGCGGAAACCATGGCAATGAACAATACACTTTTCCTACTCTGGGTGAGGAAATGGGGTGCATTATATGGTGTGTTTGCAAGACCTCACGGTGTAATACAATTCCAACCCTTCTTAGGGCCAGACAGGGTTAAATTATTGAACCGTAGCTCAATCCTGGGTAGCTGGGGCTTTGAGTAGTCAGGCTCCCACAAAGGAGCATGTGTAAAGCATTTAAACAGCACAAAAATAATTAAAGAAGAAAGATATTCAGCTCTCAAGAAATTCACCATCAATTTATAAAAATCGACTATATGCTTATGAATTTATGGACACTAAAACAAAAAAGATCCACTGGAGGATTCCAGGGATATACACTTTTAAAGAAACAAGAAATCAAGCCTGCTCTCAACCGCGAACAAGCGGTGGCAAATTTAACAAATTTGACACTTAAAACTCTTCAGCAAAAAGTTACATCAAGGGTGAATGTGGTTATTTAGGATTGCTTTGAGTAACCAACTCCAGCATGGAGCCAGTCAGGAGGACCAACAAGTTCCAAAACAACAAGAACCTTAACAGGAAAACCAGTCTTCATGTCCAGTTTCAGCATTTGTGGCCAATTTCTATTAACTTCTATGAAGTGGTCCTAATGCAAGGGATTCCGGATGCAGAAAACTCTGTGCGGTCGATGGGTGTCTTCTGAGGGCTACTCCTTGATTCACGTGTTGGTAGGGCGAATTTAGCCACAGGATTCGACATTCCTCGAAATCCCCTAAGGTTAAACAAAGATCCAGTCGCAAGTGGTCTGCCAGTCGCCAGGCACAACAAAACTATTGGTTCCTTTCTTTTTGCAATTACTCTCCTTCAAGGCGAACAAATTGCACCCAGATGACTCCCGGGTCCAGCAAACTCGGGTACGAATTTTGAACATCGGGTCTCAGTCTTCCAGGCTGCACAGGACGAGGAGTGATGATCCGGCGATCTCTGCTACCAACACCAGGTAGGCTTCTTCAGCTTTAGAAGTAAGCTCGCTGACTATTGTAGTCTCTCCTCTGTCTGGGGTCCAGGAAATTATTTCCTTGAGCAGGACACAGCCGGCACTATCCTTTTCTTTGCTAGCCCAAGGAGCTGCAGGAGTAGTCCAACTCCAGTGCAGCCTCTCTTTGCCAGGACCAAAGGCAGTCCTTTTGTCCTCTTCTCCAGACAAAGAGAGATTTGAGTTCTGGGGGCCAGGGGGCCCCTTTTAGCCCTGAGAGTGCCCTTAGCGGTGGTCACGGTCACTAGCCAATGGGCTACTTGGTTCTCTCCCACCTGACAACTTCCTCTGTAGCGTGTCATCTGGTTTCCTAGAGTGCCCTATTCAGCCTACTTCCAAGATGTCTGAACCCCTCTCTTAGTGTGTGGAGCTTTGCAGCTCGTCCTAGAGGTGTGGCTACCTAGGGACTATACGCTCATGGAAAAATAAAACTTTTGACCAGTGTGTTCTTCTCTGTGTGCCTGACACCAACCTGTCAACCCAGACAAAAGAGCAGCCCCTCTTGTGGATGTTCACAATTTGCCCTTCAAAGGCGGCTTTCCCCTTTGAAGATCTCCTTCTGAACCAACACTCTGTGTGGCTTCCTGCCAAGAGGAGGTAAAACCTCCAGACGCAGGCCTCGATTGTTATCTGTCCTGGGTGTTGTTTACACGTTTGCCCAGGTGGGCAGAAGGCTGTCTCATGGCCAGCATCTGCAAATGGCCTCTAGGAACCTTGGGCATCAGATTGGTAAATTTCTTAAAGTTGCAAGAAACAAACAGTTACAATAAATTTGACTTGGGCATCAAGTCGGATTTAATGTAACAAGTTGTTTGATACCTTGAAGTATCAACTTTAGCAGTCCTATTTAGAAGTTAGCAGAGCTGACTTGTCAGTGTGTTACCCTGTACTCGCCAATGGGGCTACTAGCCTCTCACAGTAAAAAAATAAACGTAACTCCGTGTTTTTACTGTTAGGGCATGTAAAACACATGTTCTACTTTTTAATATGCTTCACCCCGCCTAAGAACTCGATAGGCTTGCTGTAGGGGTAACTTATGCGTATGCAAAAAAGGTGGTTTGGGCTTTGCCATTGCTTTAAAAGACAAATCTGAGTTAGTAGTTTGAAACTGCTCTACCAGTCTGCAGTGGCAGGCTGGGAGACCTGTTTTCCTTTGTCGTACTCAGGATGGCACAGAAAGTGCTTCAGTCCTTGAGGGATACTTTAACATATAGCCCCAGAGTACTTTTAGAACCATATACTAGGGACCAATAAGGAAGTTAAGATAAGCCAACTAGGTATGAGCCAAACAACGTATATTTTAGAGGGTCACAATACCAGCACGGAGGAATATTTAGCAGGCCTCAGTGCACTCTCCGAGTCAAAAAACCAGCAGCATGTCTCTGGCGCTGATCATGCAAAAAGGAGGCATTTCCTTACATTCTGCTTCTCCATACTCTTTACATATACCCGGCTCTAAGGAAAGAAGGAATCCCTGCTTGGACAACTTAAATAAATTAAGGGGTACCACACATCCCCCCTCTAATTTCCTCATGTAAGACTCAAGATTTAATTTGACCAGTTGATGTTGGGCTTACAGACCTGAAAATCTTGCTGGTGAGACCCAAAGAACCATCTACAAGGCCTATGCCGAAAGGCAAAAAAGTTACAGTTGGTGGAATAGCTTCCAAACTCTGTAAACTCTTGTTGTGCCATTAAAAAAAATTGAATATAACGAAAGGTGGACCACCTAAGACAGCTATGAGTAAAAGATTCAGAGACGAAAATGCCCTAGTTGGAGGACCCAGTAAGTGGAGATAACTCCTACATCTGGAAACACTACCTTTGTAATGTCGACAAATGACAGAACCTGTCTTTTAAGTAAGTCCTTTAAACCTTTTCTGTTGCGTTTTAGCATTCTTTGGGTTTTATCCATTCCCTCTCTTTCTGGTATTTGTGACAGTGCCAACTTTGCTTGGTGGGCACTTAGTGGCATACATGTGATTAACAAATATTTATCCTATGACTAGGATGAGGACTTAAGTCCTGCGGCTAGGTATTTTTTTCTATTTTAGAGAATCACTTTGAAACCGATACTGCAGTCTGCATTTAGTAAGGCAATTCTAAGCAGTTTAGTTTAAAAAAAATGCCAACATTAAGTGTCTACAACAATTTTGTCTGAAATGAAAATTTCTCACCTGATTTCGACCTACAGCTCACAACGCCCCATGCCATTCAACAATCTTCAGACTGTTTTAGTCGCAGGCGTAGGACAGTGTACTTTATCACTTGGAGGTATTGTAACTCATGGAGAGCTCAGAAGGTACTGAAGAGTATTCTAGATATCAAGCTGGAGCATTCTTACAGATAAGTATTACCATCTGAAGCGTGAATCTGACCCTATCCCTATGGTTTGTAAGGCTTGCAATAAAAAGTGTTGTAACTACCTTCTTAAATAGTGTTTGTCCCACACCAGAGTGCCCTGTTTTGAAATTAAATCAACGCAGCAATGGTTGCTAAATGTGGGTTTTGAGAATAATATTCTCAGCAAAGCTCCAGACAAGCAGTGCTGCCAACACCAATCTACATTATACTACGCCCTGTTGTACTTTCCCCCCAGTGAGCTAGACAAATAATAAAGTCCCACTGGAGATGCTCCTCTTTATTCAGTTTTTGCCAAAATCGGAGCTAAATAGAGATACTTTGGACATCCACAGTATGCCCCCTCTGCAAGAAAAACCGCACCTGCCCTCGCCTGATTGGTGGCATTGTGTTGATAGCCTGTGGAATTTATTTTATTTTTTATTTATTTTAAAAGTTTCATATAGCGCTGGCTAGACCCAGAGGTATCAGAGCGCTTTACATTAGAGGATGATAAAAAGCAAACATGGCATACAAGTAGATAAAAAGATAATGAAAACAACATGCGAAATATACAAATCAAATAGATAAACAGGGGCAAGAGCTATAGGTGGGAATAGGTCTTGATATCTGTACCTTTTGAGGACACAGTCTACTGACTCTCCCGTCTGTATTGTCTGTTCAGACCCATGTAACAGAGGTTTGTGGCCTTCATCACGTCTAACAGGTATTAAGGATTTGTGGTATGAGTGGATTTGATTTCGCTACAAATATACTGGCAACTGTTGTGGTGAAATGGACCAATCATGTGCTGCACAAGATGGTGGTCCAAGTTGTGCTGGCAATTTCCATATAGAAAATCGAACAGTGGATGTACATGCTAGACTGTCCTCCCCTTCCCTGAAACTTGTGTACCGAATGGGGTGGGTGAGATAGACAGTCAATTCCTTCTGCTTTACGAAAGGTTTTCCCTACTGGAGGAAATGCACCCCTCCCCAGTTTGTGTTGCAGCACTCACACCTGAAAATGGAGCCAAACTGGTCAGTGCAGGCAATGAGCAGGAAGCCCACCACAGTGGCCACAATCGGCAGCAAAAACGCCTTCCAAGGTGGAACCTTCGCGACTGGGCCCTCGGTGGCTGGGGACGTCGCGAGCAGAGTCTAACTGACGTCGCTGGAAAGACGGGAGGGCAGAGTTCTTTCTACACTGCTCCGCCCCTTCAGGAAAAGTTTAACATAATTGCGCTGACTCCACATTCATTTGGGACCTCATTTCAGAACCTTTTAGCACAAAAACTGATGCATATTACGCTCAATCTCTGCAGCTGCACTTCATTTCCTTTGTGACTCTTGATACAACTTGTGCTTGCTACACTCTAATCGACCCTCGAGACGAGTTCTCCTCGCCAAGGTACTGTTGGCTCAATTTTTATTTATTTTTCTTTGCCTCTCCTATTTTGTTCGTCTCCATCTCGCATATTTAAGCATTTTCCAGAAGACCCATGGCTCAAAACGGCTTTGGTCATAAATTACAATTAGCAAATCACATCCCCCATCCACTGACCACCACTAAATCCGGGTAACAACATTGTCTTACTGGGATTATGAAAACCGATATAGGACTTGACTCCCCACCCTATTCCCACATCATCTTAATGGAAACAGGACTTATCTTATCAACCCTAGGAGACCAAGAGAAAGTGAAATAGGACTACTCACCCTCTCACAACTCTTGACCTAATCATCATAATGGAAACAGGACTTATCTCCTCATCCCCATGAGAGAAAGAGAAAGTGAAACAGGACAACTCCCCCTCTCTCAATTCATGGAAACAGACAGTGGGGAGAATGGCAGGTCCCTTTTTAAAGTTGACTAATGGAGAATATTTTATTCTTTAGGTATGGTACCAAAGAAAATGGCAGAGGAGTTTCGTATAATTCATTCATGGCTGAAGGAGAAATCTGTACATTACTTTATTTATAAGAAGGATGTTATGGTACAATTTGCATCTGGGGATTTGCCATTTGGCTTAATCAGGACTTGCGGACCTGGTGCCAAACAGGCAAAGTGTGACACTACATCAGCTTTCTGGTTATTACTGGTACATACTTAGGATTTTGAGGTGCTGCCAATGGGGTGCACCATTTCATGCAAACTTATTGGGCCCTTTAGCTGTATTTTGCAATGGGGTTTTGTTTCAAGAACTGGACATGAGTGGGCAAGTTATTACCTGGAAAATTGTCTCTTTGTTGGGCAGCCTCAGACAGGCAGGAGTATGTGGGAGGAATTTGAGTGAGTGAGACCATGACAGAATTGGAGGTACTATCAGCCCCAAAAAGAAACGGAGGCGAAGAATATCAGGCTTACCTTCCTGGCTATTGAAATAGACACTGTCACTATGGAAACATGCTTTCTGGTTGTCAAAGTTGAACAGTTGACATGTTTGCTGGTGGAAACTGAAGTTGCAAAGAAACTGGAATATAGGAAAGTGAAAGGATTGTTGGGACATTCTAAATACGTGTGCAGCTTTGAGAGCAAGTAGATCTTTCTGTAGACGTTTAGGTTTTGCAGTGTCGGGTGCCACGCTTCCTCATCACAGAGTAAGGCTTTTGGCGGACATTAGAGGTGACTTGAATATGTGTGGTTGATTTTCCTACGAAATTTAATGGAGTAACCAAATAGTCCTGGGAGGAATGTGCTTTTTTTTTGGGCCAGTTCGAATTTTCTGGGACGCAGCAGAGGGGTTGTTCTCTTCTTGGAAGACAGATGGCGTTCCGAGTGTTGCCCCAGACATGGTGTGAGCAAGGGCGCAGTGTTGTCTTCCCAGAAATTCTACTCCAAACGGGCTGCGTCATCATTGTGGGGATAGGACTTGGTCAACAGGAGACTTATTTTCAATGTGGATAACAAGACAGTTATTTCACTTGTGCATGGGCAAAAAGCTAAGGACATGAATTTACTAAGATTGTCACAGAGATTTATGCTGGGCTGCTGGATGTTCAACATTTTGCTTAAGGCAAAATACATTCCAGGTGTCAACAATAATACTGCAGATGCTTTGACTCGTTCACAGTGGCAGAGATTCAGTGGACTGCCATTTGCACAGAAGATCGATTCCATCAGTGCTCTGCTTCTAGGAGACTAAGAGGTGTAGAGCTTTTTGAAAATCCTTTGATATTTGACATTTATTAGTTTGTATAGCGCCCGAATCACCCCGCAAGGGGTATCTCTGCGCTAGGACAGCAGGTATCGTCAGACAAGTGGACCTTAGTAAAGATGGGTTTTTAACATTTTTCTGAAGAGGGGAAGGCTCTGGAAGTTGCGTAATTCGCGGGGGAGTTCATTCCAGAAGTTAGTGGCAAGGTAAGTAAATGCTTTGCCACCAGACTGAGCCTTTTTGATTCTTGGAGAACAGAGAAGTAGCATGGAGCCTGATCGAAGGGACCAGGAGGGGATGTATTTTAGCAGATTGTCCGATTGGTAGGATGGACCCAGGCCATTAAGGGCTTTAAACCGGGGGACCAATGCAGTTTGTTGAGAAGTGGTGTGGAGGCCGTTCGGGGGGGGGGGGGGTCGTTTTTTAATAGCCGGGCTGCCGTATTCTGGACTACCTGCAGCTTGATAAAAGAAGCCTCGCTGGCCGAGGCTAGCATTGCAGTAGTCCTGACGGCTTAACACTAGAGCTTGCATCAGTGTTTTTCTCGTTGAGGGAGCATGGGAAACACTCTTCTGAGCAGACAGTGTGTGATAGCAGAAACCAGGAGTGGTAGTGGCATGTGCTTTAAGTGTGAGATTCTGGTTGATCCTGATTCCTAGGTTCTGGACCACTGTTTTTGGGGTGGGAGCAGGTCCCAGCTCCTCCGGCCAGCAGCTGGGAGACCAACTTATTGCTGCACCTCCAAACAACATTACCTCCAACTTTTCGGCATTAAGTTGCAGGAAGTTAGCGCTCATCCAGGCAGTGATGGTTTTCATAGCCTCAGAGACTGTAAGTTGAATGTTGGGGTTAGACTTATCAAAGGTGAGGAGGAGCTGGGTGTCATCTGTGTAAGAGATGGGACTGAACCCCATATTCCTCATTAGTTTTGCCAAGGAAGTAACATCAATGTTGAAGAGGGTGGGGCCCTGGGGTACACCCTTGGTAACTTTGGTGGTCTTAGATCTAAAAATACCCAAACATGGCACCGTGTACAAGATGAGCTTACAGACAGGCATAGCAAGGATTTTTTTTGGGGGGGTGGGGGAAAATGAGACGGGGACATTCAGAAGAGGATTTTTTGCAGGTCAGAAGACGTATTACTGTTTATTTTGAACTTTAATAAAGCTTTGTCTGAAGTGGCTACTGCTGGTATGTTGTCAGAAATGGTCTTTCGGGCATAATATTTGAGGCTACGAGTCCAAGGCAGGTGAATTGGGGAGATGCATTTTACAAGGTTGGGTGAAAGAGAGAAGCAAATGGTCGAGAATGAGGGAACCTATATCTCCTGAATTGCTGGGACAGGTTTTACAAGGTTTAGAAAAAAAATTCTGGTTATATATTATCACTATCCAAACTTTGTATATAGCGGTTATGTGTTTTTGGTACTTTCAGATTTTCAGAATCACTGGGAAATGCAAATTTTCTGGGTAGCGAACAGAACACATGCACGGAGATGATCTGGTTTTGTGGTTGAGGTGATCAAAAACTGATCAGACTGGGAAGGCCAGAGAGGTAGTTTTGAAAAGGAGTGGTGAGGAACTAGGTCCTATGGAGCCTAGTTTGTTTCACACAGTTGGCATGGACATTAGGAGATCCGATTTTCCAACATGAGAATAGCATGCACTTTCCAGTTATTTTATTGATTAAAGATCAAAGTCGCTATGGCACACATTATTTTACATTGGAGCAGCATAGGAATCTCAAAGTTTAGGTTTTGATGCCCAAACAATATCAAATGGCTGGGAAGATGGGCACAGAATTATTGTTGGAGATACATATGTTGTCATGAAGAACATTGTTAACTTGCCTGAGCTGGACTGTCAATTTACTTTTTCGAACTATTATTGTGCCAGGGTAATGGATTGCGTTATTTACGATTTGGATCCCTGGGCATTCTTTTATTCAGTGAGCGAAGAAGCAAGCAAAAAAAATAAAAATAAATTTCGACTGTGGCTTAAGCCTGCACACGGATTGTTTTGTGGTGAACTGGTGGGCTGAGAGTGGGATTAGGTGGAATCAGTCGTTGCCTTGGTTGTCTGAGCTGGTTTCGTCATATGCGTGTCTGGACATTTTGCAAGTGAAATTGGGTGAAAATGATCTAGTTCAGGTCTCTGGCTTTGGCCTTCTGAAGTAGACGGAGGAAGACTTGGGAACAACTGTGGTATGGTCAGGCAGACGTGTCATGTCAGCAGAGCTGATGCCTTGGGGAGTGTGGCGAGGTGCAACAAAGCACAACACGATAGAGAGGACTAGATGGAAGGTTAACATGCAAATAATGCTTTTTTATGAAAATCAAGGAATTGGTGTGTTGCAGCATGATAACATAGTGGAGAAGGATTTCTCACGGTTTAGGCAGGATGGAGTTGACCGATCATTTCCAAGCAATTAATATTATGTAATGGGCATCAGAGAGTTGCTGGCAAATTAATTTGTTGTTCTTTTGAAGAGATAGAATGACACTGGCTTACAAGGAAGATGTCATGATAGTCATTACTTGGTGGGTAGTTGTAATGTTTTCTGGCTGTTGGAGCGACAGCCTGATAAAGTTAAACATGGGGGGATGGTGGGAGAGGGGGTTGTTTGAAAGAAAAGCCCCTATCTGGGTTTTTCTGGGTGGCTTGAAGACAGAATGCTTCGGTGGTCACCGGGGGGCGTTGGAGGAGGGGACTCATGAAGTCAACGTCTGGGGAAGGGTGTAAGGACAGTGGTTGGAAGGATGTTTGATTGAAGTTTTTGTCATGGTTGTAGGGGGTATTAAAGATGGGCGGGGATAGTGTATTTAAAATGTATTAGTGAGGTAGAAGTGTGTATTATTGTAAATATTTTCAGGCTAGCTGCACAACTGTGCTGATATAGAGGTCTTTTGCTCTCCAGTTTGGTCCTGGTTAATGTGCGCCTTCTCACCTGGTGGGCTGCAAACACTTTGCTAAAAGACATCGGCTGCTTTTCTTTAGATTGGGTAGAAGCTGATTATTTGTACTGAATGCGAGGTTCAGCTGGCTTGTGTAGGAACTTTGTCTCTGGCACAGACTCTCTAGCACGATTCAGATTGATGCTGCTGATATGGTAGAATAACTGAGATGACAGCAGCAAAAAAGTATTGCTGCATTTAAACTCCAAATATGTCCAAGGCTTGTGAATTTTCACAGGCCCGTGGAGGTCAGTGCGTTTGAGTGACGTGATTAATATAGGAGGCCGTTGCGTTCAGTCCTCTTTGGAATGAGATCTTCACCACCAGAACCGTTTTACCAGTTTTCTGCAGGATAGTGAAATTTACAGTTCAGCGACTCCCGAGTCTACAAAGATTCTGGTTATTCAGCGTCAGGCACCATCAGCAGTCAATGAGCGGACATCATCATACACTGTCCATGGTTCAAGCTTTTCTGGACCGGACTGTCTGCCAAACTGTCCTGCTGGCCTCATAAGGAGCCCCAGTCAAACACTAGTAATACAATCCACGGTAACCGTCCACACTATACGTAAACGTCAGCAGCAAAACTGGTCAACATGATAGGGAGTCAATCTCAAAAGTCCTGCTTCTTGACGAATATTTTTAAGGGGGGAGGGGGCAAGAATTCCTACTCAAACCCATACTCTTATTATAATTTTACAATGAAGTTTCCAGTTTAGCTGTTTAAGCAAAGAATGGCACAGTGCACAAGCGAGGGGCTTAGTGGGGGTTGGGCCGACGTCACAGGGGAGTCTTATTATTGACATACCCAGGCCTGATGTCCATTATTTTTTCCTCATGACCAAACGACATCTTGTTCTGGATCTAACCATTCGAGGGCACTTCAATGCACAACACGAGAATCAAGAACACAGTAATGCTGTAAAAGTAAGCCTTCTCTTAAAACATTCTATGCCGATTAAGTTGTTTTGGATAAAGGCTTTCTATTATTTCATCAATACCTATGTTTATTTTAAAAACTATGCAAACCCTTACCATGAATAGAATTGATGTGGTGTGCACACGTACAAAAAAAAAACACATCCACTCAGAAGACATTAAACGGCTGCAAGGGGATCTTCTCTCCTTCTTATGGTAGGGGAAAAGCCCTACTGCTAAGGGTATTTGGCTGGAGATCCGCTGGCCCTCCCGGGCCTCCTCCTTCTCCCCTTCCTCCATATCCCCACACAGCGACATGGGAGCAAAAGCACCATGTCCTCTTCCTAGGACCGCATTGCCTTGTAATCAGAAGCAAAATGGCATACTAAAGGCCCTCTCCTTGCCCCGTAGTTTGAGACAGTTTCAATGTATTTACTGCAAGTGTTTCTGTATATATACTGTTGGTGC
Source organism: Lissotriton vulgaris (assembly GCF_964263255.1). Taxonomy (NCBI): domain Eukaryota; kingdom Metazoa; phylum Chordata; class Amphibia; order Caudata; family Salamandridae; genus Lissotriton; species Lissotriton vulgaris. Next base: position 411,064 of record NW_028240613.1, on the reverse strand, counting down.
TCCAGTTTTTCATACTGCAAATGCGTTGTAACACTGTAAATAATGCAATAAACGGATTTTGAGTAAAAAAACTAAACCACACTTTTAAAGGAGAACAAAGAGAGGCACTTTAAAGAGCCAATGACAATCTATCATTCATACACCTAGAAAGGTTTGTTTCAAAACAAACAAATAATTGACTGTGTAAAAGTGTTTTAAAGTTTTTATCGTTATGCATCAAATAGTATTTAGTATTAATGATGTTTATGTTGGATCCAATAAGCAAACCACGAATTAATATATAAGCAGCGGAAACGAGTTTAATATGAGGTTTAGATTCAATTAGGTCACATTTTGGTGAACATTTTAAGTTGGATACAATGGAGGCTGCTACCGTCTCTGTTTTCCACGCCTGCATTTACCCCATCCTATGAGGTTTCCCTGCGCATCTTCTCTCCACAGGTTCTGCAGCAATGAACACAGCTGTGGTAATGTTTTCCTAACCGGAATGAATACAAAGGCATATTAGTGAAACGTTTAGTGTACTAGATCGGTTGCAAAGTTCAAGGTACCTTCCGCTGTTTTTCCGCAGCTCAGTTCAGTCTTGCTCATTCGTAAAATCACCTTTGCAAAATATTCTAAATTTTGTTCAAAACCTCTCCGTATGACCATGACATGCAAAAGCTGGATGCTTTCTTAGAAATGGATAGTTCAAATATGGATAGTGGAGAAGTGTGGCTCACCGGTTAGAGGCGGCAGACCCAGAAGCAGAGGTCTGGCCCGGGACCAGGGTTCAATTCCCGACGCGGCAGGGTATGGAACCATTGTCAACGGGCTCGATAAATCTCGCCTCGGTGCATCTCTACCCATGGGTCCCACGCTGCAACTCTGGGCAATAGCTTGCTTAATCTCCACAACGGCCCCCTCGCTGCCGGGGATGCCTGGCTTCACCTTGGGGATGCCCAATAGGGACCATCTCACAGGGAAAGCCAGGACGGGTTCCCCAGCGGCACACAGCGCCAAGAAACCCTGGGGTAAACGTGCGCTCTACAAATTCATACTAACAAACGTAGGAGGATGTTGACGTAATTATTCTGATTTGTCCCATAACTGCTACATGGGATCATGCCATGCTGAAGCTGCGATTTAACTAATTTTCTTATGCAAGAAAGGTGTATAAGAACCCCTTGAGTTTGGGAGTGAGCCACAAGAGGATGATTTATGAGCTTTCCTAGATGTTATTAGGGATGCTGAACGACTTCTGATTTTAACTACTGAGTAATTAGCTTTGTATTTTTTGAGCCTTCATGGCATTTATTCTGTAATTTCTGTGATAAACCCATTAACTTTTCCTTGATATGGAAATCAGTCATTGAATGGTTCCATTTATTTATTTCGGATACCCTGCTAAACTAATATGGGGTTAGGTGACTTTTCTTGCAAATATTTTCTAAAATTATTTTAGAAACCCCGAAATTTTACCTCGAGCAGGTTGCGCGAGGTAAAATCTCAAATTTTCTACATTTTTGGGTGTCCTAAAATATTGTGCTACGGTTTTGCTCCTAAACTGATACTCAAAGACCGTTTGTTTTCTACCACTGTCAGCTTGTGAGTGCCAGTACCCCGACTCGTGTGCAATCATGTGTACATAGTTGGGGCCAACGCCTGACTTCATATAGGAAATCACATTTTTGTGCCCTTAAAACATTCGGTCCCCCATAACTAATTTGAACCAACCCTCCGAGTGCTGAATTTTGTGCAGATTGGTCAACGAGCCAATAGTTACAAAGGAACCCAAATCACCTGAATTTATCAAATAACAAAACAATCACCGGAGGCAACATTCTGCACGAAGAACTAAAAATCAGCTGAACTAAATTATGCAGGAGCCTACTGCTTAGCTCCATCTCTGGCCTACTATCTGTTTGGTACATTTTCTCCAGTCAATCTTGAATTTTTAAGATACAATAAAGTGTCTTATATACCTAATAATGTTTGCGATCAACATCATGTTTCGTGATCAATGAAAGTTGAGGCTATTTCACATATGCTGAATCAAAACAAGCACATTTTCACACCTATCCCAAACGTTCACTAGCATTGTTGGAAGCTAAGATTACCAATCATTAACTACACTGGCAAAACTGTTAACAACTAGGCTTGAAGAACAAGTTACTTACCTTAAGTAACAATATATCTGTAAGCTACATTAGTTAGTGATAGATTCCTTACCTTAGAATTACCCCCAGGCGTACGGATCCGAAAAGTTTTCATCAGAGGTACCCCTGCACCTCAGTAGGCGTCGTCGTGAGGCTTCGTCTAAGTCGTTGGCGTCGTAGTCGCCGAGATGACGTCGCTGGAGCTATTTAGACGCATCCACCCGCGCTGACGTCAGTTCTGTACACAACTTTACGCGCCAGGAATGCAGAGCCATGCAAGATACTGACCACTGGTGCATGGAACCTAGGGCCCTGAAAAGGATGACCGTAACCCTAGAAATCAGTTGGCAGAACGGGGAGGATGTGTGGGGCGGTAAGGAATCTATCACTAACTGATGTTACATACAGATATATCGTTACTGAAGGTAAGTAACTTGTTCAACTGAAAAACATGTTAGTGATAGATTCCTTACCTTAGAATAGATACCCCAGCAATACCAACCCCGGTGGTGGGTCTGCGAACCATCACACCAGAAAGTCACGGAAAACAGAACGGCCAAAAAAGCAGCCTCTCCGGACTTGACTTTCAAGGCAATAATGATTAGTAAAAGTGTGCAGCGAGGCCCACATGGCTGCCTGACAGATGTCTTGCAAGGGGACACCACGTCCCAATGCAGTAGTAGCTGCTGTCGCCCTGGTAGAATGGGCGCGCAACCTCACAGTAGGTTCCTTTTTAGCATGAGAATAACAGGCCTTGATACACGAGATGACCCAGAGGGAGATCGTCCTCTTGTGTACAGTCCGGCCTTTCTTGGCGCCTACGTAGCCAACAAAGAGCTGGTCATCCACCCGGAATGGTTGTGTGCCATTCAGGTAAAATGAGAATGCACGTTTTGGGTCCAGACGGTGGAGCCTCTCTTCCTCTCTGGAAGGGTGCAGAGGCAGAAAGAAAGTGGGCAAGGTGATAGTTTGCCTGATGTGGAAGGCAGTGACAACCTTTGGCAAGGAAGGAAAGACTAGTGCAAAGCACAACCTTATCTGGATGAACCGACAAGAAAAGGAGGCTTACAGGAAAGAGCCTGGAGCTCACTCACACGCCTTGCGGAGGTGATGGCAACCACGAAAGCAGTCTTCAAAGTCAATAAACGAAGAAGACAGTTGTGAAGCGGCTCAAAAGGAATGCACATCAAATAAGTAAGAACCAGATTCAAGTCCCACTGCGGCATCACAAACGGAATAGGAGGGAAAAGGTGGGTAATGCCTTTGAGAAATCGATTTACAACAATGGACTTGAAAAGAGAGGGCTGATCAGGGAGCCTGAGATCGGCCGAAATTGCAGAAAGGTAGCCCTTAATAGTGCCCATAGCAAAGCCCTGATGGGCCAGAGAAAGAAGGAACAAAAGGACTTCCGAAAGAGGGGTAGAAAGGGGATCCACAGCCTTTGCTGTGCACCATGCCACAAATTAGTTCCACCTACAGGCATATACCGATTTGGTGGAGGGACGCCTGTCTGCCAGAATATCACAGACTTCAGGAGGCAAGTCAAATGGGGTCAACTGCCATTGCTCAATCTCCACGCATGTAGGTGGAGGCTAGACCGGTTCGGGTGGAGGAACGCCCCCTGCTGCTGCAAAGGAAGATCCTCCAGAAGAGGCAGTCGGATCGGGCGATCCATGCTCATACTGAGTAGCCCGGGATACCAAACTCTTCGAGCCCAGTTCGGGGCCACAAGAATGACTTGGTCCCAGTCGCGCAAGATCTTCAGCACTCTGGGTAGAAGTGGTATAGGCGGAAAAGCGTACAATAGACCGCAGCTCCACTCATGACCAAAAGCGCCGCAGAGCGAGTGCGGCCTTGGAAATTCCAATGCGCAGAAGAGATGACAGTGCACATTCTCATTGATGGCAAACAGTTTTAACCAAGTCTCCCCCCACTGTTGAAAGAGACCTTGCGCCACCTCAGAGTGAAAATGCCATTTGTGATCCATCATGCACCTGCGGCTGAGTTCGTCCGCCCTGGCATTTTAAAGAACCTGCCAAGTGTTAAACCGTCAAGAAAATGCTTTGACGTTCCAGCCATGTCCAGAGACGCAGAGCCTCCTGACATAGGGTCCACGACCCCACCCCGCCTTGCTTGTTGCAATACCACATAGCAGTGGTGTTGTCTGTGAACACCTGCACTACCCTCCCCTTGACAGAGGGAAGGAATACCTTCAGTGAAAATAGGATTGCCCGTAGCTCCTGAAGATTAATATGGAGCCTGGACTCCGCCGGAGACCAGAGACCTCTGCCTCTCCCATACGGCTGCCCCATCACCTGAGGGATGCAACCGTCACCACTGTGTGCTACGGCTGGGGAAGGGAAGAGGGATCTGCCGCTGACCCAACATGAGCCACCACTGCAACTGCTGTGTAGTGCCCTCCGATATCTGGACGTGCTCAGCAACTGGAACTTCAGGTCCCACTGCAGAGCCCGCATATGCCATCTGGCATGATTGGTCAGCAGGATGCAGGAGGCCATGAGGCCCAGCAGCCTCAAGGTCATCCGGACCGAAACCCAAACAAGGGCCAAAAGATCGGAATCATAGACTGAATGTCCCCGACTCGCTGCTCGGGAGGATAAACCCGAAATTGGGCCGTGTCCAGAACTGCTTCGATAAAGAGGAGCCTCTGAGATGGAATCAGGTGCGACTTTGGCACGTTGATGGGGAACCCCAGCAAATGCAGGAAGTCGGCCGTAGTCTGGAGAAGACTACCTCGGGCGAGCCCGCCTTCAACAGCCATTCATCGAGATAGGAGAAGACTGAAACCCCTGATCTGTGCAGATGAGCTGTGACCACCGCCATCACTTTCATGAACACCCGAGGCGTGCTGGTAAGGCCAAAAGGGAGCACAGTGAACTGAAAGTGCTTGTGGCCTACCGTGAACCGCAGGTAACGCCGGTGGGCCGGCAGGACGGGAATAAGACAATAAGCGTCCTGCAAGTCCAATGTTACCAACCAGTCTTCTGGGTCTAGTGCAGACAAGACCTGAGCACGTGTGAGCATCTTCAACTTCTCCTTCCCGAGAAAGCGATTGACGTTCCGAAGGTCTAAGATAGGACGCAGGCCCTTGTCCTTCTTTGGAATCAGGAAGTAGTGGGAGTAACAACCACGACCTACTTCTGGCGTCGGAACGCGCTCAATGTCCCCCTTGGCCAAGAGGGACGCAACTTCCTGCTGGAGAAGTGCAAAGTGATCCCCTGATATGCGGTGGTACTGAGGTGGCATGGCTGGAGGGGTAGTCTAGAAAGGGAGGAGAGTAGCCCCTTCGGACTATCTGCAAAACCGACCTGTCTGAAGTAATAGTGTGCCAGTGGGGGAGGTGATGGCGAATCCTGCCACCCACTGGTGTTTGGTGGGCATGAAACACCGGACTAGGATGGTATGGAGGCAGTGGCGGCAAAGGGAGGTGGTGGACTGACCCGCCCGCTGGCCCCGTGACTCACCTCTGCGGGTCCCACGTCCGAGGCTGCACTGAGACTGTTGCTGCGCAGGCCTGTGGCTCTGAAACAAACGTGTTTGGGTGCCCTTCTTTGGCCACAAGAGGAGCGATAAACAAAAGCAGAAGGAGTGCGCGTGGCTGAAAGGCCTAAGGACTTTGCCATAGCCCGTGAGTCCTTAAAACGCTCCAACACACTATCTGCATTGTCACCAAAAAGGCGAGTGCCATCAAAGGACATGTCCATAAGAGTGTTCTGGACATCCCCGGTAAAGCCAGTTGTCCTCAGCCGTGCACGGCGACGTAGCACCACTGTCGTGGAAATCGCTCTGCTCAGCGAGTTGGCTGTGTCAAGGCCACAACGAATCGTGAACTTGGCTGCATCTCTCCCCTCATCAATAGCTTGGGAGGGCACCGTCGGGCCTCCTCCGGACACTGAGGCAGCACCTGCGCAACCGTGTCCCATACAGAATGGGAATAACGGCTCAAGTGTTGGGCCTGGACCAGGTGCCCAAAAGAACATCCGAAAGTGCGTCATTAAAGGGCAGTAGCGGCTCCATAGAGGAAGATGCCATCCAAAGCACTTCTGTCAGGAGGTTAGTCCTGATGGCCACCATAGGGAGCTCGAGGTGGAGAGCCTCAGCTGCTCTACGCAACACAACAGAATATGTACCACCTTCCTCCGAAGCCACGGTAAAAGGAGACAGTGTGCCAGGTTCTGGAGTATAATCCACGTCACGTAAAAAACAAAGAGAGTAAGGTTTTTTTTGGGGGGGGAGAAGGGGTTTCACTCCTTAGTCCCCAAGTCAATTCAATAATAACAAATAGAAGGAGTGTTCCCAGGACAGGGCGTCCTAGCACCGAGCACTCACCGACCTGGTCGGTGACATGCTTTATCATCGGGGTCCACCTGAGTGACCGAGTGCCACTCAGGTGTGCTACAACGCCTGCAACTGCAGCGGAGCTGGTTTTTTTGTGAAATAAGTGAAGTGGTGAAGATTAAAAAGTGTAATACGTGTTCTCCCTACAGACTTTATTGTGAAGTCAGTATAACACTAATAAAAACAAGTGAGATACTACTATTGGTGTAATTTGACCAAGGAGTATCAAATTCGGAGGGAAAAGGTGGTCAACATGTTTCCACCGTGTGTAAATTGTCGGTTTTCGTCAGGACCAAGAGAAAATGAGCCGGGGGGTCTGCACGCGCTAAGGTGCAACCGTCCCCGACTCACCCGTGTGCTAGACCGTGTACTTATGGTTTAGCTTTATTACGAACTTCCATGTAAGCGTAATCTGAAACAATAAAACATAGCATAATGATGCACAGGTTTTTCAGTTGTGGTACAGTAGCTTGTTCCGTGCTATATGCTTAATGTCTCCGTGGTTTTTCAATCTATCATGCAAAAAATACATTCAAAAGTGCATGCTGTGTCACACCATTTGATGTGCCACGTGTGACCCAGCTGGGTGTTTTTTTGAGTTATCGTACATGCCCCACTATGTGATCACATTCAATTAGTGGGTGTCTAGCGTACAACGTAGTGATTTTTACGGACGCTATTTGACTATATTTAGTCAATGTGCGCATAACGTCAGCAGACATATGTGCACACAATCATGCAAAAATAGGGCGAGATGACCGAGGTATCCTTCACTAATGTATTTGCAGTTCTGATTATTGAGCACACTCAACGGCGGACTTACTAGTTTCTGTTAGAAAGAGTACCCCATGGATGTCAGTCGGGGGCCGCCCAAGAGCGTTCTGTTAACAGAAAGACAGATTTTCCAAGCGTTTTTTAAGTATGCTCTAGCATTATTTTTGTCGTTAAAAACAGCATTCGCACACCTCGAAATGGCGAGGTGTGAACCCAGTTTTTTAGCATATCCCCTGCAGAACTTACTTGTCAGTAGGCTGTGGCTCGTAGGATACCTATCCAAACCGTACGACATCCCGTGGATAGTGCGGTTCGCACTTTCGTGTATTTTAAAGGGTGTCGTGCGATTGGATCAGCGCTAGCCTATCAGAGCGTGTGGTCCTTAGTCAGGTGACCACGACTCGAAAGGCGCGATTGCAGTGTTTCTTAGGGATCGGTGCACAGTGCATTAGTTGTAATTCTGCAGTGAGGGAGCTGGTAGAAAAAACTAGTGTATGTCATACTTTGAACTTTATTGATCATTTTTTTAGATGACACAGTATTACTCTTGTACGGTAGCTAAAACGAATGTTCATACACGCATAGGGATCTTAGGTGCTTATCACTTGACAGTGTTTTTGGGGATCGGGGCACAATGTACTAGTTGTGATTCTGCAGCAAGGATTAGTGTATGTCACACTTTAAACTTTATTAATCATTCTTTTGGGTGACACAGTATTATTCTTGTACGGTAGCTTAAACTAATATTCATACACGCATAGGGATCTTGTATGCTTATCACTTGACAGTCCGACAAGGTATTACACATGTCCCAGGGACGGTTGGTCTCACCATGGGATAGTTACTAGGGTTAGTGCGGTGTGAGTAACCACATGCTGTATTCATCCCGAAGTTGTGCAGGATAGATTATCTCTGTCTGACCGTGTTCCAGGGTATGTTGTCGTATAATCCACGTCACCTGCATCCTCCAAATCCTCTTCCCAGTCCCGGTCTAACTCGCACTGGGCTGCGAGAGGATCCTCAGACCCCTCCCAGTCCACCCCAACCGGCCAGACAGGTGGTAAAGAGGGAGGCGGATGGAGAAAGGGATAGAAATTCCCCATTGCATCGGAATCTGCGTCGATCGACACTGGTCCGGCTGGCTCCACGTCGGAGTGGAAGTCGGCCGACACCGTTGACGTCGATGGACGTCATACGAGGCCAACCGACATCGGCTGGGATCAATGGGGGTTACTTTGCATCGAGACCAGAGTTGTCAATGTCGTCGGGCTGGAGCAGATGACGAAGAAGAGCGAGGACCCCCAGTAGGACCCGCGAGGCCCGTAGGCGTGCCGGCGGGGCCCGACGGCTTAAAGACACGTGCCATTGCTGAAAGGAATTCCTGCAGCTGGGCTGGAGTGGCCGATGGACCCAGAAAGGGTGGGTAGGCCATCGGCAACTGCGTAGGCTCCACTGGAGCCGAGGGGGTGGCACCACCCGCACCCTCAGCCATGTCGCGTAACAGGCTAGGGGAAGGCGACTGCGCTTCGACTTCTTGTGCTTCGCCTTACCTGACTCAGAGTGCGAAGACTTGGTTGAACCCTGGTGACAATGCTCTGTGACCGGTCCCTCGACCCCCCACGGGACCGGGATCTCGAACGGCAAGGAGCTAACTCCCGGGCCTCTATCCACTTTCGGGTCCGCTCCCGCAAATTTTTTGGAGCCATGGCTCCGCACGAAGGACTCGTGGTCACGCCCCAGACAGTAGAGACACTCACGGTGCGGATCCATCACTGACATTGTGCGGGGACAAGCCACGCAAGAATTAAAACCAGGCATCCCTATACACCAGGAGTCAATGACTCAAAGGACAGAGACAAAAGTCCCCAAAACTCAGTCAAAAAATTGACTGGGGGTACTGCTCTCTCCAGATCTGCTCTTGCTGGCGCGGAAAAAGAAAGAACTGACGTCAGCGCGCGTAGGCGCATCTAATGTAGCTCCAGCAACGTCATCTCGGCGACTACGACGCCAACGACGTACGCGGAGCCGCACGACAAAGCCTACCTACGCGCATGGGTACTGCTGATGAAAACTTTCCGGATCCAGTCTGATGCCTGGGGATAATTCTAAGTTAAGTAATCTATCACTATCGTTTTTCTTTCAGATTGAAGCCCTCACCACGATAGGCTCGGCTCCCAGACCCAACAAACCCAGTGCTGGGTTAAAAAAAATAAAAATAAATAAAGACATGAACAAACCTGACATGGGTAAATCCCTTGCACTGGAATGTCCAACTGCCACACCTAGCATATACTCCGACAGGCCACCAGTTAGGATTGGTTTAAAAATGGGAATTTACTCCCAGAGTAGGCAAACAACAAGCACATCACATCAACAAACCAAGCAAATTTTGCGAACTTCAAGTAAAACATAGGTTTCTAGAAGAAATGCCCTCTAAAAAAAGATACCAGTGAATATCAAGTAAGTTAGGAAAAATGAGAGTACGCCCTATTATGAAAAGTTATCGTAGAATGCACTCCAAGTTCTTCCAAATAGTTTTTGATACTCAAAGTCAAATATGTAGGGCGTGCTACCATGGAATGTGCTCCATCCGTGCGCATTCATGAATAAAATAAAGTTTGCGACTTGAGCTTTATTTCATAGTATGCCACATAATACCACGTAATGTTCCAAAACCAATACATGAATCATGTTTTTTTCCTCACAGATTCCTGCATCAACCATTAAGCAAAGCTTAAAGCTATAAAACCAAATGACATTTAAGGCAGTAAGCTCGGTGGGACAGGACATGTTCACACTGTCTTGCTTTGCACCCGGAGTCTTTTGTGTAGTTGGTTCAAGTGGAAATTGGGGCTGGTGCAGTATATCATAAAAAAGGAAAACAAATTGCTGAAAAACCTTTGTTAAAAGTACGTTATAATTACCTTTATTCAGATGAAGTTAAATTTTTAGAGAGCACAAACAGTATTTCTGCTACCCATGGGGGTACCCACCTCTGAAGGCCTATATGACAAACAACATTTAATGATATCACAATGTCATCTCACTTATTACGGTGAATGGCTGTTTTCAGTCTCTGGGTCAGCTGCCACCCAGGGAACCCTACCAGGCCCAGGCATTTCTAAAAACGTGAGACCCAAGAGAATCCAGGGTACTCTGCGTGGCTACCAGCAAACTTGCTTAAGTAGATTGCCCTGTGGGCATTAAAACTATGCATAAAGACACACATTTCTCTACCTTCTTCAGTACTTGGGCTTTGGGTTAGATGGCAACCAGACAACCCTAAAAACCATGGGCTTTTCTGAAAAGTAGAGATTGATGGTAACTCTGGGCGATCTAGCTAGAATGGATCCCAACACTTTCCCTACCAATAATGCCATACAAATGTCAAACTATGGGTGACAAAATAAATGCAAATTTCCCCATATTGTATGCAACAGGAATCGTGGGCCATTCCAGCCAATAGCAAAAGTCTTACCATCCTACAAACGCAAATCTCCCCCAAGAAAAATGATACTTCACATGTGAGCGGGCCTACTGCACATGATGGTAATCTACCAAAACTGTAACCATGAGAAAATCATTGACACCACATTGATTTCACAGGGTCCAGGCTCTGCACTGGGGGAAAAGCCTAGCCATTCCTACGGTCCCTCAGGGCTCATCTTTGAGCCCTACTCTTTTTAACATTTATGTGGCCCCACTGACGACACCCAGATTATGGTCTCCCTCTCGCAATCTGTGGAGAACACGGCCGCTAAATTCAGGAATTGTATGGAAGAAGTGGCAGGTTGGATGACCGCTAATTTCCTCAAATTAAATGGGGAAAAGACCGAGGTCCTCATCTTTGGAGGTAAACAAGATGTCTGGTCGGCCGACTGGTGGCCCACTGCCTTTGGAACATGCCCCAAGCCCTCCCGGGTTGCTCGTAATCTGGGTGTTATCCTCGACACCACACTCTCCTTTGATAAGCAAGTTAACAGGACTGTTTCTACTTGCTGTGGTGTCCTAAGGATTCTGAGAAAACTTAAACACTCTCTCCCTGGAAGCACGTAAACAAGTCTCGGGGGCTCTCATCTCCCCTCGTCTTGACTATTGTAACGCCCTATATTTGGGCATTAGCAAAAGGTTAGTCCATCGCTTACAAGTTGTCCAGAATGCAGCAGCAAGGTTTGTTGTTGATGCTCCCAGGCGGTCCTCAGGATCCTCGATCAGAAAGAACCTTCATTAGCTTCCAGTGCAGGCCAGGATAAACTTCAAGGTGCTAGTTCTTACCTTCCGTGCTCTTCACAGATCTAGTGCAGAAGACATTAGGTCTCTTGTGTCCTTCTACACCCCGGGCAGGGCCCTGCGTTCCGTCAATAAAAACCTTCTGTCTGTCCCTCGATCCGCCAGGGCCAGATGGGGAGGGAAAGCCTTTTCTTCCCTGGTCCCAAAACTCTGGAACTTGCTTCCTGCAGAACTCAAGGGCCTGGCATCCCTAGACTTGTTCCGTAAAGGTTTAAAAACTTGGCTCTTCGCAGAAGCTTACCTGTAACCCTTCATCTGTGTCCACATCTCACTCAGCTGTTTTTCCATCTTATGCGCCTTGATGCCTCTGGGCTAAGTCACGCAATACAAATTCCACATTCATTCATTCACGTGGTACAATGGGCCTACTAAAAAATATGGGGTACTTTTTTCATCAGGAGAGCTCTAGGAATGAGGCAAAATAGGAGTTTGCTGCTGGCTGCAACTTTTGAGTCACATAAATATACGCAAATGGAGTTCTCACCCATATTTTACCAAATATAGGCTAGAGTTGGTAAGAAAATGTGATGTGATCCATTCAGATGTAGAAAAGAACAACTGATGGACGGAATGCAGAACAATGTCATACACTCACCCCAGAACAGAGATCTGGTCCTAAATCCATCGTTTTATTGCTCCCCCTGCCATTCCAGTTTGGACCCAGCCATATGGAAATCAGTCTTGACCCTGCGCCCAATGGGAACAGTCCAGCCCAAACTGCCAGGCCAGGTCCTCCCTGGGGTGGCGAAGTGAGCTAAAGAACAATGATGGATATTCAACCCAGATCTGTGACTGGGGGTGAGTGCCTGACAAGTTTCAGTGCTCCGTCTATCATCTCCTTATGTTTGATGTGATCCATTCAAGCCAGGTCATCCTGCACTTGCTCGGGTGTCTAATTTGAAGACATGTCTAGGGTTGGTTGGTTTCCCTGGGTGCTGGAAAATCTGATAGCCCATAACTGCAGTCACTCTCTATGGAATATTTGGGGGGAAATGGGTTGGCATAGTTAAGATATTTGCAGGGCATTCTTGGCAAGAAAAACTACTGGGATCTACACAAACCACACCACCCTGGTCCCCCCTGTTCTTTAGTTTTCAGCAAATGCCAAGGTTGGTAGGGTCCCATGGATAAGTTTGATCCTCAGCCGGAATACTGCTGCCATCCCCATAGATGGTTAAAGGAATTTGGGTGTAGGCATTGATGTGATATATGCAAGGAATTCTTGTTAAGAGAATGGTGAGATATGCCCAAGTCATACCACTCCGGACTTGCCCATGGTTTATAGGCTTAAAAAAAATGTAGGGTTGGTACATTTTCATGGGTGCCGAACGATTCCCCATCCAAATACCGCAGCTACCATTATCCCCAGAACCTCCCATCGGAAATATTGTATTTCCATGTTGATTTTTTGGGTTTACCGGTCATAGGCTATTTTTAAAAACATACCTGTTCTCCAGATAACTGATCACTGGTCTGCAAACCTCGCACAGTGTTCTTCAGTTGTAGCGCGGGGACACGCTTCTGCGTAACCAAGCGCTTTATAAGCCACCCTTATTATTACACCCACACAAAGGCATAATTTGTTTATCAGACGTGTGGGAATGAAATGTGGTAGAGCTTTTGTGTCTATTATATTTCCATCAGGACATATTCAATATGTGAGATGTAAAAAGGAAAGGCTTCCTTCTGTTCCTAGAAGGTAAGGTAATATATCCAGAAAGATAAGGTTGAATCCAGACTGAGAGACATACCAAGAGATGAAAGCCAGGAGTGAATAGAAGTGAAACCTCTTTCCTAATCCAATGATATTTCAAAGCATACCAGGTGATAGCTGCCTGCAAAGGCAACACCTTCTCAGCATATTGGAGAGCTCCATGATCAGTACCGCATAGAGCAGCAGTTCTATATGGGTGATGAAGCTAGTGACAGGATGGAGCCCCGAGAAAGAACTCATTGTGTAGGTTCCAAAATTCCTGGTCGATATAGGATATTCCTGCAGATTCCTCACCTTAAGAATATTCCCGCTGGTGTCAGATTCCGAAAAGCTTTTCCACTGCAGCAGCTTTCCTGAGCCACCAGGTGGCATCCTATGACTCTGCTAGTCTAATATAAGGTTACAATCATGTAGTAGATGCCACCATGTGCTGACATCAATTTAGGAAGTTTTTTGCACCCCAGCGAGGCATGCAAAAAAGAATTAAGACAAAAACAACGACTGGGGCAAAACAACAATATATTTGCATACCCGAATTTTTATTATATATGTGGCAAAGAATAGCAGGTGGAGGAGAGAGGGAAGTGAGAAATCTGCATGAAAATTAGGTATCCACCAAAAATACGGTCACCGAATACAAGTAACTTTTAGTTTTGATCTTCCTGCAGATTCCACTCTTTAAGAAAAAGTCCCAAAGCAATGCACTCTAGGAGGTGGGAATGAGTAGTGTAAATTAACCAAAGACTGCAGCACAACCATGGCAACGTATTGGTCACTTTGTGTTTGAGCCATGAGATAGTAATGTTTAGAAAACATATGCAGGGATGACCGCTTAGCTGTCTGACAGATTTCACCCACAAAAAAGCCTTTGGTGAAAGCTGCGAAAGCAGCAATGCTTCTAGTGGAGTGGGCATAAGTGCCCTTTCATGGTCTTCCTTGGCCAAGGTGAAGCAGATACTAAGACACATGATCCTGTATAGTGTGGTTGATGTAAAATGAGCCTGCAAGCTTGGGGTCCAATCTATGCAGTCATTCTTCCTCCTTGGTGGGATGAGAGGAAGAGAAGAAAGATGGACGAGTAACAAACTGGGCCAAGTGAAAGGTGAAAACACCCTTGGGCACATATGCAAGATCAACTTGTCAGGTTAGGTGTGATTTACAGAGATCCAAGCCTAGCGATTCACAACACTGCACACATTTTTCCAGAAGCCTGCACAAATGGATTTCTACTAGTCGAGATGACGTATGCAGTCTCTCCAAAGAGGCAAAAGCACTGTAGCTGGCACTGCTCAGTCTTCATATGTGCAGTCATAGAAATTGGTTATTAGGTTTAAGGAAAGGACCATGCGGCATGCCCGCCCTGTATAAAATAGGAAGATGCGACCGAACGAGGAGTACCAACAGATTAGAGTATCAATTCCTCTTTGCCCAAAATGGGGCTGCATGTCTTTCGCGGTGCCCTCTGATATCCGAACCAGGTCGGTAAGAATTTCTTGATGCTGTGCCCATTAGAACGTCCGGTCCCACTGCAGAGCCCGCACATGCCATCTGGCTTGGTCCACTAGCAGGATGCAGGGGGCCATGAAGCCCAACAGCTGCAGATTCAGTCTCACCGAAATCCAGGCTGGAGGCTGAAACATCATAGCCTGAATATCTTGGACTCCCCACTCTGAAGGATAGGCCCGAAACTGCACCGTGTCCAGAATATGAAACGGGGAAACAACATAGGACCTAGCAACTAAACAATTTGATTTTGCAGGATGGAATAGTACTATTGAATAGTACTATTGAAATATGAGGTGACCAGGGGGAAATTATTTGAAGATCGGTCTTGGTTAATAACCCAAATCTCTTCCATTGATGGAGAGATCTTGAAAGAGCGTCTTGCAATCTGACAGTGTTAAGGTTTTACAAAATAAACACAGAAGATCTCATCAGTTGTCAGAAAAATGTGTTTGATATCGTTGCCTCCTCACTCAGAATAAAGTTATTCACGGATGGCGATGGGGCTAATTCAACACCTAAAGGCAGAAAACTTTCTGTGGAGGATTTAAATTGGAAGAATTTTTTGCAGGGAAATAGGTAGTCGTTTGTACTGACAACAAACATAAATGACTTATTCAGTCACTGAGTGTGGTGACATTTTACATGCTCTGGTAGAGAACAGCCAGAAACTCATGGTGGAATAGGAATAGAACGAACCTTTAGTATAATAAAGGGAACTTCTTCACCGGAAGCCAGAAAAACAGATGGAAATTATGTTGCTAAGTAATTAGTATATTCAATTTATTAAAAAATCATGCCGGTATCCAGTGAAAAATTGTAGTGGCAATTATTTATGTGTTCCCTTTTTGACAGTGTGTTTCCCAATGCACTTCTTAACCTGGAAAGTAATAAGCGTAATAGCCTCGGCAAAACACTTCAAAGTGGATCATAAAATAACCAGGGAAATTATTCAAAGGAGGGGTAATCAATTCAAGAGCATTTTATAGCCAATAAGTAGGAAATGCACAGCTGATTGAGTAAGGAAAGCGGTTTACTTAGTACAATAATAGTTGAAACAACTGGACTGTTCTAATAAATATTTAAGTAAATCAAAATAATATAGAGGATATAATATGGCCTACGGACAGATATAACCTAAGTTTCTAGCAAACCTAGTTTTATTTTTATTTTTTAAAACTTTATTTTTGGAGTTTTACATCAACAACCTTCATCAAAGAGTGCATTATAGTTACACATTTCAGTCTATGTTTCACAATGCATGTGTAGAGTCAGATCACCGGAACATATATCACAGTATGTCGATACAATATCATCACCAGTCATTCCAATAGTGCAATCAGTTACAGCACGCATCATAGCACAGGCTCCACATAATTTCACTGTATTCCCATGAAAGAGGAGATCTTCACAAAATTAGCGTACTGCAAGAGAGCGCTTTCGCCACATGGCAGCTCTGGTACAAAAGCCTCATAGCAGGATGATCCAATGTCTGCTTGTAAAGCACCCTCCAAAGATCCCGCACAAAGTGCCCTCCATAACAATCTGGGCTACTTGATAGTACCTCACATATGTTCGTACAGTGAAGAATACTCCAATGAGACAGTCAAGGGGGTTCTTAGACCGGTGGCCACTCCTCGGTTTCGGCATTCTCTTGTAATAGGTAACATCGCAAAGGGGCCCAAATATCACTGGGCCGTGAAGTTATTTGCAACAATTCAGAACATGTATTTAACTGCTCCTGGCAATAAGTTAGATCATGCAGCCATTCCTTGAATTTAGGGGCCTGCCCCTACCCCATCGACATGCAACTCTCCTTTTTGCCACCAGGAGGGCTAGTGCAACAAACTTGCGGTGTGCCGCCTGTAGGGGTTCTACGTACCCCAATAGCGCTAGAACAGGGGAGGGAGCTATCTCAGTGTGAATCATTTTGGACAGCGCTGCGAGTACCTGAACCCAGTAGAGCTGGACTGCATCGCACGCCCATGCAAGATGTAGAAAGTCAGCCCCTGGAGCATGGCATCTGTCACAGTTGTCAGTAGTGCGAAGTTGAAGTCTATACATTCGGGCCGGGGTGTAATATATGCAATGTAAAAACTTGTAATGTATAATTCTATATCTACTGCTAGCAGAGATGCATTCTGTTTGCTGGAGGCAAAATGCCCATTGTTTGTCTGTGAGAGGTATTTCTAAATCTCGGTCCCATTTCAGTTTGGCTGCCAAAGGTAAGTAATCTATTTGTGTATGTACTGTCCTGTATATTGTCGACACTAGCTTACGAGGGTTGTCATTTTGGAGTATAAGCTGCAGAGGAACTAAGGGCACAGGTTCATTCGGAAAGTCAGGCGTTAGGGCTTTCAGTCCTTGACGGATCCTGATGTATAGAAAGATTTCAAGCGGATATGGTTGTATGCCTTCATACAGATGTTCCATGGAGCGAAACGTACCATCATGATATAGATCCCCCCCATGTTTCCACATGAATCTTGTGGAGCAGTTTGCGAAATTCCGTTTCCTGCAATAAGGGCATATTCGGGTGGTAGGCCAGTGGCAACAGCGGCGCATAGAGCATTGTAACCTCCAGTCTAGCAGCCAGTCGGGCTCACGCGGTAACCGTGCTCATTACGGTTGTGGGCGTTTTATCCCTGCCAGATACCAAAGCGTAGAGTGCGCCCTCTATGGGGATAGGATGGGCCAGCCAGTGCGCAGCGGCTAGTTGGGGCATATATCTAGGTTGATGTACCCAAAAATAGGCAAAATGAGCTTGGGCTGCTTGGTAATATAGCTCAAAATCCGGAACACCAAAACCGCCTTGGTTATAGGGCCGAATCAGGGTGTCCCATTTTAGACGAGGGGACTTCCCGCCCACACTAGTTTAATGAGCTCTGACCGAAGTTGTTGAAAAAAGGACCTGCCCGGGTAGAATGGAATATTCAAAAAGAGGTGTAGTAGTTGTGGAAGGATTACCATTTTGATCAAGGATGTCCTGCCAGCCATAGAAAGAGGCAGGGTAATCCAACGTGCAACGTTATCAATAATGCGATTCATAGTAGTGCCATAGTTGGCTCGGAATAGCTCATCTCTATCTTTTTCTATGTGGATACCCAAGTATTTAAAATCCCCGTCGCTCCAAGTGATAGGATAATCCAAGTCAAACCGTGTTGTGGAAGGCGTGAGCGGAAATATGCAAGACTTACCCCAATTAATCTGAACTCCAGAGAGCCTACCAAATTGTATACATTCCCTAAGAATGGGGTCCAGGTTTTCGCTAGGATCACGTACATACAAAGTGATGTCATCTGCATACATCGATATAAGTATTTGCCTTTGAAAACAACGTAGTGCACTGTCTCTATGATGTTGTCGCAGTTTGGCGGCTAGGGGTTCTGTAGCTATCGCGAATAAGAGAGGCGAGAGGGGACACCCCTGCATGGTCCCCCTGGTGATAGGGAATTCCGCAGATAATCTGCCATTAAGAAGTACTCTGGCCATCGGGCGCTCATAAAGGAGCCGAATCCAGAAGATGAATATTGCCGGAAAGCCCATCCTCTCCAGGACACGAAACACATAATCCCATTCAAGGGAATCAAACGCCTTAGTGGCATCAAGGAAAATGGCCGCCATTGGTTGGTCTTCGTGCACTGAGTTGAGGACGGAGAAAAAAGTACGCAAATTATGTGAGGTTGCCCTGCCAGGCACAAATCCTGATTGGTTGGGTAATATCAGGGTGGGAAGCAGGAGGCTGATCCAATTAGCAATAAATGTGGCAAGTACCTTAACATCGCAATTGAGCAATGAGAGTGGCTGATAAGAGTCACATTTGTTTGCAGGTTTTCCGGGTTTGAGTAGTGATGTAATAAGTGCAGTCCTCCTAGACGGTGGTAAATGGCCTACCTCAAGGGCATCTTCATAGACCTCTCGCAATACTGGGGCCATAAAGTCAATGTAAGTTTTATAAAATTCTATTGGGATTCCGTCTAGTCCCGTGGCCTTCCCTGACCTCATACCCATAATCGCATCTCTCACTCGTCTAATTCAAAGGGCGCTTTAAGAAAGGCCCTTTGTGCATCACTAAGCCAGCCCAGTGAGACGTCTTTAGGTAATCTTGCAGTCGAAGATCTCCTACTCTAGAGGAAGCGTACAATGTGCTGTAATGTGTCACAAAGGAATTGAGGATTCGCGTAGTGTCTCGAATCACCACACCTTCTGGGTCTTAGAGTTCTAATATAATATTGGGTGTGTGCCCCAGTTTAATCGTGGCAGCCAAGGCTTTCCCTGGTCTTTCGCCTTCGCCATAGCGGCAAGCGGTCCAGTACTTGCCCCTAAATTTCGATTCCCTAGTGGCTTCAGCAGCGTACTCAGAAATTTTTTCCCGTACCCTCAAGAGGGCAGAATCAGTGGGAGCTCTAGCCAATGACGGTTCCAGGTGTTTAAGTTCTTTTTCCAATGTCATTATTCGGACCACAATGTTCTTTAGGACCCCGGCTCCTTTAGCAATGCAAATCCCTCTTAGCGTTACCTTGAACGCGTCCCAAATAGTTTCAACGTCCCTAACTGAATCTTTATTCCTTCTGAAAAAATACAGACACTCATCACGCAGCTCCTCTTGAAAGGTGGCGTCCAGCAACATCGTAGGTTGCATTCGCCAAGCAGTTGTAGGGGAGCCTAGGTCCACCGAGCGCAGCGGATTCTCACAGGGGAGTGATCCGAATATGTTCTGGGGAGGTGCTGTGATAGAACAAGCGTGGTATAAAGCTGTGGCGTCAGGAATATATAGTCAAGCCTGGCCCATGAGCGTGCTTGTGCCGTAAAGTGTGTGCCCTCCCTCGTATCAATGTGCAGGCGTCTCCAGGCGTCTACCAAATTGTGGTCTGTAACTGCAGCACGAAGTTCCGTCCTTGCCCTAGTGTAATGTTGTGGCGCTGGGTGTGATCTGTCCAAGGAAGGATCTAGTGTGGTGTTAAAGTCTCCTCCCCAAATGAGGTGATGCGGCCCTGTCCCCACAATCGCCGCCCATAGCTCAATGAAGAACCCCGGGTCGTCAACGTTGGGACCGTAGCAGCACACCAATGTGACCGCTATGTGTCCTATTCTACCCCACATCATGCAGTATCTCCCCTGAGAGTCCATCTTGGACCCAGCCATAGTAAAGGGTGTACCCCTCCTCACCAAAATTGCTGTGCCCCTAGCATATGTCGAGAAGGATGAGAACACTGTGTGAATCGCCCACCTGTTGGCAAAGGTGTGAGTAGTCTGTGCCCTGAAGTGAGTTTCTTGGAGAAAGGCTATGTGCACTGAGTGGCGATCTAGGTACGACAGAACCGGTCGCCATTTCCTGGGGCCCCCAAGGCCTCTTACATTCCACGTTAAGATATTTGGAGTGGTGTAAGGTCTCATCTCTAAAAAGGTTATTTGATGATGGCCATTGATCAATCATTCTGAATCTTAGTGTAGCTTACACTCCGGTGGTCGTCAGAATACTTGTGCTTATGTGTATAAACTGCACTGCGAGAATGCCTTCTCGCACACAACTACAAATTCCTGTTGTATCAAGATATAGCAACTCCTCGGTAGGTTTCACGCCCAAAATTATCTTGTAACATTGTAACCAAACATTTCCTCCCTCCCCCTATGCAACAACCCCAAAAGTCCCAATCTGGAAGCAGCTAAAAAGACAGTTACAAGCAATGCGATAAGTCTTATCCAATATTGTGCAAGGTTCCACCCCCCATCCTCCCTACATCGCAAGTCTCGCTCAGCCACCTGCCTAGCTGAGACTACCTGCGCTGTGGCTGCTCTCCCAGATAAGAGTGTTGCTCAACCGTGGTTCTCTCTCCGAGGCCTGTCTGCCTCGTGGTGCGCCGCGGTCTATTGTAGGCTGCAGTTCCCCACCAGTGCTTCCAACAGAGCATAGGCTCAGCTTCGGACCAAAACTCCGGTCGTCATAACTTCATAACGATAAGACGTAAGATGTTGAAATTTTCACCGAGGCTGCATATCTGTATTCTCTGCGTCCGAGAGTGGTTTGGACGGGCAAAGGAGTGGGAAAAACAGGATAAATATCGGATTTTGTTTCCAGGCTGCAGGAGCCTCACATGAATGCGGCCATTCTGCTTGTGCGCTCTCTAGCGCCCCCGCAAACCTAGTTTTAACGTTGGTGGAATATAACCGATATAAATGATTCAACTAGGAGATTGAGGCATTCAAATACAAAACAGCTCATGCCTATATAATGGAGAAGTCCCCATTAGTGCATCTCTATATTTGTTTAAGACATCGGTCCCCACCCATTTTCTGAAGTTGCTTGACTCTCATAGTAACAAAAACATTAGGCACTAAAAGGTCCAGGACAGCCGAATTAAGCTCCTTTAACCAAGGTTTGGTTAAAACAAAGAAAACTGGTCACACTAAAATGAGAACATCAGGGTATTTAATTTGTAGGTTGGTAATTTCTATATCCTCTAAAAATGCTAAAGTGCATTGTGCCTCAGAATGGGTCCTCTCACAGCAAGAGGAATTGGCACAGTTAGTAATTTGTGGGGCGCGATTTTGCTTTTTATCGCCCAACACGTCAAGTGACAATTTCAACATTAGAGACCACATACTTGCCCAATACTCTGATGCCCTACTGACTTCACATGTGCTTGAAAGACTCATAACAAGACTTCTGACCTTTGGCCTTTTAACTGAACATATGAACTGAAAGTCATGGGAGAAATATTTTATTCTCTCATAGTCAGATGATCATAGCAGAGGATTATTGCTCCCTGATTTGGCCCTACTCCCAAGGTCAGATTTGGGCCTCTTGGAAGTTAAAAACAGAGCTGAGGGAGGGGGTAACCAAGAGGCAGACTGGGCAAGGGAGCAGTTGAGGTAGGGCTGCAAGTTTGAAGACTGAAACCACCAGTCCTCATCTCCAACTAGAACGTCAGCAGAGCCTCAGAAGAAAGGGGCTAAAATGGACGCCGGGTGGGGGAAGGGCAGTGGGAAAGCTGGGATTTAAGTCGAGGATCACAACTGTGCAGGTCAGAGACTGGACTTACATCCTACTTTCTTGTGTTTAATACCAAAGGTCAATGCGTTATGTTCCGTTATTTAATAATGATTATTCAATTATTGTATTGGGTTCAATAAATCCCCTTATCAAATCTTAAACCAAACTGACACTGAAAACACACAGCTTGGTTACTTACTGGTAATCTTAATTACTCCGGTTCCTACTCTTCCTCGTCATAGTCTTTAGATGTTCAACATCGGCTCCCTCATGACAAGACCTTTCTCCCAGCCTAGAAGTTAATTATTCCCACCCCGAGATGGCTTCCACTTCCGGTTACTTCTGATGGGTCCTCAAAAGTGAAGTGGTCCTTGGTGCCAAGAAGTGTATCGAAAAACTAGAGACCTTTCAAGGTGGTTCAAAAGGCACAAGAGCATTTTGTCCTAATTCTAAATGATAAGAGTGTTTAAGTTTAAGAGATAGGTATGTCATCAGAGAACAATCTCTCCTCTGTCTGCAGTGTACCTTCCTGGGAGGAAGACTGGGCCTGTGGACACTACTAAAAGGGTGTTTCCCTCCTCAAAGATTCTGATGCGGTCTCTGCAGATAACTCAGATTTTTGGGGAAGCGAAGCAAGATCTTTCTGCATCCAGAGAGAATGCACTTTGCCTTGGTTAAGCACTTGGGACATGATGTCCAGAGGCTTGTAGAGAGAATGCTCTGTTGTTCCAGTGCCCTTTCTCCCATCCCACTCATGCCAAGGGTTCTCAGTGAACTTCAGGAGGACCAAGCAGAAGTGATCTTGGTAGTCCCAGTGTGGCGACGCAATCTTTAGTTTCCTTTTCTCCTCCATATGGCAGTGAGGGAGTTATGCGCACATACCCTCTGAGAGGTGCTACTCGTCCACAGAGGAATTCTTTCTCCTTCAGATGAGGCTTTGGCGTTTGAGAAGATGAACATGCAGGCAAGGATTGTGCTCGGTGGAAGGAGAAACGCTTATTCAGAAATCAAGTCACCCTTTAAAGTTGAAATCCGACTACAGTCATTGAAAGATTTTTGAAAAATGTTGTGATGAGTGGAGTGTTAATCTTACCTCAGGATATTCCGCTTAAGTTTTGGATTTGTTAAGGGATAGGTTTGTCCTTGGGTTAGCAGTCTTTACTTTGATGTGCAAGTGCCCCGCCATTAGAGCATTCAGGAACTCTCTGTTTTTGTGGAACTTATGACCTTTGTTACAAAGTTACTGAGGAGTTTCTTTTTAAAAGTGACCTGCGATTCATTCTCAAATCCGTTCTTGGGATTGCCCATGATACTGCAGACTCTGCAAATATATCTTTTGAGCTATTTGTGAAGGTGGACCTTAGTTTGTAGTCTTACATACAAGGTCCTATTCTTGGAGGCTTTTTCTTTGGGCAGAAAAATAAAGGAGCTGGGCTTGGAGTTCTATACCATTTTTAAGATTCAACCATAAGGTAGTATTGTTCCTCAGATGCCTTCATGGTTTAGTTTTGCCTGAATATTATCTGAATCCCTATTCTACTGAATAGAAGTAACCCCACATGCTAAAGATGAGAATGGAAATGTACTAGCCTAGAACTAAGCATTTATTTAATCTGGATTTTTTTTGTTTGTGGCCTCGGTTCCCTAAATAGTGGTTTGAGGCAGTCAATGGTAACACCAGGCAGGTCACTGAACCAATCTCTCGAGCTGGCTTAGGAGAGACAAGGAGGGTCCCGCTCAACCCAAGTGCATATGATGTCAAAAAGGGGTGTGCCAATTTCTTGTACAGCTTTGAAAGCGTTATCAACCATCGACATACGCTATAAGGTGACTTGGTCTACACCCCACACATTTAGGGCACTACACCATACACTACGGCTACTCAATATTGCCCCAGGAGCCTGGGTATAAAGTATAGTTAAACACAGAGCTCCTGAAGGAGAACATTTAATACTTCAAACTTGTAATATGGCTGGTATTAAAATAGTTGAACCTATACTGTATCAAACAAAAACCGTTTATGTGATCAGGAATACCCCAGTCAATTAAAAAAAAGTATGAGATAATTCAATATGCATGTAACCAATACATATAAATCACAAGTGCAGTTCATGTTCTTTCAGGGTCAAGTGTTGAGAGCAAAACCGACACCCAATAATTTCAATATTCAGATTACAGAATACTTGTTGGTAATTAATGATGACCTGTATGTCCACTTGGAGAATAGCATGAAAGTCCAGTTGATTATAGTTGTGGCCAAATATGAAGGTCAGAGCAGATGCATCCACTTTCGGCTGTGGCAACATCTGACCCTGAACGAACAATTTTTAAAGGAGATATTTTTCCTTTTATGGCTGCCAGTCACACTTTTCCCATTCACTGGTCAGATATAATGCCAGGAACAAGGCTCTATCAAAGACCATGATAGGTCAACAATCATGATCATCCATGTCTGATCTGTAAGCATTCCATTCCGAATCAAAGGAACCCAGTCATCCCATCTGCTCCTTGTCTCTGCCAGCTACTAAAGATGCTGGGGCCCTAAATATCCAGAGTTGCTTTCACAAGCATACCCAGCTTTGCTTCTAGATCAGATACTGAAGATGGTTCAAATGCTGATGGATCTTTTGGAAGGGTGATTTTCTGCAACGTAATTGATTTTGTTTTCGAATTTGCTGTTTTACCAATAACCCATGAAGAGTAGCAGTAGCACAGTAGAGGCACAGGATAGATTTGTAGCACAGCTTTAATAACACTTGTAGTCACCAAATTCAGCCAAGCTCCTAGCCAAAGGTGAACACACTGACAACACTAGTCAAAGGCTGACAACGGCCACAATAGTCATTGTGGCCGTGGAGTTAGGGGCTAATGGCAGTCGCCAGAGCGCCTTACACAGGACAACCAAAAAGGACTCCAGCTTTAGACTAGTACAACATTCCAAACATGGCCTTTGCTGCAAAACACATCTCCAATGTTGGAGGGTCAAGGTCTGTCAGAACGAAAGACCATTAAAGGACTATTTTGTTTTTGAAGTCTCCACTTGGCGCCAAAACGAAGCATTCATAGAAAAATTGAACAATAAGATCCTGGGCATAGTGCACTTGCATAGAGTAACAGTTGCACAGGTGGACAGTGACTGGTCTCCTATTCTGGTATTTTCAAGGGGAACATACTGGACACAGCTCACACAAACTTGGCATGGTGTCAACAGCCTGAAAGACAGTACCTTTCGGAGGTAGGGTCCTGGCAGTTCAGTGGGTACTTGAGCTCGATTACATCTCCATTCTTCTCGCGTAGTAGACCATGCTGCTCTGTGTAGTACTGCACAAGTTCGGCTAAGGTGGCAAACTTCTCACCTCCATACAAGTCATAATAATCTCCTGTGTTCTGGATCTTTATATGCGTCACCTCCTCGTTCCTCCTGCAAGGGAAAAGCAGACAGTTGATAGAAGTGAGTGCCGAGTGATATTGTTCTTGTTCACAATGCCTCTGCACCTGCCACCCCAAATCATCCCTCATTTCGTTTATTTGTTTCGAAGGTTAAAAACCATCATGAAAATACATAATAATCATAATACATAATCTCCATTAAAAACATTTTGAACAACTTGACATTTGTTTAAAAGAAGCAGAAAGAAAAAAAAAAAAAGACGTCCAGTTAAAAAGAAGGGTTTTTGTGAATGGCAGAACCAGAGAGCAGATGTGATGCAAGACCCCATGTAACATTTCAGGTACCTCCCAAACCCACCAATTTCATCATCCCCTTGTATTTCTCAATTTAAAAGCAATTTTAAGGAAACTTATAACAGCAAATAGAGTTCGCGTTTCAGTGGCTTTTTGCAAAAACAGTAAGGCAGATTTGGCATGGATAATATTTGAGTCCTTCAAGACACCCACTAAGAATCTTTGGCGCGGTGTTTTATAAAAGGAACACAATAAGACGAAATGAAGGGTGTCCTGCGGAGACCTATTGTCGCAGCCGCAGGCACCCTTCTGCTCAATTGTTTGAGTGAACCCTAATGGATAAGCTAAAATATGGTGCAACAAATTGAGCCTAAAACGAGTCATTAAAAACCTCTTGTGCTGACTGTACATTAAAAAGAGGTACGGTTCCATACCAACTTGATTAGATACAAGCGAGTGCGCCACTGCCGAGGATTTAGTAGAGTCAAGCTCCCTCCTCCTGCCATTAAATGTATCCAACAATTGACTTTGTACAGAGTGTCTGGAGTATATGTCCACCCTGGAGGGGTCCAAGAATAGCATTTGTTCATCAATATCTCCCAAAGTGTCTTTAACATATTTCAGCCATGGGATTTGGAGGCATTTCTCTTTCAACAAGCAATCCTGGATGATCTGTCTGGATAATTCTGCATTGGGGTTTGACCAGATTTTAAGCCAGGCCAGTATGGGTCTCAGTCTGATGATATCAGCTATATATGTGGTTCCCAGCTCTTCATGAGTAATTGCTGCGGTGATGCTCGGCGGAAGTTTTAACAGTTTTTAAAAAAATTTATCTTCCTCTCTTTGGATTAGTTGTGCATCTCTGAAACCCCACACTTCAGCTCCGTAGATGGTCTTTGAGATGCTAACGAACAAGTTACTTACCTTCGGTAACAATATATCTGTAAGAAACATTAGTTAGTGTTAGATTCCTTACCTTAGAATATCCCCAGGCGTCAGTTTGGATCCGGAAACTTTTGCGTAGCAGTACCCCTGCGCGTCGGTAGGCGTCGTCTGCAGGCGTCCCCTGCGGCTCCGCGTCCGTCGTCGGCGTCGTGTGCCGTGATGACGCCGCTGGAGTATATAGACGCCGCCTCCGCGCGCTGACGTCAGTTTTGTACACAGCTTTTCCGCGCCAGAAAACGCAGAGCCATGAGAGAACCAACACTGGTGCCATTTGAAACTAGGGCCCTGAAAGGGATGTCCTTAACCCTAGGTATCAGTTCGCAGAACGGGGAGGATGGGTGGGTTCGGTAAGGAATCTAACACTAACTAATGTTTCTTACAGATATATCGTTACCGAAGGTAAGTAACTTGTTCATCTGAAAGAAACACGTTAGTGTTAGATTCCTTACCTTAGAACAGATACCCCAGCAATACCAACCCCGGTGGTGGGTCTGCGAACTAATACATTCCTACACCAGAAAGTCCTGGAGGACAGAACGGCCAAAGAAGCCATCCCTCCGGACTAGACTGTCCAGGCAGTAGTGCCTCGCAAAGGTGTGCAGCGAGGCCCACGTAGCCGCCTGGCAAATGTCCTGCAAAGGGACTCCCCGGCCCAGGGCAGTAGTAGCCGCCGTGGCCAGAGTGGAATGGGCCCTCAGCCCAACAGGAGGCTCCTTCCGAGCCAAAGAGTAGCACGCTTTGATGCACAGAACGACCCACCGAGAGATGGTTCGTTTACACACCGCCCGTCCCTTCTTCGCACCCACGTAGCCAACAAACAGTTGGTCATCCACCCGGAACTGGCGTGTGCGATCCATATAAAATGAAAGCGCACGTTTTGGGTCCAGACGATGGAGCCGCTCTTCATCCTTTGAGGGATGCGGAGGCGGGAAGAAGGAGGGGAGGGTGATGGACTGCCCGATGTGAAAAGCAGAAACTACTTTGGGCAGGAAAGAAGGCCTAGTCCTTAGAACCACCTTGTCAGGATGAATGGACATGAAAGGGGGTTGGACAGAAAGAGCCTGGAGCTCACTCACTCTCCTGGCAGAGGTGATGGCAACCAGGAAAGCCGTCTTTAAAGTCAGGAGACGGAGAGGACAAGAATGAAGGGGCTCAAAGGGAGCACACATCAAAAAGGTTAGAACCAGGTTCAAGTCCCACTGAGGCATCACAAACGGAACAGGTGGATACATGTGTGTGATGCCCTTCAAGAATCTCGTTACAATTGGGGACTTGAACAAAGAAGGCTGATCAGGAAGCCGTAGAAAGGCCGAAAGGGCCGAAAGGTAGCCCTTGATAGTGCCCAGAGCAGAGCCCTGCTGGGCAAGAGAGAGAAGAAAAAGAAGAACCTCGGAAAGAGGGGCAGAAAGAGGATCCACAGCCTTTGCTGTGCACCATGCCACAAATCTGTTCCACCGACAGGCGTATACCGACTTTGTGGAGGGACGCCTGGCTGCCAGAATGACATCACAGACTTCAGGAGGCAAGTCAAATGGCCTCAACTGCCGCCGCTCAATCTCCAAGCATGGAGGTGGAGACTGGACAGGTTCGGGTGGAGGACCGTCCCCTGCTGCTGCGACAGAAGGTCCTCCTGAAGGGGCAGGCGGATCGGGGGACCGACTGACATGCTGAGTAGCTCGGGATACCAGTACCTTCGAGCCCAGTCCGGAGCCACAAGGATAACTTGGGACAGGTCGCGCCTGATCTTCTTCAGCACTCTGGGCAGAAGTGGTATAGGCTGAAAGGCGTATAACAGACCGCAACTCCACTCGCGCCGAAAGGCGTCGCCGTGCGAGTGCCGTCTTGGAAACTCCAACGCGCAGAACTGATGACATTGCGCGTTCTCTTCTGTGGCGAATAGATCTAACCAAGGCTCTCCCCATTGCAGAAAGAGGCCTTGCGCCACGTCCGAGTTCAGACGCCATTCGTGATCCATCGAGCACCGACGGCTGAGTTTGTCCGCCCTGGCGTTCAGAGAACCTGCCAGGTGTTGAACCGTCAAAGTCACGCCCTGACGTTCCAGCCACTGCCAGAGGCGCAGAGCCTCCTGGCAAAGGGTCCACGACCCCACTCCGCCCTGTTTGTTGCAGTACCACATGGCGGTGGTGTTGTCGGTGAACACTTGCACTACACTCCCGTTGACAAAGGGGAGGAATGCCTTCAGTGCTAGACGAATCGCCCGTAGCTCCAACAGGTTGATATGGAGCCGGGACTCCGCCGGAGACCAGATGCCTCTGATCTCTGCCTCTCCCAAGTGGCCACCCCAGCCCTGGAGGGACGCGTCCGTCACGACAACGTGCTCCGGTTGGGGAAGGGAGAGGGATCTGCCACTGACCCAATCGCGGTCCGTAAGCCACCACTGCAGTTGCCTCGCAGTGCCCTCCGAGATCAAGACGTGGTCGGACAAGTTGCCCTGATGCTGGGCCCACTGAAACCTCAGGTCCCACTGCAGAGCCCGCATCCGCCACCGGGCGTGATGCACCAGAAGGATGCAGGAAGCCATCAGTCCCAGCAGCCGCAGCGTCAACCTGACCGAAACCCGGGATAGCGGCTGAAAGATGGGAATCAAAGCCTGAATATCCCGGACCCGCCGTTCCGGAGGATAAACCCGAAACTGCGCCGAGTCCAGAACCGCTCCGATGAAAAGGAGCTTTTGAGAGGGACACAGGTGTGATTTCGGCACATTGATGGAGAACCCCAGGTCGTGCAAGAGGTCTGCCGTCATCTGAAGGTGGTGGACGACTGTCTGGGGCGAGCCCGCCTTCAACAACCAGTCGTCTAGGTAGGGGAAGACTGAAACCCCTAACCTGCGCAGATGGGCTGCGACCACCGCCATCACCTTTGTGAACACCCGTGGGGCGCTGGTAAGGCCGAAGGGGAGCACGATAAACTGAAAGTGCTCCTGGCCTACCGTGAACCGCAGGTAACGCCGGTGGGCCGGCAGGACGGGGATGTGAAAATACGCATCCTGCAAGTCCAACGCTACCATCCAGTCTTGCGGGTCTAGAGCAGCCAAGACCTGAGCTAACGTCAACATCTTGAACTTCTCCTTCCGGAGGAAGCCGTTGACGTTCCTTAGATCCAAGATAGGACGTAGGCCCCCTTTGTCCTTCTTGGGTACCAGAAAGTAGTGGGAATAGCAACCACGTCCTACTTCTGGCCCAGGAACGCGCTCGATGGCCCCCTTGGCCAAGAGGGCCGTAACTTCCTCCTGCAGAAGCGTCAAGTGGTCCCCCGACACACGGTGGTTCTGCGGTGGCATGGCTGGAGGAGTGGTCTCGAAGGGGAGGGAGTAGCCCCTTCGGACGAGTTGCAGCACCCACCTGTCCGACGTAATTGTGCGCCAGTGAGCGTGGTGATGGCGAACCCTGCCACCCACTGGCGTCACATGGGGCCGAAAGCACGGACTAGGAGGATTTGGAGGCAGATGCTGCGGGGGGGGAGGTGTGGCCTGACCCCGCCGTTGACCCCGACCGCCGCCACGGCGGTTTCCACGGCCGCCACCGCGTTGAAAGGATTGTTGCGGCACGTGGCTGGCAGCACGTGTGGGGACGCCCCTTCCTTGGCCACGAAAGGAGCGAAACGAACCCGTTTGCTGGCGCTGGGTCGAGAGACCCAAGGACTTGGCCGTGACCCTGGAGTCCTTGAAACGTTCCAGCGCGTGGTCCGCCTTGTCACCAAACAGGCGACAGCCATCGAACGGCATCCATCAAGGCATTCTGGACATCTGTCGAAAAGTTGGCGGATCTCAGCCAGGCGTGGCGACGAATCGCCACCGTCGTGGACATCGCTCTGCCTAGCGAGTCGGTCGTATCAAGACCACACCGTATAGAATACTTAGCTGCGTCTCGGCCCTCAGCCACAGCCTTGCCGAGTTTTGCCCTCACCTCCATGGGGCATTCTGGCAGTAGTTCCGCGACCGTATCCCACACAGAGTGGGTGTAGCGGCCCAAGAGGCAAGCGGTGTTGCAAGACCGCAGTCCCAAACTCAGGGACGAGAAGACCTTCTTGCCATACTGGTCATACCTCTTGGATTCCCGATCGGGCGGGGCCGACGGGAATGCGGTCTGGGAGGTAGAGGCCTGGATCACCAGACTCTCGGGGGTGGGATGGGTGGACAGGAATTTGGGGTCGTCCGGACAAGGACGGTGGCGTCTGGCCACGTTCCGATCAACAGGCGAACCTGAAGCGGGCCTGGACCACGTGCCCAACAGAACGTCTGACAAGGCTTCGTTAAACGGCAGCAGTGGCTCCTGTGGGCATGACTGCGGTTTGAAGACCTCAGTGAGGAGGTTAGGCCTCACGGCCGCGACGGGGAGCTCAAGGTGTAAGGCCTTGGCAGCCCTCATCAGCACCACTGAATATGCAGCTCCCTCCTCCGACGCCACGGAAGGAGGAGAGACAAAACCAGGGTTAGGAGAGTCGTCCAGACCACTGGCATCCCCCAAATCACCTGTCCAGTCCGGGTCATACTGGCACTCTCGTGACAGAGGGTCCTCGGACCCCTCCCAACCTTCCCCGTAATCTTCATCATCTCCATACTCGTAGTCAACGATGTAGACCGGCTCCTCGGGGTTCACAGGCCCCATCGGCGTCGAGCCTGGCGTCGAGCGACGTCGGTCCGACTCCGCGTCCGGATTCGGGGAGGGTATGGGGACGGCGCCGCCCGGAGCCGGCGCCAGAGCCCCGGCACCGGCCGAAGCCGGCACAGGAGAACCGGCGCCGCGCGGGGACGGCGTCGGGGGTAACCCCGATGGAATCGGAGCCGGCCCGGCCGGATGGCCAGCCGGCGTCGACCCCGAAGGCCGCCGCTGCGGCGGGGTTCGGAGCCGTCGGCGGCAACGGGGCCGGAGCACCCGATGGCATCGAGTCCGGGACACCCGACCCGCTAGGGCCCCCAGACGGTAGCACTGGGCCCGAAGGCGCCGTAGGCCCCGGAGAACTGAGCGCCCTCATGGCCATGAGGAACGCCTCAATCTCCTCAGGCGTCGCACCTTGCCCAGGGACCGGAGGGTATGGGGCAGGCCGCGCCGGCGACTCTCGCGGAGCCGCGGGGTTGGGGTCACCCGAACCCCCGGCCGCGTCGCGCGAGCGTCGGGGGGGGAGTCGGGGGTACGATGACGACGCCCCGACTTCTTGTGTTTCTTACCTGAAGAGCCCGACGAATGGTGACTACTTCCGGAGCGCTCGGCGCGGCTCCGCGACCGCTCCCTCGAACGCTCCCTGGACCTCCGGCCGGACCGGGACCGCTCCCGACGCGGGGCCGACACCCGGAGCTCAAGCAGCTTGCGGGACCGCTCCCGTCTAGCCTTGTTAGTGAGAGCCCGGCAGTCGACGCAGGCGTCCACGTCGTGGTCGGGGCCCAGGCATCGGAGACAGAGTCGGTGATGGTCCGTGACCAACATCGTGCGGTCACAACCGTCACAATTCTTGAAACCGGGCATCCTACCAGGCACCAAAAAGAGATTAGAAGTTTTAACAAAGTTGGTCAAAAGACCGGAGTACTGCTCTTCGGATCTGCGCTTACTGGCGCGGAAAAAAGAAGAACTGACGTCAGCGCGCGGAGGCGGCGTCTATATACTCCAGCGACGTCATCACGGCGCACGACGCCGACGACGGACGCGGAGCCGCAGGGGACGCCTGCAGACGACGCCTACCGACGCGCAGGGGTACTGCTACGCAAAAGTTTCCGGATCCAGACTGACGCCTGGGGATATTCTAAGGTAAGGAATCTAACACTAACGTCTTTCTTTCAGATTGATCTATATAAAGTCATCACCTGCTCTGGGGACCAGCGACCCATTCGACGTGCAAAGTTCAATATAGCCCCATTAGCTGAGACTAGTCTCCTCGCCCTCTCCTCTATCAAAGGGGCGAAGTTTAACTTCTCATCGAATAAAAGGCCCAGATATGGGAATGTTTTAACAGTGTCCAAGACATGATCCCCCAGTTTGAATACGAATTTCTTCTGAGGTTTCTTCCCCACTATCATGATGAAAGATTTTGTCATATTGACGGAGAGGTCCAATTTCCTCATGAAATCCGAGAAACCCTTAATTAAAAGTTGCAAACCAACAGCCGTTCGGGCTAGGAGAACCGCGTCATCGGCGTACAAAAGTACTGGCAGATGACGCGTGCCCACCTTTGGACAGTCAGTTCCCAGTGCTATCAGGTCGCTCTCCAGGCCATTTATATAAAGGGAGAACAGGAATGGCCCCAGGATACACCCCTGCCTCACCCCGCCCGAGCACGGGAAGGGATCAGTACTCACCCCCCGCACTGTAGCGGACCTTGGCAGTGGTGTTCCAATGTAGCTCCCTCAAGATGTTAATGAGATCCGGATCAATTCCTAGGTTAGACATGAGTATCCACAGTTTGGCTCTATTAACGTTGTCGAAAGCTGCTGCTAAGTCCATAAACCCCATGTACATGGTGCCATCAGACGCCTTGGTATACTTAGCGGTGAGCAAGTATAGGTTGAGGCATTGGTCGGTGGTTGACCTGCCTGTTCTGAACCCATACTGGGTGTCCACCCGGATGTTATTGGTGTCAGTCCAATCTAAAAGTCGATTGAGAAGTGCCCTCCCCAGTACCTTGGCGGTGACGTCAATGAGCGAGATTGGTCTATAACACTGCGGGCTGTCCCTACAGCCTTTCTTGTAAATCGGGACAATCACCGCAGTGGACCATGATCTCGGCAGACCCGTTTTAATTGCTGCATTCAATACTCTTGTTACCATTGGGGCCCATAGCTCAGTATTGCTAAGAAAAAGATCTGGGGGGGGTCCCATCCGGGCCCGGGGCTTTGTTTCGTGTTAGACCTAAGATTGCTTTGAGTACTTCATCCAAAGATAGTTCAAGTTTATCTGCCCTTGGTCCCCTCCATATTCCATCACCATTGTCTATCTCCTGTTGGTTGTACAGGGATTTAAAATGAGCGATCCAGTGTTCTGGCAAGATGTTAGAACTGATGACTGGGGAACTTGAGTCATGAAAGCATGGTCTATTTATGATTTTCCAGAACTGGGCATAATCTTTGTTCTCACCAGCCTCCCTTAGGTCTGCCCAGACTTCTTTTTGGAGATTCCCTTTCCTGATCTTTACCTGGGTTTTATAGTTTTGTCTGCAGCGAGTGATTTCAACCTTGTCCCTTGGTGTTTTTTTTAGGCTCAGTTTTAGGTCTCTTAGCGCTTTGGAACAGGTAGAGTCAAACCATCTTGGCGTGGATAACTGCTTTGCGGGCTTCTTAGTTGTCAGGAGTCTCTCGACGATTTTAGTCAAGTTTTCAAACGCCTCTACTACTCCTCTATCCTCTGTTGTGTGTTCTAAACAGGTCTCTATGTGGGCTTTCCCTTCATCCACTAGTTTGGTGTAAAATTCCTGGGGGTTAATCACTGACCACCTTAGGCGTCTCCCATGGTCTATTGGTTGAATTTCTGATTGGAGGATCAACCCTGGGTCTTTTCTGGTTAAATCGTGCCCTTTAATTTCTATTATAATGGGGTTGTGGTCACTAAAGGGACTCCACTCAGTCCTGGTGTTTAAGATCTGATCCCTAGCGCAAGCAGAGATCATTATGTAATCTATTATGGACCCCCCACCTTAGCCCTTAAATGTCGGTGTTGGGGATTCGCCTACCTCAATAGCGGCTAGGTCCATGACATGAGCGAGGGCGAAATTATCTAATAACTTCATCAGAGTTGTACCCTCTTTGCAATGAGAAAAATGGGGGCCCTTTTCTAGTGGACAAGCTGACCAGTCATGAGTCGGGGGGAGTAGTTTGGGGCATAGATGACAATTAAAATCCCCCATCAACAAGACAGTTGGTTCTGGCCCCGTCGTCCTTTGGTCAAGTTCCTCGTTTAGTCTGCTTTCCAACTCTGCTAGTATTGGGAAATTCCCTTCCACTGGTCCGGAGTTATAAAAGTTTACAAACAGTAGACTCTCCCCCTTGTGAAGAAGTCTAACTGTTTGTATGTTATCTGACAAACAATCTGGGTATGACCAGGTACCTTTCAGATCTAAGTCTACATATACTACTAGGCCTCCTTTTGCTCTACCCGAGATTGTTGCTTGGGCGGGTCTAAAGAAACACTTATAGCCCTCCAGTTGACATGGGCCCGGGTCCTTTTCCCAAGTTACTTGGAGTGCTATAACATGAAAACACTTTATAAATTCTAACCATTCCTTACTTTTAAATTTGCCTTCCAGCCCTGCGATATTCCAAGATAGGATGGTTAGACCCTCCATCTTGTCCTTGCCTTTTACTATGTGTGTATCAATTAGTCTATCCTCCCCAGCTATTGGTGAATCTCTTTTAGATATTTTGTTTCCCCCCTGCCTCCGAGGTGAGTCCAATCTCCCAGTTTGGGTACTCTCCTCACTCCCACGTTCGCCCCGTGTTTCTGATCCAGGGCAACTACTGATGGCCAGGCTTACTTCGCTATTATTTTCTGTGGGTGTGAGTCAATCAATATCTTCTAGTGATTGGATTGGGGCAAATCTATTTGTCCATTGTGCGTAATCTCGGGGGGGATAGGGCTGTTCAGGGCGGCTTGCTAGTCTGGGTCTATATGGGCGCTGTGATCTAACCCGCGTCCACCCTCCCTCGTCACCCCCACGATTGTTGTTCCTGAACCTAGGGTAAAAATACCCAAGTGGGAGTGCACAGATAGTGCTGGTTTGGTTCCTATTGGAGTTCTTCAGGATATACTCAACCAGACTAGTGTCCGTGAAGTTTGCAACTATGCAGTCTCCTCTAATGTCTTTGTTTCTCCCTCCGATCCAGTTTGCCCTTCTTACACTTGCTATCTCTCCTCTCTCCCCGTTGTTTAAGGGTCTGTGGATATTCAGCCACTTGGAGATTTTGGAGAGCAGTTGGTATTGGGTTTCTCTCTCGTTTGGCCTAATTTCCGGTACCCCTGCAA
The DNA here is from genome assembly GCF_964263255.1 of Lissotriton vulgaris. Taxonomy (NCBI): domain Eukaryota; kingdom Metazoa; phylum Chordata; class Amphibia; order Caudata; family Salamandridae; genus Lissotriton; species Lissotriton vulgaris. The sequence continues at coordinate 375,697 of NW_028240613.1, read as the reverse complement.
AAATGACTACAAAAGGGCACTCCTCGGGGGTAAATCTATGTGTGGGGCGTTGGTATTATAAAAGGGGTCAGGGTCTGTGTAACAGTGATTATAATTCCCTACCCTCTGGGTGCGATCATCCTGTCTCCATTGCATTAATGGTTGTGGGGTGGGTTTCTCTCTTTGTGTATTATTTGCACCTTGATTGTATCTCCCTCTAGAGTTGTCGTTAGTGCCCCCTTTAAGATTTTGGACAATTTTGGGGGCCTCATGAATCTGGACTATTTCTTGCTGAGAGTGACTGACACAGTTGTTATTTTGCGCTCTCTTTGGATTTGCCTTATCGCTTGTGACTTCCTCGGTTAATTGGGGTGGGTCGGGAGGAATTTTTACGAGAGTGTGCTCTAGTATCTTGGATTGTTTGGAGAGCTCACACATTATTTTGTCCACCTTACTTATTATAGGCTTTAATTGTGCCGCAATGAAAGATTCAAACTGTTTTTTCAGATCTGTGACTACTGTGTCGATCCACCCTGGTGGTATGGATTCTACTTGGGAGTTATTTACTGCTATTGTATGCTCTTGTGTACATGTTGGAGAGTTATCTCTTGCTAGTGCTTTCCTCTGTCTCTGGTGTCCCTTATTTCTCCCCAGTCGCTTCCTTTTTTTCCGAAGGGTCGTGTCATTGAGCTCAGAGGTTTCTGGGCCTCAGGTTTGTGCGCAGGGGACGTCCTCTATGTCATTGATTGATTGGGATACACTGCCCTGGGTAGTTGGGCTATCTACTATTAAAACGTCTCTGGAGGGTGTTTGGGTGATAGCATTAAGGTTGGGCGAGGAGGATAAACTCCGTTCCATGCGTTCAATTTAACCTGTCACTTTCTTTAGCATTAGGTCAATTGCTGTAGGTTTATTCCCCTTTGCAAGGGCGCCCTCCTTTATTGTTTCCCCCCGTGTTGGTTTAGGGGTGGGTCTTTTGTTTGATTTGTTCCCAGCCGAGCGAGTATTGGGGTGGGTAGACATAATTCCCTCAAAGATTCCTGACTTATCGCCGCAGTTCTGTGCTGCGTGGATTTCTGCCACTCCTCTTGCGTGAGGTCGAAGGGTTTGACTAATGGCTTTCATAGGGCTTCAAATGGCTTCAATACCCTGTCCAGCTTCCCTATACAAACAAACAATGCAGTTCCTGGATGTATTATCAGGGGAGCGTTGGAGCCAAGGGTGGTGGCCCGTCCCGTCCCTCGTCGTCCCCGGACGGCCACAGAAGGCCCGCCCTCTGCCCGGGCTCCGCCCGGCGCCGTCCGCGACGCTGAGGAAGAGCCGGGCGCGCTGCGTGAGGAAGTGGGCGGAAGTTGTTGCTCAGCCCTCTGGGAGCTGTAGTCTCCAGCCGCCGCGATGGAGTTTGGGCGGCGAGACCACAGCATCAGGGCCCCAGGAGCGAAGTGGCGTCCCGCTGGTGTGACAGGCTTGGATGGACTGCCTGCGTGCTGGTAAGGATGTCCCCGCTCCGTCGAGGAAGAGCCCAGTTTTAATAGCGCCTCTGGGCGCGCTGCGTGAGGAAGTGGGCGGAAGTTGTTGCTCAGCCCTCTGGGAGCTGTAGTCTCCAGCCGCCGCGATGGAGTTTGGGCGGCGAGACCACAGCGTCAGGGCCCCAGGAGCGAAGTGGCGTCCCGCTGGTGTGACAGGCTTGGATGGACTGCCTGCGTGCTGGTAAGGATGTCCCCGCTCCGTCGAGGAAGAGCCCAGTTTTAATAGCGCCTCCGGGCGCGCTGCGTGAGGAAGTGGGCGGAAGTTGTTGCTCAGCCCTCTGGGAGCTGTAGTCTCCAGCCGCCGCGATGGAGTTTGGGCGGCGAGACCACAGCGTCAGGGCCCCAGGAGCGAAGTGGCGTCCCGCTGGTGTGACAGGCTTGGATGGACTGCCTGCGTGCTGGTAAGGATGTCCCCGCTCCGTCGAGGAAGAGCCCAGTTTTAATAGCGCCTCCGGGCGCGCTGCGTGAGGAAGTGGGCAGAAGTTGTTGCTCAGCCCTCTGGGAGCTGTAGTCCCCAGCCGCCGGGATGGAGTTTGGGCGGCGAGACCACAGCGTCAGGGCCCCAGGAGCGAAGTGGCGTCCCGCTGGTGTGACAGGCTTGGATGGACTGCCTGCGTGCTGGTAAGGATGTCCCCGCTCCGTCGAGGAAGAGCCCAGTTTTAATAGCGCCTCCGGGCGCGCTGCGTGAGGAAGTGGGCAGAAGTTGTTGCTCAGCCCTCTGGGAGCTGTAGTCCCCAGCCGCCGGGATGGAGTTTGGGCGGCGAGACCACAGCGTCAGGGCCCCAGGAGCGAAGTGGCGCCCCGCTGGTGTGACAGGCTTGGATGGACTGCCTGCGTGCTGGTAAGGATGTCCCCCCTCATTTACAAAAGGTCACGACATGCACTCAATACATTAATCCATGTTTTTCTCTGGCTTCATCCACATAAAGGAAAAGTTTAAAATCCCACTTGTACATCATGAAAGGCTTTGAGAGGGGAGTGGGGGGGGGGGGGGCGGGGGGGAGGGGGAGAAACATGGGGGCCTAACCTTTAAGAAAACACATTACAACAGGTTATTTGAACAAGGAGAGGGATTGTCTGGTAACTGCAGAATGGCTGAAAAAGGTCACCTTTTTACAATGTGCACAGCAATCCATTGTTGGGCACAACACAAAACAAACAGCAACTCATCCAACAGCTTGGCTTGTAACAGGTCGGTGTTACTGGACCCACATCAAGTTTTTGCAGAAGGGTTTCTGATCACCAAAATAAAACCCACTACTGCGGGAGGCAGAGCGAACAAAGTCAACTTCTGCCGCTCAATCACCCCGCATGAAGGTGTAGGTAGTACAGGCTTAGGTGCAAGGACTGACTTGTTGCTGCGATACAAGATCCTGCCGAAGGGAGGAGCAATGCTCATGTCAAGAGTTCGGGTACCACACTCTCCGCATTTATTTGGGGAGCCACTAGGATGACTTGGGACCAGTTGTTCCAGATCTTCTTTCGACATCATGGCAGTAGAGGAAGGGACGGGAAAGCATACAGGAGCCCTGTGCTCCTCTCTATATGGAATGTGTATCAGAGAGAGTCTTTTTGGCTACTCCAACGCACAGAAATATTGACACTGCGCTCAAAGAGATCGAGTTAGGGTTCTACACACTGTTGGAATAAGCCCTGCGCCACTTACACTGGGTGTAGCTATTCATCATCCGGTAGGCATCGCCTATTCAGATCGTCAGACCCGGTATTTAAAGATCCCAGTAGTTGGTGTACTTACAGGGGGATGCCCTGACGATTCAGATAGTCCCAAAGGTGCATGGCCTTTTGGCAAGGAGCCCAGAATACCAGTCTACCCTGCTTGTTGCAATACTGCATAGCAATAGTGCTCTCTGTGAAGATCTAAATCAACCCCCATAGAAGCAGTCCGCTTTGGCGGATACTCGAAACTGGTCCAAGTCTATTCTTTTTCCACAGACGGACTCTGCAATGCCCTAAATAGCTGATGTAAGAAATGGGGGTTACCCAAATCTCCAAGGGGGTAGCATGGAACCAAGCGGGCAGGCCAAACTTCGGAGGACATGTGAAGCACTCACGCAGTACCCACAGGCAACACACCAGGCACACCACAGAAGAGGCAGGACACCAGTTTGAGTTGGAAAATTAAGAAGTTTAGTATCTCCAACCTGCAAGGCAAAAATGCATCAACAGTGGTATCATAACACGGCGCCAACTGGCACCAGAGCCAAGTGTATAAAGGGGGGATTATTTACATGGGAAGTAAGGGCTGAGTCTGTAAGTCCATAGCTGAAAATAAAGAAGAATGTTTACATGGTCTTTAAATCTGGGGTCACAATGGCGGGGCCAACTCAGGCTCTCATCCTTAGCAGTTTAACTCCAACCCAACCCCTGTAAAGGAAAACCTCAGGGCATCACAGTAAATCCCAACAGACAGGAACACCTGTAATAAATCAGCAGTGGGATATAACCAGGGGCCTGGAATGACACGTCAGGCCAGCACCGGGGCAGAACACCTGCAGTAAAAGGGCACATTAACATTAGATATCGGTCTCATCACCTTAGGCCAGGGAGATGCCCATCTCATCAGGGTAGTAGGCACCTTGTATGCAATTGAACCTTAGGCATACACATTACGCTGTGGCATTAGGCATTTAACCATTAGCATTTCAACACTGGCGCATTATTCCTGAGCAATACCCTGGCATCTAACACATTGTGCACCTCACCAGTGCGTACATTCGGCTCCCTTAGGCAGGTAAATAACATCCGCAGGGGCCCACAACCTTAGTTGTACAACAGCCTGGAATCAGCGTAGGATCACCTAGCAGGCGTGAAACATCAATATACATTAGTAACAGGTCACAACCATTCCTGGGCAGGGACAATCCAGCATTTCCTCTAACCCGGTCACTTATGAAGGAATAAACATTTCAGTAGGGCAACCCTAAATATCTCCTCAGGCGTCTAACACAGGGGGGGGGTGCCTACCATTAACAGGGGCCTTAACACTAGGCCATAAGCACACTGGGCGCAAAACCATCGGCCTGAACATCAACCCAGCATTAGCATAAATCCTGGCCCTAACTCTTGGGGCTTTATTAATTCCTTGGGGGTCCCAGGGGCACAGTATTGACCTCCAGCCTACACCAGTTCACTCTTCAGGCCGTCGCCCAGTTCAGGGTGGGATTACCATCCCAAGCAAGGTCATGGGGGGGCGGGGGGGCGGACACCGACCGCGTGCCCCGTTGCCCACTCTACCCTCCACACAGTCTAACGTAGGCCCCACTCACCGGGGTTCTGGAGAGGTCGCCTTCTCAGTAAGGGCCAGGCACCGACAATGTGCCTCGAGGCCCCGGCCGCACAGCACTCTCGTCGCGGGGCTCTCCTTACTCCTGTACCGGTCACTCTGGGCCCGCAAGGCCTCACTCAGGCCTAGGCCGCTCAAACGGGGCCCTCTGCAGTTCCGAGGCGGAGGGGGGCAGGCACCGGCAATGTGCCTCGAGGCCCCCCCTTCCCCTCCGGGCTCTGGCCACAACACTCGGGGCTCTCCTTCACTGCGGCGTCTCCCGGGCCCCTCCTCCTCACGGGGGCCCGGGGGGGTTCAAAACGGCCTATGGGCAGCCACACTCGCCTCACCCGGGCCTCCTTTTCTCACAGGGGCCCGGGGTTTCAATACGGCCTCGGAGAGGCCTCAGGACACACACGCGGTGTCTCGGCACACGTGGGGGGAAGCCTGCCTGGCTTTCCTCCCACCTCACACGGGGCGCTTCTTCTTTGGCGGCGGGGCTGGCACCGACAGTGTGCCCCGGCCCGCCTCTTCAACCGGCCCCTCTCTCCAGGGCACAGACCGGCGGGGTGGGCTCCCGCTCCGGTCGCTCACTCCTCGGGGCTCCCCCTCGACCACGGGGGCCCCGCACCGGCGCTTCACCCGGGTCCCCCTCCTACCTCACGGGGACCCGGGGCTTGGGCTCTGCTTCTTTCGCTGGCTAGACCGGCCGGCAGCCAATCCCTGCGCGGCCTTTCTGGGGCACGGCCGCGCAGGCCAATCAGTGCGCGGCGTTGGTGGGAGCGGGCCGATGACGCGGCCGGGGCCCCGTCACGTGATGCGGGTGACGGCGGCCTCAGGGCCTCACGCGGCACTTTCCTCACTTCGGCGGCCCTCTCCTGGCACCGGGGGCCGCAGCGACGATAACCACCCCAGTGCATCCCCATGACAGCGCCGGGCCGCTGCAGTGATTTTCAACAATTACCACCGGCGCAAGGCAGCGCCAACACTCCTCGGTCTGCGGCGGTGATATCGGTGGCACAAGGGGGAGGCTCCCTTTTTAATTAATTATTTATATTGCCGGGTAGACATCCGCCACGATCACAGGGCCAAAAGCGCGCCAAAACGCGGGGTAAGCTCCCGTGGCGCTATTCCACTCAGAATAAGGGCGCTATTCACGGAGCTCAGCTCCTCCTTCCGCCCACACAGTTCTCAGGGCCACCAGCACCTCGGGGGCCACACCAATCACAGGGCACAGTACTTTAGCATGCCACAGTCCCTCGGGGGCACAATCCTCCCCGGGCAGCTCCTCCCAGTCCAGCGCTTCCACAGGGGCCACAATTTCCCAAGGGGGGCGGACAGTCCCAGTACAGTTTCTCAGGGGCCCCTTCCTCACCTCCTGGGCGCTCCTTTCGCGCTGTGCTGGCGTAATTCACGTCCCTAATAGTGACAGGGACCTGGGTGGGCCCTCATAATTCAGGGGCCCAGGGGACAGCAGAGGGGAGGGGGTTTTTAGGGGTGCATGGCCCAGCTCACAGGCCCATGTGGCTGTAGCAACTCGCAGCAGGTCCCCTCTCTTTCTTGTCCCAGTCTGACTGACTCTCTGGTGGCACATCCCCCTTACTTATACCCTCCTCCCAGGCAGTGCCAGAACCTTCTAGAATGTTGGCAAAGCTGGCCTAAACTGGCTCAAGGGGAGGGGGTGAGCACCCTGGGTGCCAGGTTTTCCCTCCAAAAGCTAGGGGTGGCTGGGTAATATTATCTAGACCGCTGACCTATGCCAGTCCGGTGGCAAAACCCATGGCCATGGCATCCATTTTAAACATAGTACATTTTAGTCGGGTGCATTTCTAAAATGGGGAAATTTACAAGTGCTCACACCATAACATAGCATTACAATTTTAACAAGGTGTCGCACACCACTCATGGCCTATACAGGTTTAATCCCATGGGGGAGACATCCTAGACAAGGGGGTCAAAAGCAAAAAATTTGGGGGGAAAAGGCCAAGTCCAACAGCTGAATATCCTTTGAAATGGGTGGCGGAGCCTGTCAAATACCTGGGCATTTGTCTTAGTAGAGATCCTGAAGAATTGTGGAGGGAGAACTATGGGCGCGCTATGGACTGGCTGGAAACCAGAGTCCATTTGTGGATCAAACTCCCACTGTCACTAACTGGCCGCATAGCCATCGCTAAGATGGTTGTGCTTCTTAAATTCTTGCACCTATTTGCAAATATCCCTATTCCACTCAATGCCCCATTCTTTAAACGGCTGCGATCCAACTTGATCACCCTTACATGGGCAGTCGACAGCCTAGAGTCTTAGGAAAAATTAATACTGTCGCCCGACGTGGTGGACTGGGAGCTCTGGACATGAAGCTATTTGTGCTGTGCGCTCAGGCAAAATTCCTAAACCACTAGAGGCACCCCACCCCGTTTAAGCCACATGTAGTGATTGAACATGACCAGGTCCTGCTGTGGCCATTAAAAACAGCAGTGTTCCAACAATATAAGGCTCCCTAAGCCGAAATCAGTACAGAGGAGTGTGTATGTTGGGCGTGGGCTGGCCTCCGTAAGCAAGCCGGACTTGCAGTAACATACGTACCCATAGCCTACCTCGCAGACAACCCTCTATCCCCCCTCTACAAGATAAAGGAGCAGCTAGGCGTGCAGGTATGCACAGTATCAAAACGTTTGCTGATCTTATACCCAGGCGGCGAATTCCTCACTAGCCTAATTAACACAGGCACAGTACCTCTGACACTCTGACATGTTATTATACCATCAAATCAGAGCCACTTGCCACACACTTCTGGATTCTTTCCCTACCCCCCTCCCATTTTAACAGCGCTAGAATTTGTTCACACAACTACCTCATCGAGTAAACTTTTCACTCTGCTTTACACACTAACAGGCAGCGTCGACAGTCGACACCACAAAGGCACAAACGGCTTGAGGGGGACCTACATGTTGAGATACCAGAAACACAGTGGTTCTAATGCTGCACCCAAACAGAACAATTATCCCCCAACTACAGACTGCGACTGATACACTGTAACCACTTACGTAGGACATATCGAACACCAACAAAACTCCACAAACTCTGCCTGAAGATTGACTCGCAATGTATACGATTCCATTGTCCGGATGCCACTTTTTTGCACTTAGCATGGTCCCGTGTTTTTGGGCCGAGATATGTGACACGATTAGCGCCATCACTGGGGCACCAGTCCTGCCGGACCACATCGTATGCCTGCTGGGATATGTGAACAATATCCTGAAGGGCTGCTGACGCCATAGGGCAATGCTACTACTGCTGGTTAAATGCAGAGCGGTGATGCACTGGGGCAGACGGCCAATACCGAATAAGCGAGCCTGGATCACTGATATTTCAAACTGCCCCAAATGTCGAGACCCAAAGACATATGGGAACCTTTTACATCATTCCTAAGTTGGAGGGGGGGAACCTCACCTGGGCCCCTCCAGAGGGGAAAGCCACACCTGAGCCCGACGTAGACAGTACGCAGCACATGAACTGCCCACTTCCTAGACAGGAGACCTTCACAACTCACACGGGCCCCTAGTTGCTAGCAGTATGTGGGGGCGGATATTCAGAGGGAGAGGGGTCTGCAATTGCCCAACTGCCTGTCGAGCAGCCACCACTGCAGTTGTTTTGCAGTCTCCTCTGAACCCAGATTGCAGTGGGATCTGAAGTCTCGTCGCATTCCAAAGCCGACAAATGTTATCTTGTATGGTCAAAAAGCAGGATGCAGGAGGCAAGCAGGCCAACAAACTTCAGAGCCATCCTCACTGAGACCCAGGACCCAGGATGAAACATAGGGATCATAGCTCAAATGTTCTGAGCTCGTTGATCCGCAAGGAAGGCCCGAAAATGCAGTGTATCCAGGAAGAGTCATGAATGGAAGCTCCTGAGGAGGAGTCAGGTGTAACTTTGACAAGTTTATTAAAAACCTTAACCATGTCAAGAGGATTGCAGATGTCTGGAGGTGGTCTGCGACAGACTGTGGTGAGCCCACTTTCAATAGCCAGTCGAGGTAGGAGAAGACTGGCACCCGACCTCTGAAGATGGGCAGCAACCACCAACAGCACACGAGTGACATAGTGAGGCCGAATGGGACCACGACAAACTGAAAATGCTTATGTCCAACTTCAAAAGCATTCAGAAAAGGGGGTGGTGATGAACAGAGTGTCTGAATTAAGCAGACCACTCTTACCCAGTCCAAAGATCAGGGCTTGATCCATCACCGTTTTTTAGCTCACTGCACCATCCCAACTCAGAACCTGGCTACATGCAAATTAGTCTGTTCCTGTCCCAGTGCATGATGGGAACAGGGCAAACCAAACTACCAAGCCAATTCTTATACTGGGAAGGAAACAAGCTTCCGGGGACCGGTTACTGGCATTTCAGCCGTCGTCGGCCCGGCTTGCTTGAATCCTGATGGTGCAATGAGCAAGGGACTCACATCTGAGTATAACCTTCCATCACCACCCCCTTTTCTGAATCGTTTTGTCCACCATAAGCGTGGAAGGGTATGCTCAGACATGAGTCCCTTGCTCACTGCACCATCAGGATTCAAGCAAGCCGGGCCGAAGACGGCTGTAATGCCAGAAACCGGTCCCCGGAAGCTTGTTTCCTTTCCAGTAAAAGAATTGGCTTGGTAGTTAGGTCTGCCCTGTTCCCATGATGCACTGGGCCAGGGACAGACTAATTTGCATGTAGCCAGGTTCTGAGCTGGGATGGTGCAGTGAGCTAAAAAACGGTGATGGATCAAGCCCTGATCTGTTGACTGGGTACGAGTGTTCTGCTTAATTCAGATACTCTGTCCATCACCACCCCCTTTTCTGAATCAACTTCAAAAGCAGGCAGTGTCTGTGGGCCTGCAGAATGAGGATGTGGAGATAGGCGTCGTGCAAGTCAAGCGCCACCATCCATTCTCCCAGAGCCAGCACAGAGAGAAAATGAGGCAGCGTGAGCAATTTTGATTTTTGCTGGCGCTGTCTGGCATTAAGCAGGCAAATAAAAGCCTCTGTCCTCCTTCGGCAAATCCCCGGAGGTGTCCATAGGTCTTCTGAGACTGCTGTTAAGATCTCACTAAGCATGTCCAAAAGTATATGTGTAACATCCAAGAAGGCAGTTGGCATTGACTGACCTGATGAAAGGCTGGTCGAAGACAACATGTATGTTTCCATGCGTTTGGAGTCCATCGGGAGGAGACGTCAGAAAGGAGTTCGACTGATCCGGCTGGTGGATGCCTGCACCACCAGACTTTCAGGAGTTAGATGTGGCGTTTAAAAGTCAAGTTGTCGCCCACCACAGACCAGCTTCAGGTGACCCTGTCCATTGACTGAAAGGCCAGAGCATGGTTTTGCCCAAAAGCCTTATAACGTGCCTGTGAGAGCCTAGTTGAAGGGCATAGGATGTTTGTTTCACCAGTGGCTGGCAAGGGTGAAGGACCACTGTGAGATCATTTGTTTTCAACTCCACTGTGGGGAAGTAGAAGTCGAAGACCTCATCAGCCATGTGAATCACAATGACATAAACTGTCTCACTTTCATAGCTGGTCCAGTGGGGGACACCAAACTAGAATCTGGTGAGGTATCCAATCACTAGCATCCTGCAAGTCCATGTTCCGACTGCTTTCATCATTAAAGTGGAGATGGGGTGCAAAATATTTTTTATCTCTTTCATTTTCGTCTCCATGTCATCTGCATGGCAGTGGATTCATGTCTGAGACTCTGATCAGTTGAATATTGGCAGCACCACATCAGAAACCACAATGGACCGCAGCTCCTCCTTCGGCAGAGGTGGTGTAGGCATTCGTAGGACCAGCATAGACGGCAAACACAAAGTCAGCACAGAAGGGGGTGCGGATCAGAAGCAGGTACAAGTGACTCACAGTGTCAAGGGCAGACCCACTGAAGGTAACCCAAATACAGACCTTTGCGGATCCTTAGGGCCCGTAGGCACGTCAGAATGATCCAGCAGTGTGCCAAAGATGGGCAGCATGGCCTTTTCAAAGGCTTCGACTAGCTTCAATGTCCCCAAAAGCCTGGGATGGGGTTCATCAGGGCCTAAGACTGTATCAGCTCCTCAGGGGAATGGCAGTGAGATATGGCACGACGGTGAATCCATTGCACCTCCTGCAGAGAGTGACGAGTAGGGGCCGAGTCCTACTTGGACGTCTTATGTTTTTCTTTCACTTACTCAAAGACTGTCCCATGAAAATAATCTTCTGCGGGAACGACTTTGGAGCTGGGCCATACTGTCAACTAAGATCTGGAGAGGGACCTGCACGGAGTCTTGCAGCGATACACCACAACGCTTCACCTCGCGTTCACAAAAGGCATTTGGGTTCATCTGGGCACACTCTTATCAGGCCTTGGAGTTGGGAGTTAAACCAAAACACCAGAGACGCACTTCATGAGGTTATGTCAGACATGTTTGCGACAGTCCCTACAAGACTTAAACCCTGTGATTTTGGGAGGGGGGCTAGGAGGGAGGAGACACGTTTCCTTGTACTCTGGAAAAGTTTGTAAAGCAAAATGTCTTCACAAAGTAAAGAAAAAAGAGAATCAGAGTTCTGGATCCACGTAAGAAGGTGCAGAAAGAAAGGAACTGATGTGAGTGTACATAAGTGTCACTTCTATGCGTTTCAGGTCATCATTTCTGAAGCAGAATGACATCTGTGAGGAGTCGTATAGCGCCACCTACCAGTGTGAGCTGCTTTTTGAGCTTTCGGATCCAGTCTTGCTCTAGTGGATATTCACTAGGCGAGTAATCCGCAGGTAGAACTATCCATCAGAACTCTGCGCTTTTGCAGACTTTACTTGAAATCACATGAACTAAAACATAACTCACATTGAGACAGGATATTTCCCTCAACTTAGGTACCGACAAATCAGAGACACAGCCTCTGGCTGCCGAGAGATAGACAGACCGAAATGGACCAAGGTTTTTAACTTCCAAATCCCAAACCACTCAACTGATTTCAATGCTGTCTGCAACTCTGTAGTCATCACAGCTTTGTCTATTTTTCCATGTCTTTGATTTCTCTGGGTAAAGGGAGAAAACTGATCCCATGGAGGTAGCTGGTAGCACACAAACGTTTTCCTGCAGCACTGGCGCAGCACTGGCGGGTCAGAGACAAACAGGGCTCACAATCATGATGCTAGCAAGGATCATTCAATGGGCCCCAATAAATGCTCATAGTTGTAGTTTCTTCTCATGCACAGCAACTTTCAGACTTAATGTCCTGCTAGGACGTTATTAAATTGCATAGAATGCACGATCACCACTGGTTTCTTTGCACTAGACAGTTAAGAACGGGAAATTGGTAGGAATATTTCGAAGATTATAAAAGGTTTCCTGAAATAGCAGTGCTTTGAGAAAAGTCTTGAAGTAAAAAGGTGGGGCTTCATATGTGATGCCTTAAGACAGAGAATTCCAAAATCTGACCAAGTATAGCGAGAAGCTATGGGCACCTGTCCTGCTTTTGTTAAATTTTGCAGCTAATTATAAATTAACCATTGATGAGCATAGCGTTTAGGGGAGACTAGATCTTGAGATGATTTCCAATGAAAGTTGGGGTGTATCCTTCAATGGAGCTATGAACAATGTACAGTGTAAAATAGAATTGTTGTTTCACTGGAAGAAGAGGAGGTGGGAGTCTAGTCGGCGGGCATGAGGAAAATGTGGAAGTCCTCAGAATCATGCATGTGGCCGTATTTAGTTTGAAGTTTGTGTAGTAAGAAAATAAGGATCCCTAGGTAAGGAGAATTGGTAGAGTCAAGGTATTAGCCAATTAAGGCTGAGGCAACTAGACTTTACCATCTTCAGTTAGAAAAGGAATTATTTTTCTAAAGATCCTCGGATGAAACATACAGGCAGAGACCATAGAAGATATTTGGTTAGACACAGATAGTCAACTATTTATTTTGACTTGGAGGCTTATTACCAATTTTGCCGGATGGCTGGAAGACCCTTTACAGCGGACTAATAATTCATTTCATTCATTTGATAACTTTATTTTGGTCAATGACCATAAAAGTGCACATAAAATACAAATCAGCACAAACTGTTAAAACAATAAATAATCATTAGACATTTAAGAAGAGAATTAAACTATGAGTTATCAATAAAGAAGAACAATAACATTTCATAATTACTAACAATTAAGGTAAAAAGGTTTGTCTCCTACGCTACATGCTAAATAGGTATCGAGATACAGAAAACACAATGGGGGGATGAGTATTATAAGTCAATATTCTACAAGCCTGGGAGAAATGCAGAAATTTGAGATTCTTACAGATTGGAATCAACCAACAATTTCTAATTGCGGAATAAGCAGGACAAAAGAACAAAACATGTGGTACATTTTCAATTTTGTAGTCACAGGCAGGGCAAACTACAATACTGCTTTTGGTCCATTTGGTTGTAAATGACCTAATGGGTAAAGTGCCATGCCTTAACTGGAGATACAACTTTCGGGCAAGAGGGGGTTCAATTACATCCATGAATTCCTCAATTTTAGAGTCCGATTTAACTAAGAGGAACTCCGACGTTAGCCTGCCAATAGTTGCAGAGCTCAGAAGTGTTTGAAAATTCTGCATACGTATCAGAGCACGGAGTTCTCGTTTTGGTATCCCAGGGCAAAAGGTCTCTGGTTTTTCCCACAAGTCCGGGAGACCCAGCCGGAGACTGTCTGCCCTAATATGCTCAAACCACGGTATCTTTTTGCTTTTCAGAGAAGTCCAGATCTCAGATAGTTCTGTTCTGTATGCGGCCAATTCTGGGATTGACCACAGCCTCTTCCAATACATAATTGGTCTTGCACTCGCAATTTCCTCTATTGGCTCCATCCCAAAGTCCATTCTTAGTGGGATCAAGGGTGTACTAGCAGGTAATCCACTAGATTTCTCATAAAAGTTTGTTCCACCCTGGAGATGGTCGATATTTTTTTGTGCACCCAAAGCTCCGCCCCATAGATTACTGCAGTTCTAGCCTGGCAACAGTATATTTCCAAAGCCGGGGACACCGGCTTAAATGTTGACCTTTTGACTACTTTACTAATTCCCCCCGCAAGCTGTGATAGTTTTAGTTCAGATTTGGCAATCTGTGTGTTCCACTCAAAGTTCTCTGTAAGGGTAACACCCAAGTAGACAAATGTCTCAACTCTCTCAAGGGGAATACCATGTAGGACCGGGTTGGGGCGTGTCCGCTTAGGGGGATTGAATATCATAAACTTTGTTTTTTCCAGATTGATTTCCAATCCCCGGAGCGCGCAGAACTCTACAAAGCCATTGAGTGTTTTTTGGATGCCCGACGATGTTTTAGACAACAACAGAGTGTCGTGTCGTCTGCAAACATGAAAGCAGACACCCTCCCCGTGGCCAGTTTAGGGGCATCATTATCCACCAAACCGTTCAGATAGTCCACAAGTCCATTAATGTAGAGGCTGAATAACGTGGGAGCGGACTAATAATTATCTAGCAAGAAGTCATCTTTATCACTTAAGAATAAAAAAAATATTTGATTCCATATCAATCAATCAATCAATCAATCAAAGACATTTATAGAGCGCACTACTTACCCGGAGGGTCTCAAGGCGCTTGGGGGGGGTGGGGGGGGGGGGGGGTGCTGCTACTGCTCGAACAGCCAGGTCTTGAGCTTCTTCCTGAAGGAGAGGTGGTCTTGGGTCAGGCGCAGGTCGGGAGGGAGGGAGTTCCAGGTCTTGGCGGCCAGGTAGGAGAAGGACCTTCCTCCTGTTGTCGTTCTTCGGATGCGGGGGACGGCGGCGAGGGCGTGACTGGCTGATCGGAGGTGGCGTTTGGGAGCGTAGAAGTTGATGCGGTTGTTGAGGTAGCTCGGGCCTTGATCGTGTAGGGCTTTGTGTGCGTGGGTGAGGAGACGGAAGGTGATTCTTTTGTTGACGGGGAGCCAATGCAGGTCTCTCAGATGTCCGGAGATGTGGCTGTTTCGTGGGATGTCGAGGATGAGTCTGGCTGAGGTGTTCTGGATCCGCTGGAGTCTCTTCTGGAGCTTGGCGGTGGTTCCTGCGTAGAGGGCATTGCCGTAGTCCAGTCGGCTGGTGACGAGGGCCTGGGTGACCGTCTTCCTGGTCTCGGTGGGTATCCACCGGAAGATCTTCCGTAGCATGCGCAGGATGTTGAAGCACGACGAGGAGACGGCGTTGACTTGTCTGGTCATGGAGAGGGAGGAGTCCAGGATGAAGCCCAGGTTGCGTGCGTGGTCTGTCGGTTTGGGTGCGGTGCCCAGGGCGGGGGGCCACCAGGAGTCGTCCCAGGCGGAGGGCGAGGAGCCCAGGATGAGGACTTCCGTCTTGTCTGAGTTCAGTTTCAGGCGGCTGGTCGTCATCCACTCGGCTACATCTTTCATCCCTTCGTGAAGGTTGGCTCTGGCGGGGGCGGGGTCGTTGGTCAGGGAGAGGATCAGCTGGGTGTCGTCGGCGTAGGAGATGATGTTGAGGTTGTGTTGGCATGCGATGGCCGCGAGGGGGCTCATGTAGACGTTGAAGAGGGTGGGGCTCAGCGAGGATCCTTGAGGGACGCCGCAGATGACTTCGGTGGCCTCTGACTTGTACGGTGGTAGACGGACTCTCTGTGTTCTTCCGTCGAGGAAGGAGATGATCCATTCCAGTGCCTTCTCCTGGATTCCGACGTTGCTGAGGCGCTGCACTAGGGTGCGGTGGCAGACAGTGTCGAATGCCGCGGAGAGGTCTAGGAGGATGAGGGCCGCTGTTTCTCCGTTGTCCATCAGGGCTCGGATGTCATCGGTGGCAGCGATGAGGGCGGTCTCGGTGCTGTGGTTGGCTCGGAAGCCAGACTGTGAGGGGTCGAGGGATCCATTCGTCTCGAGGAAGGCGGCCAGCTGTTTGTTGACGGTCTTCTCGATGACTTTGGCTGGAAACGGGAGGAGCGAGATGGGGCGGTAATTCTTGAGTTCGGTGGGGTCCGCTGTTGGTTTCTTTAGTAGAGCGCTGAGTTCGGCGTGCTTCCAGCTCTCCGGGAAGGTGGCGGTGTCGAAGGAGGTGTTGATGATGTCCCGCAGGTGGGGTGCGATGACAGCGTCGGCCTTGTTGAAGACGTGGTGAGGGAAGGGGTCGGTCGGAGATCCGGAGTGGATGGAGTTCATCATGCGGACGGTGTCTTCGGTGCTGATCGGAGTCCAGGCGCGGAGGGTGGTGGTGGGGGGCGTTGCTGTGGTCGTTGCGTGCGTCGGTTGAATGCTGAAGCTTTAAGACCACTATTGCACATGCATGTCCAAATGAATTTCATGGTTTGCTGCAAGGCTAGTCCCATAGTAGGATTGCCATCAGAATATCTATATTGTCTGTGTAGTTATACGCTCCTATTACTCCACTTAAAGGGCTTTCGCTAAGGGACTCACAAAGATGTTCAAAAGTTGTTGGGATGGGGTGCGCCTTTGGGAACTCCAGATTTAACTGGTAATTTATGTACCTAACTGATTGGGTACATTGTGTGTGGAATGACTTGACCCAATTAACTGGATTACTATTAATGCCTCTGGCTTCAAGGGAATCAAATAGAATAATCTACACTGTCTAATGCTACAGACACGTACAATACGATCAGACCATTGATAGTCTCGGACTGAACTCAGACCTCAGCTCAACTATAAGGGAAAGAAAGTGTTTCTGTACATGTGAAAGGCAAAACCTGCTTGAGAGTTTCATAGAAAATGACGCTTTGGAGATGGTTACATAATTGCTTAATAGTGAGATCTCCCAGAATGTTGACACTTACTAGTAATATAGGTTGAAAGCTAGATAGAACCCGTTTTTTCAGTATTGAGGTAACATGGCAGATTGAACAATTGCGGATCATGTTCTAGTGATGAATTTAAGTGATAGGTAAGCAAGATTTAAAATGGTTATCAAATGGTTTTAGGGTCTGGCGCAGACAGTGATCTGAGTAGGAGCAACATTTTCCCCAAGATAAGGTTCAGGAGAGATCTTCATGAGAAAAAAAGAGAAATGTAATAAATGCATGAATAGTTTACAATGAGGTCAGCGGTAGCTAATGGAAAACAACTTCGTTTTTTTGCAATAACATTTCTTAGAACTTTTGTTCAATAAAGTAGTTATTTAATTGGTTACACACTTCCTGAAATGGTGTGATCTCTTCAATCCTATTATTTGAAAGACTTTTGGGTTAGTAGTGATGATGATTTTATTGGACTAGTACCTTTGTTTAGTGCCGTTAACAAGACCTCTATAAGTTGCAATTGCTTGTTTACATTCAAGTTTTGGGTCTGTGTTATAAATTCTTCTTCATGTCTGCTCAAATACACATTTCATTTTGACCAGGGTCAGTTCTTAACCCCTTCGACACTCATGACGAGCTGGGCTCGTCATGGTGTAGCCTCCTCAAACACTGATGACGAGCCCAGCTCGTCAAAAAACAATGAAAATAAGCAATTCCCAGCACAGGAGGGGAATTGCCTTAGCAGCCATGGAGTTAAGAGACAAGGTCCTGATTTTCTTTGATTTATTAATAACTTTGGGAATGGCTGGGGAATGTGTATCATCTGCATAAAACAGCCAATTATTGAGGGTCTTCCATTGCTTTTCGACACAAAAAATTTAGCACATGCGGCATTATATAGAGCTTTAATCAAATCATTAATATCAACCTTATTCCACCGTCAAATAATGTCTTTTTTTTTAAATAGTGGCACTTATGTGAAAGATGGATTGAGAATGTAATAGGAGAAAGGTCGGACCAAATGCAGGGTTGAATTCTGAGGTTATTTCCAATTCCAAAAATTCTTTATTTCGGTCGTATAGACCATAAAAGATGCAGTGCAACATTACAGACATTAAAATACATTATTTATAAAATACATTTGAATAAAATCCGCTCTCCCAGCGAGGGGTAATTTAAAATTACATAAAACAAAGTTCAGGGGGCTTCAGTGGATCTTTTCTTTCTGATCAACCATATGGCCATAAGAAATTTTGAAACAGCAAATACAATGTGACCCAGGGTGCTAGTTTTCAAAATCCTGTATGCCTGTGCATACTCTCTGAACCCCAAGTTCTTACATAGCGGCGCTATCCAGTATTTTCTGGGCCTTTGGTATGCAGGGCACACAAACAAGATGTGGGGGTCATCTTCCACATGGTTGTTACAGCAGGGACATAATTTATTGCCCCCATTTGTCCACTTGCACGTGTATGAGTTAATAGGGAGCGTGCCAAGCCTCCATTGAACGTACAGTTTCCTTGCCAGGATGGGAAAGATAAAATCCATAAAAGGTTCAAAAACATATGAATTTTTGGATTCTAAGAAACGCAAAGTTAAGGTGCCGCTATTTTGAGCGTCCATCAGGTGAGCAAGGGACCTGGCTTTATAGATTTGTGCCAGGGCTTTGCGCGAGATTGATTGACAGCCTCACGCGGGGTCCTCCCACAGGTCACTGAGATTGATGGCAGACAGTTCATTTTCCACAAAAGTGAGCCAGGGGATTTTGCCACTGCGGTTTAGGCTCATGACATGGGTAAGATCCTCCCTATAATGATGAAGTTCGTCCGTAGACCAGAGCCTGTGCCAGAACTTCACTGGTTTTGACACAAGCTCCTCTGCAATAGGGGGGAGACCCATGTCCATTCTCAGAGGCTGGAGTGGCGTGGAGCTTGGAAGGGCTAGAAGGCGCCGTAGAAAACTGTTTTCAACCATTGATAAGTCCTTCACCGCTTTATGCCCCCATAGTTCGCTGCCATACATGGCCGCAGCCTTGGCCTGGGTCTTGTAAGTTTCGAGGGCCGGGCTTATAGGCTTGAAGGAAGAAGAATTAGCCACTTTCAGGATTGCACCCGACAGTTGGGACAATTTGGCCCTGGATCGTACTATCTGGCGGTCCCATGACAGATTTTCCTGCAATGTTACCCCCAGATATACGAAGGTAGACACCCTCTCAAGGGTGGCGGTCCCCAAGGTGGGATTGGGCCTGGATTTGGTTGGGGGGTTGAAGATCATGAACTTGGTCTTTTCTGTGTTCACTTCCAACCCATGCTGGTGACAGAAAAGACCAAATCCATCCAAGATCCTCTGAATCCCCATGGGGGATTTTGAAAGGAGGAGGGTGTCGTCGGCAAACATAATTGCCGGAACCCTCCTACCTGCCAGGCAGGGGGCATCGTTATCCTTAACGTTTTCCAGGTGTGAGATGACGTTATTGATGAATAAACAAAACAGGGTCGGAGCCAGGACACAACCCTGCCTCACTCCTCGACGGACTGGAAACCTGGATGAAAGTTTGCCATCTCTCCCACACCTGACTTGTGCATAGTTGTTTTCATGCAGCCTGGCTAGGATGTTAAGTAACTGGGGGGGAATTCCTAGCTTTTCCAACACCTCCCACAGTTTCCTGCGCGGGACTAGGTCAAAGGCTGACCTCAGATCCACGAAGACCATGTACAATCTCCCCCCCTCGATCCTCACCGTCTTCCAGTAAAGGAGAACGAGGCGGAAGATCTGGTCCATGGTCGACGTGTTTTTCCTGAAGCCAGCCTGCAGGGGACTCATGATGTCTTTTTCCTCCACCCAGTCCAACAGGTGGTTCAAAATGAGGCGCGCAAAAAGCTTTTGGGGGACATCTATCAGGCTAATAGGCCTATAGTTTGCCGGGCTCAAAGGGGACCCCTTCTTGTAAATCGGAACTATTTCAGCCCCTAGCCAAGAGGAGGGGACCGCCATACCTCCCAATATAGCATTAAAAAGAACAAGAAGGTACGGGCCCCAGATGTCAGGGTGGTATCTGAACAAATCGCCAGGCAACTTATCCAGCCCTGGTGCCTTCCCCAGCGCTAAGCGTTCCAGAGCTAACTTCACCTCCCCCAAGGAGAATTCCAGGGACACATCCGGGGGGCAGGGGAACTCCAGCACCATCCCTTCAGGCCAAAGAGTAGATTCTTCATATAATGTCCCAAAATGGGCCTCCCAAACAGAAGGGGCAATGTTGGGTTCTACTGCAGGTAACAGATCCCCTGTCCCGTTATTTACCAGTGCCCAAAATTTTCTGGAGTCTTTGGCTTGGAGGGCTTCAGTCAGTTCGTGCCAGTGGTTCCAGTCCCACTCTTCCCTTGCGTTGGCCAATGCTAGCTTGTACCCCTTCCTGAGGGCTGCAACCTTCCCCTTATCGCTGCCCTCTTTAATTGCGGCAAGTAGCTCAGACTTGGTTTTCCTACAGGTAGAGGTGTACCAAGTCGGGGCGCGAGTCTTTTTCCTTCTGTTTGGCAGCGCCGGATTGAAGACATCTGCGAGGTCCCTCACTAAAGCCTGGTGAATACCATATAGTCTCTCATTATAATCAGAAGGTCTTGGTTGATTAATGAGAGCGTCCACCTCCTCAAACCTGGGGAGTGCTATGCCATAGAGGTTATTTATAGCTTCTTCTTTGTCGACTAGCTTCCCCCATCTGAGGTTATTTATTTCAATCTCATAAATCCAGATAACATCCAACAACTGAGCGTTGTTGATACTTGGGTGATAGATAGTTTAAGTCCCATTTTATGAAATGTATAAATCTGAAACTCTCTGCCTTTGGAAGCTGCCAATTCATTGTCTGCGTAATAGCTGAAATCTACAATGATCCTTTGTTTAGCGCACAAGGCAATTGAGGAACAGATTAAATCATAATACATGGAAGAAAAGGCACTCCTATATTGAGGTAGAGTAGGTCTTGTGAGAGTTTTGAAGTAGGTCAGTACTATAAGAAGATTTTCGGTTTCTTACGCTTACCATTGTAGTAACAGTTGTATTGTTGTTAGTGATAACTTTCACCCCACCACCAACTTAATTATTTGATCTGTTTTGCTGGGAGATTAGGTACATCTCCTAAACGACTTCATTATGTCCACTAAACAGACCTTGAACAACCACATTTCTGCGAGTAACAGATGTCTAACCTCACCTTTAGAATCAGGTATTTTATTTCAATCTTGTGTTTTGGCTGCTAGGTCAATAAGCAGTGTTAAGTTTATTGGAAGGAGAAGAATGTGTAACCATACTTTGTTGAGGGTCACATTGGGAATTTAAGAAGATGCCAATACCTTATTTATAATAATAACCATCGACTGGAGGGCATGTGTGCACTTTGTACTCAAAATGTGCAGATGTGGGAAGTCTACAAACCCTTCCAAGTGGCCAGTCAGAAGTGAGAGCACCTAGTTGGTAAAAGGCCTAACCTGCCTCTTCTGAACACTGTGCGCTTTGCTGTGTAGGTAGAGGAGGAGGGCTCCTCATGCCACTGTAGCGCAGAAAAAATAAAGGACAAGGAAGGGAGGGATGGGGTAGGTGGCAGTTTCCCAGCAGCCGAAGACTGACTGAAGAACAAAGTCTACCTCCCAAACCGGGTCTTGTTGGACATCTGACTAAGGCAACAGCTTATACTTTGGTGCACCTGTATTCATTATATGCAAAATATAACTTATCCAAAGTGCTGCTGCAAGGCTTCTTCTCTACCTTCAACTAAGGGAACGCATGACTCCAGTCCTGCAATCGTTCCACTAGAAGCCTAAAGCTAAAAGGGCAATGTTCAAAGGCACTCTGCACAGTCCACAGCACCTCCCAAGAAAAAGGAACGCTATACCTACAAGCCAAATGCAGACAACACAGACCAAAGAGAACAATGCGCTCCAGGCCCCAGACTTATTCCACCTTACGAAAGAAATGCGCAGGAGGCACTGATGTTTTAGTACAAGCCGCCCAGATACGGAACTCATGACCAGCCAGCATTAGAAGCACCCAGGAGCATATACACTTCCGAAGACAGTTGAAACCATGGCTATTTCCTAGATAACTGCACCATCCGCATCCCGACAACAAAGCCCAAAATAGCTCAAGCCCCAGGCAAACAACTCAAACAGCAAACTGCTTTCGATATGCAGGTAAGCTAATAAGGGCGAATCTATGGTTCGCTGTGGCATAATATAGTTATGTACTTGCATATATAACAGTTATAGCCCACAATAATACTACAATCATGTACGCAGTTGTGAGAAACAAATTGTAACTTATACCTCTTGAATTTACATAAGACATCCGCTTTGAGGGTTGTTTATCACCAGCACTATACAGCCACAAAACCAACAATCACCAAATGAACAGGCATGGGATAATTAGAAAGATCTATCAAACATTGCTGGACAATTTTGAGTACAATAATATAGTCCACCACTGCACGTCCCAAACATATATACAATGTGGCCGCTTCTTTACATCTCACAAAGACGCTCAGATATGGGGTGATATTGAAAATGCCCATCCCAACAGATCTCTCAACTTCTCTATCCCAACAGATCTCTCCACTTCTCTCTCTCCCTCCAGCAATGCCATCTCAGGACCACAAATATACACCAAATCTCAGATTGGACAACTCAGTGCAATAACCAGCCAAGCAGACTGATTCATATGGAATACCAATACATATCTTTATTTTGGTTGTAAACCATAAAAGAGCAATAAAACAAAGTATAAAACATTAAGAGCAAACAAGCATACAGCATAAATGCTGTAAAACTTGCTTAGATCAAACATGCATCATAACATTTTTAATAAAACATTTCATAAACTCAGTAGAATGAGTCACAAAGGTAAACAAAAGCAATTGTGATCCATAGATTCTCATGGTGCTGGTGCATAAGGGAATTCAAAGTTTCTAATGAAACCCCACGCTTTAATAACATTCTGATACAGTCATGAACTCCAACGTCTCAAAAGTGCTAGTGCATGACGGGGAGCATAGACACTGGGAGCATCTTGTGCTGTTGTGATATCAGGTCCTGCATCAAGCCAGGACATAATTCACCAAGTCCTCTCCATCGTCAAAAGGTAACAAGAGACAGCATAAATATATGGAATACCACAAAGGCACCTGCAGAGCTGTTCGAAGCTACCAGCACACTGAAAACCATAAAATTGTGCATCTGTCGCTCACATTTCATCATCCAACACACTGCTACATGCTGCGTGCTATAACACGAAAATCACACCTCTGTTTTTATCACACATGAAATAGAAACACTTCCCAGATAGGTTCAAACCAAAGACAACATCCTTCCAACCACACACCCTACACGGTGTAGTGCTTCAGTGCCCCACATAAGGGTAGTAAGCACTGAATAATGCTCAATACTATGCAATATAATCTGTACAGCGCAGGCTCAGCATTTATTATGCCACTGAACTGCTTTGTGTTAGTCAGAGGATGACTTTCCAGGAGTTTCCGAGGCACTGTTGGCCCTCAACATTTTGAGTAATCAACTAAGGAGGGAGGAGGAATTATTGTCCATTCATTTCCCCATTTCAATATTTAGGTAATAAAGTGGTGGAATGGACACTTGTAACTGCTCAACCTTTGGTTAGCATGGATCACCCTCATAAACGCTATGTCGTTCGAATGCGGTATATTACTGTATTCCGCCCCACATTAGCGTTGTGGCATTGTCATTGGATGTCCAATCTCGTGCTGTATGCCAGACTGCTGCCAGAATCTGAGGTTGCCTCTGGGTGAGTGTCCAGAGAAAAAAATTGTAAAAATTGGGTTTAAAAAACAAAACTTAACCTAAAAAAGACTTTATTAGAAGGAGGTGAAGTCTGTCCTTAAAAATAATGGTGGGTATAGGTGTGGGAACAAGTTACTGGATCTCACTATACCACTTCATGGATAACGTTGACATGTTTCAGCTCCCTAGTGCCCAGCCGGGTCTATGGAGCCTTCGTCAGGACAAACCTAGATTACTTACACCACTTGTGTAGTAATTGGCAGTGTTGTATTTAACACTGAGTAAATTGCTCTCAAATCTGTAGGTAAAGGGAGAGAGGAGAAAAAAAAAGAGGAGAAAAACAAGCATATAAAGATAGAAAAACTTTTTCAAATACATAACAGCACAAATTCATATATTACAAATTTTGTGGGTTTTAAAGCTCATCTTAAGCTCGTGAATCAGAAAGGTGGTTTCACTAAGGACATCCTGTTAAGCCCGATTCTACTGAGAAGGTCTCGACAAAATCAGAGAAAATTAAGGTTATTTTAATATAGTGTTCTTTTTATTGTTTTACCAACGCACAGTTCTTAAACATTAGCAAAACGTTTGGCAAAAGATAGTCATGTTTTCTGCTGTAAAGGTAAATGACAGCACTCACTGGCCGATGCCACGGGGCTTGTGTTCAAAATATAACAGTGACCGGTTATTGCGTTATTTACAAAAAGAGCTGTAATTTTAGTCACTCTTTTTACACTGTTTTTGTTTAACTATCGAGACAAGCAGGATGTTACAAGGTCCATGCCATAAGTAGGGATGAATTACAATGGTCATCTTTTTTTGCTGTTAAGGTAAAGACAGCACTGGCTGTCCGATTCCACTTGTTTTTCAAAATACAACAGTGATCGATTGTTGCGTTATTTACAAAAAGAGCTGCGATTTTGGTCATTCTTCTTACACTGTTTTTGTTTAACTATCGAGACAATCATGATGTTACAGGATCCACACCATAAGTAGGGATGAATTTCAATGGTCGGATTATTGGTGGTTAACAGCGAGGTCGATATTGGTTTGTTCTTAAAAAGCTGTCTTAACATCCTATCTACTAAGACTGGGGAATAGAAATGATCTCACATATAAATTGCCAGGTCACTCAACCCTTCAAATGTAAATTATTTTCGCTCTACATACCTTTTTAGGTCTTGCGACCTATCGATGCGCGCAAGCGCATCGAGCGTAGCGAGAATTCATGTGGCGAAAACATCTTCAAACCAAAGGGCTTTCAGCCCCGCGGTTTTCATGCAGTGCCCGTGTACATGCACGTGCATCGCATGCAAGCCCAGCCTCTCCCAGCAACTCCCCCCTCCCACACCAGCACCTCCCCTCTCTCTCCACGCAATCACAGCCTCCCCCTCCCACACCAGCACCTCCCCTCTCTTTCCACGCAATCACAGCCTCCCCCTCCCACACCAGCACCTCCCCCCTCCCACACCAGCACCTCCCCTCTCTCTCCACGCAATCACAGCCTCCCCCTCCCACACCAGCACCTCCCCTCTCTCTCCACGCAATCACAGCCATGCCGCACTGCCGATCCTGGCCTTTTCCAGCTCTTCCCTCCCACTCTCTCACTCTCCCGCCTCAACCAGACTTGTTCTTGTTTTAACTTACTCACAAAACACGTACTTGCGCCGGTAGCACTGTAACAGCATCTTGCTCAGACATATTTTTAAAAAAAAAACTTTATAGCACAGCCGCATAATGTTCTGTACCGTTCACAACTATATCCAACAACATGGTGCAATAGCAGTAAAAATAAACATGTATTTCAATGTAATCTCCGGGAAGGCTAGATTATTTGTTTGTTAAAAATCACTACATAATCTATCCGTCTACCCCAATACGGCGCTCTATTTTTTATGTAAGCTCAATTTCAGTGTACAAGCCAAAGAAAAACATAGCCACAACATCTCCAGCTGGAGGTAACACTCCTGCCACACAGACAGCATCACAAACTGTAAGTAGCAAAACTACTTATCACAGTGCGCCAATTAATACTGGAGATTCATAACACAACTAAAAACACTCTCTCTCACACACACTATCTCACACACTCGCAGACACACTCGCAGACACACTCACAAAGCATGTTCTCACAAACTGTATCGCAGTCAGCGCACAAAAAATGTACACACAAATCATAAACAACCACACACATTGCCTCATCCAAATCTTAAAAAGCTACCTACACTTTACACAACTACTCTAACAAACAAGGCAACACAAACAATAGGCAACGGCGTAATACCTCTACTTTACTCCCCCCAAAAAAGCTTTACTCACCTGCTCTTCCTTTCCGTAAATCCTCTCCACGAGAAAACCCCGCTACAACATATTCCCCCTCCACCGCCTCTACTCTTCACCGGGGCCCCCTCCTCGGACCCGGGACTTCGCCAATTTTCCCGCCACCGCAGGGCTTTCCGTTCAAAATGGCGCCCTATCGTAACCACGTTACAGACGTCACGTACGCTTACGTCCACAACCCCCACTCACTTCCAGGCGGCATGTTAAAGTTTGAAGTTTAAGAAGAGGCAACATAGTTTTACAAGGGTACAAAATAGAACTTTGCATGCATTTTTCTTTTTTTAATAAATCGCTTGACAGGGGATCCCTGCTCACACACATTTGTGGCAGACGCCAAAGCGGGGGTACGGCTCGTGCCAGGATGGGCCAACTCGTGAACAGTGTTTAAAGACACAGAGGCAGAAATGAAACGGTGCTAAGTCAATCCACAGGTCCAAGGTCATACGAGAACACACTGGCTAGCTGGAGGCCACCCATTAGCGCCCTGGGTCTCAGTTTAACGCCAATGGGAATGTTCAGAAGCGTGGCCCAACCAGTTGAAGTACCAACAATCATTGTGTGTACTTGACTCCTAAAGCCCAGCACTGTCTCTTTAAAAGTGCCAAAAACATGTCAATCACTAACCACAGGGAAAGCACACCACCTACCTGGGCCTTGAGTAAGGCAGGGACAGGTTCACCCGGGAGACACGCCACATGGGCCAGGTTTATCACGGTGTCAAAGGCCGCGTTATCCAAGCCACTTGACAACACAAAATGCCTTCTTCCCATGTTGTGCAAACAAACCACTAGACTTTGCACACTTCATAACAATCTTTCTGCACTGAATGCGGAGGTTTGAAAACAAAGCACCCCCCTCCCCACCGAGGGCACATTCGGCCTCGAAGAACATTAGCAAAGGGTCTTGACAAAAGCAGTTAGCAGCCTGCTCTTTCCTAAGCCTCGGGCTACTCCTCCCCTCGCTCGCATTCCCAGGCTCTCCCGCCCCCATCCGGCATCAGGCACTCCTCCCACACCTCACGGACATCTGCTCATTTCTCCTCCCCCTCCCCAGCCAGCTTCCCCCAGGCCCCTGCTGCTTCACACCCTTCACACCCTGAAAACAAAGCACCCCCCTCCCCACCGAGGGCACATTCGGCCTCGAAGAACATTAGCAAAGGGTCTTGACAAAAGCAGTTCCTAAGCCTCGGGCTACAGCGACTACACGAACAGCAAAGCTGTTTACTTAAACATGTAGGAACGTTTGCACATAACAGAGCTGGTGCATATGATGTTGGCAGGCTGGGAAAATGTGGAGGGGCCACCGAGTGATTTCACAGAATCGCCCTGTGCGAAATGCAAGTTACGCATACCAGAGAAAGTGCAAGGGACGACCAGGGCTGCAAGCATGACCTGCCTGGCCCTAGCAACTCACAACGAGAAACCTACCACACACTGAAACATGAGTTCTAAGTACTGTGTGCGAACGTGTGCCCCCCTCCATGATGCGAACCCAACAACAAAAGAGCAAAACTGTTCAACAAGCACTGGCGTTGCCAATAGGTCTCGCAGTAGGAAAGTTGGAGCTATTGGTTTTCTAAATGACATTTTATATTTATATATCGTTATTGGCATTGTCAATAACAATATATAAATATAAAATGTTATTTACAAAACCAATAGCTCCAACTTTCCTACTGCGAGACCTATTGGCAACGCCAGTGCTTGTTTAAGAATAGGTATTACCTCAACGGGGGTCAGGACACCGTTGTAGTTCCGAGCTGAAAAAGAAAAAGAAATAACAGTGGAGAGCATAATGGCTCCTCACTGTTCTTCTTCTACTTCGAAGGAGACCGATAGAACGAGAAACGCCAAACCTACCCGCACGTGTTGGGTTGCCTGCTGATTGTGCGGACTCTGCCCCCGGATAACACGGTGGGTGTGTCCCTGGTTGAATTATACGTCGGCAGTGTAGAAGTAGAGAGAGGACTGCAAAGACGTTTCTAACCTCTCACCAAACTTTATTAGTAAGACGATCTTAGAGTAGAGGGCATAGGCATTATTGACAATGGTGTGTTATATTAAATCACTAACAAAGACTAAACGGACAGCCCGATGGACATAGTTTTATAAACAGATAATTAATGCATATTTTGACATTATGAAATGTGTGGTTGGAGTCTAATTAATAAACACGGGCAATTCGTGATTTGACCAGGGACTAGATAGGTAGTGTGTGTTAGTCGCATTTCTAAATGACTCTCAGGTCTATTGAAGGAATTGTTGCAGTGATCTCATATAATGTCAATTGTAGCAAACTTTGAAATCGTAAATATAGTATTTGGGATCTAACTCGTTCTGCACTAATAAAGAGCGGACTCTTCGTGCTGTGGGTAGAGGCGGGTAGAACAGTGTGGTAGTGATTGCATCTAGCACTAAGAGCTCTTGATGTTCACGTGTTTGTATATAACGGGAAATAGTAGCCAAAGTCGAAATTTTTCTTGTAGTGTATACACATTCATTTTGGCTGAACCTATAATTAGAAATCAGAAGGATAGGTTCAGGAGAATTGGTGCCACGGTATGTTGTCATTCAATCCTGTGAGGTGTGTATTAAGACGGTTTACCCATCTCTGTTCTTTTTCGAACAGTCTTCTTTCTGGATTGTTTGTTTTGTCAGCCAGCATTTCCAAAACCGTCCAACGTAATTCTTCACAGTCATGGTCAGCTTCAATAAAATGAGAACACAGTTTGGTGGTGTTCTTTTTTAATCTAATGTTACTTTTGTGTTGTCCAATTCTTATTTTTACCTTACGGCACTTCATTCCTATATATTGCTTTGCACATGGACACCAAACCATATATATTACGTGAGTGGAGTTGCAGTTTGTATGATATTTTTGGGTCCACGTTAAGGTGTCAGTGAGTTGTAGAGTTTTGGTGGTGGTAGTCAGTTTACACACTAAACCGGTGCCACACGGATAGTGGCCTGTTACTGGCATCAGATTTGTGTCTCTCACTAGTGTGGATTGTTTACAAATGCGTGGACGAGTATGGATCAAGGCGTCCTTTAGGTTTTTTGTTCGTCTATTGGCGAACCTTGGTTTTGGCCAGTTGAACTTGCCTGTAGTATTTATCTGCCAGTTCTTCCTTATAAGCTTTTGGACTTCATAAGTAGCAGGACAGTAGGTTGTAACCAGGTCTGGAATGGGTTATTTTACATATTGTTGTAGAAGGCATTCTCTTGGTTGGTATTTGGCACGTTTTCTGCACTTCGCAATTGTAGATGGAGTGTAGTCTCTCGCTTGTAACTTCTTGCTTAGTTCTTGCGCTTGGTGGTTATAATCGCTCTTTTTGCTGCAGTTTCTTTTCAACCTTAAAAACTGACTGTAAGGGAGATTATCTCTTAGGGGCTTCGGGTGGTAGCTTGTGTAAGAAAGCACTGTTTTTTGCAGTAGGTTTTGTGTATGTTTTCGTCTCTATTTTTTCATCTTCTATGAAGATTTTCTGGTCCAGGAAGTTTAATTGCTTCTTGTCAGAGGTAAAGGTGAATTTAAGCCACTTGTCGCGGCCATTGAGCCAATCCATGAATAGTTGTAGATCTTTCTCTATGCTCCAGATTAGTATGATGTCATCAATGTATCGCTTCTAGTATAAAATACTGGAAACGAATGGATTGTTCTCATTAAGTACAAAACGGTTCTCAAAATGGCGACATAGAGACCCGCTACCGAAGGGGCAAATGCACTGCCCATGAAAGTGCCATGGCATTGCAGGTACAGTTCTTCATTGTACTCGAAAAAGTTCTCTTGTAAGGCCAGGCGGCAGCACTCTAGCACAAAATGTCTGGGCGTGATGTTCCCATTCCTCCATATATAGTAGGTCTTCTAACATCTGGAGTGCATCTTCCCGAGGTAAACTCGTATATAATGATTCAACATCAAGCCCTACAAGTAGCATAGTGTTAGAATCAAATGGTCTGTCTGCAATTTGGATCAATAGATCCCGAGTATCTTTTAAATATGTAGGTGTCTTTTGTACTAAGGGTTTTAGATATTCGTCCGCAAACTTAGATAGTGGCTCCAGAATTCAGCCAATTCCCGATACGATCGGGCGTCCCGGTGGTGGGGACTTGTTTTTGTGAGTTTTTGGGAGCGAATAGAAGTATGGGGTTCTTGGTTCCTTTGTAGTCAAGAAGTCCGCTTCCTTCTTGGAGATCCACATATGAGTCTCTGCTTCATGGAGCATCATTGCGATGGTATTTTGAACTCTTTCTGTTGGATCAGTCTCAATTCTCTTGTAGAATTTCCTGTCAGACAATAGGGCTAAGCACTGCTGATTGTATCCTTCTTTACTCAGTATTACTACTCCTCCACCCTTATCTGCGGGTTTGATTATTATGTTGTCCATATGCTGTAATTCTTCCAATGCTTGGCGTTCTTTTTTTGACAGATTTTGGAAAGTATATTTCTTTTTATCCAGATAGTCAATGCCTTTAAATATCGCCTGTTCAAAAGTCTGTATTTCTATTGGGACAGCATTAGTTGGAGGGTTAAATGTGGACTTCCTTCTCAGAGAAGTATCTCCTTCATTCTGTTGTGTTGTCTTCCCAGTGAAGAAGGCTTTCAATTTCAGGGTCCTGCAAAACTCTGAGATCTCGCATTTCAGTTTGAAGACATCAAGCGATGGTGTCGGAACAAATCCCAGGCCTTTGTTTAGAATTTTGATCTGGTCCTCTGTTAGAATGGTATCTGATAAGTTCACCATCAATGACCTACTTTGCTTGTGCTCGGCTGGACAGATGTCATGCTCCTTCTTTGTACATTTCTCTGTTGGTCTTGCCAACTCAGTTTTTCTTCTTCCGCGCAATTGGTTTTGGCCTCTTGATAAAAAAGGCTATTGTTGGTGCATACAGCACGAGATTGGACATCCAATGACAATGCCACAACGCTAATGTGGGACGGAGTACAGTAATATACTGCATTCGAACGACATAGCGTTTATGAGGGTGATCCATGCTAACCAAAGGTTGAGCAGTTACAAGTGTCCATTCCACACTTGATTACCTCAACATTTTGAACCAGTGCAGCATCAAAGTGTGGATTTCACAGGGTGTGATGGGACATTCAAAACCTTTTTGAATAGGTTGCCACCTCTGTGCCTATCTAGAGCACAGTTTAAAGGCTGAAGCTCGACGGCTCCAGTAGTCTAGTAGGTGAGAGCTACTTCCATTTCTCAATATGTGACAAACAATACAATTAACACAACCAGCACCCTGTGTGACAGCAGCTCAACCATCAGGATTCTAATGTGGATTATCACATTCACTCACTCATCCACCTAGACCTTCCTCTTAGTGACCGAAGCACCAGTTCCAGAGATCTGTCTGTAACCTCCGTGTAATTTATGGCTAACCGTACATGTTCTATGAGCATTGAAATCTTGAACCAACCAAACCTGCTGTAATTGGCATGCAGGAGAAGGAAGGTTGCACTTGCTTCCTTCTATGAGACAGTGAAGTTTGCTTTTTAACTGCCATGATGTACATTTAGATGAAGCAAAGTTTGCACTCCTGCTGCCCAATTTGTACATGCCCTATGATGGAGAGAGCTTGTTTTGCTGCATCCCAACCTGTACCTCTTCTCTGAAGAAGAGAAGCTTGTACGGTTTCTGCCCAATGTGTACCCATTCTATGAAGAACGGGTGTTTCTACTGCTATTGCACCATTCTTTTTTCAAAACCCAATGAATATTTTGAACGCCCTTGCATAAAATGCCCAAGCCCGTGCAAAACTTTAGTGGTACATGGGCAGGACTTTTAGTGGGATGGGTCCTGCCTGGCCTGACGCAAGACTAATTAAAAACAGAATTATGAAACGGGTCCCCATCAGGCTCGAAATTCATCTCCTTTCCTTAACTGGCAAAGGCGCTTTTCATTTTCTCGACTGGGACTGTAAAAATCTTCAAGGTATTCCATACAATCCTGGTTTGCATTTCAGGTTTTATTTCATCATGTGTTCCATAAGAGCATTTGTTTTTTCTAGATGTGATTCGGTAGATTCTTTATGCAATATACGACTTCTGTATAGTGCAGCTTTTAAAACGAGTGTCCAACAAGTGTGAGCGATAGCAGGTTGTGGCTAGACATTCATGATGGTGCACAACTGAGAGCTTTGAAGTCGAAGCTGAAGGTACAGCGAGTTCCTTACTGTGCCTGCTAATGGGTCATAAAGGCGTCCAGGTTACATGCACATCCAATGCTTGACCTCTGTGAAAGGAACACAGAGCTATGGGCGCATTATATGTCCAAACTGTAATTATGGGACAGTGTGTGAAGGAGGCACACATATCAAATTATGCCAGTGCCGCAGGAAACAAAAATCCATGGTTTACTGGTGGGTGGATGGGGAGTGTAGGGGTCTCGGGTAGTTAAGTAGAGGAGATGAAAGGAAGTGCAGAAGAAGAGAGTGAAAATACAGTGCTGATGAGGAAATCGATTTAGTGCGAGATATGCAGATGGAGGATTTGAGAAAGGTGTGGGGAGGAAAAGGGCTTAAGTGTCTAACCGAGTGCGAGCCTGCAGAAGAAAGTGGTATGAGGGCGAATACAGGAGTGATTTAGACACTCTGAAGACTACAGCCCCTGATACAATAAATCTTTAATCGACATCCTTACATTTCCAGTGTTGAAACATTTTCAATTCTAATTATTCACAACAGAATCCTTGGCCACAACACTTTTACAAATCTCCGATCCCACTTTTTTCATCCCACTCAAAGCACTGATCCTGGGGCAAAAACGAAATGCCTGGCCCTGAGCCAGTGACCTTGTTTTCAAACCCGGCTTCCCATCTTGATCAAATTGTCTGACTCTGGCGATTACTTTTCTCCGCGTTTATTTCTTTTCTGTGATTACATCTGTGATGACCTTGAAATAATTCAAATCAGGATGCTCGTTGCACAAAAACCTTGATTGTGTGTGGTTTAATAGACCATAATGTTACTCCACCTAGAATAATAACAAAGGCCTTGTCTAGGACACACAAGACAACCAACTTACTTCTTTGGTTACTAATCAAATTGTCATCTGGGCTCAAGGGGAAAAGAATGAGATCCCCATCCAGAATCTGAATTGTACAAGGTCTACTCGGAAACCTGGTTTCAGCTGGGCTTCCGAGCTAGACCAAACTGTGTGGCACTCAGTCATTCCTTTTCCTCACTGTGCCTACTTTCCATGATAGTCACATATGAGAGTGCCAAGAAATAATTCAGTTAAGAATGCGCGCAGTCACAAATCTCTCTGGAAAGTTGCTCCGTTGATTCATAAAGAAGTAACTAAGCAACTAATTTGCCTCTTGAGTCATTAATAAACTAGTCGGGGCAGAAGGGGTGTGGTTTGAAAATTCTAATAAAAGGCTACTTAGAGCAACGATACACTCTAAAGTGCTTAGGTGAATAAATCAAAAATGCATATTAATTTGAACGTTTGTAGCTCAGCTATTAAAAAATAAATAGTAGCAAGCAGCGACGGGGAATGGCCTGTTTCTTGGCGCAGACTGGTATAACAGTGTTCCGCCCTGTGAAACATGCCACACATGCAATAGGAGAGGAGTTGGCCTAACTGCTCGGGTGATCGACCTCGAATCTGGGAAACTGGGTTTGAGTCTCGGCAATGACGCTGAACATCCTGTGATTCTGGGCAAATCACTTAATCTCCCCGTGCCTAACAAAAATGAATGTGTCCTCATGTAATGCAACTGGTGCCATGTAAAGTGCTCGGATACCTGATTCGGGTCAAGTTTGCGCTATCTAAAACTCTGTAAAAAAAAATGTTTTTAAACACACGACAGCCTCACCATTAGTGCATCATGAGGCCTCTTCAAAGAGTGGGACCTCAGGAAGTATGCCCCACCCGCCCCTCCTTTTCCAGCTGTTTCACAACATTTGATGTGCTATGCCTACAGTCCTGAGAAAGACGCTTGAACCCAAAGGGCCAATATTCGAGCACCGAAACATGTTGACAGACTGGTCGTGCAACAGACTCTGCTTCTCTTTTCTGTTTTTAATCTTGCAGTACTGAGACACCAGAAAAAAACATTTAGCTCATCCACATGTAACTTTAATATAAAATTGACAGTTTCAGAAAGGGAGAATGTCAAGTTAAGGGACATAACTTCACCCAAACTGGGGAACCCATAAATAAAAGACTGTACAACCAGTGGTAGATGTGTAATGATTAAGCATTCCACACCGAATAGTAATCATTCAATACAAATGCAGTGATGTACAGTACTTGTACAAGAAGTCTGGATTGTTCTACCAGCAGTTTCATACTTCCTGTACGTTTAGGTCGGGTTACAGAAATCATACAAGTCTTCTAAGGCCTCCTTCTTCCTTTGTGGTTAAGCTACCTCTGCATGCGCTACTTCCACTGCCAATTGCTTGTTCATCATGTTCGAGAATATTGCGCTGCTGCGGTCTCTCGTGTACTTTTATTGCTTTGTGAATCTATGCATAACATTTTCCGCTACACAAAAGACAAAACAATTTGCCTTGACAGTGCTAGTTTCGATGTGTCATGTAAGTGAACTCACACAAACGTGAGCAGAGTTTCCTTTTGGTTTTTACATGTGAAACGAGCAGTTTTTGAAGCAGACTAGACGACTTAGTACAAACATGTAACATAGCTGTGGAGTGGCTCTATGTCACATAAAACATCATCAGTCAATTCTGGCATTTCAGTCAACAGCACTTTCCAAGCTGTGATTTTGAGGCCATATTAAATGCGATAAAAAGCAAAACTACAAGCCCCATAATGCAACATGTTGTTGCCTCAAAAGGCAAGTATGGCCGTTGGTCTCATAGGCCCTAGTGCCACTTGGCAGACTCAAAATAAAACGTAGCCCCTGATCGTCTGCTCCCTTTCTTGTAGGCAGTCGTGGGTTAAACCATCAGTGGGTGAGAAGGCAGTATAGCATTACAAATGCAAAGAGGAGTATATCCCTGCTAAAGGGCGGACATGAACACTCACTATAACATTGGCATGTTAAAAAAGGATGCTCTTTACCAGACCATAGCTGGACGTGGCTCAGCAGAAATAAAGGAAAAACAATGTGCTGGCGCCCCACTTCCCGTCGGGGGACTCAAGGGGGGGTAGTAGTGACGTGGATGGCGCGTCTGCATCCCAGCTCGGATGAGCCTGTCGTGAAGTGCAGCGCCAGGGACGCCAGTATACCAAGGCTTCCGTCACAGACTGGAGTCTGAACCAGTTGGTGGAGATGCGTGGGCAGTGGAGTGAAGAATACAATCCTTGGCGCAGTATTTGTGAAAAAGAAATAGGCTGAAATCAGAAAACTTATAAAATGATTATTCTTTTTTTAAGGTGTATATATATAATCCACCACCTCCTAGTTAAAGTTCCGTTTACTATCGCGCCCAATACCAGGAGTTGGGTACTTAAGCGATCCGGGTTATGGCAGAGAAAGGAACAGAAGGACATTAACTGATTTGCACAGGATCACACAATTTAATGAAACTTGAAACATAGTTTCAATAGTTCAACAGTGGACAGTATAACCACTGGGATACATCTCGGTGGGCTCCAATGCACCCCATCTCCGAACCAGTCGGCTTTTCGCAGCTGTGATTCGTGAAATAAATTTGAATCAAAGCGGATGCTTGTTTGGTGTCTGGGGAAGGCCCCTTCCCACAGCGATGCAGTCAATGACCTCCAGAGACCCCCACATTGCTGGCTGACTTATGACCTTTCGGGAAATTGAAGAAGAGGGTCCCAAGTCCCCCAGACAGATTGGCCCAGATTCCTGGACAGCTCCATCATCAGAGCATACAATGAATGGGCACTTTGTCTCAGGGGAGAGAGGAAACAAGGCAGAATGGGCACAATGCGGGCACGGTGCCAAGACGGAAAGCCCCAGGGCTGCTTGGGTATTTTGGAGATTAGACATTGGGAGGAGAGAATCCATATGAATAACTCATATAAAAGAGCAGGGAGACTCTTGAATGGTGGCAGGTTCGGGGCTAGAACTACAAAGAAGGAGAAATAAAAGTAAATAAACGAGATGTAATACTAGAATTGGGAAAGAAAGGGATTGATGAGGAGCGAAGGAGAGAACAGGGAAAAGAAAAAGAAGACGGGAGAGGGATGATTCGACGGAGAGGCGAGAGCTCATGAGAATGGACAACAGAAAAGGCGCGATGTAAGCAGGAACAGAGATGGGGTAGAGAAGGGGAGCTGAGAGAAGGGAGAGAAGGGAGAACGAAGAAATGGAGTGAAAAGGGTGAAAGCAAGAGAAGTTGAGACGAAAGAGGCGGCGAGAAAAGATGGCAAGAAAGAAGTGGCAAGCAAGAGAAAAGGGGCAAAAGAACACAAAGGGTCGAGAAAGAGAAGGCAAAAGAAAGAAGGGGAGAGAGCAAAAGGAAAGAGGAAGAGGCAGAAGGAGGAAAAGAAGAGGCAAGAGAGGGGGAAGAAAAGTTGCAAGATGAAGGGGCAAGAGAAATAGGAGGGACAGATATTTAAACAAGCGATAATAAGCAAGAGCGATGGGGCAAGAGAAAGTGGATATAGAAAGGTTACAATCCTAAAACTTGAAGTTTTGGTTTCTGTATTGTCATTTATCTTCCACTAACAGCGCTATACTTGGGTGGGTCAGTATTAAGTACCCAGCTTCTCTCTTTGTTTTACTGGTCAAAAGACTTCTCGTCGCTGCCCAGAGCTGTCAGCCAACATGAGTGAACTCAAGTGTGTGGCGGGCACCCTGGACGCTTTCATTGTGAGGGCGAAATTCATGCTATGCCACAAGATTGAACTAACGGAATGGGGTCCATCTTTAGACCCGGTATCTCTGCAAGGGAGTTTATCGCTAGGTCCCATTGGCTCGGTGTTGTTCCTTTACCTTGCACGCCTTCCATCGACCAAGGTCAGCCCCAGGCCCCCTTGGATATTGACATATCTCCCATGGACCTGCAATCTGGATCTGGATTGACGATAGCAACAAGTAGAGAATAGGTTTCTGAGGAATCTCTTAGCTGTTCCAAATAGTACGGCCCCGTACATTTGTCATCCTGAATTGGGCTGTCTTATCTATCCGACCTCATTAAAATCCAGCCAATTTTGTTGTAGCACAATGTATGGACCGGTGTGACCACTGATTTTACCCGGGACGTAATTCGGGATTGCCTGAACCTGCAACAGGCAAAATGCAACCCCTGGCTTTTTATATAAAAAGTTTTATGTACGATATAGATCACCTTGCGTTTTTTGACAATCCAGACAGCCGGTCTCATCACGAGGAGGGATTTAAAGGCACTAAGCATAAACCATTTGGAGCAGATTAGGTTATCCACCAATATTATGAAAACATCGGTCAGAGCTAACCAAATGCTCCTGACCCAGACGGGGATACAACCCTATCTATTATTCACTCTTGGTAATTAGGACAGGCTTTTATTGACGCACTTACCCTTAGGTAACTTTCATTATCTGGTCACATTCCCCCAGGTAAATGACTGGTCCTGTTCTCTCTCTGTCCTGGTGATGATACGTCAGCACAGTCAACAATCCACATTATATTATTTTGTAAGTTTTATAATTTGCTTAGGAATAGGTGGATATTACCCTACCTGAAATTGTAGGGGCCTGAGACTTTGTCGACCGACCTTTATTAAGTTGAAATAGTTACTGACCACATCGTGAAATATCTGAAAGGGGTGGTCAGAACAAGGAAAACAATGCAAGGTCCGACCAGTGTCTAAAATGTAAATGTTTCCCTTTGATGCTTGGGTCGCGTTTTGCTGTGAAACTAAGGTACTGACTACAATTTTTAACACGTGCTATTTTTAAGACTGGTTTGTAATTTTTAACCTGTTGTTAATGAATTTGAACTCTTAAGTTTATTTTTATGCTCGTCTAATTTTTTTATGGTATGTATTGTGCATGTATGATTTAACATTTTAAGTTGAATAAAACGTATCTTGATAGAGGAGGGGTGGGTGACAGAAGGCACATGAGCGAAAATGGGGCAAAAAACAGAAGACCTGCCAAACTTCAAACAAAAGAAGAAAACTATCACCATATGAGAAAGAATCACTAAAGTGGCAGGGCGATAGGTAGCTCTTTGAGACCAGGAAAGCCAGAGCAGCCATCCTACCCCCTTCTAAAACCCAAGAAAATGCTTGTAACAAACTTTCAAGCCCCAGGGGAGCTGAACCCGTGCACTGGCCTCCACCTCCCTTGTGCTCGTCATGTGATAGCGACGATTCACCATGTGAACCGGTGGGGCGGTGCGAGTTAGCAACTCTCTGCATGAGAGGCACGAGGCGAGAGTGAGGGAGGGAGCATGGGGACAAGAGAGAAGAAAGAAAAGGAGGAGAGGGAGACAGCAAAGGTAAAAGAGTGAGGGAATGGCAAAAAAAAGTGTAAAGCTAAAGGAACAAGAGAGAAATGGAGTCTAAAACAAAGACTGAATCAGAGACAGAAAGGGAGTTTAGTAAGAACACTTGGGGCTGGGCGACAGAAAATTAAGGCAAAGTGACAGAAAACTTAAACGGAAAACAGACACAGTAGGTTAGGAGTAGGCATAGTGGGTACATTCACTCTAATGATAAAGTGTGAGAGAAGAAGGGAAGAAAGAAAAAGAGGGTGCAAGAGAGGGAAAGGAGACGACGATTCCAGGGTAATGTGGTCGCCAAAAGCAGAGAAAGCATTACAATAAGAGTGGGGAGACAAGAATCACGGAGAAGAAAGACTGCTCTAGCCGACAAGGCCTCAATTTATGGCCAAGACTGCCCAGAGTGGGGCCACATTCTGGACGAACCTGTCCAGAAGGTGGCCAGTCTCTGGGCAAATTTACCCAGAAGGTGGGCAAGCTGTAAGGGAGTCCGCAGAGGTCAGCCAAGCTCTGAGCGAGTCTGCCAGCAGGACAAATATGCACCCACCGAATCCGACCAGAGGTTACCCAATCAGACCAGAGGTTACCCAAGAGCAGGAAGTCTGCAAAGGGAACATCCAATATCCGGGTGAGTCCACCCAGAGGACAGCCAAACAGCAGGCTGGTATGCCCAGAGGACAGGCCAGCACCGGGAAAGTCCATCCAGAAGGCGGTCCAGCTCCAGTTGGGTCCATCAAGTCATCTTGGGGGCTTTCGGAAAGTTGACCTAGGAATGCATTCTGCCTGTTGCTTGCTATTTGCTTTGTGGATTGTAACTCACGTTTAGTTCGTCTCTCCAGTTGCCTAAACCGTGTTTAAGGCATCCTGCCTCAAACTAGTTTTCTGTAAACAAGCCCTTAAATCTTGTTCTTATCTGGTCACGTTTGCTGGGCATTCAGAGACAGAGGTCAAATGTCAAGCAGTGTCTTCCAGGGAACTGGATGTTTACTTTGCTGTGCGGACTTCAAAGTGAGTTAAACAACAGGGGGTGGTGATGGACAGAGTTTCTGAATTAAGCAGAATACTCTCACCCAGTCAAGAGATCAGGGCTTAATCCAGCACCGTTTTTCAGCTCACTGCACCATCCCAGCTCAGAACCTGGCTATATGCAAATTAGTCTGTCCCTGGCCCAGTGTATCATGGGAATAGGGCAAACCAAACTACCAAGCCAATTCTTTCACTGGGAAGGAAACAAGCTACCGGGGACCGGTTTCTGGCATTTCAGCCGTCTTCGGCCCGGCTTGCTTGAATCCTGATGGTGCAATGAGCTAGGGACTTGTGTGTGCTCGGAAAACGAGATGGAGGATTTGCGCACTGAAAGTTCTAGGTAGCGCATTGCTTAAAAGTTAGTACTGTATCTCACCTCAGACCAGACTGTTGGGCAAATAGGGCTTTCGCACACCTCCATCAGGTTTCCTGAGCTAGGCTGGCTGGTTTGGGGCTGCTAGCCTGACCTTCGACCATGATGACAACAAAGTATTCATGTGAGGAAAATTACATTATATAAGGACACAGTAATTTTGTTTTGTAACATCGATCCCTTCCACATGTGGCAGACCATAGATCTGCCAGCATCCTTCAGCCTTCAGAAGAGGAGAGGCTAAATCGGTTGGATCCCTTCCACATTTGGCAGTCGAGGGGGAGGAATGTGTCTACGTTCAGGTTTCAAAATTGTCACTTAATAATTACTTCTCAACGCAGCGGTATCTTATTTACCAATGAGAAACGCTTCTGCATGGTCAACAAGTACACTTTTTAATTTTGAAGAGGTCTTTTTCACATTGTTAGGTGATGTTCGGCGTATAATTAATGTTACAGCTATTTTCAGGGCTCAGCGTGTGCACCGGACCTTACGGCCAAGCTAGACTCTTGGCTCGTCTATCCCTGTTAATTCGTTGGCGACCTCGCCTGAAAAAGCAAGATCCGCTGGTTGGCGAAGACGACGCAGTGCGGCCGCAGAGAGCAGTCACTTATAAATGTACAAGGGCCTGAGGGATTGGGACGAATGGCTGTCGCCGTGAAGCAAAGCCCCCCTCCGCCCCGCCTCCGATGCAGGGGACTGCGTTACGCCATAACTTTTGTCTTCTAAACTTCCAAAGTATTATGCGAGATTCACTGCCGAAGCTTCCCAGATCGGTCAGCTGCGGCTAAAGACCATTGTATGTAGAATAAAAACCCAGTTGTATATAAGTATACAGACCTTCTGCTCCACCACTTATGACGTAAATGTACCTGACCAAAGGCCACGGGAACCCAACATAAGTCAGCACGCATACGCTCATAGTCTGTAAACGGTAACCTGCCCCACGAGGAATGCAGCTGCCGCCCTGCCCGCCGCTGCTCGCTCCTGAGAGCAAAACGCTGTGGGAGTCAACATTACAAAAAAAGAGGTGGAACATGTTTAGTGGGACAAGCCTTTAGCCATTTGTGTGCTTTCATTCTTGAAAGACACACGCAAAAGCCAATCCTAAGAGTAGGGGGGATGGGGGGGGGGGCAGACCCACACGGAGTAGTTTAGAGTGCTTACAAGAAGCCTCACAGAGCAGCGCATGGGAGCTTGCTCAGGCTCGACCTAAAAAGGGATGCAGATTGCCACCAGTTGGTCACACATGGCAGCACTTGCAGAAGAAGTGGTTGTAAATGGGAATAGTACAATTGTGTGTTTTATGGTGAATAATCAATTATAGCGATTGCACTTTAACAGGTGTTTGCCTAAAGCAGAACCCATTTTGCGGTTGGACAGATGTTAGTTTCTGCCCAGTACCAGAATTCTTTAACTTCCCCTTCATTTACTGATGAGATGGAGAGAACCCAACAGCGCGCTCCCGAATCCAACTACATGGGAAAAATATTAAGTGCCTCTAGGAACTTGGCTGTTATGACTGGGTTGGATTGCATGAGCACCCCTGCCTCGTGCTTAATACAACCCCCCCGACTATACTTTTATATCATTAGCCTTAACGGCAGTGAAATGTGGGCCATGCAGGCACCCAAAATTCAAACCAAGTGGCCACTAGCCAACATAAATATCCAACTACTTTTCGATAAACAAGCCCTGATGGTCCACGGAAATGCCATCAGTAGCGTATGCATGACATTTTAGTTAATATGCATTACTTCTTGAAATAAATAGACTACAAATTTCAGTATGCCACATTTTTACATTTCAAAGCACCACAAACTCAGAAAAAATGAAGTGTCATTGTTGCTGAAAACTTCGTACCAGAGGCGGAGCACCAGCCTTTCCAAGAGGAACGGATGAGGTTTTGTGATGCACCAGTACGCAGTGGTATACAGTCCTTCAGAAAAATAGGCTGCACAGCACAATGAAATGCTGCAGAGTGCTGTATAATGAGTGCTGAAGCAGATTACATACTCAAAATTCCCAATCCTGGGGGGCGTGGCTAGCAGCCGACAATGGCGGCAGCAAACTAGAGAGGCTCCCGGCGTAAGGCGGCAACCCGCATCAATCCGCATGTCAATCCGCCCAGTACGGTACTCGGAAGGGATGGCCCGGGTCCAGTGACCGAGCGGCAACCGGAGGAGAAGTTTCGAAGCAGCGACGCACCGGGAACTGGTGGAGACGACGACACTCCTGACGGGGCCTAGTGGCAAACGGCGAGCAGCGGGCAGTAGTAGGAGCGGTGCCCGGACGGAAGTGAGGCCTCGACGGAGATCGCCTGCCGGAAGTGCTCGAGGCGAAGGACAAAACGAGCAAAACGGCGGTAGAAAGCCTGGCGGCCCCGCAGACCATCCACGTGCAGTGAATGTCATCCGACAACAGCGCAACACTGCGGGAAGCGGCGACAAAGGAAAGAAAAAGACGCCGGAAAACGTATGACGACGCCGCCATTTTATAAGGCTACGCCATCCGGGGCACGAAATCCTTCGAAAAACAGACACGGCACACCCGCGCTAAAGACTCAGCAAACACGAAAAAGAGAACAACATCAGCAAGGTGGCTGAAGAAGCGGTGCGATCTCCCTGCTGAGCACCAAAACTGAACGCCCAGTTAATATACTTGGACAAA
Organism: Lissotriton vulgaris; assembly: GCF_964263255.1. NCBI lineage: Eukaryota > Metazoa > Chordata > Amphibia > Caudata > Salamandridae > Lissotriton > Lissotriton vulgaris. The sequence goes on along the minus strand of NW_028240613.1, from coordinate 333,568 downwards.
GAGAACAATCTAATAACCGAGGCGCAATTTGAGCTCGGGCGACCCCCCCGACCAATATTACCGGGGCCATACTCGGCAGAATACCACTAAAGCTCCACTCAGAGGTGGGTAGACTCCTGGTGTGTAACCATGGCGGGCAGAGGATCTAAGCATAATTCCACCCAAGCTAAGCTTGACAAATTTGCCTACGAAAAGCAGAATCCCCCCCTGACGGAACAACGCAAATCACTGGGGAAAGCGGTGGAGGGCGACGGAGCAAAGGCGGCCACGCTGGAAGACGTGCTAACCGCCCTGGCCCAGGTGCAAGCGACAGTGGGGGCAACAGCGACAAAGGTAACCCTTGCAGACCAACAGAAAATGGACGAAAGGGTGAAACAAGTGGAAGTTGTGACTAAATCCTTAGTGGAGGATGTGTCGGAGCTGCAGGTGGAAATGGAGAAACTGCAAGCTGATAATAAATCGCTTAGAGAGAAGCTGGACGATCAGGAAGGACGCTCCCGGAGGAACAACGTCCGTATACTAGGAGTTCCGGAATCGGAAGCTACGGGTGCTATGGACCTCTATGTGGAAGACTTGATCAAAAACCAGCTTAATCCAAAAGGCCTTTCGCACTTTTTTTCTGTGGAAAGGGCCCACAGAGTGCCAGGAGGGAAGCCGAAACCAGGGGCCCCGCCGAGGCCAATCTTAAGAGACTCTTTAAGTTTCGCGATCGAGAGACCCTCTTGCAGGCGGCCAGAGTGGCGCCGGCCATCCAAATCCAAAACTCCAAAATATCCTTCTTCCCGGACTACACGGCAGGTCTCGCGGAGATTAGGACATTCCTGGAAGTGAAAAGGACGTTGCGAGAACAAGAGCTGCCCTACTCAATGTTGTTCCCGGCCCGGCTTCGGGTGGTTGCTGACAAAAAGGTCTGGTTCTTTGATTCCCCGGAGGCAGCCAGGGACTGGCTTGAGGGCTGGCGCACCGCGGGACCTCCACGTAGAACGAACAGAACGAACCCTGGACACCGTGACGATAGTCGAACTGGGTCACAGGCATCAGGCAGAGGAGGCGCGAGCAAGTCGCCGACACATGAACTAACCGAGGCCGAAGGAGGGGAATAACACAGAAAGCCGAATGCAACAATGCACGCTGACTTCTTTTATTTACACTAATTGTTCAAGAGTCGCGGTTGGACGCTGGCCTGGGTAGCCCTGAAGAGAGCGGGGATGCCGCCTGCCCGGGGAGACGCTCTCCCCCAACGCGCAAGTACTCTGGTTTTGGGATGGGTTAAGCGCTCTGCTCAGTTGGGGAGGCGGGCAGTTGAAGGTCCGTTAAGCAGGGAGGCAGGGAGGGGGGGAGAGGGAGGTTGTTTAGTAATTGTTAGAAATTCACAAATAAGGTCGAGATATGATGTTTTACATCTGCGTAGTTTAGCTGACAAGAAGAAGCAAGGAGTCCGGGTCACGAGCCATGACAGGCGCATACACGGCTATATGACTAGAAATGGCAGACTGTCTGATACGTAGTGCAGAGGGGGTCGAGTCACGATCACAAGGCTCCCCCTACGAATACTGATATGGAATGTGAGAGGTCTGGGAGATAAGGTGAAACGCGGCCTGGTATTAACCGCACTGAAGAGGCAGAAGCCTATCCTAGCACTCCTACAAGAGACACACTTACCCGGGGGCGTCCAAGGCCCTGGACAGAAGAGGATACAAAATGATAGTACATTCTGAGTTTACTTCAGGCTCTCGGGGCTCTGGCATTTTAATTAAGAAGTCCTCACAATTCATTCCACTAGGCACTAAGACTTACAGACAGGGATGCTTCGCAGCCCTGCAGGGACAATGGGAGGAACGACTCATCAATGTGGTCTCGGTATACATCCCCCCGTCACTTCACTCAGTAAAGCTTCCGGCATTAGGTGACTTTTTACTGACCCTTCCCGAGGGAGATGTTATTCTTGGGGGAGACTTTAATGCCACAATAGTCACACAACTCGATAAATTCGCGGCGACGGCCCCGACCCCGACTGGGGGACCTTCCTGTTTCCAACGATTCTTGACAGCTATGGGTATAATCGATATATGGCGACATGTTCACCCTCAAGAGGGGCAATACACTTTCCACTCCACTGTCCATAACAGTCTATCGGGAATCGACTTCTTTCTAGCACTGGGCGAGGGTATACAACACGTAGACGCCATAGACATCCACCCTAGAGGTATATCAGACCACTCTCCAATCACTAACTGTCTCCACCCAAGAGAAGTCTCGAAAACGAATCTACCCCATACAAGCAGCATATTTCAAGGTCCCTAAGGTCAGGAGGGCTCTTAAAATGGCGACAACAGTACTTCATGGAAAATGTTGCCTCAGTGCGTCCCTCTGAGGTTCTATGGGAAGCATATAAGGCGGTATTAAGGGGGCAAGCCATAAATTTGATCACGGGCTACAAAAGGGAAAAAGCAGCCGAGCTGGCCAGGCTAGAATTGGCTCTGCGAGATACGACAACAGCACACAAGACACATCCTACACCAGACATGTCCCACGCACTGCATCTCCAACAACAACTGTACACGGACCATGTTCGGCATCAAGTGAAGGGACAAATAGCTGATACACAGAACAGGATTTACGATGTAGGGGTTAAGGCGGGTAGGATGTTGGCCTGGCTGGATAAGAGGGGGGGGGGGCTCCAGAGGTATCCAGCAAGTGAGGGACAGCCTAGGAGTGGTTCACACAAGCCCTGAACAGATAGTGGAGGCACTGGCAGTACACTTCGAAGAGGTTTACACCCCAGAACGGGAAGTATAAGCCGACATGGCTAGGGCGGCTCTAGAGCAGATAGGGACTCCGACGCTACAGCCAGAGGCATCAGCTGAGTTGGATGCAGATATAACTACGGAAGAGATACACATGGCTATACGAGCACTGAAACCCGGCAAAGCGATCGGACCAAATGGCATCCCAATAGAGTGGTACCAGACCACACCGGAGAGGTTGAGTGAATACCTACTATCTATGTATGAGGAATGTTTGGAGAAGGGCGAACTTCCACTGGATCAAAGAATAGCTACCATAGTAGCAATCCCCAAACCTGGGAAACCGCAAGAGGAATGCTCCTCATACCACCCTATCTCCTTGCTTAATGCAGAAGTTAAAATCCTGGCCAAACTCCTTGCTACCTGACTTATGTCACATCTACTGACCTCATACATCCAGATCAATCCGGATTAATGCCTCACAGAAACACGGCACTGAACCTACGCCGAGTGCACGGGGTGTTGGCAAGGGCGGAATTGATCCCTGAACAAGCGGTCATACTGGCCCTGGATGCAAAAATGGCTTTCGACCTAGTGGAATGGAACTATCTGTCTGAGGTCCTCGCTTGTTTGGGTTTCGGCTCTAAGTTTATAGCATGGGTCAGGCTACTGTACACTAAACGGGCTGCTCATGTGGTGGCAAATGGTCACATTTCACGAACATTCCCCTTAGGGAGAGGCACCCGCCAAGGTTGCCCCCTCTCACCATTACTCTTTGCAATCGCTTTAGAACTATTGGCAACTTAGATAAGAAAGACGCCACTACTTAAAGGAATACACTGGACGGAGGGCTGGGAGGACCGACTCTCCCTTTATGCGGACGATATGCTGGTGTACCTAACAGACCCAGAACGTGGGGTTCCGGCACTCCTGACTCTCTGTGATGCCCATGGCAAGATCTCAGGATATACGTTACATTAGAATAAAATCGGAGATGTATGTTCTGAAGGGCCCGGTCCCGGCATTGAGCGCAGAATGCCCCTTAAGGGCAGCTGGCCCCTCCTTTAAGTATTTGGGAATACATGTTACAATGGACCCAACGGAATTTATGCAAAAAAAATTAGCGCCACCCATGGAGCGGCTTAAGCAGGACGTCAAGTTCTGGGCGGGGCTGCCTCTAACGATGCTGGGTAAAGCGGCACTTTATAAAATGATGTCCCTGCCCAGTTTCTTGTATATACTTGCGAACACACCATACCCGGTGGCACCAGGATACTTCAGGAAGGTGGCAGCATTGGTGTCCAGTCTTCTATGGGGTAACCGCCCGGCACGCATCGCACAGGCCAAAATGCACAGGGGATGGTTCGACGGGGGAATTGCACTACTGAATCTAAAATTATATTATTGGGCAGCACAACTGAAGCCCATTAATCAGTGGATCCATGTTCCACAAAATGACCCGGCTTTCCAGGCAGACAGGGCGCAACTCGGCACAAATAGTCTGCTAGCCCCGCTTTATGACCAGCGACGAGTGCGCAAACTGGTGGGACCCACGAGACTCACCGCAGCGCTGTGGCATACAGCACTAGCAGCATTAGGCTGGAAAGGAAAAATAACCAAGCTTACCTCACTGTGGGACTCTCGAGCCCTGGGAAACCTGAGGCACAGTAAGGGCTTCTCTCATTGGGACACTATAGGGATATCCACGGTGGGAGACCTATGGGAAAAAGGAGAGGCAATACCATTTGACTGATTGAGGGAACTATACGACCTGGGAGCACGAGAGTCTTACCGTTACGTTCAGATACGTCACGCACTGCTCACTGCCATCCCCCCCGGGGAGGAGGTACCAGAATCCTCCCCGCTTGAGGATCGCCTCCTCACAGATTTTATGATTGAACGAGCGACATCACTTACGTACCGCAAGCTAATTAACAATTTGCCTGACCCAATGTTTCCATTGAAAGATAAATGGCAGGGAGACATAAATGCTATGGATGAACACGAATGGAACGAAGTGCTGGCGTCGCCAAAAGAAGTTGGCATCTCTGCAAGATTAAGGCTCTTACAACTTAAAGTTTTACACAGAGTATATTACACGAGGACAACGCTGCATCGCATACACAGAGCACAACACCCTTATTGCCTTCGTGGTTGTGGGGAGGAGGGTACGTTCTTCCACACAATATGGGAATGCCCACATATCCAGGAATACTGGAGGCAAATAATGCGTACTATATCGCAGACTTTGGAGACCTCACTGATCCCCGAGCCACGAAAATGCCTACTAAATGTATGGGGACCCAACGATCTGTCCAGGCATGGCCAACTCTGGGTTACTTTGGGCATGATAATAGCCAAACGAGACATTGTACAGCGCTGGGGGGTGGCGGAACTACCAATGAAAACACAATGGTGCATGAATATGGACAGGGTAATGGTAACAGAAAGGGCGGTATACTTAAGCCGGGAATGCCCAGGGAAATGGAACAAAATCTGGACCCCATGGAATGTGTACAGAGGGGAGATCTGTGCGCCTCTGTCGGAGGATGACCCACCAACATCGGACGAGGCGGGGGAAGAAGACTGACGTACACTAAGGGTGTAATAAGGGAACGGGCGACCACGGGACACGGGGAAGAACCTAGGACCTAGAGGACAAGGATTTGAGGGACGACAAGGGCATGACCCTTGAAGAGCCGCATACATGAGCGCCCACTCATTCCCAACGTTACATTTAGTGCCCGGCTCTGTGGGACTAAGCATAGGTACACACAGTGGGAACGCATACAGACTCAGCTAATGAATCATTGATGACCGCAATGTGATTTCTTTCTGTTTCTTTTTTGTTGTTCTTGTAAAAAATAGAAAACCAAACCTATATAGATCAGCAAACTATTGCGAATTATGTGCCTTTTAATTTGTTTCGTAATTACCAATTCCAGAACAATACAACCAGTTTGAGGCCTCAACCTGTTGATACGCAACTACCAAAACAAAATGGCGGCCGCCCCCGTGGGTTGTAGGCCAAAAGCTGTGTAAAATTGTAAGGTACAATAAAGGTTTAAAAAAAAATAAAAAAATTACCAATCCCCCAGATAAATGTTCAACCACAGAGTAGATAACAGGAAATGAATCCAGCAAAAACTTACAAAAGCACCTTAAACATAGGTCAGAAATGACCAGGGATCTAGAATGCTGTAGTGGTGCATATCTGACTGGCCAAGACATTTTCAGCATTTAACAAGCATTGGCAAGGCCAATAAATCCAGTCTATATGAGATCTACTGGATTTGCCAATGTTTTAGTCATGTTGTAACATGGCTGAAAGTAAAGAAACAAAGTTGCATGGGACAGCCAGTGTTGAGCGCGTCATAGCAATTTTTTTTTAATCTTTCAGCCATGCTGTACTGAAGCCACCGCTGCTGTACAATATGGCAACAACAAAAAACATTGACAAAGTCAACAGATCTCGCATAAGCGAGACCTGTGGCTTTGCCAATGCTGTTCTGGACAGAAACTCTGTCCACTCACTTTCAAACAAATGCCACTCGCACATTCATTCCATATTTGTCCAAAGGGTCACCAAGTAACACTGCATCTGCATCTAAATAGTTCCTTGTGCTTACAATGTACACATATATATCATAAACCTGTTACGTGGCTATAAGTAACCTTTAGTAACAAAAGTTAGAAAATGCCAAGCTGAAGATATTACTTTCCAGGGGGATGAGATATAGAACATATTTCAAGTCATAAAAGTTTAAAACAAACCCAAAGTTCATGGACATGGCAGTTCTTTATTTTTGCTCTCCCATCTCGAATCCAACCACCAGATTAGAACATCAAAAGCAAAGAGAAGACAGCTGAGCTGGAACCTAGATAGCATTAGGTGTGGAGATCTGAGCAGGATAGTACAAGAATGTCACCTAACAGCTCTGAATTTGCTATAGGTGTTTAAAAAAGAAATATATACATATATATATATTTTACGAAACAAACAACATTTTGGTGACAATAAAAATTCTGTTATTCATCACTACGACACAAAGCAACAAGCTCCTTTGAGCACTGGCGAAGATCTGACCAGCTGGAAGTGTTCCTGTCGGATTCATCATGAGAGTTGGCCCAGTGTTCTGTAAAGGAGGTCTGGTGGGTTTAATTGGCCTTGCCACAGTTGTTTATTTTGGGAACATTTTCTATACAGCACATGGTTTCAAATTATTCTTAGAGGGTGGATAAGTTGAGCAATGCTCTCCTCTAGGGGCTAAAAGGAAATTTTGTAGGAAGGAAATGTATTGCCCTTTGATATACATTTCTTGATCAAATTTCTTCAGAAAACTGATCTACCGGTCCTGGAAAATGTTTGGTTCCCCTTTCGGACAGTGGCATCACAAACCTTATGAGGACTTGTTGTGGCCTAATGGAAAAAAGGCTCTCAATGCATAAGACATACAGGCAGCCATACAGAAAATAATGTTATGCAATTTACAGAGCATTAGAGAAGAACCTATGGGCGACATATAGGAAACAAATAAAATATCTTGACCGTGAACAAGGAAGCTCTTGAGAAAATGACTCGTTCCAAAACTGCAACACTGAACATAGATTCCAAGATCTCAGTGGAAAACCCTAAGGATGTCTTCCTATGATCACTAGCATAGTTAGCTCCCCACCCATGGTATGGTTACAATTAAGAATATTTTCATACCTGATGGACAAGGTGAAATCTCCTGGATTGCTCTTACTAGGCCGGGCCAAGAAGCTGCCATGGATCCCGCGCGTCACAAGAAGCTTCTCTGCATCAATTCCGCTAATATTGGGGTGAAACCACCTGAAATTCAATTCAATACAACTTCATTACAAGAAATCCTCATTAAATAAACTCAGAAACAGCCTCGAAACATCATGAAAGGTGCAACTCATTAAAGATTGGAAGGGCTGGAACAGAGTGAATCAAACCTTTGAAAGTATGAAAACTCTCCCAAGTTGCTTATCTGCCAGTCTGCTTCCGAAAAAGTAGCATTAACCTATAGTTAAAATACGTCAAATACTAAGAAAGGGTCTGTAAACACCCAGCCACAGGAAACGCCAGCGAGTGGAAATCTAAATCCATCTTTCACTCCTCAATTTGGCATAGTGAGGATTAAAATACCCGTAACTGCCTTGTTGTTAGAAGTATCATGCTGACACAGAGGAGATTTGGACCTTGCATAAAGGACATTCATTTAACAGGGATTAAACATCAATTTAAAAATGACACAACTTTTAATACTGAATATGAAATGATTGCTTAAATCACACAGCATTACAAGGACCGCATCTGTAAATGGCCGCACAGTGGAACTGGACACAGCTGGCCATGCCCGATAACAAAATGATAATTCCTTTCTCATTTATTTTCCTAACATCGAGTCAGTAAATAAATCATGGAAACACTGACACAAACTGGGTTTTTTGCATTTCATTGAATTTTGAAAAGCGGTCTGGATTTCAAATTTGTGATTTTTTTAAATAAATGTTTTAGTAGATGCTGCTGCTGGCGAGAGGTGACAAGCCGTGCTATCTGAGGATTTCAGGCACTTTTCAGTGGACACAAATGTCACGATTATCATGTAAATGCGCTAATCCGCAGGTCTTGGACAGCAGGTGCGGCGTTTTCAACAGCAAAAGCGGCGCTACGGTGCGCCTGTGACGTCGAGAAGTGAAGCTTGAAGCCGTACCAGACCCTCAGCAGCTGCAACACTGTAACTGGCCAAGTGGCGTCACTATTCTCCTAGAGGCCTAATGTTCATTACTGGTGTATCATGCAACAATGGCCAGCTGATAGGTCCTTGGCCACAAGCAATACACCTTGACTGGATGGGTATCTTTGCTGCCTCCACTGCCGACCTGTCCCCTTCAGAACTAAACCAAAGTGGGATTTGGGGGGCACCGGGAGGTCTGCCCCCTGAGCAGATTGGAGCGTGCTGCAGACCTTAAGCTGCCATTTTGTGTTGGGCTACTACTGAAGCCCAATATAGCCCAAGGCATACATTGTATCATGTTGGGCTCCCTGTCACCATTTTAGGTTCAGGTGACCTGGTGGAAGGGATCTATTCCATGGCAAAAACTCAATGGTGAAAGCCCTTACATTCCTAACGTATCATCCACACTTACTCGCACCACAGAGATGAACGTCCCACGCTCCATGAACACACTCCATCCTGTAAATTCACAACAGCAGATTATCGAACCAGGAGAAACGAAAGGGCAAAGATCAAGGAAATGGTGGATGGTGCAATAGACCACAAATGTGCAATACATCTCAGTACTATCTATAGGTAGAGAGGGTCACTGAGCAAACCTCCGACAAGATTTGAAATGGGAGCATATGGTTGTTGCTGTTTAAGAACACAGGATGCAAGAGCCAACAGCATTTCAAGCAACAACAACAAAAAAATGGAAAAAATATGGGAAGGCACGAGTTTACAAATGGATTTCTTGAACAAATACCAGATCAAAAGGAGAACTGCACTGTGACTAGACAATGTGAAGACCTAGCAAATATCACAGCAAGTGCCCCAAAGACAACTAAGCTGAAGGTTATGGATATTTTCCCTGAAGCTCTACTCGCTTAAGGCTACGCAGGGCCACACCTACCGTCAAAGCGGGTGTTTCCATCATTATAGGCCATCAAACATTAAATTATTACCACATGAACTGCTAAACTTTGTGTAGACTTCTGAAGGTCTCAATGCCAAAGGACCACCAAGATATTAGTCCAAAGAGGGTCTCACACTGCTCGTCCCACCAGCGTGTTACCCCGGAGCATGATGGTCGATGAAGTCCGTATCAGCGGGTGCGCTTCTACCAGAGTCTTGAGTCTTGAGTGTAATCACTGTTGTGCTGGCCATCCCTGGACACGTGTTTCGAGGTCGTTACCTCTCATCAGCAGGGAATAGGCGTGTGTATGGGGTTGCTGTCTGCAAATATTATTAGGATTTGTATCGCGCAGCGAATCATCCCCAGAGGGATCTCTCAGCACTTTTGGCTACACAGTACTGAAGGCTAGGACAAAGTTGCGGATTTAGAACAGCCAGGTTTTTAAGTGCTTCTTAAACTGCCCCAAACTTGTGAAGGTACGTAGCTCATCCAGCAGACTGTTTCAAGGGAGCAGGGCTAAATGTGAGAATGTGTGCCCTCCCATTTTGGCTTTCCTGATTTTACAGGGATGGACCAGATTACGATTGCTAGATCTCAGTAAGCGGGCAGGTATATAGGGAATTAACTTCTTCCTTAGATAGGCCGGGCCAATCCCCTGCTATGCCTTAAACACCAACGTCAGGAGCTTAAACACTGCTCTCCTCCTCTTGGGCAGCCAATGTAGCTGTTGCAAGAGAGGTTGGGAGGGGGTACGTATTGGTTTGTTGAGGACCAGTCGTGCCGCTGTGGTTTGCACTACTTGTAGCCTAGATGTAATGTCCTCCCAAATTCCCACTAGTACGGAGTTCCCATAGTCCAGTCTACTAACTAGTAGTGCCTGTACTAAGGTCTTTCAGGCCTCCAAAGTGGTCCAAGGAAAAATCTTCCTCAGCATCCGCATGATGCCAAAGCAGGTGCCCGATACGGATTACACGTGTTCCTCCATCAAAAGCTTGTTATCAAACAGGATACACAAGTTCCGTGCCTGAGTGGTTGGATTGGGTACTCACAGAACAGGGATACCTTCAACTCAACATATCTCGGAGTTCGATAACAGTGGTCATAATTTTGGTGTTGAAACAATACACTGAACTATACTCTGATTTTGGGTACACCCACAGTGTTGAGACCTCCCTTTGCAGCCTTGCCGGAGTATTGTCACAGATCATTGCACTGTATGAGCTTTTGCTGCTCTTATGATAAAACTGTGTGTGAAAGCAGGAAAACCAAAGAGACAACTTAACTAAATACCAAATAATTAGAGCCTTAAACACAACCTACCGAAGACCAGGTTTCGTGCTCACACGAAACACAAATACGTCACCCAGTTTTAAGTCGCAGCCTATGAGATTGCACAGCTGTCTGGTTTGCTAAAGACATCTTGATGACATTCAGAAAGTTGACCTAGGAATACCCTCCGCCCGTTTCTTTCCATTGGCTTTGTGGTTAGTAACTCACATTTTCTGGCTTTCTATTAGCTGGCTTTATTTGCTTTAGCCTGTCCAGCTCGAATTCGTCCCTTCCGTTGCCCAAACCTTGTTTACTGTATTCCTATACAAACTTGCTTTCTGTAAACAGGCCTTTAAATGTTGTTCACAACTTGTCACATTTGCTGCACATTCAAAGAACTACAGAGGTCAAATGTCAGGCTGTGTCTTCCAGGGATCTTGATGTTTATTTTTCTTTCTGTGACTTTAAAGTGAGGGGATTTATGTGGCAATCATGATGTCTACTGGGGGTCTGATTGAGGAAGGCTGCACAAGGTTATTTTTTTTCTAGCACACAACTAAATTTAAATCTCTGTAAATGAACTGTGCTGACATTCAAAACAATATATCACAATCGTTTGTTCGCTGCATACTTTCATCAGTGAAACGGAGTGCAAATGTAATGGTGATTTCAATTAAAAATGTCAGTCAGTCAGAATATCTTTATTCGACTTTTCGCAAGTCATACAAAGAACAAACGAATAAAAACAATTACATTACATACAATGCATACAATACTTCTATCTACATTATACAAGAGAAAAACCAACTAAACATTTAAAAAGGTTATATATGTGGTTAAAAAAGCTTTACATTTCATACCATAAAATGCATAATAAAAAAGCCACTAATTTTAAGATAAGATTTGGCCAACAGATTTCGCCCTTGTGGCAGCTACCAAAAAGTTTGCCATACAAAAAGTAATGCGTGGGTTAGGTAAGAGTTGTAAAAAGAGCAAAGCTGGTCGCACTTGTACGAAGCCTGCTTCTTTCAGGATAGGAAGCAAATATTTCTTTCTCTGCTCGTGATACAAACTGCAAAACATGACAAAGTGTAAAGTGTCCTGCACCGAAAAATTGTCGCAGCTGCACGGTGGGGCCAACTCAGGTTTCTGCCAGCTCTTAAAAGAACCCAAGTAAAAATGTAGCAAATTAAATCTGAACTTTGTTAATAAAAACCTGTGATAGGGAAATGTGACAAAACTCAGATAAGGGGTGAGTGAGGGTGAGCAAACCAGAAGGCTATGGGCCCTTACCGCTGGTTTCAGCAATTCGTATTCCTCCCGCCGTGCTTCCTGCCTATCCCTGAATAACTTTTTGATAATATCTATGTCCTGTCCCCTAATTTTTTCCGGGGATGAAAAAAGTTCCGGGCGACCTAGATCTGCAAACATTTTAGCTATATAGGCCAACCATGGGATGCTATCATGTTTGTCCAGGGATAAGACGTCGCGCAGAATTGTGTGGTTCAAAGGGAGATCTTCATTCCTCCACATTTTCATCCACAAAATCAGCGGTGCAAGGCTCAGGGTATCAGACAGATAGGGCAAGCCCACCTCTTTGTGAATAGAATACGTTGGGGTTGATTGTGGGACTGAGAGCAGAGATCTGATAAATCTGTTCTCTGCTCTCTGAATTGGGTCAAGGTTTACATACCCCCACAAAGGGGAACCATAAGACGCTATGGCCACCGGTTTACTCGTATAAATTTTCAAAAGGGCTTCCATGGGCCTGGCCCCTAGCTTACCAGCAAGACCCAATACTGCTGAAGACGACCTTATTACTGCCAGCCTTTTTGCTCTTATCTGAGGACCCCAAGTTCCTTTCTGATCAAACGTTACCCCCAACTAGGGAAATGTGGTTACATAGGTGACGGGAACTCCCCTACAAAAAAATGTTTTATGTCTTTTTTTGTTACACTCACGCCCCATTACCATCGTGTGTGATTTAGAGGCGTTAACCTTGAGGTCCAGACTCTCCATAAAAGAACCAAAGGCGTCCAGGAGATGCTGTAGGCCTACACCAGTACGGGCTACCAACACTGCGTCGTCCGCATACAGGAGTGCCGGTATTTTAACACCTCCTGCATGCGGAACGTCTGCTACCTGACCCCGCAGATGACCGCCCAGCCCATTGATATAAATGGTAAATAGTAAGGGGGCTAAGATGCAGCCTTGCCGCACCCCCTTTAAGGATTTAAACAAAGGGGTGCGTCTACCGTCATTTGTAACTCGGACAGCTGCAAAAAGCTCCTGATGCAAGGTGGCCATAAACACAACCAGCGACTCATCGATGCCCATCTCTAACAATATCAGCCACAGTTTCGTCCTATTCACCAGATCGAAGGCCGAGGAGAGGTCCATGAATGCGAGAAACACGGAACCCTCCTTAGCCACTGTATATTTAGAGATCAGCAGGTGCAGATTTATGCATTGTTCGATGGTCCCTTTTCTTTCTCTGAATCCATATTGTAGTTCAGACAGCCCACCACAGCTCTCAACATTCTCCCTAAGTCTGGCCAAAAGAACTCTACCTAAGATTTTTATGGTTGAGTCCAAAAGAGATATAGGCCTGTAGGAAGCGGGATCATCCCGCTGGCCTTTGTTTTTATAAATGGGGACAATGGTGGATGTGGCCCAGGAACTAGGGGCTTGATTATCGTTCGCTGCGTTGAACACTTTTGACAAAACCTCCGCCCATAAATTAAAAATGTATTGTCTAATGGCAGAACGCTACAGTACTATACATACTCCACGTTAACCCACTCCACTCTGCATCACTGCACTCTTCTCTGCACCACTCCACGCCCCTGTACACTACACCACTCTATCCCACACTACTCGAACTCTGTACCACTCCACTGTACGCCAGTACACTCTATGCCAATCCCATCTACGCCACTGTAATCTACTCTGCACCACTGCACTCTACACAACTGCACTTGGCTCTACACCACTCTAGCCCTTTTTACTCAAAACCAATGCACTCTAGGCCAAGATATTCTGCACCACTGCACTCTATGAGACTATACTCTGCTCCATTGTACACTGCCACTGCACTCTGCACCCCTCTATTCTACTCTGAGTCACTGCAATCAGTGCCACTCCATTCTACTGTGCACCACTGCTCTCTACACTAATGCACTCCACACCACTCTACACCATTGTACTTTACGACGGTATAGTCTAAAACAATGCAATCGCTGCCACTCTACGCCACTGTACTCTATTGTGCAGCACAGCACTCTACTACACTCTACTCTATACCACTGCACTTTGCTCTGAAACAATCTATTCTATGCCATTATTCCTCTCAGCTCTATGCCGCTCCACTCTACGCCACTTTACTGAATGCCAATACACTCTATGCCACAGCACTCTATGCCAATCTACTCTGCACCACTACACTGTATGCAATTATACTCTATGCCACTGCACTCTACTACACTCAACTCTGCAGCACTGCCCTCTCTGCCGCTGAACTCTATGCCTCTCTGCACCTCTCTAAGCCACTGGACTGCACTGTATGCTAGTGCACTCTAATCTCCTGTGCACCACTGCACTCTATGCCTCTCTACTCTGCACCACTGTGCTTCATGCCAGTGCACTCTACTCCGCAACACTGCAGTCTACCCCGGAACACTGCAGTCCGCTCTGAAACAATCTACTCTGCACCATTGCACTCTATGTCACTACACTTTATGCCACTCATGCTGGGCCCTCCACACCACAGCAATCAACGCTGAGCCACTCTACAGCACTGAAATCTACATCACTGCCCTCTATTCTGCACTACTATACTCTACCTTCCACTCTACTCTGAAACAATCTACTCTATGCCACTGCACTCTATGCCACTCTGCTGCACTACACTCTACGCCACTCTAAACCACTGCACTCTATGCCAATTCACTCTACACCACTTTACTCAAAACCAGTGCACCCTACGCCCCTGTACCTACCCCAACTTCTTTGCACCGCTGCACTTTACACCACTTTACTATGCAACATTCTACTCTATGCCACTTCACGCCACCGCATGCTACATCACTCTACACCATTGTGATCTACGTCACTGCTCTTTGCCCCACTCTACTCTGCACCACTCTATGCCATTACACTCTAGTCTGCATGACTGCACTCTACGCCACTGCACCATTCTACTCTATGCCACTGCACTCTACCCTGCACAACTCCACCCTATGTCACTTCACCCTAAGCTGCTCTACAACACTGCTTTGTCACTTCACCCTAAGCCACTCTACTCTGCAAAACTGCTCTGTCACTGAACTCTACACCACTCCACTCTTTGCCACTGTACTCTAGGCCAACCACTCTAAGTCACTCTAATCTACTCTACGCCACTGCACTCTACTCTGAAACAATCTACTCTACGCCACTGCAGTCTACGCCACTCAATTTCACTCTGCGCCACTCCATTCTACACCGCTGCACTCTATGCCAATGCGCTCTATGCCACTTAACTCTAAACCAGTACCCTTTACGCCAATGCACTCTGCCAATCAACTCTGCACACCACTATTCACTATGGACTCAACACCACTGCACTCCATCACTTTACTCTGCACAACTCTACGCCATTGCACTTTACACCAATGCTTTCTGCACCACTGTACACCAATGCGCTCTAAGACACTCTATTCTGCAGCACTTCACTGTACCACTGAACTCTATACCACTCTACTCTATGCCACTGCACTCTACTCTGCACCACTACACACCACTCTAATCTATTGTGCACCACAACTCTAGGCCAGTGCTCTCTAACTCAATCTACTATGTACAACTGTACACTTTGCCACTCCACTCTACACCACTCCAGTCTAAGTCACTCCACAACACTGCACTCTATGCTACTACTCTATATCACTCCATTCTACCCTGCTCCACCTCACTCTACCCCACTTCACTCTTATCTGAAACAATCTACTCTACACCGCTATACTCTACGCCACTACTTCATGCAACTCCAATCAACGCTGCCCCACTCTACACCATTCTACTCTATGCCGCTGTGCTGTACTCTGCACTACTATACTCTACCCTGCACCACTCCGCTCTACCCTGAAACAGTCTACTCTAGCCACTGTACTCTAGTCCTCTGCAGTCTAAGCAATGCCACTGCACTCTGCGCCAATGCACTCTACACCAATTTACTCTAAACCAATGCATCCCACCGCCACTGCACGTACACCACTATACTCTACAGCATTCTACTCTATGCCACTGCATGCTACATCACTCCACACCATTGCACTCTACATCACTGCACGTTATGCCACTCTATTCTACTCTGTACCACTGTACTCCACGTCACTGTTTTCTGTACCACTCTCAGACCCGGAACTTTACAACTCTGCATGACTGCACTCTACTCTGCACCACTCAATGACTCTACTCTTCAGCGCTCTACACAGTACTACTTCACTCTACCCTGCACCACTCTCCTCTGCCATTTCTCTACACCACTCTGCTCCACTGTACTCCACTCAGTGCCACTACACTACACCATTGTGCTCTACGCCACTGCAATCTACTCTATTCTATGCCACTGCACTCTACGCAGCTCTAAGTCACTGCAATCTACCCGAATGCACTCTACACCACTTTACTCTGTCACTCTACTACACCACAATCTACTCCACTCCGCTCTGCAATACTCCCCTCTATGATGCTCTAATTCCATTAAACTCTGTTCCACTAACACTCTGTTCCACTAACACTCTGTTCCACTAACACTCTGTTCCACTAACACTCTGTTCCACTAACACTCTGTTCCACTAACACTCTGTTCCACTAACACTCTGTTCCACTAACACTCTGTTCCACTCTTGCCCTTCAACGATGCGCTGCGCAACTCTCTATGCCAAGTTCACTCTATTCTATGAGACACTACTCCACTCTGCTCTATGCCACTCCACGACAATCTACTCCGCTCTGCCACTCCACAATACTCTACACAATACCCTCTATGCCACTCCACTCTGCAACACTCCACAACTATGCCACTCTACTCAACTCTGACATTGAACTCAACTGTATGCCACTCAACTCTACGCCCTTCCACTCTACAACACTGTTCACTATTCCAAGACACTCCACACCTCTCCACGCCACTCAACTGTACTGTACGCCACTTCACGCCACTTTGTGCCACTCCATAACGCTCCACACTATGACAATCCACTCCACACCACTCTCCTTTACCCCACTAACTTTTAGCCATGCTGAACAGCTGCCACACTGGTGTACAAAATTCCGAAAACATATTGGCAAGGCCATTAGCTCTTGCATAGGCAAGACCTATTGGCTTTGCCAATGCTTGAAGATTTGGAATTAATTACTAGACAACTGGACAATAAGTGCAGCATAACCGGGTTGATCACCCAACCCAAAAAGACTCTCTCACTGGGCTGATCAGCCAACCTAGATAAACTCTTCCACTTAGTTCATGTAACCTGCATACTTTCTTTGTATGAAGTCCGAAGCCAACAAGAATCAAATACTCCAAACACTCATGAGAACCCTCAACTGGATACCGTTTGAAGCCAGAATTCGTTTAAAAATCGCTTGTATGACACACAAGGCCCTCTACCGCAATGCCCCACAATACCTATCTCAAAAACTGGTGCTCTCGGCGGGTAGCAGAGCTTCCAGGAGTGCCAAGACTCTTCTCCTACAACCTCAACGATTTGCCAAGAATAAAACGTATAACCGGTCCTTCTCCGGTATGGCTCAGAGGATTCGGAACGCTTTGCCCAATGAAACTAGAATGAACCCTTCCTCTGCCTCCTTCAAAAGAGAAGTGAAAGCTATCCTCATGGTTCAATTCATGTGAACTCTATTTCTATTCACTGCACTGTATTACTTGCTTTTCTTCGCTCATATTCGTCCTTCTGTTTATCTTTGCTGTTTTTGCGCTAGCTTAGCACCGTCTTCTCTTGATCTAGATGCATGTATAACCTACTTATTTCGTGGTTCACTGTATCGTAATATATACTATATATATTCTACTTGTCTTGTAAAGCGCTCTGATACTCTCAAGAGTCTTGTTCGCGCTATATAAAACCTTCAAAATAAATAAATAAATAAAAATAAATGTACTTTCTTTTTATTCAAACTTTTCCACTTTTAGGTTTCTCACAATGCTTTTTGAAATAGTTCAGTCTATACACCCCTTACTGCTAATTTTCACAAACCCAGTCCATCAGAGTGGAGACCTGCACAAAATGTTTCCACTTTGAGGGTCTAGGAGTTTCAATTAACGCTTAGTAGGCCTATTAGCAGGTTAAAGAATCTGTAGGTTAGGTTGTAGTGAATTATTGCCGCGCTCAAAGCATTGAAGGTTCTAGAAACCATTTGTTCCCGTACACCAACTAGAGGAGTGTACTAAATCACCACAATGACCCATAACCTGAAATTCATAGCTTTTCTTGCTGTGAATGATAAATGGGGAACTATCAAAGGAAACGGACTGTGAAAGACTGAATGTTTGCAAAAGGGCAACTCTGACTTAGCATAAAACGACCATCATCTGTGACCACAATAGATGTTAAACGTGAGTAACTTCTTACAGCAGGTAGTTATCCCATGGCCACATGATATGTACAGGAAACAGATTTTTTACAAATGGCGACTCATTTTTGTACATGTTTTAGATTCTGTCACCACCCTAAATGGCGCGCTTCATAGTAGACATTTGTTGGTGTTCTGGCCTGCAACATGACGAGAGCAAAGCTTTATTAATCTAAAACGGCTGAAAGCTAGAAGAGAGGCAGGGAGAGAATCCACCTGCGAGGATTGGTCCCACAGTTCAGGAGTCTCAGGTTCACAAACCTAGGCGAGGGACCAGGAATGTGGAAGGACATTGTGGAGTTGTGAAGTTATCGCCTGGCGATTCGTTTCAGAGACTAAAATACAACAGACGTCTGAATAATCACTGATCATAACAATCATTTGTAATGAAATAGGTCTTGCATTACCGAGATTTTGAGCTATTGGCAATGCAATAGCTTAAACTCACAAATGCAATATTTCTTTGTTTACTAGCGCCCATGCAGCACTTTTACATTCATAGAGGCCGCGCCCCTTTCTTTAGACAAGCCATGCCTAAAGAAAGGGGTGTGGCCATTAAAAAGAAACCGCGGCATGGGGCACTTTGACAAAACAATCATCTGTTTGTTAAGTTATCTTGCCCTACAATGTGAGATCAATAAAGGGGAAGAAAGAGAAATTTCCATACTGAACAGGATTCCCGTAACACCTCTGCCGACAAGAGTTACAGGAGTCCACTGGACCTGGAGCCGGCGCTGTAAGGAAGAGAGGATGAGGGCCTGAGCCAGGTGCCCTAAATAGGCCCCTGCCATCTCCCCCCCCCCCTCATTGCCACCCCCGTCCAGAAGAGATGTCAAGCCTTTGCCCCGGAAGTAATCCTTGCCGTTGCGTCGACCAATCCCTCGATCAGGAATCACAAAGGCGTGGTCAGGATCCCGGGCCCGAATGGCACGTTTCCTAAACTCTTGCAAATGCGAGACCTATTGCATTGAAATATTTGTTTATTTACTAGCGCCCGCGGCATGGGGCACTTTGACAAAACAATCATCTGTTTGTCAGGTTGACAAACAGAAGTTTTTTTGTTTTTTAATGCGCCTATGCCGTGCTTTCACTTGAATATCAGCTGCGCATCTTTCTTTAGACACAGCTTGTGTAAAAAAAAGGGGCACATCCTCATGAATGTGAAAGCGATGCATGGGCGCTAGTAAACAAACAAACAAAAATAATAATAATAATAATAATAATAATAATAATAATAATAGCAGAAGCAATACTTAAAGCAGACCGCGCTGCTAAAAGAAAGAAAGAAACGCGGCCACCATAGTTAAAGCAGACCGCCATTAGTAAATAAAATAAAAGCGGGCAATGTGTTGCACCGTAGAAGGTGGAATAGGGGCAAATCATTAAACAAAATAGTGCTCACAGCCAAGGTAAAGCATACAGTGTAACAAGACAAGTAAAAGGTCTGGCAGTTATGGGAGGTAACAAATGCAGACAAGGCAGTACCAAGGAGGGACTAACAAGCCTAATAACGACTCGAAAGCCAGTGTATACGAAAGACAATGACAAAAGCCAATTAAAAATATGGGCA
This sequence comes from Lissotriton vulgaris, assembly GCF_964263255.1. Lineage (NCBI taxonomy): Eukaryota > Metazoa > Chordata > Amphibia > Caudata > Salamandridae > Lissotriton > Lissotriton vulgaris. The sequence goes on along the minus strand of NW_028240613.1, from coordinate 313,705 downwards.
GAGAGTGGGCGGGGCTTCAAAGCCATCCTCCAATACTGCATGGCTCGCAGCAGCGCATGCACTGCCCAGGCTCGACCTAAAAACAGATACATATACTGAAAAAAAAAACAGGGGGAAAAAAATGTTTAAAAACACAAAACCCAACAAAAAGTGAAGTACGGTATTGGGGAAGGGGGCGTCGTTGGTGAGAAATCTATGTTTTGGGATTTTCTCAAGCAACTTAATTGACATTTATGACTTAAGTTTGCTGAAGGGCAGCTTTTAAAAGGCATCTGCTGAGCTTCAGACAAAATGCTGATACTCCACTTAATAATGACATATTTATCCATTAGGTCAGACATTTGCGTTTTACAAACTGAAATCTTTCTTGGCAATATTTTCCTAACGTTTTAAGTGTAATTAAAACAAGCAAAATTAAGCGCATCTGAACACACAAACAAGGGAGCTGTGCTAGTCGTTTTATTGTTTTATTCAGGATTCTACCTTTAGTGAAGAAAGGGGGGGGGGGGGGAACAATCGCCTAATGTATTACGATTAGTTATTTAGTGAGCTGTAAAATTATAAGTAAGCTGCTAAGTGCAGCCATTACAGGGATGTGCTAATGGATGCTGCATAAGTATCCTTACGCAGCTCCCGTAAAATTGTCGTGGTGAACTACTTCCAGATAAGCGAATACTGAGCTAGTAAGGCGTTCCCAAAGAGTCACCACAATCTGTAAGAAAACTGTGCTTTCCAACCTTTAACTGAGCCTCAGACTCACTATCACTAATACGCGCTGTATTGTGCGAATGTGGAGAACGAATAAATAAGCGGCGGTGATATCTCGTTGTGTTGGGCGCCTGCTGCAGACAGCCAAGGGTTAGCAGTTTGCAGGTCAGAATTTCGGTAAAGGCGACTTAGACCTTCATCCTTGTGCTCTTGATAACTTGATCGGCAGTAAATTGGGTGAAAACACCTCGCACGTAAGTGCAAAGACTTAGCCCCATCTGTAAAAGGCGCTATATAACCACATACGATTATTAAATAGAATAAATGACCAGACATCAGACCAGCAGGGCTTCAATCCAAGATACCACAGTGGGTCAACAAACCTATCGCTGAAATCTGTTAACAACACGCAGATAATAAACTAATAGGAATGAGTGCCGGCCCGGGCCACTGCCTTTCTGAAGTAAACAAAAATAATTTCATTGAGATTGATAAAACCGCTGTTAATAACCGGTGGGGTTAAGAAACCCAGCAAAGGGGAAAGGCAACGCTATTAACAGGAGGATCAAAACCGGTCCAGTCGTGTTCAAAATGAAATGCATGGGGTCCTAACATGACGCGTTTTGATTCACCTCCATCCGTTTCAATTGCAATACTTATCCTGACCATGTGGCATCATCTTGTTTGCACGACATTATTTGTGGGGAGATCATTTTGAGACCTGGCTAACAACATGTGCAAGTGTACCGATTTGGAATATCTGTTGAAAGCAGCATATTAGATACAAAAACACCGACAACTTCTTAAATGAATTAAAAGTAATAACTATATTGCGTAAAACAATAACATGGGCGATGCAACTAAATATTGTTTGCCCGAGACGAACTAGCCACCATGTTTAGAGTGGCCATGAATTTAGCATCACTAAGCCACCTAGACAGCGCTCTTAAAACGTATTACAGGATCCCACGGCGCCCAGGAGCCCACGGTGATGCAAATGGCCCAAAACCACTACAGGCATGCCCAGACTTCCCCGCCAATCCTGGTATGCTCATCCTTTCCTGTCACTCCTGGCAGGACCACCCTCCACTGCCCCCCTCCTCAGTGGTATGTCCAACCTACCTTGTCATATACACCCTCTGCTGCTAGTCCTACCGTGTTCAGCCTCACCAGCCTCTGTAAATCCTGGCATGGCCAGCCTCACCAGCCACTCTTGGCAAGGTGACCATCCTCCAGCATGTCCACCCTTCCATGTCAATCCTGGCACATCTACCCTCCCTTGCCATGCATGGACGGTCCACCCTATCCTGCCAATCCGAACACATGCACCGCATCCTTTGGCATGTCCACCCATCCCCCTAAATCCGGACATTTCCACCTTTCCCTATCACTCCTGAAACGTACATCCATATCTGCTGATTCTGGCAGGTTCACACTCCTTTACCACTCCAGGCGTGTCCTTTCTCCTCCACCACTCCAGGCATGTCCAGCGTCTGCTCCCCTGCTACTCACGTGCCCGACCACCCAGGCATCTCCAATGCATTCCTGCTATGGGCACTTCTTGTGTCTCTTCCACCTCCGTCATTTCCATTATACCACTCCTTCAGCCACGCAAAAGGCTCCTGGAAACCCTTCCGGTAATACCAAGAGTAACTCCATATTCCATTCTAATGCCAATCGAATGGACCATCCTAACCGTGGGTTAATGAAACAGTTATCTGCCTCCTGCTACCAGACATACCCACTACATCACTCCACCATGGTCCACTGACCATTGCAGTTGTATCTTCCCCCTACTTCAAGGGTCCTCATGGAACATTCCAGGGACATCAGTTGCTACTTCAATGGAGCCCCCCTCCCCCCCACCTTTTAAACAGCCACTTGAATGGTACCCATTGACCATTCTCAATTCTACTTGAAGGGATTTTTTGTAGTTTTACTTCTCCGATACTATCCGTTGCGGCTTATAAGAGTACAATACAGGGACACCTCCCAGAATTCTTCTCCGTTGGGATACTCCAGGACCACCTGTGGAGGGCCAACCCAGTGTCCTTCAAGGGGATTTCTCTGGACATTCCAAGGGTCCCCAAGAGTTCCATTTCTGGGAGTGACCCATCAGGAAATCCAAAGAGACCATCCCACTCCTTCAAATTATTACCCGTACCTCAGGCAAGTCCAACCCAACCTACGGTTCCGCCTTCAGGCATTCCAATAGTGCCCCTACCCCAGTCACTGGAGGACATGGGGTCGTTGAGCACATGGCTGTCCCAAACAACTGAGACCCTGCATGAGGTGCGCAGAGAGGCCCTTACCTCACCAAGCTGCCCACAACTGAGACCCTGCAAGAGGTGCACAGAGGCCCTTACCTCACCATGCTGTCCACAACTGAGACCCTGCAAGAGGTGCAGAGGCCCTTACCTCACCATGCTGCCCACAACTGAGACCCTGCATGAGGTGCACAGAGAGGACCTTACCTCACCAAGCTGCCCACAACGGAGACCCTGCATGAGGTCCAGAGAGGCCCTTACCTCACCAAGCTGCCCACAACTGAGACCCAACTAAACAACCTGAAAGCCAGTACTGAGATCTCTTTATATGAGATTACCTGCGCGCAAAGAATTAAACGGAGTGCGGGACAGTGACGTAGTTCACAGATTGAATCTATTTTATTTATAAATCAATTATTTGAAATGAAATCAGTTGGTTCTCAGTTTACCAAATGTTCAACACAATTGCAAACACAAACAATACAGGGACAACTATTCATAAAAATGACATATTTTTAAAATAAACATTACTAGAAAAACAATTCGTGAGAAAATTCATGAAAACACATCCTAACATACCAAGTTGATCAACCATTCACATTCATTCTCTCATACATAGCACACACTCACAACTATATATACAATTATAATGTCACAAACACGAACTACGTCACTGTCCCGCACTCAGTTTAATTCTTTGCGCGCAGGTAATCTCATATAAAGAGATCTCAGTACTGGCTTTCAGGTTGTTTAGTTGCATTCAAGAGGCTTGGCCTTACTGTGGGAAGCCCACACCCAGTGTTGTGTTTTCACAACTGAGACCCTGCATGAGATGCGCAGAGAGGCCCTTACCTCACCATGCTGCCCACAACTGAGACCCTGCATGAGGTGGGCAGAGAGGCCCTTACCTCACCATGCTGCCCACAACTGAGACCCTGCATGAGGTGCGCAGAGAGGCCCTTACCTCACCATGCTGCCCACAACTGAGACCCTGCATGAGGTGCGCAGAGAGGCCCTTACCTCACCATGCTTCCCACAACGGAGACCCTGCATGAGGTGCGCAGGGAGGCCCTTACCTCACCATGCTGCCCACAACCGAGACCCTGCATGAGGTGCACCGAGAGGCCCTTACCTCACCATGCATCCTACAACTGAGACCCTGCATGAGGTGCAGAGAGAGGCCCTTACCTCACCAAGCTGCCCACAACTGAGACCCTGCATGAGGTGCGCAGAGAGGCCCTTACCTAACCATGCTGCCCACAACTGAGACCCTGCATGAGGTGCGCAGAGAGGCCCTTACCTAACCATGCTGCCCACAACTGAGACCCTGCATGAGGTGCGCAGAGAGGCCCTAACCTCACAATGCTGCCCACAACTGAGACCCTGCATTAGGTGGGCAGAGAGGCCCTTACCTCACCATGCTGCCCACAACTGAGACCCTGCATGAGGTGCAGAGAGACCCTTACCTAACCAAGCTGGCCACAACTGAGACCCTGCATGAGGTGCAGAGAGACCCTTACCTCACCATGCTGCCCACAACTGAGACCCAGCATGAGGTGCAGAGAGGCCCTTACCTCACCATGCTGCCCACAACTGAGACCCTGCATTAGGTGCAGAGAGGCCCTTAGCTCACCATGCTGACCACAACTGAGACCCAGCATGAGGTGCGCAGAGAGGCCCTAACCTCACAATGCTGCCCACAACTGAGACCCTGCATGAGGTGCAGAGAGGCCCTTACCTCACAATGCTGCCCACAACTGAGACCCTGCATGAGGTGCAGAGAGGCCCTAACCTCACAATGCTGCCCACAACTGAGACCCTGCATGAGGTGCAGAGAGGCCCTTACCTCACAATGCTGCCCACAACTGAGACCCTGCATGGGGTGCAGAGAGGCCCTTACCTCACCATGCTTCCGACAACGTAGAACCTGCATGAGGTGCGCAGGGAGGCCCTTACCTCACCATGCTTCCCACAACTGAGACCCTGCATGAGGTGCAGAGAGGCCCTTACCTCACCAAGCTGCCCACAACTGAGACCCTGCATGAGGTGCGCAGAGAGGCCCTTACCTCACCATGCTGCCCCCAACTGAGACCCTGCATGAGGTGCAGAGAGACCCTTACCTCACAATGCTTCCCACAACTGAGACCCTGCATGAGGTGCAGAGAGGCCCTTACCTCACCATGCTGCCCAAAACTGAGATCCTGCATGAGGTGTGCAGAGGCCCTTACCTCACCATGCTGCCCACAACTGAGACCCTGCATGAGGTGCAGAGAGACCCTTACCTCACAATGCTTCCCACAACTGAGACCCTGCATGAGGTGCAGAGAGGTCCTTACCTCACCATGCTGCCCAAAACTGAGATCCTGCATGAGGTGTGCAGAGGCCCTTACCTCACCATGCTGCCCACAACTGAGACCCTGCATGAGGTGCGCAGAGAGGCCCTTACCTAACCATGCTGCCCACAACTGAGACCCTGCATGAGGTGGGCAGAGAGGCCCTTACCTCACCATGCTGCCCACAACTGAGACCATGCATGAGGTGCGCAGAAGCCCTTACCTCACCATGCTGCCCACAACTGAGACCCTGCATGAGGTGCGCAGAGAGGCTCTTACCTCACCATGCTGCCCACAACTGAGACCCTGCATGAGGTGCAGAGAGAGGCCCTTACCTAACCAAGCTGCCCACAACTGAGACCCTGCATGAGGTGCAGAGAGACCCTTACCTCACCATGCTGCCCACAACTGAGACCCTGCATGAGGTGCGCAGAGAGGCCCTTACCTCACCATGCTGCCCACAACTGAGACCCTGCATGAGGTGCAGAGAGAGGCCCTTACCTCACCAAGCTGCCCACAACTGAGACCCTGCATGAGGTGCAGAGAGAGGCCCTTACCTCACCAAGCTGCCCACAACTGAGACCCTGCATGAGGTGCAGAGAGACCCTTACCTCACCATGCTGCCCACAACTGAGACCCTGCATGAGGTGCGCAGAGAGGCCCTTACCTCACCATGCTGCCCACAACTGAGACCCTGCATGAGGTGCAGAGAGAGGCCCTTACCTCACCAAGCTGCCCACAACTGAGACCCTGCATGAGGTCCAGAGAGGCCCTTGCCTCACCAAGCTGCCCACAACTGAGACCCTGCATTAGGTGCAGAGAGGCCCTTAGCTCACCATGCTGACCACAACTGAGACCCAGCATGAGGTGCAGAGGCCCTTACCTCACCATGCTGCCCACAACTGAGACTCAGCATGAGGTGCAGAGAGGCCCTTACCTCACCATGCTGCCCACAACTGAGACCCTGCATGAGGTGCAGAGAGGCCCTTACCTCACCATGCTGCCCACAACTGAGACCCTGCATGAGGTGCAGAGAGGCCCTTACCTCACAATGCTTCCCACAACTGAGACCCTGCATGAGGTCCAGAGAGGCCCTTACCTCACAATGATTCCCACAACTGAGACCCTGCATGAGGTGCGCAAAGAGGCCCTTACCTCACCCTGCTTCCCACAACTGAGACCCTGCATGAGATGCGCAGAGAGGCCCTTACCTCACCATGCTGCCCACAACTGAGACCCTGCATGAGGTGGGCAGAGAGGCCCTTACCTCACCAAGCTGCCCACAACTGAGACCCAGCATGAGGTGCAGAGAGGCCCTTACCTCACAATGCTGACCACAACTGAGACCCTGCATGAGGTGCGCAGAGAGGCTCTTACCTCACCATGCTGCCCACAACTGAGACCCTGCATGAGATGCGCAGAGAGGCCCTTACCTCACCATGCTGCCCACAACTGAGACCCTGCATGAGGTGCAGAGAGGCCCTTACCTCACCATGCTGCCCACAACTGAGACCCTGCATGAGATGCGCAGAGAGGCCTTACCTCACCATGCTGCCCACAACTGAGACCCTGCATGAGGTGGGCAGAGAGGCCCTTACCTCACCATGCTGCCCACAACTGAGACCCTGCATGAGGTGCGCAGAGAGGCCCTTACCTCACCATGCTGCCCACAACTGAGACCCTGCATGAGGTGCACCGAGAGGCCCTTACCTCACCATGCTTCCCACAACCGAGACCCTGCATGAGGTGCGCAGAGAGGCCCTTACCTAACCATGCTGCCCACAACTGAGACCCTGCATGAGGTGCGCAGAGAGGCCCTAACCTCACAATGCTGCCCACAACTGAGACCCTGCATTAGGTGGGCAGAGAGGCCCTTACCTCACCATGCTGCCCACAACTGAGACCCTGCATGAGGTGCAGAGAGACCCTTACCTAACCAAGCTGGCCACAACTGAGACCCTGCATGAGGTGCAGAGAGACCCTTACCTCACCATGCTGCCCACAACTGAGACCCAGCATGAGGTGCAGAGAGGCCCTTACCTCACCATGCTGCCCACAACTGAGACCCTGCATTAGGTGCAGAGAGGCCCTTAGCTCACCATGCTGACCACAACTGAGACCCAGCATGAGGTGCGCAGAGAGGCCCTAACCTCACAATGCTGCCCACAACTGAGACCCTGCATAAGGTGCAGAGAGGCCCTTACCTCACCAAGCTGCCCACAACTGAGACCCTGCATGAGGTGCGCAGAGAGGCCCTTACCTCACCATGCTGCCCCCAACTGAGACCCTGCATGAGGTGCAGAGAGACCCTTACCTCACAATGCTTCCCACAACTGAGACCCTGCATGAGGTGCAGAGAGGCCCTTACCTCACCATGCTGCCCAAAACTGAGATCCTGCATGAGGTGTGCAGAGGCCCTTACCTCACCATGCTGCCCACAACTGAGACCCTGCATGAGGTGCAGAGAGACCCTTACCTCACAATGCTTCCCACAACTGAGACCCTGCATGAGGTGCAGAGAGGCCCTTACCTCACCATGCTGCCCACAACTGAGACCCTGCATGAGGTGGGCAGAGAGGCCCTTACCTCACCATGCTGCCCACAACTGAGACCATGCATGAGGTGCGCAGAAGCCCTTACCTCACCATGCTGCCCACAACTGAGACCCTGCATGAGGTGCGCAGAGAGGCTCTTACCTCACCATGCTGCCCACAACTGAGGCCCTGCATGAGGTGCAGAGAGAGGCCCTTACCTAACCAAGCTGCCCACAACTGAGACCCTGCATGAGGTGCAGAGAGACCCTTACCTCACCATGCTGCCCACAACTGAGACCCTGCATGAGGTGCGCAGAGAGGCCCTTACCTCACCATGCTGCCCACAACTGAGACCCTGCATGAGGTGCAGAGAGAGGCCCTTACCTCACCAAGCTGCCCACAACTGAGACCCTGCATGAGGTGCAGAGAGAGGCCCTTACCTCACCAAGCTGCCCACAACTGAGACCCTGCATGAGGTGCAGAGAGACCCTTACCTCACCATGCTGCCCACAACTGAGACCCTGCATGAGGTGCGCAGAGAGGCCCTTACCTCACCATGCTGCCCACAACTGAGACCCTGCATGAGGTGCAGAGAGAGGCCCTTACCTCACCAAGCTGCCCACAACTGAGACCCTGCATGAGGTCCAGAGAGGCCCTTGCCTCACCAAGCTGCCCACAACTGAGACCCTGCATTAGGTGCAGAGAGGCCCTTACCTCACCAAGCTGCCCACAACTGAGACCCAGCATGAGGTGCAGAGGCCCTTACCTCACCATGCTGCCCACAACTGAGACCCTGCATGAGGTGCAGAGAGGCCCTTACCTCACAATGCTGCCCACAACTGAGACCCTGCATGAGATGCGCAGAGAGGCCCTTACCTCACCATGCTGCCCACAACTGAGGCCCTGCCAGAGGTGTGCAGAGAGGCCCTTACCTCACCAAGCTGCCCACAACTGAGACCCTGCATGAGGTCCAGAGAGGCCCTTGCCTCACCAAGCTGCCCACAACTGAGACCCTGCATTAGGTGCAGAGAGGCCCTTAGCTCACCATGCTGACCACAACTGAGACCCAGCATGAGGTGCAGAGGCCCTTACCTCACCATGCTGCCCACAACTGAGACTCAGCATGAGGTGCAGAGAGGCCCTTACCTCACCATGCTGCCCACAACTGAGACCCTGCATGAGGTGCAGAGAGGCCCTTACCTCACCATGCTGCCCACAACTGAGACCCTGCATGAGGTGCAGAGAGGCCCTTACCTCACAATGCTTCCCACAACTGAGACCCTGCATGAGGTCCAGAGAGGCCCTTACCTCACAATGATTCCCACAACTGAGACCCTGCATGAGGTGCGCAAAGAGGCCCTTACCTCACCATGCTTCCCACAACTGAGACCCTGCATGAGATGCGCAGAGAGGCCCTTACCTCACCATGCTGCCCACAACTGAGACCCTGCATGAGGTGGGCAGAGAGGCCCTTACCTCACCAAGCTGCCCACAACTGAGACCCAGCATGAGGTGCAGAGAGGCCCTTACCTCACAATGCTGACCACAACTGAGACCCTGCATGAGGTGCGCAGAGAGGCTCTTACCTCACCATGCTGCCCACAACTGAGACCCTGCATGAGATGCGCAGAGAGGCCCTTACCTCACCATGCTGCCCACAACTGAGACCCTGCATGAGGTGCAGAGAGGCCCTTACCTCACCATGCTGCCCACAACTGAGACCCTGCATGAGATGCGCAGAGAGGCCTTACCTCACCATGCTGCCCACAACTGAGACCCTGCATGAGGCGTACAGAGAGGCCCTTACCTGACCATGCTGCCCCTAACTTGCAGAAATTCCTGGAAGCTGGAGTTCACAGAGGCTGTAAGGTGCAGAAATGAGGAATCTGAAGAGGAGCCAGAGAGCCGGGGATGAAGGGGGGGGAAGGCTTCAGTGCGTGTGAGGAACCCTGCGAGGACTGAGCCTTATCTGCAGTCAGGTTCTGCGTGCTCTCGATAGGGCAGTGTGTGTCACAGCCTTCCTGGTTCAGCGACGCTGGCACACCAGGGCAGAAGCGTTCCAAGACCACAGCTTTCTATATGTGGGGGAAAGGAAACCACCGGCGGCTCCGCTCGCATCACAGCAGCCAAAGGAGGGAAGGCACACATAAAACAACTAGAACTGTGTAATAAAATAATAAACTATAGGCTGTACAGCCAAACACCAAAAGGAGGACACGACTGGAGAACGGAAGCCGCGGGGTGAGAGTGCGTGGTACCGATAAGGATTAGAATGAGAGACAAACTCTTCACGTCAACCCGGCAATACCACAAGGTTACATAACGACAGCAGCACAGGCCTTAAAAGAATGACAGACAAGCATCACGGAGCGAAGGAGAAGGCAAGTTCTCGGCCCTCCTACAATGCCCCAGGGTCGGTTCTGCACCAGCGGGAGCTCAGTGGGTCTGCTTAAACACACTCGGGGCCAATGGAATTTCGCGACGGGGAATGGCCACACCAAAGTTGACAAAAGTGTGCGGCAAAAGAAGGCAAATTAAGCCGTGTAAAAGGTGGCGCGTTTCGTGACAGTTTAACTTCCTTACTTTGTCCTTTTTACACGGATTATGAGTGTCTGAGCAAAAGTTTCCCCCCCCATTAGTAGCAGTTCATTACCACAATACAAGCAACAAGCAATATGCAAATTAAAGCGATAAATCAAACTTTATAAAGAGCCTCCCACTGCAGCGCAGGAGCGTTGCAGCATTTGACTTGGAAACAATTTTTGTTACGCACCAAATGATGGATTATGTAGCTAATGCGGCAAAAATAATTATGTGGAAAACGCGCAGCCGCAAAAATAATTTCAGTGTCCTCACTATACCCTGCACAAAGTTTAACACAGCGCCTTGGGTTTCCAGCTTAAAGCACCAGCAGGTGTTAAATGGGTCGGTTTACCCGTATCCTCACCACAGGTTTGCATGGTTGAATCTCCACAATGCCAAGGCCGTCGTGCGCTACCAGCCGGTGCTCAATGCGTCCCATTACTCGATTCCTTCCGATAGGTTTGCACGGTGCCCCTGAATCTCCACCATACCACACCCTTCCTCCCATCGAAATCAATGGTACCCTACACCCAAACTCTCCATTTACCGGAATAAAGCCTCTCGGATGCTCGTGATCACACACACACCCCAGGAGAAGCAACACAACTGTACAAACATCTTCAGGCAGCAGCCCAGGAAGGAAGTGAAGAGGCATACACCTTTCTCTGTTACTCTTCCTTCTCTCAAACGCATAATGACAAAACAGTCACCATGTCATAGGATTGCAGTTATGTATGAAAACTGCAGAGCAGGAAGAGTTGAGGTCACGGTTTGGCTGACACGCCGCGGTGTTTAATGTTATTTACAGTGTAGCACAATACAGCTAATCTGTGGCAGCAACTCCTACATAACAAACGAAAACGGGCGAAAGCCATCGGGGCTGGCCTTGGTACTAGTATTTGGTTTTGTCAAAACGTGTTTTCTTATGACTTGCTGCCTGGCCAATATGCAAAACAATTAACCTGAGCTATAAAGCAAAAACATTTTTGGGGTGTCCCGAAGCACACCTTGCACTAGCAGGCCCTCATATTGAAGGGACACTTGTTAAAGAGCAGGATGCCATCACTCACAGTGACGTTTGCAGAGGCTGGAGTGGGCTGACGTGGGCTGACCCACTGCCCCATGATGTAGCTATAGTGGGCGGAAGGAAAATGTGAATGACACAACAACAGACCAATGGGTGAAGAGCGATGGCTGAAAGCCCCTGTAAATGTAGTATATATAGGTTTTAGTAAACCATAAAGCTCTTGACTAAAAGCTACAAAGGATTCATCATTCTTTCATTCAGGAAAGGTGCAAAGAAGGAGAAAAAGGTTTCTAGTTAAGCTTGATTTTATTCCAATTCCTCCACTGTCATTATGTGTGATCTTCGGCAGATGGTATTAGCTTCATTTGCCTCTTAACGGTGATCGCCTGAGCAGTGGACACCTGTCCGTCGAGATTTCTACTCTTAAAAGGGAATAAAGATGTGTCCGTCTCCTCAATGTGACCCACATGTTCTGGCATGGCGGGCAATGGTGACCCTTAGACCCTGGCAAGCCCTGAATATCAGTTTATTTCGGGTGCTGGCAGCGTGAGGAGCAGTGAATATAGCCCCTCGAAGGGCAAATTATCTCTGAGAGGAAGGGCCAATGTTATTTGTTGCTTGGCTACAACAGCAAAAATTGAAGTGAAAATAAATAGTGCTGCTATATTTAGACCGTTTATCAGACGGGAGTCTGGCGGGCCCTAGCCAAGAAATGCACGTGAACTGGACCGATACGGGCGACCCCGCGAGTGTCTGGGGCAGAGTGGGGGCAGGACTTCCTCTCGGTGCCCGTGACCACACTCCAGGCCGGGCTGTGCCTGCGGCGGGAACAACGCCTCTCAGGCCAGTTTTAAAGCTCGCCGGGCCCGCTAGACTCCGCAAAGGGGCAAGCAGCAGGTAAACAGAGCAGACCTCCAAGCGGCCGCATCATCACATGGGCTCCGGGCACGATTCGGGCCCGAGCACGTGCGAGTTTGGCATTCTAGTGATTCGATCGCCAAAGTCACACTGATGAGAGAGTATCGACAAGTGATGCTCGCTGTGCTTCAGGCGGCCAGACACACGTCAAAGAGGCGTGCGCACCAGATTCCTCGAACGGAGGCAGGGACTTTGTCTGTCGAAGGTTTTATGAGATGATGTAATGTTTGTATTCTTTTTACACTAATGTGACGGAATGACGTCCAATACTGGACATTATTCATGCATTTTCTTTCTATTCTGTGCTCGTGCCTTTAATGGTTCTTTTAGTAACCGAGTAAAGACAGTTCTCTGCCAGACTGCAGAACAGATTCTATGTTCTTGCACGAGGCCGGCCGGGAGCGGGCACCGCAAACACATTAACAGTTGCAAGTAGGGGCACAGCTTCTACTGGGGCAGCAAGTTCACTGGCACCAGAGCAAGGATTGAACACCGATTAGGACAGTATTTAATCAGTGCTTTAAATGGGCCGGTACTTTTATTTTGAGAGGTAGTACCAGCACTTCTCCAGAGTGACGTAATACTTTTAATGCGAGTGTACCGGCACTTCTCATAAACAAGCAGGCACTCTGGTACAGAGTACCAGCACTCTCCATTTCAACTACTGAGTATATTACAGTTCAAAGCGATACCAAAGGGGATGATGGACGGAGCGTTTGAGCAAATCAAACACTCGCCCCCAGTCAACTGATCTGGGTTTAATCCAACACCATTCTTTAGCTCAGTCCACCACCCCAGTTCAGACATGGCCATATGCAAATGACCCTGTGCCTCATGGGAACAGTCCAGCCCAAAATGCCAAGTGTCTTCCCTGGACCGGAAACAAGCATCCTGGGACCGTTTTCGGATTCATAATCCTCATCAGCCAGGCTATCTTGAATCCAGTGGTAGAGTGAGCAAGGGACCCATGTCTGAGCATACCCTGCCAACTTAGGGCGAACAAAACAATACCAAAGGGGATGATGGACTGAGCGATTGAGCAAATCAAACACTCCCCCTGGGGCACAGGGTCAGGACTGATTTGCATATGGCTGGGTTCAAACTGGAATGGCATGGTGAGCAAAAAAAACAATGGATTTAGGCCCAGATCTTTCTACTGAGATGAATGTACAACATTGTTCTGCATCCTGTCCATCAACTGCTGTTTTTTGCATTTGTCACCCCGAGTGAGACGGGTTTGCTCAGACGTGAGTCCAGTGCGCTCCATGCCACTGGAATAAAGCTATCCTGGCTGATGAGTGCTGAAAGCCCGAAACAGGTCCTAGGATGATTGTTTCCTGTCCAGGGAGGATCTGGCATGGCAGTTCGGGCTGGACTGTTCCCATGGGTCACAGGGTCAAGACTGATTTGCATATGGCTGGGTTCAAACTGGAATGGCGTGGTGAGCAAAAAAACAATGGATTTTGGCCCAGATCTTTGTACTGGGGTGAGTGTACAACATTGTTCTGCATTCTGTCCATCAACTGTTTTTTTTTATAGTACAGTTCAAACAGTGGGGTCCATGACACACCACAACATACAAGTGATAGCGCCTTGGCTTTGCTATGGCTGAAACTTATTTGGCGATCCTCAGCAAGGGGCCAACATTTCAGATCAGAAAGAACACAAGGACACAGTCTCATATATTTTGCTAACATGAACAAACTAAAGCATCCAGGAATGTAGTGAGGCCTTCCTGGGCCCACCTTGAGTCTCCATTTTAGTTTTACATTTTAGACTGACATAACTTTAGCAATGTCATTTTCTACATGTCTTGCTTGCACTATATTATTCTGAGAAGACGCTGTAAAGGCTGCTTGTTTTTTGAAAGCATTTCCTCCTACATATTCTGTACACTTCATTCAAGGTTAAGAACAGAAGATATCCTAGTGTCTTTGTTGCCTGTTCGGAGATCGCTTCTAATATCTAGACACATCATTGCATCAGAGCAGAACCACTAACACAGTGGTTTATTTATACAAACCATGCACAATCCCTTTACGGGACAGAGGGGGATCCAAGCCACGAGTGTCCTGGAACGAATGCTGCGTTTGACATGCAGCTCTGCTTACGCTGACCTTCCATCCTGAGAAGAGGGATTGCTAATTCCACATCAAGCCGACTTGAAACAGAAAATTCACGAGGCACATATGTCCTATGCCTTCTTTCCCCTCTGTTTTTTCCTAGGCAATAGAGGCTTACATAGACTAGGCATTAAATAATGGCTTGATGATGATCCCCATGATTACTTAGTGGGATCGAAACGTCGTTGACTCTTACGTGCACCTTATACAAACTTATACCATGTGTCATGTATATGTAAAGGAGCCTCATGAATTTTCTGTTTCATTTGAAATCACAGAATCCTAAAGTCTTGTTTTGTTCTTTACTGTACTTACCTGTATGTGTTTTAGTAGGGTACAGGCTTGTGCCCCACTACGTTGAACTGTTGAAGGAATTCTTTTCTCTTACCCCTCTTTAAGTAAACATTGAAACCACTGTCCGGCTGGATATGTCATACTATTATAGAATCAACTGTGTTTATATTTATTGTGCTTGATATTCGCATATGTAAGGGACCACTGTTGCTCAAAAAATATTGTTCCCGGAGGTCCCTTGCTGACTCGTTTGGGTGCCCTTGTTGGCTTCAAATGTAGATTTTGTACGAGGATAGATACTTAGCAAAAGTACATTTGCATATCTATTAAAAAAAAAAAAATTAAACTTTCTTAAAAAGTGAAATTTTCTCAACATGAAGACACCGCCTTTCCCCACATCGCCATCAGTTTTGGGGCTGGTTCCTCCGCACTGCCGCAAGGGGCATAAAAATACTTCCATACTGGGCAGAAGTCACCTCCATATCCAAGGTGAGAATGGGCTGTGAAAATATTTTGTGAATACCGTTTTGGGTGTGCGCCAACTGGCAATGTCACCCTGGTCTTGGAACACCAACTCTCCACCCCAGAGAACAGATTTATTCCCATAAAATATTACAGCACATTGGTTTTAACACAGATTAATTATTAACAGATCTTTAATCTGTGTGCAAGGCAACTTGCAAGCGTAAATACACTTTAATGAAGTTCAAACACGAGTTCACACTGGCAAATTAAGATATCTGCGTATTCAAGCTGAAAATAGCTGCCAGTAAAGCTTTATGGATCAGGCACTCAGAGTGCTGCGCACACAGCATAGGCAGAAAAGGATGTTAGTCTACGAAAACTAGCACTGATGCAGATATGGTTTCAGCACTATCCTGGAACAAAGTGTGGCTTAGTCTTCCAGCGCAGGGTCTCCGACACTAGCTGCGATATCCTCAAGTATGAGGAAACCAGAATACAGCAGTGATGAGATGGAGGAGGTGGGGTGCATGTTGGGTAGAAAGGTGGTGGGTAGTGGTAAACAAGTTACTAACGCTCTTACTGGCAGATGCTCTATCTAACCACAGATTTACCACCTTTAAAATAGCCCTCGGCACTAGACTGGATGTGGAAGATTTTCCCCTGCGTCCAGTAGGTGGCATCGTGTGGCTCCACGTCAACACAGTTCCACCCCTGAAAGACGCCTGAACCCGTATATAAGCTTGTTGGACTTGTCCCTTTTTGCAGGGTCATCCCAGAACTTTTTGCTTTCCTCCTGTATTTTATCTGACCTGTTGGTGGATTTAGGACTCTGGGCACTTTATTACTGCTGTTCAGTGCTAAAGTGCATGGGCTCTCTATGGTAAACTTGGTAAGATCGGTCTACACCAGTTTGGCATATTTAATTTACCTATCAGTCCCTTGTACAGTGGTATCTCACACTCCGGGCGAGTGAATTAAATGCTACTGGTGGGCTTGCAGCGCTGCTTGCACCACCCACCAAAGTAGCCTTTCAAACCTGTCTCTGACCTCTGCCACTGCAGGGCCTGCGTGCACAGTTTACTGCAGCTGTGACGTGGCACATAAAGTGGTTGCCACTTCTAGGATTCCCCTTTTACTACACACCAGTCACCCCTAAGGTAGGCCCTAGCTAGCCCTATGGGCAGGGTGCGGTGTAGGTAAAAGGTAGGACATGTGCCTTAAGTGTGTGACATGTCCTGGTAGTGACAAACAGCCTATTCGTTTGATCACTCCTGTGAGGTTGTCCTCTCATAGGGATGCATTGGGGATTCCCCGATATGTGCTTCAGTGGTAATTCCTGACATGAGAGGGGTAGCATGAGTGTGTTGGTGTTTGCGGATTTATTATTACTATTTTAGAAACAGTCCTTTTAGAAGTAGGCATGTCTGTGTGCTATATATCTTTGGTTCTCTGCTAGGATGTGTACTGACATCTAGCTTTGGAATGACAGGGGATGGGGAGGTGCAGTGGCTCCAGAGAGTCTGGATGAGTCAGCGCTAGGCTGATTAGCCCTGGTCTGCATTTGGAGTGGTGGGAGGAGTAGCATCTGCACCTGAATAGGGCTGTGCTTGCCTTACACAATGATGGCTCTGCCTCCCTGTGGAGTGTCTGGGGCCAGGAATTACACTTACAAGTGGGGAGTGTTGTGCACTTGCAAAGTGCCACCCAGAACTGGTTTGGACTGGCCCCTGGGCCAGGTGAGACCAAAGACTCTTACTGGTACAAGCACTAAAGCTGTGACCCCATGTCTGTTGGACTTTCTTGGGACTAAAAGAGAAGTGGACAGTGAGGACTGCTGTGTACCAGGAGGACCAGCCATTTGCAACTACCTGCTACTTGGTAGCTGAAAGGACTGGACTCTGCTAAGGGCCCTGTTTGCTGGTCTGCCTGTGCCCCTTTTTCTCTGCCCCTGTTCTGGGGAACTTAAAGTGCTGGTGAGTGCTCTTTAATTCTGCTGCCTAGAGAGTGGGCTGACATGGCACAGATACGGAGAGGAGCTGTTGGGGTGTGCCCTGCAGTGTGGTCAGCCCCACCCTCTTCTCTGTGGCCGGGGCGCTGTGTGTCTGGATCCGACACAGCACCATGATTTCTACCGATTGAGAAATCAGAGGGAGTTCTCGTTGTGGGCTGTCAGGAGGAAGCCTTCACTGAGAAAGAAGTTGACTCCGTCTCGGAGGCAGAGCGTGCCCCACCCGGGACTTGCCTTAGCAACGAGGGAGCCGTGGGAGTAGCTGGAAGTCAGGCAGAGGATGCCTGGTTGTGGGCTTGCCGCCTTTCCAAGAGCAAAGCCACCGGAGAAAAGAAGAGAGAAAGCCCAACGCTATGAGCCCCGCCCTCCCTGAGGAAGCCGGGGCTACTGCTTGAAGGAAGGTGGAGTGCGTGGCATGGATTACTTCTCCACTGATCCCGATTATTTCCCCTGTGTGTGGAGGGGTTATCTAGCCCCAACGGAATTGGTTACCCTTTCCCTATTCTGTGCAGCCAGATGGGCCGCACACCCAGTGATCCGGTGAGGACCGCAGTAGGCCCCACTCGACAGGGAGAGGTACGGCCTTGGCAATAGTGGTCTGCAGGCTGCTTACTCACGAGGACCAGTCCATTGGATACAGGGAGGTCCCGGCTGACGTGAGCAAATCGGGTACCTCCCCTACTGGTGGTACACATATCGGGGGCATTGTTGTTGTGGGCCGCTCAGGGTGAGACCTCGACGGAGGCCCCTGATAGGGACTACCGCATTCCTGGTATTAGCTGGGCAGATGGCCGAGTAGCCTGAGAGGCCCGGAGCACTTTATACCGCATAATAGGAGTGCAGAGGCGGCTCCTTGTTGTTCCCCGACTTGACTTTGTGATCCCCATGCTAAGAGGGATATATGATCTGCATGTGGCTAGGGTGGGCATGATGTACTCACAATATGGGTATTGTGGCAAGTGTGCACTAATGTGCATTGATGATCATATGTATGCATAATGTGTTGTGCTGAGTGCCATATTACCAGTAGAAACTGGTTCCTAACTGTAATGGTCATGACAGTGGCCCGATTAGCCTTGTGATGTATGTAATGTTATGACAATTGCCCGATTGGCAAGATGATTTATGTACTACCTGTGCAGTCATGACAAGTGCCTGGCACAGTATACATATGTGATTGTGTTCTAATGTGTTTTTATGGATAATACAAAGGATATTTGTATATAACCTTGTGTAGAATTTCTATTGTGGTGTGCCTAGTGGGTCGCTGCTGTGTGAGTGTGTTGCGCAAACGCTTTACACATTGCCTCTGAGATAAGCCGGACACCTCTACCAAGCTATCAAGGGGGTGAGCAGGGGTTATCTTCAGCGTGCAACTGCCTTGCCCTGACTAGAGTGGTGGTATCTGCCTGGCTTATGCGCATGCCCTAGCCAACCAGAAATCCCATTTCTAACAAAGCTCCACCCACGTAAGCCAGTATCAGTTTCTATTTTGACACAGCCCGCACCCTCTGACATGAAGGCACAAAAACCTGTGTCTGAACAGATCTCAAATATAGGACCTTTTTTAGATAGAAAAGAAACCATTTCACAACTAGGAGAGGCGGGTGGATTGAAGGTTACCAAAGTTAAGTAACTTGTTATTCTGATAATACTTTCTAACCACACATTCTTCACCTTTAGAATACATACCAAAGTAGTACCTCTCCCAGTGGTGAGTATGTGAAAGGACTCAAACCAAAAAGTCTTGCTCGACCAGAAGGCCAAAACACACTTCCCATCAAACCTGGCTATCAAAGCAGTAGTGTGTGCACTAATACAGACGTTGCAGCTTGCTAAATATTCAGGACAGGTATCAGATCTTAGTGCATAGGATATCCAATTGGACAAAATCCTTTACTGCACTGCCCTGCCTTTCTTTATCTCAGAGAATCCCACAAACAGCTGATCGCCCACCTGATAGTTGTTGGTAAGAAAGATGTAAAAATACAGCACTGTTGGGTTCCACATGATGGAGTCTCTCCTCCTCTTTAGAGGGGTGAGGTGAAGCAAAGCATGCTGGAAGCATGAGACTGCCAGACATTAAAGGGGGTCATGATCTTTGGTAGAAAGGGCTCTCTAGAACCTAGCACAAGTTTGCCATGAAAGAAGATGGTGGTGTAGGGCGGCTTGACTGGCAAAACCTGGAGTGAACTAATGCAACAAGCGGACGTTATCACAAGGAGAAAGGCAGTCTTCTGGGTCTAGAGATGTAGACGAAAGCTGTGCAACAGCTTAAAAGAAAAGCACATAAGAAAAGCAAGGACCAAATTCGGGTCCAACTATGGCATCACTAAGGGTTTATGAGGAAACATGTAGATTAATCCTTTGAGAAATCACTACAGGTGATTTGAACAAGGATGGATGGTCTGGTACACAAGAAAATGCCAAAAGGGTGATAAATAAACCTTAACCGTGCCCACTGCTAGTCCTTGCTGTGCAAAAGATAAAACAAACAAGACATCCAACAGTTTGGCCTGCGATATGTGTGCTATACCAATCCACAAACTTGTCCCAGTATTCAGCATTACCAACTTTGAAGAAGGATGCCTGGCTGCAAGAATGATATCAACTACACTGGGAGGAAGACAGTCGACTTCTTCCGGTCAGTGTCCACGCATGGAGATGTAGATTGCACAGGCCCAGGTACAAGACCCTGCCCTTCCGCTTAGACAGAAGATCTCCACAAAGTGGTATACTGATCGGAGGGCAGATGCCCATCCTCAGAAGTTCCAAGTACCACACCACTTTCCTGGCCCAATCATGGCCACTAAGATGACTTGAGCCAAGTAGTTCTTCATCTTCTTTATAACTCTAGGCAAGAGATATAGGGGTGGAAAGGCTTACAGGAGTCCCATGCTTCACTTGGTGGAACAAGCCTCCTATAAAGAGACTTCTTGGGAACTCCAGCTTGCAAAAATATTGACATTGTGCATTCTCGGCAGTGGCAAAGAGATCGAGCGTGGGCTCGCCCTATTGATGAAAGACGTCCTGTGCCACCTCCAGGTGCAACTGCGTACGTGATCCGCTAAGAGTCGGTAGCAGAGTATGTCCGCCCGTTGTTTAAAGACTGCATCCTAACAAGTCAGCCTGTTTCAGAGGCACAGGGCTTCCTGGCTTAGGGCCTAGAACCCCAGTCTTCTCAGTTTGTTGTAATATTACATGATGGTGGTGTGGTGGAGTCTGTAAGAACTTGCAAGAGCCTTCCTCTGATGGGCGATAGAAAGGCCTTCAACGCAAAGTGGATGGCCCGCAACTCCAACAGGTTTACACAGAGATGGGTCTCTACCATGGACCAGAGTCTCTGTTCTCCACCTCTCCTAGATGGCCACCTCTCTACCCTCTACTGGGTGGGGTAGGGAGAGGGATCTGCTACTGATCCAATTTCTGTAGTGGAGTAGCCACCACTGCAGATATTCTGCCATATCCTTCGAAACCTAGATCGAATCAGACCGGTTCAATAGATGCTTAACCTACTGAGACTTCAGATCCCACTGCACAGCCTGCATATGCCATCTGGCATGGTCAATGAGAAGGATGCAGGAGGTTAACAGTCCAAGAATCCTCAGAGTTAACCTCTCTGAGACCCAGGACAGAGGCTGAAACATTGTGATCTAGCCCAAATGCCCTGGAACCTAATCTGGAGGGAAGGCCTGGCAATGTATTGTATCCCGGATGGATCCGAAGAAGAAAATCCTCACAAAGGAGTCAGGTGTGACTACTGCATCTTGATAATGAACCCAGATGATGAAGTGGTTTGCCATAGTCTGGAGGCACTCCACAACTGACTGGTAAGCACCACACTACTCCTGACTGCTATGCTTAAACAGTCTGTTGTGTCCAGTCCTGAGCATATGACATATTTGGCTGCATCCTAGCCGCCCTGAATGGTCAGCCTCAAGCTGG